>NW_023425540.1:84887589-86369464 GCF_014108245.1 Pipistrellus kuhlii
CAGAACTGCTTATTTGCTTCAACACTGTCTCCTTATCATCTCTGCTCTTAGAGGACAGGGAACAGGACTGGGGTCAAACACTGGCCATTTTGTATTCTGGTGTCTGTTCTGAGTGTGAAATACTGGCATTCCTTTCCTTTGTTAATATTTTTAGCTATTGCTTTTTCTTTTATAATAAAAAACATAACCCACCTTCATCCCTAAAAAGAAGAAGAAGAAGTAACCTTTGGGGTGCTGAGGTAGATGGTTTGGGAGCCCTGGCCAGATTGCTCAGGAGATGGCCCAGGGATGCAGTATGCCTGGTGAATGCTGTCACTGCAATGCAAATGCTGTTGCTGAGCAGGGAGAGTGACAGCGTGCAGCGCGAAGTACAAGCTCACCAAAGGGAGCAGAATGTGCACCGATAACTCATCCGAACTCCCATTTGTAACTCAACACACAAATTCAGATGCCAATCGAAGTCTATAAAGATTTAATTAGGGAATTTCACAGTCAAAACTCATAAATGTATCACTGATAAGAACAGCCATTTCCCCTGTCAGACTTGAAGGATGGCTGTCAGATGGAAATAAAGGAAACACAGAAGGAAGCAGGCCTGCTGTCTCTTCCTTTTCCGAGTTAAGAGGAGAGAAGATGTTTAAGAACCTGCCAAATTCAGAGGGAGAGGCTGACATCTCCTAGGCCATTGGTCAGCAAACTGAGGCTCACCAGATACATGCGGCTCTTTGTCCCCTTGAGTGTGGCTCTTCCACAAAATAACAAGGCCTGGGCGTCTGTCTTGAAGAAGTGGCATTAGAAGAAGTTTAAGTTTAAAAAATTTGGCTCTTAAAAAGAATTCCAATCGTTGTACTGTTGATACTTGGCTTTGTTGTCTAATGAGTTTGCAGACCACTGTCCTAGGTCATGAACTCCATGAGGGTAAGGTTGGCCTTGCCATTGTGTTCACTGCTGGAGCCCCAGTGCACAGCTTGGTGCTGGGGTATAGTAGAAACTAAAAACAATTCTTTAATTGACTAAAGATTCAAAAAGAAGTCGACAGTAATGAGATGGATAGCCCAAACTTCTAGCTTCTCTCCATTGCTCTAACCACTTCCTGTGAGACAGGAAGTGACATAGGGCATCACTTCCCTATCTGAGTGCTTCTAGCTATTCTCACCCAGTTATTACAGCAGCAACCCCAGGAATAACGAAGAGCATGGCTTTGGAACTTAACAGATGCAGTTCCATCCTAACTTCCATCAGCCTGTTTCTTCTTCATGTGTTAAAAAAAAAAAGCTAATAATTATATTTACATCATAGAGTTTCTATGAAGATTTATTTGAAGATAGAGTTTAGCTACTACTATTATTACTATGCAAAAGGAAGGAGACTGTATTAGTCTGCTGGAGCTATAATAAAAAAAATACTGCAGTCAGTGTGGATTAAACATCAGAAGTGTATTTTATCATAATCCTGGAAGCTACAAATTCAAGATCAAGATGTCAGCAGAGTTGGTTTCTGGTGAGGCCTCTCTCCTTGGCTTGTAGTCACCTGCCTTCTGCTGTGTCCTCACATGGTCTTTCCTCTGTGTGTGCATCCCTGATGTCTCTCTGTGAGTCCTAATTTCTCTTCTTATAAGGACACTGGTTAGATTAGATTAGGGCCCATCCCAATGGCCTCATTTCTTCAAAGACCCCATCTTCAAATGTATCTTAAGGTACCAGGGATTAGGCCCTCAGCACATGAATTCTGCAGAGACACAATTCAGCCCATAATAGGGACCTCCAATATCTATATCCACACTGATTTAATCAAGCTTCCCAATAGCTTAAGAGAAAATAAAAATTTATCTTTCCACTGGCCCTGAGCTGAGTTCACCCTTGCAAAATGCTTGACCTAAGAGATGTTTTTCAAACCTGATCTGTTAGCATGCATAGAGCCTGACAGACAGCGATCCAGGCACTGGTTACATCATATGATCTCAATCAAGTATCTTGTTCTCTCCCTGCACCTTATTTAGGAGAAGAGGATTATACCACATGGTGCCCTAGTTCCTACCTGTTATCACTCTAGCTATACAACTGCTTAAGGAACTAGAAAGAGCTGGAAAGGTTTGAATACAAAGTATGTGTTGAGGATTGCAAGATGGGAGAGGGATTTAAATACTGGGTGGGAAAGATGAAGGGATTAAGAAGTACAAATTGGTACTTATGAAACAGTCATGGGGATATAGTACAGCATAGGGAATATAGTCAATAATATTATAATAACTATGTATGGTGCCAGGTGTGTACCAGAATTAGCAGAGGGATCACTTCATAAAATATATAATTGTCTGACTATGCTGTACATCTGAAATTAACATATCAAATATAATAATATTGACTATCAACTGTAATGAAAAATAAATTTAAGTATGAATTTATATACAGAATAGTGTTCCTACCTGTATCTTTCAGTTGGCTCTAGCACTCTCCATGTTAGTAAGGATATGGTAGAGAACATTAAAACCATGTGAGAAAAAGAATGGTCAGAGTATCAATTCTATACTACATCATCTGTCTATTGCATTGTGTGTTTACCACCCAAATTCAAAGCTCCCCCTGTAACCATATATTTGACCCCCTTCATCCTTTATTACCTCCTGCCCGCCCCCTCCCCAGTCTCTCTTTCTCTCTGGTAACCACCATACTGTTATAGGTGCCCATGAGTTTTTGTCTTTGTTCATTTGTTCCTTTCAGTTTTATAAGCCACATGTGAGTGAACTCATGTTTCTTGACTTTTTCTGCCTTATTTACTTTGCTTAGCATGATAGTATCAATATCTATCCATGCTGTTGAAAATGGTAGTATTTCATCTTTTCTTATAGCTGAGTAAGTATTCCATTGTATGTAGATACCAAATCTTCTTTATTCAATCATCTGTCAAAGGATACTTTGGTTGTTTCCATATCTTGGCCATCGTGATTAATGCTGCAATAAACATAGGGGTACATATATCTTTATAAATGTTTTCAATTTTGGGGGGTAGATATTCAGAAGCGGGGCTTCTGAATCATATGGTAACTCTAGTCTTAATTTTTTGAGGAACCTCCAAACTGTTTTTCATACTGTACTAGTTTACATTCCCACCAGCAGTGAATAAGGGTTCCTTTTTTCTTCACAACCTCTCCAACATTTGTTATTACTTTTCTTGTCAATGAAAGCCATTCTAATGGGTGTGAGGTGATATTTCATTGTAGTTTTCATTTGCAATTCCATAATAGCTAATGAAGTTGGACATCTTTTCACATATCTGTTGTCTGTATGTTTTCTTGAGAAAAGTCTCTGTGTAGGTCCTCTGCCCATTTTTAATTGGATTGTTTGTTTGGTGTTAAGTATGAGGGTTTTAAAAAAATATTTTCTATTGATTTTTATAGAGAAAAGGAGGGAGAGGGAGAACAAGAGAAATATTGATGTGTCCTGACCGGGAATCAAGCCAGCAACCTTTCGGTACACAGGACAAGGCTCAACCAACTAAGCAACACTGACCAGGGAGAGTTGTATATTTATATATTTGAGATAGTAACCCCTTATTGGGTGTGTTGTTTATAAATATCTTCTCCCATTCAGTTGTTTGCCTTTTTGTTTGTTGATTTTTTTTTTCTGTGCAAAACTGTTTTAGTTTTATATAGTTTTATTTATTTATTTATTTATTTATTTATTTATTTATTTTTACTTGAGGAAAAATTCATAAAATCCTCTCTAAGACCAAGGACTATAGAGTTATTACCTATTTTTTTTAATATATAATTTATTGTTCCAGATCTTATATTAGGTCATTGAACCATTTTGGTAAATTTTTAGGTATGGTGACAAATAGCAGTCTATTTTCATTCTTTAGCATGTGGCTTTTCCATTTTCCCAGCATCATTTATTGAAGAGGCTTTCTTTTATCCATTGTATGTTATTTTCTATTTTCCATATACATTTCTGTGTTCTTAATTCTATTCCATTTGTCTGTGTGTCTGTTTTTCTGCCAATACCATGCTGTTTTTATTACTGTCACTTTGTACTATAATTTGATGTCAGAGAGTGTGACACTGCCAGTTTTGTTATTTTCTCTATGGCTGTGCCCCCAACCAATGGCACTGCACCCGCCTTGGCTGGCCTGGCACCAGTGGATGTCATAGTGTGGTCCCAGTTGATCATCTGGATGGTCATTCCGCTGTTCGGCCATTTAGTCGATTTGCATATTATGCTTTTATTATATAAGATAATACTGGCAGTCCTAGCCAGAGCATCAGGCAAGAGAAAGAAATAAAAGATATCAAAATTGGAAATAAATAAGTAAAATGGCCTGCACAGTGTGGCTCAGTGTTTGAGCATTGACCCAAGCACCAGGAGGTCATGGTTCAATTCCCAGTAAAGGTACATGCCTGAGTTTGGGGGGCTCAATCCCCAATAGGGGGTGTGCAGGAGGCAGCTGATGGATATTTCTCTCTCATTGATGTTTCTCTCTCTCCCTCTCCCTTTCTCTCTCTGAAGTCGAATATAAACATTTTTTTAAAAGAAGTAAAATGGTCACTTTCTGCAGATGACATGATTCTTTATATAGAAAACTCTAAAGGTTCCACCAAAAAAAAGGATCAGGAACAATAAGAAAATATAGTGAAGTTGCAGGATACAAAATCAATGTATAAAAATCCATCATGTTTTTATATACTAACAGTTAAATTTTAGAAAAAGTAATGAAAAAATAAAGCCTTTTAACTCTGCCTCTGGGATCTTCTGGTAGTCTTTTCGAGCCTCCACCTTTCTTCCCCTTAACCTTATACCTTTGGTTGTTACTGTTCTTCTCTCAGGTTCTTGTTCTGTCATGAAGGAACTCCTTAAATCTCTCACGTTCTGAATATCAGCCCTAGTTCCTTCCCCTGACATAGGAAGAGGCTTCAAGCCTTTCACGTTCCTCTGGTGAGAGCAGATGAGAGCTTGAATCCTTTGTCTTCCACATTTTAGTTGTGTGACCTTTGAAAAGTTGCTGAACCTCTCTGCGCCTCTATTTCTTTATCTATGAAGTAGGAATGACTATTGTCTCTGCCTCTTAGAGTTATTATGAGTGTTAACTGAGCTAATATACATAAAGTCTGAGAACAATTGCTAGCACACAGTAAGTGCAATACATGTTAACTGTTTTGATCCAGAGGTGAGCATCCATGCTAGTGTTTGAGGTTGGGCAGGACAACTGACTAGTATTGAGCAGAACAATTCATAAAGAAAATATTTACCTATAATTTTCTTTTTATATAATTTCTTGCTCCGTACCTGCTTTATAAGGTGCATAACATATTAATACAAAAATACATGTTTGCAATTTATAAATAAATGTATAGATTGTAGAATGCTCCAAAATTCTAATGGGTGCACAATCAAAAGAGTTTGGAGAGCATTGATCTATAAGCAAAGTACCCCTTCTTTTTAAGAAAAAAATAATAATTTGTAAAAAGCTATTTTTCAGAACACACCTTTCTCTTGTTACTACTGACTTTCTTCCTCAGAAAAATGTAGTTGTCACTATTATGCTAATGAAACCTCTGTCTTTTTATTCTATCTTTCCAAAGATGGCCTCCCCATCAAGAATAGAGGGGGAAATCTCATCCTGCTACTAATAAGTGTTTACACTCACCAAAACACAACAGTGTCTGAGAGAGAGTATGAAAGAATGTCAGAGATGTTTAACATATAATAAATCAGCATTCATGGCTACTGCACAACTCATTTCCATTTGCCATCTCCTGTTCATTAGCCCTCCCCTCCGCCCCCCGCCACCTGCATATCCTGATTCTCAATGATATGTGTGTCATTTTGTATTCATGTTATTGTGCATCCTTAGGAAAGGCTGCATTTTTGTGTGTCTGCTTTTTTTATTCAAATATCTACTGCACATCAGATTTTAGATATTGGTTTCCAATTCTTAGAACCAATTGTGTTCCCACAGATCCCAGGTAATTTGTATACTAGCCTTGGAAATAGCTTCGGGTGATCTTGTTCCAGCCTATTGTATCACTGGTAGGCATTTCTTTTTTATTTGTTTTACTAGAGGCCCAGCGCACGACATTTGTGCACTGGGCAGGGGGGAGTCCCTCAGCCCGGACTGTGCCCTCTCACAGTACTAGACCCCTCAGTGGACATCCCCCAAGGGGTCCTTAGTGCTGCCACACAGGCAAGAGAGGCTCCCACCATTGCCACTGCACTTGCCAGCCATGAACCTGGCTTCTGGCTGAGCAGCACTCCCTCTGTGGGAACACACTGACCACCAGGAGATAGCTCCTACATTGAGCATTTACCCCCTGGTGGTCAGTACGTGTCATAGACACTGGTCATTCCGAGTTCAATAGATTTCCATATTAGAGTTTTGTTATATAGGATTATTATTTTTTAAATATATTTTTATTGATTCAGAGAGGAAGGGAGAGGGAGAGATAGAAACATCAGTAATGAGAGAACCATTGATTGGCTGCTTCCTACACGCCCCTTACTGGGGATTGAGCCCACAATCGGGGCATGTGTCCTGAGCTGGAATCAAACCTGGAACCCTTCGGTCTGCAGGCTGATACTTTATCAATTGAGCCAGGGGCACTGGTAGGCATTTTTAAAATCCCATTGCCAATACCCAGAATTGAGTACTCTTTATTTTCTCCAAGTTATTTTGTACCAAAGCCACCTGCCTCTTATGCAGGTGCCTTTCTTTCACTAATCAGAGTAACCTGAGAGTAGAGGGGACAGTGATGGTTCTGGGATTAGTGATGAACTTTCTCCTTATAAGGAGGGTTTCTACCTTGGCGCTACTGACATTTGGGCCAGACAGTTCTTTGTAGGGGAGTGTCCTGAAGTGTTTAATGGCACCCCTGGTCTCTACCTGCTAGATGACAGCAGTATTCCTCCCCAAGTCATGACAACCGAAAATGTCTCCAGATGTTGCCAAATGTCCCCTACAAAGCAAACAGAATCCTTAATTTAGAATATTTCCCTAGAAGTAATGAACATCCATTTCAAGTTTCTCAAGTTCAAGTGGTAGATGGGAACTTGAACCAGATTCTAAAACCCCTGATTTACTCTAAAAGTCTATCATATCATAAAATAGTTCTAAGTGGTTTTGATGGTATGCGATGGGAGAGAGAGGAAAGAGGCGGCAATAGAAGTTTAGAATCCAGGCAAGTGGATTTGGGGTTCCCCCAAGAAATCCTCTGAGATGGCCTCCATTCTCGCACTCCCACATTCATCCCGCAGGGGTTCACTGGAATAGAGGAGGAGAGGCAAGAGGCAAACCTAGGAGTTTGAGATTCATAGCACAGGAAGTGGCTGGGATTCCCCTGGGGTGCCCTTGGGGACATTTTGCCCTTTCATTCTCAGGAGCAGATGCAATGTTAGAGCTTTATGTTCCCCACCCCCTCCCTGCACTGCTCTGTGCTTCCACATCTCTAAGTACCAGGAGATGTTGTTAAAGGTGATGCCCTGCTCCTGGCATTTCCAAGCTCTCCTTTCTGCCTCAGGACAATCAGCTTCCCTTCTGAAGTGCTGGAGGGCAAAGGAGGCAGCCATAGCTCCGCCTCCCCTTGCCCACAGATTCCCACATCTAGCACAATCTTCCTGGGCACTCACATTACACAGCAAGGGCTGCAGACAGACACAATCCATAATCTTTTTCTGAAAGGATGTGCAATCTAAAGAGCATATGCTGATTGCAAAACTAATCTAATCCTCCTCTGATTATTTCCCTTATTATTAAGTAACCATCTCACCAGAGCCTGGAGGTTTGGGGTTTTTTTAGGCCAGCCTCCAGCTCTGAAATTGGCGCGGCCAAGATAATTAGACCTCACCTCAAAGACCTCATTCCGCCTACCTCCCTGAAAAGTTTGCCGTTGGGTTTCTTGACCTTCCCATTAAGAATAGCTCTTATGCTTAGCTGGGCCATATTTCAATTTAATTGTCCTGCCCATGACACACTCACTGTCTCGCATGCAGGAAGCAGAATGAATTAGAAGCCTCCGGTTCTGCCTCATGGAATCTTTCCCTCCCTTATGCTATGTTTAGAACTTATGTGGGCACTTGGCTGATGCCAAATACAACTTATTGTTTTAATTCCTGTTTTGAAGAGACACACTTGGGGGTGGAAGAACTTGCCGAGATATCTGTTCTATTGTCCACCTCCCTTCTGGTAGACTGTAATCTTATTATTCTTGTCTCAAGCACAGAGGATGTCCACTTCATCGGAAGCATTGCTCATTGATATAGAAACTCCGGTTGGGTACCCTGCTGTCACATTTTCCATGTAAGCCACATCTACTGTCATCTGGTGAGTGTCACGCTCTATGCATGGCACAGGTGACACAGCCTTGAATAAGTCACAACCCCTGCCCTTAAGTTTGCTTTCAAATGGGAAAGCAAACTGATAAATGGACTTTACAATCTGACACAACAGCAATGAAAACCAAGCAGCTCTCTCTTTTGGAGCCCTTTCTATGTGTCAGGTGCTGTGCAAAAAGGAACAATTGTGTAACTTCTCTGAGCCTTGGCTTCCTCATCTGCAGAGTGGGGGCAACAATATCATCACCCTGTAGGGCTGTGTTGAGGGTCAAATGAAATAATAGATATAGGGTAATAAATGCTCAATAAAAGCTAGCTTTTGTCATCTCAATAACCCTAGAAGGTAGGTCTTATGATTCCCATTTTATAGATGAGGAAACTGAGGCTCAGACAGGTTGTATTACTTATCCAATATTCCACATCTAAGAAGTGGCAATCTTCGGATTTGAACTCAGATTTGTAGGGTACGATAGCCATGATTCAGACTAGAGTTCAATTGAAAGAAAATAGAGGGTCTTTTTAGGAGAATAAAGACACTCATTTAAGGGGACAGTGTAAATCTCTACCTTGAGCCCTACAGCATTAAGACAGGGGGTAAATGTACTAAGTGCCACAGGAAAAATATTGGAGAAGGTTAGCATCTTCACCTTCACTTCGTTATCTTCCTTCCTCTCTGCTCCCTTAGTCTCTACTAATCTGACTCATCATCATTCTCTGTTTCAACTTTTCCACTTGAATGTGTACTTGGCATCTCAGTCTTAAGACAGTCAAACCCACACTGAGGAATTCAACCCCTCATCCCCCCTCACCTCCATGTGCTCTTCTCCCTGCTGTCCCCAGCATCATACATGGCACCTCCAACTCTCATGACCAAAAACTTACACGCCAACTTGATTTTTCTTTTTCTCATCAGCAAAACATGGCAACTCCACCTTTTTTATTGAATTATATATGACATATAACATTGTGTAAGTTTAAGGTGCACAACATGTTGATTTGATATATTCACTTACCACAATATGATTGACATTGAGCGTTAGCTATTGCATCATATAATTATAATTTCTTTTTATGGTAGGAATAATTAAGATGTCGTTTCTTAGCAAGTTTGATGATTATAATAGAGTATTGTTGTCTGTAATTACTTTGCTATACATTAGGTCTCCAGGACTTGCTTAGCTACTGATTGCAAGTCCATGCCCTTAAACATCTCTTCTGTTCTCCCACCCCAGCCCCTGGCAGCCACCCATCTACTCTCTGTTTTACTCATTCACCTTTTTTAGATTTCACATATAAGTGGGATCACACAGTATTTGTCTTTTTGTGTGTGACTTATCTCACTTAGCACAATGTCCTCAAGATCCATCCATGTTGTCAGAAGTGTCAGGATTTCCTTCTTTCTCATGTCTAAATAATGTGTGTGTGTGTGTGTGTGTGTGTGTGTGTGTGTGTGTGTGTGAGAGAGAGAGAGAGAGAGAGAGAGAGAGAGAGAGAGAGAGAGAGAGAGAGAGAGAGAGTGTGTTAGAGGATACCCATGGATATCTTCTTTATCCATTCATCCATGGACAGATACTTAGGTTTGTTCCATGGCAACTTCACTTCAAGCCAGTGACTGACTCCTCACTTCTCTCTATCTCCTCCACCACCTTCATATCTCAACAGGGCAACTGATACAATCTCCTTGCTGTCTTTCTGCTTCACTCTTGCCCCTCCACAGTCTATTCTCCACACAATCTCGAAAGGAACTTTTGAAAACAAAACAGATCTTGTTATTCCCCCATCAGAAAGATTCTAACAGTCTCCCTTCATCTCTATAATAAAACCAAAACTCCTTCCCCTTCCAAACCCGGCCTCATCCCATCCACTCCTGTGCTCACTCACTGAACTGGCCACATGGCCTCCTTGTTCACACACCTGTGTCCCTTTGCTCCACCGGGTCTTTGCATTCACCTTTCCTTTGGAATCAGATGCTCTCCCTTTGGTTATTAGTATCTGCTTCCTTCCTCTCATTGAAATTCAGACACAAAGTCATAACCTTCCCTGACAACACAGCTCCCCTTGACCCACTTCCTACTTATATTCTTGCATATAGTTATCACCAACTCATATTTTTCCTGTTTTTTTGTTCCTAACTAGAATGGAAGTGCATGAGAAGAGAGACCCTGTCTACTTTGTTTATGTTTCCTCGGTATCTTGGATACAACCTGGCATGAAATAGGGCCTATGACATGAGTGCTCAATAAATATTTATTCCATAAAGACATAAATTAGTTCCTTTCTTCCTCTCTTCCTCTCATCCCTCCTTCTCTAGCTTCTCATCTCCTAAAGTCATTATTCAGAATAAGAATAGAAGACGTATAATGGCTCATGCTTAGTCATTTGTGACCAGCAGGGAAAATCCTAGAGCTCTTTAAATAGAACGAAGAATTCTAAATTCTAAAACGTAATATGTGATGGCTCCTCTGAAATGTTTACCAGCCTCAGGAAAATGGCTCCTTATCGTCACGAATACAAATGAAGAAGGGTAGCTCAACAATTCCCTTCAAAGAAGCCAGCGCATCCGTAACCTGGTCGGATTCCCTGCCTGCCTCTGAGGCACAGCCCTACATTCACTTCATTAGTGTTAATTATCCCCGCCATGAGCAAGTAAAGGCGTTAGAACTATTTTCGAAATGGAATTAGCAAATTTGGAGACTGGATGCTTTCTCCAAGGTGTTTAGCTGTAATTGTTCTCGTGTTGAATAGGGACAGAAGTAGCATCCGCTTATCCATTTGCTGAATTTATATTGCATTTTGGGAAGACACGGTTTGATGAATTTATTTATTTATTTTTTTTTTTTTTTGATTCATGAATGTGAAATCTAACTAGATGACTCTAGCTCTGGCTGAACTGTCCCTAGCTTCTCCTGTGATATGATTCTGAGTCTAACCACATTTATTTCACCCTTTCACACACACACACACACACACACACACACTCCAGCACTAGCTATAGCAGGATCAGCAAACCACTGCATAAGACTCACATACACACACACACACTCACACAAAGCAACACAAACCATTTCTTACTATCAACATGCGAGACACCATCGTCTTATGCCTGGACCATTGTCAGAGCCTCAGTTTGGCCTCCGTGTTTCCACATGGCTCCCTCCATCCACTCAGCAGCTCGTGTGCTGTTTGTACAGAGAGTCCAACCATATCCCTCCCTGTCCAAAGCCCTCTACTGGCTCAGTCTCACATTCAGATTAAGTCCCTACCACCTCCTACAAGGTTCTAACTGAGGTGGCCCCTGCCTTCCTTTCCTACAGCATCTTGTGTTACTGACTTTGCTTCAGCCTCCTTTACCTCCTGGATATTTCTGGAAACCGCCAACTCCACATCTGCCTCAGCATCTCTGTACTTACTGTCCCCTCAGCATGAGACACAATTGAGGCAAACATCTGCATTACTCACTCCCCCATTGCATACAAGCCTTTGCTCAGGTGCTGGCTCCTCTGAGAAGCCTTCCCTGGCCACGCTACCTAAAATATACCCTCGTATCCTTTATCCCTTCACCTTGGTTTTTGTTCCATAACATCATCAGCTCATATTATATTAGCTAACTATTGTTTATTTGTCATCTGTCTCTATATTATATAAGAATGGGTCAGCAGGAGGAATGGCATGAGGAAAGTATGTGTGGTTTTAACACATAAAGACAGATAATGTCTCTCCCTCTTCAGAAAATTCCACTAAGTAGAGAGAAAATACTGGGGGGAAACCTAGCCAAGAGAAAATAGACACAAAGATAGATAGGTAGGTAGGTAGGTAGGTAGGTAGATAGATAGATAGATAGACAGATAAATAGATAATAGGTAGGTAGATAGAAATAATATCTATAGTTAATGCCAAACCCTCTGCTAAATAAATTGCCTTCATTATATAAAATCCTTATTGCAATAATTCAAGATATGAATTATTATCCGCATTTTAGAGATGAGGAAACTGAGGCTCAAAAAACTTGGAAATTTTCCAAGGGAGACATCAGTGGGAAGTGACAAAGCCTAGATCTAAACCTGGACTCACTCAGTTTCAACGACATTTATCAGGCACAGGCGTGACCTACCGGATCCCATTAGCTCTGCAGTCTTTTTTTCAGAGTCTGCCCTTCCCAAGCAGGGAGACCTAAGAGGAAAATGAAAAGCATTTGTAAAATCCCTTCACCCACCACCGACTGCTGCACACTCCCTGAAGAGGGCGCTTTTGTGTGTGTTTGCAAATGCCAACCCACTCCGCAGCCTTTTGTTTTTAAGGGAAAGTGGATACTGTGATGCATGAGAACTGAGATGTGGTTATTGTAAGGTTTGAGGCGCAGGAAACTGACCACCAAGGAGTTTTAAAGTAAAGTTTATTCCCCAGTGATGAGCGGGACTCGTTACGGAGGTAGAGAAATCAGAATTGAAGGAGTTGGGAGGGGGGATGGACCCAGCCCGGCTGCCGCCTGGACATGGAGGATCAGCAGCACGTGGCTGGTCTGGGGGTTTTTTTAAGGGGAGGAACAGGAGAGGGTTGGACCCAGGGCAGAAGAGGAAGGGGTGGGCTCCAGGACACTTTGGCAGGCGCTGATTGATGGCTCAATGTCTTGGAGATGTCTCTGTGACAGATGCCAGTAATGTCATAACTCCACCCACCAGTTGGGAGGAGGGAGAACCTTATAGTTATCATCGTCATGTTCCTATGCTCACACTAGGTATGGGTCTTTAATCTTCCCAGTGTTGGAGACAAAGGATTGAAAACTTCCAGAAGCTGCCGTGCACCTTGATGAGCAAGGAGCTTTAGACTTTATGGAGATAAAATACCAAGAGTCTCAAAAAGGCATATGAGTGAGACTTTGAGGTACTTCAGCAGGAGATATATATAGATATTCTATTCTGTGCTGGGTAATGAGAATATAGAAATGATAATGCCCAGCCTCTATTCTCCAGGAGATCAGATGGGATCCTCTCTGGCAGGCCCATGGGTAACAGCATCACAGATAGACCAGGCACCGAGGCAAGGGGCAGCCCCCCACCAGTTAACCCAGTGCAGAATGAGTCAGCGAGTTGCCTTATCGGTAGGCTTGGTGGACCAGCATGGGGTTGAGACAAAAATGTAATCCAGTTCTGTGGCTCACTTGCCAGGAGTGTTCGGCTCGCTGGATAGTTCTCTCTAAGCTTCAACTTCCCAGCTCATGAAAATAGAATGGTGATTGCCCTAGCTGATTTTGCTCAATGATTAGAGCGTTGGCCCATGGACTGAAGGGTCCCAGGTTCAATTCTGGTCAAGGGCACATACCCGGGTTGCAGGTTTGATCCCAGCTTCCCCTCCTCCCCCCGCCCCCTCCCCTGGTCAGGGCACATGCCCGAGGCAATCAGTCAATGTGTCTCTCACTTCAATGTTTCCCCTTCCCTTTCACTCTCTCTAAAAGAATCGAAGGGGAAAATATCCTCCCGTGAGGATTAATAAAAAAGGGATGGTGATGACCGCCTGGTGGAGAGGGTTGAATGAATAGTGATGCAAAGTGCCACACACAATGCCTGGCCCATTGTAGGCATTCAACACATGGTCATTCCTGGAAGCAGACATAGAAAAGAAAGGAAGAAGAATGGAGGAGGGAGGGAAAAAGAGAGGGAGAAAGAACTTTTATGTCAAGATTCGAGCCAAAAAAAAAAAAAAAAAAGTAAAATGACTTGAAAAATGATCTGACGTGTCCTCTTTGGCTAACACTGCTGCAGCAGAGGAAACTGACAAGAAGCCAGTTTCAGGAAATCATTGAGCCAGGAATGAAATGCGCTTCTGTGGATGACCCTGGAACTTGGCTGCACTTTTCACTTAAGCAATGTTCAAACATCCGTTATCCTAATGCCCATGCCCCTCTCCTTCACTCTTGCAATTCCAGACCCTTGGAGAATTGCACCAAAGCATCCCAATGTCTTTACAACTAAGACACTTCCCACAAAGACCAACATGTGAGCTTCACTTTGGCAAAGCTAACAAGAACCGTAACAATGTCCAACCCTTTCAACCCCAAAATCCTCCCTGATAGGAATGATCATAAGGGAATATCCTGAGGCACAGACAGGTTGTTGTGCAATATTATCTACAATATAGAGAACAGGAAACAACGCAAGTGTCCAGTAATATGGCACCAGTTAAATAAATGAAGGCACATCAATGTGATGGACTGTTGTGCAATCATTAAAGTGATGTTTATGAGCATTTTTAATATCACCGGGAAATACTTATTCAACAATGACAAGCAAAATAATGAAAATGCAAAACTGTATTTTTTTTTTTTTAGTCTGAAGTATGTAGAGGAAAGAAATTAAAACATGCTGGAAGAAATATACTGGAGTGCCCAATGTTTTGTGCTGTTTAAGAATAATTTATGTTACTTTGTAATATTTCTTATATTTTCCAAAGTTTATACTGTGAACTGATGAAAATTTCCCCCTTCCCATTCCACTCCCAGTAAATGAGTTTCTACTCACTGTTGTTCTGAGATCCTGGTCTTCTTCGAACTACTAGTAAGTTAAGAAGGTGCGGATTGGGAAAGGTGGAGAAAAGACAGAGACTCGGTTAGAGTTATGCTAAAGTGGAACTATGTTAAGGGGTGGTTAGTCATCACCAGGAAAAAGCTTTGTCTTAAAGTTGCTTACCGGAGCTGAACTGGAGAGATCCTCTCTTTCACCTTCTCTCTAACACAGCACTTGAAGAATCTCCAATTTCCACCCATCCCCAAGCCAAACTAGGCAAAATAAATAAATAAATAAATAAATAGGATTTTAAAATTGACATCTTGGTAAAAAGTTGAGACAAAGAAGTGGGAGCAGATCAGCGAAATTAAGAGACCAAGGGACCCATGCTGGAGGGGAAGAGAGGGAAAGAAGATCACAGAAAAAAATGAGTCAGAGACCCATCTATCTGCAAGGGTCAAGCAGATAGTCAAGCTGCCTGTAATAGGCAACAGGGAGTGGCAGAGACTGTGGCAAACTGGACGATTAAAATCTTTTGAATGGGCCAAAACCTGTTCAGCTCAGTGGATAGCGCGTCGGTCTGTGGACTGAAGGGTTCCAGGTTCGATTCCGTCAAGGGCATGTACATTGGTTGCGGGCACATCCCCAGTGGAGGGTGTGCAGGAGGCAGCTGATTGATGTTTCTCTCTCATCGATGTTTCTAGCTCTCTATCCCTCTCTCTTCCTCTCTGTGAAAAATCAATAAAATATATCTTAAAAAATATTTTGAATGGAACATTTTACTCAGTTTCAGGTGAATGCAAGCCCAGTTTTTGTCAGCCTTTTCAATCTGGAACTCCATATTTTATGTTAAAAAGCCTTATGTTTTAGAATATTAGAAAATAATTAAACATTTAAACTTCACTTATAAAAATATGACATATGATAAAATATTATGAATTGGTTTGTTTTGATGGAAGAACTCATGCACAGTGTTACTGTTCTCTATTTTTTAAGTAAGAGAAAAGAAACAAGACAAAATTAAAAACCACTCAACCCAGACCAAGTAAAATATTAATAAGTCATCTTCTGTTTTCAGTTGTGCTATAGAATGAGAATTCTCTTTTTCAACTAAATGAGATAAACTTGTATGAACCAATTGGTAACTAAAAGTTAGGAAAAGCACAGAAATGTTTACTTATTTTTAATATCCTCTATGATTTTTATATCCTCTGTGATTTTTTTTTTTTTTCAGGAATGGATGTCCCAATTCCAGGCTTCCACATTTTAAAGGGTAACAAAATAATGCACATCCTCTAACAATCAAAAAAACAATAAAAGACTGAGAAAGTCAGGCATGGAGTGAAACTTGGCAAGGATCCCTCTTCCAGCCTAGAGAATGGACATCTCCCCCATCCTGCCTATTCTCCGCTCTATGAGTGAGCACTGCTGTTGTGTTTAAGTGACACATCCAGATTAATTTGTTTGACAAATGAAAAGCATTGTGAGACATGCCGGGTCATGGAGACAGTTATGTCGCCGATGTCTGTATAAATCATCCCTGCTTCTCCTGAGACCATGTCAGGTTAGTCCCTGGGTGCCTCTGATGCAGACGAGAAAGATGAGAAGGAATCGCCCTTTTGCTGCAGAGTTGAGGTAGACAAATTGTGGTAGTACCTAGTGGGCCAGAAGTGATTGGAGTCTTACCAAAGTTACACAAGAGCATCACAATTCATTTGTGTGACTGCCTCATCTCAAGGGCTGGCACCTTGAAACCAAGGGGAAGTGAGAACTGAGAGATCCTACCACTTGGTGTGTGAGGTCCAGGTGTCGGTGGCTATGACTGACTCACCTTCCATCGACCCACAGCCCTGGGGTCCTCCCATTCCAATGCATTGATGAGGAGATTCTGCTAAGGACTATAGAATTGATGATAATCATTAACTGTAATGATAAGCATTAACTATAGAGTTCATGGTAATCAATACCCATGTGGAGCTTACTCTATGCTTGATGATAGTCCTGCATTTTCATTTCATATTTGCATATCTTGGATGGGTATTGGCAATTCCATGTTATAGGCGAGGAATTGGAGACTGGATGGGTTAGTAACTTCCTCAAAGCACCAAGTGAGATTTGAATGGGAACCTCATCCCATTGGCCCAGCCCAGTGTCATTCCTTGAAATCACAGCGACCATTGGCGGAAATACCAACCTCACACTTTCTATCCTGATGATGAGGCCATAAATGGAAAAGTGTTTGGTAAACTGCAGGGAGATGCTATTAAGATTTTTTTAAATATATTTTATTGATTTTTTACAGAGAGGAAGGGAGATGGATAGTTAGAAACATCAATGAGAGGGAAACATCTATCAGCTGCCTCCTGCACACTCCCAATGGGGATGTGCCCACAACCAAGATACATGCCCTTGACCGAAATCAAACATGGGACCCTTCAGTCCACAGGCTGATGCTTTATGCATTGAGCCAAACGGTTAGGGCTATCTAGATTTCTATTGTTTGTGTCCCAGAATATCATCTTTTATCAATTTGACTTATATGAGAAAAGGCAGCATTAAAATACTACCTCAAAGGAAACTGTGGGCTATGGAAGAGAGAGGTTCTAGCATCAAACAAATCAGAAACCATATCCATGCTCAGCACTTCCTTGTTGTGAGATCACAAGCAAATTCCTAAAACTCTCCAAGCTTTAGGATTTCCTCTTTGAATGAGACATGGTCTAAGGATTCAGTGAAATGGTCCAAGGAAGGCTCCTGGCTCAGCATTTGGCCCAAGTGTAGGGACGTTTCTTTGTTCTCAATGGGAGACTGACAGAGCTATTTCCCACAGAACCCACAGCGTGAGTGCCTAATGTCATTCCTTGAAATCCCCTTGAAACCCATCCAGTCTCCAATTCCTCGCCTATAACATGGAATTGCCAACACTTTTCCAACCTCACACTTTCTCCTCTTCTGATCCAAGAGAGGAAATTCCTTAGACTCTTGCTACTCAAACTGTGGCCTGTGTGTGGTAACCTTGACATCACCTGGGTCAAAGAAGCAAGCTGAAGGGAGTGACAGAGGGATGTTCTTATGTAGGGTGGGCAAGAGAATCCTTGCTAGGCTTTTGGGAGAGCAAGCCGCCATGAAAGATCTGGGAGGGGGAGGCAGACAGAGGACAGAATGTGCAAAGGCCAAAGTCAGGAATAGCTTCAGTGTTCAAGGAACAGAGAAAGACGGAGTCTGGATTCATAGGGAGTGAGTGGGATATAGGGGAGGTGGAAAAAGTAAGTACCCTGTTTCCCCGAAAATAAGACAGTGTCTCATATTAATTTTTTCTCCCAAAGTTGCGCTAGGTCTTATTTTCAGGGGATGTCTTATTTTCAGGGAAATACGGGTAAGCAAGGTCAGATTAAGGTAGATTCTCCTACTCCTCAAGGGAGATTTCCAGACTTATCACACACATACACATACACAAATATGCACACAAACACACACACACACACACACACACACACACACGCAGTTCACACACATGCAGTTTCATTGCACCTTGAAACTCAGGGAGAGAGATAGAGAGCTAGAAACATCGATGAGAGAGAGTCATCGATCAGCTGCCTCTTGCACACCCCCTACTGGGGATATGCCCGCAGCCAAGATACATGCCCTTGACCAGAATCGAACCCGGGTCTCTCAGTCCCCAAGCCGACGCTCTATCCATTGAGCCAAACCAGTCTCGGCTGAAACTCTTCTTAAATTTACTGCAATATAACCATGTATTTAATTTAAAAAAAAAAAAGTGCCAAAACCGGTTTGGCTCAATGGATAGAGCATCGGCTTGGGGATTGAAGGGACTCGGGTTCGATTCCGGTAAAGGCATGTACCTTGGTTGTGGGCATATCCCCAGTAGGGGTTGTGCTAATCGATGACTCTCTCTCATCGATGTTTCTAACTCTCTATCTCTCTCCCTTCCTCTCTGTACAAAATAAAAAAAAAAGTAAAATAATATATATATATATATATATATATATATATATATATATATATAACCATGTAAGTACTCGTGTAATTACCTGCTTACTATCTAGCTACCTTTCAAGCCTATAAATTCATTGAGGGCAAGAACCATTATTCAATCATTATATGCTTAGCCCCTGACAAATATGTAGACTATGGTAGATGTTCAATTATTGATACAATGAAAGACAGAGAGAGAGAGAGAGAGAGAGATCTCCCAGGTTACAATAGGCTTCATCACATACCACTATACTGGATTGGCCTGAGGGGGAGAAAACACTACCCATAATATTTCACAAACTGTTTTACAAAGGAGACAAGTTTCCTGTTGGCAATTTTGGTCTTTCCACAGCATAAGCTGTTTCCATTTTTGTTTATAATAAGAAAAATGGACAGGCTGGCCTGCAGCAAAGGGCAGAGTCCTTGGTTGCAGGCTCAATCTCCAGTCCTGGTTGGGTTGCCTGCAGGAGGCAGCCAATTAATGTGTCTCTCTCACATCGATGTTTCTCTCTCTGTCTCTCACCATCACTTCCACTCTCTAAAAATCAATGGAAAATATTCTCAGCTGAGGATTAATAAAAAAGAAAATAAAATTCTTAGGACAGTTTGAATGGGTAGTTTTATAGCATTTTACAGATAAAAAAACAAAACAATACAAAACAAAAACCACTGAGATCTAAAAAGGCCGAGTAATTTGCTTAAGTTTGCTTAATAAAAATCAGAATTCAACCACATAGGTTATGACATCATAGAGAAACCCTTTCTACTTCATGACACAAAGATTTATTTTCCCATCCCAGGCCAAGTTTCCCAAATCCCCTGAATGTAACCACTGGCAGAATTATTTGTTTTCTATAATTGTGACTTGACATAATACAATATTTTGCTCATTGGGATTTGGATCATAAGCCTAAAAGTCACTTAAGTGTATTGAAAAATCCCTTTGTTTTAATTCAGAAATGCTCGGCCAGTATTAAAAATATTGCTGCAGCTTTATGTGAATGCCTATTTTTTCATGACAAACATTGTGTCATGGGGGTTTCCAATCTAATCTGCTTTCCAACAAGCATTTCCATTTGGGTTTCTTTTGTAGTGTGCCCATGGTAATAAAATAAAGCTGCCACTCCCATTCTTGCTTTTAACTTTCATCACTATACATCATAAGTAGTGAAGGATTTCTCGCAAGGGACTCCTGGGTTATATATAAATTGCTGCTATTTCTGTGGCTTACCACTTGGACTTAGAATGATTTATCTCTGCAAAACTAGGAGCTGCTGTGGCATTCATCATCCAAGTGGAGGTAGAAAGCCAACTGCCTGTGTTCATTGAGCAGCTAAATGTGAAAGGTGTAGCTGTAGCATTGAGTAGGTAAACGTGAAATGCATGGTACACATGAAGGTCAGGCTAAGTCTGATCAACTCAGAAGTGAATGTGCCCATGGGGTGCCTCCCTGTAAACCACAACAGCTAATGAATAACTTCAAAATGCCAGCTTCATGAGAATTGGTACTGTATGGGCTAAAAGTCTGTGTTCTCTCAAAAATTAATATGTTGAGATCCTAACCCCCTAATGATGGCATTAGGAAGAAAAGTCCTTGGGAAGTGATTAGGTGATTAGGGTGGAACCCCCACAAATGGGGTTAGTGCCCTTTTAAAAGAAACCCCAGAAAGTTCCTTTCTCTCTTGCACTATGAGGGGAAACAATGAGAAGGAGACCATGCATGATCCAGGAAGCAGAACCTCGCCAAACACTGAATCCCCAGGAGCCCTCTTCCTGGGCTTCCAGCATCCAGAACTGTGAGAAGTAAATGTTTGTTGGTAAGCCACCCAGTCTGTGGTATTTTTGTTATAGCAGCCCAAATGGACTAAGAGAGAAATCTTGTCTATAATGTTCATTATCAATTTCTATCATCTCATTTAATGCCTGACACATTAGATGCTTCATAAATACTTTTCCAACATCTTATATAATAAAGAGGTAATATGCAAATTAACCCTCATGCCCTTCCAAGATGGCTGCCTACGACAAGGCTGGCAAGGGGGTTAGTGAGGGACAACCAAACAACTGAACAAGCAGGCTGTGTGGGGCTACCAGGCCAGCAGGGAGGTTAGTAAGGGACGACCAAATGACTGAACAGCAGGCTGCGTGGGGAGACCAGGCCAGCACGGGGGCTGTGAGGGGCAACCATGCCAGCAGGAGGGGGCAGTTGGGGGTGACCAGGTCAGCAGGGGGGAGCAGTTGGGGATGACCAGGCCAGCCGGGGAAGGAGAGGAAGTTAGGGGTGACCAGGTGACAGTGGAGGCAGGGGCAGTTAGGGGCAACCAGGCAGGCAGACAGGTGAGCAATTAGAAGCCAGCAGTCTAGGATTGTGAGAGGCATGTCTGACTGCTGGTTTAGTCCCAGGGCCTAAACCAGCAGTCAGATACTCCCTGAGGGGTCCTGGATTGGAGAGAGTGCAGGCTAGGCTGAGGGGACCCCTTCCTCCCCCTCTCCCTCCCCCTTTGCACAAATGTCATGCATTGGGCCTCTAGTTTTATTATAAAAGTCCTCAAACATAGAAAAGCTGAAAAGTTTTGAAGTGAAAACTAATATACTTACCACCTTGATTCTACCATTAAAATGTTATTATATTTATCACATATCTATCCTATTATCTCTCCATCCATTAATCTATTTTATTTTCTGAAGTGAAAATTTCCCCATAAATACTTTAGCATGCATATCATTAAGTTCAATATTGATTCTCAGTTTTTTTCTGATGAAAATTTATGGATAGTATAGTGCATAAATCTTAAAAGTACATTTACTAGTTGTAATGGTCTGAATGGTGCCTTCCCCATAAATTCATATGCTGATGTGCTAGCCCACAGTACTCCAGATGTGACTGTATTTGGATATAATGTCTTTACAGAGATAATTTATTTAAAATAAGGTCATTAGAGTGAACCCTAAACAAATCTGATGGATGTCCTCAAAAAAAAAAAAAAAAATAGGACAAAGACACATCCAGAGGGAACACCATGTGCAACACAGCAATAAGATGGCCATCTGCAAGCCAAGGAGGGAGGTCTCAACAGGAACCAGCCCTGCTGACACTGTGATCTCAGACTTCTAGCCTCCTGGACTGTGAGATAATAAATTCCCTTTGTTGAAGCCACCCAGTCTTTGGTACTTCATTATAGCTACCCTAGCAAGTAAATACACTAGGTTTTGTCAAGTAGATTCATCTGTGTCACTCAAAATCCTATGGAAAGGTAAAATATTATTACCCCCCCAAGACATTCTCTCATGCCCTTTTCTAGTCAGTCCCCACCCAAAACATTACCCTAGTTAGTTTTCTATTTTTAGTTAGGTTTGTCCATTCTATCCTATATAATAAAAGCCTAATATGCAAATTGTCCCCTCCACAGGGAGTTCAACTAGGAGTTTGACCACTCGCCATGACATGTGCTGACCAGCAGAGTGTCATGAAATATGGCGAGCATTGGTGACGTGGCACTGGCAGTGAGCAGCAGTGGAGGCACTGCCAGCCCCAATAAGAGTGTGACTGCAGCGGGATGGTGGAGCAGGTGAGCAGTGGTGCCAAACCAACACGTGTGGAAACGGGCCCGATTGCTTCACCAATCACCCCACAGATGGTGACCAGCAGCGAGAGGGGAGGGCAGAGCTGCTGCCCAGCTCCCAGGCACTGAGGGAGCTGGGTGGGATCCAATGATTCAGGTGGAGGTGGGCACATGGAGGCCTGGGTAAATTGGGATCTGCCCTTTCATGCCAGACTCTCATGCTTCAATTGCTGGCCAGGCCTAGGGACTGCATCCATGCATGAATTTTGTGCACTGGGCCTCTAGTAACTTTATAAAAATAAAATTATACATATGTACTTCTTTTGTAAAGCTTATTTCACTCACTAGACTAGAGTGTCCTTGAGAATCACTCATATTTGTCAGTATATCAGTACTTTAGGCTTTTTAAATTTCTAAGCAGCATTCCCTTATATGGGTTTAATACAGTTTATTTATACTTTCTTCTTCTGATGTATATCTAAGCTTTTTCAAATTTTACATATCATGGCTAAAACTTTTGTGAATATTTTTGTATAAGTCTTTTTCTGAAGAAACATTTTTTTTTCTTTTGGGTAAATATCTAGAAATAAAATGGCTAGGTCATATGGTAAATGTATGTTTGGTTTTCTTTTTAAAAAGAAAAAACACAAAAACCTGCCAGAATTACTTCCAAAGAATCATTTGCATTCACTAATAATATACAAGAGGTCCGGTTGCTGCACATCTTCACCAACACTTCATGTTGTCTCTAACTATTTGCTGAATGAACAAAGGTGTGGATTATTTCTGAGTGACTATACCCAGAACTGCCCTGGAGTTCTCACAGAGGTGAGAACATGAAACAATGGGAAGATTAGGAGCTTTGGGGGTGGATCATCTGGGTCCAGATCCCAACTCTACTACATAATAGCTATGGGATCTGGGCAATCACTTAAATTCTCTGAGCTTCATTTATCTCATGTGTCACAAGAAAATATCACCACCATAATCATAGGTTGAGTATTAAATGAGGGGCTGTATCTAACAGTGCCCAGCGTGAAGTCTGCCTGTGGTAAGGTTCCAGAGTTGATGCTTCAGGAGACAGATCAGTTACAGTCTCCTTTTGCATCTTCTCTCAGAGTCCCTGGTCCTTTGTCCCATACAGCTTACCCCTAATTCCTTCTTGTACCCCCTTCCTCCTCCCTGATGCCTGCATATAAAAACAGAATCATAGCTTAGAACAGGGCACACCCAGTAGCCCAAGACAGCCTTTGAAAGGATAAAGCCAGGGCACCAAGTCAGAGAAAACACCTCAAATTGAATTCAGCTCCACTTCTCATGAATTGTGACACTAGGACAAAGAAGTCTTCGTTTTCTTATCTGTGAATTTCACCTTGCCCCATGGGGTTGATGAGTGTGTTGAATCTAAGTGTCTAAACCACCTGGCACCTGGCATAGAGTAGGTGATCAGGAAATGGGAGCCTGGTTCCTTCCGCAGGCCTTAGTCAGAGGTACTTTGCATACCTAAGGTCAGCGCCTTTCTGCCCACTCTCAGCTCCCCTCCTAGCTTAGCTGAGAGTGGTAAAGCCCCTTTGTCTTTTGTTCTCACTCTTCAGATCACGGTACTCAGGCCTTTCCCAGTCCATTGAACATCCCAGAGTCATAACTCCTTGTGCGTAGTGGAAAGAGTGGGCCAAATGTGATGACAGAGAAATAGACAGGGAGAAGAAAAAAAGAGAGGAAGAAGGATCTACGTAGCACCTGTTTCCATCCTAGGCCTCACAGAAAAGTATTCAGAAGGTACCCTCCGCTGTGCCCATTCCATGTCATCTTGTCATTAGGCCTTAGCATCCACCCGGGGCATTCTTTCTCTCTTCAATTAAAGATAAAAATGCCCCTTCCCATATAACAAATGGTTCCTGTGAAATGAAAATAAAAGCCTTTATTTCAAGTGATCATTTCATTTTATTATTACTATTAGCCACTGGGTGATGCATGCTAATTGTGCTCCTCTGGATAAAACGTTAACATTTCTTAATACAGAGCAACCGCTAAGCCATTTAGCAACGTTCAGAACATGCGCTCTGTGCTTTGCCTAATTAAAGGCACTGGGGAGAGGGGCTCATGCATTGCCAGGGGGGATCTCAGGGGGAGGGAAGTGGCTCCTTAGTTCATCATGTTCATTTTAAATGAATTCTTAAGCCTCTGCCTCTTAAAGTTGCCCAAGCCTTATACAATGATGAATGCTGGAAGTCTCCTAGACTCATAGGTTTTCACTGGTAATTAGGAAATGGGGTAGATGGATTTCCTCCAAACTGTACTCTTGGGTAGCCCAGATAGTTTAATTTAAATTGCTAGAGAATTTACATATGTGTCAGGGTGGAAGTTATGAGAAGCAAATAAAACTACATTTGAGCCCTGGCTACTGTTTCTAAATGGTTAGAGCACCAGACCACACACCAAAAGGCAAAAGGCCATGGGTTTGATTCCTGGTCAAGGGTACCTACCTGGGTTGCAGGTTCCATCCCAGATCCTAGTCAAGGCGCATGTGGCAGACAACCAATCAATGTGTCTCTCTCACATCAATGTCTATCTATCTATCAGTCTATCTATCTATCTATCTATCTATCTATCTATCTATCTCTATCTCTATCTCTCTCTATCTCTTTCCACCTCCTCCCTCCCTTCCACTCTCTCTAAAAATAAATGGAAAAAAATATCCTCTGGTAAGAATTAATAACAACAACAACAAACACTGCATCTAAACACCAGCTATGACTTTCCTAGCTTGTGACTCAATTTTCTCATATGCAAAGTGTAAATAATACCAACTGCAAAGGCTTATTATGAAAGTTGGACATGATTCATATAAAGCATCCAACAAATTGTTCAGGTAGGAATGAACAGCATTAACAGATATTACTATTTATTGGAGTGAGTTAAGAGATATTTTTTGTAAAATATTGAATTTTTAGCTCTTGGAAACTATTTTAGAAAAACCATTGTACAAGTCAAACATTAAAGTGTCAGACTCAGCCCTTTGGCAGCCAGTTCAGAGCTTAGTCATTGGAATTAATCATAACCAGGTTCCAATCTCAGCTCAACATCTTATTACTTGGTCATCTTGGAGAAACCGCTTACCTGCTCTAAGGCCCAGTATCCTCCTCTGTCAAATAAATGTAATAATGGTGCCTACTTCTTCAGCTGGTATTTGAATTAAGATTATGCTCACAAAGCCCCAAGCATAATGCCTGGCACATAGAGTTGATTAACCCTAGTGTTACAAATGCCTGGTCCATGAAATTGTGGGGACAGATTTCAAGAATACCAGACAAGGAGAACCTCCCTGGCCCTTACACATGATTAACTGTGGAGAGCCCAGTTTTATTTCTTAGCAGTTTTACTCATACCATTCCAGGTTAGCAGAAATTCTGAGCTAGTATTGTCCCCAAGAGCTGACCATGAAAAGTGTAACTCAGTTCCCTACAATCCATGTGGCTCATATCTGTGCCTTTGGAGATAAGAGGAAGAAATGGGTCAGTAGTGAGTCAGTTTGAAAGAACCCCACTGAGTCCTGGATTTCTTCAGGGAACCTTCTGTGTCCATGTTATCATTCATCTCTGTCTCTGCCCTCATCGACTTCTTTTGGAAAGCAAAGGTGCTGGACCTGGAACATGGGGACAGTTCCCCTGCGTGCTGTCCAAGTTCCTCTGCAGACACAGGGAAGGGGCACGGCCCGGAGAATCTGCTCATGGGTCAGGCAAGGTGAGGAATCTCTCTCCACCTCAGTATGTCAACATCTTGGACCAGATAATTCTATGTTATCAGAGGCTGACCCTTGCATGTAGAATGTTTAGCAATATCCGTAACCTCTACCCAGCAGAAGGCAATAACACACACACACACACACACACACACACACACACACACACACACACCAGTCATTACAATCAAAAGTGTCTACCAAATGTCCCCTGTGGAGCAAACGTGCCCGTGGCTGAGAACCACTGTTCTAGATCCACACTCCCACTATTCCTAGGGAGGCCACTGAGCCTGAAAATCTTGCGACAAAACGACCAGGCCACATGTGCTCCCTGTGGAGAATCTGAGATGATGTTCCCCCAAAGGAGACAAAGACCAGGAGGAGGAGAGCACCCTGGAAAGAATATGCAGGAAAAGACAGAGTGGGTTGGGGAGTCAGATGGATGAGGTTCAAATGCTGTTTCACCCGCAGCTAAATGATTCCGGACAAGTTATTTCCCCTCTCCCTTGCTCTTGCCATTTCTCTTTGCTTGATGAGATGGTGTTAGTACCAACTTGCCTAAAGAGTCATCTGCCCTTGCAGTTCCCACAGCAAGTCATTTGAAAAGATGAAATTGCAGAAGAAACGCACATTCTGAAATTTTGGCTTTTCTTTTCATTTCTGACTTGGCAGAGTAAGAAAGAATACATGAAAGTCAATTCAGAGTGAAATGTTCTGCTGATAAAGCATTAACACTCAGAGACAGCCAGTGGCGGCCTCTCCCACTCTCCCCTGTGCCACCTGAGTTGCAGGTTCCCATCATTATTGACAAAAACAGCTACATGGGGCCTGCATTGTCGTTAACTACCCTGCATATCCTCTGACCATGCCCCTGAGGGTTCCTGAACAAATGCCTGATGCTGATTGTGTGGAAGAGAGTTCTTCACCTCACTTCATGTTTATGCCCCAACCAGCCAACCCAACCAGGGTACTCACTGAGTGTGTCTACCTTATGCCGGGTGTTGTGTTGGAGCCAGATTATGGAAGTTTTATGTTGTGCATCAGGTTTCCCAGAAATGAACTCTGAATTGAAATTTGCAGGAAGTTTATTGGGGAGTGCTCTTAGGTACAACACCCAAGAGGAAGAGAGGGAAGCCAGGCTGAGCAGAGGGAGCAAGTGAGCAGCAACGCAGTTACAAAAGAGACCTCACCTGATCCCATAGGGGGTGCTGGAGCTATCCCAAATTGAAGCGAGGAAGCCAGATCTTTGCACCTCCAACTGTCCAGTCATTGGATGGGGTCTTCTTCTGTTGAGGGCCATAACTTTGGGTGAGGTGGCAACCTGTCTAGCGAGGGTTTCAACTGTGAGCCATCAGAAGTTAACATCCCAGCAGCTGGGAGAATGAAGGCCTTGATCTTGCAGGATGCATCCACTATGCCATGTTAAGGAGTTGAGATTTTATTCTCAGAACTAAAGGCCTAGTGCACAAAATCATGCACAAGGTGGGGAGCAGGGGTCCCTCAGCTCGGTCTGCACCCTCTCACAATCCAGGACCCTTTGGGGGATGTCCGTCTGTCAGTTTAGGCCAGATGCAACAGTGGAATCGAGCCTAAACTGGCAGTTGGACATCCCTCTTGCAATCCGGGACCCCTCGCTCCTAACCGCTCACCAGCCTGCCTGCTTCATCAACCCGAGCCA
Source organism: Pipistrellus kuhlii (assembly GCF_014108245.1). Lineage (NCBI taxonomy): Eukaryota > Metazoa > Chordata > Mammalia > Chiroptera > Vespertilionidae > Pipistrellus > Pipistrellus kuhlii. Next base: position 84,915,393 of record NW_023425540.1, read on the forward strand.
TTCTGCCTGCCTGCCTGATCACCTCTAAGTGCTCGCCTGACTGCCTGATTTCCCCTAACCGCCTCTGCCTTGGCCCTTGCTGCTGTGGCTTCATCTGGAAGGACATCTGGAATGATGTCCATAAGGTTGTTCAGTTGTCTGGTCTAATTAGCATATTACACTTTTATTATTATACATAAGGAGAACTTATTGATGTGTTTTGGGCAGGAGAAATGGCATGACCTGATGTTTGGTATTAAAAGATGACTCCAACTGGGTGATGAAGTGGAGCTAGGCAAGAATGGCAGCATGGAGACCAATTAGGAAGCAACTGGAGACACTGCGGCCAGAAAGGATGATGATGCAGTGGGAATGGATGGTCTAAAACAGTGGGACATGATGAATAACTGGATGTGGGAGTCAAATCCTCAGCATAAAAATTGCACCCAAAGTTATGATGGTAGGCAGGCCTTCCTAGGAAGGATGCATAGCTGGAAATGAAAAGGGAGCCTAGAAGAGAACCCTGGAGAGGCCCAGTTTTTAAGGAAATAGCAGAAGAGTGGAAGTCAGAAAACCAGGCTAAGAAATAAGCAAGAGCTATCTGTCCAACACTAGAAGAATGTAGTAATAATACAGCTAAATTGGCGAGGTTGCAGAGAAAAAGAAACTCTCGTGCACTGCTGGTGGGAATGCAGACTGGTGCAACCACTGTGGAGAGTTTCCTCAAAACACTGAAAATGGAACTCCCATTTGACCCAGTAATCCACTCCTAGGATTATATCCCAAGAAACTAGAAACACCAATCAGAAAGGATATATGCACCCCTATGTTCATAGCAGCACAATCTACAATAGCTAGGATTTGGAAACAGCCCAGGTGCTCGTCAGCAGATGATTGGATCAAAAAACTATGGTATATCTACACAATGGAATACTATGCTGCCATAAAAAAGAAGGAATTTTCATCATTTGCAGCAACCTGGATGGAATTGGAGAACATCATGCTGAGTGAAATAAGCCAGTCAATGAAAGAGAAATATCATATGACCTCACTCATTTATGGATAATAAAGAACATTATAAACTGATGAACCAAAAGATAGATATAGAGACAGTAAAGCAACAAGCAGACTGTCAAATTACAGTGGGGAGGGGAGGGAGATATGGGGGAGATAAGAGATCAACTGAAGGACTTGTATACATGCATATAAGTACAACCAATGGACACAAAACTCTGGGGTGGATGGGTATGTATGGGGGGGGGGGCAATGGTAAAATATGTACACAGATAATAATTTAATAAAAAAAAATTAAATTAAAAAAATTTAAAAAAATACAGCTAACTTTTCTTGGGTGTTCTCTATGTTGGTCCAGTGCTATGAGCTTTATGAGGATTTTATTTATATTCTTGAATGAAGTACAACTCTAGTCTTCACCTGATTGTGGAAGAAACTGCAGGTTAGCTGGGTGAAGATACTTGTCTGGGATTGTATACCCAATAGGAGTGGAGTGGGGAGTTGTTCTCTGACTCTCTGACTCTAAATCCAATGCTCTGGTTTGCCACCATAAAGATGACTACCCCATGGAGAGTGTTTCAGGAAGGAGAGACTTGCTTCAGAGTAGAAGCAAGAGGTAGTGTGGTAGTACTTGGCTCTTTCAGTAAAGAGAACATCCATGCTTGTTGAGGGCACTTCCATTAGGATGATAGCCAGAGTGGACTGGGTCAAGGGGGAATGATGAATTTGCTCAAGCCTTCTTTGGGCATAGCGTTCTGATATGGGTTCACCCATCTTACTAGGTTTTCCAGTCAACCTTTTATTTTTAATTCAATTTTCTCCATATGTGACTATTTGGTTGACCAGAAGGTCCATATGAACCTACTGGTCCATTTAACAATATGGAGTGTGTGTGTTCAGAGGGCACGTGTGGGCACAATTAGTTTAGAAGAGGGAAGCTAATGAAAGAATGATACTACAACTACATATAACTCAGCCACCCTTACGACAAGGTCAGAAACTGGTCCACTGTCTATGGGTTTCATAATAATATTCAGGCTCCTTTTGTATTGCATATACTGTAATATTACTTTTTTGGCATGGAGAAAATTCTTATCTAATAATAGTAATAACACAATCATATGTATTGCTTCAGGAAATATTTCTAGAACTCTAAATATATGCTAAGTGCTGGGGATATAGGTTGAATGAGACTCAGCCCTGGGGGAGCTCACATTTCCTGTTGGAGGAGGACAGAACATAGGAAATAAATGAGATCCTAAGTGGTAAGACACATGGGATTGTTGAGGAGCTCACAGAAGGAAGTGGAATTGACTTGATGGAAGCAGGAAGTAGCTAGGCAGGGAAACTTTATTGGGGGAACCAGGCTGGATCTTGAATCATGGAGATAGTGTGGGGAAAGCGATGCATTTAGAGCCTAAGTGGTTCCATGTGACTGAAACCCAGGACTCGGTAAGGAAACAGCAGGAGATGAGAGCAGGGAGAGAGGCACCTCCCTATAGGGTATGTACCTCACAGTCTGCGAAGGTCCTTCACTTGCATTGCATAAGAGATCCTCCAATGAGAAAGGAAACTTCCATGGATGGGATGACCTACTATATTCCTAGTATCGGGCTTGGAGTTTTTCAGTTGCCCTACATAAAACCCACCACATGCTAATGATGTAAGCCTGAGCATTTCTGCTGAAAATTTAAAGAAATTGAAACCCAGAAAAGGTAATGACTTGTCCAGGGTCTGAACATTAAGATTTTAATGTAGGACCATTTGACTTCCAAGTTTCTGTTCTCTTTTTGTTACATGACCCTGTCTTTTTTTCTATACCTATATATTCTAAAGTACAGAAGGGAATAGTCATAATATTATATGACTAAAGAATGCAGTGAATCATTTATGGAGTTATAGCTGAACCATTCTTAGCATAGTATAATTTCCCAGCTATTTTTTAGACAGTCTCATCTAGGGGGAAATGTTGCTTCCACATTGATTTTTAACAACATGAATATGAATGATCAGGCAGGGAGACAGGAGGTGGGGGAAGACTAGATTTACATCACTTTATGAAGTTTGAATCTAAACATATAAATTTGTGGTGTGGACTTTTAATGATATGGACACAGGCAGAATTCCAAAATCTTTCATTTTAATAGTTTGATTTCTTTTTGAATATTTATGAACAGGCTGTGATATTCAGTTTGCAGGTAGAGAAAGAGAAAGATTGGTTAAGGGAGAGGATTAAATGATGAAGTATTCCTGATATTATAACCAAGTCAGTGATAAAGATTCATCATTCATTCATTCATTCATTCATTCATTCTTCAACATTCATTCATTGAATGTGAGTCCTCCTGTGTGCCAGGCACCACTCAAAGCATTGAGAATCAATCGGTGGACTAAACAGACAGGAGTTCTGCCCACCAGAAGATATATTCCAGTGGGAAACACTGTGGACTTTCTGAAATGTTATGCCATGAATATAAACTAGGCAAATAAGATTTAATGGGAACTCAATGTTTCTTACATTGTTGCTAACAAACTTCCCTCTTTTAGTAAGACTACCTAATATTTCCATTTCTCCATTTTCTCATCTGTAACGCAGGAACAATGTAATTCATCCTTTGTATTGTACCGAGTCATCATGCAACTCAATCTACTTGAAAACCAACAACACATAGACTCCTTGCATCCTGAATATGCCAAATGAGGAGCAGGAGGAGAGGAAGGAGAAATAGTGGTGGTGGTAGTGACTACAGCAACAGCAGCAGCCATCAAAGCAATGAAAATAGTGACAGCAATAGCAGCAGCAGCAGCAGAATTGGGAGTAAGAATAGCAAATGCTCATCTCAAATATCCCAGCTAAGACTCAATTTTCTTTCATGCCTCGTGAGAGTACCATGTAGTTCCCTTGTAATGATATTTATTAGTAAAATCACTTGTTGAACAACTTGAAGGTCAGGACATGCCTGTATCCCCAGTGCCAAGAACAGGACCTGACACAAAGCAGGTTCCAATACATGCTTTGAGTGAACAAACAAGTGAATAATCTCCATATGGTTGTGCCAGAGTCACAGGCCCTCCCCAGGGTCTCAGAGCACCTCCATCCTGTGAGATTTATTCTGTTTATTAAAACTGCTGCTCTGCTGTCCTGAACCTGCTCATGTAAATTTGACTTCCCTTTCACTGTCTACAAATCTGCATGGGACAGATCTGAATGGATGCATCGGCACCTAAGAAGCTCGATTCCAATGAGCTCCCTATTATATCAGGGTGGCCCTGTTAGAAAAGGAAATGAATCACGGTGCCATAACAATTATTAATGCTGTTACTATCATTTGAGCAGAAGACACCGAAGCAATTTCCGAAAACACACCAGATAATGAATCTAGAGTGTGTCTGAGTCTGGCTCTCATTTTTAAATTTCGCTCTGAAACCTCCTGTGCCTGATTGCCTCGAGATAATAGGAGGGCCCTGGTGAAACATTGTGAGCCCTGAGGTGCCTCATGACTAACAGCTCTTTGCAGATAAGGACCAGCGGCCATCTGCCAAGTGGCCTCTGAGGGCTCCTGCCAAGAAAAGAGAGGCTCAGAGGGAGCAGGAATTGAAAGTAACTGAGTTTACACACACACACAGAGTCTCACCCACACCCTAGCACTGTTCAGATGCTGAGCGGTAAAGACCAAATCCTCTGGGCATTTCCAAAGTGACTGCACTGGAGCAGGCCTGTGGGGCCCATGCCCCTTCAAGGTAAAATAAACCTTGCCCCATCACATATGCTTATCCATAAATAGTTGACAAAACCCTATCTATATTTACACTTTGCTTTTGTTGACAGGACTCTCATTCCCTGGTAGGATTTTCCTTTCCATTCGCTTTGACCTTGGGCCTGGAATGTCTGGGAAACAGCAGGAAGATGGGCAGAGCTTCCTCCCAGCAGGCTCCCTTCTGAACATTCACACCCATAATCCTGCCCCAGTTCCCCGGGCCCCACAGAGGTGCCTGCTGCCAAGGATCCTGCTCTGTGTTTTGCAGATGTGGTCCTCATTGCTGCCACTGGACTCTGCCCAGCCCAGGTCTCTTAGACTCCTCAGACAATGTCACCTTCATATTTTCTGCATCTTTACTGACCTTGTTCAATGCTTCCTGAAACCATGGAGGCAGATGACACCCCTTTTCTGGCAAGACCAAGAGAAATGGGAAAATAATACTAATTATGTATTTAATGCTTCTAGGATTCAAGCAGTTTTGTAAGCACTTAACAAGCTTTGCCTCTCATTTAAATTCACAGGAGCCCTGCACATTAGATATTTGTTGTTTTGTTGTTGTTATGGTTGTCATTGTACCAGCAGGGAGACTGAGGCTCAGAGCAGTTAGTTAACTTATCCTTTCATTGCCAGGCAAATGTTGAAGCTTTATGGTGCACGTATATCTTGACTGCTAAACCTGAGCCCTTAAAAGTATCAAAAAATAATAATAGAGTGCTAAGCTAAACACTGAACATGCCTTTCTCACTTCTTACCTACACTTATGCCAGAAGTTATATATCCTTATACCCATTTCAGACATGAAGCCACTGAGATCCAGAGCAGCTAAGCATGTAGCCCAAGGATTCATGGCTGGTGGGTGCAGAAACAGATCTTCAGACCCCAGAGTCTAAGCTCTTACCCACAGTATGGGAACTTCCACTACGGTTTCACCAAGGAACTCTGTCCCAGGTTGAAGTATTCTCTCAAAATGTCTTCCCCGGCAACCCAATGCCTGAAACAAGTCAGTCAGAGAAAGATAAATATCACATGATCTCACTCATTTGGGGATTATAATGAACAACATAAACTGATGAACAAAAACAGATTCAGAGACAGAGAAACATCGACCAGATGCTCAAACCTTAGAGGGAAGATAGGGAAGGATGGGATTTAGGGAAAGAGATTAACCAAAAGACTTGTATGCATGCAAATAAGCATAACCAATGGACAGAGACAGCAGGGGGGTGAGGGCATGTATGGGAGTGGGGTGGGGGTGGGAGGCAAAGGGGGATATAGACAAATATGTAATGCCTTAATCAATAAAAAAATAAAATAAGAAAAAAAAGCAGACAACTGTTTATCCATACAAAAGAAAATCTTTCTACCAGTAGTAATGTATTAACATCTTAGCAGCTTTTCCATTATGAATCTGACATTTCCTTTTTCAAAGCACAATTTGAGCGCTTTTCATTTTTAAAGTGAAATATTATAATAAAACCATCAACACACACACAAACACACATACATTAAACTTACATTCAATAAAAATTAAAATAAAGTCAATAGCAAGAAAGGTGGGAAGAGTTTGATGTTAGTATCCTCAAGGAGACAATTAAAATTCTTGTTTTATTCTTATAACATTTGACAATAGACAATACCCTCCAATAGAGCTGTCTAAGCCCTCAACAGCCCAAGCTATTTGCATCCTTCTGCCTCCCAACTAGGAGTCTCAAGGATACTTGCACTTTCCTCCAGCTCCTCATCAGATCCCAAGCTACTGGGGATTTATAAAACATTCAGGAAAGCAATGGCTCTTTCCCCTTTTCTCTACTAATTACCCAATCACAGGTTCTAGAACCAGTTCCCAGCCCTTGTTTTGGGTGAGCAGGAGGACATTAGCCAGGCATAAAGGAGGTGGGGAGTGCTCCAGGAGGGAGGCTCAGTGTGTGCAAAGACCCGACCCTGGAGGTGCTAGGGCATCAGCATGACACAAGTGTGGTGAGTAGGCTGGGAGTGCATTGCCATTCTTGTGTGAAAGAGCAGCTGAATGTGGTCGCCCCAGTGTCATCACTATTGATTAGGAATGGGGTTTGTATCACTCAGTCTATTCATGCCCAGGCAGCTCTCCTGAATAACACCAGTATGAGTGACTGTCCAGTGTTTCCAGGGAGCTTGACTCAGCTCAGATTCATAGCTAACTATCTACTTGTATAATATTAATCACTACAAACCACTGATCAGGACAGCCCCTGCCCCAAGTGCCTATTCAACTGCTGCTGGTCAATTCTTCTCAGCTCAAAGAACCATTGCTTCCCAGGCTGGAATGTCATAAATGCACCATAGGATCAAGAATCATACACATCCGGGTGGTCATGCATCTTCCCCTTGACATCTGTGTGGCCTGGGAAAATCACCTCCCTTCCTAAGATCCACCCTCCTGACTGTTAATTGGGGATGATAGTGCACTCTGCATGAAGCTGTTGTGAAGATTAAATGAGCTAGTCCAAGTGCCTGGCACAGAGATGTCCCATATATGCTCTGTAAGCCCTTCTCCCAGATAATCCAGTAGCTGGAGGTAGTGAGAGTGATTAGACTTTCTGAGCAAGGCTCAGGGCAGTCACCTCTTGGAAGTGGGCTTAAGGTTTACATTCTGTTTTAGACTTTTTAAGGCAGGGACATTTTCTGCATAAATTTCTGAATGAAGATGGGAAAACAACCATTTTATTTAATATTTGTCCTTCAAACTTGGATCCAAAAGACCTCTCCTAATGTTGCAGTACGTAATCAGCATGGTCCTCAGTCATTGTCAATGCTAGAAAGAATCAAAACAAAGGGCTGGATTTAGGGGACTCCAAAGGCAGCTCAGCTCACAGTCCTGTCAGAACTCCCTGAATAGATTCACTAACGGAGATTGTCAAGGGAAAAGCCCATAAAACCATGACCTCAACACTTTGCCTGTCCCTGTTCTTCTATGGGGATGTCAGGAAGATCACAGTAATCAATAAGGCCACAGAACAAGCTGAAATGACATGCAGAGAAAGCTAATGGCAAGCCAGGTGTGTGGAGGGATGGGTCTTGGTGAGTATAGCAAGTCCTCACTTAACATCATTAATAGGTTCTGTGACTTGGAGTGGACATATAACTAAACCAATTTTATCCTAGGCTAGTTGATATAAATAGAGCTAAGTTCCTATGACATCTCATTTACATTATAACAAAATGATATTGAACAAAACAACATTATTTGAGGACCTGTGGTGACTGGGTAGGTGGTCAATGAAAAAAGATCAATTCTTGGGCTAACCCACCAAGAACCACCTTGTCTCCCAAACTGCAATTAAGGCTTGAAACTCAGATGGTTCCTTCAAATGTTATGCTCCTAAGAGTTTGTGGGAGCCAGCCAAAGGTCAAGAAATGTAAAAGTCTTGCCCTACCTGGTTTGGCTCAGAGGATAGAGCCTTGGCCTGCAGACTGAAGAGTCTCAGGTTTGATTTCAGTCAAAGGCACATACCTCAGTTGCAGGCACAATCCCTGGCTCTGGTCAGGGCGTGTGCAGGAGACATCCAATCAATGTCCCTCTCATATTGATGTTTCTCTCCCTCTTTCTTCCACTCTCTCTAAAAATTAATGGAAAAATATCCTCTGGTGAGGATTTTAAAAAATTATAAAAGTTCTTCATAAACTTTAAAAAGAGAGAAAAGCATCTTATCTAATAAAAGGGTAATACGCAAATTGGCTGTCACTCCAACATATAAGATGGCTGCCTCCATGTACCATGTTTCCCCGAAAATAAGACATTCTCCAAAAATAAGACCTAGCACATGGAAAAATAAGACATCCCCCGAAAAAAAGACCTAGCGCAACTTTGGGGGGAAAATTAATATAAGACACTGTCTTATTTTCGGGGAAACAGGGTAGTCAAAGATGGTTGCCCCCATATGGACATAAGATGGCCAGCAGGGAAGGACAGTTATGGGTGATCACGCCAGCAGGAGAGGGCAGTGGGAAGGACCAGGCCTGCAAGTGAGGGCAGTTGGGGGCAATCAGGCCTGCAGGGGAGTGCAGTTGGAGGTGCCTGGACTGGCAGAATAGGGCATTTGTGGGTGACCAGGCCTGCAGTGAAGGGCAGTCGGGGGGGACCAGGACAGCAGAGGAGGGCAGTTGGGGGACAACCATAGCTATAGGAAAGGGCAGTTGGGTGAGACCATGCCAGCAGGGGAGGACAGTTGGGGGAAACCCAGCCTGCAGGGGAGGGCAGTTAGGGGTGACTAGGGCAGCAGGGGAGGGAAGTTAGAGGTGACCAGGCCTACAAGGGAGGGCAATTAGGGGCAACCAGGCCTGCAAGGGAGGGCAGTTGGGGGACCAGGCCTAAACAGGCAGTCAGGTATCCCTCAAGAGGTGCTAGATTAGAGACTGTGCAGGCTGGGCTGAGGGACACACCCCCACCCCCCATACATGAATTTCATGCACCAGGCCTCTAGTTTTAAATATCACAGATCTGGTTATTTCTTAGGGCAACTGAAACCCTCTCCATTGTGAAGCAAGAGTAACGCCAGCAGTGCCTCTGCTTGGCTTGGCCTGCAGCTCTTCTGGTCTCCCTTTCTCCCTCCCCTTCCTCCTTGTCCAGTGGTGAAAGCTCCTCTCCTCCCACTAAGGAGCAGGGACCAAGGTCTCTACAGTCACACAAATCTGACATCAAACTGAGGTGCTACCACTTCCTCATTGTGCAACCTTGGGTTAGTTACTTCCTCTCTCTGAGCCTAAGCTCCTTATTGTAAACACTCAGGATAATTATAGCATTTCCCCCTTGGGTTGCTGCAAATATTAGATAAAATATAAATGAAAAGTTGGCCCTTAATAAATGTTAGTTTAATTACACCCCCAACACAGTGCTCAGTATCCATATTAGTAATGATAATAGTAGTGGTGATAAGTAGCCACTGTGCACTAGGCTCTGTGCTAAAGACTTCACAGTTATTGCCTTGCTAGTCCTCATAGCAGCCCTATGATACAGATAATACTGGTGCACTTCCAGAGTTGGGGAAGCCAAGTCCCAGAAAGGTGTGTAACGTATGCAAGGACACAGATGACAAATGGCTAAGTAGGTAGGCATTCAAGCCAACTGTCCAATTCTAGTCCTCTTCTCTGAACCACCACCATGATGGTCCATAAGAAGATGGGCTCTCTTCTCTTTTCCCCTTCCTTTATTTTCTTTCTTCCTTGTGATTTCTTCTAATCTTCCTTTTTTCTCTGTGTTAACTATTGACCTAGAAGTCCTTTATACCTAAAAAGCACTTTGGGGTTGTTTTTAATTCATGGAAAATTACCTTATTCACTCAACATAGTTTTATTATACATCTTCTGGCTGCTGGGCGCTGTCCAAGTTCCATAGTGGCATCTGAGCCCCCACAAGTCACCTGTCAAGAAAGCAGAACCAAATAATATCCTATTGAACAGAATTTAAATGAAAACTGAAACTCAAAGAATTTGAGTGTCTAACTCAAAGCACACAGCTAGAATTGGCAAATCTGGGTGCCTTGCTTTCTATTAGCATTTTTCATAATCATGGCCCCAGAAACTAACAATAACAAGACACAAAAAAAGCCACTAAGCTCTCTCAAGCACTTGCAATGTGAAGGAACAGTTCTAACTACTTTAAAGACATTATTCTTCCTCAAAAGAACTGCACAAATTAAGTACTTTTGATCCCCATTTTACAGAAAAGGAAACAAGCACACAGAAGTTAAAGAGCTAATAGGTTACATAGCTGATAAAAGATGAAGCAAGGAATAGATTTTGTAATATTATAATAACTACTAGAGGGCCTATGCATAAAATTCATGCAAGAGTGGGCCTTCCTTTCCCCACTATCAGCACCGGCTTCCTTCTGGCACTTGGGATCTGGACTTCCCTCACAGCCCCAGCTTCGTCTAGAAGGATATCCAATCTAATTAGCATACTATGCTTTTATTATTATACAATAGATGTATGGTGCCAGATGGGCATTAGATTTATTGGAATGATAACTTTGTAAGATATAAATGTCTAATCACTATGTTGTACACCTGAAACCAATATAATATTGTGCGTCAACTATAATTTCAAAATTAAATAACAATGTATACACATTAACATTTTAAATAAGAGCAAAGGTGTTTTGTTTTTGTTTTTTGTTTTTTTTTTTGGATTGTTAATAAATAAAATAAAAATTACTTGGAATTTTTTTAAAGTAGCCCATAATTCAAACCCACATCTCTGATTCAAAAGCTTATTCTTTGAACCTCTATACTCCACTTCCTTTCCAAAGCAGTTAAATAAAAGGAAGACTACATTGTAGTAAGTGCCAACCGAGGAAAGAGGCCATTTATATTCTGACAATTCAAAGAAAGGAGACTTGAGTAAAAGATGGAAAGAGCTGGAAATTTGCTCTGTTACCTGGGAAACTTCATTCCACCTCAACAATCCTCAGTTTTCTCCATTGAGAATGGAAAGCCTAGTGTCCATCCCAGAGGTTCAGTATGAGAATGCAAGAGGGTAAATATGAAAGAGGTCAGAGGGGGCTCGATGCATGTTTTCTACATAAAGATTTGCATTGCTGGACCCTAGCTCTGGTCTAAGGAGCAACTTTTCTCTTTGTCCCATCTTTCCCTTCCCATATTTGTGAGTCCAAGTTAGGAAAGAAAGAAACCCTAAGACATGCCTGAATATGAAGATGTGTCACCTGCATTTCTCAGCTTGCCTGCGGGAACAATCTGAAGGCCTCAAATAATTGTCTCGAAAGAACCAATTCAGAGAAAGTACATTACAAGAGGCAAGAAAATTGCCTAATCCCGGTGTTGCTGAGTCCTCAATTTGCAGGAGCTTGGAATCAAAATAATGAGGAAACAGGCATTGGGGCCATTCCAGGTCTGTTCCCCTGTGAATGCCTGGCTGTCAGTCACTCACTGGGAGGCTCCACCTTTCAGGGTGGAAAAGTCCTCAAGGCCACCTGGAGGGAGCTAGAGGTCTGTAAAGGCAGAAATGGAGGTGGGAGCACGTGCAGGGATAGCAGAAAAGTTCAAGATCTGAGGGTCTAAAAGACATAATTTAGCCACTCACCAGCTGTGTGATCTCATCTATGCTCTCCACCTCTCTGGACCTCTCCCAGAAAAGGTTGTGATACTAACACATGAAAAGAGTCCTGGCACAGTGGGCACCATAGTGGATGCTTAGAAATGATCAATTCAGCACAATGATAAAGAGGAGGGGCCGAGACCGGTTTGGCTCAATGGATAGAGCATCGGCTTGGGGACTGAAGGGTCCCGGGTTCGATTCTGGTCAAGGGCATGTACCTTGGTTGTGGGCATATCCCCGGTAGGGGGTGTGCAAGAGGCAGCTGATCGATGACTCTCTCTCATCGATGTTTCTAGCTCTCTATCTCTCTCCCTTCCTCTCTGTACAAAATCAATAAAATATTCAAAAAAAAAAAAAAAAAAAAAGAGGAGGGAATCTCAGATCCGTGTGCTGTTCCACCCCTGGTTAGCTATCAACCTTGGGTGAATCATCAAACCCTCTGTGTCTCAGTTTTCTCATCTTAAAAGCAGGTAATGATAGTGCTTACCTATGGGATGTTGAGAGGATTAAATGAGAACATGCTGGTAAGCAAATTAGCACAATGCCTAGAACATTGCAAGTAATCAATAGATGGTACTTACTACTGTTGTTGCTGTTGCAGTTTTTATTAACCACTGGATCTGAATTTCAAGTACTTTTGACTAGTGATTAAGCATACGATTTTGAGATCAGATCAACGCAGGTTTGATTCTAGGCATTCTCACTCCCCAGCTGGGTAGATAACTTGGGAGAATTAACTACCTGGAACTTCAGTACCCTCATCTACAGGGGTGAGGCTGATAATACTATTGCCACCTCGTAAGGTTGTTAAGAGATTTTCATGGGACAATCTATAAGAAAAGAACTAATGTCAAGCACATAGTTAGTCCTTAATATAGGGTAGAAATTGATGAGACAGGGGCTGCATTAGGCAATTCAGGCCTCCTAAGTGAGGTTACCCTAATAAGGGGAGAAATTCTGAATAATTTTGAGGCGGGGCTCAGGAGGGATGATAAGGGGAATATGGCTAGAGCCCCTGTATTTTAAGAGGTGACCACATGTGCTGCTGCATTTGCAATTCAGCTCAGCGAACATTTATTGAGCACTGACTGTGTGCCAGGGTACGAAGAAAGAAACAAGGAACTCTCAAGAGGTTCCCAGGAGTTTATGGGAGCAGTAAGACTAACATGAATCGCAGGGCAGGAGAGGAGCCTACATACACTGAGTGTCCACTAAGTGCCTGCACCATGCAAGGCGCTTTTTGTATTTTGGTCCACTGAATTCCTGTAATAACCTTGTGAGATGATGTTTTGGTCCCCTAGGGCTGCCATAACAAAATATCACACTCTGGACTTAAACAACAGATATTTATTTTCTCACAGTCCTGGAGACTGTAAGTCCAAGATCAAGGTGCTGGTAGAGCTGGTTTCCTCTGAGGCCTTTCTCCTTGGCTTACAGATGGCCATTTCTCACTGTGACCTCACATGAGTTTTTTTCTGTACACATGCATCCCTTGTTTCTACCATGTCTAAGTTTCCTCTTCTTATAAGGTCTGGTGCATGAAATTCGTTCACTTGGAAGTGGGGGGGGGGGGGGGGGGGGTCAGCCCAGATTCAAGAGGGTGCAGGCCAGGCCGAGGTACCCCACCAGTGCACAATTGGGGCCAGGGAGAAATGCAGAAGATTGGCCAGCCAGGTAAGAGGGACTATGGGAGAGCTTCAGGGCATGTCCAGCCCATCTTGCTCAGTCCTGATTGGCCAGACCCCAGTAGCAAGCTAACCTACTGGTCTGAGTGTCTGCCCCTTTGTGGTCAGTGCACATTCATAGCAAGTGGTTGAGTGGCCTTAGCATATCATTATGCTTTGATTGGTTGAACAGACAACCAGGTGACCAGACACTTAGCATATTAGGCTTTTCTTATATAGGATTTTACAGTTTGGAATCTGACTCATGGAGATGCACAGGAACTTGCCTACAGTGACACAGCTGGAAGTCACAGGCAGTCTTTTTTTAGACGATTTCAACTCTTAGGATTGTTCTTCAGCTCCCTAACTGCCCAAGTCTGAAGGCGAATGGGGTAAATGTTCTAAGAGATGTGCAAAGGGCTCTGATCTGAAGGGAGCTGAAGGGCATTCCTTCTTCCCTGTGGCTGGACATAGAGCCTAAGATACTTGCATTAGTGTTTACAGGAATTTCTAAATTCACTTAGAGCTATCCCAAAGGAGCTACCAGAAGCTGTCCTTGATTACCTCCACTGACATGGAGCTCATTTTCTCACAAGATATAAGGTCTTTTATCTCAGGGACCCCCAGAGAAATAATTTAAGTATGAAACTCACCAACACATTCATTGGTTTTCACTCATCAACTCCTACATCTCATTAAGCAGCGGTACATTGTCATCTATCAGGGAAATGTGGCGCTGATAAGACTCAACAGAACTGACCCTCCAACTCTTCTCGTAAGAGAAAGAGCAAATGCTCAGGAGCCAGAACCACTTGGGGTCGAGTCCTGGCTTTGACATTAGTAAGACCTTGGACAAATCCCTGGCCTTTTTAAGCCTGTTTTCTTACCTGTAGAATGGAGCCTGTATTTCATGGAATGAGAGAATGAATTTAAGGAGCCACTAGAGTTAAAGAACTTGGCTGAGAGTGGGTAACCTCTCTCCCTCCTCTCCCTCCCCTCCTCTTTGTTTCCTCCCCACCCCACACTGCCTGTGCCACAGTTTCTCTGCTCACACTAGGCGAGCACATTAATCCCCTCGTTTTCTACCTCTCACTCTCCGATGCCATCTGAATGCTGCGGCTCGGCTCGCCGAGAACCGTTTTAATCTCTATCACAGGCACCTGGGCTGAGATTTGAATTATGGGAAGTATGCGCCAGCCGTGGGGATCAAAATAGCAGGGGTTTGAAGGAGGGTTTTAATTTTTTATCATGTAACAATGACAGACATTTAAATTCCATCAACAGAGATATGAAAATTGATTTAGTGTCCAATTAAAAGCCCATATGGTCAAAGTCCTACCGCTTATGGGGAAGTTTTACAGATGTGTATTTAATGCATAATTCATAGCAGACTGTTATGATTTATTTATGTTTATCTGTGAGAATGGGCTTACAGGAGCTACTTTAAATGAATGGCTTTATGGCCTTGAAGAATAAGAGGCTCGATTTATATGTTCATAATTAAAGGGTGACCGATGGCTGAGCCTAATGTAAACACGACTCAGCCCGTTCCTGTGGTTTGTAAGGAATGGACCGTCAAGATTCCTAAGATCCCTGAGACTGGTCCTAGAAGGTTCCAGGCTGACGAATGACCAATTGACATGTCAGAATCTCTTCACCAAAAACACTAGGCGCTAATTGCAGAATCTGAGTCAGATGAGTGTAATGGTGAGAGGTTAGGTCTACAAGATAGCAGTGCCTGGACCTCGCAGGGTAGTGGTGAAGATGAATAGGCCATGATGTTCTGGTAGGTAACAGGGACCCGGTGAATGTAGCATAGGTCTTGGAAAGCTGGCATCCATCCTGCAGTGCCAACAGCACCGTCCCTCACCCCGCCATCCCATCACCGTAGCATCATGGTCAAGAGCAGTAAACATGTACCTGGGCGGGAGCAAGTTCTGGACCCTGAGCCAGTCACTGAACCTCCCTCAGTGTCAGTTTACTCTTCTATTTAATGGGGTAACAATAACACCTGATTACCGCAAGTGGGATTACTGCAAGAATTAAAATAGTAACATATGTTTTCATTTGGGTTACCCAACAGCACCGTTGCTAATCCACTTAGCAGATGAGTTGGGGGATCCCACATCCTAGCGCATGCTCATGTTTCTGATGTAATTAACATTGTCCTCTTTCTTCCCCCTGTGCCCCTGTCTCTGGGTGATAAATTGTATGATTGTCCTCCAGAGGAGAAAATTGAGGTGAGAGAAGTAACTTGCCCAAAATAACCTGTCAGAGCCAGGACTCACATTTAACTCCATTCTCTCCCCTACCACTGCACTTGCCCGCCTCCAAATCTGACATCACCTCCCAGCGATCTCTGTAAAGAGTCTCCAGCAGGGTGCCATGCAGTGCCAGTCACCTGTGAGCCTGGAAGCCATGCAAGGCCATTCTCAGAACCACTGAGAGTCTAAAGAGTTCACTCCTCACAAGCCATGTGGGTGGACTGGATCCTGTCTTCATTATGCTCAGCCATTTCTCACCATTCAGTTATGGATATACAAACCAAGCCTAAGACGTGACTTGGGTGCATGTCCTTTACTTGGGGGATAACACTTGAGGGGAAGCTCCAGTGGGAAGTGAAGAAGACATGCGGAGAGGAGAAAGCCAACACAATGGGGTGAGTCAGTGTGTGAGTTGCGATGGACAACTGGGCCCCATCCCACTGGGGACTGTCTGAAAAACACTTCAGAACCATCCCATAAAGCAGTAAGGAGCTGGGCCCTTTATCCACCAAACTCCTATCCCTCACCCATTGAGAATTTTTTTTTTTTAACAACCTGCATTGTTCAAAGGTCAACTATACTTTAAAGCAGTACTTCAAGCAGGGACATGGGGCAATGTCTGGGGATATTTCCGATTATCACAGCTATGAAAGGGAGTGCTGCTGGCATCTAGTGGGTAGAGACCAGGGATGCTGCTGAGACAGCCCTCACAGCAAAGAGCCATCTGCCCACAATGTCAATGGCACCTGAGGTTGAGAAGTCTTGCTCCAGGAATTCCAGAGGAGGGAGGGATCTGTGTGGCAGGAGGCAGTGGGATGCAGCTTCCTGCTCAAAAGGAGCTTGGGAGAAGCAAAAGAGAGGATGGCAAAGTCCCATAGAAGAAGGAAGAAGGGGAGCATGAGAAGGAAGTGGCCAGAGGTCCCTAAGTCATGCATACAACAGCAGCTAATGGCCATGAGGAGAGAAAGGGACAGAATGCTGGATGCGTAACTGCTTGGGTTAGGACTTGAAATACCCTGAGAGGCAACATGGTCCAGAAGAAGGCAAATCACTTTCCTCTCCATTTGCTTAGTAGTGACTGGGCCCCATCCCACTGGGGACTGTCAGATCAGGGCTTGAGGTTATCAGGCTAGTGCCATGCTCGATTAGTGATGTCTGTCACAGGAGCAGTGCTCTTTCCTAGCTATGAATTCTTTTTTAAAAGTTCATTTTTCTCTCTTTGGGCAAATGGCAGGGGTGAGAGAGGGGACAATGGTGAAGACCTCACTGATTTATTGGGAGGATCCAATGGGAAAAGTACATGGTAAGCTGAGCCATAGAAATGTTGAGTTGTCCCTAATATGAACATTCAGGAATCTCGCAACCGCAGATCCCAGTGCAGATAACAGAACGGGGAGTAGTCATGGCTCGGAACCAGTCAGGATGAAGTAAGCGGGTCTGTGTCCCTGCATCTGTGCCCTCGGAATCTTGCAATTACACTTAGATGCCACCTCACCTCAGGCTCAGGAGAAACAGCACAGCCCTGGGGGAACCCACTGAACCTCTCTCTCCTCCTCTTCCTTTGTAACTGCCCTCTGCATCTTCTCATCTTCTTCTGCCAGGGTCTTGTTCTCCCCGCCCCTCCCACTCACAGGAGCAAACTGTTTCTCATCATCAGCTCTCCTGGGGAAGAATGCCCTTTGCTTCTTGCAGCCTAGAATTAGATGCAATACATTTGGGAAGCTAGTCTGTTTGAGCCTATGTAAGGAACTTGCTCTTCAAGTTCCAAGAGTGTGAGCAAGAGAGAAGGGCTTTTTTTTTTTTTTAATTGCTTACAATACTGATGCTGAGTTCTTAAAAGTGTGATCCATAGGCCGCCTGCCCCCAGACCCCAGGCTGTGCAGGTTAAGAAGTTCCTGAAACCATTCTAACTTTATTCATGCATTTCTTCCTTCCCCAAAAAATATAGAGTCCTTGTTTCATTCCAGTCCCCTGCAGGTGCAGGCCTCAGAAACCAATCCCAGTCTGTCCCTCCTCGAAGAGCCCATGGATGGGTGGGGTTTTAGAAGCTAGCACACCATCCCCATGTGAAACAGGCTATTGCAGAGGCAGGCTGGAGCTGTGGGAGGACAGGGGAGCTGGGGAGGTCTCCCTTAAAGAGGCAACTCTGCACTGAGCCCCTGGGGGTGACCAGCATCCATGTCAGTGAGGAGGAGCTGAGGGAGGTGACCGGGCAGAGGAGGTGGCATGTGTAAAGGCTCCGGCACATGAAAGCACGTGTCATGCTTTGTCGCTCCATCACTATGAAGCACTCTTACATGGGAGGTCATACAATATGCACAATCTCTGAGGGACCATGGGTACAGGGGAGTGGAGCACCTGAGGATAACCCTGGGCAGCCACATCTCCCTGCCTGGCAACTCACAGGGCCCCCAAAATCAAGAGGGTGAGCTGGAGTTTTCTAATACTTTCCAGGGAAGAATTCATTCATTTGATCATGTATTCATTCATCTGTCCATTTATTTGTTTATCCAATAAACAAATACTTACTGAGCCTCTCCTATGTGCCAAGCTCCGTGATAATTCTGGGAGTGTAATGGCAAGCTAACGCTGTAAGGTGTGTCCTCCAGGAGCTCACAGTGAGCCCTCCATCCCACCCATGGCAAGCACATGCTCTAGGCCAGGCCCCTGGAGCTCCCAGGGGAGGGGGCAAGCTGCTGCTTTGGGCACAAACTCCTAGTGGCTCTAATAGGCTTTGTGTCTCCTGAGGCTCCAGCTGCATGTCCTGCTGACTCGGAGCCTTTTCCAGGGAGGGATCAAAGGCTGCCCCTTCGGGCTAAGAGTGAGGACAAAGCTTGCCAGGCCTGCCTGCCGCAGGGCCCTCAAGGTGTCCTGTGTCAATGGAAGTGCTCAGCACAATGCCCCTGCTGGAAATAATGAATCCAGTGCGGGAGCATGCGCCCGGTGAGGAAGATGCAGGATAAACCTGCCGCCAGGATAACAAAGCCACACTTCTCGCCGGTTGCAGGGGTGTTCTGAGCTCCAGAGAACCCTAAACCCCGCTTCAAATGCAAAACAGCTTTGTTCAAACCTCGGCTTCCTTCCCTTGGCTTTCCCTTCAAAAGCAGGCTGGTTCCTTTGCAGACTTGGCGGCTTCTTGGGGACGCAAATCTGCTGTCAGCATCACAGCGATTAGAGGCTTTACGGAGGCCATGGAACTCGCCGAGGATTATGTCCTTGGAATTTTCCAGTCCGTAAGGCTGTTTGGAAGTCACTCGTCGCCTCTTTTTATTCATTAGCTTCTTCGCAGATATTCTTGAAATTAAAGTGATCGTAATCATGATCATAATCATAATATCAAGGACCATGTATTGCAAGCCTAGTATGTGTCATGCTCTATGCCAAGCACTTGTCGCACTTTATGGCATTTATTCCTCCTAATTACCCTGGAAGGTTGGTATTTGTTAGTGGACGCTGCAGTGTGTGCCCACATCTCTCCTTCAGAACTGAGACACTCATTCTTCCAGGCCCTGGGAATACTGCTGGCTGACAACTCTCAGTCAAGTTCATCCCCAGGAATTACATACACCAGGTGGAAGAGAAGTGGCTCTCCCAAGGTCACACATTCCCTCCCGAGGGGCAGCCTGCATCCAATGCCCCGCCCAGCTCTCTCACCTTCAGGTGGGACAACAGTGCAGCCATGTGGGCTCTGTGTAGGTGATGATACTGGGATTGGCTGAGGTCTCTATCATAACAGCTCAAACCCCCCCCCCCCCTCCCTCTGCTTCCTTTTGCTCCCAGCAAACCTGCATGCAAATCTCCAGCCCAGAGTCTGATTCCCTGGGGAACCTGACTGACCACTGTGTTATTACATGGACTCAGTACCAAAGAAACCAGAAGCTCAGAGAGGTGGTGTGACTTGCCCAAGGTCACACAGCCTGAGAAGTACAGGGATGGGGGACTACATTCCCGGTTAAAGGCTCCCTTCCTCTACTGAGGCACATTCCTCTCCTTCTTTATCCCAGGAAATTTTGGCTGAAATGTCCCTCCAGTGAGTTCCTTTCATTATTCCTTCTCTATTCCTAGGACCTCTGGGAAGATCTGCAAAAGGAAAAACAAGAATGGCTGACCTTTTCATTCTCCTGGCCATCACATCATCAAGACAGAAGCTTGGAGAGTAGAAAATAATGTAAAAATCAGCCAAAACCGGTTTGGCTCTGTGGTAGAGCATCGGTCTACGGACTGAAAGGTCCCGGGTTCGATTCCAGTCAAGGGCATGTACATTGGTTGCGGGCACATCCCCGGTAGGGGGTGTGCAAGAGGCAGCTGGTCGATGTTTCTCTCTCATCGACGTTTCTAACTCTCTAGCTCTCTCCCTTCCTCTCTGTAAAAAATCAATTAAAAGAAAGAAAGAAAGAAAGAAAGAAAGAAAGAAAGAAAGAAAGAAAGGAAGGAAGGAAGGAAGGAAGGAAGGAAGGAAGGAAGGAAGGAAGGAAGGAAGAAAGAAAGAAAGAAAGAAAGAAAGAAAGAAAGAAAGAAAGAAAGAAAGAAAGAAAGAAAGAAAGAAAGAAAGAAAGAGAAAATAATGTAAAAATCAGGTTCAAAAATGACCTGTAATCCTTGGGGGGGAAATGGTCACAGAGAATTTTTAGGGCAGTGACACTACTCTGTGTGATACCGTTATGGTAGATACATGTCATTACACATTCGTCTAATAGGATGTTCAAGACTGAACCTAACGCAAACTATGGACTTTGGGTGATAATGACGTGTCAGGGTAGGTTCATCCATTGCAACACATGTGCCACTCTGGTGGGAGATGTTGATGGTGGGGAGCTGTGTATGTGGGAGCAGGAAGTATCTGGGAAATCTCTATCCCTCCTTCAATGTTGCTATTAACTTCAAGCTACTCTAAAAAATAAAGTCTACCCCTGCCGGTTTAGCTCAGTGGATAGAGCCTCAGCCTGGGCACTGAAGGTTCCTGGGTACAATTCCAGTCAAGGGCACCTACCTCGGTTGCACACTCTATCCCCAGCCCTTGTCAGGGGGTGTGCAGGATGCAACCAATTGATGTGAGTCTCTCACATTGTTGTTTCTCTCTGTGTGTCTCTCCCTCTTCCACTCTCTCAAAATCAATGAAAAAATATCCTTGAGTGAGGATTAACAACAATAAGAAATTCTATAGTTCTATAATTATATAAAATATTTGTGGCTCACTTTATATTTCTGCTGGACAGTGCCAATCTGATCAACTGGTTTCTACGAAGGCTTTCTTCACCCACGGGCCCTGCAGAATGTTGGCTGTTTCACTTGCTTGTAACGAATGCCACGCACAGTCCCTGGCACATGCAGACATTTTAGTCAATGCATGCTGCATGAATGGGAGCAATTGGTGTGCACTGGACCTGGCTGGGATGGTTGTTTGATACTGCAGCTCTGTCCTCTCTCATTTGAGCCCTGTGTCCCAACTGCAAATCAGCATTCTGCATCTGGGGGGACGGAGAGACATTGTGTCATCCTCCTCAGAACCCATCTTGGAAACATGTCCCCCATGGCTCAGCCCATGGAACTTCCTGTGGAAACTGCAGACACCCATCCCCGCCTCTAGCAAAACAACTCCTCGATCCCTATGTAGTCCCATCATGCTCAATACTCCACCCATGGTCCTTATCATTCTCCTTACATTTTTCAATGGTAATTCCCTGGAATTCAAGCTCTACTCACAAGTAAAAGACTGAGGAAGAGAAACATCGAGGAGTTTACTAAATGGTCACAGAAATATTGACTGCCCAGACCCCTGGCTCCAGCTGAAAGTGCCAGCATCAAACACCTCAACCAGAGAGAAGACAGTAGAGTGTAGTCAGGGCAAGATTCATTTTGCTTTATTACACTTCATTTTATTCTGTTTTTCTTATCATAAAAGCAATCCATCATCAGTACAGAAACGTTGAAAGGCAAAGAAAAATGTAAGGAAGCAGGGAGAAATAGGCCCTCAATCTCATCAGCCAGTCACAGTCAAATAATAGCTTATTTCTTTCCAGTCTGTGTACTTAGGGCTTATTACGTAATTCACAAACTATTTTTCACAATCTCCCTGCCCTACTTTTTTGACTCAAGTTTGTACCATAAATATTTTTAAAAAATCATTTCCAATTCTGTAAAGGACGAGATAAATGCCGTGTGTGGAGAAATCATGATTAACTTAATTTTGTCTGGATTGTGGGTCCCTGAGTTGTTTCCAGCTGACCAGTGGGGTAGAACCTGGCTCTGCACCTTTATGGATAAACCTTTGTTCCAGCTTGTGCTGTTTTCAGAATAGAGATCAGAATTAGAGTTACTGAGCCAAAGGGTAGGAATATGAGTGAGGCCCAGCAAGTCTCCTAAGGAAAGGTATGGCCTTACCAAAATCTGACCAGATGTCATGTTCTCTTCCTCATCTCCATCCGGAGGAGTAGCCAGGGGCACTCAGAAAATGAAGAAGGCCGAAACCGGTTTGGCTTAGTGGATAGAGCATCTGCCTGAGGACTGAAAGGTCCCAGGTTCAGTTCCCATCAAGGTCATGTACCTTGGTTGTGAGCACATCCCCAGTAGGGGTGTGCAGGAGGCAGCTGATCAATGTTTCTCTCTCATCGATGCTCCTAGTTCTCTATCACTCTCCCTTCCTCTCTGTTAAAAATCAATAAAATGTATATTTTTTAAAAATGAAGAAGTCACTAATTTTGCCTCGTCTCAGACCATACAAAGGCCTTCTGAACTGATGGGCTCTGAGCAGATCCTGCCCAGAGAAGAGTGTGGGAGGGAGTGTCCGGTCACGCTTAAAAAACACAGGGAAATGTGTCAGAGAAATCAGCCTCTTTGTGTTGCAGGAAATAGACAAACACTAAATTCAAACCATGACTAAGGAAAATGTTATTATATAAATGATATAATTGTACATAATTATATAAAATGATATAATTCTATAACTATATAAAATTATACTTGTGGCTCTCTTTATAGTTCTGTTGGCACTAGTCTGATCAATTGGTTTCTAAAGAGGCTTTCTTCACCCCAGGCCCTGCAAGATGCTTGCTATTTCGCTCACTTGTAACCCAAACTAACTAATTTCCTTACCTGGCAGAGTTGCTTCTTCTCTCCTTTTCTGAGTTCTCTCTTCTTCCAGACCTCTAACAGTGAATGTATAAGAGGAATAGAATTTATTGTTTCACAAGGTTTGAAAACAGTGCTTTGTGGGGGGGAAAATGAAAGAGCTATAGGGATGAGGCCCCCAGGCAATGAGACTGGGCCTTGGCACTGTCAAAGCTCCTTTTCTCTCTCTCTCTCTCCCTCTCTCTCTCTCTCTCTCTCTCTCTTTCTCCCTCCCTCTTCCTCAAATCCCCCCACTATTTCTTGTCTCTCTCTTCTTCCACTGCAGACAAGTCCTCTTTAAATGGTGGGGGGGAAGATAACTGCCAGCACCTACAACTTACATCTTCCTTTATATTTCCAGACAAAAGAAGGGTCTTTCTTCCTGTACATACATCAGTTCCAGGGAAGAATGCTCATTGGTTCTGCTAAGGTCATATACCTACCCATTCAGTTATCACATGTGTCAAACACAAGGCCCGCGGGCCAAATCCGTCCCACCAGGCCTTGCAATGTGGCCCGCACCGTGCTGTCATCACTGCATTCCGCTGCGTTTCCATCACAATGACAGTTTATGACTGTTCAGTAAACCATTCCGCCCTCGATTTAGGCTGGATTTTAGATTTTGGCCCCTTCTCTGATTGAGTTCGACACCCCTAAGTTAATTAGTGATGTCTGAGAAATAGAATTCAGCAATTGGCTAGACCTAAGTCATATGCAAATTTCATTGGCCAGATCTGTTGTCAGCCAAAGGGAGACTCAAGAACTTGCTGAAATAGCCTTTTGGTTTTGTTTGTTTGTTTGTTTTGTTTTGTTTTTACATAGCTACTTCAGTTAAACGTTTTCCTTTGTGTCCAAGAGCACCAGGTTATAAAAAGCAAGGGCAAGGACATTTGATAAAGCTGTCAAAGATCAAAGCTATTCTTTAAGTAAATTTGAATTTCACTTTGAAAAAAAACGAAAAGATGAGGGATATATAACTGATAAACACTAGGCCACCCACCTTCAATTGATTCCAAACAGATACACATAATTATTTGTTTACCTGGAGATCTCATATGCCAGACGACTAATGTTTCTCTACAATTATCTGATTTTGTGTTGCCTAATTTAGATGTTCAAGTTGTAAAATTATGTATGTTTATCATCTGGTTTTAAGTCAATCAATAAACAGGGTGTTTAAGAAAATTACATAGTAATTTCTAAGGCATGCTGTTTGGGGCATAGTACCTAACCTCGGAATGCAATAGTAAAATACTAGTCTCTATTTAAATGTCACTCATCTGCACATAGAAAGATATTCTGCAGCTTTTAATTAATTCATAGAGATCTCAGCTTTAGGTACATTAGGTGGAAGGCAGTTTTAGTTCTATCTCTCTTACAATGAGATGAACTGAGGTTTACTTCTCTGGCACAAGACTTAGATATAAGGGTTATGAAGTCTTCAATAGTCTTCTCCATGTCCCTTTCACATCTGCCTTATATGTAAAATGAAATAACTTTTATAAACATAAAGATTTACTTATATTAATAGTTGACCTCAGAACTTGAGACAGAAATTGTTTATTGAGTGCCTACTCTATGCTAATGATTGGGCAAAGCATTTTCCATATTTTATCTCAGTATAGCACCTGGCATTTTGTAGATGATGAAACTAAAGCTCAGAAGGCTGGTTTTGTGTGCCCAAGGTCACACGGCTTGTGAGTCGCAGGGCTGGGAATTTGGAATCAAGCCCATCAGACTCCAAGGTGCACGTTCTAGCTGCCACAGTCTGGGCTCAAAGGTTGGCAGCTGGAAGGGAGGGATGCCAAAGTTCCCTTCTAACTGTCGGGTTCTGTGATGCCCATTTTTGTGGCTCTACTTGTAAATGGCACAAAAAATAGCATCTGGTGAATCAGGGCTCAAGGAGACCAAATCCTGCTGGATAGTTCTGTCATCTGTTGTTTTTTGCAAGGCAAAACCAGCTGGAGCTATTTCTTTTGCTCCCTCCCTTGAGGCTGGCAGGCAGTAGAGGTTAGTGTATGAACCAAAGTCAACAGAGTATACATTTCAGACGCAACCCACCTGAATTCAAATACAGACTCCACTACCTCTTGGCTGTGGCTGTAACAAGGAATACCCAAAAGTAATTTAACCCCTCTAAGCCCTAGAAATCTATCCTATAAAATGAGGTCAACTATAGGGAATCCCCAAAAAATGTATATACATTTTGAATAATTATAAAGGCAATGTTTATTAAAATACATTTCATTTTCAAAATTAAGCTATCAGCTGTTAGATTGTGAATACATTATTTGGGACATCCTGTAGATTCCTTCACATTACTACTCTGAAATTAATACCTGAATTTTATTTAAATACTAGAGGCCCAGTGCACAAATTCATGCATGGGTGGAGTCCAGCTGGCCCACCCCTGATTAGGCGGGTAGGATGATCATAGGAGAGTTTGGCTGAGGGGAAGGGCTGTGGCTGTCCAGGGAGCAAGGCCCTGGGAAGTTGGGGGTTGACCACCACAGCGTGCATCATAGTGACCAGTCATTCTAGTCATTACAGCATTCCGGTCACTTGGCTTTTATATAGTGACAGAGAACATAAATTAGATGGTTTTGCCTTCTTTCTACTTACTTAGTTTGAAATGTCTGGAATGGACAAATTCATCCTTTTAACAAATATTTTTTAAATATATTTTATTGATTTTTTACAGAGGGGAAGAGAGAGGGATAGAGAGCCAGAAACATTGATCAGTTGCCTCCTGCACACACCCACTGGGGATGTGCCTGCAACCAAGATACATGTTCTTGACCGGAATTGAACCTGGGACCTTTCAGTCCACAGGCCAGCACTCTACCCACTGAGCCAAACTGGTTTCGGCCCTTCTAACAAATATTTATAGAGGATCAACTATGTGCTAAACATTGCTACGTCTTGCCTATATACTAGTGAATAAGCAGATGCAATTCTGCCTTCATGAAGCTTACAATCTATCTGGTAAAATAAATGTGTCAGATTTATTTTTTTAAATTCCAACAATGTGGAACCATAAGTGCATTTGTGACTTGCAAAATTAAGAATCCGAAATAAGAAGACCTTGATTTGTTTCCACTAATCAGTAATATTATGAGGATTCCCTGGATCTTCCTGTCTTCTGTTACTCTCAGTGTGAGAATTATGTCTTGCCTCATGGTCACAAGATGGCTGCCACAACTCCAAGCATCACATCTCCACATGAGGTTTTCAAAAAAGGGGGAATGGGTTGTCTTTCTCTTATGAGGGAGAAAAATCTTTGCCAGAAAGTTCTAGTAGACTTCCCTTTAGATTCCATTCGCCATAACCAAGTCACATGTCCATCCTTAAACCAATCCCAGGCAAAATGAAATAGGATTTCCACACATAACTTGGAACAATGATTCATTCCCCAGAGGTTTTTTGTTTTGTTTTTTGTTTTTTTAGAAAAAAGAAAAAAGAGGTGAGGGAATGTTTGCTGAGCAATAAAACCAAGAAGTTCCTGCCACATTGTGTTGATGAGAGGTGCCAAATGCAGCCTGGGTAGGGTGTGAAGAGTTCACCTGGAGAATCTGAGAAATAGACTGGCTGAGGTGCCAAATGTCCAGTGAGGACAGGAATCTGGAATATGAACCTGACAAAACAAAACAAAAACAAAAAAACAACAACACCCCGAAGTAACCAGACATAGCAACAAAAATAGCACATGAGATGTCAAACTCCAATGCCTACAGGAGCCAGGTTGGTAATAATGGCGAAGACCCCCTGGTCAGAGGACAAGCCCCTTCTTGCCAGTGGGAAAGTGGGAATTCTGCCCCAGTGAAGTCAGAAATCTAGATGTCTAAAGGAAATCCCCCAATTTTCAAATGTTGGCAATAAATTAAAAATAACATTAAGAAAATGGGAGCCCAAACAGAATATCTACTGGCCAGCTTCTCTGTGTGAACCTCCAGCTTGCAGGCCCTGGAGCAAGAATGTCTTATCCAGAGGGCCCTCTCACAGCAAAGCTAAGTGTCTGAGCCTTGGTCCCCACCTCACTGGAACTTAGATGCGCCATCCTGTTCCTGCCCCCAGAGATGGCCCTGAGGTGACATATTTCCATTCTTTCTAGCACCTTCCAGCCACAGAGCTACATACTTCAGTTCTGGGTCATCCTGACATCCAGTAGGATGAAGAGGGAAAGTCCTAGAGGCCAACCATGACAAGCTCTTGAAAAATAATAAGTATTTTTTAAGTATGTTCATCATTCACTTAACAAATATTTCTTCAGTGCCCACTGTGTACCAGGCACTGTCCCAAGTAAAACCAAGACAGATGGCTTCTTTCCCCACAGAGTTCTCCTCTCTGTCTTTGGGGTTCCCCACCTCAATTCTCTGCTCCATCATTCCCATATGATATGGTGCCCACCCCAGAATCCACAGGTCCTTGTTCTGACTCTCGCCTTACTATCCCAGCATGGCTTCCTGGAGAATTCCTCACCTCCTACCCCCCTTCCCATGCTCCTTTTCTAACATGAGAATGTTCAGAGAGGAGGAGAACATTCTCTGTCCATCAAACCTCACTCCTGGGTGGATGCTAAGTCATAAGAGCTATATATACCAAGTAAATCAAAACCTCTGAGTGTGGTACCTGGGCATCAGCATTGTGTAAAAGTCCCTCAGGTTAAGAAACAGTTTGGAAACCCAAGAGAATGAACCTGGAATTAAGCTACAGTTCCTGCATAAAGGAGAGGTTATAGACCTGGGGGGTCCCCCTCACCAAGTGCAACCATGGACTCTCACACTGGCCACAGCAGTCAGCAGATTGCGGCTCACAAGCCACATGCAGCTCTTTGGCCCCTTGAATGTGGCTCTTCCACAAAATTCCAAGGCCTAGGTGAGTCTATTTGGAAGAAGTGGCGTTAGAAGTAGTTTAAGTTTAAAAAATTTGGCCCTCAAGTGAAATTTCAATCATTGTACTGTTGATATTTGGCTCTGTTGACTAATGAGTTTGCCAACCACTGGCCTAGACCAATCAATTAATCTCTCTGGACTCAGCCTCACCATCTGTAAGATGGGGACAATCATAAATACTAACTACCTTGCCAGATTAAATGAGATGATGAGTGGAAAGGTCTTGGCTCATGATGAAAACTATTAATTGTTCATTAATTATCTTCTTATTCTCTTCTTGAGGAATTATCTGTTAGGTAAGACCAGCCCTGCCTCCCACATGACTTAGGTTCGATTTCCAAATTCTGTGAGAGTGTATGAGTATGTGTGTGTGTGTGTGTGTGTGTGTGTGTGTGTGTGTGTGGTCTTTTATTCCTGTCTCTCTCTCACACACTCTTCAGCCAAAATTCCGTCAAGTCCTGCCACAGGGAGAGGTTTTGACAACTTGGAGGCTGCTCATGGTTCAAGGTGGCTACTAAGGTACCCAGCAGAATTAGGAATGCCTGTTCCCTTCCATTTGAAACTCTTTCTAGAATATGATTGTGCTGTCTTAAAGTGAAATGTGAAGAAAATGGCAGCCCAGTTATTTTTAGCCATGGCTTCCTGTCTAGAGAGACTCTGAATGGCTTTGTCACCTCTGAGCAGAACTAAGGGGAGCTGGTCCTCTCCCAGTGTCCTGTGGTGTGTGGACCTGACAGTCCTTGGCCAACAGGTGTCTGGAAGTATGTCGGCAGTGACACGGCTGAGGAGAATGCCATTATTAGAAGCCTGGAGAGAGGCCTTACAGAAAGCATTGTGGAATGAAGAGAGGAAAGGTAAAAGCTAACAGATGGGTTTTCTGAACTCCCACTGTCTCCCAATCCCCTCTCTGACAACTCAGTCCATTCAGTGAAAAATCAGAGTTTGAAGTTGGCATTCCAGAATTCCAGCAGTTTAAAGGCAGAAGGTCCACACAAGGTGGTGAAGGGCAGAAAGCACGGTGGCCTCGAAGATAGACTGGCTTGGGTTCAAATCTCTGGTTGGCCATGGATGAGGCCAACCAATTAATCTCTTCACTCAGTCTCCCCACTTCTAAAATGGGGCTAGTATGCCCATCCAGTGTGACTCAGTGGTTGAGCACCGACCTATGAACCAGGAGGTCATAGTTTGATTTCCAGTCAGGGCACAAGCCCAGGTTGTAGGCTCAATCTCCAGTGTGGGGTGTGCAGGCAGCAGCCGATCAATGATTCTCTCTCATCATTGATGTTTCTATCTCTCTTTCCCTCCCTCTTCCTCTCTGAAGTCAATAAAAATATCTTTAAAAAAAATAAATATATAAAATGGGAGCCAAACCGGTTTGGCTCAGTGGATAGAGCATCAGCCTGCAGACTGAAAAAGTCCCAGGTTCTATTCTGGGTGAGGGCATGTACCTTGGTTGCGGGCACATCCCTAGTAGGGGGTTTGCAGGAGGCAGCTGATCTGATCGATGTTTCTAACTCTCTATTCCTCTCAATTCCTCTCTGTAAAAAAATCAACAAAATATATTTTAAAAAATAAATAAAAATTAAAAAAAATAAAATGGGATTGGGAATATATCATTCCTACTTTCCTGGATTAGATGAGATGATGAATAAAAAGGCCTTGACTATTATTAACTGTTCATTCTTTATTTATTCGACAAATAATTTCTGAGAACTTCCTCAGCATTCAACACTCCTCCCGAAGCTGGGGCTTGCAGCCATGAGCACAGCGCAGGGGAGAGGAGTTAGCTAGCGTGGCCAGAGAAGGCTTCACTGATGTGGTGGGAGAGGGGTGCCATGCAGATACCTGGGGAAGAACATGTCAGACAAGGGGTCCAGCAAAGATGCTGGAGGGGGAAGGGGCCAGGAGAGTGTGAGGAGCAGCAGATCAGAGTGAACGAGGGAAGAGTCAGAAGAGTCAGAGAAAACGGAGGGTGTGCTGAAGTGTTATAAAAGCTTGGGATTTACTCTGAGTTAGAAGCCACTGGAAGAGGCTGATTATAGGAGCAGCCTGATCTGCTTATATCGTCATGTGGCCCCTCTGGCAGCTTGTAGAGAACAGAAAGAAGGGAGGCAAGGGATGCGGATTTAGACGAGAGACAGTGGTGGGCTAAACCAGGGTGGTGGCCCAAGAGGTGGTGAGAAATAGCCAAATTCTGAATATATTTTAAAATTAGAATTGATAGGCAAAATATGAAATGGGGGGGGGGGGGGGGGAGAGAAGTCAAGGATGACTCTAAGGTTTGGGAACTGTGGGTTGTTGTTTGTTTGTTTGTTTGTTTGTTTTTCAAGTATTATTCAAAAAGAGCATAACCTCACAATAAAAGACAATCCTTCTACCACAAAAAAAGGCTGGTAGTCCATGCCATCCTGCCAGCCATGTGAGGGCGCCATTGTGGAAGTGGATTCTCTAGCAGCATCGAGCCTTCAGATGACTGCAGCCCCAGCTGGCATCTCGACTGTGGCCTCATGAGAAACCCTGAACCAGAACCACCCAGCTGAGTCTCTCCCAAATTCCTGACCCTCAGAAACTGTGAGATGATGAAGGTTTATTGACATTTTAAACTACTAAGTTTTGGTTAATTATTATGCATTAATAGAATTAGTATAATCCTCCATCAATAAGACATGATGATACACATCTTAGCCTGATATAGAGCCTTACCCTGAGCCATAGGCCTTGCCTTCTCCTCTTTCTTCATCTCTCAGCCCTCCCCTGTTTCTGAGCCATCAAACCTCCTAAAATTTTCTGAATGCGGAGAGCCTGCTCCTTCTCACCTCTGTACACTCTCAAATGCTAACTCATCTTTCTCTGCAATGTCCTCCCCCATGCCTTCCTAGGAAGCTCCAACTCTTCACTCATAGTCCAGCTTAAATGCCACCTTCCATAAAGCTTTTCCAGGACAAGGGAGCACTTCTGTGGTCCCATCACACTCTGTAAACACCTCTATCTGTGTCCTGATCACAGAATACTGTGACTGGTCATGCATTTTTGCTTTCTGCACCTGACAAGAACTGTCTTACCCATCTTGGCATAACTCCCCATGCCTGGTAGATTCTCAGAAAATGTATCGAGGCTAAAAATATTCAGTTACCGCTTGCTGAGTGCTTTATTGGGGCCCAGCACATAGCATCTTCACCCCAGCAACCCTCTGAGGTAAGAATTTTACAGACAAGGAAACTGAGGCTCAGAGAGGCCAGCACTTTGTCCAAGGCCTCACAGCTGCTGAGCAATTCATCCAGAATAGAAACTGAAGGACAGAAGGACTTTTCCCCAAGCACTTTCAGGTCTTGGGGCTTGTCCCTGCCTTCGCTGTCACTACAACCCTATAGGTAGCTGGCCATCAGATGAGAGAAATGTATGCACAGTGCATTTGCAACAATAAATTATGTGCAAATGCAAGGGTTGATCTTTGCCCCTTGGGCACAGACCCAGAGGCTGGGATTCAATTGTTCCAGGCCCTTGTGTTTCCCATTGAATTCAAGCCCCCCCACCCCCAGGTGCTACGTTGCAGCAATTCCTTCTAACAAGGCACTCTGAAGTCTTGGTGGCCACCCCTCAGCTGAGTTCTCTGCCCTCGTGCCACCTGCAGACAGGCGTAGGGAGCCAGAGGGAGGCATCCCCTCAGGGTGAGCGCTGTTCATGTAACACTTTAATCGATGGTCCTGCTGCTGCCACTCCACTTGGTATTCACTGTGCTCGCGTCCGTCCTAATGAATTTATCTGGTAATAATGTGGATGTCATACGCACTTATCCTCCGCAGTGCATAGCTTTTCTGCCAGCACCGTGGTGACACGCTCGACCGGGAACTCGGCCAACCTCAAAAGAGGCGTTGAGCTTTTTCTCCGCCTTTTTTCAGAATGATGCAGGCATTTCTGCTGAGCAGCTGCTTTTTTTTTTTTTTTTTTTTTTCTCTCTGACCCATAACCATCGTTACTTGTGTCTTTGGACAAGGCTCCAATGCCCACCTGTTGGTGCCTTCCAGCACTGTGCCACCCAACAGGACTTCCTGCACCTGCACTGTGCAAGGTGGTAGCCACTGACCACACGTGGTTATCGAGGACTTGAAGTGTGGCTCATGGGATGGAGAAGCTAACTTTTAAAATGTATTTAATTTCATTTCAGCCCAACTTAATTTAAATAGTAACAGGTGGCTCATAGCTACTGTCTTGGACAACGCATTTCTAAAGAGTGGCTCAGGGCTTCTCAAAATTAATGTTCACGCAAGTCACCGGGGGACTTTGTTAAAATGCTGATTCCATCCCTCATTGGTTTGGCTCAGTGGATAAAGCATCACTCTGCGGACTCAAGGGTCCCAGGTTTGATTCTGGTCAAGGGCATGTACCTTGGTTGTGGGCACACACCCGGTGAGGAGTGTGCAGGAGGCAGCTGATCGATATTTCTCTCTCCTCAATGTTTCTAACTCTCTCTCCCTTCCTCTCTGTAAAAAATCAATAAAATATATATTTTTTAAATGCTGATTCCAGTTCAGTGGGTCTGGGTGAAGCCTGAGATGCTGCCTCTCCAACCGGCTCCCAGCTGGTTCTTGTGCTGCGGGCCCATGAACCACACTTTGAGTGGCTGGTCATCTGGGTGGTGGTGACACAGGTGTTTATGAGGAAAAACTCATGAAGCTGTGAGATGCTCTCACTTTCCTATTTTTATGTTGTATCTCAGTCTTTCTGAGGTTATAGTCTCTTCATATGCTGAGTGCAATGCTTCTTGACATGGATTTGAGTCATGGGTTTGAAAGACAGAAAATTGTCTCACTGATAGATTCCAAATAGTACATGAGATATACCAAAATACTAAACATTGTTTATCTGAAATACAAACCTAACTGGAGGCATTGTTGTTGTCATTGTTGATTTGCTTAATTGAACATCTCTCCTTGCACATTAGAATCACATGGGAAGTTTCTTTTAATGCCAGTGCTTAGGCCCCGCTGTATGTCAGAGGTCCAAGTTGGCCTGGGCATCAGAAGGGTTTGAAAGTTCCCTGTGTGGCGGCAGTTTGTAGCCAGGATATAAAGCATTGATCTATGGCAGTATTTCTCAAACGTTAGCAAATATTAGTTTCCCAGGAAGTGGGGAGCTTGCTAACATACAGATCCGAGGACCACTCTCTCCCAGACTTTCTGAGGAAGTCCTGAGCGACTCCCATTGCATACCTAACAAATTCCCCGTGATACTGATGCTGGTGGTCCAGGGACCATGCTGGCCTAGGGATTAAATTAACCCAAACTAGGAACAACCTACTCCTCAACCCCTGATTAGTCAGCAGGTACAGGCTGGCCCATGTGGCTCAGTGATTGAGTGTGGACCTATGAACCAGGAGGTCATGGTTCGATTTGCTGTCAGGACACATGCCAGGATTTTGGGCTTGGTCACCAGTGGGAGTTGGCGTGCAGGAGGCAGCTGATCAATGATTCTCTTTCATCATTGTTGTTTCTATCTCTTGCTCTCCCTCTGCTTCTCCCTTACTCTCTGAAATCATTAAACTTTTTTTTTTTTAAATCAGCAGGTACAGAAGCAAACATCCGATACAACCTAGCTGCCTGGGTGTAATCCCCCAAGGAACTCGCTCTGTTTCCTCCTCTAAGATGGTGAGAGGTGACAGGAAGCTCAGTAGCTTTAAGGTCAGGTGGACCTGTTCACCACCTCATAAACTCTGGACCTTGAGAAGGGTATGCCCATTCCTGCAGCCTCATTTGTAAAAGAGCGCCTATTGTTTGGATTTCTTGAGAAGATAAAATGGGCGAATGTGATCCTGTATGTGGCCATCACTTAGAGGAAAACTCAGTTCCTGGAAACCAGCATCATCCATCCTCATAAATCTTTGGCAGAAAGATAAATAGTGTGGCTGGGCCTGAATTTTAATACAAGTCAATGATATCCAACTCTGGCTGCTGTTAGAATCATCTGGTGAGATTTTTCCAAGTCCTGACCCTGAACCCTACACCCAGAGTTCCTGTGCCAATGGTTCAGGGATAAGGCCCAAGCTCAATGTCTTTGAAGCCCCCCAGATGTTTCTCAAGGTCAAAAGGGGCCGAGTACCACTCATCTTGAGCTGGCTGAACTCCCTGTCTCCTGGAAAATTGCATGACATCCCTTCACCTCTGCTTCAGCACCCGGGTCCACAGTGTATGAACAAACCTCCTCTCTTTCACTGGATGGTGGGAGAAGTGCTGAGCTGAGCAACACAAAGAAGTCTTAGAGATGACCCTGTCCAGCCTCCTTGTGTGAGTGGTGATGACACTGAGACTCAGAGAGAATGAGCAATTGTCCACGGTCACTCAACAGGGTGTTTGACTCGCTCTCCATAACATGACCCAGCTGTGGTTCAAAAACTATTCATTTTTACCAAACAAACACTTCTAGCCTCATTATGTTCAAGACACTATTCTAACTGCTCTACAAATATTAACTCATCTAATCCTCACAACGCCTCTAAGAGCTAGGTGGTGGCTGTCTGCAGAGGAAAGAAAAGAAGACCGTGGTCAGGAGTGCAGAAGGTTAATTTAATCCACATCTGTACTTGGAATAGCAGCCTGGATCCAAGGCACCATTATCCTCACTGTCATCTTTGTAAGACTTGAATTGGTTCACATCACACCTGCACTCCAAATTCTTCAAAAGCTCCCTATTGCCTTATGGTAAAGGTAAGCTCCTCAGCAGGATCTGATCACATTCATGACTTGCTCCAGCCTGCCCCAGCTTCATTTCCCAGGCTCCTCCCCTCCTTTATCCTCCAGCAACCCTGAAATACCCATAAGCCCAACTCACACTTTGCTGGCTCACATCTTCTTTTAGGCTATTCCCTCTACTTAAAGTGTCCTTCCCTCCCTTATCTGCCCACTCATTGATTCCTAGTTGTGATGGTTCGTTTGTGTCTCTTGCCTGGCCACAGAGTGTCTAGATTAAACATAATTTCAGTGTGTCTGTGAGGGTATTTCTGCATGAGACTAGCGTTTGAGTCGGCCACTTGGTGAAGTAGATTGCCCTCAGCAATGCCAGCGGGCCTCATCTAACCCATGGGTTCCTGAATAAGAACAAAGGGCAGAGAAAGTAGGAACTTGCCCCTTTCTTCCTGCCTTACTGATGGAGCTGTGACATCTCATCTCATCTTCTCCTGCCCTCGGATTGCGACTTACACCATCAGCTCCTCTGGTTCTTAGGCCTTTGAACTTGGACAGAATTATACCACAAGCTTTCCTTGGCTTCCAGTGTGCATATGGCAGATCATGGGACTCTCAGCCCCCATAATCTGTGAGCCAATTTTTCATAATAAATTTTCTTTATATACATAATGTATGTATGATATGATAATATCATATATTTACATAATTTAACATAATTGTATATCAGTTATCCTAGTAGTATCTACACTAATAAAGAGAAAAATGCTAATTGACTGTACCTTCACTACATCATTGCCAATCAGAGTGAGTATGCAAATTAACCCAACAAAGATGACAGTTAATTTGCATACACTGAGGGAGGGAGAAGTAAAGACTGAAGACAGTATAGAAGGAAGAGGGAGGGAAGGGAAAAAGCAAGGCAACTGCCAGAGGGAAAGTGCAGGTGGGGCGTGGGGTGGGTGGGGCAGGCAGGGTGGGTGGGAAAAGCAGGGCCGGGCAGCAGTGTGGCAGCAGTGGCGGCAGCAGTGTGCACAGCCCCAGCAGCTGCTTGCAGGAATCTTCCTGCAACAGGCCCCTAGTGTGTGTATATATATATATATATATATATATAATCTGTTTCACTAGAGAACCCTAATACACTAGTTTTCCCTCAAAACCTAAATTCCAAATCAGCTCCTTTCCTGATTCTGCCTCCCTCTTCTCACTGCCCAGAGAGCTGCCTCTGCACCCCCCACCTGGCTCACCTTCTTTCTGGGCATCCACATGGAAAGTAGTGGACAGAGCAGGCTGTTGATTCAAGGAGAGCCCTTGCGTTCAAAGCTGGTTCCAGCCCTTCCTCACTGTATGAGCTTGGGCGTGCTTCCTTCAATTCACCAAGCACCGTTTTCTCCACTTGCAAAAAGGGAATAATAATAAAAGTAATGGTGGTTGTGAGGATTCAATGAAAAAATGTATGTGAACTGTACAGCACAGTGCCCAGCACACAGTGTGTGTCAGGGGTAGGTCGCTGCTGTCATTGGATGGTGATAATGATGAGAATGAGGACAGTCCCAGGGAGTCTCCAGCACCCACACACTCAAGTTTTGAATAAGCTGTACTTCACATGTCGTTTGACAAGTCACCACTTTAGGGTAGCTCTGCTGACCAACCCACAGCTATGCACCATCACTCTCTCTGTTGAGATGAGTGTTTAGCTATTTCATTCCATTTCACTCTTATTACTTTATGAAAAGTGACTGAAAACAGAAAAGTGAAAGCAATCGTATTAATGACATAAAGGACCAAATCTCAACTGAGATTGAAATGAGCAGGCAAGCCACAAATGGGAAGCCTTTACCTTTGAGAGATTGAGGCCCGTTAATTCAATTGAAAGAAAGGCACAATTGAAGTGCATGCTGATGCTGGAAATACTGCTTCCGAGCGTACCTAATGGATGAACTGCAAAAGCATTATGTTAAGTGGGGGAATAAAAAACAACAGTCACAAAAGGCCATGGACAGTATTGTATGATTTCATTATATAAAATGTCCAGAAAATAAAGATTTATATACAGAAAATAGGTGAGTGGTTGCCTCAGGCTGGGAGGAGAAATGGAGAGTGATGGTGAAGGGGCCTGAGGTTTCTTTCAGGATTGGTGGGAATTATTTGAAACTAGAGGCCTGGCACACAAAATTCTTGCATGGGTATGGACCCTAGGCCTGGTCCTGCCCACCACTCCACCCCCATCCAACCCAGTTCGACATCAAGTGATTGGTGCCTGATGGCAGGGGAAGGGACTAAGGTTGGCTGTTCCTGCCCACTCACCAGCCTGGCCCTGCCATGGGTGGCCATCAGACAATTGGAGCCTGCCAGCTGGGGAAAGGGACTTAGAGGTGGTCAGTGCACCTCATAGTGACTGGTCCAGTGGTCGTTCTGGTTGTTCTGCCATTAGGGTCAATTTATATATTACCTTTTTATTATATAGGATAGAGGCCTGGTGCATAGGTGGGGGCTGACTGGCCTGCCCTGAAGGGGGGCCCGAATCAGAGTCCTCGCTGGGGGGCAGGGCCAGCCTGGGTGAGAGGCCACCAGGGGTTTGCAGGCTGGCCACGCCCCCAATCAGGGTGGGGGTCGCTGCTGGGGGGCTGGGCTGGCCTGGGCAAGGGGCCACCAAGGGCTTGCAGGCCTGCTGGCCATGCCCCCAACTTTGTCAAAAAGGACATCTAGAATGACATCCAGAAGATGTCTTGTCTATCCAGTCTAATTAGCTTATTATCCTTTTATTAGTAGGATAAGATAGTAACTGTAAATAGATAATGACTATGGAACATTACACTTAAACAAGTATATTCGATGGTACTCAAAAAAGCAAAGGAAGCCGAAACCGGTTTGGCTCAGTGGTGAGCATCGGTCTGCGGACTGAAAGGTCCCGGGTTCGATTCGGGTCAAGGGCATGTACCTTGGTTGCAGGCACATCCCCGGTAGGGGGTGTGCAAGAGGCAGCTGATCAATGTTTCTCTCTCATCGATGTTCCTGGCTCTCTATTTCTCTCCCTTCCTCTCTGTAAAAAATCAATAAAATAGCCGAAACCAGTTTGGCTAAGTGGTAGAGCGTCGGTCTGCGGACTGAAAGGTCCCAGGTTCGATTCAGGTCCAGGGCATGTACCTTGGTTGCAGGCACATCTCCGGTAGGGGGTGTGCAAGAGGCAGCTGATCAATGTTTCTCTCTCATCGATGTTTCTGGCTCTCTATCTCTCTCCCTTCCTCTCTGTAAAAAATCAATAAAATATATATTTTTTTAAATCAATAAAATATATATTTTTTTAAAAAAGCAAAGGAAAAAAACAAAAAAGAAAGAAGTCATTAAATCTGTCGTCATATTCATAAATTCTTTAGGAAGTGTCCTCTGCACATACAAACACATGTATACATGTGCACACACATATACACGTGCAGACACACACACACAAGTACGAAGTCCTATAACAGGTAAGTCAACTCTCTGATTTCTACATAATTGGTATTTGCAAGTGTTCTGTAAGCAAGTGTTTGCCTTGTCATGGCCTGTGGATTTCTGGAGAGCAAGAAATCCTTAAGCTCTGGGCCCTCCCCGATTGCCAGTGCTCAGTAAGTTTTGCTGAACTGATCTAAAGGTAAATGAGCTCCCTTCCTGCCAAGAACTGCTGGCGGACCATTTTCAGGCAAACAATGCTATCTATCTGAAGGCTGTGGTCCGTGCAAATGTGGCTCCCGCACCCCATTTCAAGTGATCTGATCTTTAATACACGCCGGCCACTAGCAGGCAGAAGCATTTTCCACGGCTCAGCTTGAGCTGCCATTTGCAGCTTCCCAGGCCGTTTAATGTGTTGCCAAATGTAATCGCCGAAGGACAAAGATATAGGCCTCTGTGTCTGCTCATAAATGATGGATTTCCCAGCCCTGACTCCTGCAGCCACCACGTGGTGTCCGCATACTAATTCTCCATGGTTCTCGAATCTGCTATGGGCTTTGCTGGGGAAGGGACTTTGGGCCTGTTCCCCAGTGGGGACACCCCCACCCTGATCCTGCTATGGGCTGGGGGGTGGGGGGAGAGGGCAACACAGTACTGTGTCCATCTTACAGGAGCACCCACACCTCTCGTCAGGCCCATCCACAGCCACGTGGTCCTCATCAAGGGGTGATTGGTTATGAAGGGACCTGGATTGATTCTCTTGATGCTCCGAAGTTCCGCAGTGGTCTGCTCACGGGTCTCTGGGCCTCATTCTGTGTAAACTGCTCTAACAGAACATTCTCTTTGAGAGTTGGCATGGGTAGCCGAGCAGTTGGTAGTGAGGCGCATGCAGGATTTACACAAAGGATTTACAAACTTTAGCTCCATGTAAGGAAAAGGCCTCAAAACAAACCAATCTGTTCAAAAACTCAGGCATGCAGGGTGAGGACCAGGCCCCTGAGACATGTGTCCAGTGGTGTTTTCACCCTCTCCGTGGGGGGCGGAGGATGACATGCCATAAGTCAGTTCACATGGCAGAGTCTCAGGCTCCTCCTCCTTCATCCTTCAGATAAGAGGTGGCATCATGGCTTCCAGGCGAGACCTGGAAATCTCTTCATTCCTTTGTTCCAAGTGAGGAGATGCATTTATCCACAAACCACGGCTCCCCGCTGAGGATCAGCAGGGGATTAAGAGCCTAGAGATTTATAAATGTCACAGCTCTTAGGAAAGAGCTCAGGCCTGTGTGTGTGTGTGTGTGTGTAAGCAAGGACTCCCTGGGGAAAATACTTGACTCAAACTCCTAGTCACTTTCGACAGACAATTTGGCAATTCAGTAGTTGATTTGAAATGAATCAAGATTTAAAGCGAACGAACATTGATCATCCCCGCATACATGCCAGGCCCTGAGCACTTGAGTATTATATCCTCAAATATTTGACGTGCACTCATCAAATATTCATGGAGGCCCTGTTGGGTACCAGGGCCCAGCTGGGGTGCAGCCAACATAAAAATAAATAAATATTCCCACATTCCTGAAGTTTGCATACTTCTGGTGTATTGCAGGAAGGCTGGGGGAAGGAGGCGTGAGCAGGTAATAAGGGAAGAGCATAACCAAAATACAAAGTATGTCAGATTGTTACAAATACTGGAGAAAATAGAGCAGGAAAGAGGAACTGGCAGTGAGGAGTGCAAGTTTAAATAGGGGGTCAGGAAAAGCTCATCATATTTAAACAAAGACTTAAGGTGGGGAGAAAATTCCAGGTAGAGAGAATGTGTGTTCACAGAGCTGTGTGACCATCAGCACAATCGGTTTTAGAGCATTTTCATCATCCTAAAGGGAAACGTCATACTTCTTAGCAGTCACTCCTCATTTCCTCTCACCCATCCAGCCCCTGCCACCACTAATCTGCTTTCTGCCTTTGGAGATGACTTTTAAAATTAAACACTGACTCTGGCTGGTGTGTAGAGAAGAGATTGTAGAAGGTGCATGTTTAAAGCAATGGCACCAGTTACAAGGCTGTTGTAATAAATCAGGCAATCCTGACTGAAATCCTATAGGATGAAGCTCATCTTTGTTTAAATATGATGAGCTTTTCCTGACCCCCTATTTAAACTTGCACTTCTCACTCATGCCCATTTTACAGATGAGCAAACCAAGGCTCAGAGAGGTTGACTTACCCAGTCTCGTGACTAGGAAGGGGAAGGGAAGTGGCATGAATTGGGACCCAGTCTGTCAACTTGGGGCACCCAGTCATCACCAATCCTGCCTCAAGGGCTGCAGTAGATCAATGTTTCCAGTTCCTTCCACCTTCCCTTGGTCATGTTACTCTGCAGTACCTCCCACTGGAGGAGGTGGAGTACATTCTCCAGACCATTGAAGTTGAGTTTGGCCATGTGACTAGCCATGGTTGATGGGCTGTTAGGCTTTACAATTGTTTGTGTGGTTGACTCGTCCATTTACACTTCTGCCAGCACCATGAGATTAAAATTGCAGGAAGCCACTGCTTAAAGAGAACAAAGACATACAGAGAAGACCTGGATGCTGCTCCCCGTCTCCCCCCCCCCCCCCCCCCCCTCCCCCTGAGTCTGGAGGCAGGCCCAGCTGAATTCAGCCTTAATTCACTGAACTCCGGACAACCTACTGACTCAGAGTAGAAGATGCATGTTCCAAAATGTTTGCCCACCAAGGCTTTGGGCATGTTTGTTACATTTTGCTATTGCAGTAAACACTGACTCACAAAAGAAACAATCTGAATGTTGCAACCTCATCCTATCTAATAAAAGAGTAATATGCAAATTAATCTGTATTTTACTCCAACACACAAGATAGCTACCCCCATGTGGTCAAAGATGTTTTCCCCCATGTGGACTCAAAATGGCCACCACAAGATGGCCAGAAGCGGAGGGCAGTTGGGAGGGACCAGGCCTGCAAGGGAGGGCAGTTGGGAGTGATCAAGCCTGCAGGGGAGGGCAGTTAGGGGTGACCAGGGCAGCAGAGGAAGGAAGTTGGGGGCAACTGGGCCTGTAGGGAAGGGCAATTGGGGGGGTGGGGACCCAGGCCTGCAAGGGAGGCCTGATGTCTGACTCCCTTGAGGAGTCCCAGATTGGAGAGGGTGCAGGCTGCGCTGAGGGACACACACCACCGGGCCTCTAGTCTAAATAATAATATAAGCACCAGCTTCTCAGTGGTATTGGATTTCCAGAGAGCTTTTAGGCCCACTTTCTCATTTAGCCTTCACAGCCAACCTTGGAGTAAATGCTTTTATTGCCTGGTTTATAGATTGGCATGCTGAGGTCCAGGGGAGCTAAACCACTTGCCTCTGCTTATGTGGGTCAAATGAGTGAATCCGGTCTCTAACTGAACATCTTCCAACCTCAATTTCAGCCCTCTGTTGCCTTTCAACTTCCCTCCCCTGAATTGTTTATTACAATTATTCTACAATTAATTATTTTACACCAGAAGGGATCCAGCAGAAATGTCTATTGGCTCTGAGTTTAATAGCTCCCACTAAACTTCATCATTGAGCCTGAGACACTCTTCCTACCCCCACCAGCTCCCTCAGCTCCCTGAGGATTTTTTAGTACATCCTTTAATTGGCTGCATTTTAATTGCTCAACTTCTACATCCACCTCTTCCATCTGCCTGGGAGCTTTTGAAAAGAAGGGCCAAGCACTCTTTGTTTCCAATAACCCATGATTTTCACAGGGTCTGACCCAGAGAGAGGATCGACTATGATTTTTTTTTTTTTAATAAATTCACACGAAGGCAACCACTGATTTTCCAATATTGAACTCACCTCAATATGTATTTAATGAAGTGCAGGTGTAAGGTGGTGAGGAGAGCAGCACACACCACCCTGACATGTGCTGCTTTGGCACATGGGTTATTGGAACTGAAGGCAGTTAAGACCCAGCAGACTCAGTTAAGACCCATTCTGCCTGAAAGAATTCATATGTGAGCTTGTCCCGGGAAGTGAGCTACTCCCAGAGATAACATTTTATGTCAGAAAGACTAGCCTGCAGGACATGATACATATGTGCTCATGAAACATGTGTGTTCCCACCTTCCTGTGAATTGTCTTCTTGCCCTTTGAAGCCTCTGACTCTACCCCTTCTCCTTGGCTTGGATGGTATGCAAGCCTCACCTGCCTGACTGCTTGGGAGTCTCATACTTTTACAAGGCTCCCGTACGTACGCATGAAATTTGTTTTTCTCCTGTTAATCTGTCTTATGTCCTTTTAATTATTAGACCAGACAAAGAACCTAGAAAGGAAGAAAGGAAAAGTTTTTCATCTCCACATGAGACACTGACACCCCAAAGCGGAGTGTATTAAGCACACTGTGCTGACCCTGTAGTTTTTATCCCATTTTTCTTGCACCAGAGACATTTCCCTCTCCCCGAACTAAAGAGTTTAGCAGTCAGTATGCCAAGAGAATATGTGTGTGATTATGTGTATATAGGTACGTGAATGCATGTGTATATGTGTATACACATATCTGTATATGTGTTCATATATATTTGTATGCATTTGCATACGTCTTATGTATATGTGTTTGTGACTATACTTAAGCATGTATGTGTACATGTCTCTGTGCACACACATGTTTGTACATAGTGGGATATGTGTGACTTGTGTATGTATTTGCACTTGTGTATGCATCTCCATGTGCAAATTTATGTCTGTGTCTATATGTGTGTTTGTGTCTATGTATATGTATATGTGACTATGTATATGTATATGTGTATATGTGTATATGTGGGAGCACATGTGGGTGTATACTCTCTCTATTTCTCTTCACCTCTACTTTCCAATCTACCTCCACCTCTCTCTCTTTTTTTTTAAATTTCTCACAGTCTTCTTATCAAACAAGATAAACCATTAATCTTTGATTCAATTGTTAGTGTATATTATTCATTCTGCCTATAAATATTTATGGAACACCTGCTATATACCAGGTCCTGAAGATAAGGCAGCCAAAAACAAAAAGAAAATAAAGGGAAAAGAAAGATGTCTTGCGCTTACTTGAATTTTGGTGAATATTTCTATGTTAGATGGCTGGTGGCAAATAATTAGAAGTAAGCAAAATTAACAGGGCAACAGTGACAAACACTAGAGCTTGTAATGGGCTGAAATTGACAGAATAGTTTTGTTCACAAAATTTAAACCTCAACCTGGCAGATTTGAACTTGATAGAAAGAATGGCCAAAAATATATGGACAAGAAAGCTAACAAAAACCTCAAAATAGAAGTTATAATCAGCAGAAAGCTGGTAGAAGGAAAAACATTGATGAATCAAATGTTGGTGGTTACAATTGAAACAGAAAATAATCAATCTTGTGAAAATAATTTTACTATGAATAAACATTTTAATGGAAATGTTGAGCTGTATAGCAAATTAAACGCTGGATTAAAATGACTTAATGGAATTTGCTCCATGAGACACTTCGTTGCAGAAAATTAATGTTGCGAAAATTTTCACATTGATGTGTGCATTAAAAACATCCATGGGGTTGGAACAATAGGGTAAAGATGAACGGGGGTACATTGCTCTTCATCTGTGTCACATAACTCATTGATAGACTCAATTCTGGGCCATTCAGCCACGTACAAGAGATCCTTGGAGCACTCAGAGCATCAGACTAAAGCACGGTTCGAGGCCACAAGCTCAGTTTCCCTGCTCAGTGCTTCTCAAGCATTATTGTGCATTCAAGTCATCCAGGGACCTGGTGGAAGTGAAGATTCTGAGGCAGCAGATCCAGGCTCAGGAGGAGATTCTGCATTTCTAACAAGATCTTGCTAATACAGATGCTGTTCTGCAGACCACACTCTGAATACTGAGGTCTCTGCAGACACCACAGAGCTGGGACACAAGCACGCCTCCCCCCTCCCAGGTCTCAGATCAGCTTTCTGCAATGCACCATCCACCCC
Source organism: Pipistrellus kuhlii (assembly GCF_014108245.1). Lineage (NCBI taxonomy): Eukaryota > Metazoa > Chordata > Mammalia > Chiroptera > Vespertilionidae > Pipistrellus > Pipistrellus kuhlii. Next base: position 84,959,244 of record NW_023425540.1, read on the forward strand.
TTCCTTGAAAGGTCCTGGCCTGCCCTGAAAAATTTGCAGTGCAGCTTGATCAGCAGGATCCAGGCACCCAACAGGTATGATTGTTGATCCAGCCATTTGCCTTGGTTTGGGGACTTTCATCCCCCAATCAGAGAACTTTGAGAGAGTCGCTAATCAAATCTTCTTCATAATTCCCTGGCGAGAGAACAGGCTTAATCCAAAGGAAGGACTCATTAAGAGTGGAAGCTGCTTAGTGAGATGGAATAAGTCTAGACTCTGAAAACTAAAGTTCTGGGTTCAAATGCTGACTCCTCCACTTATTGGTTTCAGGCAAGCCAAGTGTCCTCTCTGGCCTCAGTGTTCTCATCTGTGTAATGAGAATATGAGGCTAAACTGAGAAATTTTATGTAAGACACACAGCGACTAGCCAGAATGACGTTCCATACATGGTGGTTTCTAGTTCCAAAGAAGATGGAATTCCTTCCATGCTGGGCATGGGGGTGAGATATTTTGGAGGCTGGAGGTTTCCTGGCACCTTTTCAATTGCATTCATGGGGAGAAGCCAATGATTGAATCCTGGAGGCCCAGAGGTTAACACTGCAGAAGAACAAGGCACAGGAAGGCTTTTTCAAACAGTGCTCACTTGGTCTTTGCAAAAGCAAAACAAAGCCAGATTCAGCAGACATCAGTAGCCCTGATTCCAGACTGGTACTGACTGGTCCAGGAGCCTTGGGCTTGCCACAAAATGCCTTTTGAATCTCTTTATGAAAAGCAGAAAGAGAGAGCAAGTCAAGCACATTTTTCTCTTTCTCAGCTGCCAAGGAATCTCAAGTGAGTTTCAAAAGTACTTAAAATTCAGAAAGGTGGGAGCCTCAATGCCCTAATCCGTGATCCTGAATCTGTAATGTTAGCACATCAATCCCAGAAGGCAGGATAGCGCAGGCCATAGTGTAGGACAAAGGCAATGCTCCCTTGTAACACCCTTGCTGAAAGGACCCTCTATACTCAGAGAAGGACATACCCACAACACAAAAGGGAGCCCACTGGACTCCACTGGGGACACACAGGAGAGCAGACTTGGAATGATGCCCATAGTGTTAGACTGACCCAGGTTTGAACCCAACCCTAACATTTCCAAGCAGTGTGACCTTGGCCAAGTACTATAAGCTCTGAGCCTCTGCCTCCACATCTGTAAAATGGAGATGATAGCTCCAACTTCATCAGGTGTTATGAGGATCGACTAGTTATTAATATTATAGAGTGAATGTGTGTCCTCCCCACCAAATTCCATGCATCGGAACTGAATCCCCAATGGGATGGTATTAGGAGGTAGGGCTGTGGGGGAGGGGAGTGATGGGTATAGGACATGAGAGTGGAACCTCATGAATGGGACTAGTGTTCTTATAAAGAGGCTTCAGAAAGCTCTCTCTGCCCTTTGGCCGTGTGAGGACAGTGAGAAGACAGTCCATCTATGAACCAGGAAGTGGGCTCTCACCAACTCTGCCAGTATATCCACACTGGACTGCTCAGCCTCCAAAACTGTGAGGAAGAGATTTCTGTTGTGTAGAAGTCACCAGCCTGTGAGGTTTCTGTTCGAGGGGCCTGAATGGAGTAAAATGCGTGCATAAAATGCTTCACATAGGACCTGGTCCATGGAAAGAGGCTGCCTTAGCCAAGGCTCCAGATTAGCCCAGGAAAGAGCTTTTGGGTAGGTAGTTTGTCTGGGGAAGTGGCCCCCAGGGGAAGAAATTGGGACAGAGAATGGTGAAACAGAGAAGGAGAAACATCCATGAAGGGTGTGTCCCAGGTCGATCACCACCATGAGCAGATGGGCTCAGGGTCACCAGTCTAGTCCACTGTGCTGCCAGCAGCCAATGAAACCCACCAGCCCAGTGTCCAGTTACTAGTTAGACCCTATGCTTTTACTCATACCCTTGATCTTGCTAACTACTCATCTCCAGAATCTGCCTGATTTCCAACAAAGATGACAGAGGATTTTTAAAAAATTAATATGCATTGAGCACATGACAATGAGCTAAATGCTTTATGTGTTTAGCAAAATGATATTATTATGTATTAGCAGATAAGCTTCTAACCCCCTCACCAAATTCCTGCTGATCCTCCCTGCAGCCCAGGGTTCTGGGGTTTTCTGTGTTCACTGCTTTTGAAAAAATAAAGGTTATACAAGAAATTCAGAAAGAGGAAAAGAACCAGTTCTGTGCTCTGAGTTTCAAGACAAGCTTTTAAAACTTGTGACAGAAACAAGAGGTTGAGAGAATCATTTTCTGAGTTTCAAAATCCTTGGTTTTGAGCATCAGAAGCCAGGGCCCTGCAAGACTCAAGGCATAGAAATGATGCCATAAATAATAGATTTGGGAGAATTTATAATCAATCAGAGTGAGGTTGCCTGCCTTCATGGGGTTGGAGATTGCTAGGGTTGAGGGGAACAAGGAAGACTTTATGACGCTGTGTCTCCACCCATCACTTCCTCAGGTCAAGTCCCAAAGGAGCAGCACCAAGAGAAAAAGAACAGGACTGGGGACCAGAGAGCAGAGACCTGAATATCATTCCTCAGGTGGAGATTAGGGGAAAGTAAGTCCTAAAATGATCCCCAATAATTCTTGCCTCCTAAAGTTCATGCTCTAGTAAACCCTTCTCCTTGAGTAAGGGGTAGAATTATTGACTCTCCTCATGAGTAAAATATGGCAGATGCAATGAGATACCACTTCCAAGGTCAGGTTATAAAAAGACTATTGCTCCTGTCTTGGGTTCTCTCTCTCTCTCTCTCTCTCTCTCTCTCTCTCTCTCTCTCTCTCTCTCTCACGAGCCAGCTGCCATGGTGTGGGCTGCCTTATGGAGAGGTCTATGTGTCAAAGAACTATCTCTGGCCAACAGCCCAAGGACTTGAGGCTGTCAACCAACAGCCATGTGAGTGGAATGGGACAGAGGTTTCTGCCGCCCAGCTGGCACCTTGATTGCAGCCTCTTGGGAGACTCTGAGGCACCCAGCTAAGCTGCGTGCAGATACCTTACCCACAGAAACCATGAGATAATTACTGTTTGTTTATTTGGTTGGTTGGTTTTAAGATAATTAGTTTATGCAGCAATAGATAACTAATATAGCATAAAATGTATTCAGGCAGAGGCCCCAGGGCAGCTTCTGAGCCCCCTCCTAGGACAGTCTGGCTCTGGAAGTAGCCAGATCATATCCTTTGGGATGACATCAGTATAAGCATGTCAATCAGAACGGGGAAGTGAAGAGGCTGCGTCTTGCCTCCTATAAGGTGTGGGCAACAGAGACTACATTGAAATATATAGAGAGAAAGGGGTTACACTGATTGCATGATCAAGGCATGGCCTTGGTTTTCCACCTGCCACAAAGACATCCTCTCCTGTAACACCCACAACAGTCTGAGAAAGTCTGCTTTAACGTTTTTACTCTTTTACACTTGAGGACACTTGGCTCAGAGAGTTAAAGCCACTTCCCTAAAGTCACACAGCTAGACTGTGAGAGCTACGACTCACGCTGAGGTCATTTGGCTCTGAACTCAAGATCGGGCCCACTACACCAAGCTGCTCTATTTTCCTTTCTTGGTCCTATGACAGCTGAGGGGTGAGGCTCAAATCTGCCTTCCCTATTTCTGATTCTCTGGGCTATGAAGAGACTCACTTTGGACTCCCACGTGAAGGAACCAGCTTGGATCCAGGCCTAAGAGTCCAATCCCAGCTCCCAGCTTTTTTTTTTTTTTTTTCTGGGACCTTTATTATTAGCCAGATGCTCTACTTATTCGTTAGCAAAATGACACATACACCCGATTGTTCAGAAAGGAAAAATAAACGACTCCCCAGACACTTGGTGATAAAGCAGTTATCTGGTTAGAATCGTTATGATCTATGAATTTATTAACAGGAAGCAGATCATAACTATCTATTCAAAGAGCAGCATCCTCGAGAACTCAGTTGGTCCCTCTCCCCAGTCCCTTTCTTGTCCCTTTGTCAGAAACTGCCTGTTCTAATTTTAGCAGTTTGCTAATGGAGCTTGACGGCAGGCTCTCGTGGCATTTTAGAGCTGTTCTAGCTGCAGCGTGAAACAGGCCTCAGTATAGGGTTCCAGGCTTTCAAGTTCATTGCACACGAGTCAATATAAACAACTCTTTGCCTATTCCAGTCAGCATAGGCCAGATTTTGCTGCAGAAATAAACAGCCCCAAATCGTGGTAGTTTAACACAACACAATTTTATTTGGTCAATCATATTCGATTTTCATTGGGTTCGCAGGCCACTCCACTCCACACAGTCATCCAGGCTGTTCAAGGCCCCACCTACTTGTAGCTGCGCCAGAACAGGAGGCCTCCTCACTGGCTGCAGCTGGGAAAGGAGGGCAATATGTTTCCTCTCTCTAAAGTCCTTTTGCCAAGAAGTGACTGACATACATCATTTCCAGCCATAAACAGTAACCACAAGAGTCCTGGGGACTGTGGCCCTCCACGTGTCTGGGAAGGTCAGTCTGCGTTGGTGACTACAATGCCCCCAGCATCTCCACCAGAGACGTAACCCTGTCTCTCAAGGCGGACACTGGACATGCAGTGGGAGGTGTTAACCAACCTGAACCTGCCCTGTAAGACCTTCTTTTTCTTACTTTTTTCTCTATCACAAAACAAAACTTCCCCCATCCTCAGAAGCCATGGAATGTTCCCTCTGCCGACTCCAGAACACATCAGTGCTGCAGAAACCGGGTCCTTTGGAAAGTCAGAGAATGTGGGGCCTTAGGGGGTTTATCAGGCAAGTTTTACTTGGAGCAGTTTATGACTTGAAGATCCAGAAATGGATGGGAGATTTTTTTAGCACAACCCATGAACTAAGTTTTTAAAATAGGGATTCAGAAATAAATAAGATACTAGCCTTGTCCTCAAAAATTCTATGGAGGCTGAGTGGGGGCAATTGGCAAGTAAGCAAATAAATGCTACAGAGTATGAACAGCAGTGTGTGAGTGTGTGTATGTATGTCACTGTATGAGTTTGTGTGTGTGTGTGTGTGTGTGTGTGTGTGTGTGTAAGAGAGAGAGAGAGACAGACAGAGAGACAGAGAGACAGAGAGAGAGACAGAGAGATTGATTCAGGATCCCATTGTGGAAGAAAAAAAATAATAAAACGAAGAAGGAAGATAAATGTACCACGCAAGGTGAATGACAGGGGAACTTTGGGAGAGGAAATGATGGGAGTGCAGTTTTGAAGATAAACATTCACCAGGTAGGGTGGGGAAAGCATTCCAGAAGTGCGGGATATTCAGACCCAGCCATTGCACTCAGCTCTCTGAGGTCACATTTGTTATTCTTTCCTCTACATCCCAGGATATAGCACAGTGCCTGGCATATAACAGGCATTCAGTCAGCACATATCAAACCAGCACGCGAACGTATCTCCCCTGTGTCTCATATTTATCCTGAGGTTCTGACAAGAAATTCCTGTGTAACCGCCACATAAAAGATCCTGAAATCTCATGAGCCAGGCTTTCCCACACTGTAAGGTGCTTCCTCCATGCTCTGGGCAGCGGGGACCGGGAAGGAGGGGACACAAGGTGGTGGTGTGGGCATTCACAGCCTCTGAGCCTCCTTCCACAGTCTCCCCCTCCCAGAGGCTCCGTTTCAGAAACTCAGCACAGAGCACTACTGTGTTTTCCTCCTACAGAAAGGTGATTAGTTTCCTGTCACCTCTACCTGCGTGTTAAGCCTTTTGTATCTGTATTTGCTGCAATTAAACACAGAATGTGTTGTTGAAACAGCGCTGCGATTATGACACAGACAGGAGGGAAGCTCTAAATTCAATCCCTTTGAGTTTGGTCAGCCAGGGGGGGAAAGGGTTTTAGCTGTGGAAGTTAAGGGAAAGAAAAACAGTTTTCATTGCAATTTCTTAAAATTGATCTTATCAAGGATAAAACCAGTTACAGTATTTTCTTGGTGCTGAGAGTAGACCAGAAAGCCCACTCTGGGCAGTAGAGAAAGGCAAACATCTTGATTTTTAGAAGAGAAAAACTCCCCTCCCCCAAGCCCAAAGGGGCTCAGTGAATATGTGTCTACCTGAGCATTCAGGTAATTACTAATCATTATTAAAGAAGTTAACAATTTATAACATAATATGGTGAGGGGTGAGGGTATTTCTTGTTTAGAAAGAAAAAGAAACCCCTTAATAAATTAGGAGTGTCTCTGTCTCCCATCTCTCTACCTGTTCTCCTTACTTCTCTCCATTTGTCGTTTCTGGACATGTTCCTTACCCAGAACGTTCAGTATATGTGAAGAGATGTGACTGCTTTAAAAGAAAGAGATGGAGCCCAGCCCATGTGGTTCAGTGTTTGAGCATCAACAATGAACCAGGAGGTCAAGGTTTGCTTTCTGGTCAGGATACATGCCCGGGTTGCAGGCTCAATCCCCAGGGCAGGGTGTACAGAAGCAATCAATCAATGATTCGCTCTCATCATTGATGTGTGTGTGTGTCTCTCTCTCTTTCCCTTCCTCTCTGAAATCAATAAAAATAAATTTTAAAAATATGTAAAAGAAATAGATGGTGAGAAGAGATGCAGAGAGGGAGGGAAGTAGGAAGGGATGGAAGGAGAGAAGGGGAAGAAAAATGGTAGAAAATCTTATCATATTTTAGGACCTATCTCTCTATTCTGAACCCACCAATATGTTACGAAGCGAGTCCCCAAGAGATGGACCACCGGAGCCAATTTGATTAAGCATGCTAGAGTTTATTACAGATTCGAATCCGGGCTCAAACCTTGGCTGACCAGCAGCCGGCAAACACCCAGGTGAGAGCCCTGATGGAGGGGCAGTCCCTCCAGAGCGCTCACACAAAAACACAGACAAACACACACCTACCGCGGCCAGTCAGGCTCTTCGGAATGGGGGTCCCTCATGGTCCTGGCTGGGGATTCCAGTCATGATCCCCAAGGACCACCAGGGAGCCGAGTCCGATGCAATAACAAAAGAGCCATCTCCATGCTAGCATGGGCTATCCCACTCATGCCGGCAGCATGGCGGAAGAGAGCGAATATCGCCCAGTCCAGGAGTTTTATTCAGGTAGGTGATGTCACTAACCCTGATTGGCCCCTCAGGACTAAATTCTAAAGACTGGGGACAGCCTGCAGGGTTGGTTCCCAGTCACACCCTGCTTGACATTGGATGTGGCCCTATCTTGCCTATAATACAAAAGCAAAACTAAAGGTTATCTACAGTTTCTACCCCTGAAGCTACTGAGTCAGTGGGAGTCAATCTCCTGTAACTACCCTATTGTTTAAGCAAGCAATCGAAGGTAGAAGTCAGATAGCAAGGTTAAAATTCAAACAGCAGTTTTTACCCAAGTATGAGTGCTACCATATTTCACAATACAGAATAGAGAGATAGCACTTGAACCCATCTCCAAATGGCCTGTCAGTTATTAGTTGGGGTCAAATGAGTCAGTAGCCACAAGAGTATGAATGTTAAATGGGTGTGTGCACATGCCCTACACACACACACACACACACACACACACACACACACACACTGCTCAACTAAAAGAAATGGGTCCACTGAACACAGAGCACAACATTAGCACACTGGTGGTCTTCCTCTGTGTCTGCTTGATTTCTCTGAAAATCTCCTCACAGTCCACGTCTCTGTCTTAGCACTTGCTGATCCCTCTACCCATGTTCTTTCCTTTGCTGCTCAGCTTTAAAATTCAGCTCAGGCATCGTTGCTTCCTCGGGAATTCCATGGAGATCTTTGGGCTGGAAAGTGGACTTTCCTCTGTGCTCTCCTCCCACACAATGCATCAACATGACCTATTTACAGCTCCATTTCCCTATCAGATGATGCACTCCCTGAGAGCAAGAGCTGAATTTACTATATGTTGTGCATCACTCCTCACCGCTTTGAAGCACAGGTTGATAGATGCCTGATAAATATTTATTGGGTGAATAAAGGGTGTTCTTTTCCCATGTTCTTTTCCCCCAATTTTCACATTTCACTTCCTCTTTTCTCCCTCTTATTTTCACATCAGAATCAACCTAACATCGCCCTTCATTGTGAAACTAGAATTTGAAATGCCTCCCCCAGTCTTTTTGGCCCATCACTGGGAAGCTGCAGGCCTTGTTTTTTGCAGGCTTGGTTCAATCCCTGAAACACTCTTTGTTCAGGCTAATTGCAGAAACCTTCTTATCACGTCCCCTCCAGGCCCGCAATCATTTTACAACCTTTGTCTAATCAACCTGGGGCCCAGGAGGGTGCATAAATGGTGCTTGCCTTTGTGTTGCTCTTTTCATGAGTTTTCAGAATTCAGCCCCTCTTGGAGCTCTTGGTCCTCATGGGGGAGACATTACCTTCCATTCAGTGAGAGAGAACAAAGGTTAATCAGCAAATGGTCTTGTGAATTAAGAAGATCTCACGGGAGGAAAGAAAACAGAGTCCACAATACAGAGAGTGCATTTCTAGGTTTATGAGCTCCTGCATTGTGAGTCTCCTAGAAAATAGTGATGTCAAAAGTCCTTCCAGCCTGTGACTGAGAGAGCTGGATGTAACAATTGCAGTTCCATAAAGTTAAGGGGTGAAGGAAGGAATTAACTGCTAGGTGCCTCACTGAGCTACAAGCTTATGGATATTTTCTCTGGTTTCAAGTGACAGCCACCAAGATGACACTGTTAACGTAAACAAAACATTGAAACTTGTAAAGCATTTTTGTGAGTTTACTTGAGCCAAACTGTCGACATATGCCGGGAAGCAAAACCTCAAGGAGTTGAGCTAATGCTTCAGTGGACGACAGGTTACATTTGTATTTATACATTGCAATCAAAGGAGGAACCTAGGTGGGTTACATGAAATTCAATGGTGATAGATTAAGGAGGTGGGATAAAGCAAAGTGGAGGGAAACCCCTGGGATTGGATAAAAAGTAAGATGATGGACACATACTTAGGTGGGTACAGGAGCAATTAACATAAAAACAAAGAAATCTGAGGCATCTGTCCTGGTGTCTTGGTTGTGCCCCAGGGGCTCCAGAAAGAGAAGTTAAAGGTTACCCAGACATTTCACAGATATGTTATCTTAGAGGCAAAAAAGTAAATGGCTCAGTAAAGATCTAAGTTGATCTTTGTCAGGGAAAATATCGGCCTAGGACATGACTACCCACTATACCCAGTTTGTAGTTAAATATTTAATTTTCAGACCATCGTTTGTGGTTATTTTAGGTCTCTGAGTTTGCAAGACTGCCACACAGGCCCCCCCAAGCTTGTCAGGTTAGCATGTGGCTCCTTTTGTCCACAGCACTCAGCAATTCCTGCTTCCTGGTATTTATGCCTTTGTCTAATCCACTCCTATATTGACTAGACTGACCTGTGTGACCAGAAGAATTTTATAAGCATCATGGCATATGGCTCCTGAGGCTGAGTCATAAAAGTTGTTGCAGCTTCCCTTGTCTTCCTCTTGGTCACTTGCTCTGAAGGTATTAGCTACCCTGTTTGAGGACACATGGCCCTGGCCCCCTGTCTATAACTATCACACCAGGGGTAGACCTCAGGCTCAAACTAGATCAAAAGGATTCTCTCCCCCAGGACTATGGTTTGTGGATTAAGAGACTGGAGGAGGGGCTGCCTTCTGCTGATCATGAACATGAAGAAAAGGAAAGAGCTATTCAGCTGATAAAGGGAAGGAGAGCAGCCCAGGAAGAGGCAGCACAGCAACCAGGAAGACAGGCCTCCTGGGTCCTCGTGTCTTGAGTTCCTGGTCCCAGACCCTCTAGAAGCCTTGGTGTGCTTGAGTCCAAGAGATTTCTTAGGATCTTTCACTGGCCAGTGGCAATCTTTGAGGAGAAAATGATAGAACTCAAACCCACTTAAACAAAAGATGGGAGTTCTGATTTACATACCAGAAAGAGGTGGCCTCAGGCACGACTGGGCCCAGAGAGAAAACAATGTCATAATCTCCACCACTTGCTCATCTGCCACCTATCCAAAACCTGTGTCTGTGTGTGGGCTTCATTCTCGCCCCAAATAAAAAGGCTTTCCCATATGGTAAGAAATAGGCTGCAAACAGCCATTCCTCATTATTTTCGCTCCAGAACCCCAGAGGCAAGCACCTTCTCCAGTTCCACATCAAAGACTCCCAGGAAAAGTCCTTTGGGCCAGAATTGAAATGGTATTTACCCACCCACCCACCTCCAATGAGCAGGGAAATGGTTTATTGTGATTGGCTGGGCCATCCCTGGCCAATCTCTATGGCAGTGGGAGCAAGGTCTGGGATTGACAGCCTCAGTGAAGTGACCTGATTGAAAAAGGGAAATGGAACAGGAGATGATGAACGTGAAGCATTCCTGGGGTGACTTCATTCCTTGCAATCAAGATCCCGTCACAGGGTGTGGCTAGGAAAGGACAAGCAGAATCCTTGTGATGAGGAAACTGTTCTGCATCTTGACTGTACCAGTGTCAACATTCCAGCCGTGATAAGATCCTTAGTGTTGCAATGTTACCATTGGGGGAAACTGGGTCGAGGATACGTGGAGTCCTTCCATATTATTCTTACAACTAAATGTGAATCTAAAATGATCTCCCAGAAATGTTTAACTTTTAAAAGCTAGAAAACAAAGTAGAACAAAACCTTGATTAAAGATGACCCTCCTGCCAAAATTAAACCTCAGTGGAATCTGATGAAAATGAATTCATAGGCAACAGAATACCACCAATTAGCCAACATCTTGCAAAAGCCAGATCCATTTTCTCCTGAATCTTAATTTTTAAAATGAAGTCCTGTCAGCCTCCTTGACTAGCGGAATTGTTCATATCCACCTGGTGGTAATTAGAGAGAAAAGTTCAAGAATGTCCTGAAGGCCACAGTTCACATACCATAAGACCTGCCAGAATGTGATAATCTGCTCCAAATTAGCCTAATTCTTCATCGTTTCTAAGCATATCAAATATTAACATATAATTAATCGCTGTGTAAGTGCCTGAAAGTTTTGACGCTAACTTTTCCTTTAACTAGGTCAAAGATCAAGGCATAGAAGAAATTTAAATGTCCTTCTTAAAATGAGGGTGGGGGATGAGTGACAACTTAGTGGCACTGAAAGACTTTGAAACCAGAGTCCCAAATCAAACCTCAACTCTCCCCTGGGCAAGTCACTTCCATGACTCTCATCCATTAAAGACACATAATAATAGAGACCTCTCTCATAAGGCAGTTAATATATGGAAAGCACCTGGCACACAGTAGGTCTTCAGAGAATGTTAGTGTCCTTCCCCCTGGGAAAAAGCATGAAAGGGCTGTTGGTATGATTAAAGGTATTTTATGAGGATATAAAAAACTGGGATTGCACTCCCAATTTAATTAGGGGAAAAAAAGTAAAATGTTCCTGTGGCAGATATTCAAATATATGACATGAAATATTATGATGGCATTTTGGTTGTTTCTTCCTGAAAAGGATTGAAGGAGAGTGTGTCAGTTAGAAAAATTAAGAGACCAGAAATCCTTCCAAATCCTTGCACAGCCATGCAATTGGCCAGTAGAAAGGTTCTTAAAGTAATACCCTCTTAAGAAATTAAATGGTTGATGGATGATACAAATGTCTTTGTGGCTGACTTATTTACAGGGGGAGATAGTCACAGATGGCCTTCTACATACTTTTCTCATCCCCAAATCTGATTTGAAACACTGCGACTGAAACAGAAGCATTTCCTTTTTATGGGAGCTGAATTGCTGCCTCTCTACCCCAAATTAATAAAGGGGGAGGAGGGAAGGAAAAGGGAGTGTCATCCACAAACCATTTTCAACTCCTTGCAGCTTTGTGCTATAAGAAATATAATAAAGCAGCAGGAAAGAAATCGCTTAATGCAATATTTATTCTCTCCTCCTTCCTCACTAATAGAGCCCTCATTTTGATCAGATTGGCCATCTGCCTACGTCAGTGGTCGGCAAACTGCAGCTCTTGAGCCACATGCAGCTCTTTGGCCCCTTGAGTGTGGCTCTTCCACAAAATACCACGGCCTGGGCGAATCTATTTTGAAGAAGTGGCATTAGAAGTTTAAGTTTAAAAAATTTTGCTCTCAAAAGAAATTCCAATCATTGTACTGTTGATATTTGGCTCTGTTGACTAATGAGTTTGCAGACCACTGGTCTAGGTTAAAACTATATTTCCCAGGCTTCCTTGAGGATGGAGTGATCATGTGACACAGTCTAACCAATAAGAATTAACCAGAACTTAGTCATCTATGACTGTATAATAATTACCCTCAAAAACTTAGCAGCTTGAACAACAAACATTTATTATCTCACAGTTTCTGCGAGTCAGGGATTGGAAAGCACCTTAGCTGGGTGTTAATTGACTCACCTAACTAATAAGTTGTAGAACCTAGATTCTAATTCAGGTCCCTCTGACTGCAATGCCTGTGTTCTTTCTATCATACCAAGCAGCTGGTTTGGGGTTAAAGTAAGCATCCTAAATAATAAAAGGTTAATATGCAAATCAACTGAGTGGCAGAACAACCAGTCACTATGATGTGTGCTGACCACCAGGGGGCAGGTGCTCAACACAGGAGCTGCCCCCTAGTGGTCAGTGAGCTCCCACAGGGGAAGCCCACTCAGCCAGAAGCCCTGAGCCAGGCTCATGGCTGGTGAACACACTGGCGGTGGTGGAGCTTCTCCTGCCTCTACAGCAATACAGAACATTTATTAAAGGATACAGTGGCATATCATGGATGCCAATGGATGGCAAGTCTTTGAAAGCTGTTCAAGTAAGACGTCACTTAATGTTGAATTTCACTCAGTGCTTTACTTGGGTTCCATTACCACCTTCAGGAACTCTTCCCTGATTTCAAGGCTCTCTTTTCTCTGTCTTTGTCATGCCTTGGATACTTCCCTGCCTGTTCAAGAAAGTGCAAGCTCTGTTATCTCATGTGTATGTGTGTGTATGTGTGTGTCTGTATGTCTATACGTCTGTATGGATATAAGTGTTTGTATTATGTATGTGTACATGTGTGCATGTGTGTGGCTTTATCTTTGCATTGTCCAAATTGTCCCGTGACCCTCCAAAAGCCAGTTTCTTGTGTGAACTGTTTCAGAGCTGTCACACACACACACACACACACACACACACACACAAATAACATTATAAACTGCAAAATGTGGCAAGGCAAAGACGCAGTGGGCTCTCACAGCATCTAACAGGAGACTGGGCCCAGGTTAAGAGGTGAGGGAGCCTTAGGGGAGGTGAAGTCCTGACCAAGATTGGAACACCAGGTAGCAGGGGTAGGGGGAGAGGATTGTTTCACCAGGAGGAGATGGATGATACAAAGGCTGAGTTGCTAGCAAGAGAGAGGACTGCATGCATCACCCAGAAGCAGTTCAGTGAAGCTGGTGCCAGGGGAAGAAGAAACAGCAGGGGGTCGGCCTGGAAAGGGCTGTAGGTGCTGCCCGAGGAGGTTGGACTTTATCCCAGGACCCGGAGAAGCCTGCTTAACTCAGCAGCAAGGCATTGATGTTTGCGTTTCAGAGGCTCCCTCTGCCTGCCATTCAGAGGGTGGGTGAGAGGGGAGCAAGACTGCAGGCACCCAGAAACCTGGCACTTCCCCGAAGGAGGGCAGGCACTGTGGGTTCCATTGAATGTTTGTTGCTCCTGCTGTTGAAATTCTTAGCAAACTTCTGCTTCTATCAGAAGAAAAGCCTGCCTGTCTAGAGAGAAAACAGGACAGCCCTGCCCCTCCTGGGAGAAAATTAAAGCTGATGCTGTTGATTGGTCTTTCCCGAGCATCTCTCATTAGGGATAGGAATGGTCAGCATCTCTCCTCAGCTACCACTGGTACCCAAGGGACAATGGAAAGAAGCCTGCTGCCTCCCCCACGTCGGAGGGAACGGCTTTCCGAGCCCGCTGGCTTTAATTATGCCTCTAACCCTCTACACCACCCACAGCCCAGACTCAGGGTCCCAATCTTGCTGCCTGGGCTCCAGGCTCAGCTGCTCAGCTGCTCAGCTGTTTCTTTTTCATCTGAACAGCACATGTGATATGAAGACGGTGGGAGGGAACTGGGGTGGGAAAAGCAGCCAGTGATGTGGCCGAGCACCTGGGTTCTAATCACAGCTCCACCAGTAAGTTGCTGAGTGACCTCTCCATGTCTCTGTTTTCCCCTTTATAAGACAGGGATGATGACAGGACCGACCCGCGAGGCTGTACAAAGTAAGCGGGGTGTGTAAAGCACTTTGCATGGGCGGCCCTGAGTCAGTGTTTAATCAATCTTAGCTATCGCTGCTCAATAAATGTTAGCTGAGAACGAGGGAAATAAGCGGGGAGAGGGAGAAAGGGAGGGAAGAATGGAGAAACAGAGAGAGAGAAGTAGAGCCAGCAAGAGAGAAGAGAGAGAGAGAATATAAGAATGATGTATATTGTGTTTGAGGGGGAAATTGCTTCTTCCTACACATCAGATGATTACATTTTCATTCAGTGAGTACTTTATTGTCTTCTGTGTTTATGTTTGTTATTTAAGTTGTCCCTCTAAACAATACCTGTGGGATGTTTTATTATTTTTGTCTTAACATACGAACACACTGGGCCTAGGTGTGTAAGGGGCCCAGGGGCCCACCGCTCAGTGAGATCGGACAGAGCAACCATGCCCTTCGGATTCCTGGTTTGTATCCATGACTGGCTGGCACCAGGATGCTTAAAACGGAGAACCCAGATGGTTTCATCCCTCAGCAAATGAGCAGGAAGAGACTCTTACCTGCCGGTTTGTCGCCAGAATCCTGAGCGCCTCCTGTGGCCACTCACTGCGCTGCATTAGCCACTGGGCTGTGATTTCTCCCAAACCCCAGGCCCCTATCCTGAGCCTCTGAGTGGCAGGAGGCTGTGGTTCTCCTATTTCGAGACCCTTGGAGGCTGACATGAGGTGCTGGAACCAGCAAACTTCACTTGAACCAATTTCTTTAGAGCAAGCCAAACAACAGCAAAACCCATCCGTTTGCCAATGTCCCTGGTATAGAAATGCCTTGTGTGATTTAACTTCATTTCCTCCTATTGTGGCCATTTCAAGCTACTTGAATTTGGTATTTCCCAAGCACCAGGCGTGTGCCTGGCCCCAAGCAGAGGTAGAGTGGTACTCATTGGACATCACAGACAGTGTCCCTCCTCAAGGCGCTCAGTCACGTGGCAAGGGGAGGGGGTCCTGGCTTGTAGCATTTGCCAATCTCCAGGCATAGATGCTCCTCCTCTGACGGTTTCAAGCTGCCCCTCACTGAAAATGGAGCTGGGAAGAGAAGCTGGTTCCAGCACAGCACTGCTTTTCAGCTTGTGGAAAAAACGGGCAATAAACAAGCAAGAGAGAAAATTAAATACAAACCAGAGGCTTCACTGAAGGAAATAAACCGGGTGCTGTGACAGAGAGAGATAAGGACGTCACATTTCAGCTAAAACCTGCGCATATGACTCTACTTTTCAAAAGGGCTGTAATGGAGTTTTTCAACCAAAATGATGTCCTGGTGTTTATCACAGAGACTTTATTGGAGCTGACAAATCCTTCTCTCCTCCTCCCAGGGTTACTCCCCCGCCCCCTCCAGCATTGTCATTGAGGGCCTGTCCCCGGAGGCTCTGTCCTCAAAAAGAGCCGCTCACTGTCCCCAGGACTTGGCAGCTGAGGGAGGTTAAAGTGATTAAGCCCCCTGGTCCCTCTCATCAGATAATGTCTCCCTCCGATGGACGAGGTCTGGGGCTCACAATGAATCCAATCAATAGTGTCACCAGTTAGGCTGATGTCAAACCAGAGTGGGACCGGTTTTTCTTTCTCCACTTTATGTGGCTATTGGGTCCCAGAGAAATGCCTTGTGTGATTTAATTTTATTTCATTTAGCTACAGCTCTGGGAAACAGCCCCATTAGCCTTTATCGGTTCAGAGTAATCCCAAATGGAGACTCAGAGAAACAGTGGAAGTGCTGGGGTCCTTCGTATTTCATGACTAGAGGCCCAGTGCACGAAATTCATGCAGAGGGGGTGGGGGGAAGGGGATGCCTCAACTCGGCCTGCACACTCTTGCAATCTGGGACTGCTGGCTCCTTACCGCTCACCTGCCTTCCTACCTGATCACCCCTAACCTCTTGCCTGCCTGCCTCATTATCCCTAACTGCTGCCTGCCTGCCTCATTACCCCTAACCACCTCTGCCTTGACCCCCGCCACCACAGCTTTGTCCAGAAGGATGTCCAGAAAAATGTTGGGAAGGTCATTCTGCTGTCCAGTCTAATTATCATATTAGGCTTTTATTATTATAGATGAGGGCCAATGGCCTAGGTTTCATTCTGGCTACGCCCTGTGTCCACTGTAGGGATCTGAGTAGTCCTTTGACATCTGCATGCCTTTATTTTCCTCGTCTATAAAATGGGGACAATACAATCCACCTCGTGGGGTTATTGTGAAGGTTAAATGAGTCCACACGGGCACGCTCTTTAAAAGAATGCTCCATGGAACAAACTGTCAAACCTCATAAGGAAGGCCAAGGAGAGAGGGTGGGTGGGAAGAAATCAACCAATGAACTTGTATGCATATGTGCATAACCCATGGACACAAACACTAGGGTGGTGAAGGCCTGGGGAGAGGGGGGCACGGGAGAGTAGAAGAGGTAGAAGGGGAAAAAAGGGGACATATGTAATACTTTCAACAATAAAGCTTTAAAAAACAAAAATGCTCAATATATTTAGCATTATTATTACTTTCCCATTCTTGGGTTTAATTTTGTGAATGCCTGCTATGTGCCAGGCCTCGAGCTAGGAGCTTGGCCTGTATGATCTCACTTCCAAGTCTGAAATGTCTTCATTCATTTTGGTTGTTAAAATATTGCATGAAAATATCATTTTCTCTTTTCTCTCTCTACCATGTGTATGGCACTCCAGCCACTCTGCTCCTGCTTTATTTTTCCTATGTTTTCATCTCTTTTCCTGAATGTATAATAGTCTCAAAGTTTCCCTCAAAGAGAAGCTGCGCTCTCTCATCTTTTTCTTGATTGCTGAATTTGGGGGCATCCCTTACATTTTGCACCCAAGGCAAGTGTCCCACCTTAGTCGAGGCCTGGTAGGTACACAGTGAATTGAGCCCTGGCCTTGGTGCCTCTCCATACCCTCTGCCTACTCTGCAGCCATAATTTCCTTAATCATATCGAGTTCTGGTATGAAAATAGAATCAGCAGTTCCATTAGAGGGGGCAGAAAATGTTCATCCCTGCTTCTAATTTGTTGCTAGGAGCTTCAAGAAAAGGTGGCTTTGAAGGAACAACCCCTGCTTAATGAGTCTCCTTTGTTCTAATAGACGTGCCTTTTGCACAGACTGCCTGGGGCTGGGCAGGCACAGCGCTCCCTCTATGAGGGCACCTGTGTGGGAGGCATGGTTGTCTCTTTCCCCTTCTCAGGTGCAGATGGCACGGAGTCCACCATCATGGTCATGCTGTTTGTAATATCAGATTTCTTAGGATTAAAAGAAATGGTGGTGGCCCAAGTGGAAGCTCATTCATTTCTTGGTTCCTGGTTTGCTCCCCTATTGAAGGTAGTCTTCTAAAGAACAGAGGTTTGGTCTGTTCTGGCACTCCACAGCCCTGGCCCCATGTGGTTATCTATATAGCAGATGGCATGAGGCAGAAGTTCCTGAGCCAATGTGGTATGAATCTTTTCAGCCATCAGTAGAAAGTAAAGAACTAAACAAGGCCTAGATCACATAAGACCACATAGAGAAGGTTCGGGTGGTCCCTCAACATCCCACCACACACACACACACACACACACAGTCTTATTGTGGAATTTTGAGCAGGGGCATAGGATGGTGGGGAGACTTGGGAACTGATTATTAACTGGGAAGTGCATAGTCCTTGGGAAAGGCTCCCTCTCTGGAAGATGTAGTCCAGGACATCACTTTGATTCCCCATATGGAAAGCTCATCATGCAGCTACTAAAACCTCTTCAGATTCTGCCAGTGAAATAGTCTGTCTTCATTTTCGAGACTCCAAGACCTTGGGGCCAGAGCCACAGCTGGAATGGATTTCAGTAGCTGCACCCTTGGGTGGGTGTCCTGGATGATTTTGGCCATCTTTGAAAGGAGTGGCTTTGAGCATATGTCTTAACACAGATAAATACACCAAGTCCAGTATTAGCCTTCAGATGGGTGTTCCCTGGAATACCTAGGGAACATGGGTTATAGGTTGAACTGTGTCCCCCAAAAAATATATGTTGAAGCTTTAACTCTCAGTACTTGTGAATGTGACCTTTTCTGAAAATAGGGTCATTTAGGATGTCATCGGGTTAAGATGAGGTCATTAGGATTGTCCCTGATCCAATATGACTGGTATCCCTATAAGAAGGTGGGAATTTGAGCACAGACACATACACACACACACACACACACACACACACACACACACACACAGAGAGAGAGAGAGAGAGATACTGCCATGTGACAGCAGAGGCAGAGCTTGGAGTGAGCAATGTATCGGTAAGCTAAGGAGCACCAGGGGTTTCCGGTGACCCTGGAAACTAAGAAGAAGGAGCCTTCAGAAAGAGCATAGCTCCCTGACCCTTATTTCAGAGTGCTGACCTTTAGACTATTCGAGAAGAAATGTCAATTGTTTTAAGCAGCCAGTTTGTGGTCATTTGTTCCCACAGCCCTGGGAAACTCACACTGCTTGTTAGTTAATATTGTCTCATCATTATGATCTATATGTGCAACCCACCACCACTGCTCCCACTGACCCACACAGATATCCACGTCTCTGACACCCCTAACATCCCCAACAACCTTGCATCTTAAATTCCTGACACCAAAACTAACTTTACCTTTTAACCTGCATGAAGCTATTTTTACTCCAACCTCCAGCCCGGGTTTTGTTGAGCTGCCATTAATGAGGTGGCTAAGTGCTCCAGGAAGGTCTTGACAGAATTACATAATTAGCCTTCTATGTTTGCTCAAAGCAGCATTAAACAGAGACAAAACTCAAGCTGGGGACTAGCTCTGGTCTACTGTTCTTCAACAGGAGGTTGGGAACCAGTTAATAGTATATCAGCATCCTCTGAGGTACCCAGTGGATGGGGAGACCCCTATATGGATCCCCTGAACCTGCTAGGAGACAGTGCAGGCAATTACTTTTCAGTGAATTTCCAGGGAGATTCTGGTGCTTACTAAGCCCCGCCCACTAATGTTGGTTAACCTCTTACAGTTTCTCAGGCCTCGTGGATCTGGGCTCCAGCTACAGGAAATGCACATTTGCAAGAAGGAATTCTTCCCACCATTTTTCTTCCTCCCTGAGGTCCTGGGGTGCTCACTAGGCTGGGCTGATTCTGAGGTATGACCAGAATTCACCAGCCCAGTTTACAGTGGGAGGCTCGAGGGTGTCCAAGATGAGAGGGAGGGAGAGGGAGAGAGTAAACACCAAGGCAAGGCCATCTCCAGTCCCTAAGGGAGGCTGGACCTCTGATCCCAAGAGAATGCCTTTGCTCTGTCCTGCAACCACCCAATAAGATGCTTTCCCAGCATGGCTGATTCTTTGATTAGACCTCTCATTATTGGGGTTATTTTGTGGGTAAAGGGGTATTGTTTGTTTGAGTACCATTACTATACACTCACTGTCTATTGGGGGGCAGAAGAACCCACTCACTTAGCAAATGTTTACGGAGGATTAAACACACGCTAGAACTATCCAAGATACTAGAGTGAGTGATGGTGGGCCAATCACTGATTTACTTGGCCCTCCTTTGGTTGGAGAGAAAGACAATTACCGTAACAAGTCAGTGGAGAGCTATGACATGGCCAAGGTGGGAATGGAGTCCTGGGAGGGACAAGACCCTGGTCTTTTTGAGAAAGTGCATGCATCAGAGACCTGGATACATTAATAATGAGGACCTGAGGACACCTGACAGAAAAGAATTCTACCACCAAGAGCAGCCAGTGTGAGGGCCTCGAGAAGAGAGAGAGCACTGGGCATGACTGGGCCACAAGGAGGCCAGCGTGGCTGGTGTGGAGCAAGAGAGGGAGAGAGTTGTAGGATGTGGGTTCAATAAGTAGACAGACCATGCAGTTCTCTGGTTCTGAGACCCTCGGGACAAGGCCAGGGTGAAGGTCAAAGAGAGGTGGCCGAATGGATGGGTTCAGGATGGGTCTTGAGTTGATGGGATGACAGGACTCACAGACTGAATGTGGGAGGACAGTGAAGTGAGAATAAGCAGCTCTAGTCCCTAGACACAGACAGGATATTGGATGATATTAAAGAATTACTAATTTCTTAGATGTGGTCATGGGAGTGTGAGTATATATTCTTAATTGCCCTTACTTTTTGGAGGTCCATACCAAAAGCTTTAGATATCAAATGATGTCATTCTAGGATTAACTTCAAAATAATAGGGTAGAGAGGCCTTTTGGGGAAGGGTGGGGGAATGAAACGAGATTGGTCAAACATCGATCATTCCTGAAGCTGGGTGATGGGTTTGTGGGTTTTCATTCCATTCGCTCCACTGTTGTCTATGCCAGAAATCCCTATGATAAATGTTATAAGGGGGCACCACTTCTGAGATGGGGAAGCCTGGGGAAGGTACAGGTCTAAGGGGCAGGTGAAGATCTTCCTGTAGCATAAATTCAAATGCTGGTCCCAGACCTGAGACATCAGAGTGGATTCCTGTTTCTGATCCATGGTTGGTGGATGGTTGCAAAACCCACGGATGTGAAGGGCTTGACTATATTATTGGGGAAAATCCACCCCAAAGTGGACTCATGTAGTCCAAACCCATGTTGTTCAAGGGTCACCTGTATATTGACGCACCCCACCTCCCAGTCACAAGGGTGTGGAGCTGCACCAGTAATCACTCATAGTAGGGGCTTTAACCACTGGGCAGGGTGTCCTGGCCAGGGAAGGAAGGACGTTTTGTTGCAAACCAACAGTCACCATAGGATGTTGGAGAAACCTCCAGATCCACCTGATCCAATACATCAAGAAAACAGGTTTAGAAGGTCACGGAGAGGCGAGGAGTTTGAGAGGTTGTCAGGCTGGGGTTTTCCAGGAAGGATTCTTCTTCCCTATACACATCCAATGAGCTGACCATTCTGTGTCTAACCAGCAGCACTTTAGAGAATGGGGCGTGATTTGGGGATGGGATCACAAACCTCCCTTTCCTCGTAGCAGCTGTTTTAATGCATCCAGTGGCTCATTTAGACAGTAATTCATGGAAGAAACTGCCTGTCACTATCTGGCATGGAGACCTTGGAAAAGAGCTGAGATGGAGTGGTGACAGGCAGTGATTTTTCTGGAAGAGTTATGGTTGGTGGGAAGCTTCGCTCTGCCCAGTTCCAGTCGGAGAATGGGATGCATCTTGCTTGGAGCAATCCACCTGAGAAAAGCTGGCAGGGAGTGGGGAGGGGCCCACAGAGATTTGACTGGCAATTTTCCCTACTAAGGGCCTGGGTAGAGGGAGAAGAGCGGGAGCACCATGGGATAAGAGTCATCCCTTGACCAGGCAACAACTTACTTCTGTTATAACCACACCTCCATTCATCCAGTCTAAGTCTTACTGGTGCCAGACGCCAGGACCCACACTCACACAAGCCCCCTGGATTGGTTTGCTAAGGCTGCATGACAAAGCACCACAGCTAGGTGGTTTAATCCCCAGAAATTTATTTTCTCATGGTTCTGGAGGCTGGAAGTCCAAGATGTGTTGTGTGGTTCTTTCTGGGCGCTGTGAGGTAAGGATGTGTCTCAGGTCTCTCTCCTTGGCTTACAGATGGCCGTCTTCTCCCTAAACCACGTGTGTGTGTGTGTGTGTGTGTGTGTGTGTGTGTCCTAATCTCCTCTTCCTATAGGTACACAATCATATTGGATTCAGGTCACCCTAATGACCTCATATTAATTTGATTCCCGCTGTAAGACCCTGTTCCAAATAAGGTCACATTCTGAGGTCCTGGGGTTAGGACTTCAACGTCTGAATTTTGAGAGGACACAGCATAGCCCGTAGTGCCTTCTTACTTGATCCTTACAATGATGGCAAGAGGAAAAGCGTGTCAGATTCATTTAAAGATAAGTAATCTGAGGCTGTCATGCTGGCCTGAAATCATGCCAGTCTCCTCTGCTCTATTTTTCTCTAAATGTACACACTGCATATGCTTCTTGTATATTTTGTCTTATGCTAACACACATATACACACACACACAGGAATTTAAGCCCCAAAATAAGATTTATCCATTTTGTTCACTGATGTGTTCCTAACATCTCATACGTAGCCTGGCCCATAGAAGGCTTCTCAATATATAAATACTTGTTGAATATTACTAACACACTTGAAGGCCAAACTCTTCACCTTGGCCTGTCTGACTCTGGATGGCATGGCCTGCCTCTGTTATCACTTCCATAAATGACACCACGGAACAGGGTCTGAGCCTCTCCTGGGCTCTGTTTGACCCACCCCACTTGACAGATGAAGTCAGCATGGTCACATGCAAAGTGGTCTAGCGCCCTCTTAGCTGCTTCACATGGTTACTCAAGGCCCCAGCTCAGCCCCATGTTAGTTCACATGCAGGAATGTGAACATATGTTGCCAGATCTTTGGGATTTTTTTAAAAAACAAGTTGCAAGTCTGGTGTTTTAGGTGGAAGTTCCTAATTTTTAACACTGAGCCTATACTTTAGATGGCAATAATCAGCTGGAGCTAAGAGCTGTTGCCCACTATGAAAAGAGCACAAACTGTTCAATTCACCACAAGCCTCACCCAAAATGTTTTGCTCATTTACCTTACCCACCTGGTCCCTGACAGTATTTGGCTTTTCAGTCTAGGTTCAAGGCTCCTAGTCAGTGCTGAGCTAAACATCAATCAGCAGTATAAAGTGGCAGCCACCAAAAAATTAAAAATTAAAAAATGTAAAGGCTTGTAGGTTGCATTAACAAAAGTACATTGCCCAGGAAAAAGGAAGTTCAAGTCTGGTTCCCAACAGTAAGATCTCACACCTAGAATCAAGGTCATTATTTAACTAGAGATGATGATTATTGGAAATTATTTATAGGAGAACAGGCAAAAAGGTTGAAGAACTGTCTTTATTTTTTGACCAAAAAAAAAGCACTCTCCGAGCAACACTCATATGGCAGAGAGACAAGGTTTATTCTGTGGGGCCACTGTGAGTACAGTTAGATCCAGTTGGTTGGAGATACAGAGAGAGAAACTTCACATGGCATTTAAAAAGTGAATTTCCTCATTGTCAGGATTGACACTGGATGAGAGAATTGAATGTGAGGGAGTCACCAGCAGTATTCAAACTCAAGCTGGCCAGCATTTAGCGGATACGTTGTAGAAATGCTTCAGGCATTAGAATAAGGTTGGATGGAAGGGAAAGAGGGAGAAATGAAAGAATGGAGGGAGAAGGACAGACGGATGGATTTAATGAGTGCCTACTATGTGCCTAGCATTCCATAGACTTAGGTACTCTCTCCTTCCCCTTCCAACGTTTAAACACTGGATCAGACTGTTTCCCTCTTATTGCAATTAACTTACAATCTCAGGAGAAAGTCTGTCCTACATACCCCACCAAATTGCCAAGGCAAATTAGACTCAAATTCCAAAGGAGTTGCAGTTGTGTTTCTTTCTGAGAGAGCAATAGGAACCTGAGGGGGAAGCAGATCCCAAGGTGACCTCTGGTTCCCGTGACATTAGAGGAGTTAGTGCTCACCTGAAGACTGGGCTGGCAGGGACAATGCCAGAATGTTCCATTACAGCTGCGCCTGCTCCTCCACTGGCTCCGGTCCTGAGCTACATTAATGGGGGGAAATTGTCTTGTTTTGTAAGACAAGCTTGACAGCTGTTCATTGTCTGTCTGCAAAGAGACATAATGAGAATTACTCGGCAATTGAGTGTTAACTAAGGACTTTATGCATAACAAGAGGTCCCCAAGATTCAAGGGGAGAGAAATTGCATCTCGCCATGCCTACTATGCATCTAACTCCATCCCCAGTGGAGACCTAGGCCTTGGATCATGAATTATAAAGAGGAGGAGGGCCACTGTGATCAGTCTTCATGCAACAAACCATTTCATCACCCTACGAGCCATTCTCCAAATCATGCCAATGGGATCCCTGAAACACAACTACCAGACATCACTTGCTGCTCTAATGTCTCCTATGATCCTCAGGAATAAATACAAACTCATCAGTCATGTGTCTCCTGCCAACCTCACCTGCATCCCCTAAGGCCCTGTCCACCAGGCCACGGCTGGCTTAAACAGTGTGTGTCTTAGTTTGTTCTCCCAAAGCAGGCCCTACGACAAGGAGTTGGGCATAAGTGGTGTACTGGGAGGAGGTCTCAGAAGCAAAGTGAAGGAGCGGAAAAGACAGGGAGAAGGGAGAAGAGCCAGCATTGGGTGTGTTAACCAGCAGGGCACCTGCTGGAGGCCACAGCAGTGACCATGGGAGATGCTTCAGAGGTGCCTGTTGGGACCAAGGAAGTTGGGAAATTTACCCACCGTGTCCATTGCCTTGGCTGCGGTAACTAAGTATCACAACCAATGTAGTTTAGCACAACCATTCTGGAGGCCAGATGTCCCAGATCAGTGACCAGCAAACTGCGATTCTGTTGACTAAATAGTTTGCCGACCACTGGCATATACTACCCTTTACCTCTTTGCACACAATATGCCACAATTTCATAATCCTCACAGCTTCCAACTACATGGTAACATTTAGTCTAGTCCAGTCTAGTCATTAGTCAACAGAGCGGCAAACATGGCTTGCAAGCTGCATGTGGTTCGAGAGCCGCAGTTTGCCGACTATTGTCCTAGATCAAGGTGCTGGCAGAGCCACAGTCCATCTGACGGTTCTAGGGGGAAATCGCTCCTTTCTCCTCCAGCTTTTGGAGGTTGCTGAAAATCCCTGGCATTCCACAGCTCAGAACTGCATCACTCCAGTCTTGCCTCTCTTATCACATGTCTCTCTGGGGGTTCACATGGCCTTCTTAGATGACACCAGTTATAGAATCTAGGACCCACTCAAATCCACTATGACCTCATCCTAACTGGTTACATCTGCAAGGATCCTATTTCTAAATAAGGTCACACTCTGAGGTTCCAGATGAACAGAAATTCCACCACCTCCCCTCGCCCCTTATCCTGGCAGTGCTGCACAGTGCCCAAGGTCCACTTCATTCACCTGCTATCATCAGGCTGGCCTCCTTTGGTGGCATCACACTTTCTCTCACCTCTGCCGCTCACACATTCTGTCCCCTCTGCCTGCAATGCTCTTCCTCCCACTGTCCACATGGCGAATTTCTACTATTTTTTAGATCTGCAGCAGGCTCCTTTCAGATACCTAAAAGAGAAACCCAACGCAGATTCACAGCCCTCCCAAAGCAGGAATGCATCCCTTCATGTAACTAATTCGGGCTTCAGGCCAGGCTGGGTAGGGGTTTCAAAGTATGCCATCAGCTGAAACCAGTTGGATCAGTGGATAGAGCATCAGCCTGTAGACTGAAAGGTCCCAGGTTTGATTCTGGTCAAGGGCATGTACCTTGGTTGTGGGCACATCCCCAGTAAGGAATATGCAAGAGGCAGCTGATAGATGATTCTCTCTCACTGATGTTTCTAACTCTCTATCCCTCTCTCTTCCTTTCTGTAAAAAGTCAATAAAATATAATTTAAAAAAAAAAAAAAGCATGCCATCAGTGCTCGGCCTTCTCTGTCTCTTAGACAGTCTTTCTCCATGGAGGTCCAGGAGGTTTCCAGAAGCCCTGGCCTCACCTGTCTGTGGGTAGAACCACCCTGGAAGGCCACATCCCCCCACTGGTTCTGGAGGAAGAACCCAGGACAGATCCTGGTTTCTCTCAGACCACATGCCTACCCCTGAGCCATCACTGTAGCCAGAGGATTAGAGTGTCTGATTGACCGGGTCTGGGTCACAAGCCACACCTGAGACTCAGGGACAAATATCTAACCCACGTGGAATGAATGGGCTTCCCCTAAAAAGACTGTTATCACAGTAAGAGGTAAAGGCCAAGCAAAAACAGTAGAATCAACTAAAAAGTCTCCATTCGTATGGTATTTCTTCATAGGACTTTCCCTGAGTCCTCTTCTTACCTCAAATTAGTCCTATGCTGGTCTCCTCTAGAACCCACTTCTTTGCCCTCATAGCAATTGTCATTTGTTGATTACATGTATATTTATGTCTTTCATATCTTCTTTACCCATCGACTATGAGCTCCCTGAGGGCAGAGACCATGCCTATCTTGTCACACCTGGATCCCACACCTACCAGTGCATGCTGTGTCCACAGAAGGTGCTCAATAACTCCTGTGGAGTGGCTTTTGTGATGGAACTTGGTGGTCATTCATTCCAGTGAGTCATGGAGCTGGGGATGGCACTCATGTCTCCTGAGTCCCTGCCCAGAGAGGAGTGATTTTCAGAAAGCGCCCTCCTGACCACCGCTGTGGTCAGCATAGCTGGGCATGTACAGCTCCAAAGCCCACCTTCAGACTTTCCCCCGAGAAGTTTGACCTCCAACTTTCAGAAGGTCTCTTCTCGTTGCTCAGCCTGAGTCAGTCTGGCTTCGCACAAACATCAGAGCTTGGAGCAGCCAGAAGAGCCAGGTTCCAATCACAGATCTGCTTCTTAGTACTTCTGTGGTTTCAGGCAAGCTTCGTATGCACAATGAGACTCTATTTCCACTCTGCTTTTTAAAAACTATTTTCTCTGCCTTCACTTTTCATTAGGATGCTGTATTTTATGAATCGTTATAAAGTCTTCTCTAAACCTTCTTGGAGCATGGTGGGGAGATAAGTAAAATGTACCTGCAAAACCAAGATAATATTTTCCATGCCCAGTACTGAGAGGATTAGAGATGATGGGGCCCATGCACCTGGCAGCGAGGAGCTGCTATTGTCATTATTATCATTATTTTTAGTGAGGTTGAATCTCAACAAACACCTCCTCAGACATCAAGCAGAAAACCAATTTACTTGAAAATAAATGTCACAAATATGAAAAGCTTATCCCAAAATAAATAAATAACTTCTAATTGGGATGGGTCAGGGTTTAGCAAGGTCAGTCACGAGGAGCTGTGCTGACCCAGTGGGACCCCCTTAGGGTGGTCAAGAAGGGGAAATCAAAGGCAAAATTTGGATAGCATGCCACTTATCCTTAAAATTGAAAATAAAAAAAAAGTTCAAAGAGAAGTTTATATAGCAGCCAAAGAGAAAAAACAAAGGATCAAAAAGAATTTAGGAAAAAAAGTAGATGAAATATCACAATGATAAAAACCACTTTAGAAAAAATGAGAGCAATGTGACTGAAAACAAAGTCAAAGGTGTAAAGAAGAACTTTGATGGGACAAGAGCAAATGTGCCAACTTTTTAATAGCTGTACATAGGCGGATGTGGGATTGAGATCTGCTGGAGCCAGACACCTAGCCTGACCCACTGAACATTTTCAAAGTAGAGTGGTACAGGAAAATATTTCTAGGGTAAATTATATCAACTTCAGTTTTATATACAAATTCTGGTATATAATTAAAATAACAAGATACTTTTTTAAAGGCAGAAAGGAAGAGGTGAAAAAAATCAAGAGAAAAAATAGGTGACTAGATGCAGACCAAGATGACATCAATGATGAAATTAGTGGATAAGGACTTTGAAATGACTATTACAATGTATGTAAAAAAAATTGGAGGAAATATTAATGTGGGTGAAAATATGGAGAAAATTCAAAAGATAAATGTAAACTCTAGAATAAAAATCTAAGGGAACTTCTAGAAATGAGAAGGACAATATCTGAAATGAAAAATTAATTCAATGGTCTTAAGAGTAGACTGGGCATGGTGAAAGAAAGGATTGGTGAATTCAAAGACAGGTCAATAGAAATTATCCAAACTGAAGCAGAGAGAAAAAAAAGATTTTTTTTTTAAACAACAAAATGTTACAGCTTATATAAAGAACTTTTCAAACTAAAAACTTTAAAAAGATTTATTCTTTTAAGTAAGCAAAGCATTGAGCAGACACTTCAATAAAGAATAAATACAATGGAGGGACCTGGAGAGTATCATGCTAAATGAAATAAGTCAGCCAGAGAAAGACAGTGTCACATGATTTCACTCATATGTGGACTCTAAGTTAACGAAATAAACTGATGAGCTGAGTGGATCCAGAGACATGGAAGCATGAAACAAATTGTGGAATCTCGGAAGGAAGGCGGGGAGGGTAGGTGGGTAGGAGGCAATCAACCAAAGACCTGTATGAATATAGGCATGGGCCATGGACACAGACAATAGAGTGGTGAAGGCCTAGGACTGGGGGTGGCCTGGAGGGAGAATAGGAACATATGTAATACTTTCAACAGTAAAGAATTATTTTTAAAATATATAAATAAATAAATAAATAAATAAATAAATAAATAAATAAATATGGGTGCAAATGAAAATAAGCACATGAAAAGATGCTCCACATCATTAGTCATTAGGGAAATGCAAATTAAAACCATAATATGCCTCTATTAGAAGGCTAAAGTTAAAAAGACTTACAAGTGTTGGCAAGAACATAGAGGAACAGGAAGCCTCGTATATTGCTGGTAGGAGTTTACAATGCTACAACAACTTTGAAGAACAGTTCTTAGTTTCTTAAGAAGTCAGACATGCACCTAACAAGACTCAGCCAGTCCACTCCTAGATGTTTACCCAAGAGAAATGACAACAATGTCCATACAAAGAGTTGTGCCCAAATGTTAATAGCAGTTTTATTTGTAATAGCCAAAAACTGCAAACTTGACTGCATCACTGACTCACAGTGTGAATGGAGGAGTCTTTAATCTCTTGGTGCCTCAGTTTTCTCATCTGTAAAGAAGAGGTACCACAAACACCTAATCCTTTGGTTTGAAGTGGATTTAAATGGATGGTGTGCATAAGGTGCTAAGCATAGTACCCAAATAGTAAAGAGCCCAGTGGCCAGTGGAAGCCTAGCGGAAAATGATGCCAAAAATCCATGACACGCTTAGCTCAACAACATATGAGACATCATCAAGTCATATTCAAACTGTATGGCCAACCTAAGTGAAAGAAATGCTCACCTGAAACCAATAGCATCTTCAGAAATGCATCCCATTTAGCTGGGGGTGCCAGAGGGGAAGATACCCATTTCCTCTGGGTTCCTACTTCTTGGACCATTCGTGAGATTTCAGGAGTTGTCACCACTTCAAGCTGGGTGTTATTGCAAAGAAGTCTGACAGGTTCCCAACATGGGTGACTGTCAGCATATGGAGGTAATTTTAGCAGCTGGTTTCCAAACATAGCCAGGTGTTTCTTTGATGTTCACAATGGGCAGTCTCTTTGAAGACTGCCCCAGTGCCCGCACTGTGTCTCCAGAACAGCTTGGAAAAGAGTGTCAATCAAAAGACTACTGTAGACAATTTCAATAATTTTTACTTTGGTGCAACTGATTTTTATGCATCCCCATATAGGCTTCTTGTTGCCTCAGTAAGTAGATGGTTTTTAGGAAGTGGCCTATAATATAAATCAAATCTTCATTACTTTCTTATACAATTATACACAGTTTTGCCTTGGAGAAACAATGCAATTCAACACTGAAAGGGAAAAAATAGCATGGATGACCAGACTTGTTGTTTGTGCCACTAGAACAGATGATCTTTGAAGACTTTTCAGAGCTATGCAGCATTTTACATGAATTCCAATGTCCCCTTTTTCCTTCTGCCAGGCAAGAATTATCTTCTTCAGGCAACAAAATGATCTCCCTGCCACATAATCTTCGACACTTTGTTTTCAAATTTTGAAGTTCAGCTCTATTTCTTCATATATCTGAACATTGCTAGGCTGCAATATTACACTTTGTCACTAGGGACCACCTTATAAAAATGTGTTCCAGTCCCAAAAGTTCATCAGTGTATGTAAAAAGAGTTCTAGGGCTTAGTTATCAATTCCATATGTTCTAACTATTACTAACTGGCTTTCTTCCAATTAGAAATATATGCCTGAAAAAGTAAGAAATTTAAAAAAGCTTAGTTAAACAATGTAATATTGAGCATTGAAGAACCTGCCCTATCCAGCACTGGGCATGCCAAGAGCAGCCATGCACAGAGTTCTCCAAGAACAGAAAGGAACTCAACAGCTTCTTAAGTCCCATTCATTCTGCAAATAAGCCAATAGGAGCCCTTCTGTGGCAGATGGAGTGGCAAATGGAACAGAAAGAAGATGGTGATGAATGGAAACTCTGTCTTGTATTGTGGGAAAGCTAAAGGTATTAGGGACTGAGGATACTAACTTCCAGTGGAGTGGAATCACAAGAGTAGACAACACTATGGGTATGACTTCTTGGCCCCAAGTATATACTCAACTCCATCATTCAAGAGGCAGAAAGGAGACCAGGCATTGGATGACCCAAAAGATCTTAGAGAACAAGTCTCCATTCGTATGGTATTTCTTCATAGGACTTCATAGGAAAGGGAAGCAACAAAGGGAAAACTAACCTTATCACACATTGCTGTGCATTGTGACTTAACCCTAGTCCCACCCTAGTTTGAAACAGTCTCCATTTGCCCCGTGGTCTCTTATGAAAACACACTCATTCCAAACACATGATAAGAGTCACCCAAAGCATGCCTGTTCCTGTTCTTTTAGTGATCAACTTCATTCCCTGTTCACTATTGCCCCCTCCCTCTCCCCAAAACTTCTTCCAGTTCCTTGGACTCAAGAGAGTGTCTCTACCCCGAATGTTCAGCACCCCTTCCACCACACATCCTCCCTGACCACGCTTCCTACTGTCAGAGGTAAATACAGCCTGACATGAGCTGAAGCATTGAAAACCGATTTTATTCAGGAACTAAAGACAGTAGGGGAAGGAGGGGGTGGGGAAAAGGAATGGCAAGAGTTTGAGCAGAGACAGGAAAGTGAAGATTTACAAAAAATGGGAATCTAGGTTCGTCCATGTGAAACCCATGGTTTTGTTAACTGGTGCTTAAAGAAGTTAGCCTCTTTCCTCCCAAAAAGGCTGAAAGATGGGACCCTATCTTTAGGTGGCAGCCAGAATAAATAGTAAATTCTTTTGGCAGCCTTGAGTTTTCTCATGCAGCACTTTAAGTAAAGGGGACTGGAGTCAACCTATGGATGCAGTCTTGAACTTTTAGAAACTGTGTTAGTGCTTGTTCAAGTCCAAGGTCAAATTTGTTCAAGTTTAAGGCCAATGTTGAGGTTGAGTTGAAAAGAGGGCTCAGAGAAGCCTGGCTAGAGTTGGATCAAGAGAAGTCTTTGCTGAAACTAGTTTGGCTCAGTGGATAGAGTGTCAGTCTGCAGTCTGAAGGGTTCCAGGTTTGATTCCGGTCAAGGGCATGTACACTGGTTGCGGGCACATCCCCGGTAGGGGATGTGCAGGAGGCAGCTGGTTGATATTTCTAGCTCTCTACCCCTCTCCCTTCCTCTCTGTAAAAAAATCAAAATATTAAAAGAGAGAGAGAGAGAGAGAGAGAGAGAGAGAGAGAGAGAGAGAGAGAGTCTTTGTCAACACCTTGTCTGGGTTTAGCACCTCCCTCACATCCAGCCCTGTGCACCCTCATCCTGGGCTCTGCTTGTCTGTAGACATGGCAGGCTTTCCACTAGAACTTGAGCTCTGGGCAGGGGCAGGCACTGGGCTTGTTCATGTTCAATTCCCACTGCCTGGCCTATTGAAAACATTTTATCATTTCTTGTTGAATGCACAGTCAAGGTCACACATACAATAAATAGATATTCTCCAGTGTTACAATAGAAATTTCTCTTCTCTTGGCCCCACTCCCAGCCCACTATCTCCTTCAGTACTTCCATTGTTCCCACTAGGGTCCAACTCTGTGACAGCAACTTCTAGATGGAATTGTCTGTGCCTGGGAGAATCCAGACCAAGTGTGTGTCCTGGGAGAATTACAGCTATTTTTTTCCTTTTCTTCTTCTTCTTTTTTTTTTTTTTTTTTTTTTTTTTTTTGCTGAGATCTAAACATGGTGAAACTATCAGATCAACTTCAATAAGGCCCAAGCTCCAGGAGCAGAGAGGGGCTTTCTGCATTTTCTGAGTTTCTGAGAAGCACACAGGGGAAGACTAAAAACAGGTATGAAACAGCACCATCTGTCTAAATTAAGAAAAGGGACTTTTCTGCAGTTCTCAGGAGCCAAAGATGAGAGGCTCTCCAAAGTTAGATGCCCTTGAGAAGTGTGGCCCGAGGAACACATGGCTAGAGGACAGCAGGGACAGAAGGCACTAGGGCTGAACTGTCCCACAGACCTGGGCTCAAATGTAACTGCTGTGCATTATAAAGGTGTCTGTTCCATGTCCTTCGCTGTTGAAATGAATGGGGAAGAGGATGATGGTTATGAAGTTGTTTTGGAAGATGGTAATAAATGAAAAGCATAAGGCACCCAGCACAGGGATACCTCACTAACCCTCTTCATTCTTCCTTCCATTCCTCTGTCTCTTGACAAATCCCCACGCCCAGTAACCCTCCCAGCCCCCATTTCTTCCTCGCTAGAGTGCCTGGGAACTCATCGTACCTTCTTTACTTTAAGGAGAGAGCATTCAATAAAAGAGGGAAAGAAATAAATAGAGAGTAAAATAGAAGGAGGGGTAAAAGACAAGAGGAAAAGAAAACAAAAACAGAAAGAAATGAGAGTGGAAAGACTGATTTATTTTGCTTTTCCTACTTTTAAAATATCACATGCCTATTTAAAATTTTTAAATAATAAAGAAAAAACAAAAGTTACTCATAATCGATTATACTTTTCTATAGTTTCTTCTTACCTTCTAGTCGCATATAAGAGCTTTTACATGAGTTTTTATTTTGCATGTAGCTGTTATCCATCTGCAATTTATGTTATATACAATCTGATGGAGCCCTAAATTTTTCTCTAGCAAATGACCAGATGGCCTGTACTATTTGAATAAAATACTGAGTTTTTTTATACTTTTTACTTTCCCAAAATATCTATGGTGCTACCTTGATTGTCAGCTGTATTCTTTAATTTTCATACTGCTTTTTGGTTTATTTATTCCACCTGGCAGCCTGGCAGCAAAGAGCAAAACTCTAGAATCAGACAAGCCCAGTAATGCTAACTAGATCTGTGGCTTTGGGAATGTTCTATAAAATCTCTGAGCCTTTGTTTCAACATCTGTAAAATGGATCTAGTGATCCTTCATAGGTTATCAACAATAAGCATTTTGTACAATTCCTAAGACATACTCAGAATGGAATAAATACTAATTAACTATGTTGTTATCCCATTGCTCTGTTCTCATCACTCATTCAAAACATATTTTTTGAATACCTACTATTGTCCTGTGCAGCAATTTCAAAGATAGTAGAAGTTTTGTTGCCAATCTTTTTTGGAAAGCAGATGGAAAATAACCATGAGATACGTGGGCAGCGGCGATGTTTCCAGAATTCTATTATTGCTGTGATCCAGTGTCCTGTGTAGTAGATTTCCAAAGACCTGACCATGGAGAGCACCCCAACTTTAATAAGCACCTCAAGTCTGGCTGGAGTCCCTTTGCGAGAAACCAAAGCTAACACAGAAACTGTGCTGGGCACCGGTGTCCCAAAAAGAACAAGGAAGTGCTTCTTATCCATAACCGCCACCACCCCCACATCTGTACACTCTATTCCTTGATAATTCTGTTCTCGCCAGAACTTGGCTCAAGTGCTTACTAGGGTGTCTCAGCTACTTCATAGAACAGTAGAGGTTTTGTTGCCAATCTTTGTGGGAAACAGATAGAAAATAACCGTAAGAGGCTTAGGCAGCAGCGATGGTTCCAGAATCCTATTATTGCCGTGATCCATTGTCCTGTGTAGCGTTTCTAGCACCCTGGCTCTATTGGAGCCAGAAGCACAAAAATTATCTCCTCCCTTTTCACACAACTCCAACAAAAACACCTTCTCCTGCAAAAATCCCACTGTCTGGTGCTTATGCTGAAAGACATGGTGCAAAATGAGCAGGATTCTCATCCCTCAGCCGCGAAGGAGCTCCAACCTGGAGCTCCTTTCTGCCTACAACCCTGGAGACTAAGAACTTATGCCTGGGTCCCAGGAAAGATGACGTGATGGCCCAGGTTCCAAAGACCCAACCATGGAGAATATCTCAACTTTACTTAGCACCCTTGATTCTAGCTGAAGTCTTTGTGAAGAACTGATGGTAATTTGATGCTCTTTAGCCTTCTAATAGACTTTCCCTAGAAATAAAAGCAACTTTGATTTCCCCTCGGGCCTATAAATAATTCAGCCTCGTTTGTGTGTCACTGACTCTCTTTTAGCAGGAACCATACAAAGGTCAGGGCTAAATAAATGCCTCTTCAAGGTTTGTGCATAATGTCAAAGAGTATTTTTAGGGCAAATTGTGTTCAGAAGAGAGATGAAGAGAAACAGTGAGGTAATTGCGTTCAAGTGCAGATATATTCTCAAATGGATTCATTGGTTCCCTTGACAGCTCCAGAGCCAGGCTGCTGCTGCTGCCCTGCTACCCTTAAACTTCAATCATGCAGCTTACGCTCTTCCCAAACCTAGCAGTGGTGCCAGAAGAGTTTTCATCCTAGTTTTTTAAGCCCACAGATTCTAGAAGGACTTTGAAAAAATAAGAAGCTTCCTCCTGTACATGAATTAAATGCACTGATTAGCTACCTAGATAGTGTAATAAACAAGAGCATGGAGTTTGAAGCCACACAGCAAGACACCTTGGCTCTGTCACTCTCTGGCTGTGTAATCTTGAGCAAAGCACCTGTGCCTGCTTAGCCTCAGTTTCTCCATCCATAAAATGGGATGGATAGTAACAGAACCTATGTAATAGGGTTATTATGAAAATTTGCCAAAACCAGTTTGGCTCAGTGGACAGAGCATCAGCCTGAGGACTGAAAGGTCCCGGGTTCAATTCCAGTCAAGGGCATGAACCTTGGTTGAGGGCACATCCCTGGTGGGGGTTTTGCAGGAGGCAGCTGGTTGATGTATCTCTCTCATCAATGTTTCTAGCTCTCTATCCCTCTCCCTTCCTCTCTGTGAAAAATATATGTTTTTTAAAAGATAAAGAAAGAAAGAAAAAAGAAAGAAAGAAAAGAAAGAAAAAAGAAAGAAAGAAAATTAAAGTAAGTAATGCAGATATAAAGTAATAACCCCTTAAAATTAGATGCTCTTTTCAATATACCTTAGGTAGTGTTTTCCATGCTGTTTCTCCAACCACATAATCTGGTTTTGAACTGTCAGGAATTCCTCAAGAATTCTGGTTCACTGATGCCACTCTCTGTCACTTTATACATTCTCATTTATGTCCTCTGTCTCCCTCCCACTATCCCTCACTTTTGTAATTTCATGGGACTTTGGGAGAAAGAAGGGCCAGATGAGTGTCTCATTCCCCTACCTCAGTGCTTCTCTTAAAGCCGATTACTCACCTGGCAAGTGTGATTCAGTGATTGAGTGTCGACCTATAAACCGGGAGGTCATGGTTGGATTTTCAGTCAGGCCACATGCCTGGGTTTTGGGCTTGGTCCCCAGAAGGGGTGTGCATGAGGCAGCCGATCAATGATTCTCTCTCATCCTTGATGTTTTTATCTCTCTCCCTCTCCAGTCCTTTTGAAAATCAATTTTTTAAAATGATTACCCATGGCACCACAAGGGCTGCTCACCTTAGGTAACCAAATCCCATGCCTTGAAAGGACATCAAGGTAAGATGCAAACATTGAGGCTCAGAGAAGCAATGTGACTTCCTCAAGAAAATCTGTTTAGAACAGTCCACAGACCCTTGTGGTGTCCTGATAGAATTTAGAAAGTCCATGAACTTGAAAGGGAACTAATTCAGAAAGAATTTTTAATGACCTCTAGCTGAGAGCTTCCATTTTCTTCAACTGAATGTAGATAACCCATCACAGCGACACTTACTTTATTATGACTTTGTCACCAGGGATATTTCCCCATCACATCCCAATTGTCACAGACATCAGGAAGCATTCTGTTCAGCACAGCCCTGAAATATTGATAATATCAGCTCTGCCAATAGATCTAGTGATTCAGTACACTAATAAAGATGTGTATTATTGTATCACAAATTTGTATTTTGTAATATCTTGCCAAAAATAAAATTAGTTCCCTTTGTAATTCTAATTATTTCATTTCATGCATTTTTTTAAAAACTTTTTAAGAAGAAATCTATGTCTTCACCCAATTTTGCTGTGGCCTGTGCGCTGAAAAACCTTGAGACAGCCAGGAAATGACAAAGCTGCAGTCCACATTTTTCTGGAAGAAACTTCAAACACAAGGCCCCTCCCTGGCCCAGGCTGAGTCCTCTCAATCTCCAGGCACACTCTGTCTTGTCCATGCTAACATGCAGTCTCCCATCTTCTTCCTCCATATTATTATTTGGGTCAAAGAGGAGGAGAAAGAGGATGTGGAGGAGGGGAAGAAGGAAAGCACCATGAACCCTGAAAGTAGGCCCTGCCATAGACCTTATTCTTTCTATGACTTAGTTCAAGACAACCTATCTAGTAGGTAGAGGATTAGAGAGGCCAAGAGTTATGTCCAAAGCCACACAGCTAATGAAGAATAGGCCTGGGACTCAAGCCCAGTCTGTTGTATCCTAGACCACTGCTCCTCAGTGCCCCATGCCCCTTTGACCCTAATAGCAATGCCCATCTCCATGAGCCCACATGGTCTCTGCCCTTAGCAGCCACCCTCACAATATGTAATCACACCCAAATTGTCTTAGCTTTACCTTTATCCAAGATAGTGAATATGTAGTTATTATTTCAAAGAAGTTTTATGGAGAAATCTTAAATCAAAAGGATCTCTCTATGGGAATTGGACAGGAGATACCTTTACTGGTTGTGAAGTGGATCAGTTAGGATGAGCTAGGTTATGTTGCAGTAACAAATGACCCCCAACTCACAGTGACTTGACAATAACAAGTTTTCGTATCTCTGTCATCCAACATGTCCATCAGAGCTAGCCATGGCTGTGCTCTATATCTGTTCTCTCTGTGGGACCTGGGCTGCTGGAGCTGCCATAATCTGGGACATTGCTTTGGCAGAGGGAAAAGAGAACATGGCTCTTAAATCTGCTTGGAAGTGACTCATGTCACTTCTGCTCACACTTCATTGACAAAATCAAGTTATTAGTATGATGTCATTGAGTGAGAAAGCAGCATTCTCCTTCAGGGGAGGGGAGTGGATATTCTGGTAAATAATTCAAGTAACAAGGGAAAGGGCCCAAAAAACTTGCTGCCTTTTGACTGCAGTCTCTAAATATCTGCATGTTTGACTGCTGATGCATCAAGCACATATTTACCGGACTGACCCTTGTTTCCTTTCACTTGTAAGCATCGGAATCTTAATAGTTGTTATGATGATAGATTACCTTTTGCCCTGCTGGGTGGCTCAGTTGATTGCTGCGCTGTCCTGTACACCAAGAAGGTTGAGGGTTCAATTTCAGATCAGGGCACATAGGAGGGGTGGGGGGTGTGGTGAAGAGGGAGGGGAAGGGAGGGGAGGCAAAAGTGGGAGTGGGGAGAGCGCGGAGAGAAAGTCAGATAGCGAGAGGAGAGACTGGGAAGAGGGAGAAGACGAGAAGCGAAGAGACGCGAAGAGAAGGAAAGCAAGATTAGAGAGAGCCGACAAGAACACGAGAGCACAAAAAGAATCCCCAAAACAACAATGAACAGCTACGACTTACAGAACTGCCATCATCACTACTAAAAATTCTCCTTCGGCTTCTTCTGAGGAGGCTTCTGCTTCTGCTTCTTCTTCTTCCTCTCCTCCTATCCTCCTCCTCCTCCTCCCTCCTCTTCTCTTCTTCTTCTTCTTCTTCTTCTTCTTCTTCTTTCTTCTTTCTCTCTCTCTCTCTCTCTCTCTCTCTCTCTCTCTCTCTCTCTCTCTCTCTCTCTCTCTCTCTCTCAATTTAGTGAAAATATCCACAGGGTGAGAATTTCTTTAAAATGTACCTTTTAAAACTATAGACAAGGTGCCATTTTAGAGCATGTGTTTCAAGGAGAAACTGCTCTCCCCTGATCCCTTCTCTCTGAGGTCTCGTGGCACCTTCAAGCCTCAGACACTCCTTGGTCATATTCCCCAGTATCCCAACAACAGCCAATGGCACAAGGTGGGCATCAACCCAGATCCAGCCTCTTGCACTGAAATGCTGTTGATAAGTGAAGAGCCTGTGTGCTCCACCAACGCAGGGAACAGTGAGTCTTCAAGCACTTCTAAACCCCATTCTCTAAGGAAGGGACTGCTCTGAGCTAACTTTTGTCCCCTCGGAATTTAAACATCATGTTAATTGTCACTGCCGATGCAGCAAGATGGATTAACAGAAGGAGCTAAGAAGCTGTGTCACCAAAATGGTTTTTTTCTTTCCCCTTGATTAATGAAAGGGATGTCAGGCTTGCGTTTGTCTCAGACAGGTCACGTTGAAGAAATGTTAATGATGTCCACAGGTGATGGATTTTCTCATACCTTCATTCACTGAACCGTGCCAGACCTATCAAGCCCCACGGAAGGTGGAGGGGAGAACTGCAGGAATGATGCCCTCATAATAACCTTGCTGAGATGCCACCATGTAATGGGATGTTGGTGTACATGATGCCACAATGCAACAGTCAGAAGCCATTGAAACTGGTACTTATTGAAACAGATCTAGCTCACAGGAATGTGTGTGTGTGTGTGTGTGTGTGTGTGTGTGTGTGTGTGTGTTTGTGTGTGTGTGTGTGTGTGTTAAGCTCAGATACAGTTGTTTGTGTGAGTGTTTTGCTCATTTTACCCAGCATCTTATTGTGAAAATTTTAAAATGCACATCAATATTGATTCATTAACATTTTATTCAACTTGATATACTATGTGTCTCCTCCCTCCATTCCTCTATTCATTAATCCAACTTATTTTTAGTTCATCTCAAAGTCAACTGCAGACATCAGCATACTTGCTCCTAAGTACTTGAAGATGATTGCCATTAACTAGAATTCAATATTTATGCATAGATTTTTGTATACAGGTTACACACATTGAAATACATAACTTAAGTGTATGTTCACTAGGTTTTAACAAATGCACATATCAGTATAACCCAAACCCCTATGGAAATACAGAATACTACTATTACCCCTCAAAGTGTCCTCACTCCCTTCCCAGTCAATCCCTGCCCTCATCATGGGTTAATTTTGCTTGTTCTAGAATTTCAAATCAATGGACATATCTGGCTTGCTCTGCTCAGCACAGAGCTTCTGAGGTTTATTCATATCATGTGCGTGTATCAGGAATGCATTCCCCTTCATTGCTGAGTCATATTTGGTTGAATAAATAGCTCTGTCTAATCCACTATCTCCAAGGAAACTTTTAGAATTAAGCATTGAGTTTTAATAGAACATATATTTATTGTTTTTATAGTTTGCTGACATCTAAAAATTGGGAGATTTCATGTAAAAATCTGAATTTCTGCTTCCTTTTGAGAATCTGAAGATTAAACTACATTGGGCTCACGCTTCAACAATGGTTTAGGACTGTGGTCAGCAAACTGTGGCTCATGAGCCACATGCGGCTCTTGGGCCCCTTGAGTGTGGCTCTTCCACAAAATACCATGGCCTGGGTGAGTCTATTTTGAAGAAGAGGCATTAGAAGAAGTTTAAGTTTAAAAAATTTGTCTCTCAAAAGAAATTTCAATCGTTGTACTGTTGATATTTGGCTCTGTTGTCTGATGAGTTTGCTGACCACTGCACTAGGCTAAAGAACGGGTGCTCTCTGGTTTGCCACCATCCTCATCACTTCCTATTGTATCCCATCTGGGCAACTTTATTCATTTATGTCACCTGACTGTCCCAGAGGTATATGAATTTTCTGACTCCTGTTAATTGTGACCAAATGCTCAAAAGTACTTGTAGAATGAATTAATGGAGGAGTGGATAAGTGAACAAAGTAGGATTTTATTGGCTATATTGTGCAAGAGATCCTGCATTACAGAATTTTTTTTGTATTATCTCATTAGTTTCATTTTCCTTCACTTACTTCTTATGTAATATGGGGATTAAAAATACTTATTTATCAGTTGCTAGTAGGATCAATAAAATAACATATTTAAACTGCTTAGCACCATCAGAAGGGCAATTATAATCATCAATATCATCATTATTATCATCAAGTGATCCTCTAGGAGAAAGATCAACTCATTTTTTATTTTGCCTTTCTAACGTGTCGATGTGAAACCACTGAATCCTGAGGGAATATGAATGTGCTTAATATGGGGAGCAATTTCCTGACCCTTATGCTCTTTGTTCTATTGTTACCATCTAAAGCTTGAGTTTAGTCCCTAATAAAACCATCACAAAAGTCTAGAATCTTGTCATCTGAGTGGGTACTTCCTTTCTTATGTTTTTGGGAACTTGAGACAAAGAGCATTGGAGACCTCCAAAGACCAAATCTATAATCCAAAGGGTAGAGATTACAGGAGGCAAAATCTAGAAATAGACCCAAATACATACATGATGTTAATATATGATGGCATTGTATTCATATCAGTGGGAGAAAGACAGATTGCTCCATAAATGGTAACAACTGGGACACCATCTGGAGAGACAGAAAGTGGAATTTTACTTCACACCTTGCACTAAAACAAATTCCAGATGGACCCGAGATTCAAACATAAAATAATGGAACCATTAAAATGCTAAAAACAGCCCAGCAGGTATGATTCAATGGTTGGGCATTGACCTATGAACCAGGAGATCACAGTTCGATTCCCAGTCAGGGCACATGTCCAGGTTGTGGACTCAATCCCCTGTGTGGAGCTTGCAGGAGGCAACCAGTCAATGATTCCCTCTCATCAATGATGTTTCTATTTCTCTCCTCCCCTTCCCTTCTTCTCTGATGTCAATAAAAATATATAAAAATAAAATACTAAAAACAGTGGGAAATTTTTTATAAAAATCTTGATGAAGAGAAAACATTAAGAACTCTCTAAAATTCAGAATCCATATATTAAATAAAGGTATATTTGAACAAATAAAATAATCACTTTCTGCCTTTAAAAACCAAATGGTCATTTCTAAAAATATAGAAATTCTATAAATCAATAAGAAAAAGGCCAACAACTCAATAGAAAAATGGATCATCTGTTCCTCATTTAAAAAGAAAATATGCATGGCTCTTCAACACCACATATAATATGCTTGGTAAATTAAAACTATAATAACATATTTTAATTTCTAATTG
The DNA here is from genome assembly GCF_014108245.1 of Pipistrellus kuhlii. Lineage (NCBI taxonomy): Eukaryota > Metazoa > Chordata > Mammalia > Chiroptera > Vespertilionidae > Pipistrellus > Pipistrellus kuhlii. The sequence continues at coordinate 85,000,402 of NW_023425540.1, forward strand.
ACCAAAATAGAAGTGTTTGATAACAATTAAGGTTGTAGGGAAACAGTACTATTTAGTTAAATATCTCTTATAATTGCTGATGGGAATATAAATTGATAATCTATGAAAAGCAATTTGGCACAAATTTCTTTAAATTGATACATGTAATCTTGCAAAATGATTACCACAATAAGTTAATTACCACACATAATTGATATTGTGTGTGTTTGGTGAAAACATTTAAGATATATCTACTCTGTTAGCAATTTAAATATACAATACAGCATTATTAAGTATAGTCACCATGCTGTACATTAGACCCCAAGAGCTCATTAATCTTTTGTTTTAATATGCAATGCTTCATGAATTTGTGCATCATCTTTGTACATGGGCTATGCTAATCGTCTCTGTTGAGAAGATTATTTGGTCTTGTATTTGGTCCAATTTTAGTATGTAGATATGATATAGGTATAGATTTAAATATAGATATAGATCACATTTTCTTTATCCATCCACTCACCAATGGATAGTTAGATTGTTTCCATGTCTTGGCTATTGTAAATAATGCTGCAATGAACATGTGAGTTCAGATATTTCTTCAACAGTGATTTTATTTCAGCTATCTTCCCAGAAGTGCAATTGATGGATCATATGGTAGTTCTACTTTTAATTTTTTGAGGACCTTCCATATTTTTTTCCATAGTGACTGTACCAATTTATATTTCTACCAACAGTGGTATACACTTTTAAAATTTAATATGAACATACTATGTGACCCAGCAATTGCACTGCAAAAAGATATTCTACAGACATACTTGAACTTGTGTAAAATGCTATAAATACAAAGATTATTTGTGACATTGCATGCAATTGTGAAACAGTGCGGATAACCTTATAAATAAGTGATTGGTAAGAGAGATTGTGGTACATCTTTAAAATGGAATACTGCTTTTATAGCAATATAGAACAGTCTCCAAGATATATTGTTAAAATTGACCAGGAAGGAAAAGGTGAGGGTAGGTACAGAATGGTGAATGTAGTAAGTTAGTGTTGCTGCAGGGATGGGAGGAGAGGAATAGAGTTTAAATGCATAGAATATATCTGAGAGGACATATAAAAAAACAGTACTGATAGTTCATTGCTGAGGCCATAGATCCTTATGAATGTTACACCATGTGCATGCATTACCCATCCCTTTTTTTAAAGGTAGTACAATTGCCATTTCTGGGTCACTTAAACAGGGATGACTATTTTATCAGACTATTACAAAGAATACTCAAGCATCAGTAGAATGGTCCAATTAGATTCCCTTGTAGCTCAGGCATTCTAGGAATTTCCTAAAATACATCAGCACCAGCTCATTTCATTGCAATCAAGATGATAAAACTATTTCAATTAGATTTGTAGATATATAACATCATTTGAACTTGGAGTCCCAAGTCTATCACCACACAGCAGAGGGGAGGCTCTTTGGGTCATCCAGCCTCCTGCCATGGCCTTCAGAACAGGCCGACCTCTCTCCACACAGCTCTGGATGACCACTCAACCCCCAGGGGCCATCACACACACAGGAACAGAGAACAGAATGTGGTTCTTAATATAAATGAAATTTGGAGCTATTTTCAAAGCTAGAACACATTCAGATCATAATGTGAAGGCATTTTTAGCTTCCAAATGGTAAGTGACATTTGAGGGTTTGCTATTTGCCAAGCCTTTGCATGCAATATCTCTTCTAATCCTTGCCATGACTATGTGAGACGGCTCCTGTCGTTATTTACATTCCCAGGTGAGGAAACTGAGGCTCTGGGATGTTGGCCCAAGGTCACAATGTGAGACTCAAAGCCAGGCAGCCTGACTCCTCTGTCCATCTACAGTGCTTTTCAAATCACAAAGCCTTGCCTTGCATGCTCTGCACAGATGAATTATATTTTGGGAAGTACTTTCTTCTAGAACAAAAGATAGTGGAGTAGACAGAATACTGACCTCCCAAAGATGTCCACATCCTAATTCCCAGAACCTATGACTCTGTTATGTCACCTGGCAAAGAGGAATTAAGGTACTAGATGGAATTTAGTGGATTATGAGAGCGGATTGTTTTAGATTATCAAGGTGAGCTCAATGTAATCACCAGAGTCCTTAATGTGGGCAAAGATGCAGAAGAGGAGGACAGGGTGATGTGACAAGAAAAACACCACTGCCCATTGCCAGATTTGAAGATAGAGGAAGGGGCCATGAGCCAAGGAATGCAGTTGGCTTCTGGAGGGTGAAAAAGACAGGAAAACTAATTCTAGAACCTCCAGAAGAAATGCAGCCCTGCTGACATCTTAATTTTAGCCCACTGAGGCCTTTTCAAACTTCTGACCCTCAGAACTGCAGGATAATAAATTTGTGTTTTTCTCCCATAAGTGTATGGTTATTTGTTACACCTGCCAGAGAAAGCTAAACAGATAATGGCAAGTGCTATAGAGAAAAATGTGGGGGACTCTCAAGAGATTATGGATGACTTAATAGACAACTCTGTGAATAAGAGAAGTGATTACATGATTATTGGCTATATTGTGTATATATTGGGATTTATATACCCAATATAAATAGTCACAGTTACCATCTCCATAAAAAATAGACAGGAAGTTGAGCTTGGACCCATTCAGAACTTGAGGTTGGACAAAGGTCTAGATATGTGTTGTCTAATAGAACTTTCTGGAATGATGGGGATGTCCTATATCTGCACTGTTCAATGTTGTGGCTACTGACCACTTGAAATGTGGTTGCTCTCTCATCTTCACCATCACCTGGCACACAGTAGGTCCTCAAAATAAGTGTTTCAATAGAACAGAGCCTATTTAAACTAGAATAGCTTGAAGTGCCTAATGTGGCATGTTTGGTTTTAGTACTATCTATTCTGAGAATAAATGTGCTGCTGAAAAAGACAGTTTCCTGTAGCTAAAAGAGGCTGAATCCCAAGGGGCTGGGTGATTCAAAGACACCTGGAAATGCTCCTTCTGCTCTTATACCAGCCCCACTCCAAAAGTTACCTCTCCCACAAGCCCATACAACAAAAAGTTTTATTCCACAATTAGCAAAGAAGATTACAAAATAGCTACTATGTGCCAAGCATTTGGCTAGAGGCTGTAGATGCAGAGAGCAAGTGAAGATTGTCTTATAGAAAGATTAGAGTTCATTTGGGATGCTGTAACAAAACACCATAAACTAGGTGGCATATCCCCAGTAGGAGCTATGCAGGAGGCAGCTGATGGATGTTTCTCTCCATCAATGTTTCTAGCTCTCTATCCCTCTCCCTTCCTCTCTGTAAAAAAATCAATAAAATATATTTTTTTTAAAAAACAAAAAACATTTATTTCTCACCATTTTGGAAACTGTAAAGTTCAAAATCAAGGTGGCATCAGATCCAGTGTCTGGTGAGGGACTATTCTTTGTTTGCATGAAGCTGTCTTCTTGCTTTTTCCTCACATGGGAAGAGAGAGTGGGAGCTAGGTATCTTCCTCTTCTTATAAGGGCGCTAATCCCATCATGGGGGCTCCATCCTCTTGACCTAATCACCTCCCAAAGGCCCCACTTCCCAATTAGGGCTTCATTAGGGGAGGGAAACACAAGCATTCAGACCCCAGCACAGGTAACCCCAGCCCTTGGCAAACTCACAGTGTCATCCAGATGTACAAGACTTCCCACCCCTTCTGATGAGAGAGCAGGTTACAAGCATGCCCTAAATTCCAACTTTGTCACTCAGCGGAAACACTGCGTCTTGCTGAGGAGGCTCCAGGCTCCCCCTTCCCAAGTCTGTGTTTTCCTCAGATATAACTTCCTTCTCCGCCCACCCTCTGAGCCAGTCATTAAGAGGAATGACTTGTTAAGGCCACAGTTCTTTTGACCAGATCCACAGATCACTGCCAACCTCAGCTCAGTGTTCTAATGTGCGTGAGCCCCCTCATTCTCCCCTTAAAGCTTCTGAAAGTTAATTACGGGCAGTTAATTCTGGTCAGCCTTCGGTCATTTTCAATCTTAGAAACCTCCAAAAATAACCTCTAATGCATATTTCAGGTTAGACTTGCTTATTTTCCCTCTCTCCACAGCCAGAGCTAATTTCCCCAGAGGGGGAAGGAAAGCACAAGCTGCTGCCAGAGAAAAGAATAATCGGCTTCAGTTTCTCCCTTGATTGCCCGTTGGGAGATGCCTCTTGGCACCACGTCCCAATGCTCTCAGAAGCCCAGCGAGCAGGGCCTTTCTTGTCGGTGGGCAACTCATTCCAATACACCCAAGACCGAAGTCCGGCAGATGCGTGATTCTGGACACAGGCTCCCAGCACCTCTCAGCTTGCAAAGAGTGAGGCAGGAGTCAGCAGCTGAATGCCAGTCTTGGTCCTTTCTCAATAGCCATGTGTGGGAGGAGAGGGAGGATTTGCTGTGATTTAAACTCCAAAGTGGGGAAGGACCCTGGTAATCTGGTGTCTACAGAGCTAAGGCCAAGGATGAAGTGATGCCGGGTTGGTCTTCGGCACAGTATTTGTGAAAAGATACATGATTTAGATGTATTACTATCACAGAAGCTCAACTCTATTCAACCAGAATGGTAAAACACAGAAATGTTTGAATTCTGCATCCATTGCTTCTAGCAATCGGTGAATCACCTTAGGCAGAAAGAGTCCTAGGCCCTGGCATCCTTCTACTAATGGGGTCATCTGGGTAAGGACAGCCCTGCCAATGCCCCCAGGTCCCCTCTGCCTGAGGCCTTTCTGGCTTCACTGGAAACTTCCTGCTCCTTGGATCTGAAAGTTTTGCATGACACTGGGACCTCAAAAAGGCGATGCAGAAAAAGATGGCGGCAGAGTATCTGGCTGTGATCATCACCTTGGACTGTCATAAAGACCTGGGTAAAGGGCAGTCTCTGTCTCCCTGTCCCAACTGCAGGACATCAAGAAACTAAATTCAACATCCGGGACATTCCTAAAGAAGGGGGTTCGATGACCTAGACAGCCTGGACAAGTCATGGTCTTTGAGATCAGCCTAAGCCACCACAATGCTAAGTCTCTGGAATTAACAAAGGCACTCTCAATTGCTGAGGCCAGATGCCAGGGTGCTCGGCAAAAGCCACAAGTTAGAAGGCTGGAACTGCTTCTGCTAAGGGGCAGGGAGCTTGGTGCAGGGCTGGATGGGCTGGGGACTTGTACATTTGAAGCCACCAGTATCTGGAGCTGTCTTTCTCTTTTCTAGAGGCATTCTGGAAGGTGTGACCTCTGAGAAGAAGAAGCATTCCAGGACCTTAAGGATGGGAGCAGAAACCAGAGCAGTTTGGCCCTAAATGGATTTTCCCTTTCTGAATTCATATTCATGGATGCACACTTTGGGCCTGGCAGGGTGCTGGTTGCATCCACGAATGTGTTGATTCCATTTGGGAGGTATTAATATTCCACTTTTGGTGAAATCTTGTAAGTTAAGAAGGTTTTGTATTTTGAGTCCTCACTACATCTGAAGAAAATTAGGCTCAGAATGACCTGTCCCAGGTTACTTAGGTAAGATGTGATGGAGACAGCATTTGAATCTACACCCAAAGCTGAATGAACTCTTTTCACTACGCTGCTCCAGAAGAGATAGACATTCCAAGGAAAGTCAAGTACTACCATTCTTGATGTGGAGCAGTCTTTGCCCAGTGTCAAAAGGAGGCATTTGCTTTCTTCCTCTTATCTCTTCCCTGCCTGAAAACCTCATTTGCATGAGGTCTTAAACAGTGCCTCTGGCTCATTCTTTCAAGAAACAGTGGAGGGTGGAGAGACTAGCCTTTTCTGGAGTCTGCCAATGTCTAGGTCAAACCTTTTTCTACAGCAATAGGCTGTGGGGTGAATCTTGTCCAATTCACTTTCCCCTCCAGGACAGGTGGTGTCTGTTCCACCCACTCTGTTTTTTCCAGACAACTTCCTCTTGAGAAGGGATAGAACATATGTGTGTATAGTGTTTCTTCCCCTCCTTTGCCCGAGGCAGACATTTCTAATCAATCTTGGCATTTCATCTCGCTGATCCTAGCCTCCACCTCAATCTTTTCTATTCATTTAAGTTCTAAGCATCCACTACCAAGCCAAGGAAATTACTTTTCATCCTTTTCCCATAGCAAGACTCCATCAAATTGAGTTTCCCAACGAATCTTTTGCACTGGGAGGATGATATCAACTCTCTCCCCATTAATCTCCTGCATGCAAGGTTCATTTCAGAAAAAGTCACTTCCTATTAGAGACTCTCCATGTGGAGTGCACTGCTAAACCACTTAACCTGACCATCGTTAATTAAATATGAGCAGGATTGGTCCCAACGTGAATTCACAGCAAGTCTGTTCTATGTGGCTTCGCCTAAAGGTTTGAATTTCCTTTGAAAATTTGAGAATTTCAAAACATCTCAGGAAATGTAAGGTGATTTTCAAGAGCACTTTGTCATCCAGGGTACCAATGATGGGTTAAACTTAAAGTCTGAGTGCCTCTGACTCTCCCCACCAAGCAGGTCTGCATTGAGCATCAGGAAGTTACGTGATGCAGCAAGTTCCACATGAGCTCCAGACTCAAGGGCAGAAGTGGCTGCGTTATTTATAGTTGGTGCTCAGCGTTTCTCACAGGCAAATGCGAGGTTCACAGTGACCTATGTGGAGGCTTTCCTGCCTCCTCTCCCAACTGAGTTAAGAAAACAAAGCTCCAATGATCAGGACTTGTCGCTGCTGCGTCAATAAAGCCAGGAAGCCAGAGTTCCTGGAGGTGGAGATCACAGATTCAGGAAAGTGTTGTGATTAGACTCCGAGTCATCAAAGCCCACTCGACATCGAGGGCGCCGTGACAGAAACAGCAGAAAAAGAAAACGATTCCTCTTCCATGTGTGTTCTGCTCAGTACTTGTTGTGCTGATTTCTCTCTTCTTTGCCCAGAGGGAGTTCTGATCAAACTGTCATTTGCATATTGCCTAGGTTGAGCCACACATACTCAAATTAAAGATAAACTCTCCTCAAGGGGAAATCATCCCTTTCATAAATGGGAGCCTACTTGATATGTAAATGTTGCTTCGGTCCTAACTTAAGAATTCTTCTGACTCATATGAAATTTAGTCTGTTCCTCCTTGTGCCATGTGCACCAACACTCTCACTTCTGTGCCCCGAGTAGACATCACTAATCAATCGTGACTCTGATTCTGGGGTGGGAAGCAGCCTCAGATTTGCCCTCCACGTGGTGCTCCAGGAAGCTACTGTCAGTTCGTGAGAGTGAGCATCTGAGATAAAAGCTGCTGCCATTCTGCCACCTGGAAATTACTCATGTGGATGCCAGGTGCTCAACTTTGACTGGTATGGATGACATGCAAGCTTTCTTCCCACTTCCACCCTTATTTATCCAAGTCCTTGGCCATGCCTCAATACCATGTACCATACAAGAGCTGTCAATAGCAGGGCCCAGTATTCCCTGCTTTTTCCCAACTTATCCTTGAATCTATCCAGCCTCATCCTTTTCTATTGACAAGATCTCCCTTGTCCCTAGACTTGGCACCTTACCATTTTATTTTTTTAAATATATTTTATTGATTTTTTTACAGAGAGGAAGGGAGAGGGATAGAGAATTAGAAACATTGATGAGAGAGAAACATCCATCAGCTCCCTCCTGCACATCTCTTATTGGAGATGTGCCTGAAACCAAGGTACATGCCCTTGACGGGAATCGAACTTGGGATATTTCAGTCTGAAGGCCTATGCTCTACCCACTGAGCCAAACCAGTTAGGGAACACCTTAGCATTTTCTTCTGGTCCCTTTGAATCAGACCCCTTGCAAATCAAACCCTGGTTGACTTGTCCTAACCTCCTTGGGGGGGAAAGCACAAGATTTTAACAAAGACAACCTATTCTAAAATTATAGTAACAAGAATTGAACTTCTAATCTTTGCAAAGCATCTTCACATCCATAATCTCAGAAAATAATCAAAATAATTTGGGGAAGCAAGAATTTAAAGACCATGAATTTTGACATCAAACAGAAATAGGTCCAAGCCTTGGCTCCACTATTTACCAGCTGGGGGACCTTTAGCACATCCCTCCGCCTGGCTGAGCTTCATTTTCCTCATCTGGAGAGCATGGCAGTAGCTACCTCATAGGGTTGTAAAGATTTGCCTTGCACACAGACAAGCATGCTCCTAAGACCCAGGGGAAGCCCTCAGGCAGAGTTGAAGGCTCTTTTCAGACTAGAGCTGTTGGCAGAAACAGAGAGTGCTAGGGTGGGGATGAGCAGAGCGCCACAGCATCTGCCACAGATGCAGAAAGTAGGGGCCGGGAAGTCAGGTGGCAAACCCAACCTCATACAAAGACTGAATGGCAGTGCAGCGGGAAAGAAAGAGTATTGTTCCAGGTTCAAATGGTAGCTGCACCACTTTCTCGGGTGTGAAATAATAATATCAATATCTGCTGGTCCTGTTTTCTGTGGAATGAATTGTATAATGTAGGCAAACCAGCTCACACAGAGCTTAAGACCTGTTGATGGCCAACAGTACCGCTCAGTGGCCTTTCCCTTTCCTTCTGACCCCAGCATCCTGCCACTAGGATAGATAGCCTCCCTGACAGGCAGTAGAACTTGATTTCCCCATCCATCCATCCACCCATCCCTTCGTCCAGTAGCTATTGAATATCCCCTAGTCCCAGGCCTTAGGTAGGAGATGGAGACACATTGGTGAGAAGACATGACCTTGGCCCTTCTCCTGTTCACAGATAAGCAATTAAATGAGTGCAACAAAGGACCGGAGGTGCTGTAGAAGCAGTTTCCACAGCAGTGCTTCTCAAATATTAATGCGCATGTGAGACCCCAGAATATTACTAAAGTACAAATTCTGACCCAGGGTCTAGGATGCGGCTCATGATACTCTCAGCTGATTCTGATGCTGCAGTTTGAGCAAAGAAGCTCTACAGAAATCATTGGAGAAGCAAAGCAGGAATTCATTCATTCTTGGGGGAAGATACTTGCTTACTCGTCAGGTTCTCTTGACATTGACTCCTCTCTTTCTGGGAGGAGGAATTTATGGACTCCATGAACTGGAAAGGGTCATTCAAGTTGATTTAATCCAGTTGTATAGGAAGGTGACTCTCTCACCATCCCCAAAGAGAGATGGACAGTGAATTGTTGAGAAATTTTTCCAAGGTCACAGTTCTTGCATGGGAGTAAGTAGAGGGAACTTTGTAAAACCAACACGCCTCTCAGAAGCCTGCAGTAGTCTCTTGCTTGCACCTCTGGGACCAGAATCAGAATGCAAGCTCAGTGCCAAATGGGCATGCTGGGGAGGTTACAGCGACTGAATATGCAAACTGGATAACGAGGTAAGCAGACTGCACCACCCGGATTTCTGATCCATCTCCTCCTGTCTTTTCTTCCTGCGAAACTTCTCAGTCCCTTCCCTTTTCTTTCTTTCTTTTTATAATATATTTTTATTAATTTCAGAAAGGAAGAAAGAGATAGAAACATCAATAATGAGAGAGAATCATTGATTGGCTGCCTGCTGCACACCCCCTACTGGGGATAAAACCTGCAAGCCAGGCATGTGCCCCGAGCAGTGACTTCCTGGTTTATAGGTCCACGCTCAACAACTGAGCCACACGGCCAGGCCCCTTCCCTTTCCTGGAACACATCCATCTCTTTAAGCCTAAGAGATCTAGCAGGAAGAGCATGCACATGGGGTTCAATTTCATCTGAATTTCCTTCAACCCAGATCTAAGACAAACAGCCAACTACCGAGCAGGCTACAGAGGCCTCCAGGGTCAATTAATATTTTCAATAAGCAATGCGTGTACTTATTAAACATGTCATCATCTAAGATTATGTTGTCATTTGTGGGAGAATAGGGGTCGAGATCGAGGACTCTGTGCTCAGAATAAACCCCCGCCCTTTTTATGTGCTCAAACTAGCTTAATCAAGTTTCTATTACTTCCAATAAAAGACTGTTGATTAAAAGAGAAGTTTCCAGATGGTCCCGGCCAGCAAATGTTCCCAGCTCCAGGAATATTCGTTGAGGAATGAATGAGCACTGCTATCACCCAAAAGGAGGAAATTATGTGGAATCGTTGTGTCAGCAAGACATGAAGGAGGCCTTCCCTCACCCAGCATCTCACTTCACTAATAGCTGCCCAGCCTCTGGCAACAGTAGCTCGGCAGATTCAGCGCTGGCAAGGGGTGAGGGGCATTTTATGTTCGGAAAGAGCTCTGAGCTCAAAGATGTGAGTCTGGGTTCTGGACTCTGCCCCTCTGCCAGGGAACCTAATGCCCTTCAATAAATCACTGAATGCTCAGTCTTTCCCATGATAATGTCAATCTGTCGTAAAAATGTGTTGCCTGCCAGGATAGTATCTGCACCCCCTTCTTGCTCCTAACAGCATCAATATGCTTTAGGGAAAATTGACTCCAAGCCCCGAATCAGCATCTTTTGGCCCCCCGGCCACAGTGCCCCCTTCAGGAGTGGCCTCCGGATGTGAGGTGCTGCTGAGGCACACCTCCAGAATCTTGCATGACATGCAGAAACAGAAGTGCTCTTTCTGCCCCGTGGATATGAATGAGAAATCACGAAGCATTGTTGGCTGCAACCATATTGCAATCATGAAAGAAGCCAGCTTGAGGATGAATCTGACTTGCAAAGTAACTGGGTGGGGAGGGGGATTTCAGAGAAATTAAGCCATAGTGATGATCACATTGCATCCAAAACTGGTACATGTTTTCTCGGATATTTCAGTTCTGTGTCAATAAGTTCCCTTTATTTGTATGCCCTTTGGAGTTGAGTCTTTGTTACTTGGAAATGAATGCATCCATCCATTAATAAGTTCCCAGTACACATGATAGTATGGTTTGTAGTGACTGAACTGAAATTGTATGATTTGTATGAAAGTACCTTGTTGCCCTGATTGATTTGGCTCGGTAGGTAAAGCATCAGCCTGCAGACTGAAGTGTCCCAGGTTCTATTCCAGTCAAGAGCATGTACCATTGTTGTGGGCACCTCCCCAGTAGAAGTTGTACAGGAGGCAGCTGATCAATGTTTCTCTCTCATCAATGTTTCTAACTCTGTATCTCTCTCCCTTCCTCTCTGTAAAAAAATCAATAAAATATATATTTTTAAAAAAGATAAGTTGCTGTGGGAAGAAACCAAGATGGTGGCATAGGGTAGACACCCGAATGCAGCCTACAACAACAAATTTGAATTTAGAACTGAAAAACAGGGGAAACATCACCCTGAAGTGCCAGACAGCTGGCTGAGAGGAGGCTCTACCATCTGAGAAGGAGAAAGAAGGCGCGCTGAACCTCAGGAACTGTGAAGGTGCAGAGAACTGTGCGCGCGAAAAGGTGGCCACCAGACTTTGCTGCTGGCTTGCTTGCGGAGCGCAGAGAGGGCGGGACGAGTTTGCTACCGGCTTACTCCCTGCGCACAGAGGGCAGACAGCTAATGCGCGGCTGGCTTTCTTTTTGGGAGGAAAACAGAACCACCCTATTGCGCTGATAGACGGCCCCAGACACGAAGAGGCCAGACTGTCAGGCAGTGGGCAGAGATCTCAAGGAGGTATGTGAAGCCAGCAGCCATTACTGCGGGTCTCAGAAACCAGACCCTCGTAGGGAGGGGTTGAATAAAGTTTGTCTGCACCACCTGAGACTCTGCCCCATCCAAGTGGAGCACAGAAGCCCTTCCAGTGGCTAGCTTTCTTATTCACAGCGAATAGGACTCTCATAGGGAGGGGCAGACAGGAATCTAAAGCTTGTCTGCAACCAATTGTGCGGTATTCAACAAAGCTTGTCTGTGCCACCCCAAGACTCCTCCCCATTCAAGCAGAATACAGAAACCCTCCTAGCTGAGACACTTCTGATCCTCATAGCCAATTGGCTTGGAGATCAACGCTTCCCAGTGATACCAACAACAAGCAAGGCTTAACAACGAGACTGCACACACAGCCCACAAAGGGCTATACGAAGACTGTCCACCTCAGATAACTGGGAGGCTGACTCACTGAACCATATAGGACACCTTAGCACACAAAGCCACCCTACCAACTCAGGGAAGCTGTGAAAATGCTGAGACAAGGAAATAGATCACAAACGAAAGAAATGGAGGGAAAGAAGAGAAAGAATATAGAGTTCAAACCATGCTTATAAGATTTTTCAAGAATTTCCTAGAAAAAGTCGATAAGACCTATGAGGAGATGAAAAGGAATCAACAAGAACTAATAATGGATCAACAAGAAATAATAAGGGATCAACAAGAAATAAAGAATACATTGTCTGAAATAAAAAATATTATATAGAGTCCTAAAAACAGAATGGAAGATCGCAAGAATCAAGTCAAAGATTTGGAACACAAAGAGCCAGAAGACACTCCTTTGCAGAAGCAAGAAGACAAGAGAATCCAGAAAGTTGAAGATAATGTAAGAAACCTCTGGGACAACTTCAAGAGAACCAACATCAGAATTATGGGGTCCCAGAAGATGAGAGAGAGTAAGATATCAAAAACATACTGAAAGAAATAATGACAGAAAACTTCCCCCACCTGATGAAAGAATTAGACTTACAAGTCCAGGAAGCGCACAGAACTCCAAACAAAAGGAATCCAAAGAAGACCACACCAAGACACATCATAATTAAAATTCCAAGAGCAAAAGACAAAGAGAGAATATTAAAAGCAGCAAGAGAAAAGCAGGAGCACCAATACGATTATCAGTTGATTTCTTAAAAGAAACCATGCAGGCCAGACAGGAATGGCAAGAAATATTCAAGGTGATGAATAGCAAGAACATACAGCCAAAAAATAATCTACCTAGCAAAGCTATCACTCAGAATCGAAGGCCAGATAAAGAGTTTCACTAATAAAAAAAAAAGCTAAAGGAGTTCATCACTGCCAAACCAGAATTATATGAATTGCTGAAGGGGGTTCTTTCAGAAGAGAAAGTAAATAAAGATAAAAAACTATGAACAACAAATACGTAACTATCAACAAGTGAATCTAAAAACCAAGGGAATTTTAAAATTTGATGAACAATATTAACTGTTGAATATAATAGAATCAGAGGTATAGAAAGGGAGTGAACTGATGATTCTCGGGGAAAAGGGGAGACGGGGGTGTGGGAAGAGACTGAACATAAACTGCGCACCTATGGATGAGGACAATGTGGGGTGGGAAAGGGGCAGAAGGTGAACTGAAAACCTGGTGGAGGGGAGCAATGGAGGGGGGCGGAAATGAGGAACATTTGTAATAATATGAACAATAAAGATTTATTTAAAAAAAAAAAGATAAGTTGCTGTGCAGATAGATGCCTGAACTTTAAAAAATAAAAAAAATAAAAAAATAATAAAAAAAAGAAAAGAAAAAGAAAAAAGAAAAAAGATGTTCAGAAAGAGCTCTGACCTGAAATTCTGCTCAAACTCCTTCTAACATACCAGATAATTTATTCATATCCAAGTGTTTATTGTATATTTTCTATCTCTCCTCTGGGAATGTAAGTTCCATCAAGGCAAGAATTATTGTTTCATTCACCAGTATAACCTGGATTCCTAGAATAATCACTAGCACATAATAGCTGCTCAGTAAATATTTGTTGAACATATGGATTTAATGAAAAGTGCTACAGAAAAATTAAGCGGAATAATGGGGTGGAGTGTGATGGGTTAAAAGTGGGGATGAGCCTGGTTTGGATCAAAATCCAAGAAGACTTCTCTGAGTAGGTGGCCTTTCAGTTAAGAACTGCGTAGTGAGAAGTGGTAGCCAATATGAAGATCCTGGAAAAGCATCCAGACATAGGATGGCATATGCAAAGGCCCTGAGGCAGGGAGGAGATTGGTGTGTTGGAGGGCTAGAATGCCAGGGAGATGAAAGAAGGAGGGTAAGAGGGAGAGTAGTAGGAGACAGAGCTGAAGAGGTATAAAGTGAGCATGAATTTTTAAACATTGAAATACAAATTTCAAGGGTAGAGAGATATGGGGTAGGGTTGATAAGAGATCAATCAAAGGACTTGTATGCATGCATATAAGTATAACCAATGGACACAAAACTCTGGGGAGGGAGGGCATGTATGGAAGTGTGTGTGTGGGGGGGCAATGGTAAGATATGTACACATATAATAATTTAATTAAAAACTAAAATAAATAAATACAAATTTCAATTATAGTTGAATACAAATTCTTCCCTGAACTACAAAGTATTTTAAGCCATAAATACACTTATCAAAGTGCCTGGAATGTGAAGAGAAGGGTCTTTAATATACACTCATGAGTTCCAATTTACTCTCTTTGCTCTATTTGCAGTTGGCTAAGGAATCAGGGGATATTTAGCCTTTCAAAGAAATGTGGGTTATGACAATTGCCATCTCCACATAAGTAAAGGTCTGTCATGGAGAAAATGGCACAGACTTGTTCCATGTGAAAATTAAGTCCATTGGATAGAGGCCACAGGGAGAGAGATTTCAGCCTAATATGAGATGAGCTTTCTCACAAACTCCACAGAGGTGAAATTCTGGTAGTGAGTTCCCCATCATTGGAAGAATTAATGGTTGAACTTTTTCTTGGTAGGACTAGGTAGATGGAAGCCGGGCACTGGATGGACTAGGACTAGGTGATCTGCCAGCCATGCAGTTTGATGACTTTATGATAATCTCTTAATCTAGCCATCTAAACACACTAGTGTTTGATCTCTAGCCTTTGTTTACAAAACCCATCATTAAAATCCTCACGGAACACATCTACTAATGAGGCAAGGACTGGAATAGTAATGAGGGGTGAATGCACCCATCCTTTGTTCAATAATGCTATATTTTTCTTGAATAATGCATGAGCTGCTTTTCATCTCAGAAATGAGAGTCTGTAATCTCATTGTGCATCAAGTGAATATTTTTAAACATTTATAAATGGTAGGTGTAGACAGTGGTAAGAAGCTTAAGAGCAACAAAAGCTTGCATACATAGCTTGCAACCAGTATAGGCAGGAATGCTTCCATTAGTATCACAGAGGAATAGAAGGAACCTGAGAAGCCATCTGTTATGGTACCCAAGGCATGCAAACAAGGACAAGAATCCAGATCAAGACACCTACTCTAGAGGTTTTTCCCTTAAGCCATGCTGATTTCCAGTCTCCAAAAAGGACTGGATTAGACCTGAGATTTAACACTTTGTTCCCAAATTATTTTGAACTCACCCCCACCCTGACTGTGTGGTGAGTAAACACCTGGGGACAGTAGAAAGGACACGTGTCTATTTGATTACTCCTTACTAGGTACTGTATTGGAACCTAGATTCAGTGCTCAGCCAAAACACTACATTTCCCAGACTCCCTTGCCAGATGTGGCCACATGATCATCTTCTGACCAATGAAATGCTAATGGGTATGGGGCAGGAAATGAGGACAGGGCACTTCCAGGTAGGCTCTAAAAGAAGTTGACAGTGCTGAATGGTGCCCCCTTTTCACTACTTCCATCCTCCCTCTTTCCTGCTCTGCGGGCACAATGAGCAGGAACAAGAGGGAGAGGTGGCCAAGAGGCAGGTGAGGACCAAATCACGAAAGATCTCAAACACCACGCCAAAGAGTTTGACATCTGTCCTTTGCTGGCTTCTTATGTTAATGGCAGCTGCCATCCCATCTGAAAGCATTGGACCATTTGAAACTTCTTTCTTTGATGAGGAAGATAGCAGAGTGAGATCCTGTTTGCCTTTGGCTCCCAAAGCAAATGGAGAGTAATGCATTTTACTTTAAATATCCTTTTAGGGGTCTCTTTGTGTTTCACCTCAGAAGATTATAGCAAGATGAAGAAATAGGGTTTCTTGAAAAAAAAATAAATAAATAACAGCTAAACATATAGGCCTTCAGCTAAGCACTTGTCTGACATGCTTATTCCTCATGACAATGCCATGGGAAAGGTAGGACTATTCCACCTCCTTGTAATGCTGAGGAAACAGGTTCTGGGAAGCTACATATTACCTGGGAGTACAGGGGTGGGGCTGGAGAGCTAGGATGCAAACTTCGTTCTTTCTTTTTCTGGAGTTGATTCTCCTAGGCCAGTGGTCGGCAAACTCATTAGTCAAATATCAACAGTACAACGACTGAAAATTCTTTTCAGAGCCAAGTTTTTTAAACTTAAACTATATAGGTAGGTATATTGTTATTATTAACTTAATTAGGGTACCCTAAACTGGCTTAAGAGCCACACTCAAGGTGCCAAAGAGCTGCATGTGGCTTGCAAGCCGCAGTTTGCCGACCACGGTCCTAGGCACATGCTTCTCTCTAGATCTCTAATTTCTGTGTATGTGCAGAAATGTGTGCAAGAGAGAGAGACCAGGAGAACATTTTGGGGTCGGCCAGAGAAAGGACCCATGAACCAAGAGCTAAAGGAGCCCTCATTCCTCAACACAGCAGGAGGCCGAGTTTGCACTTCTAGACTACAAAGTGGCCACAGTAAAAATCGAGGTGCACAGAGGGAAATGTCTTCAGCATCTGCTTTATGCATATGGCATCACCTCAGTCCTGCTCCCTGACAAGCATGACTCCTGTGCAGAGGCTGTGAGATGGGAAAGGTTGTTTGATGGCCCAGTGTGGTAAGGATGTAACCTCATTTGAGAGCTGAGAGGTAATTAATCAATATTCTCCAACAGAATACCCTGTTTTCTATAACTCCCAAGTTGTTCTATAGCTATGAATATGTCCCCAAAAAGAGTATTATTTTTTTAATATATTTTATTGATTTTTTACAAAGAAGAAAGGAGAGGGATAGAGAGTTAGAAACATCAATGAGATAGAATCATTGATCAGCTGCCTCTTGCACACCCCCCACTGGGGATGTGCCCGCAACCAAGGTACATGCCCTTGACCAGGAATCGAACCCAGGACCCTTCCATCCACAGGCCGACACTCCATCCACTGAGCCAAACCAGTTTCTGCCCAAAAAGAGTATTAATAATACATTTTCTACTGGCAAGTAAAGCAGGCCCTTTATATATTCACTCAGTCCATCTGAAATCCATCATGTTGGTTAGCATTATCTTAATTTCATGAATAAGGAGAATGAAGCACAGTGCAATTAAGAAGCATAGTCAAGAGCACACAGTCAAGAGCAAGGGATTCTAACCTTGACATTGAACTGGCTATTCCATAGACCCATGCTGCCCCCCAGAGATAACATCTCAAAGCAAGTGACAAATGAGAACTGGAATCCAGACTAAGGAAAAGCAGTGAGTGGACCTGGAGCATCCTTTCACAGCAGAACCCTTTTACATTGAAGGGGTCCAGAATGAGCAGGGCACCATTTCTGGGCCCACTGGATGGTCCCATCCACCCTTTCCATAGCAAGATCTCCTGCTCGATCTAAGTTAGTATTTGAATTAACATGATTGTTATTGTATGTGCAGCCCACAGTGAACACAGTCCAGGGACCCTAAAGACAAAGGAAGCTGGTTGTGAGTGAATCCAATAATGTGACTGATGTTCATTTTTAAAAGCCAAATCTCAATCCTTCTTTCTAAAGATTTCTACTTAATTAACCCCAACAAACACTGAGCCAAAATCTGAGCTCTTTTTTGTCACTTACCTGGCTCTGAGGATTTATTTCTTGTGACCATAGTGTGCACATCTAAAAGCAAATGTTGAGGGAAATGGTCTTCAACCCAAACTCTAATCCGTCCATCCAGCAAGAATGTTGGATTTCAGAGGTCAGGTCAGCTAAGCACGAATCATCTGCTTGGGTAAGGAATGAGTCTGTACCAGGCTCATAAAGCAGAATTCACTCTTCTGCAGCCCTTGCTCCTCCCTGGGGCAGGGAAGCTGACTTCATCTGGCCCAGATATTATAGCTCCTTTGTCTCTGGGTTTACAGGGAAAACACACTTTAATTTTCCCTGCTCCCCTGAGCCCCAATTTCTTGAGGCAACATGGGCTGGTTTCCCCAAGATGGTGGCCAGCCCAGGTAGGCAGGGTGGAGCTCTGAAAAGACACAGCCTTTGGAAGTAGACCACAATGCCTTTACCAGCTCTGGGACTTGGAAACATTACTCAGCCGATCCACACCTCAGTTACCTCATCTGTAAAATGCCCAGAATAATCTCATTCCCCACAGAGCCAGGTTAGATGAGTTAAATACTGTTCATTATGCATCTAGCACCATGCCTGGAACATAGTAGCTGTCCAATTAGTAGTATATATCAGAATTATTCTCTGCATAAGCTCCCCTTTTTCTGTACTTCCAAACTGGCTTGACTTAGGAAACATAAGTAAGTTACATGTGAAAAAGGATTTGTAAGTTGTATAGTGCTGTGTGCACATAATGTCTTGGTATTATTTTATGTAAATGAGAGTCATAAGAGTCCCATCAGACCAATGAGAATAGTACAAGCATGAAAGATGACCTCCAAATTTTGCATCATTTGTTAGAGTCACTTACATCTGGCTCAAGACCCCTGGGCACATGTTCTACCTGAGTTGAGTTGAGTTGAGTTGAGTTGAGTTGAGTTGAGTTGAGTTGAATTGGGTTGAGCTAAGTTGAGTTGAATTGAGTTAAACTGAGTCAGGTGGTTGAGTTGAGTTTATCTGAGTTGAGCTGAGCTGAGTTGAGTTGAGTTGAGTTGAGTTGAGTTGAGTTGAACTGAGTTGAACTGAGTTGAACTGAGTTGAATTGAGGCAGGCAGTTCTTAGGGCTGCATTCTTATGGGCAGCATGGTCTTGTAGCTAACAGACAAGAGGGTAGACATGGTAATCAAGGTCAGGAGCCCCTACCAGCCATCCTGAGAAGCTGTCTCTGGTGAACTAGTTCAGAGCAAGGAGCTGGCTACCAAACTATCAGGTTCATAATTCTGCCTCCACCATTCAACAGCTGTGTAACCTTGGTAAGTTACTTGTCTTCCCTATGGCTCAGTTTATAAAATGGGGAAAGTGCCCTAACCGGTTTGGCTCAGTGGATAGAGCGTTGGCCTGTGAACTGAAAGGTCCCAGGTTCTATTCTGGTTAAGGACATGTACCTTAGTTGCGGGCACATCTCCTGTAGGGGGTGTGCAGGAGGCAGCTGATTGATGTTTCTCTCTCATTGGTGTTTCTAACTTTTTATACCTCTCCCTTCCTCTCTGTAAAAAAAAAAATCAATAAAATCTATGAAAAAAATAAAACCGTGAAAGTAATGATACAAACCTCTTATGTCATAAAATTAAATGAATTAACATTTATAAAGTGTTTAGACAATGCCTGGCACATAGTATGAGCTATGTGAGAGTTAGCTCTTCCTTATGACTGTTAGTAATGTCAGCAGGTGAGACTGAGTAAGAAGAGAACGCGCCTTGATGGACACAGGGCTTCCTGAGCACAGGAAGGTGAGGCACGTGAGGACTGGGTCCCTCACACTCATCATCTTGGCCTAGTCTCCCAACAGTTCTCAAATGTCTGTTCAACTCCTATTCATCTTGTAGCTTTTGCATCTTTGGCTCCAACGCACTACCTGGAAGGGAGAAATTAACAACTCCATTAATAAGAAGACCAGACATTCATAGTTTACATGAAAGAGGCTAAGCACATTCCACTTTATTTTGTTTTAATCTGCACAATAACTCTGTGAGGTGTAGGTACCATCATTACCCCCTTGTTTATAAAAAAGCAATCTGAGAATCTGAGAGATTAAGTCATTTTCCCAGGAAGGCACAGCTTATGAGTGGCTGAGCCAAGGTCAAAATCCAGACTTGCCTAGCACCTGCCCTTTACTGCCCTGCCTCTCTAAATCAAGGCTTTTAATACCTTTTTTTTTTCCCAGATGCAAATGGGACCAGTTAGCATTAAGCCACATGGAGTTCATCTCCAAGTCTTCTGTTCTCTTTCCAGAACCCCAGCTGCTCCATATAACTGGCCTATGCACCCCAATCTAGCTCCCAGTGGCATTGGTTCTCTCCCTGGGGTTCCTGAGTAAGTGAGTGAGAGGCCAGGTGCATGGACCAAGGCACACACAGAGTGGTCAGCCTGGAATTGGCCAGGCTTCTGTATTGGGGGGAAGGAGCGGGTCCCTGACAGCCTTATTAGTTATGGCTTGCTGCAATGCCAGCAGTGCTCAGAGAAGTAGGACTTCTTAGCATTAAGAAGCTGTAGCCACTGCCTCTGGGGTTGGCTGCAAAGTGAGCTGCTTTCTGCACCAGGCTCTCATGCTGACTACCTCATCAACCTGGCTGCTCAAGGCTCTCTCTCTCCCTTCCTAGTGTGATCAACAGGACGCCGGAAGCTGTTCCCCCAACAACATGGATACAATCAGGACTGGAGACACCCCGGTGTAGGTCTTACTGCTCAGATAATATAACAGCTTCTAAATATTGAGTTTCTAACTACGCCCAGACACTATTCTGGACACATGAAAGGAAGAAAGGAGAGTATCAAAGGCTGGGGATCAGGGAGGGAGGTTCAGGGAGGTTGGCATCCAGTGAGTGGATTCTTCAGCTGTTAAGGTGAAGAATACTGTGACATGATGGGTCAGGCACTTTGCAGCCATTATGTTGCTTAATCCTGTCGGCTCATCCTATAATGGTGACATCATGCCCATTTGACCGATGGAGAAACTGAGGCCAGCACAGGTGAGTTGACTTGCTTATGATCGTGCAAATGATGTTTGCTGAAAAGATGTTAGAGAAACTACACAACAGGGAAGCTTGAGGGCTCAGGCAGAACGTCATCAAAAGGGGATACCTTTGCATGTATGGGTTCGCCATCAAGCAGCTTCCACCCCAGCCTAGCCCTGCCTGCACTCTCCCTGCCTCAGGGAGATTCTGGAGAAAACTGAGAAGCAGGATTTGAATCTGGGGTTCAAATCCTGATTCTGCCTCTTGCCAGCTGTGTGACCTCAGGCATCATACTTAACCTCTCTGAGTCTCAGTTCCTCACTTGGCACTGGGACAGCTTAATGAGACCAGTGCCTGTGAGGGTTGGGAGGATGCTGATGCTTCATGCAACACACTGAGCCCGGGGCTGAGCACATGAGGTGTGAGCTGCTCTGATTATCATCATCCTCTCTGGTCCCCACATAATTCTGCAAGGCAGGCAGAGTGATCCCATTTCACAGATGAGAGGTCTGAGGATCCTTGGATGAGACTCAAACCCTGGGAACCTGTATTATCCCCTCTCAAAGGCCGCTACCCTGGGCGTGAGCATTGCTGGTGCTGATGGGAGAGCACACAGCCTGTTGACGGCTGGCAGGAGTGTGGGGCCAGATAATTCGCCTCTGAGACAGACTTCCCTCGCTGCAGCCCTTCCTGCTGTCTTAAGAGGGACAGCCTCTGAGTCCCCGGATAGTCAGATCACCCCTCCCCCTGGAGCCCCAACCTGAGGAAGCCAGGCTCACGCAGTCAGGTATGTGCCCGGTGACAAGCACAGGAGTGTCTACCACGTGCCAGGCCCTGGGCTAGGAACTGCGCATCCATCATCTTGCTTAAGCCTTTTTCTGCCAAGCCTGTGGTGGTGACACCATTCCCATTTAACAGACGGGGGAAATGAGGCCAGGACAGATGAGCTGGCTTGTTTATTATCACACAATCATGAAGTAGTAGAGGCAGGCAGGACTCAAGCTCAGATCTGAGCTCACTTACTCTCTCTCTCTCTCTCTCTCTCTCTCTCTCTCTCTTTCTGTCTCTCTCTCCATCATCACGTAGGAGGAGTTAGTGACCTACAATCCAGGTCACTGCCTCTGAATCTAGTGCACTGCCAGGTTCTCACCGCCAAGGCACTTAGTAAGCATTACCTCGCTGAGCAGCTGACCAAACGTCCATGCCTGCGTTTCCCGTATAAACCGCCTTAGGGTGGTACAATAACCTGCCGTTTCTGAAGCACTCCCACGTGTGCTCAGAGCTGCCTGCTCAAAGGAGCAACCAGGAACCAACAGCAGTCAGACAGGTACTTGTTCGACAAACATGCAGAGTCTCAGGCCTCCCCCAGAGCAACGGGCTCAGCATCTGCCTTGTACCAAGGCCCTCTGTGATATACAGGCACCTGAGGGGAGGAGACGCACAGGGTTAGATCCCCTGGTTCCAACCAGAGGAGAAGGAAGTCCTCATAGGAACCAAAGTCATTAAGTGACTTCTATTAGGACACACAGAGAAACAGCAGACTGCCCCTCACCCTCCGGGCAGCCCTCCTGAGCAGCCGTTTCATTGAGAACCTGGCTCATCTACCTGGGCCTGCTCACACCTTCCGAGTGGAAGGAAGCCACATTGTGGGGCTTGATCCATTAGTCTCATGAAGCCATCGGAGAAATAAAACCAGCCGTGGTGCCTAGCAGGAGATAGTGACCAAGGCTCTCCCTCCAGACAGGCAGGGGTCTGGTCATTACAATCTCCACCTCCGTACTTCAGGCTCTGGTTTTATGTAACGCAGTGGGGCGTCTCATAGCAACCCTGAGAAGGCTGTATCAGCATTTCTCCGGGAACCTGCTTTCTCCGGGGTTTATAATGAACCCAGCACGGGGCACAGGCAGGCCCTCCGTGTCCTTCCCTGAAGACCGCGCCTGCCTTGAACTACTTATGGGTGTTTATCTGCAGACTCTGGGTGAGTAGCCCCCCCCCCCGCCCCGTTTTATTCTTTTTCTATGTGTCAAAGGAAAGTAACAGTTCCGGGGGGGGGGGGGGGGGGGGGTTGTAAGTGGAGCAAGAAGTCTTGTGAGTGATTGTGACTTTGCTGTTTGAAAACCAGTCACAGGATTTTCAGGGTTTAGGATGCTGACTTGGCTGCTGTAGGGTCGAGCGATGAGTTGGCAGCTCCACGCTGAATCAGGGGAAGGTAACACCAGCAACGAGCCTCCCACTTTAGTATTTTCACGGATGGAATCAGTCCTCCCCATAGTGTCCCTCCTTTTTTAGACAAGGAAACCAAGGGTCAGAGAGGGCACGCGATTTTTCCCAAGGTCACACAACTATCGGAACACTAGCCCAGGCCAGCTTGACTCAAAGGCCCAAACATTTTCCTTTGCATCCTTGCGCTTTTGCAGCATTTATTGACTGACTTTGGGTCCACTTCACTGTGCCACGTGTGTTTAGCAAGTGACAGCACATGCAGAACAAGAGACAGCCTTTATGCCCCTGACCAGCTGTACTATGTACCACCTATTGAATGTCTACTGGGCGCCAGGTCCTCAAAGGGCCTTTGCCTGTGGTCTCATAACCCAGACATGATAAGTTCTGCACCTCCCCTCCATCACCCATGGCAGACAGCCATATATGATTAAGTCACTCTTTACTCTGTCCCCAGACACAGCCTCAGAATCTTTCTTAACACCTCACTTCAGGACGCCTCTGACTAGCAAAGGCGTGTCCATCTGAAGAGGCTTAACCGGATGCGCTGTAGCCAGCCCTCAGCTGCTTCCAAGAGCAGGGAGTGTCTCTCTTTGCCCAGTTTCGTAACGGGATTTTCTCAGAGGCAGCCCAACCTGTTTATTCAGGGCTCAGAAGTGTTTTTAAGGTTGGGATCTTTGCTCAGATTTTAGCAGCCACTCCTACACAATGTGGCTACTGCGTATCATCCCTGTAAAGTGTTCTTTCTTTCCACAAACATTTGTGAAAAGCTACAAATAACTCCAGAAAGGCCCTTTGAGACCTAGAGTCTAGCAAGAATGATGGGGTGGTACTAGGGGAAGGGGGAAAAAAGCCTAATAATAATAATAATAGCTAAACATTTATTAGGCAGCTGTTAGGTGCCACCTACTGTTCCAAGCCCTCAGGTGCTTATTAAGCCATGGTAAGGAAGATACTATTTTAATTATCCCATTATTTAGAAGGGAAACATGCACAGAGGTAAAACAATCTGCCCAAGAGGACATAGCAAGTAAGAGGCAGATGAAGATGTGAATCTAGGCAGTTGGCCTCGGGGCCATGTTCATAACCGCTTGGCAGAGGGTTTGCCTGAAGTGGGTTTTGAGGGATGAGCAGGAGTTTGTCTGACAGAGAAATTTTGAGTTCAAAGGCAGCAAAGTGCATGTCTGTGTTTGGTCACTCCTGGGACTTAAGATGAAGGAGAGAATGTGTGCAAAACATTTAGCTGGTGCCAGGCCCAGAGTAAACAGGTTACTCGCTAGTATTGCTTGATTAGATGGACCGGAGAATATTCTTAATGACACACCAGGCTGGGAAGAGGAATGCGGAAGACACCTATGCTCTGTCACAGATTTGGAATTCATCACTGGGACAGCAGTTTTCACAGCACGCTGGGTCTCTTAGTCACAGGATGGAGACGGGGGACAGGGGTTGGGGAGAGAGTAGTAACAAGGGAGCAGAGCCCAAAGCAGCCACTCCCTGAGTGTAATTTTGGGAAATACCAGGTTTTTGTGAAAAAGTCATGCAAATGTTGCTTTCTCCTCCATACTATATTTGCATTTGTTATAATAACATGATGCTTTAAACCTTTACCATGAAGCAAGAGTGACCACACAGATAAGGCACCCCTCACCCCTGTGCAGGGTTGCTCACCCTGGGACTGTAGGGCTGCTCTGTGCACTGTATGATGTTTAGCAACATCACTGGCCTCAATAGATTCCAGGACCACCGCCCCTCCCGGAGTCGAGACAACCAAAAATGTCTCCAAATGTTGCCAACTGTTTTGGGCAGCAAAATGACTTGGGCTTGAGCACCTCCAATCTAAACTCAGCACAGCTGGGTCCTGCCATATGCACCCCAATTTGAGAAGCACTCCCATTGAAGAACTTTAATAGTGGCGGGGGGGGTGGGGGGGGGCCTCAGAGGGAGCAACTAGACTAGACACACCATACTTGCTGGAAGCCAGTTCCAGCATGCATAATTGCAAGAGTTTCATCAAAAGGTTGATGGAACTTGGGGACTCAATAAGGGCTGAGTCCTTATGTTATTGCCTAGTGGAATGGCTGGGGGCATTTCCCCAAACCTGAAAAGGATGCATTAAATTGATTTTTTGCTGCCAGACAGCTCAGGGCATCTTAATCTACATGTTATTGCCTCCTACTGGCCAAACACCTGAACAGCTGTAGGCTATTCCCCATTCTGACAATGGACTCTGTAGAGGAAACCCTACCCTTTGAAATGTATATCTCCACCTTGCCTTGGGACAATTTGTGTTAATAAAAAGCAAGGGGTCCTGAGACAAGGAGAACTTAGCTCCTTTAGCTAAGTTCCTCTGACCCCCAATGCCTTTCAAAAGTATCTTTCATCTCTGGATTCTTACTTAAGTTACACACAGCCTTTCTCCAGATTGCTGAACTCTTCTTAATGCCTGAACAAGAACCCCAGCAATACTCTTCATATTGTGATCTTTCTCTTTCTGCCAGGGACTGAATGGGAGTTCAGAGAAGCAAGGGGTGCCTCCAAGTCACACAGCCACTAGTGGTTGGTAACCCGTGTTCAGCTGACCTCAAACCCTAACTCCACCAGCTATAGCTCACGGCCGCACTCCCCTACCCCCTGAAGCCCTCATTCTGCTCTTCTCAGGGACACCAGGTCCTTGGCAGGAGCACAGGCTCGCTCCCCACTCAACTCCCCCAGCGACCTTGGAACGATGGGTGGACTGCTCCTCTGTGTGGCAGGCAGCAGGAGCAACTCTGCGATTATTTCTCAGTCCTCACAGAGAAGATGGGAGGAGTGAAGCCGGCTGTGGCCATGGTTGGTAAAGGAGCAGCAGTCACATATGTCAGCCAGGGTAAGGGATTGCTGGGCCATTTTGTGGTTAGGACCATGCTCACATTTCATCTGTGTTTAGACTTGATTGAAGAGTGGGCTTTTTTTGGTCTTGGCCTATCATAGGTACAGAGAGCTTTCCTCTTTTCTTTTCTTTGTAATTTATTTATTTATGTTATTGAGATATAATTGGCAAAGAACATTGTGTCATTGAAAAATGTACAGCATGTCTATCGTGTCATATAACAATCATTCTTTTTTGTTGTGGGAAGAATTAAGATCTAGTTTCTTAGCAACATTGAAGTCTATAATCCAGTATTGTTGACTACAGTCACTGTACTGTGCATGAGGTCTCCAGACTTATTTATCTCTTAGTTGCAAGTTTGTACCTTAAACCATATATCCCTAACTCCTTCTGCACCCCTGCCCCCACCCCATTCCACTTTCTACCTTTCCTGATGTTCTAAGAAATTGTTCAAGTTCAAGGGGGGCATGCTGGGGTCCAGTGTGAGTGCTGGGCCACAGCATCAGGCCCATCTTGGTGTCAGGGGCTGTTTTTCTCCTTCTCAAAGCTGATACAAAAGGATCAAGCCACTTGTTCAAAGTCACGACGCTGGTTAAATAACGGAGTGAGTATGCAAGTCCAGGCAGCCTGGCTCTAGAGGGTGTGATTGAAGCCACTGCATCACCTCTCCTCCTGGATGTGCTTTTGTCCAGCCCAGCGTGACTCAGTGGTTGAGCATCAACCTATGAACCAGGAGGTCACGGTTCAATTCTCAGTCAAGACACATGCCTGGGTTATGGGCTCAATCCCTAGTATGGGACATGCAGGAGGCAGTCAATCAATGATTCTCTCTCATCATTGGTGCTTCTATCTCTCTCTTCTTCTCCCTTCCTCTCTGAAATTATATATATATATATATATATATATATATATATATATATATATATGTGTGTGTGTGTGTGTTTGTGTGTGTGTGTGTGTGTGTGTGTGTATAGTATATATATATACAGTGGTGCCTCACACAACGAACTTAATTCGTTCCAGGAGCAAGTTTGTTATGCGAAAAGTTCGTTATGTGAAACGCTTAGTCACCTGGGCAAGGTAACACAGCTAGAACATAGCAGAGACCCAAAACCATGATGCCTCACACACCACCTCAACATCTCAGAAGACCACACCTCTTCCTACAAACAAATGACTCGCCCAGGGCAGAGGAAGTTGGGGACACGGTAAGATGGCCTGGAAGTCAGATATGGCAGGGACTTGGGGCCAGGAGGCACTATCTTCCCAGACTCAATGTTTGTTTTTCCTGAAGAAGCACGGCTCAGACCCAGAAGGAAATGAGCCAACAAGGTGTGCCCCAGTGTGGAAGACTCACCAGACTCGCCAGCACAACCACCCAGCTGCCCAAGCAGGAAGCAGGCGCAGCAACCTGGCATTGACAAACCCCTGCCCGCTTCTCCAAAGATTCCCAGAGCTCGCATTTACCATTTATACAATTCACTTAGGAATCCCGAAATGTGTAAATCTTGGTGTTCTTACTGTTCCATAAAAGAAACAAAGTACTAAGTGCAGACACATTTCCTTAAATGTTCGCAGCTTTGTTTCCATCGTCTCAGATATGTCATCAATCCTTTATAGCAAGTCCTTAGAGGATAACAGGTACTGGGCATTGTGTGGGGAAGTCTCAGGATCCCAGGGAGAGGGCAGGGATGATCCGCTAATTATCATTATTATTATAATGGAGGCTTTCTTTGGTGTCGGCCCCCATCATTCATATTCCTCCTCAGCTCCCACTCCCTTCTCCCGCCTGCTCACAGCTACCTGGGCCAAATTCAGCATCACTCCCATTTTATTTTATTTTTTTAATATATTTTTATTGATTTCAGAGAAGAGGGAGAGGGAGAGAGAGAAACATCAGTGATGAGAGAGAATCATTGATCAGATGCCTCCTGCACACCCTCTACTGGGGATCAAGCCCGCAACCCAGATATGATCCTGGGACCTTTCACTATCCACTGAGCCAAACCAGTTTCGGCCAAGGAAATAAATTTTAAGTACAATCTTTGGGTCTGGTCCTACCCAAGAAGGAACACTTGCCTTTTTGGTTTTCTGTAAAAATCAGAAATTTATTGAGTCTGCACCCTCTCAGAAGAAGAAAAGCTCACTGGCTCTTTGGGCTGGAGTGTGGCCCTTTAACTTGTTAACCTTTGTGAATCAGGGTTCCAGAGCTTTGCAAAGATGCGTTACCATCAGAGGTCTATGCAGAAATAATCAATTCCTTGATTAAAATCTGACAGCTTAATTATTAGAGCTTAATAGCTCAACCTTAATTAGACTCTACATCATTATTTGATAATATTCATAGATTTCCCTTGTGGCTGCACACACTTGTCTTTTATCAACTGATT
Organism: Pipistrellus kuhlii; assembly: GCF_014108245.1. Lineage (NCBI taxonomy): Eukaryota > Metazoa > Chordata > Mammalia > Chiroptera > Vespertilionidae > Pipistrellus > Pipistrellus kuhlii. The sequence goes on from NW_023425540.1 coordinate 85,028,407, forward strand.
ACAAATGCCCGATCTTGACCTCCATATTCAGAAAAGTGTCGTAGAACATGAAAAGACTTCATTAACAGTAATGCCAACCTCACCATGGCCTTGCTCACAATTGAGAATTCTCTGACTTCTATGTACTTTTAAGATCTTCTGGAAGCAGTCCACTGCATAGTTTATTTGATTTCCACCTTGATATTTTTACAAGTTTTATAAAGTATGAAATAATATCATGGGAGTTTACTTTCACCTGAAAAAGATACTCATAGATTTTTCCTCTAACCAGAGAATAGGTCAGTTTCTAGCCCAGGTGCAAGTCACTGAAATTTTTGCATATGGTGGTAGAGTTATGTGGAGTGCTGTGTAAGCAAAGAAAAAAATATGAGTTTTTTTTAACATATTTTTATTGATTTCAGAGAAGAAGGGGAAGGGAGAGAGTGATAGAAACAACAATGATGAGAGGGAAACATTGTCTGCCTTCTGCATGCTCCACATGGGAATCGAACCACGACCTCCTGGTTCATGGGTCGATGCTCAATCATTGAGCCACATCAGCCTGGCAAGAATATGAGTCTTAAAGCCATAAAGACCTGGATACTATGTTTTAGGTTCTTTTTTTGAGATATAATTGACATCATATTAATGTCAGGTATACATCATAATGATTTGCTAAATCTTTGGTCTTCTGAGCCATATGGTCTTGGTTGAGTTTTTCACCTCAGTTTTGTAAAATTTTTCTAAAATGAGTGCCTTCATTAGGAAAATTATAGTAATAATTTCTAGTCCTTGGGGTGCAGATGTGAAGTTCAAGGGATGAAAACATACCTGCCACATAGTAAATGTTCAATAAATGTTGCATAGTAAGCCATCAGCTGTTGCAGAATGATGCGAAGTCCATTTACCTGTGGCGACCACTCCAAGGGAGGAAGCGATGATACCTCTGCATTTGGGGCCTTCTGGAGAGTAATGAGGGGAAAGGGCTGTCAAAGTTAATGACACCATTACAACCCGCCGACTGAGCCAGTTCTTCTCGGGTGTCTTTTGGGCTTTGTGAGGAGTGGAGTTAAACCTTCCCAGAAATTTCCAGAACAGCTTCATGAGCCTGGTCTAGAGCAGAAATTCCTACACTTTGAGTTGAGCTACAAGCCTGTAGTCCTGGCTTTGTGTGGGATGAAAGTAAGCAAATCCCTTGTGTCTCTGGGACTCAGCTTTCTTATTTGAAAGGAGACTCACCCCTCCTTTCCAAAGACCTGCTCCTGTTATAGAATCACCTGGAATGTCTATTTAAATTGAAATATAGCCCTTACCGGTTTAGCTCAGTGGATTCAGCCTGCAGACTGAAAGGTCCCATGTTCTATTCTGGTCAAGGCCATGTACTTTGGTTGCGGGCACATCCTTGGTAGAGGGTGTGCAGGAGGAAGCTGATGGATGTCTCTCATCTGATGTTTCTGGCTCTCTGTCCCTCTCCCTTCCTCTCTGTAAAAAATTAATAAAAAAATAAAATAAATTGAAATATAGTATACAATATCTCACACATACACACACACACACACACATAATGACTATTTTGACATAAGACTTTTGTAAATATACTTATCTCTGAGACTCAACCTCAAAGACATTGATTCAGTAGATCCAGAGGGATTTCCAATAATCTATATATTTTTTTAATTTTCCAAGGAATTCTGATGGGCAGCCAGGTTGGAAAACAAGATTGGCAACCCTCTAGTTGCTCCCCACATGAATGAAAATCTGATTGATGCCTTGCCTGGGACAGGAGGCCCATGATAACCCCTCCTTTTCCTCAGCATCAGTGAGCAAGATAAGGAAATAAGCTGAAATGCTGAAAAAGGCAGCAACGATTTAGCAACCATCTCCCACTCCCTGAGCTCTGTGACTAGACAACTCTGCTTCCTTAGGCAGCCCCGACTGTTGTCAGTATTAACCTTATTCATAATTGATGTTTCGGAAAATCTAGCAAACACAATGGCTGTTTCCAGAAACTAGGTTGCTCTCATCGGTGGGGGATTATTTTCCTCCTCAACATTATTTCCCATTAATTTTGAGATGTATTTTTACTGGGGGTTTTTTGCATTATTTTCCCAGCATGGACCTACCAGCAACCAAGAAACACTTTAAAAATCCTATTAACTTTATCTAACGGAAAGTCTCACAATATCAGAATTGCCAAAGGTCTGTTTTGTTCGGGAGTTAACCTTGGGGAGCTTTTAGATGTTCTCTAGGGCGGGCACAGGGGATTGCAGAAATCTTTCAATTCCCCGTCCTTGGAGATCGGGGCACGCTTGGCTAAGTATGAACTGCTCATTCCTAATTTGTTTCTCTGGATGAATATTGATTTGACTCCTGTTGTGTATCGCAAATGTACACCAACCTCCAGCCATGTGGGTCACTTGAGGGTTTTGATTGAAAATTCAACTTTGAGCAACTGGAACTCTCACACAAATTTTGGATGTGTGTGTGGTGGGGAGGGAGTGGGCTTTACCTGTTGCTCCCCCAGATGCCTTAGTTAAGAACACGGTCTATGGGAAAGTCATCATCGTGGCTGTTCAACAAGGCAGGGCCACCTTCCCTGTGCCCGGCCAGGCACCTTCGGCATCCGCTGGAGGTCAAGCTTGGAGAAGCTTCTAAGGAGAGCTGCTCATCCGGAACCTGGCAAATTCAATGACCTCTCTGGTTCCGTAGCAAAGCTGTCTAGATCAGCATTTCTGAAACATTCATTCTTTTGTGCCTTTGCATTGGTTCAGTCATCTGGCATGCCTTTTTATCTTTTCCAGCATGCTCCATTTTTATTAGGCTGCACACAGGAGAGGACCTACTTATATAGTTCTGAGCAGTATCTCTGGTCTCTAGGTGTTTGGAGTCTTTTTTTTTTTTTTTTTTTAGTGATGTTTTTTAAATGATAATTGTCAAAAGCACTCTATTTTAAGAATCCAAGAATGTATATAAAAAGAAGATAAGAGCCCTAATGGGTTTGGCTCAGTGGATAAAGCGTCGGCCTGCGGACTGTAAGAGTCCCAGGTTTGATTCCGGTCAAGGGCATGTACCTTGGTTGCGGGCACATCCTCATTAGGAGGTGTGCAGGAGGCAGCTGATCGATGTTTCTCTCTCATCAATATTTCTAACTCTCTATCCCTCTCCCTTCCTCTCTGTAAAAAATCAATAAAACATATTTTTTTAAAAGAAGATAAGATCCTTAAGGGCAAATGTTTTATTGACGGGGGAGAGGGAGGGAGCCAATGGATATTAGCCTCTCTCCTCTTTCTTGCCAATACCCCATTGCTTATCTTGAGGCTCATGTTGTCAGGGCGATGGGAGGGACTGAGCAAAGAAGTCACAGTAAGGAGAAGGCATTGCCTACACCCCTAACCCCAGGTGCTACGGGGAGGCATTAAAGGGACAGTGTGTTTCCTAAGAGTCTGCAAACCAAATAGGATTCCTACTTTGTTCCATCCCCCAGGGAGCCAGGGAGGTCTCAGCTTGGGGGTGGAGGTGGGAAATTCCAGCCAGGAGCAGCCTGCAGTGCCATATGCATTTCCAAAGTGGAACAAACCAGATGTTGATGGCACACAAGACTGCACAGGCAAAAAAAATAAAAAAATAAAGCAATAAGACAGGCATCAAGAATTAGAGAGGAAGCAAGACGTGGAAACACCCTTTTCCAATGGGGCTTGGGGAAGCAAGAGGTGTCAGAGATGCTGAGCCCAGCCTGATGCAGAAGCCTCAGGTTGGGGTCCAGTGACAAACACCCCATTTGCCCAGGATGGGGTGATTTCATAGGATGCCAGACTTTCTGTTTTAAATGCAGGAGAGAGAAAAAACACCAGAAACCGAGACTGAGTTGGTCACCCTAAGTAAGGGAGACAGTTTAAGATACTTGCTACAGCATGGACTTTAAAGTCAGACTGAATGGGTCTGAATCCCATCTGTGCTAAGTAGCCTGGTACTGGTTACTTGACCTATCCTTGGTTAAGTTGTTAAGTTTCCCCCTCAGAGGGATGTCTTGTAGAGGAGCAAAATTGACCACCCCAAGATATGCCTGTTTGTCATGAGGATTCTTTTTGGCTGATTATTTGTAGGAAACAAATTGTTAGCTATTCTATGATGTGGTAAGGCTTTGTATAGAAAGGCTTTCAGTTTTGAGTTACTTCTTATGAAACAGACTTTTTTTTAAAGTGTAGAAAACACTTTAATTTTTAACTATACGTATCATTTCTAAGTAAATGTGCAATATTCATTATATCAATTTATTAAAATTATGTACATGTTCATATCAGATTGAAAAGAAATTCAAACCTCACTGTAAAACATAAGTTTTAAAGAGAAAAACACAGTATTTCTTTAGTGTAGATTTATTAAACACTTTAGTAAACAAGATCTTAACCTGCTTTGTTTTTTTCTGCTTTCTGAAAGGTTAGTGTAATTATTGAAGCTTCTAACCAAGAAAGAATGTAAGACCCTGGGACACTTGTTCTCTTGTTTTCAGGGATTGGCCACACCCTTAGCTATTGCTTATATGTGGCAAAAGGATTTTTAGTTTAGCTTTTATAACCTAAAAGAAAAAAAAAAGATTCTTTGTTTGCTTGTGGGTTTGTATAATAATTGAAGCTAAATGTTGCTGATCTATGATATAAAAACTGCCTCCTGTTTTCCATATTTAGAAATATTATATATCATATAAAGACTATAAAGTTTCATAAATCTTTATATTTCAAGCTCTTTATTTAAACATTGTTGGATTATGTGGCATAAACCTTGTTTCATTATTTAATAAACTGGAGTAATATATAATTTTTTTTAATGTCACCAGAAAGGGAACCTAGCTTTGGGAGGGGCAGCCTAAGGCTGCCTGGTAGCTGTGGGCTCTTCACTTCGTGCAGGACAAATTTCACGGCGCGAGTCCGGGTGAATTTTAGAGGACATTTCTGAACGCTGGGGGCAGTGAAACAAGAAGGGGCTGGGAGGGGGCCTTGGGGATGGGTTCAGGGATATGAACTGCCGCTGCCCATTCCTGCCCTGGTTGCAAGACTCACAGGGTCCCTTAAAGTTTAGGAGAAGCCTGCCTGTGGGGGGAAGGAGTAGGGGAAGAAGTGGAAGAAGGCGAGGGCTGTGCTCCTGGGAGGGAGAGTGCATGCTGGGACCTTTGTTTTGAGGGGTTTTTACAAGCTGGGTGTTTAGAGTAGGTCTTACTGGAGGATCTCAATAGAATATTCCTCATCTTTATGCTGATGTACCAAAATGAGATGTGTTCTCTTAGCTTCATCTGTACTTGGGTGTGGTTAGCAAATGGCACTCGTTAGATTTCTGCTATCTGTCTCCCTGAGTGGGGTGATTTAAGCCATTTACCCTCTGGTTGGGAAGGAAGTGCAAACCATTTACTCTTAAGTGACTTGGTGTAGGGAAGACAGGATTTGCCAGATGGCTGCAAACTGCTTGGCATCTAGAGCTCCTAGCACATGTGTCAAACACAAGGCCCGCGGGCCAAATCCGTCCCGCCAGGCCTTGCAATGTGGCCCGCACCGTGCTGTCATCACTGCACTCCGCTGCGTTTCCATCACAATGACAGTTTATGACTGTTCAGTAAACCATTCGGCCCGCGATTTAGGCTGGATTTTAGATTTTGGCCCCTTCTCTGATTGAGTTCGACACCCCTATCCTAGAGGCTGCAAATGGCTGTTTAACTATCTCCATTTCCCTGTTCCACTTGCCCTGGCGCACTGGCCCGGCTCAAAAAGATTCAGAACGAACCTTTGAGCATCCTTCTCACTGCCTAAAAGAATTTGGATGGAAGGAAGGATGCAGTTCCCTGGATGATAACTACCTGTCATATACTACTAGAGGCCCAGAGCACAGATTTGTGCACATGTGGGCTCCGTCAGCCTGACCTGTGCTCTCTCAAAATCTGGGACCCTTCAGGAGATGTCAGACTGCCGGTTTTGGCCTGATCCCTGCAGGCCAGGCTGACATCCTCTTAGGGACGTAGCAGTGCTGAAGCAGCAGGCAGCCAGGGAGGAGCCAAAGCCAGGGCCAGGTGCTGCACCATAGCTCATCCCGCCCCTACTGTGCCTGCCACCACCAGTTCTCAGTAGTGCTGCTCCCACCACAACTGCACTCTGCAGCCATAAGCCCAACTTCTGGCCGATCAGTGCTCCCACTGTGGGAGCACACTGGCACCAGAGGGCAGCTCCTGTGTTGAGCATCTGCCCCCCTGGTGATCAGTGCATGTCATAGTGACTGATCAACATCTCAGTCGTTCTGGTCATAACGGTCGCTTTGGCTTTTATATACATAGATGAAGTAGGGTGGGATAGGGAGCAGCCTAGCAAAACCTGTTTGTTAACATTCCTCTCTGTGGCCCAGTGTCTCACGGGACATGGCAAACATTTGTTTATGAAACATTTGCTTTTTTCATCTTCTTCTGAACGTCTCTTCTTCCCTGTGAAGTCCCCAGAGCACCACCCGCTTCTCCTCAGCTCACAACAGCTTCATTTTGTCTCTCATGTTTACGTGGATTTCCCCGCACGCACCTAATTAACTCTGATTTTCTCCTGTTAATCTGTTTCGTGTCAATTTAATTCTTAGACCAGCCAGAAGGACTTAGAAGGATAGATGGGGGAAAAAATTCTCTCCAATAGCAGTAAAATAAACACTAAGAAAGCAAGCAACACGTATCGCATAGGGCTTGGAGCAGAGTTGGCCCTGGGGGTGTTTTCACTCCCATCATTCTTAAGAAGTGAGCTACCAGGTGCCTTCTGAATGCCTCCTGTGCTAGAAGGTAAGGATGAAGCCGTCATGTGGGGATGCCTCAGGACAATGAGAGACAACAGGAAAATCAAAAGGCCAGGAATGAAAGCGGAACTGTGCTGAGACTGGACCTCCTCAGAGTGAAGAGGAACAGAATTTGCCACCCCAAAGCATGCCTCTTTGGCATAAGGATTGTTGGGGGTGATTTTTTTTTTTTTTTTTTTAAGAAACAACAGACACCGGAGAAGTTCTGCAAACCAAGTAGAAGTTACCCTCTTGTAAGAGAAATGTACATCACTGCCGGAAATCTCCACTTGTAAGTGTCTCCTTGGGTGCCAGGGAAAGAAAGACGACTACATGTCTAGAAACTTCTATCCATGGAGATAGAATGACATAAATCTGCCCAACAGCCATACCCTTGGTTATTGTGCTTTTCTTGGGAAACTCCCGGGACTGCCCTCCTCACCCCCAACATCTTCTGTTGTCTTTAGCTGGAAATGGTATCTAAGGGGGTGGTGAGGCCATTTCAGGGACTGTCTTGGTTTTTTCCTGCATGCAGGAGGTATACATGTTACCAAACTTCCCTTTGTTTTTCTCCTGTTAATCTGTCTTTTATTATGGAGGTGGGGATCTCAGCCAAGAATTTAGAAGGAAAATTATTTTTCTTTCCTTCACAGCAGGCTATACTATTATACATACTATGAATTAATATTCATTAATTATTATTAGGTGCCAGGCAGTTCAACAAACACAGAGTGCCTATTGAAAGAGGTTGCTTGCATTGATTGCCCCCATTAATCTCCTCCCTGCTTCCACATCTTTCCAGTGTGACTAACAGCTCCTCCTATCAAGAGCTAGTCTGCCTTCCCACCAATGTTGCCCAGGCTGGCCTATCACCTGCTCTGGCCCATAGAACACAGTGGACTTGACAATGTTCCAGTCCTGCACTGAGGCCTTAAGAGGTTTTGCAGGTTGCAGCTATCTCTCTAGGGCCCTTGCCTCCACCAGAACAAACCCAGGCTGGACTCTGGAGGCTGAGAGAGCAGGTGAAAGAGGATCAGGAGACCTCAGCCAACCTCCAGAAAAAGCCACCACACTGACCCTCAGCTGTCCACAGACACAGGAGGGAGCCCCCCAGGGAGTAGAAGAACCCCCCTAAACTGCCAACACATAGACTCATGAGCAAAAATAAACATTTATAATTCTTTATTTTTTTAATATATTTTATTGATTTTTTACAGAGAGGAAAGGAGAGGGATAGAGAACCAGAAACATCGATAAGAGAGAAACAGCAATCAGCTGCCTCCTACACACCCCCCACTGGGGATATGCCTGCAACCAAGGTACATGCCTTTGACCGGAATCGAACCGGGAACCCTTCAGTCCACAGGCCAACACTCTACCGTGTTTCTCCGAAAATAAGACCTATTTACAGGTTTCCTTCTGAGTGAAATGTAAGGCATCCCCCAAAAATAAGGCCCGCTAGGCTAAACAAGAGAGATTTGGTCCACTGATTCTGAAAGAAATGGAGTCACAAGAAATTCACCAGGAAATTCAGGAATTGGATTGTTATGATGATGTTCCAGAAGATGATGACATGATTGTCATTGAATAAATGAGTAAATTCTTGATACTGTAGGATTCACAGTTTGTCTGGTTTGTGTTGACAACTACCGTACTACCGTACCGTATACAGGTAATAAATGTCCTTTATTTTCATTTAACAATAAATGTGTACCGTATTCTTCTTCATGGAAAAATAAGACATCCCCTGAAAATAAGACCTAGCACATCTTTGGGAGCAAAAATTAATATAAGACACTGTCTTATTTTGGGGGAAACAGGGTATCCACTGAGCCAAACCGGTTAGGGCAAGCATTTACAATTTTAAACCACTAAATTGTGAAATGATTTGTTACACAGCCATAGCTATCTAATATACTTACTAAGTAGCCAATGTTTTTAATACATTCTTTTTGTCCTTGCAGTTAAAAATTTATCATTCTCTTTGTTATAAGGGGTTTCGTGACAGAAAGGAGGAAAAATGTCTTGGCTGGGGTCACTCATCTGCTAAGTCCCAGAGCCAGAACAGAAACTAGCTCCATTTAATTCAAAACCCCTTTCTCTGAGCCTCATTTCGGGCTACCTAAGATGGTGCTAAATCTGCTAATATTCAAGGTTGTCCCTATATTTCAGGAGAGCTAATCGGGCAGGTCTGGACATCAGCTACCAAAGCCAGACTCCTCAATGTCCAGGCCAGCCACGCAGGCTCACAGCCCCGTAGGAAATTAGTGTCACAGGAGAGCTGGGGCAGAATATTAAACCTCATAAAAGACACTACTGTATTCAGAACAATGAGCAACATGAGAATTAGCAGAGCAGGAGTGAGATTTATAAAAGATAAACAAAGCCCATTTACAGCACATAATCCTTTATCTGATGGGCAAGAGGAAGTCATAAGCAGGGATTTATTTAGGAAAAGATTAAGACCCCGTAGACATTCTCGCTCATGGGGCTTTACTTTCTGGTTTATCTTAAACATCACAAGAGGAAGTCAGGGCTGGCTTTTCAGTTTGTCTCAGCGACCAGACTAAAGGATTCTGAAGAGTAAGGTCTCACGGGCCAGCTTCCAAACTCATTAAAAATCATTATTTTTAGCCCATTTTATCAAATGGAAAATGAAATTGCAGAGTCTAACAGAGCAGGTCCAGTGAGAGGTGAATAGACGCTCTCTGAAACCTGGTAAGCAGGTTGGCAGGAAGTCAGGTGTGTCTGTATACACATTTCCCCATTGTGGTAAACCCATCTCACACACACACACAAACATATAAACACAGGACTATAGGTGAGTGCACAGACAGGCATAACACAGATAAACATAAAAAGACCCACCTGTATGTATGAGAACACACATACAAACACAGGAGCATCAATGATCATGAAGTGTACAATGCCCAGCACACACAAATATACATGTGCAGAGACACATAAATACTCACAGAGACACATAAACAGCCTCTTATGCAAAAGCACACGGGCTTAACTACACATGCAAACACATTTGCTCCTGCATACATTCACTTAACCTCCATCAACCCCAGACCTCCTCCTACTGGGTTTCCCTTCCAGGATTTGTCCTCAGAATGAGAGCTTTTACCTGCAAATACTGCCAGGAAAGAATCTTCCCATTGATTCTCTTACCTCAACCAGAACGCTCATCTCCCTCTGGACCCTACAGCCCGTCCTGACCTCAGCAAGAAGGCACTTAAGGAGCCCTGAGCCAATGGCTGGGACTGATCATGAAGTCAGCACTTCAGACTCCCCTTTGAGAGACTATGCCTGTGTCCGATCCTCGGGCTGAAATGGGGGCAAAAACAGCAGGAAGACCAGGGTTCAAATCCTGCCTCTGCTGCTTCCTAGCTTGAACGTGAGGCCTATCACATAAATATGCTGAACTTCAGCATCCTCCATTGTAAAATGGGGACAGTGATTCCTACCAAAGAGGGATTTGCAAGGATTAAAGGTGTGTAAGTCCTTGATTTAGTACCTGGCACGTAGCAGGTGTCAACAATTGCTGGGAGAAAAAGATATTTTCAAGGACCTGTGCTCCATCCACTCAATGAAAGACTTCGCTTTTTATATCTTCTTCTTCCAAGTATAACATAATCCCAAGCTACTTTGCCTTTATATTCTATGCATCATTATTAAATATTTTATCCAAAAAGATCCTTTTTTTTTTCTTTAATTCTCTCCACATAAATGTCTCTGGTATGAACAAAGACTAATTTCTTCTTCTGTCCTTGAGCGACATCTTTTCCAGGGGACCATATATCTGATTATGTTCATTAACACCATTCAGCAAATTGACTTTGTTAAACCCAAATTCTCTTTATAGGTGATATTTCAAGACCCAACGCCTCCTGGAAAAAAAAAAAGAAAGAAAGAAAGAAAGAAAGGAAAAAAAAAAAAAGGAATTAAAAGTTGCCATCTCAAAGTCAGAAACAGATTTTACTCTTAAAAGAAACCTGAATTTAAAAGGTGGACCTTGCAATGGCGGGTTTGGAGTTTTCATTGCAATGCACATTCATGGAACACTAGAAACATTTCTGAGCACCTACTATGTCCTATGCACCATGACTGGAACCCACATTACAAAGCTACAGACTCAAGTGCAAAAGCAAAGTACATAAGAAATCAGAATTCAACCTGGCCAGAGAAATTATCTGCAAGATATTAATTTTTAAAATGTGCAAGGTGAAGACCAGAAGGAATAATTAATTCTGCAGCAGAGAGGTCAAGGAGGTGTGGGAGGCACATTAACTTTTCTTGCCCGGCATCACTTCCTTCTTTCCTTTATATCAGTATCCTTATTTCCTTTGGGGAATTCTCCCTCTCCAATTATATGCCGTCTTTCTGAGCTGTCAATCAGGCGGCATTCCCCAGGGGCAGGCGCTTGACTCAAGTCTAACCCATCAGTCTCTCATGGCTGGAAATATTAAACAAAGGGATTAGGCAAAGGATGGAGAAGCAACAAAGAGTTGGCAGTTGAAAAAGACTCATCGCTTTCTTTTTTTTATGTGGGCAGTTTTTATTCTTTATTTTTTATTATTGTTTTATCTTTATTGTTGAAAGTATTACAGATGTCCCATTGTTTGTTTGTTTGTTTGTTTCCCATTAACCCCTCCATCCCACACCTGCCCCTCCCAGGCCTTCACCACTCCACTGTCTATGTTAGGGGTGTCGAACTCAATCAGAGAAGGGGCCAAAATCTAAAATCCAGCCTAAATCGCCGGCCGAATGGTTTACTGAACAGTCATAAACTGTCATTGTGATGGAAATGCAGCGGAGTGCAGTGATGACAGCACGGTGCGGGCCACATTGCAAGGCCTGGCGGGACGGATTTGGCCCGCGGGCCTTGTGTTTGACACATGTGGTCTATGTCAATGGGCTATGCATAAAGGCATATATGTTCCCCAGTTAAACACTCTCCACCCACCCAGCCACCCACCTACCGCCACCTTCCCTCTGAAATTCAACATTCCGTTCTATACTTCTATGCCTCTGGATCTATTTTGTTCATCAGTTTATTTTGTTCATTATACTCCAGATGTGAGTGAGATCGTGTGATACTTATCTTTTCCCAACTAGCTTATTTCACTTAGCAAGAATACTCTTCAGGTCCATCCCTGCTATTGCAAATGGTAAGAGTTCTTTCTTTTTTATAGCTGCCCAGTATTCCATGGTATAAATGAAGCATGGCTTTTTTATCCACTCAACTGCTGGCGGGCACTGGACTGTTTCCAAATCTTAGCTATTGTCAATGGTGCGGCTATGAGCACAGGGGTGCATACATTCTTTCTGATTGGTGTTTCTGGTTAAGAGACTCACCTCTTTATTTAGAACCCTCAGAGCTGCCCCACCTCTGTTCTTCAAGATTTCCCACCCCATAGTGTTCCAATAAATGGATTTGTTTCCCAGGTTACACAGAGTTGAATGATTCTCCACAAAGATGTAGAAACCTCCACAGGGAGAGAGCTGACTTGGGTTTGGAAGAATGAAAAGGAGCTCACCGTTGCTGAAGAATAAGAAAGTGCAGAGAAATTGCACACAGGTGTGAAGGCACCAGGTGAACTTCAGGAGCACATGGGGATAAGGAGATTGTTACGAAGCGAGTCCCCAAGAGATGAACCGCCGGAGCCAATTTGATTAAGCATGCAAGAGTTTATTACAGATTCGAATCCGGGCTCAAACCTTGGCTGACGCAGCAGCTGGCAAACACCCAGGTAAGAGCCCCAATGGAGGGGCAGTCCCTCCTCTTATACCTCTTTTTCCCATCCCATCCCACTGTTGGTCTGTCACCCTCTGGCCCCTCAGGACAAAGAACTGGCCGTCTTTAGCTGTTCCTTAGGTGATTTACACAACCTGGCCTGTTTTGCTTCAAACAGAATGTTTGTTCTGACTCCAAACAGGAGTGCAGGATGCTGCAGGTTTTTTATGTCCCCAATTTCCCAGCCAGATCTGGAGGGAGGTCTGCATGTCTTACTACAAAGGAATTCCAGGCACTGAGTTACGAATGACTCTATTTTTTTAAACTTTTTCCCCCTGGCCTGGTCTGTCTCCAGAGTCATCTCTTGGGCAGACGGGGCAGATTGTCACAGAGATCTCAGCATGGCTGGAAAATACAGATGAGTGCCATATGCAATCTGAAGACAAAGACCCCCGTCCTCTGGATCCCAGCACCTCACACAGAGCCTGGCACACAGAGGTGCTCAAGAAGTACAGTATTTGTGGAACCCTAACCAGTTTGGCTCAGTGGATAGAGCATTGGCCTGCAGACTCAAGGGTCCCAGGTTCAATTCCAGTAAAGGCCATGTACCTTGGTTGCATGCACATACCCAGTAGGGAGTGAGCAGGAGGCAGTTGATGGATGTTTCTCTCTCATTGATATTTCTTACTCTCTATCCATCTCCTTTCCTCTCAAAACTCAATAAAATATATTTTAAAAATAAGTGTTTGTGGAATGAATGAGTGATAGAATGACAGAAACAGGGCCAAAGAGTCTTGTGACCCACACTGGGCTTTGCAATACCCATAGGGCATGCAGAAGCACAAGATACCTTTTTAATTGGGGGAGAGACATAATTCAGAAATGAATATCTTAAATCTTTGTTTTCAATTACGTGGCATGATGGAGGTGTTAGCTAACGCTATGTGGTAACCGTTTTTGCAATATATAAGCATATCAGATCAACATGTCGTATACCTTAAACTTCTGCATTATATGTCATTATATCTCAATAAAGCTGGAAAACATAAAATATAATAAAATGTTCATTTTAAAATCTAACCCTGGTTTCTACTGAAGAACAGGTTGGACATGACCAGGGCTGAAAGCAAGGATCTCAATTAGGAGGAAGGCGGTGGTGGCCTGAAATTGCCCCTGGCAAAGGCGATGAATTTGACAGGTCCTAGTGATTGTTTGCATGTGGGTGGAGAGGGGGAGGGAAAATGCAAAGATGACCCCAAATTTCTCTTCCTGGTCGGTGACGGTGCCATTCACTAGCAAACGGAGTGTGAGAAGAGAAACAAGTAGGGCAGAAAAATGAAGAGTTTCGCTTGGACCTGTCAGGTTTGAGGCTCCTGCGACACAGCCACGATGAGATGCTGAGTAGGTTTTCAGCACAGGAGATCAATCGGCGCAGATAGAGTCAATGATCCACTAGCATCCTGACCAGAATCTTAACTTGGGGGTCCCTGGTCCCTGAGCTTCATGCAATGTTACAGATACATGTACATTTTCTGGAGAGAAAATCCAAGTTCTGCATCACTCTCTGAAATGAATCTGTGCCCGAGAAGGGTCAAGAGACACTAACAGAGATAGTGGATGAGGCCACAACTGTCAATGCATTTTCCCAGGGGTTGGGGTAGGGGTAAGGGCTCTCCACAGAAACACAGCTGCTGTAGGCCCATTGTTTGTGGCCCCCAAAATTCAGATGTTAAAACCTGATCTTCAATGTGATGGCAATAGGAGGTGAGGACTTTGCGGGGGAGGGGGGTAATTAGGCCATAAGGATGGAGCCCTCATGAAAGGGATTAGTGCCCTGATGAAGGAGGCCCCAGAGAGCTCCTTGTCCCTTCCACCATGTGAGGTCAATGAGAGGTGGCTGTATGGGAGACAGAAAACAGCCCTCACCAGACTTCACCAGCACCCTAATCTTGGGCTTTCCAGCCTCCAGAACTATGATATAGGAATTTACATTATTTATTGATATAAGCCACTCGGGCTATGGTATTTTATTAAAGCAGCCAAAATAAAAATTAAAAATAAGACAAGGACCAATAGGATATGATGATAGATGATGATGATGAAGATAGATGATAGATAGATAGATAGATAGATAGATAGATAGATAGATAGATAGATGATAGAGGCAGAGACAGAAAGGGCCAGACACAGGGAGAGATTTCAAGGAATTGCATGAGCTGGCAAACTCAGAACTGGTAGGGCAGGCTGGAAACTCAGGTGGGATTTCTATGTTCCAGTCTTGAGGCAGAATTTCCTCTTCTGGAAATCTCAGTTTTGGCTGATTGGATGAGGCCTCCCTCATTATCAAGAGTAATCATCTTGCCTGGCCAGTGTGATTCAGTGGTTGAGTGTCGACCTATGAACCAGGAGGTCCCAGTTCAATTCCCTGTCAGGGCACATGCCCAGGTTGCGTGAGCTCCATCCCCAATGGAAGACATGCTGATTAGAGAGATGATTCTCTCTAATCATAGATGTTTCTATCTCTCTCTCTCCCTCTCCCTTCCTCTCTCTGAAAATCAATAAAAACATTTTTTTTAAAAAGAGTAATTACCTTAAAGTCCATTGATTGTAGATGCTAACCACAGACATTAACAGATACCTTCACAGCAACACCTAGATTAATGTTTGATTAAATTACTGGGTCCCACAGCCTCACCAGACTGACACGGAGAAATAGCCGCCACGGTCAGTGAGCAGAAATTTGTCAACAAAGGCAACCGTTGACTCCTTGGGTTTGGTCTTGGACTCCAGCCAGGCTGGAGCCACAAAGGTACAGAACCCAGAGAAGGGTTTCCCATTCCCCTCTTCTGTTCCCTACTAACCCCCAGAAGCTTGGGCAGCTTAGTGCACACAGGGGCAAGCATTGGCCAAGCTGTGTCAGGGACCGAGTACAGGGAGTCAAGCAGGTAAATTCATGAACATGAGGCTTGTGGACATCTTGGTTCTTGCTTCAATATGTTTCCAAAGGAACTTATGTTTCCTGATACTGTTGCAACCCTTCCTGGGGGAGGAAATAACAAAGGAGGGTTTTAGGCACCTATTGGGGATTGGGTGACTTTATTTTTTCCTTCTTACACCGGTGCTGGGATGTGGGAGTTTGTTCTCCCCCTTGAGGAAACTAAAAGTTGAAAGGGGTAAGTGAATGGCCTGTGATTAAACAGGGGGTAAGGGATGGGGTGGGATTTGAACCCAGGCCCTTTCCTCTACCTTTTGCTCTAACAGATTGTACAGTGGCGGGTTACTCAAAGAAGCACCAGCCTGACAGTAAAGATTCCATCTCTTAGAAGATCCAAAGAGTCTTCCTAGTGGCAAAATCGTAGCAAAAGCAGAGAGGGGTGAGCACCTGCCTGTGGTCCTGGCATAAGATTTGGGGATTACCAACCACACACCCCCTTCTAACCAGCAAATACTAGTAATTCACACAAGGAAATAAGGAAACATTAAAACACAATCATTTTTTTTTATATGTGTTTGCTGATTTCCTAGAGAGAGAGGAAGGGAAGCTGGAGAAAGAGAGAAATATCAATCGGCTGCCCCCTGCACAACCCGAGAATGTGCCCCAGCTGGGAATCAAACCAGCAACCTCCTGGAGCATGGGGTCGATGCTCAGCCAACTGAACCACACCAGCCCAGCAGAACACACTCAGTTCTTATTCGACGTAGTTATGCTCTATAAAATCACCACAAACACTAAACCTTTGCTAGTAAAGAAAATGCAAGGTCAGGTTCCTGAAAACCCCTAGGCACAGTTTTGTCAGCCAATCACTACCTCGCCTTCTCTTATCTGCATTTCTGTTTAAAGCCAGCTTCATGGTTTGCTTGTTGTCCCCCAACTGGAGGGAACAGTTTCTACTCTTACTGCCAACATGGACCGTGGAAGTCAAGCTACTGTTTTCCTCAAAGGGAAGAGTGAGGGGATACCTCTCCTCAGGATCCCCATGAAAAACTGAGGAATTGACAAAACCATATACTTTAAGGATCCTGGGTCCTGTCTTAGCTTGGACTGCTGTAACTAAACCCACACACTGGCAAGAATAAACAACAGACATTTATTTCTCATAATAAATGAGGCTGGCAGTACAAGACCAAAATGCAGAGAGATGGGAAAGAGAAGTCTGGGGGAAGGGGAAGACCTCGTCTCTCTTCCTATAAGGGCACTAACCCATCTCAGAGTCCCACCCTCATGACCTCATGTAACCCTAATCACTTTCCAAAAGCCCCGCCTCCAAACACCGTCACATTGGGAGCTCAGGCTTCAAAATAGAACTGTTGGGGAGACACCCACATCCAGTCCATCCCAGGCTCAGATAAAAATATGAGAGAGGATGGTAAGGAATCCCTGGTCCAGGAAAGTAAGTCCCAATGAAAAAGAACTGCTCAAGTTGCTAACAGCTTTCAGCAAACAATTGCAGAGGGAAACCCAGGGGGAAGTTAATTATTTTCGGCACCGGCAGACCTGAGATCCAGCATCAGCCTCTCCAGGGACGCATCTTGCTTTTTAAATTCTGACAATGGCTTTGCACAGCCCATTGAGGCAGAGGTGTGGGTGACACAGGGAACCGCTGTGAAGTGCAGGCTTGACAGTCGCTCTCCAGACACCGCAAAGAGCCTGCGAAAATGGCACACATCACTGTCGTCACCCTGTCTTGGCCTTGACTTACATGAGACCTACCTCTGTCCTAGCAGTTACTATGCACTACTGCTTCTCAATTCCACAGATATGCAGGCTTCTGGGTTGTTGTTGTTGTTGTTGTTGTTGTTTATTCGTTTGGGTTTTGTTTGTTTGTTTGTTTGATTGTTTTTGAGGGTTTGCAAGGTGCCTAATATTGTGCTAGCTGCCACACTGCCCACGGTTATGATCTACCTTCCCCCTGTGAGAGAACAGAGAATTGACCAAGTAAACTGACTTCACAAGCTAGTAGGCAATAGAGCAGGACGTCTCGCGTGACCTTAGCACCATTGACTTTTAGGGCCAGATAATCCTCTGCGGTGAAGCTGTCTTGGGCGTGGTGGAACATAGAGCAGCATCCTGGTCTCTGCCCTCCAGACACTAGCAGCAATACCTCCAAGCTGTGATCATCAAAAATGTCTCCAGCCCAGCTGGTGTTGTTCAATAGTTAGCACCAACCTCTGAACCAGGCGGTTATAGTTTAATTCCTGTCAGGGCACGTGCTTGATCCTCAGTAGGCAGCTGATTGATGATTCTTTCTCATCACTGATGTTTCTATCTCTCTCCCTCTCCCTTCCTCTCTGAAATCAATAAAAATATTTTTTAAATGTCTCCAAACATGGCCAAATGTCCCCTGGAGGAGTGTGAAAGGGGGCTACAAAATGAGCCAGTTTGAGAACCAGTGAGGCAGCCCACAGATTTGAATCCAGGCAGCCTGATTCCAGAGCTGGCTCCTCTAATTGCAACTGACACGAAGTCCTCCACTATTCATGCCTGATCTTCAGCCTGAAACAGAGAGTCTGAGAGGGAAGCCAGTCCCCACCGTCACACAGCACATGTGCAGCCCAATGGAGGTGGATAGAGGTCTGACCCCCAAACCGAGCCCTCTTCCCACCCGCCATGCAGCCTCTATTTTGAAGAGAGCTCCTCAATGCCTGTACCAAATCCTGAGCTTGAATGTGGGCAGGAACTATGACGGATTCACTCCGATAGCCATGTCCCAAGTTACACAGCTAGGACGTGGCCAGGTCTGAATCCAAACCCAGGTCTGCTGGCTCCATTGCACAATCAGGTCACGCTCTGCCCCCTTCCACTTTCCCATTCCCTTCACCAGCCAATTTCACCCAAGTTTCACATTAAGTGATTTTTACAGCCATCCTCTTCTTGTGCAATCACTGGTTCCAATTGTCAATGCTTTAAATGGTGGTAAAAGAGAGTTTGATGTGGCTTCAGAGACTTAAGAGTGCCAGGTTGGAAACCCCAATGCTTTGCTGGGTCTTTGGCTGTGGGACTGGGCAGGAGGAAGTCTATGGCTTATGGGACTCCTCCTGCCCACCGTGAAGATGGTGATGGATGAAGGAAACATGCTCCATAGTTCACTTAGCTCTTTAATTACCCAGACAGAAGAGCCCTCAGAAGTCAGTCAATCAGTTGGGTAAGAAAGAAACAAATCTGCCTTCTAATCAATGGCTGTTCAGTCTCTTTCATCAAAGACTTGATCTGTCATTTTCTATTGTGTGGAGTTAATGAGGCCATTTGGATTGGGCCTTCCGAGGGCTCTCTTGGATAAAGAGGATTTGCTTAGCTCTGGGGACTGCTGTCAGCTTGTAAACATTGCTCTGGTTTTTGGGGCATTTGTAGCTATGATAATTGTATTTACTGAGTGTCTACTATGTGTTGGCAGTGCATCAAGGTCTCTGCATGCCTTAGCTAGTTGGGGGTGGCTACATATGTATCACATAGAGGAAGCAGTGCACGGGCTTCAGTGTAAGTGCCCGCAAGTACGGTGTCCCAGAGGCAGGTATGTGAAACCCAGAACTTCCAGTATTGCTTTTATATCCACTTTTCAGATAGAATATTGCAGCTCAGAGCAGTCAAGGAACTCATCCCAGTCACACAGTCAATGTGGAACCCAGCACCTGCACTTACTAACAGGAGGTGTGTGTATGGAGCACCTACTATGTGCTGCACACTGTTGTAAGCACTGTTCTTCTTTAACTCAGTCTGCACAACAACCCTGGGAGGAGTGCTCCCATCTTACAGATGAGGAAACGAAGATGCAGAAAGGGTGAGTGCCAGGAAGCCAGACATCGAACCTGGAGGGCCTGGCCTCTGAGCCTCTTTCTCTCTTAAGCGCCTCTCAAGACACAATAGCCAAAGTCTCAGTCAACAGAGCCTGCACATAGAGAGCTCTCCTCGGAATAAGGACTGGGGACATGGGCAAAGGGCCCCAAGGGCCCTGGGGCTGAGCCCATAGGAGCTGGTGTTTCCCTGCAGGAAAAGGCTTGTGTTTGAAAGCCAAGCTTGCAGCACAAAGACATCTGAGCTGGAATCAGGGCGCTTTCCTGAAGCATTGCTCTGAGAAACCTCTTCTGAAAATGCTTTTCATGCATGTCCCATTCTTATGAGGGGCTGTCAGGCCTCAAAAGTTGCATCAAGAGCTTAATGCACAGAAGCAGAGTATGTGGGTCTCTGTAGGTTTAATTCAAATAGCATTTGTGCTCTGGTCACTAAAGCACTGACTGCAGACCACTCGGCATAGGGAAAGGAACAAGGGCTTGGAAGTCAGGAGATCCTGGATCAAGTTGGGGCTTTGCTACCAACTCCCTGTGTGACCTGGGGCAAGTTACTTAACCTCTCTGAGCCTCAAGCTTCTTTACACATTAAAGGTGATGAATTAGCATTTCCCTAAGGTTCCTACTGCCTCCAGCATCCAGGATGCCTGTGTCACATGTTGAAGGAAACACATGTCATAAACCAGTTTGGGCTTTCCTCTGCACACTGGGTTCAGACCTATGGAATTGGGTCCCCGGGGGCAGGAATCCTGAGGGAAAATAGTACCCTGCAGGAGAGTCTAGAAAAGTCTCTAACTCCAGTAGTCACTGTGCAGTTACCTGAAAGGCCCTCAATAGCTAATCTTTTCCGTGGAATGACCCATGCCAGGGTCCTGTCCTATTGTTATTTGTTTAAAATATATTTTTATTGATTTCAGAGAAGGGAGAGGGAGAGAGAGATAGAAAAGTCAATGATGAGAGAGAATCATTGATTGACTGCCTCCTGCACACCCCCTACTGGAGATCAAGCCCACAACCGGGCATATGGCCTGACCAGGAATTGAACTGTGACCTTCTGGTCCATAGGCTGATGCCCAACCACAGAGCCACACCGGCTGGCCTTGTCCTATTGTTACTAATGAAGGTCCCCACAAGGGGGGATGGTGCCTGTCAGAAAGTTACCTTCTTGGTTTGAATATGAATAAGAGGTTGTCAGACACAGGGAAGCATCCGATTTCACTTCCACAAAAAAAGACCTTTGGCTGGTGGCTGTAAATGTGTCACTGGGCGGAGCAGGAGAAATTTGTGTTCAAGCAACATCCATAGATTTACTGCAAAATGGGAAACGTTGCTGAATGTGAAAGTGCTGAAGACAGGAAATTGAAACTGAATCACAAACACAAATCAGCTCTGAGTTTCAGAAAAGTTGGAAGGTTGCCTGCATAAAATTCACCTGGAAGATGGGTACGATGAGGAAGACGTGGAGAAATAGGTGTGTTCACGTGTCAGTCCAGAGTATTTATTTTAAAAGAGCCCAGAACCTAAGAGTATTTTGAAAGCTTTTTATTATGAATATTTTACTCATTCATTCAGCAGGCATTTATTATATTGAGGAAGGGGGGATAAGTAAGACCCAGTCTCCATTCTAGAAAAAGCTCAGAAATGGTGGGGGAGGGGTGTGACATATATACTAGATTGGTGATATTTACAACAACACTCTAATGTTGTAAAGGCTGTGGGCTCTAAAAGAAGGAAGCAATAAATCGCCACACTGTGCTTCCCTCTAAGTTTCACAGGAAGTAGAGGCACCTGAAATGGGGCTTAAGGGTCTATACGAAGATATCAGGACAGAGAGAGAGAGAGAGAGAGAGAGAGAGAGAGAGAGAGAGAGAGAGACCTGGCAAAAGGGATCAGAGATGCAAAAACAGGAAGGCACACTCAGAAACTCATGAAAGTGGCAGGGTGTGCAGCAAGTAGCGAAAAGATGGGACGAGAGTAATTTCTCATCAACACCAATGATATTTGGGCTCCATAATTCTCTATTGTGAAGTGCTGTCCAGTGTACTATAGTATTTTCAGCAGCATCCTCGGCCTCAACACTGGATACCAACAGTATAAACTCTCTAGCTGTGGCCATCAAAAATATTTCCAGACATTGCCAAATGTCCCCTGGGGACAAACTTACCCCAGTTGAGAACCACTGAACCGGAAACATTAACAGCCTAGACTGGAGAAGGACTTGAAGGTCCAGCTATGAGTTTAGACATCACAGTGTCACGAACATTGTTTATTAAGCAAAGTGTAGAGAACATTCTTCTTTGTTAGGGTGATCTGTTCACAGTGTGTGGATGGATGGGGTAAGAGGAGACAGGTGACAGGAAAACGGACCCTGTTGGCAGGTTCACACAAGTCAGGATGAACCAAATTCATTGCCTCGGGTATAAAAGAGGACCTTTGATTGGAGGGACTTTGATAACAGAATGCACAGAATTGGGGGAAAGAGGGTGAGGACTTAATGGGACCACCTTGACAGGTGCCCAAGGAGAGCGGCCCTGTAAGCATATGCAAACCTGCAACCTGAACTTTGCAGTTATATCACCTAAAAAGACTGTGTTTTGGCCTGGCTGGCATGGCTCAGTGGTTGAGCATCGACCTATGAACCAGGAGGTCAGGCCATATTCCTGTGTTGCTGGCTGGCTAGCTCATGGATCATGCAGGAGGCAGCCCATCAGTGATTCTCTCTCATCATTGATGTTTCTATCTCTTTTTCCTTTTTCCTTCCTCTCTGAAATCAATAAAAACATACTTTCTAAAAATATGCTTTGCACACTATTTAAGCAGTCAAACAGTCATTCCACAAACATTTACTCAGTGCCTACCATGTGCCAGGTCGTGAAATTTACAACTAGAAGCAATAACACTCATGCTGGACACAGTATTAATGAGCATTTGACATGAGTTCTCTCAATAAATACCAGGAGGGAGGTATAAACATCATCCCTGTTTAAAGAGGAGAAACCTGGTTAATAGCTTGTTAGTAAATACCACAGCCAGGATCCAAACCAGGGTTTGTTTTTCCTTGAGGCCCATAAATTTAATAGTACTCCATACAATTTTCTTCCAAAGGCCCTAGAAAACAAAGATCACTCCTTAATCCTGGTTTACAGGTCAGCATTAGGAGCCGGAGAGGGAAAGGGGTGAGGGGAGAGAAGAGAAGGAGCAGAGTTGCAGAGACCAGTATTAAGACATCTTAGCTTTGCCTGGCTGTCATGGCTCAGCATCTTGTGCCAAGCCTGGAAGATACAGGAAACTAGATCACAGTTCGATTCCAGGGTTACAGGCTCCATCCCCAGTAGGGGGTGTGCAGGAAGCATGCAACTGTTCAATGCTTCTCTCTCATCATTGATGTTTCTATCTCTCTCCCTGTCGCCCTTCCTCTGTGAAATCAATAAAATTATTTTTTTAAAGATGTCTTAGTGTTTATGATACTTCAGCATGTACAAGGCACAAGTTCCATACACATTATAGCATTCGATCCTCACCACAATATTGCGAGGTCAGAGCTTGGACCTTAATAAATGTTTATTATCCCAGCTTCCTGTTTATGCCTATTTTGTTTCTGTTTCTCTTAAACTACACTTCTATTCTGCTGTTGAAACCTCTTGCAGAAGGGACCTGCCTCTTGGACCAGCCCACAGGCTGCCTGATGGGCCCTCCTAATGCCACGTCCCTCTTCTAGGTCGTGCATTTTCCTGCTGCACCTTGTCCTCTGAAGGAGGAACTTCAGGCTTTGCATACTTCTGTGCCTAGAGGGCCCTCTCTACCCCCTCCCCTGCCCCCAGCCTCTTCCTCTGACCCCCTGCACTCATCTGTCAAGAGTCTAAGATTATATATCACTTCCTCCAGGCAGTCTTCCTCGCTGCTCAAGCCTGGCTGGACTCTGCTCTGTGCTCCCAGAGGACAGTGTGTTTACCCTCATGGCAGCACTTTCCACACTACTTTATCACTGTCTGCTACTCCTGTGTCCTCCACTAGAGCGGTGGTCAGCAAACGGCAACTCTCTTTTACTAAACAAAGTTTTATGGGAACACTGTCACGCCCACTCTTTTACATATTCTCTAAGACTGCTTTGGCACGACGACAACAACGGAACTAAATAGCAGCCACCTAGGCTGATGACCTTCAAAATCTAAAATATTTATTATGTGGCCCTTGGCAGAAATGTCAGCCGAACATTGCCTTGACTGTGGGCTCTCAAAGGGCAAGAACCTTCACCATAGTATTGGCGTCAGCATCTTGTGCCAAGCCTGGAAGATACAGGAAGCTTAATGGATATTTGATGAATGGATGGGCGGGTAATTATTGAACGCACAAAGTGTCAAAGACAATGCAAGAATGCTAGCACAAAAGAGACTCCTTTGATGAGATAGTACCAACCCTAAGAAACAGTCTGGTTGTCTGAAACAATATCAGCTTAAACACTGCACACACACACACCCCTGGCCTCTCAATAAATGAGCCACTAATAGCTGGTTCTCACTTGTAGATGCCACACAGAGAGAGGTTTGATTAAGGTAACTTCCTGCTATGAGCGTCTATGATGTTTCCTTGAATGTTTTCTTTCCCTACAATGTTTAGAATAAGAATAATCAGTTGTGAATTAAACTTGAATTTCATCAGCCTAGAAATTTGAGCTGAATAATCTGGACTTGTTTGTTTGTTTGTTTTTTGAGGCCTGAAGGAAGGGGGAAAGGGAGTAAAGCTTATATTGTCTGTAAAGGATAAGAATGGCCTCAAACTCACAGCATCCCAAAAAATAAACCCTCACCCCACTCATCCAGCCAATAAATTACAACACCTCTTTCAGCTCCAGTTCTCATGTCACTGCCTCCTTGAAGCCTTCTCTAATCCGCCTCCTTCAACAGTCCCTCCCACTTCCAAACTCAAATAGCACTTTGTTCCTTCCTGTATTACAATCAACTTCTCAGAATCGCTTACATTTCTGTTCACAGTACTGTAACTTTGAGCTTCCTGAAGAGTTCCTTCTCCTCTACACTCCCAGGTAGATAGTAGGTGCTCAATGAATGATTATGGAATGGTCAAAAGAATAAATTAATAAAACAGGGAGAGGGAGAGAAAGTGATTGAGCCAAATAAATGAATCAGTCAGTAATTGAATGCATGAATGCATGAATAAATGAATAGGTGGGTGGATGGTTGGATGGATGGTTGGACAGATAGGATTGGGATGGGCTGGGTTGGGTTAGGTTGGGTTGGGTTGGGTTGGGTTGAAGTGGCCGGGCTGACGTTATGAATGAAGTGAATAATGCCCTCCGCATTCTCAACAGGTGTATCCTGCAGAGGACTGTCCACACATCTACCCCACCCTGCCACCTCAGGCTTCCTCCTCCAGGTTTTAGGGTTCCAAGCTTTACGGTGCTTCTTCCTAGCCCTCCCACTGCATCTTTATTATGTCCTCATTCCTCTTCTCTAGAGGCTGCCTGGCTCTCCCTGGCTCTCAAAGTCAGCTTTGCCCAAGAATCCAAGAGGGCAACGGGAACTTTCTTCATGGGAAGCAAGCAGATGGCTAGCTCCAGCCCCTCAGGAGGACTGGAGAGAGGCCACCTGCTCGCCCAGAATGGGTGTCATTAGAGCAGATGCTTTTCTCGGTGACCTACAAAGCTTGGGTCTCCTCTCCCACCCTCTACTGGAGCAAACGGTAGAGCCGTAATGGAGAGTGAGCTTTCTCAGGGGCAAGGTTGTAGGTCTCTGCATCTAAAGCTCCTTCTTTCCTCTCTAAGAACCTTTCAGTTCCAAATTCAAATGACCCTTTCTCTGGAGTAGCCCCTGAAATCGTAGGACTCTGGGAGACATAGATTAAAAACCTTGGCTCTGGTTAAACAGCTCCATTCAGAAGAAGGGGAGACTGAGGGCCAGAGAGGGGAAGTGACTGCCCCAGGGCCACCCTATAAATCATTGGCAACTGGGAGCTAGAGCCCAGACCTCCTCATTCACAGTCTACTACATGTTCCTACTGCATCACGTTCACACATCCAACTTTGCATGATTCCCTTGGAGGCCCCTGGATGAAATTCACTGTCATATCCAAGAGAGGTGCCCCTTGTCATGCTCATTTAGCATTCAGAACCAGTTGGAGCAGATTGGAGTTCTGATTATAAAGCAGGAATAATTTTATGCCCAAGCTTTGGTAATTTAGTATCAGGAGGACAGTAGTCAATAGGGACCTAAAAGAAACTGTAAGCAAATTATAACTGAAGGGAAAGTTCTGTCCTACACACACACACACACACACACACACACACACACACACTTCTATTAGCTTTAATTAGGTTGACCCAGATTGATCTGGAAAAATTTCCAGACCCAGAATGAATTTCTCTTTTATGATTATGAAAGTTATGAAGTTTTTCAGAGAATGGGACTCTGGAGGTAAATCAAGTGATGTGGTGGCTTCAGGCTCCTCCGGCAACTGAAGAGAGACAAAGACCTTCATCAGAAACATCAGCCAAAGCCAGGATGGTCCAGTCAAGCCAACATGCAGTTTGGAGCCCATTCCTATCCCTCTCTAGCTGTGCTGCCTTGGGCGACTTACTCACCTTTTCTGAGCCTTCCTTTGCAGTCTTGCACAACGCTCTGTGTCAGTTCCTTCTTGCCACGTAGCCAGGAGATTTTTCTAAAACATAAATCAACTCAGACACCTCTCTGATCAACAGAGTTCCAACTGGAGGCCAGAACCGAGCAGGTGCCATATAGTGAGACCCTCATGAGGTCCAAGAGCCCCTGGAGCAGCCACAGCCACCATGGGACCCTGGGGAGAGCCAGAGCTCCTGATGTAGTGCCCAGAGGCAGTAGCCTCAGATCCCCCCACTGCCCATGGGACTGGAGGTGAAGTTGGGGGCCCTGGTACCCACTCTCATCTGTAATCCAGTGCATCATCTGTGCCGGCCCAGAGTGAACCCAGAAACCTCAGCCTTCTGCCAGAAAGCCCTGACCCACCTGCCTCCTGGGCCTGCTGCCTGGCTACCTGTCTGCCATAGATGAGGCCCTGGCAGTCCTGCATGTGATGCTCCAGTTTTCCCTACAAGGGTTTGTCCTTGCCATGGCCATCTTCCCGGTCCTGGTGAAGGAGCAGGTCACGCTGGCTTACAGGGAGCAGTCAGTGCCACAGCTCCAGAGGAAATAAGGGTGCTGCTAGGAACAGTGAATGGTGGGCCGCAGCCCTGGCCTGATGGGCAAGGCCACCCATAGGCGATCGGAGCTCTGGCAGCTCCCGCAGCCCTGCGTGCCTGTGTGCTGGTCTTCTCCCTGGCTCTGCGCTCGGTGTTCAAGGGACTGGCAGTAGACTGCAGCGAGACCGAGCTCGGGCCATGGAATTGTGCTGGCTTTGCTGCTTCATGAGGGTATTTGGCTATCAGCTTGTCCCTGAGGCTGCTGCAGGGCCACCAGCGAGCAAAGGTGGTGGCTGGCTGTAGCATTCTCTTCTCATGCATGACATCTCTGGGCATCGGGCTGGATGCCACCCTGGCAGAGTCGGCTGACCCACTGCGCCACCTGGCCCAGTCTGTGCTGGAGGGCGTGGCAGCTGGCACCTTTCTCTCCATCACCTTCTTGGAAATCCTGCCTCTAGAGCTGGCCACTTCTGAGCAGAAGATCCTCACGGTCATTCTGCTCCTATCAGGCTTTGCCCTACTGACTGGCCTACTCTTCATTCAAGTCTAGGGGGCTCCAAGAGGGGCAGGGGAGATTGGGTAGCAGGTGCCCCCATGACCCATCTCCCCTCCTCAGGAATGTGGAAGGGAAGTATTGAGGACTGAAGAGTTCTCTGAGAGGTGGGGATGGAGCCTTTGGGACAACTTGACCAATGGGAAAGAAGTGGATAGACAAAACCCTGGTCCCCAGGCTCAAGGGACAAGGCATGATCAAGTCACTGGAGACATGATCAGGAGACATTAGCATTAGGGAAGACACTGAGTGCTGGAATCAGGCAGACACTACACAGGGACAAGCTGGCACTGGGGAAGCTAACGTTGGGTACGGTGCCCAGATGCTTTGAGATGGAAGGAGAGAGGACACAGGCTCGGAGTCAGTTCTCTTGTTTCTAGCCCACTTCAGCCCTCTGTCGTTTGGAGTGGATCCCTCTTAATTTTCTTAGCTCCTACTCTCACATCTATCTCCCTCTTCCCTTCTCCCAAGACACTGGTGCCAAGTGGCCTCTTCCTGCCAGTCTTGGTACCTTCTCTGGTTTCTCCAGTTCTGCTCACTCTGTTTTTAAAGTGCCAAATAGAATGCCTCCCTCTTTCTCAGCCCTGCTCAGCACCTCGGTAGAGGGGTCCTCTTGCTCCTTGTTTTAGCCCCAGATTCTGGGGTGGGGCAGAAATGTTTGCTGAGTTAGGGTGGAGGAAGAGTTGGCAGATCTGAGGGCCCTACCATTGCTACATCGTAGTGATACTGAATGTGGATATATGGTGCCCCATACTCAGATGATAAACATTGAGCTGCCCAAACTTTTTATACCATTGGAACCCAAGGAGCGGTGTCAGGATGGCCGAGTGGTCTAAGGCGCCAGACTCAAGGGGCTCCCATTGGAACCCAAGGGTGGATAGGCAATGTTTACCTCCAGGGTTATTTTTTTTGGGGGGTGGGGGGAGGGAGGTGAGAGAGGGAAGGCTGTTCAAGGGGCCATATTATCTAGAATCTATTTTACTTACTGATCTGTTTGGGGACATGTTATCCAAATGAAAAATGTTTCTCTAAAAAACAAAAACAAACAAACAAAGTCTTCAACATCTTCCTATTTAACTTAGAATAAAACCCACACTCCATAATGTGCCCAAGAAGGACCTCCATGACCTGACTTTGCCTTATATGATTGTATGTTAGAATTGCATTTGGATACATGTACCAGAAACTTAAATATATTTGCATAACCAAAGTTAGACGTTTTTCTCATGTGATAAGAAGACCAGAAGTCCATCTTCTTATCAGAGATGCCTTTATTTTTCATTCTACCTAATCACCCCTTCCTTTCTCTCTAGGCCTCACTCTACATCATAGAACCTACTGCAATCACACCTTATCTGTTTTTATGTACTTACTTCTTTGAAATTGTCTCTCCTCCACTAGAATGTCAACTACAAGAAAGGAGGGACCTGTCTCTATTCATCCTCCCAATACTGTGTGTGGAATAGCATCCTCTCTCCATCCCAGAGGCTTGATTAAGCTCTGAGACTGCTTGAAAACAGGGTTCCCCAACACACTTCAGGGTTATGCGCTGTGAATACTCTCTGAAAGTAGCAGAGGGAACTCCTAACCTTTGCCCTTCCCACAGCCACTGCCTCCTCCACACACCCAGTGGCACAGCCGTGCAGAGCCTCCGCCATATCATACTAGTATTTCCTCACACATTTGCTCCTCTATGGTCAGTATTTAGTTATGAGTTACTGCCTCACAAGAACTGGCAGGGATTTCTTGGCTAATGTTCAGTGTAAATAGAAGATATCCTAGAAATAAAAATACAGCTTCCTTGCTCATAGAGGGCCATCTTCTCGCCATGTCCTCACATGGCAGAAGTGCCTTTTATAAGGGCACTAATCCCACTCCTGAGGGCTCCACCCTTATAACCTATTGACCTCCCACAGGCCCTACCTCCTAATACTATCATATTGGGGCTTAGGTTTCAAAATAAGGACATTGTGGGTAGACCCAGATATTCAGTCTATGGCAGCATATTTAACAAAATGATATCTCTAGAACAAAAGCCAACTGAGGGCATTTCAGCCTAACAAAAACTCAATGATATCTCAGGAAGAATAAAAACGACCCTAAATAGGAAGATCTGAGAAGCAAGAAGGTATGGCAAGGTAGGGTGAAAGGGTGCAGAGAAATCTAGATGGTCATTGCATCAATCATAACTTAAAAATAATCATCTAGCCCAAACCTGTTTGGCTCACTGGACAGAGTGTCGGCCTGTGGACTGAAAGGTCCCAGGTTCGATTCTGGTCAAGGCCATGTACCTTGGTTGTGGGCACATAGTCAGTAGGGAATGTGCAGGAAGCAGCTGGTTGATGTTTCTCTCTCATCGATGTTTCTGGCTTTCTATCCCTCTTCCTCTCTGAAAAAAAAAAATCAATAAAAAAAATATATATATATATTTTAATAATCATCTAATAAGTGGATTTAATGAAAAGGCAGGTCTGAAGTCCTGGGCAACAAGAGTATACAGCATAGCAGGGAGATGACTTGGTTTTAAATAGTCCACATTCATTGTAGGTTCAGGCAGGGCAAGGGCTGGTAAGAGTCACAAGATTCACACTAAGATTATGAAGTTTCATGTGCATAGGAAATTTTAAAGATAACCACTTAAAGAATAAAACCAGGGGCTTTAATCTTTATCCTAAGAGAGAGAAAAAAAAATAAATCTTAAGTTTTACAGACCAGAGAAGAAAAATATTCTCTCTCGCTTTCTCTCTCCATATATGTATACAGTCACACCTCGATTCTCCAATATCTCTCATCCAGAACAATCAGTTCTCAACCAAGTTGTTCAAGGAAAAAAATGTCTCGGTTGTTGAACAAATTTCAGTTCTCAACCTGACAACCCTTTCATGCTGAGAGACAAAAGCATCTCTCAGGCCACCAACGAAGGAAAAATGCCAGTAGCTAAACCTGGAGTTGTTACTACTTCAGGATATACCATAGTGTTGTGAATATTTTCATGGTTTTTTGTTGTTGTTTGTTTGTTTTTGTTTGTTTTTTGCTTCTGTTGCTGGCTAAGATGGATAATTAGCACAATTTTGAAACATACAGAGGCCATCACGAGTGCTAATGTTGTTAAGGGTGTGAAAGAGACAATGACCCCAGGCAATTGAAGAGGTAGGAAAAACTGTTGCTGATTTGGATAAACAAAAAGCAATTAACAGCCCTAGCAGTTTGGCTTAGTGGATAAAGTGTTGGCCTGTGGACTGAAGGGTCCCAGGTTCAATTCAGTTCAAGGGCACATGCCTGGGTTGCAAGCTTGATCCCCAGTGGAGGGTGTGCAGGAGACAGCTGGTCCATGATTCTCTCTCATCATTGATGTTTCTCTCTCTCTCTCCTTCTCCCTTCCTCTCTGAAATCAATAAATAAATTTAAAAAAAAATTAAAAACAGTTAGCTGGCGACTGTAAGTAAAGATGTTGCTACTGACCTGAAAGACATCCCTGGACTGAGTGCTGAAAGCGATTAGACATGTACTGTATAAGAAAGGTTAAAACAGGGAATCATTTGGGGGTCTAGAATGAATTAATTCAACTTACATTATTTCTAATGAGAAAAAAATGATTCAGCTTTCAAACAAATCACTTCCCAAATAGACTTCTAGGACAAATTAAGTTCAAGAACCAAGGATCCACCCTCTTTCTTTCTTTCTCATTCTTTCTCTCTCTCTCTCTCTCTCTCTCTCTCTCTCTCTCTCTCTCTCTCTCTCTCCATATATATATCACAGACAGGATAAATGAAATCCAAAAAAGTTAAAATGAAAAACAAGTCCAAATATGTTAATAGTCACATATATAAATGGTATAACCACCCTGGTTATCAGATTGCAGTGGGGGGAATTCCACCTAAATACTCTTTAAAAAAAAAAAAACACTAAAATATAAAAACAGAAGGATTGAAAGTGAAGGGATGTAAGAGATCAACCAAAGGACTTGTATGAGTGCATATAAGCATAACCAATGGACACAGACACCAGGGGGTGAGGGCCTGTGCTGGGAAGCGGGAGAGGGCTGGGAGACATATGCAATACTTTCAACAATAAAGAATTTAGAAAGAAATAAGGAACTGGTTTGCCTAAGTAACAAGCAAAGAGCAAGCCTTTCCAAGCTCATTAAAGGAGATTGTTTAAAAAAAAAAAAATTCTTAAGTGAAGGGATGGACAAAGTTACCTCATGCAAATACTAGCCAAATAAAGGTGACGTGGCCATATTAGTACAATAAAAAGTGGGTGTTTTAGTCAAAATATCATATTGGGATAGAGTGAGAAACACTCACAAGGAAGACACTAGGTAGTGTGCAGGCACCTGGTCAGACAGGCGCTTCCTTTGCCCTCGCTGAAGGATCTCGCTGGTAGGGTCCCCACAAGGTCAGTAAGAAAAAACTGTGGGCAATCAGTCAGCATTTGGATGGTGCTGCGTCCCCAGCCGGTGAAAATGCTCCACAGAATGACAAGCCCCTCATCTGTCCAGTTACAGGAGCTAAGGGTCAAAGCTGCTCCCACAATCCCGGGGAGGACAGGCCTGTTAGGGTTAGTTCTTACTTAATGGACTGGGGCAGAAAAAGAAAGAAGAAAGGGAACAATTCGCATTGTAAAACCTAACATCTCTCTAATTGTTTTCCTTTAACACACACACACACACACACACACATCACACACATTTTTTTCTTAACACCTAATACCATCTACAGAATTTTGGCAAACAGCAGCCTACCTGATCTAATCCTCTCACTTGAAAGACCAGGAAACAGACACACTGGGAGGAGGTGCGCTTGCCCTCAGCCACACAAGTACATGCGTGCGCATGGAGTCATTAATATTCACACAGAGATTTTTAAAACAAATGAATCCAAGTGCTCAAATGGCCAATTCTCCCTGAATAAAGAAAAAGCCTGAATCAAACAGCTCTGCGGCGTTAAAAAGTGCACCCCAGTGGGTCTGCTTTCCCTCCACATCGGGCCAGAAAACGAGGACGTTGTACCCTGCCGGGCGCAGCCCTGGAATGCCAGACAAGGCTGACTCCGGTAATTCATCACTGAATTGAAGGCATTACACATGAGAAGAGCAAAAAATCTAATTCCAGCTCATTGCAACAAGGATTGATCTAAGAGTTCGTTACAGAAAGTAATTTTTACTAACGCGATTTCCAACGTGTCCTCAAATGACAATTAGAACTTTCCCTGCTCTGGCTGCTGGGACGAACCAGGGAAAACCTGAATACAACCCTACCTTACAGCTTCCTTGCACCCACTTACCGGTTTTGGTCTTTAATGTGTGTTCAGTGTTAGAGATGAAGGCTAGAGAGAGCTGGGGGCTGGAGTTCAGGGTTATTTCAGAAAGGGCTCTAGGACCTCAAAGCCAAGTTCATATTCCTCCGAGAGCTAGGTGACCTTGGTCACGTAACTGCGCTTCTCTGAGTCTCTGCTTCTTCAGCTATGACAAGATCTGTGTCTCTTGTCGTTCAAGGAAATGGTTGTGACACATTCAGCAAAGGTGGAAGTTCTTTGTTTATATATTTTTAATTGATTTTAATTGACACCACACCAGCCAGGCAGCAGAGATGAAAGGTAGCCTATGAAAAGCTCACCAAACCTCAGTTTATTGGTCTGTGGTGTCAAGATAATAACACCTACCTGGCCAGGAAGGTATCCTGAAAGATGAAATGAGTGAATGTGTGTAGAATGCAGTCACTGTTAGATCCAACCGCTGCCCCGCTGGGTGGGCTCAGCTGGATGCCTGTAAGGTCCAGGTCCCCCAGCCTTGTGTCAGATAGGAAGCAGCAGCGGGGCTCAGGCCCAGAGACACCCTATTCTTCCAGCAAAGAAAACAGTTCTTCCAGCTCCTGGTAAATAGGCTTTCTGCACTTTGACAGCAGATCTCAGGTCAAATTCAGTTCTCAATCTTGGCTGCCATTGGTTCATCAGGGTGAGGTCGGGGTGCTTTTAAAAACCACAGTATCCAGGTAGCCCCCCAAACCAACGAAAGCAGAGTCCCTGGGCGTGAGACCCAGACGTCAGATACGGTATAAGCTCCCAGTGATCCAGGAAGTGGACAAGCTGGCGGGAACTGATGGCTGGGAGAGAAGGGAAGGCTGGAGGGTGCAAAGTCGTGTACAAGGTTCTTCCCTGCGCTTATGCCCCAGAACTTGTGCGAGCAGCTTGAAGGACAACGTGAACAAGAGGTAAAGATCCCAGAGTTTTCCCCAAAATATCGTATTTTCCAATAACAAGAGAGTTCTGGAGTGCTGAACTTCCTGGCGAGCGCAGAGAAAGTCAGAAACCCTTTCCAGCCCTGACCGGTTTGGCTCAGTGGATAGAGCATTGGCCTGCGGACTCAAGGGTCCCAGGTTCGATTCTGGTCAAGGGCATGTACCCTGGTTGAGGGCACATAACCAGTAGGGAGTGTGCAGGAGGCAACTGATCAATGTCTCTCCCTCATCAATGTCTCTATCCCTCTCCCTTTCTCCCAGTAAAAAATTAATAAAATATTTTTTAAAATAGAAAGAAAGAAAGAAACCTTTTCCAGACCATTAAAAAGGCCTCCCTCCAGTCCCTGCTAACAGAGCACCTGGTGGAGAATAACTCCCGGTTTTTGATGTTTGTCCTTCCAGACGCTGGGGACCTCCTGGGAGGGCTCAGACCCAGTTGATAGCTGTAAGCAGATGAGCACTCTAGTCAGACTGACATTTCTGGAAACTCACTGTCACTACAGAATAGAAGGCGAATTGGATGGGGGTTGGCCAGGGGCAGGGAGATGAGGCAGGAGCCAACAGGTGGGCCAGGATCAGATGTTCGAAGGACAGTGTGCTCCAGCCTGTGAGTGGCTCTGAGGTAGAACCTGGCACACTCCTTATAACAAGTCCCCAGTCACTGCCGGTGCTGGGTCGCAGCCCTCACTTTGAGGACCACCGTGCAGGTGGCAGTGATGCTGGAAGGGAGGGAGGACATTTGGAAGGAAGCTTCACAGTCGTAGGCTGGTGGCTTTAGGTTCAGTTTCCTGCTGGCTGCACAGGAAAATCTGCCGGAGAGACTGGCCCCTTGGCTCCCCACCCCACGTCCTTTCTGCTGGTCTGGACAAAGCCAATCCTTGCTACTCCAAGTGTAGTCTGTGGCCCAGCAGGAACTTGTTATAAATGCAGAACCTTGGGCTCCATCCCAGACCTGCGGTTGGTCGACATCTGCATTCTAACAAGATCTGCGGCAATGCATCTGCATATGAAAGTGGGCAAGCACCGAGATTGCAGATCCAGCCTGTATGGGAACCCAGAGGCAACGGGCTGCCCAGGGGAGACAGAGCCCGGGCCCCCAGGGCGACGACCCAGAAAGGGATCCGGGGAAAGAGATCCATTCATTTTCTCAAAAGGACTATGTTGACCTGCCCTGCGTGGCCCTAAGTGCTGCGGAGCCCTGGCCTCAGCCAGCAGGACGCTGCAATGATAACACGAGAGGCCTCAGCAGCTACCTTAAGGCCCGAAAGGTCCTTCTGATCAGCCGCTGAGTCAGCAGCTCGTGAGCCCCTAGGAGCAAGGACGTCATCCCAGCACCAGCACGCCAGGCCCACGCATGAGTGCTTAAGGAAGGAATGCCCAGGGTGGCTGCTTGGAGCTGGGCCCCCCCAAGGCCGGCAGGATGGCGCCTGGCAAAAGTGGGCCAGGGACTCAAAAGTGTGGAGTGTGAGTGAGGGACCAGCATGGGGTGCCATCCAGCATGGGCTGGATCTAAAACAGAGATCAATCTTCAGCCTCTGAAAATGGCCAGATGGTATCCGCCTTAGGCTTTGCAGGCCTAGGGTCTCTGTCGCAGCTACCCACCCCTGCCCTTGCAACCTGACAGCGCCATAGACAACACATCATCCAGCGGACGTGTTGTGTACCAGTCGCATGTTATCTACAGCAGGCTGTGGGCTGGACTGGGCATGATGTGAAGCGGCTGATCTAGAAGAAGAAGAAGGAAGCTGAGATGGAGCCGTGGGGCGAGCGCAGGAGTTTGGACAGAGGAGTGAAACCCGGTCCAAGGCCAGCGGGGGAGAGGATTTGGCAGATGTGTGTAGGGGTGCAGGGGAGATCAGGAGATGCGGACAGGGGGACAGTTAGGGGACAGAGGGGATAGCTCCCAAGAGAGCCGGACGACGGAGAACAAGATTGAGGGCCGCAGAGGGGGCCGTGTGCGAGCATTATGGTGGCCGGATCCATGGGGCTCAGGGTAGGAAGGGTCAGAGAGAATCTCAAAGTCGGTTTCTGGTCATGGGGGTGATGGGGAAGATGCTGTGTCCAGAGACAGGGACCCACATGTGGGAGCTGAGGGAAGTGTGTAGTGTGCAGCCGGGCCCACTGCAGCATCACCCCCTTCTGGATCCCCACCCTCCATTCCCATCACACCTGAGAGCCCAGGCTGCTGGAGAAACGCAGGAGGAAATGCTAAAATGCAGGCGCTGCCTGGGGGCTGCTCTCTGGTAGCTGTCTAGCTGGGTCTCTCTTCTGGAGCTCACGCAGGCATGGGTTCAATCCCAGGCCTCAGGGGCCTCGAACTTCAGTGCGCCACAAAATCCTCGGAGATGCTGTGAAGGGAGAGTCTAGTTTCTGACAAGCACAGGTGTTACCAATGCTGCCAGCCCTTTGAGCAGCTCCGCCTTAAAGATCGTTCCTGCCGCCCCCAACCAAGGGCACTGAGGCCCCGTGAGTTACTGCTTGTTGGGGGTTGATAGATCCTCCCTTCCCCCAACTGATGGACCGATAATGACGTAAACTCCACCTGCAGCCTGGACATTCCTGAGCGCCTAACCAGGCACCTTATATGGACTGTACATTATACCACCAATCAGCACCTGCCAAATACCCTAAGTCCCCGATTCCTAAGTCCCTAATTATGTAACCACCAATCAGCATGTGCCGAGTGCCCTAAGCCCCATCCCTTCCCTTTCCTCCCCTCAAAAGGGGCCTTCACCCCTGCACATGTGCTCTCTCCCCCTTTGGAAAGCAGCCCTGCCGGGGTCCTTCTCCTCTAGTAAAGCCTGTGTCCTGGTCTCCGGCCCCTCTGTCTCACCATTCAGGGGGCTGCTACATACCTGACCCAGGACACACGGAGAGCACAGCCGGCACTGGAGTCCTTATGCGGCAGGCAGTGCTATAAGAAACCCGCATCTGTGACTCATCTATCCATCCCTGTGGCCCAGGAGGAGGGCTTCAGGGGTGCCCTGTTCCCCAGATGATTTAGTGGCATGAGAACAAGGCAGCCACACGCCAGAGCCAAAACTCAGTGCCTAAGTCCAGACAGGGAAGCAACTGGCCACCGAAGGCAGAACCATGAGCCTCACATTGGTGCATTCCCACCCAATCTACGCTCCCTTCCCTGGAAAATTCAAAACTTCAGCTATGGCCTTGGACTCAAAGCCTAGTGGCGCCCTAAGTCCGGTCGGGTCGGGGAACAGCCTGCTGCAGGGTCACCACGGTGCTCAGACCATCTTTCAGCTTTGCTTCCGAGGCACTGAGACGAGATGCTTCCGCGGAGGCCCTGCAATGCAAATAACTGCCCCAAATAAAAGGGGAGTAATTTAGTGGGGAATTTTGTGGCTGGTGCGTGTTTTATGGGCATCATTTTCACAAGTGGCTCTTGGTTACGGTCCTGGGGCGCGGTCCCCGCCGCGCGATGCCATGCTGCCACCTAGTGGTGGGGGTGGGGGGACGCTGCTGCGGAAGCCAAAGCGTCCACAGTCCCCAAATGACAGGGGAGGCTGCATCCTGTTCACATCAGTCTGGGCGGTGGCTGTTTTTAGCTGGGTCTCTCCTTCTGTGCCACTTTCATTATGGAAACTGGCTCTCCAGGCCCAAAAAAAACTGCAACGTGCTCTGTGAAAGCTGTTCGAGGGCCAGTTTTAGCTGCATTTGGAAGATGGGTGCCCAGGAGGCAAGGAGGGATAGGTAGTTCCCAGAAGTTGGGCATCTACTCAGAACCTTTAGAACCTGGAGACTGGTTCTGGCCATGAGGGTGTAAGATCACAGATCCCTTGGCTTCTAGCTTCAGGACTGTGTCCTGCAAAGGAATGTGTATTTGGGGGACTTGAAGGTAGCAGTCACTGTGCCCTGGGAGCTTTAGCATGTACTGCTAAGAGCCTTCTTTACATGGACCATCTCATTGGCGCCTCCAAATAACCCTAAGAGGAAGCCTAGAGTTATACCCATTTGGCAGATGAGGAAATTGAGGTTTGGAAAAGTGAATGCCTTGGCCGAGGTCATAGAGCTTGTCACTAGCAGAGCCCTGATTTGGATGCTAGAGTTTGTATATTAACCCAGAGCCCAAAACAGCAACGGATCAGGAGCTGAAAGTTGTGAGTTCATCACTGTGTGACCTTGGGCAGTCATTCAACCTCTCTGGGTCCCCATTTCCTCCGTGGTAAACAGGTAGGTTTTACTTCACAGGATGAAGTGAGAATCCAAATAAAAATCTGATATGCTTCAACCCAGAGGTTCCATTGCCTGGCCTGGGAGCCATTTAGACTCCCAGAGTCTCCCACAGATTCCAGGGAATGGATGGATATAGGCTCAAGATTACACACACACACACACACACACACACACACACACACACACGGAAAAGAGCCTGGTGGCTCATTGTACCTTCATTTAGCCCCGGAGAATCAATACAGCAAATCAATACAGAATCCGAGCTTCCCACTCAGCCCTGCCCCTAACTCGTCCCTGCACTCTTAGGACCTGGTTCTAGCCTGTTGAATGGGGTTAACACTGGTACTGACTGTACAGGGTTGTTCTGAGGATTCACTTGTGTAATATACTGTAACTCTCCTAGGCTGGTGCCAGCGCTAAAATAACCAGCTTGTAACAATTAACCAGAACTTGCCCAGTTTTCACCTGAAAACCCAAGAAATCCCTTAGTTCTGGGGGAACTGAGTTGATTGGTCACCCTACAGGACACCCTACAAGGCTCAACCCTGACCACTGGGCTCGGTGGCCCCTCTCTGTCTGTGCTCTGACACCCTTTGTGGCTGCTTCTGTGGCTAGAAATGATGTAACTTTGTGCCTTGTTAGAGCACCACTATGCCTGGCCCAGGTAGGTGATCAGCAAAATGCACTGAGTGAAGAGATGACCACCTACTATGTGGCGGGCCCATGTGTAGGCATTGGGACCCAGTTCAGAGTTGGACAAGAACCAGAGGCCATGGCTGTGAGGCAGAGACTGACAAGTCACCGAGTAGAACTCGATGAACCGAGGACTGCGATGGGGTGAGCATGGGGGTGGAGGTCTCAGAGGAACCCCAGCCCAGCTTTAGAAGATGGGTGTCAGAGAAGCCTTCCTGGAGGGTCTGGCCCAAGTGGGGTCCATGGAGCTGAGTCCATCAGGGGAGGGTGGGGGAGAGGGAAGCTCTGGGAGGGAAGCCGCTGTCCTGAGTGTCAACCGGATCCAAAAGAGGGAGGCTTGTCTACGTTGCACAATCTCCAAAATCCCAGAAACCTCCCAGGCGGTCCCATTCCCTTCCCCTCCCAACGTAACCCCAGTCACTACTCACCAAATACCAGAAAGGGAATATTACATTAGCCTAGAGCTCCCAGCCTTTGTCTTTGTCCCCCAAGGTCCAAGTTCATGCCTTAAGATTTGGGTTGGTCATTGGAAGAATCCCTGCTGCCCCCAGGCCAACTCTCAAAACCCTAAATTATTGATTTGCTACATAAATGGAATGACAGCCTCGCCTTTCCCAGCTTTCACTCTTTGCCAGGTGGCTATCACCCAGCCAGGGCCTGAGGCACAACTGCTCCAGGGAGTCAAGATTCAGTAGATCTTAGCTGGGGTAATGCTGTCTTCCTGGGACTATTCTACCATGTCTGGAGATGCTTTGGGTTATCACAACCAGCCCGATCCAATTTGCCCAGAACTTTCCTGGTAGGGGAAGGGGGCAACTGGGGTGGGGGGGCTACTGGCATCTAGTGAATGGAGGCCAGGGATGCTGTTACCATCCTACTGTGCCTAGGACAGCCCCCAGTCTAAAGCAGCAATACTGCCAAGGCCAGGAAACCTGTCCTGCTGGTGGCTAGCCACAGAGGGCACTAAAGGAAGCTATTAGGCAGCAGGTGAGCTGTTCAGGGGCCTCCTGGACACAGATTGAGGCAGAAAACTTCAGGCCAAACTCTATTTCCACTCAACCCCATGAATCTTCCATGGGATCCTCAACATTTTACCCATCACTGACCACCAATGCTGACCTCTTCCCTGCAAGTGGGATCTCAGCCCTTCCCTGTTCCGTGCATTCCGCCCACATTCATTGAGCATCTAGTATGTGCCAGGAACTGTGTGGGGTGCTGGGCATACAGTGGTGACTAAGGCTAGACCTTGGCCTTCAGGAGCATTCGGTCTCCTGGATACGGGAAGGTTTGTCCCCTGTGTGACTGGAAGTCCATGGAAACAGGACCATCGGTGGCACACGAGGGGCCACCTGTCACCTTGTGTTCTGTGGTGGGGGCCCCTCCAACAGAGCTCCAGCAAGGCAGGTGACTGTGGCCTCCCTGAGATTGGCAGCATGGTGGCCCTGTGAGAGGCTAGGACAGGAAAGGACAGATCGGGGGAGGAGGTGACTTAAAGGGAAAGGGGGAGGCCAGGGGCCAACAGAAAGTGGATGGATAGTGGAGTCAGTGGACAGATGTTCAATAGAGAAACAGATGCCAACCAGATGTGACAATATTACGTTAGCACACACAACTCGTTAGGGCGTTCTGTGTACCAGGGACCTTACATGAATGATCTTGTTTTGCCCTCACATCAACCCTGGGTAGCAGATATTATTATTATCATCTGCAAATTGCAAATAAGAAAAGTGAGGCTATGTTGTTAAATGATTTACTCAAAGCTGCCCAAATCAGATCAGGAACTGACCCCATGGAGGTTAATTCCAGAAACCATATGCGTAATGATACTGTTCGCTGAGAAGAAACCTGTTCAAAAGCTCAGTGAGGAATGAGCCTGTTGGAGCTCAGGGACCTGAATGAGGCAGGAAATAAAGAGACAGGCTCGGAAAAGCCTCGCATGTCGGCCTGAGCAGCTTGTTGACCTTGATGCTGGAGACCTGGGAAGGCACGCTGGTTTCCTATTGCAGTCAAGCCCAGTTCACAGCCAGCAGTGGGAGAAGCCCCGCATAGGAATGTGAGTCTTGCTGTGATTGACTAGTGATGTCTGCCTAGGGTACAGGAGTGAGGAATAACAGTACATGCACACAGAGACACACAGACATGCATATGCAAACACAAAGACACATAAGCACATATATATACACATATAGGTGGTCACATATGTAAACACACGTGTATACAAAGATACTGATGTGTGCGTGCACATGCACAGGTACACACATACAACCTATATTTTGTATAACCACATGTAACACATGTGAAACATACATACATAAACAGATACACATCCATAAATAACAAAGACCCATTTGCATGTACACTAATATACCTGCAGAGACACCCAGATATATGAGCACGTGCATACTTTAGTACACACAACTCATTTAGGGCTTTCTATTCCTATACACTAGAAAGCCCTAAATGAGTTTCAAGCACATATGTATAGTACACATACATACATACAGATATATACATACAGAGATATACACAAATCTGCACACAGAGACATATACACATAAACACATACACACACCTATGCAAATACATATACCCATACACTCAGGGAAATGTAGAAGCACATATAAACACACAGAGACACACAGGCACATGAACACATACACACACACACACACACACACACACACATATGCATACACACATCAGAACTCATTACATAAACTGCTGTGGTCAAAGGAATCCCAGCTTGGATCACCTGGAATGACACCCTCATACATTTTAGGGTTCATTCTTCCCCTACACAGTTTAAGGCCATTCTTTCTTCAAATAAGACCCTACATTTAAAACCACCTGCATGTTTACCACCCTTGGTGCTGGCACTGGCTTCTCACATCGCCATGGAAACTGTGCTACCCCAGCCCTCACCATTCACAAATTTTTGTGCCATCCAAAAGTTCAAAATGACATTGGGACCCTCCAGTCAGGAGACCCTCATTGTGAATGCAGTTCCGAGGACACCTTGAAGACAGAATGAGTCACCAAGAAAAGAAGGCAGCGTTGTCTGTCTGTGTTTCTTAGCTTCCTGCATTTGTCTGTGTATTGGGGTCCTGGAGCTGCCATAGCAAAGTACCACCAACTGAGTGATTCAAACAACAGAAATCTATTGTCCACTCTTCTGGAGGCCAGAAGTCCAAGGTCAAGGTGTCAGCAAGGCTGGTCCCTCCTGAGGGCTCTGAGGAGACGTCTGTTCTGGGCCTATCTCCTAGTTTCTGCTGGTTGGCTGGCAATCTTGCTTTTCCTTGGCTCATGGAAACATCACCCTGGTCTCTGCTTCTGTTTTCACATGGCCATGACCAGGCTCCCAAGGTACTAGGCAGCTGGGGGCCCCAGGCCAAGAGAGCCCTCTGGGGAGATCTCCCAGGAAGGTGACCCAGCTGGCGGGAAAGGGGAAGGCCCAAGGTCACCTAAGCTAGAGTCGATTCCAAGGCTGCAGAGTCACCTGAGGCCAGTGCATGAGATGGGCCGAAGTAGCTTGTACCTGATAAGTAACCTCAGGGCCCTGAGGGAGATGGGCAATGAAGGTCTACTCTTTCTCATTCAAGACACACATACACACACACACACACACACACACACACACACACACACACACACACAGTGTCCATGCTGTGCCAGCAATAATCAACCAAGATATGCTGTGTTGCAAGCAGTTGTGAGCTGTATTGCCAAGTAATCTATTGCTAACTTTAAAAAGTGCTAAATGTTGCAAATGCTTGTTCCAGTAGACTCAAGGTTATTCCTATAAAGCACCCGTTTCACTCACTGCATTCTGATTAGGGCTCTTCGGTGGGAGAGGGGAGGAGGGAACTTACAGAGTATAGATGTGTCCACACTCGATGGAATAAAATGCCTGGGACTGCCTCTCTGTATCCCATGTCCTGTGAGGTCCCTACAGAAATATCAAGCTTTCTTCTTTGAACCTATGGGGGTTAGATCCTGGGGGAGGGAAGAAAGGAAACATAGGCAATCGAGATCAGGAAAGATTCCAACTTCGCCCGCGATCTAGAAGTGCCAGTTAGAAAAAGGAGGCACTATTATTCATCCATCCAATAGATAAACTTGTTGCATTTTATCTTAAACGTGTTTGTATTGGCCAGGGTGGAAGGGTGGAGTGTGGGATTCTACATACTTGGGGGAGACGAGTATTAATGACACTATTTTATGGTCTTTGCAGGATCTGGGATGCTATTACCTTTCTGATCTCAGTTCCTACTATTCTTCCCCTCCTCACTCTGCCCTAAAATCTTCTTCTTTTTTTTAAAATATATTTTATTGATATTTTACAGAGAGGAAGGGAGAGGGATAGAGAGTTAGAAACATCGATGAGAGAGAAACATCGACCCATACATCCCGATATGACAATTGTTTACTCTGCTGTCAATGGAAATATGGCATATTTTCACCCCATTGTTTATACCCATTAGGCAAGTGCCACTGTTGGTTACACACACAGCAGTCAGGCACTTTATTCTGTTGTTTCTGGATGTTACTTACACAGTTAGGAGAGGTGTGTGTTTAATCCCCACAGTCGATACGTCCATCAGGGAGAAACTGGTTTAATAAGCTACGATATCGTCCTTGCCCTAGCTGGTGTGGCTCTGTTGGCTGGGTGTCAGCCCCTTGCACCGAAAGGTCACTGGCTCAATTCCCATTCAGGGCACATGTCAGGTTGTGGGCTCAATCCCCAGTAGGGGTGTGCAGAAGGTAGCTGGCATGTTTTGTTGGGTGACTTATACTTAGCTCATATCCCTGGCATTTACAGTGATCAGATCTCAAAAGAGATTGGAAAAGACTGAGGCATAACAAAATGACAAGGGTT
The DNA here is from genome assembly GCF_014108245.1 of Pipistrellus kuhlii. Classification (NCBI taxonomy): domain Eukaryota; kingdom Metazoa; phylum Chordata; class Mammalia; order Chiroptera; family Vespertilionidae; genus Pipistrellus; species Pipistrellus kuhlii. The sequence goes on from NW_023425540.1 coordinate 85,071,423, forward strand.
CCCAGGACACAGGACTTTCAGGTTTAAAACCAAGAAAATCCCAGCAAACTGGAGGAAGCTTGTCACCCCAGGCACAACTCCGGCCGGTACAAATACCACTCACTTGTACCCCACATGCATAACTGCATAGGAGTACGGACTCTGCAGTCAGGGGTCTGGGTTCAAATCCCAGCTCTGCCACTTACACAACTTTAGCAAGAAAGTCACATCTCTGTCCCTCCAGGAAGGCAGAGAATAGTGGGTGGGAAGAGACTATTCAATGAACTTTCTGCATACATGAATAACCCATGTACACAGACAAGAGGGCGGTAAAGGCCTGGAGAGGGGGGAGTGGGCTAGAAGAGGTCAATGGCAGGGGAAAAAAGGGGAGACATGTCATACTTTCAACTATAAATATTTTTTAAATAAAAATAAAATTTTTTCAATAAATAAATAAAAGTCTCTGTCCCTCCATTTGTTCCATTGTTACAGCGGGGTTAATAGTAACCAACCTCAGTGGTTGGAGGATTAAATGAGCTAAACAGAAAGTGCTTAGAATCATGGCTGGCCCCTCATAAGCCTTCAATAAACCTTTGCAATTATTGTTATTGTCATATCTGCTACCATCTCTATTATCTATTCAAATCATTTTATATCCACACAATCTTAAAAAGCTTAAATGGGTTTACTTTAAATAAAATTATATATCACTCCCTTAATTAGGAAGCCATAACTGTTAGCCATAAAAGAAAGTAATTATAAGCATGATGCATAACTACTTACCAAGGCCAAGATCTCAGGCCCATTCACGGGGCATTGGCCTGGGGAAACCTACCTGTTCTGCACAAATGAAAACAGGCTCAGACAGGGAGGTACAGGAGGGGTAGAATCGGGGCTCAGAACTAACGTGTGGCTGGCCTGTGAGCTGCAATCCAGACCTAAACACATCACACTCGACCTGAGGGCAGTTAAAAAGGAGCCATTCGCCGAAACCGGTTTGGCTCAGTGGATAGAGCGTCAGCCTGTGGACTGAAGGGTCCCGGGTTCGATTCCAGTCAAATGCGTTTACCTTGGTTGCGGGAACATCCCCAGTAGGGAATGTGCAGGAGGCAGCTGATCAATGATTCTCTCTCATCGATGTTTCTAACTCTCTATTCCTTTCTCTCTTCCTCTCTGTAAAAAATCAATAAATATATATATTTTTTAAAAATAGTAATTAAAAAAAAAAAGGAGCCATTCCCCCGGCCGGCATGGCTCAGTGGTTGAGCGTTGATCTATGAAGCAGAGGTCACAGTTCAATTCCCAGTCAGGACACATGCCCTGGTTGCAGGCTCGATCCCTGCAGGAGGCACCTGATCAATGATGTTTCTTTCTCATTGATGTTTCTATTTCTCTGTCCCCCTCCCTTCCTCTCCATAAAAATCAATAAAAACATACATATTTTATAAAGCCCTTCGAAGATAGAAATTTCCATGGCCCCGCCCTTCACAGAGCAGGTCTCTAAAATGCCTCTGTTTGCAGCTCATTTGGTCTTCAGCAGGCAGGTTGGGTTGTGGTTGGGACAACTCCCTGCTCTGGTCTGCCCCTTAGGGACTGTTCACATCACCCCGGGCCTCAGTGGCCCCATTTGCAAAAACAGGCATCATAGCGCCTGCCTCTCGGGGTTACTAAGGTAACTGCTCAGGTGACTAAGGGATAAAGGTACACACACTCCGTGACCTTCAAACCATTCAGAACATCCATGCTCACCATCTGGCCTTTTCAAATACCAAGAATGATTCTGTGAGGCAATTCATCACTTGGTGGAAATGATCTCGCTCCCCACCCTCAACTGCCTGGGTGAGCCATGAAGGACCTGTAATCAGAAAACTCTTCAGAAGGCTACGAATGAAGGGATGTTAATTTCACCACTTTCAGGCAATTGTTCTTTTTTTGTTTCCTGCACTTGAGAACCTGAGCTCCCACTTTAACATGCTTTAAACGCTGAGCTTTAATCACGGTATAAGCTTCAAGTGACAGACTCGTAACACAATTAGGGCAGCTGCTTATTACCTCCCATTATTGAATAATATGTTCATTAATAGTTCTTCCCTTCCATAGCATAACATTTTCCTGCTAAAAATAAACATAAACTTCCCAGCCAGTGCAGCTAAGTGGTTGAGTGTCAACCCATGAACCAGGAGGTCATGGTTTGATTCCCAGTCAGGGTACAGGCCCAGGTTGCTGGCTCGATCCCTAGTGTGGGGCATGTGGGAGGCAGCCAGTTAACGTTTCTCTCATCAATGTTTCTATCTCTCCCTCTCCCTTCCTCTCTTTAAAACCAATAAAAACATATTTTTTAAAAAAAATAAATAAACATAAACACCAAGGCCCAGGACGACTGAGAGCTGAACTTGACCTCAGAGTCAAGTGTGGGACCCAGGAGACGTGAAGTGAACATGACCAAATTCATCGAGCCCCCAGGTCATGCAGACACAGTAGGAAATGAAAGGCCCTGCACGTGTCTTATCTGGTGTCATCCTAAATACATCCCTGCATACAAGGTATTGTTACTATGACGTCCCATTCACAGATGAAGAGATTGCGGGCCAGAGAGTTCCCTTGACTTGCCTGTCCAAGCCAGAACAGTGAGGGAATATCAGAACCAGGATACAAATGTTACTCTCCACCTTGCAAATGTGTGTGACTGTGTGTGTGTCCTTTCCCACAAAACAGGCCATTATCTGTGTCACCCTCCTCCTCCTCCTCCTCTTCTCCTCTTCCTCCTCCTCTTCCTCTCCTCCTCTTCCTCCTCCTCCTTCTCTCTGCCTCTTTTCCTTCCAGCGAGGCCTCCCAGGCAAGCACGGAGCCTCTGTGTAGGGTTAGGAGAGACTGTGCCTGTCTATGTGCTCAGAGCTATACCAGGAGGGTTGTGCCTTCTCCCTTCTGAGGCTGAAATAATCTTTGTGAAAGAGCAGGGAAGTCATATAAATAGCTCTGGTACATGCCAACAGCCACCTTCGAGCTCTGATGCTACATCCTCCTCCTCTGAGATGACTCAGCGATTCAGGGAACAAGAGGTCTTCTGCCTTACAGCAGCAAGGATTCTCCATCCAGAATCATCTTCTTGCTCCTCAGCAAGTCCTCACTCACCCCCTGCACCCTCCTGTCCATTCTTCCCATTTATAGAAGAGAGGTTTGAAGGCCAAGGCCAGGACTGGTCTCCAGTTCACAGATGGGGAAACTGAGGCCTGAACAAGCTGACATAAAATTAACTGCTCCATTTGCTGAGGCAGTTCCTCAGCAAATGGAGCAGTTAATTTTATGTCAGCTTGTTCAGGCTCTGGGGCCTGGTTGTCTTGGTCAAACACTGGTCTGGATGTTGCTGTGGTGGTAATGTATAGATATGACTAGCATCTCAGTCAGTTGACGTTAGGTAAAGGAGATTACCTTCCATAACATAAATGGGCCTTAGTTAACCAGTTGAAGGACTAAACAGCAAAACTGAGATGATTAGAGAGTGGGAATTTTTGAGCACTACTGAGGCCATGGACTATGCCCCAGATAGAGTTGTTAGTGCTGACACCAGGCCAGGCCTTGAGATATGGTCTCATGGCCCCTTCCAGGCATGTGGGCCTTCTTTCTCAGAACACTGTCAGCTTTCTGAAGAACAGGATGACCCTGTGAATAATATGGTCGTCAATGGCATGACCCTGACGTTGCTTGGGAAAAACTGTTTTGTCTTGGGTTACTTGTTCTGGAAAAACAGGATGTGGTAAATGGGTTTAAAAGTGGCCCTGCACAAAGGGTTGCTGTTGCTCTCTGGATCCCCTGCATGGAGAATGGCAGAGCAGTGGCCCAGCTAGTCACTCACCCGGCCAGCTAATAAAGGCTCCTTAAGTTTTAATTTGGTCTGGGCTCCAGTGGTCATTCACTCAACTTTGCTCCGTAACAGTTTCCTGGAGAAGGAATTCTGCCTCGAGACTACAACACAGAAGCTTTGCCTGAGTTCCCAGCCTGCTGGCCTGTCCCACAGATTTTGGGCTTGCCAACCCCTGCCATTGTGCAAGAGGTCCCTTGACTTGCCTGCCCAAGGAATTTAAATTTCTTAAAGAAATGAAAATACAGAATGCATATTTAAGTATACGTTTATATATAAAATTATATACACATGTGCTTATATTTATTTATTTATTTATTTAACTATCTATTAAAAAATGTTTACACCCGCACTAGTGGTTGTTTCTCTGGAAGACGCTGACTGATGAACAGAGCCAGTAAAGAAAGAGCTCGAGAAGACACAGAGGACAGAGGACCTGAGTGTGAAGCACGTACTCCATACCAGGATCTCTTACCCACATTATCTCATTAAAGCCACACCCACCGCTCATAAAGGCAACTTTCTCCATTTCAGAGGGCTTAAGGGACTTGGCCGGGGGTAACTCAACTGGGAATCAAGCCCATGCCATCAGCCTCCACTGCCCATGCTCTCCATGCACCAGCTGCCAGCAGGAAGAGGGGACCCAAGAGCCTGGGAGCATGATTCCTTTCCAGGACCAAATTCTTCCTCCAGTCCTTCTGTGAAAAGTCTTGAGGTCAAACACAAAAAAAAAGGAAAACCCAACTCAAACTGTCTTAAGCAATAAAGGGAACATCTTGGCTCATGTGTGTGAGAAGCCTGGAGGTAGAACCTCATGCATGGGCTGAGATGAGGTGCCAACCGCCTCCACGAGGTCTCCACAGGGAGGTCCCCGTCTCTCCCCAGGTGGCAGTAACCTTCTCTGGCTCTACACGGTGGCCATGGAAACATCCAGCTTTCATTGTCTGAACTGCTGTCTTTTCCTCTGGAAAGAGAAATCCTCCCCTATGTTCTGAGGCTTGGGATTAAGACTCTTGGGACTGCAGAAACCTGTTTGGCTCAGTGACTAGAGCGTTGGACTGTGGACTGAAAGGTACCAGGTTTGATTCCAGTCAAGGGCATGTACCTTGGTTGCGGGCACATCCCCAGTATGGGGTGTGCAAGAGGAAGCTGATCGATGTTTCTCTCACATCAATGTTTCTAGCTCTCTACCCCTCTCTCTTCCTCTCTGTAAAAAAAAAATCAATAAAAATATTTTATTTTTTTTAAAAAAAGGCTCTTGGGACTGGCTTGGCTGTCTTCTCCTTTATCTGAACATATTGAGATGCAACCCAATGTGGTGGTCAAGAGTCAGACTACCTGGATTCGAAACCCTGCTCCACCACTTGCCTGCTGGGCACCTTGAGCAATAGCCTTCACAGCTCTGTGCTTTCATTTTTCCAGCTGTAAAGTAGGAAAAGGCATTCTATTTCCCTCCAAGGCTTGTGGCGAAGATAAAATTTATGTTTGTAAAATGCTTAGCCCAGCGTCTAGTTAGTGCACAGCACACAGACTATGAAAGTGACTTCATTAGGTGACTGGAGCTGGGGTTGAAACATGTTAACTTGACAGGCCTGGGGTGCATACCCCCCTCTGGGTGGCAGGGGATGCTTCTCCAAAAGGAAATAGCTGTGCTGTCAGCAAACGGAGGGGGATGGAGAGCAGGAAGGCAGAAGCACCAGCTGCCTCATTGAGTGGCCCTGGTGATGCCACCGTGCCTATTATTTTCTTTCCCGTTGGGCACAGACCTGAGGTGGGAAGTGCCTTAAGTGGGAAAGATAAAAAAATATATATCCTAATTATGTGCAAGAATAAAATGGGCAGGTCGTTCTGTCCTATTCTTACACTTCTCTTTGTGTTTCTACCCACTGAAAGCGAAACTAGTCAAATCAGGCATTTAAAATCTACCTTTGACTCATCCACTCATTCAGCAGACATTTAATGAGCTCTAAAAATGGTTTTTCCATGAAACCAAGAAATCTTTAGCTTCAGGAGCCCTCTCTTAGATGGGTCCCTTCCAAGGCCTTCTATCTAATATGTTATTTGTAAGGTATCTGCATTCTTTTACCTAAAGAAAACCCCCCAAATTTTGTAAGCTCCAGGATCCTCAAACCTAGATTTGCCTGGCAGGTACAGAGATGACTGAATGATGGTCCTACCTTCAAGGAGCGCCCTCTACTGAGGGAGACTGAGAATGAGAATGAGGAACATTTCCCAAGAAAAATATTTGCTATTCATTAACCCATTGAACCCAATGTATTGAGCACCTATTGTGTGCCAGACCCTGGGAATCCTGGGGTGTGAAGATAGGGAAAGACTCTGATGTCAATTAATCACTCAATACCAAAAAATGTAGTGCCCTTCCCCCCCCCCAAAAAAAATAGGGTGACGTGATGAAGAATGACTGGAAGGGTACTTAACTCATTAGTCAGAAAAGGCCTAGTAAGATGCACATTATGAACAAAAAAAAAGAAACAAAAAATCTTGAACTGTTTTCATGGTCAAACCATTAATGGTAGTGTTTTTATTGTTTTTCCTGAGACCATTCTCTGCGTGTTATGAAATAAAGCAAATGAATAATTATGTCGGTTTCTTTGGGAATCAGGAATTTGGGTATGGAAGGAAGAAGAAACCAACATGAAAGTGAAGATGTTATGTAAAAACTTATTAATCCTGAGTCTGAATTGAAGTATCTGTATAAATTCAAGTATATCTTCCCCCCCCCCCCAACCCCCCAAAAAAGTCCCTGGCTCTAACCAATGAAAGGACTAGCTGCAATGTTCAACCCAAGAACAATGAGCACCCCTAGCGCCCAGACTGTAGTCCCTAAACACCATCCCAACTAGGAGAAACCAGGGATCAGTAGGAAATTGGCTGGTCCACACCTGGGCCAGAAGATAGCAAAGGATCAGAGAAGGGCAGAGAGTAAAGGAAATTGTAAAGTAGTGGCTGATGAATAGGAGGAAAACTAAGAGAGTGAGCAGACACCAAACGCAAGAGTTTTTCCTAAAAAGACAGGAATGATCTACTGCTTTGAATGCTATTAATATGAAAAAATAATAACAATAGCAATACTGACCACTGAATGTGGCAATCTGAACCAGTGGCCTTGGCAGGTGTGGTCTCTGTGAAGAGGCAAAAGCCTGATTGAATTAGTGAAAAGAGAATCCAAACTATAATAATCAAGTATGCCATCCCTGGCCAGTTTAGCTTAGTGGGTAGAGTGTCAGTCCTTGGACTGAAGGGTCGAGAGTTCAATTCTGGTCACGGATACATACTTCAATTGCAGGCTCAATGCCTGGCCCTGGTCAGGGTGCGTGCAGGAGGCAACCAATCAATGTGTCTCTCTCACATTGATGTTTCTCCCCCTCCCTTCCACTCTCTAAAAATCAATAGAAAAAATACCCTCAGGTGAGGATTAACAAAAAATAAATAAATGACTAAGTAAGTAATCAAGTATGCCAGCAAAATTAAAAGATTGTTCCAGAAACTTCATGTGACAAAATAGCCAAAGGAGAGAGATCCAAACCCTGCCACCTGCATATCCCCCTCTAATAGGAGCCTGGCATTTAGAAAAGGTAAGTGAGGAAGGTGCATACTCTTCCTGATGCTCTTGGTCAGAATGTAGGCGTCATCTCTGCACACGGTGGGATTTCCGCAGGAGAGCTTTATCTTGGCTCCCCTGACCCAGGCAAGGCAGTGAGCGCTCTATCTCTGAGGGTGATCCAGTTGAGGAAGGAGAGTCATCCTTCAGGGATACTGTAGAGGTGGTCCAGCCTCGGATACTGAAAGAGGGCTCTTGAAGTATGGGCTCTCCAGAGCAGGAAAGCAATATGGCTCAGCAAACAGCAGGGGCTTAATAAATGTGCCAGGCTGATGTGTAGAACTTGCCCACTGTGCCTCCATCTCCTCCAGCTCTAAGATCTTGTGATTCCATCACGTTTGCTTTGGATAAGGAGACCCCGATTCCTGTCCGTGGTACTTCTCTCCATTGGTGTCACCTCCACTCCATCTGCCAGGGTGTCTCCTGCACATTCTGATACCAGGATTAGCCACAGAAAAATAAGCAAAAAAGGTACCTTTAAAGACACCAACAGCTGCACAAGGAGCCCCAGGCCCTCCTGCAGACCCCAGCCATGGGACACTTGTGCAGCAATCCAGAGCACATCTGTGTTTCTTCTTCTCTTTACTCACAGAGATCAAAAGGGAAAATGACCCTTTCTCCAGCATGACAACTGTATTAGTCAGGAATCTCAAAAAAAAAAAAAAAAAAAAACAGACCAATAGGGTTCTATAATAAAGAGTTAGTATGCTAATTAGACCAAACAGCAGAACCACTAATTGATGACCTTCCAGGTGAAGCCAGGGCTTCGAGGACCGAGACGCTTGCACAAATTTCATGCATCAGGCCTCTAGTCTTATATAATAAAGAGGTAATATGCAAGTTGACTTTCACACCCTCAGAAGATGGCTACTACGACCAGGTCAGCAGGGGGATTATTGAGAGACTACCAAATGGCTAAACAAGCAGGCTTCATGGGTGACCAGGCCAGTAGGGGTGGGGGCACTTTGGGGCAACCAGGCTGGCAGGGATGGGGCAGTGGGGGCAATCTGGCTGGCAGCGGGGGGGGAGGGGATGGAGGAAGGAGGCAGTTAGAGGCAACCATGCCAACAGGGGGACAGTCAGGGCGATCAGACTAGCACTCAGAGGCAGTGAGGACCAATCAGACTGGGGGGGAGGGGGAGAGAGAATAAGAGAAGGGGAGAGAAGGCAGTTAGGGATGACCAAGCAGGCAGGCAGGTGAGTGATTAGGAGCCAGAGGTCCAAGATTGCGAGAGGGATGTTCTGGGTTAGAGAGAGAGCAGGCTGGGCTGCAGGGATCCCCTCTCCCTCATGCACGAATTTTGTGCACTGGGCCTCTAGTATATACATTAATATGTAGGAAGATTTAGTATGCATAAGATTGGCTCATATGATTGTGGAGGCTGAGAAGTCCCACAATCAGTCATCTGCAAGCTGGAGACCCAGCAAAGATGGTGATGAAGTTCCAATCCAGACCCGAAGGCCTTGGAATTGGGGACACCAATAGTGTGAGTCCCAGTCTGAGTCTAAAGGCTTCAGCTAGAGAGCATGAGGGATCCCATCAGAGCATCGACTACAGGTGCACAACTTGGTAAGTTTACTAAAAAGCTACACTTGCATTGAATTAATTATACAATATGCACACTATGCCTTAATAAAGTTATTTTTTATATATTTTTATTGATTTCAGAGAAAGGAAGGGAAAGGAGAGATAGAAGCATTAATGGTGAGAGTGAACCATTAATTGGTTGACTCCTGTATGCTCCCTACTGGGGATAGAGCCCACACGAGGCTTGTGTCCTAACCAGGAATCAAACCATGATCTCCTAGTTCATAGGTTGATGCTCAACCACTAAGCCATACCAGCCAGGCAATAAAGTTATTTTTTCAAAGAGTTGGCACCAAGGGCCCAGTGGACTAGCTGGAAGAAATTCTCACGCCCGGAGAATAGACAAGAGGCGCTCCAGGCAGAGAGAGTGCAGCCCCCATCAGCTGGGTATCAGGACCCATGGGAGCAGCAGCTTCCCCAGATGTGGTAGCCAATTCCTGGTGAACACAAAGGAGCACCCCAGGGTCCCACTAAATATTTAAGGGATTTTATGCCAGAACAAGTTTTGTTTCATTATGTTGGTGAGAGAAGTCACAGATAGGGGTGAGTTGCAATCAGGACCAGGAAACCATCAGTATCAGGTTTAGAGTGACTCAAACTTAGGCTTGCTTTGCCTGACAATGGGGGCAAAGGGCAGGGGCGGTTTCCAGGTGGTCAAGAGACTATTTCTCTGCAAGTTATTAGTTGTGTCTGGCTGGATAGTTGTGTTGAAATCAACTCATGATGTCTCCCATGGATACACATGTGGGAGCATGAGCATGTGTGCTATTTGTTTGCCAACCTGCTTAGACCCTCAGAATCATCGCCCTGGTGAGAGAGGGTGGTGGCTAAGCCTGAGACAACTGGGAGGCAGGAGAGCATGCTCCAGCAGAGAAGAAAATCCACCATACAAGAGGAGCTGCCCTGGTCTCAGTACCTCTGAAGCCAGAAGGTAATTGTTTTCCCTATGAGCCTCGTTCACACAGAGAATGTGCTAAAGAGAAATCATTTGCTGACACCAGAACATCTGAGGGGCTCTATTCAAAGTGCCAAGTTCTCGTTTCCATAGAAGCAAGGAAACCACAAAACAAGGAGTCTGACTTCACTTCCCTCCAGCCCATCAGTGCAGTTGGAGAATTTTTCACAACTCTTTACTTTAAAAATGTAAGAAAAGTTAATAGAATAGGATAGCTTTTCACACTATATAACAGTTCATAGAATAGGACAATGAAAGCCTTGATAGTGCTAGGATAACCATTTACCCATCGTTAACAATTGATCATATCTGCTTATCTCTCTGTATATTTTCTTGCTGGACTATTGCAAAATAACTTTTAGCACCATGATATTTCAGCATGTATTTCCTAAGAACAAATGCATTTTCCAACATAGTCCACTGTGCAATAACACCACTATCACACCCCAAGAGATTTAACGGTAATACTCTACTACCTATATGCAGCCCATACTAACCTCTTCTCAACAGTATTGTCTTTCCATGTATTTTTAAAACCCAGAATCCAATCAAGGGGCACGTATTTTACTTGGTAGTCATATGTCTTTCATCTCCTTTAACCTAGAACTGCCCCACTGCTTTGTTTTAACTCTCGTGTCATTGATGTCTTGATGCTTTTTCAGAATCCAGGCTAGATGTCTTGTAGGACAACCCCATCTTTTTGAAAGGGACACAGCTCTTCAAATGGGCTTTGCCATTTCCATTTCTCTGTACTATAAAAGACTCTCCCTCACCCTCATGCCTGTGATTATGAGATTTCAGTAGGCATCCTATGCATGGCTGATTTCATTCTGATTCTTCAGCTAAGAATGGATTTGAGGTACCTATCTCTTCTCTACACATTTCCCTCATTAAATGTGGTTGCCAATGGCAAGGCAGGTTCAAAGTCAAGTTAAGGTCATCTGGCTGACCATTGCCTACCCAAAGAAAAGAGAAACTTTGCTTAGGTTTGGGACTGTTGATACAGTTTGATGAGTTCCTAAAATAACCTTCTCGCTGCCTTACTAAAACACTAGTGAATGTTTCATAACAGATGACAGCTTTGCCCTTTAATTGTTGAGGGATTTTAATTATGCACTGCTGTTTGCTGTGCAAAATGATTTATCCTGGTTCATAAACACTTGAACCACAGGGACTTCCTCTATGGTTAGATAAATAAACTTGTGGGACCTGTGATTTGAACACACCCACGCACACACTCAGGCCTTTAATTAGGGCACTACCTCCTAACATGACAAGGTTCATATCACCTTCACCATGTGGGGCAATATTTGTCATTAGGGTTTTTCTTTAAAGGAAATTGCTCTTCTTACCTAAATAAATAACTTTTCCAGTAAGACCTTTAGTAATAATGGAAAACTGGCCTTCTTTTCCCTAATTGGCTGTAAAAGTAAATACAATGAAAACCTAGATATCAGGGCCTGCTGAAGGTCTGAGTCTGAGACCTGTTTTGTCTTGTCTAAATTGGAGGTTAGCTAGAGTTAAAGGCCAATGACACCACCCTCGGACCTTCAGCTTTGAGTAATAAGAGAAATGAGAGGAAATTGAAAGAGGATTGATTTTTCACTATAAAATCTGAAGTTATTTGAAGTAATTTCATGTCACGTCTGGTGACCACCTAGAATGATTTTTTATGCCCACAGAATGGCACACACTCTATACTTTGAGAAACAATGGATTTAGTCTTGCTAATGGGGGTGGTTTAGTGTTTATTTTTGTTTTGTTTTTTTAATGTTCTATTCAAAGATCAATTCCTAGTATTTGGAAAACTTGATTATCATATTATGTCAGATGGATGGTTAGCTGGTAAAAACTTGTTATCCTATTATGTCAGATGGATTGTTAGCTGATAAAAACTTCAGCAAGAACTAAGGTTGAACTATATTGAAATCACCATTTTTGTAGATTGGCAATGGTCTAATGTTAGCAACATCACATGATCTAGCTTAAAACAACCGTCACCATGATCACCATCCATGGTCTTCACCATTGCCAAGGACCTGCACAAATATCACCTTCCTTTGTCCCAACAGTAAATGCTGACACAGCTTTATTTCTGTCCTCCTTTCTTCCTTTCTTTTCATGCCCCTTTCACAGAAGAGAAATCCTCAAAGAGAAGAATGGGGTGTCCCGAGGACAAGCAGGGGGTCCAGTGGGGGCCCCCAGGCTAAACCAGGGAGGCTGATCCCAGGTCCTTCCTTTCTATCATAGCCTCTGTTGCCTCCCCAAGTTATCATTGTAAATATCACGTTAAACAAAGAATGGGCATCTGAAGTTAGTCTCCTTCATTTTCCTATGGCTCAGAGCCCTTCCTACTGGAGTGAGTATTGCTCCCAGTCTGAGGTTGTGCCTGCTTTTTGCACCCTCACTGGTTGGCATGAATAAATGTCTCAGAAAGGGAGGGAGAAATAGTAGGCTAAATGCAGAATTTAATCTCTATTGTGGCTTATTTGGATATCTATGGGAGGGAAATATGGGTTTAGGATTCAGACAAGTGGGTATTCAGTTCCCAGTGCCTCCCTCGCCCAGGTGTGACTTGGGCAAGCTACTCCACTTCTCTCGACTGCAACTCTGTCATCCAGATAAATCAGAAAAGAGTACCTATTCTGAGGGGTGCTAGGAGACCCTGAAGAGAAAGTGAGTGCACAGTGGGTGTGTTGTTGTCACTGTTACTGTTGTTGCTGGACTTCCTTCTTTTTTGCTCTAATATTTCATCAGTATCCTGTGAACCTTCTCAACCCAAGTGATTCTGACCTCAGATTTGTCCACAAAGAGAAGGAAAATAAAGGAGAGATACGGAGATGGACACCCTGGCATTGCAGAGGCCACCTACATCATAGGCTGTGGTCCGGGCAATGTTTCTCTGGAAAAACGTAAGCAGCAAGTGCTCCTTCAGGTCTGAGAGGAAAAATCCACCACCCACCTTTCTGTCTTGGTATAACCTTCCTTCAGGTGGTGAGCTCAGCATAGTGGGAGCTTGATAAATGTTTGCTGAGCTGAGCCATTGATTGAGCAGGGAGGAGGGATTACAAATCACCATCTTGAGGCCCCTGTGGAGCTGTCAGGGGGAAAAGGTTTCGAACTCATCCAGCCGAGAACACAGGACAAGAACCGTTGTCTGGAGCTTAGAGAGAAGCAACTTCCACTCTATATAAAGAAGCATTTCTAATAACTAGGATTTCCAGAAATCCAGTCTGCTGCCTTTTATGTGGCAAAATGAACCACTGGGTACATTCAAGCAAAGACTCCCTGGTCATCTAACAAACACCCACAGGACTGGAGATCAGATTATAGCAGATCTGAAACTCTGGGCCATGTGGTCCAATATGGAAGCCATAGCCACGAGTGGCTTTCAGGCACTTGAGATGGGGCTGGATTAAATTAATATATGCTGTGAAGGAAGGCCAAAAGGCACATGAAGGAAGGCCAAAAGGCACATGAAAATATGCTCAAAGTCACTAATTGTCCGAGAGGTACAAATCAAAACAACAATGCGGTACCATCTCACACCTGTCAGAATAGCCAACATCAACAAATCAACAAACGACAAGTGTTGGTGAGGTTGCGAAGAAAAAGGAACCCTCGTGCACTGCTGGTGGGAATGCAGACTGGTGCAACCACTGTGGAGAACAGTGTGGAATTTCCTCAAAAAACTGAAAATGGAACTCCCATTTGACCCAGTAATCCCATTTCTAGGAATATATCCCAAGAAACTAGAAACACCAATCAGAAAGGATATATGCATCCCTATGTTCATAGCAGCACAATCTACAATAGCCAGAATTTGGAAACAGCCTAGGTGCCTGTCAGCAGATGATTGGATCCAAAAACTATGGTACATCTTCACAATGGAATACTATGCTGCCATAAAAAAGAAGGAATTCTCATCATTTGCATCAACCTGGATGGAATTGGAGAACATCATGCTGAGTTAAATAAGCCAATCAATGAAAGAGAAACACCACATGACCTCACTCATTTGTGGATGGTAAAGAACATTATAAACTGATGAACCAAGAGACAGATATAGAGAAAGTAAAGCAACAGGCAGACTGTCAAATTACAGTGGGGAGGGGAGGAAGATCGGGGGAGATAATAGATCAACCGAAGGACTTGCATACATGCATAAAGGTACAATCAATGGACATAAAACTCTGGGGAGGGAAGGTATGTATGGGAGGGAGGGAGGGGGGCAAAAAAATCAATAAAATATATTTTAAAAAATTAAAAATAAATAAATAAATAAAATTCTCATTGTCAATTAAAAAAATAAATTTTAAAAAAGGTTGAGTCCTTTTTTTAATATATTTAATTGATTTTTTTAATATATTTTATTGAATTTTTACAGAGAGGAGGAGAGAGGGATAGAGAGTTAGAAACATCGATGAGAGAGAATCATCAATCAGCTGCCTCCTGCACACCCCCAACTGGGGATGTGCCCGCAACCAAGGCACATGCCCCTGACCGGAATCGAATCCGGGACTCTTCAGTTCGCAGGCTGACGCTCTATCCACTGAGCCAAACCGGTTTCGGCAAAAATTGAGTCTTAACAGACTGTTGGAAATAAGGGAAAGTGAGTTGAGGGAAATAGAGAGAAGGTTTGAGGCAGAGGGAAAAGGATGTAGTCTAGTTTCACAGTCTAAAAGACATGGTTCCCACAGGAAATTAGGCTGTTTGGTTTATCTGGATCTTGAGTTGGGTCGGTATGCTTGAGGGCTCTGACAGAGATGAATCTGAAGAATACAAGACAGGCCAGATCATGTGAGTGCAGATGTACACTCAGCAGGTGATGGGAAACCAATGGAGAGGGTTAAATGAGTGAATTGCAAGAAAAGATACATGTAGAAAGACCTTTAGTACCAGCTTTGATTCTAAGGGTCTCATGCTATGAGTCCTACATGGTGTTTGGCCATGGACTTTCCTTCCACCTAAATGTTATAATGCTAGTTGTCAAGCAGAGCACCATGCACCAGTTACCAATCACAAGGGGATAGGGATGAGGGGGCACTTTAAACAGCTCTTAGTACCAAAGTCACCAAAGAAAATACAACATAGTCAAGCACTAGATGGAACAGAGCTTTACTTACATAATGAAGAGGCGGACAACACGGAGGGACATGGAGAGTATTATGCTGAGAGAAATAAGCCAGTCAGAGAAAGATAAGTATCAAATGACCTCACTCATATGTGGAATCTAATGAACAAAATATATTGACAAATAAAATAGATTTTTTTGAGCCTAAGACCATCAGAAAACACACATATTTCATTACAATTCATAATAGTAGCAAAATTACAGTTATGAAGTAGCATTGGAAATAATTGTATGGTTGGGAGTCACCACGACATGAGGAACTGTATTAAAAGGTCGAGGCATTAGAAAGGTTGAGAACCACTGCTCTAGGAAGTGTAAGAAAATTTATAATGACAGAAAGCAGCTGGGAACAACCTGCAGACAGGGAGAAGGGACATGGAGAAGAGATCATGGGGAGATGCCACAGGGAGGGATAACAAGGAGGCATAAGAATGCTTGAGAAGGTATAAAATATATTTATTATCTTGATTGTGTTAATAGATTCACAATTGTGTGTATGTGATGTAAAAACATTCCAAATTGTACCCTTTAATTATATGAAAGTGATTTCACATCAATTATACCTAATAAAACTTTTTTAATATAAAATAATTAATTAATTAATTAATTAATTAATATGTGCTGTGAGTATAAAATAGACAACAGACTCCAGGGACTTCAGACCAAAAAATTGATCCAAAATACCATGTTAATAATTTTTATATTGGTTGCATGTCGAGGTAATGATATTTGGCATATATTGTGTTCAAGAAAATATATTCTTAATATTCACCTCATCGCAACAAAGTCTAAGATATAGAAAAAATAGTAGAATTCAACTCAGGTTTTTCAATATAAATGTGGATTCAAGGTTACAACCAATGCATTCAAAGTATTAAAATATACTGAAATGTGACAGTTTGTAATTTTTGTTTTTCTATATATAATGGAACTCTGGTGCACAAAATTAAAGTAAGGGGGCCCTCACAATCCGGGAGCCCTTGGGGGATGTCCCATTGGTGGCTTAGGCCAGTGGTCAGCAAACTCATTAGTCAACAGAGTCAAATATCAAAGTACAACTATTGAAATTTCTTTTGAGAGCCAAATTTTCTAAACTTAAACTTCTAACACTACTTCTTTAAAGTAGACTTGCCCAGGCCATGGTATTTTATGGAAGAGCCACAGTCAAGGGGCCAAAGAGCCGCATGTGGCTCACGAGCCACAGTTTACCAACCACTGGCTTGGGCCCTTAGAGCTGTCATGGAGGCAAGAGAGGTTCCCACCACCACAGCTGTGCTTGCCAGCCATGAGCCCAACTCAGAGTTTCTGGCTGAGTGGTGCTAACCTTGTGGGAGTGCACTGACCAAAGGGGGGCAGCCCCTGCATTGAGCGTCTGCCCCCTCATGATCAGTGTGCATTATAGCGACCAGTTGTTCCACCGTTCAGTCAATTTGCATATTAACTTTTTATTATATAAAATTTTTTTATATAAGGATGGACCACAATGAAAATCTTGGAGAAACAATTTAAACAAGAAGAGAAATTAAGTCCATAAGATTGTGGAATAAAAATGGAAAGTAAAGTTAACAAAATATGTTGGTATACTTCATTTTGGACTAAAAAAAAAACAAAATAAATAAATATTAATAATGGGAAAATTGATTTCACCTGTTTCTTTATGTTTTTAATGTGGCTATTAGAAAATGTTTTACTGTACATGCAGGCTACCCTTGCAGTTCATGTTAGAATTCTGCAGGGTTCATTTTAACATTGATCTGTTGTTTTACAATTCATTGGTTGATACTTGTATGGGCCCTAACTGGGGATGGAACCTGCAATTCTGGTGCATCAGGATGATGCTCCAATCAACCAAGCTATGGAGCCAGGTTGGAACAGGGTCAACTTTAGCGTTTAAGGCCAACTGCTTCTTTCTGAAACAGTAGCACAATCTCCAAGTCAGAGACCACAGGGGTAAAAAAGAGAGAGAGAGAAAGAGAGAGATGGTGAGAGAGAGAGAGAGAATTACAAAGTATCTTAAAATGCCCACTTCACCCTTACATTGAAAAATTTTAGATCTGCACAACACCTTGAAGATTATCTAGTTTGAAAGTCAGCAAACTACAGCCCAGAGCCCAGCCCTGTCTACTGCCGTTCCTGGTTATTGAGGTAAAATTCATATTGTGTAAAATTCTCCATTTGAATGTTCATGTCTTATTCATGTCTTCACGTTCTTGTGCAAGCATCACCTCTATCTAATTCCAAAACATTTTGATCACCCCAAACGGAAACCCAGCACCATGAAGCAGCCTCTCATCCCCCCGTCTCCCCAGCTCCTGGCAACCACTGATCTACTTTCTGTACCTTTGGATTTGTCTGTTGTGACTATTTTATATGAATGGAATCCTACAATATGTGACCTCTGTGACTGACTTCTTTCACTGGTTATAATAATTTTGAGGTTCATCCCTATCAGAGCATGTATCAGTGCTTCATTCCTTTTTATGGCTGCATACTATTCCATTGTGTGTTTAAACCGTGTTTTGTTTACCCATTTGTCTGTTGATGGACATTTTGGGTTGTTTCCATGACCAGTTGTTTTTGTAAATACAGTTTTATCAGAACACAGCCTTGCCAATTCATTTACATACCATCTGTCACTGTTTTCCCACAACTATAGACTAGAATAGTTGCAACAGAGACTGCATGGTCTTTTAAGAAGGAACTGAGTCTAAACTGCCACCTACCCTTCCCTTCAAAACTAAGCTTCCTTTCTGTCATGGACTAAATGTTTGTGATCCTTACCTCAAATTTTATATGTTGAAGCCCACCCACCAATGTGATAGCATTTGGAGCTGGGGCCTTTGGAAGGTGGCTAGGATGAGATGAGGCCATGAGGATGGGGTCCTCCTGGTGGGATTAGTGTCCTTATAAGAAGATAAAGACCTCTTTTTTCCTTTGCTCAGGCACAGAGGAAATTATAGCAGAGGGGCAGCCATCTGCAAGATAGGAAGAGGACTCTCACCAGGAGCCAACTTGGCCAGCACCGTGAGCTTGGACTTCCAGTCTCCAGAACTGTGAGAAATACACATCTGTTGCTTCAGCCTCCCAATCTATGGCATTTTGTTATGATAGCCCCAGTGTCCACAGACATTCCTTTTGTTGGAAATGGAACCAACATCTTGGCATTTGGTGGCAGCAACAATCATTGGTGTTCATTGGCTTGCATCACTTCAGTCTCTCCCCCATCATCACAACATGTGCTCTTCTGGGTCATCCCCTCTCCTAAATCCTTTAGTCATTGGATTTGGGGCCAACCAGGTAATCCAAAATGATCTAATCTCAAGGTCACAATCTGGTTGCCCTTCCACACACCACAGGTATCCAACACCGTCACCTTGGCAGGAGCAGTTTTCGTTCCGCAGAGGCTTACCAGCCAACATCTGCGAAGTGTTTTCCAGGTGCCAGACTCTGTGCAAAGTGATTTCCACTCCTTAGCTCACGCATCCCACTCACGATTTGTTTCATCTCAGCACAGGAAACCATGGCCGTCATTTCCCCGGGCCCTAAGTGCCTGCAGAACAATGACGCATGAATTAATAAGTGGCACCATCAGCAAGGGGAAGTGAGCGGCCACCCTTCCTCCCCCGCCATCCACTCTCCTTTGATGGTCTATACTTTGATCATTTACAGCACGTCAGTGATGGCTTCACCAGGGGCAGCTCTTTTGTCTTCTCCAAGGCCTTCATTCTGGTGGAGACAAGGTTTCAGAATCCCAACAAACTCTGGCTGGCTTATTTACGGCTATTTTATTTTATTTTATTTTAATATATTTTTATTGATTTTGTAGAGTAGGGGTGTCGAACTCAATCAGAGAAGGGGCCAAAATCTAAAATCCAGCCTAAATCGCGGGCCGAATGGTTTACCGAACAGTCATAAACTGTCATTGTGATGGAAACGCAGCGGAGTGCAGTGATGACAGCGTGGTGCGGGCCACATTGCAAGGCCTGGCGGGATGGATTTGGCCCGCTGGCCTTGTGTTTGACACATGTGTCGTAGAGGAAGGAAGAGGAAAAGGGAGAGAGAAACATCAGTGATGAGAGAGAATCATGGATTGGATGCCTCCTGCAAGTACCCAACTGGGGATCGAGCCCACAGCCCAGGCATTGTGCCCTTGACCAGAATTGAACCTGGGACCTTTCAGTTTGCAGGCCGACACTCTATCCCCTGAGCCAAAATGGCTAGGGCTCTTTACAGCTCTTTTTAATGATGTTGGTATGGATTGCAAGGAGCAGGGCAGGGTGGATACAAACAAGTTTTTTAAAAATGTCCAAGCTTGGGGGTTTTCAGCAGCACTTGGTGCCAAGGAGAAATCATAGCAGTAAAATAATAACAGCAGCAGCAATAAAGACTGGCGTTCTTTGCTGAGTAATTTACAGGCTACTTCGTTCAATCCCACTACAACGAGATGGAAGGCACTAAGACCCTCCCCGTTTTACAGATGAGGAAGCTGAGATTGGTTGAGGATAAGCACTTTGCCTGCAGTTATGGAGCTGGAAAAGAGCGGGCTGGGGTTTGAACCCAGGAGGTCCGGCCGCGGGGACATGGTCTGCACATCTGTGTGGCACCAAAGCAGGGAACCAGGTAAGTAAGCAATGGAGGACCATGGCTGTAGTAGAGGAAGAGCATGCATGTACAGCCTAGTGGGTGGAGGGAGACCCGGGCACATTCGAGAAGAGCTGGGCAGACAATCAGCTCGCTTACAGGTGAGAGAATCCAGGCAGGGAGAACAGCCCATTCAAAGACGTAGACCTGAGAGGGAAGCCAATGAGTGAATCCGACGTTGCTATGAATTAAGAATATTCCTTGGGAACAGCTCTTGAGAGGACACACAATAGCAAATGCCTATGTGGACCTCAGACATGGTTCTGGGCACTTTGCATATATTCCCTCGTGTGATCCTTGCAGCAACCCTGTGAGCTGGGTTCTACCATGACCGGCTTTTTCAGCCTCCAGCGGACGGGCCGTTTTGAGTGAGCTGCCAAAGCTCCTGTTATGTGGTCACTACAGAGACAAATATTGAAAGTTCCGGTCTGAGCGATTTTCCTTCTCCATGCACATGCCTGGTGCTGCAGAAAATATTTTGACATCTGCTCATTGCCAGTTCTAACAAGTATCTTTTTCTCTTCCTTGTGCTACACAGAACGTGAAAATTAAACCTGAGGAGCAGACTTTGCTGGTAGGACCGTAAGGATAATATGGGCCTCAACGGTTAGAGCACAAACTCTGAATCAGACTGGCCAGAGCGCTGATCCCAGCTCTGCTGTGTGACCTTGGACAATCAACTTTGCCTCTCTGTGCCTCAGTTTCCCCACCTAGTATGAAGGGGGTTGACAATCAAGTTGTTGTGAGAATTAAATGATTTTACATCATAAAGCAAGATTCAGCATACTTTTTTGGTAAAGGACCAGATAGTAACTATTTTCAGCTTTGTATGCCACACCATTCCTATATTACAAATAAAACAGGCCATGATGCCCTAACTGGCTTGGCTCAGTGGATAGAGCATCGGCCTGCCTACTGAAGAGTCCCAGGTTTGATTCCGGTCAAGGGCATGTACCTTGGTTGCAGGCACATCCCCAGTAGGGGGTGTGCAGAAGGCAGCTGATTGATGTTTCTCTCTCATTGATGTTTCTAACTCTCTGTCCCTCTCCCTTCCTCTCTGTAAAAATCAATAAATATATATATAGATAGATAGATAGATAGATAGATATAGATATATAGATATATAGATATATAGATTTTTTTTTTTAATAGGCCATGAGCTAGGATGGGACTATTGTTGGCTGACAGCAAAGCCTGGCTTCACATCCCAACTGTGCCTCTTACCAGCTGGGTGACTTGATGCAAGTTACTTAACCTCTCTGATCCTTGGCTTTCCCATTTATAAACTGGTGTGACCAGTACAATGTACCTCCTGGAGCTAAAGAGGAGACTAATGAGATACTGCTTACAGTTCCCTCTGCACAGAGTCCGGCACACAGTCAAGATCAAGTAAACACCCGTTTTATTGTTATCACTCATACAAACTGCTGCCCATTTCCCAAAGTGTCTGGGCATAGTCAGCCCTGGCATCCTCAGTCCTCCCTCACTGAACTGCATTATAGTAATCTGTGTGCATGCCTATTGGCTTGTCCACTACTCTCTGACTGTGAGCTCTTTGAGCCCCGGATGGCAGGCCTGGTGCACAGTAGGTGCTCAATGAGCTCTGCTAGAATGAATGACTACCCGTCTTTTTTCCTACGTCCAACCTAAACTGAACCCAAATATGGATTTTCCCTCTGAAATAAACCCAGGAAAAGCAGAGCCAGGTGAGGTGAGTGGACACTTATCGGCTGGTCTGCCTTACACTCATAGAAACCAGAGTAAGATGTGAAAAGGGAAGAACCAGAGAGACACAAAGGATGCTGAAGGTCACCCCGCAAGTCCAAGGCGAAGGAAAGACTGGAAACCAGAGCTTGTACAGGTGCTATTACTTGTCTATCATCCCTCTCATTTCTAGGTTTCTTCTTTTCTCCTCCCTTCAGCCACCCCACAGACAAAGGCTCCCTCCAGATGGAAGTTTACTGAAGCAGGTGGCTAGACAGTCCCCAGAGGACTTAAAAAGTGAGCCTGGATTTAATGAATCCATGTGTTCTCCACGGCAGGCCCAGCCAATGTTGAATTCCTCTGACAATAGCCCGCCTGTATAGGTATGTTCACTAAGATGAGCTCGGGAGCCTGGGCAGGGATGCCCACAGGACTGGAGTCCGGGGTAGATTGCATACTTGGACCAGGGAGCGCGCACAAGGAGCGCTTTGGCCCTGCAAGGAGCCCTATGGAGGGATCACCACCCATACCGATGTCCCCATCTCGTCTTATCCTCAGGATCCCGAGCCTCTGTGTCCTGCTACAACAATAAAGGCAAATAAGTGATGAAACCATTAAGGATGTGCCATGTGCTGGCTCCTGGCAGACAGGATCTCATTTAAGCTTCACCACAACCCAGTGAAGTGGAAATTGCCCCTATTGCAGAAATTGCTAGTTGCTTCTCAGTATCCTCTCTTCTCCTTTTAGTAATAGAGCCTTCTCCAAAGTTTAGCAAGAGGCATATAGATAGAAGTTACACTTCCCAGCTTCCCTTGCAACTAGATTTGACCATGTGATGAAATCTAGCCAATGGGAAATAAACAGGTGACATATAAAGCTTCCAAGTCACCTTGTTAAAAGGAATTGCTAGTCCCCTTCTGTAGTTGTGTTGCTGGAAGCCCACTTTTGCCTGCTAACATTGGCAGAGCGACAGAGTAAAAGGGACCTGGATCTTTAAATTACTTCATGGAGTAGAGATTCCAGCCTTGAGGCATTCACCTTAAGATTCTTATGCAAGAGAAATTAATTTCTTATATACTTAAAATCACTGGATTTGGGGCCTATTTGTTACAGCTCTGTATCCTAACTGATACATTTGTAGTACTCTAAAAAAAAAAATGCATTCATCTGGTGGATGAGGAAATGAGTCACAAAGTGATCATGTCAATTTACCAAGAGCTGTGTTTGACCCAGAGTCTGTTATTGTCCTGGTCATGCTGCCTCTCAATTATGAAGTTATGCTGTGCATGCTTCATCAACTTATAAAGTCCTTTCACATACAAGGATGTTGGGAATTTTTTTTAGTCTCCCTCTAGCCTTGTGAGCAAAAGATGATGCCTCTCATTGTACAGATGAGGAAACTAAGGCTAGGCAAGTTTAGTTGGAGCCCAAGCATATGCAGGTAGCAAGAGACAATGCTAGGATTTGAACAGAGTCCTGGCCTTAAAGGCAGTTCCCCCTCTGCTGCTCCACAGCTGCCCAGCTATTTCAATCTTGACAAGATCCCCTAGAGAAAGGCTTCACAGGGCTGTCCCCACAGTAGAGATGTCATTATAAAGTCTTGTGTGGCCATCTGTCTCTGGCTGGGTTCCCCAGGAGCAGGCCCTAAGACAAGGTGTATTGGTCAGGGTTCTCCAGAGAACAGAACCAATGAGATATATGTGTATTCATCACAAGGTACTGGTTTACACAGTTATAGAGACTGAGAAGTCCCGTAATCTGCCATCTAGGAGCGGGAGGGTCAGGAAAGCCGGAGGTGTAGTCTGAAGGAAGGCCTGGAGAAGCAGGGAGCTGCTGGTGCAGATTCCAGAACCAGGAGCCCAAGGGCAGGAGTAGAACAATGTCCCAGCTCAGCCATCAAGCCCAGTGAAGTCGACACCTAAATGGAGCCATCACACCAGGATCCTAATGCACGTACTCTATTTGGGAGGAGACCCAGACGTGTCAGCAGGAGGAGTAGGAAAGTGAGACAGGCAGGGAGGGGCAGGCAGCCAGGATGCACCATGGAGCACCATCCCACCATCCCACTGTGCAGAACACCCCTCAGGGTCTCTGCCTCAGGAATGGTGAATAGGCAGTATTTTCCACCAACGCCCAGCCTTTGTGGGCAGAGGGGCTGCTTCTAGCGGGTGCCCTCTGACACGTCCAGCCATCCCCATGCACAGGCAGACTGTGCTGTCAGCCTGAAGGGTCCTCAGGGGAGTGAAGCAGCACACAAATCACAGCGACCAGCCTGAAATAGCCTGGTGGGTAATGCCACCCGTGGGTTACTTTACAGACAGCACTGTGCTTGTGCCACCTCTGTCCTCGGGATGACCTCAGAACCAAGAATCTTCAGTCTAAGGAACTCAAGAAATGGAAGTGCAGCCCCTGGGGACCTTCATGAAGCAAGGGGTCCTTCAATAAGGATGATCCCAGGCTTGGACCAAACACCAAGAAATACAGAATTCGCCAGTCAAACCTGCCAGATTGAAATAGACTTTGTGCTTTCTCTTAACTCTATACTGTAATTGACCAAGTTCAAAAACCCTCCAATCAAAACTTACCCCGGCCCTGGCCCATGTGGCTCAGTTGGTTGGGCATTATCTTATGCCACAAGAGGTCGCCACTTCAATTCCTGGTAAGGGCACAAGCTCAGGTTTCCCGCTCAATCCCCAGTCAGGGGCATACAGGAGGCAGCTCATTGATGTTTCTCTTTCACATCTATGTTTCTCTCTCTCCCTTCTTCTCTCTCTTTAAAATCAATAAAAACATATTAAAAAAAAAAAAAAAAAAAAAAAAAAAAAAAAAAAAAAAAAAAAAAAAAACCTACTATAGTCCTAACCGGTTTGGCTCAGTGGATAGAGAATTGGCCTGTGGACTGAAGGGTTTCAGGTTCGATTCTGGTCAAGGGCATGTACCTTGGTTGTAGGCACATCCCCAGTAGGGGGTGTTGCAGAAGACAGCTGATTGATGTTTCTCTTCCATCAATGTTTCTAACTCTCTATCCCCCTTCCTTCCTCTCTGTAAAGAAATCAATAAAATATATTAAAAATAAGTAAGTAAAAATTAAAAATTAAAAAACTACTGTAAATCCGTACAAAAATCATACTAATTTCAGATGTGTTAAGAAGCTTAAAAGAAAACATTTCAAACTCCAGATGCTATGGCTGGGCTTGGCTATCTCCAAAAGAACACTTGGACCCTCTTGACCCTCTGTTCCAAGCTGGACCTAGAAAATAGAGTTATTTTGTTTGAATATCAGTTCTGCCTCTAAAGTTCTGTGATTTTCTTCTTCCTTGCAGCAGCCCTGTCATGGCAACACAATGCACATTTGCATTTCAAAACTACCCTTCCCTCCTCCACACCTTAAAAGGAGGATGAGGATCCCATTTTACCATTTAACAACAGGCCACAAGGCTATTTCAGCTATTTTGTGACCAGGTGCCCTCCTGCAAACAACAAAAGGAAATGCAGTTCCCTGTCAGCATCTTTAACATGCGCATTCAGTAATCAGATGCATCAGGGGTTGGCTAATTTTGTTGTAAGGGAAAAGTAAGAGAGCTAACATTTTTTTAATTTACATATACTTATTGTCTTCATCCATTTATGCTGCTATAGCAAAATATCATAGATTCAATTGCTTATTTTTTTTTAATTCTTTTCATAGGTCTGAAGGCTGGGAAATCCAAGATCAGAGTATTAGCAAATTAAATGTCTTGTGAGAGCCCTCTGTGAGTTGCAGACCCCAAGTTTGATGAAAGGGAAAGAACGAACATTTCTTAATTGATTGCTGTGCCTAACGACTTGATCATTTTGTTACAGAAAACCGAAGAAGAACAAAGCAATACTTAGATGGGGTTACATTTATTACTCGAGGGTCCAGAGGAAAATGTCTCCCAAATTCTGGGCCCCAACATGCAGGAATTTTCCCTATTTATATGTTTTTACCTTCTTTGTCTCCCAAATATGGAGTGCTTCCGGCCCCTTTTGCAAGTTCTTAAAGAGCCCGTATGTGCTGGGCCTTAACACCTCAATTAGGGGCCTAGCCTGGCGCCAGCACTGATAACCTTGTCTGGGGAAGGTTTAATGGCCTCTCTGAAGTGGGAGTAGTCTTAGCAAGCAAGAATTTACAGAAGCCAAATAGCAGGGTTAAATTTTCAAACAACAGTTTTCACACAAGATGGATGCTTCAATTTCATCCAAGCCCCACAAACCCTCCAGGAACGAAAGAAACTAAATGTCAGCAGGGATGTGTCTCTTGCCCAAGATCACATAGCTGGTAAGTTGCAAATCTGACATAATGTTGATGAAGTCGAAGGGAGAGAGAGGAGGAAATGGGAAAAAAGGAAGAATTCCATCCTCTAACATTCCCTGGATGTTAGACCACCTGATGTTGCTAAGGAACAAGGCAGGCGCGCTCTGCCTTCTGATTCCTAAAGATAGAGATGGAATCACCCTGAGAACAGAAGTGGAAACTTCCCTTTTCCTTTCCTTGATCCATTTCTTTCCCTTATAAATATTCCCCAGCCTCCATCAGCAGGCCAAAGTCCTTGGCTGTGAGATTTATCTTGTTATCTGTTCTCCGGTCCATGTAATTTAGCATGTCGTTTTTATTGGTCTTTTTCTTTCTCCTTCACTCTGAAAAAGTTTTAGAGAAGAGTAAATCTAGCCTCTTTATAATCCTACATGAATCTCTCAGACTTTGTTTTTCCACTTTGGGATAATAAAATCAATTGCTATATATTAAGCTGCATTAGCACAGCTGCCTGACAAGCATTGTATGTATATGGCTAGTTGAGGAGGCTGCAAGCTGCTCCAAGCCCTGTTATCTATGCAGTAATCCCCTGCAATATTTTCACCATTAAAGATTCTTTTTTTTTTTTTTTTTTTTTTGGTTATTCAAAAGCCATCTGTAAAATCAGATGATCCTGGGAGAAGGGACAGAGACCTAATGTCCACTAATTCTTAACCTTCTTATGGGTTTGAGAACGTCGTTAGGGAAGAAGGAAGGCTATGGATCTTCTTCCTAGAAAAATGCAGACAGATGCAAAATCCTACACAACCCTTGGACCCAGAGAGAATCCCTGCTTGACTCATCAGCTGATAGCTCAGGAAGTGAGTTGAGAGAATGGGATTATCCTAACTTGGCAAGAGCTGAGGCCCTGCAGAGAAAATGTGGATAAGTTTGAGGAGAGCTGGGGAGGTGGGAGGGGACCAAAGAGCTTAAGGGACAAGGAGGGCAAGAGGATGGGAACATTGAACTCATTTTGTTGAAAGATGATCCTCAAGTGAGGAGGAGGAAGCAGTTGCCAGAATCTGAAGACGGAGTTGCAAGGAGAGGACTGTCAGGCAGGAGCTGTGACCTTCACTCCAGAGATGCAGTTGACCTTAATTGACCCTGCAAGGAGGGAACAAAGCAAATAAATTTCTTGCCCAGCAGGTGTGGCTCAGTAGTTGAGCATCAACCCATGAACCAGTTTGATTCCCAGTCAGAGCATATGCCAGGGTTGGGGGCTTGATCCCCAGTAGGGGTGTGCAGGAGGCAGCTGATAGATGTTTCGCTCTCATCAGTGTTTCTATCTCTCTATCCCTCCCTCTCTCTTCCTCTCTCTAAAATATATTTTTTTAAACATATTTTAAAAAGAGAATAAGTGTCTTGATCTCAGTGCCCCCTTATTCTAATGTTATTGTTCCCATTTTCAGATGAGCAAGATGAGGCTCAGAGAGATGAAGTCAACTAACTATCCAAGGCCACAGCTACCAAGCGGCAGAGCCCGGATCCACACCCAGCCCGGTTTTTGTATCACCTGGGCTAAGATTGGGAGGTAAGGCAGAGAACTGGGAACATTAGATGGAAATATTAGCAGTTTTCCTTTTTTTAATTTTAAAATTTAGTGTTGAGCCCTAGCTGGCTTGGCAAAACACTGCCATCTCCTTTGGGAGGGCAAGAGCTCTAAGAAGTCTTGGAGATTCAGCCCAAACATTCTTAAAGGCGTGCAGGCACGGGCTAATCATAGTGCAGGGAGCAGAGGGTGCCGTGCCCAGCACTTACCCTCAGTAAACACTGGCTATTGATACTGCCATTATTGTGCTTGTCATTATTATGATTATTATCATCATTACCATTGGAGTCCGTGTGCTATCACACTGGACTGTTAAAAAAAATTAAATAAGATGGTCCGTTGAAAGCACTTAGCACATAGTAGAAACTCAATTATGATATCTATCTTTATGATTATGATCACTCCACTGAGACATTAACGAAACAACCAACATTTTGGGAAATGTGTCCAAGGAACCAGAAAGGTAAATTGCCAGTTTTTGCAATCTAATGGCACCACACTAGCTCAGGGTAGAAAAAAAAAAAATTGGGCATTGTGGATCTCTGCTAATGAATATACAACCTCAGTAATCAAACCAAAAATACCTGTGGTCAAAATATACCCAAGCCCTGGCCAGGTAGCTCAGTTAGTTGGGTCAGAAGTCTATGAGTATAAATGAGAGATAACACCTTAATGCATTTGGAACAGTAAGCACTCCATCCATGTCAGCAAATGCAACTTTACTACGATCACTTCCATCTGACAGATGAGGAAACAGGGACATGGAGAGATTAAGGGACATGCAGAACTAGGACGTTCACCGCTGTGTCTGACTCTAGATCCTGCTCTTCCCACTGCTCTGGGCTGGCTCCTGACACTCCAGCCTGCTCAAAATGAAGGTGGTTGTATTTCTTCCAGGGCAGCTGGCTTCCACACCGCCAGGCCAGTGAAGGGTTATTCCCTTCTGCAGCCCCATAACCTGGCTGCAGAAGGCTCACATCCCGCCCCCACCAAGTCTCCAGCATCCTTAGATTCCATTTTCTCTCCCAGGGGTTGCAGGAAAGGTCAGCTGGACATGCACTAGTGAACCTGGTGCCCACTGCTCAGCCCTGCCTTCCCATCCCCTGTCTCTATGTTCTAAGAAGCAAGCACAGGAATCTGCTTCGGTTCCTAGGCCAGCGTTACAGCCGGGCTGCTGGGCTGCTGGGCTGCTCATGGCGTGGCTTTGAGTTCAGTAGATTCATTTCCACGTAAGCCTGCAGTGTCCAGCTTCCTGAACAGAATAGCAATGACTGAGTTCCATCACTCACACTCCCTCCAGTGGGAGCTGAAAGGCCAGATGTGCAGCTGAGAAGGAGTCCAAAGTGTGGGACTCAGGGCAGTCTCCTTCTCCTTCGTCATAAGCAGGGGGAGAACACAGCAAAGAAAGGAATGTGTTTTTCTCTCTTCCCTTCCTTCACCTTGCTCCATCATTTTCTCTCCCTCATTTCTTCACTCCTAGTCTCTTTATTTTTGTTTTTTATTATTATTCTTCAGTTACAGTTTACATTCAATATTATTCTGTATCAGTTTTAGACTGTATAGTGTAGTGGTTAGACAATCATGTACTTTATAGAGCCCCCCCACCACCACCTAATTCTAGCACCCATCTGGTACCATAGCGATCACGATATTATTGACTACATTCCCCGTGCTGTAATTTACATCTCTGTGACTGCTCTGTAGCTACCAATCAGTACCTCTCAATCCCTTCACCTTTTTCAGCCTGTCCCCCAGTACCCCTCCCCTCCGGCAATGGTCAGTCTGTTCTCCATAGCTTTGAGTCTGTTTCAGTTTGCTTGTTTGTTTTGCTCTTCCCCATCCCACCGCACTTCCCCTCCCCAGCACCACCACCACCACCATGTCCTGGTTCTTGAGGATAGAACTGGCAGGCTGGAAACTATTGGCATCCAAGGCAGAATGCCAAGGGGGCCGAAGCCCTTTTGTTCTCCATTGTACATGAGGGGATCAGACCGCACGCCCGTCCTCACCAAGAAGAGAAAGGTTGTCCATTTAGCTTTTAAGATTCCATTTATAAGTGAAATCACATGGTACCTGTCCTTCTCTGACTTATTCCACTTAGCACAAGGCCCTCAATGTCCATTCACACTGTTGCAAAAGGTAAGATTTCATATTTGAGTTTTATTGTTTTGTTTTGCTTTTTAAATGTGTGTGTGTGTGTGTGTGTGTGCGTGTGTTATTGATGTTAGAGAGAGAAAGAGAGAAGGTTAGAGAGAAACATCAATGTTAAACATCATTGATCAGCCTCCTCCTGCATGCTCCTTGCTGGGGATCAAGCCCACAACCTGGGCATGTGACCCTATCAGGAATTGAACCAGTGACCTATTGGTTCATGGGTCGATGCCCAACCATTGAACAACACCGGCCAGGCTCATGTTTGTTTTGTTTTATTTTTTTATGGCCAAGTAGTATTCTATGGTGTAATTGTACCACAGCTTTTCAATCCACTCATCTATTGATGAGTACTTTGGGTTGCTTCCATTTCTTGGCCATTGTAATGCTGGGAGTGCATATATTCCTTTGAATTCATATTTTGGGTTTCTTTGGGTATATTCCATAAGTGGAGTCTCTGGGTCATAAGAAAATTCCATTTTTAATTTTTGAGAAACTTCCACCATTTTCCGCAGTGACTGCACCAATCTGCATTCCCACCAACAGTGGACAAGAGTTCTCTTTCCCCCACATTCTTGCCAGAACTCCCAGTTTGTTGACTTATTGATGATAGCCATTCTGACAGGTGTGAGATGATATCTCATTGTGGTTTTAATCTGCATTTCCCTGATGATTAGTGATGTTGAGCAACTTTTCATATGTCTATTGGCTATCTGTATGTCTTCCTAGGAGAATTATCTATTCAGGTCCTCTGCTCACTATTCTCTCTTGTCCCTCTCTGTAAATCATTCTCTCCCTCCTTTCTCTCCTTTTTGTGTGCACACACACACACACACATACACACACACACACACACACACACACACACACACATGGTCACACACACACACACACGATCTTCATAACCCAGGATAGGGCACCAGCCTGGCCATGGAACTACAGAGGGGAGATCTCAGCAGGCAGGCTCCTCAGAGCCTGAGTCCAGTGGAGGCTGCCGTGGGCCTCCAGAGGCAGCAGCCTCCTCCACCCCTGAGGGTCCTCTGCCAAGCACCAGAGGAAAGGCTTTGCAGGGACAGGTGTCCTCCTCTCCCAGTCCCTGCTGCCCATCCCTGCCCACCTCTGCCCTCTGGCTAGTCTAGAGCCTGGGTGGTGGGGAGGACTTGTGGGCCACACTCAGAAGGGGTGGCTGGGCCCTGAGACAGCCAGTATTCCCTCTAGAGACTGTGGATGGGGCCTTAGAGGTGAGGGGCCGAAGAGCCAAGAAGTCAGAATGCTCCTGGGCCCTGCCTGGTGACAGATCTCCTTCTTCACCTGCCTCTCTTTCAAGACCTGGAGACATGGCCAGGGTTTGATCTCCTCCAGAGGGCTGCTGTGAAAACTCACATGTGGAGAAATTAAGCACTATCTCTGCAGTCTCACAGTCAACCTGTGAAAGGTGGGAATTCTCAGATCACTCTCTTCCACCACACCCCACATGCTAGCCACGCCCACTGTCCCTCCTCCTCCTTCCATTCTGCTTGGAGCTGGGCCTTCTCTCCCTTCTGTGTTGGGTTGGGAACCCTAAGGTGAGGAACAAACTGTTAGTCCCATACAGCCATCTCTCAGTTGTGTCCTTGAGGGGCTGCCTTCTCTTCTGGGACAATCACTATGGCATGGGGAGTGGGGGTGAAAAGAAGTCCTTGGGGAGACATCTAGGGAAGGTGATGTAGAAAGCCTCCAGATCTGAGTCAGCCCAGAAATCACCACTCATGTCCATCCATCCAGACACTTGGGGGGAAGGGGACCTAGGGAAATAGGGTCACACAATTGTTTGTCTCCTTCAGTCCTAATAGCAGGCTCCACGGGACACAACGGAACCCCAGAAGGGCCACCCTCCCCAGGTATGTGGCATCGCAGGAAGACAGCCTATGACAGGTGGGATAAGAAGGGGAGCAGCTGTCCTATCAAGAAACTCCACTCCATGCCCCATAATCTTAGAACAGTGGGAAGCCACACGCTAACACCACCCGGTAAATATCACCAGGCCCATTTTACAGATGAAGAAACTGACACCAGGAGGTGAGGTGGCTGCTCTGGGTCATACAGTTCATTACTGGATTCCAATTTAGGTCTCCCCAGCTCCAAAACCATGGTCTCCACCCAGCTGAGGGCCGCTCGCCAACTTCCTTTCAAAGCTTGCATTCAGCAATGCCCCTGGAGGCTTCCAGATTTACCCCAAAGCTGGGAGATTTACGCAGCTAATTTCCATCAGGACTAATGGAAGGAAGGAAGAGCCATTTTTCTTATAATTAGAAGAGAATTCAGCCTTCACAGCCAACGAGTCTTGTATCTCGGCTTATGTAACCAAAGAGAGACAAAAAAGCAAATGAATATAATTAGGGAAGAGAGAAAAACAATTTGGATTACTGGCCACGGAAGGGATGAGGCACAGGTATAATGCAATTCCAGATGGAAATCGTTTTCTATTGCCAGGCAGAGCGGATTTCAAAGCCCCGTCACCGTCCAAGCCCCCACTCGCAGAAGATGTATGGAGCGCCAGCTGTGCCCAGCATCTGCAGCATCTCCTCATAACCCATGGCAACGGGCTATTATTATGCCCATCTCAGAGACGGAGAATTGACGTTCAGAGAAACGATGGGCCTTGCCAATCATCACAGTCTGCATTCCGTCCCTCAGCACGCATTCAGCAGGCACCTACTCACCGCATGCCAGGCCCACACCAGGAACACATAGGCACTCAGCAGAGCAGGAGTGGCCCCGGATCCAAATCTGCACCTGTCTCACCCCTTCAGAGTAGGAGCTCGACCCATATTTGTTGAATGAATGAATGAATTCCTTCACAGGTTTCATTCCTTCACGGCTATTTCTGTGTTGTTGGCTAGAGTTCCTGGCCAGCTGAGGGGAGTGGACAAAACATCACAAGAATCTCAGGATGCAGCATCCATCAGCTCTCATGCCCCAGGGTCTGGATGCTTCTGTGAGAGCCAAGCCTTCACCCCACAGCCCCCGTGAGCATCCCCACAGCAGCTTGCATTAGACAGCCTGCAGAAGGCGTTTGCTAATAGAGTATTGATTTATTTTTTTTAAGAAACCAAAGACTCGGGTTTTGCAGCAATCAATAGCCATGAAGAGGGAGTCCAAAGAGAGCAGGGTGAACACTCAGCCCCATTGGGTCCCCAAAGCATATCCTCCCAGCCCTGCCAAGCTGACTTTCTCTCTGCAGCTGAGATCCTAGGGACAGAAGATGGAGCAAGAGGCTGGGAGGGACCCTGGCCGGGTAGCTCAGTTGGTTAGAGCATTGTTCCATTATGCCAAGGTTGCAGGTTCAATTCCTGGTCAGCACACATACAAGAATCAACCAATAAATGCATAAATAAGTGGAAAAACAGATATTTCTCTCTCTCTCTCTCTCTCTCTCTCTCTCTCTCTCTCTCTCTCTCTCTTACACACACACACACACACACACACACACACACATCAGTAAATAAATGTCTTTTAAAAGAGGCTGAAGGGAAGTGGCACATAGTGTGTGGGGTCTTTAAACAGCCCTGGAGCAGATCCACCTCTACCTTATAGATGAGGAAGCCACGTGAGAAGGGACGGGTCCCTGGCCCAACGTCACTCAGCCACTGAGAGAGAGAACTGGGACCTACGTTTGTGCAGCTATACAACCTGGGCTATTGGTGCTGCACTAACAGCAAACTCCAGAAGCATGGCTTGTCATGGAGCCTTTGGCTTGTCATGGAGCCTTGCTAAGGAAGGCCAGCAGCAGGCCACATCGGAGCCCTGCAGCAACTGGGGGATGTTGGGAACCTGGAGGAGTCAGGAAGAAGGGCCTCACACCTTGTTCAACAAAGATGTATTGGCTGCCCATCATATACCAGACACAGGTGTTGTCAGTGGAAATTAGGCTCTTCCATGGTATTGCGAGAAAAGCTTTTCATGAACCTACACAAGATGATTCATTTGTGAGGCAAAATAAAAATAGTTCCCCTCCTGGGTTCCCAATGTCCCATCTCCACCCCTCCCTCCATGGGAAAAGTCCAACCTGGTCTTCATCAAGGCCAAAACGAAGGCCGGCGTCCAGAGTCTCTGCTTCATATTAAAGCTCAGTTTTAGGAGCCCGCACTGTCTGCTGCAGGTCCCAGCAGCCGCTAGACTCGCACGGTTGCGTGCTCCCAGGTGAGAGAACATGGGAATGCATGGGGGAGTGCGGGTCACCGAGAGACAGGAGAGCTTCTTTGTTCACCTGAGATTATAATATAACCAGGAGGTCTTTTCAAAATAACCAATCAGCTTCCCAACCTTTCACGGGCTTCTGATGGGCTCACCCCCTGACCAATGACCCCTTTCCCAGGTTTAGACTTGACAGACCTCTGTGGTCAAGCACCTCCCCATGCACCATTTTGACTTCTGCATGTGTATTTATCTCTCCCTCCCTCCTAACCCTCCCCACCCCCCCCCTCCCCCCCCACCCCCCCCCCCCCCCCACACACACACACACTCACACTCAGTCCTGTATAGGAGTTGGCTGCTTTCTACATGGGGGAAGGAAGAATGGTTAAGACGTAGCTTCCTGGTAAAGCAAACAGGCTCATGCTCCCCAGCTGACCATGCTTAACAATGTCTGAGTCCCCTTGCTCTCATTCTATTAATAACTAGCTAACTAGTGTCATGCTGGGATTTGAAAGATTTGTACTGGGAAATAGGAATAAGCAAAAGCAGACACAATCCCTACCTTCCTGGAGCTTATGGCTCAGTAAGGGACACACGCTGGTCAAAGGATCTCACAGATGATCCCTCAACCTATGGGAGATGGAAATTGATGAGTGATCGCCCCTGCCTCCCACCCTTTGGTGAGTCAGGTCTAAGACAGTTCCTCCAAGAACCCCCTGTGAGATTGAGCTTCAATGCCCACAATATTTCACCAGCTCAACACACACACACACTATGTGGTCTTTTCTCCCTTTCCTGGTCTTTTCTCATTCCCCCAGTGCCCTCACTGATACTTCCTGAGACCACTCCCCAAATCACCTGCCTGTGCCCTACCCCTGACCTGTAACCTACACCTGATCAAGCCTGGCTTTGGGGAATATCCAAACAGAGTCAGACTGTTGTAGTTGGACAGGGAAACTGGAGGGGACTTGAAGTGGAGTGTCAATAGGGGTTCGCCGATGTTGTTTACTCACTCACACACTAACTCGTCCATTTATTCTCCCCATGATCACTCATTCATTTCCCCCCTCCCTCCCATTTCTCCAGTGATTATATAACCCATGGGAGGGTTAAGGAAACTCTCCTGTCCTTGTTTCTATTCTTATCACTGGAGGACAGGTCCCATCCTGTGACCTTTCATCACACCTTCACTTTCATGCAGAACGTTTCCAGCCCACTTACCAGACAATGGAAGTCCATTAAGGAGTCCATTTAGGAGCTGTGAGAGAAAAGCTCAGGCTTCCCCAGGGGTCACCATCCTGTGCGTGGGAGAATGTCTTAGCCCCAGGTAGCACGCCTCACCTCAATGAAATAATCAAACACATTCTTCCAGCCACCTCCTTCCACAGGGCAGGCTGTTTCTCCTGAAGGCAAGATTGCATTTCCTACTTGCAAGTTCATTTCATCTGGCTGCTGAAGTAAATGTCTCTGTAATCTGAAAAGGCATCTTGGTGAGATGAGAAAATCATCCACAGGGTTTTCTTCTATAAGCTTCGTTGGATTCACTGGGTCCACCCTCCCTACCTTCTCCCACCCCTTCCATTTCCAAAGGTTGTAAGAGCTACATGTATTCGTCATCTCCTGGCTGCTAAATGGTTACTCTCATTAATTTATTGAATCTGCAAAACAGTCTCATGGTGCACATGCGATTATTGGCACCCCCCTCTTTTTAATGAGAAAAACAGAGACATGGAGAAGCTGTATGTCATCTGGTCAACCCCACAGAAAGCTAGCATTTGAACTTCAGAGCTCAAGGTCGTAATTGCATTGTATAACAGCCCTGCCTATCTCAGTCAAAATCTTCAGGGTCTTAAACGAGAACCGCCGGCAAGGGCAGTATACACTGGAACTGGAAACTCAGAATAAGATCCAGGGCTGGGGTCAGGGAGCCTAGAATTAGGAACCAGCTCTACCTGAGTTTACTGCATGAGTGGGAGCAAGTCACCAGTTCCTCTGACCTTCAGCACCCAACAGGTTCTCCAGGAGGAGCCCCTGCTGACAGGTCTATCCTTGTCCCCTAGTCCTCTATTCCTTCCTCTCACGTTTCAGAAACATCAGTGGTTTCTAAATTCCTTGTGCTGTGAGGCTCCTGTCCAGGAAGATTCTGGTCAATCCTTTCCACCTTTCTTCATCTGAGCTCGTTTTTCCAGCCTCTGCTTAGATGTCACTGATGTGAGCTATTAGGGATCATAAGGAGGTCTAATTTTATTTTATTTTATTTTTAAATATATTTTTATTGATTTCAGAGAGGGAGGAAGAGATACAAACATCAATGATGAGAAAGAATCATTGATTAGCTGCTCCCTTCAGGCTCAATCCCCACACTGAGGATTGAGCCTGTAACCCAGGCATGTGCCCTGACCAGGAATCGAACCCTGACCTCCCAGTTCATAGATGGACATTCAACCATTGAGCCACGCCGGGCTACTTTTAAAACAGAACTGAAAGTGCACAGGAAGAGGTAGAAAACTGGTGAACATTCTACCTCCACAAAGCAAACGTCACCTTATTGGGCCATCCATCACCTCTTGCTAAGTAACAAATAACTCGAAAATGTTGTGGCTTAAAACAGCACTAATTATTTGTTTCATTCACAAGTATGTAATTTGGGAAGGGCTCAGTGGGAGCAGCTCCTCTGTCACATGCAAAATGCACTGTGGTAGCTAGATTAAGGGCTGGACACGACTCCATGACTGGCAGGTTGGAGCTGTCTATCAGCTGGGCCCTCGGCCAGGACTCGAACCTCTGCTCCTCCTCACCTGCGCCTCTACCGGGAGCCTGGGCTTTCTTACAGCACGCTGGAGCGTGAGCACAAGGGGGATTACATAGCATTTTTATGACCTGACCTCAGAAGTCATATCCCGTAAGCTCTGCCATACTCAGTTGGTCAAGACAGATGCCAAATCCCGTCACAAGAAGGGATAGAGACCACAGCTCCTGTTGGGGCTGGTCAGGATCCAGCACAGATTGTGGGACCGGAGATTGTAGCAGCAACTTGGGAAAATATCTGCCACAATTTGCATCATGGTTTTCCTGTGACTTCCAGTTACTCACTTTAGAATTTCTAGTTATTTCACATACCTCTCTGATAGAAACCAACACGACAAAAAAGAATCAATTCCAGAGAGCCCAACATATTCAACACAAACTCGCAATGCTGAACTTTCCCAAGATGCTGGTCTCAGGGAATATCAAAGGGTGTGACAAAGCACCAGGCAAGATAAGATCAAAAATCTTTCCTTCTGCCCTTTTTGTTTTGTGTGTTGCCATGGTGATGGGAAGGGTAGACTTGAGAGAAGACTAGAAACATTATCATAATGCTGGGGTTTATAAAATCTACGTCAAAGCCCTCTCTCTCTCTCTTTCTCTCTCTCTCTTACACACACACACACACACACACACACACACACACATACACACACAGGGACTTGCTGTAGGCAGGTTGAATTGGGTAATTACAGGAACTGGGGATATGAAATCAAAAAAATCAATTAACTTTTTTTAATATATTTTATTGATTTTTTTTTTTTTTTTTACAGAGTGGAAAGGAGAGGAATAGAGCATTAGAAACATCAATGAGAGAGAAACAATAATTGATCAGCTGCCTCCTGCACACCCCCTACCGGGGATGTGCCTGCAACCAAGGTACATGCCCTTGACCAGCATTGAACCTAGGACCCTTCAGTCCACAGGCCAATTCTCTATCCACTGAGCCAAACTAGTTAGGGCCAATTAAATCTTTTAAGATTCTGCTGCCTGGAAGGCTTTTCTTGAGACCCCAATGGCCTGGTCTGTCGCCTCCCATGGAAGGTCTTCCCTGGTTTCCTGGAGAAGCTGTGTCCTGCTTCTCTGCTTCTATAGCTTGCCTTCACCCACAAATGTATCCATTTAGAATCTGACCTATTGTGTCCCTTCCCACTGCATTTATTTTGTTCTTATTGTTGTCACACACAAACTTTTGCTTTTCAAGTGGCAAGTCACTTTTTAATCTGTTCATAGCGATCCAATGGTGAAAAGACTTGCAAATGTGTGTCTACATTAATTGCAGTTTAATTGTCTGACCATTTTTACATGCATTTTTAACACATATACACACACACACACACCAACCCTTATGTAGAGCAAAACACAAGGGGTGAAAATGGATATTTTTGTTGTTTTGTTTTTCATTTTAATTTTAAATTACAGTTTACATTCAATTTTATTTTATATTAGTTTTTTCAAATGCTTCAAATCATTTTTTACACAGCATTTATTTATTACTTGTGATGTTTTTCCCATTTACAATAGCGTTATGGGAGGAAATGGGGAACGTTTGTAATACTCTCAACAATAAAGATAATTTATTTGAAGTAGGACATTGTCAAAGATAACCTTTCTGTTTTTAATAAATTTAACACCTTAAAAAACAAAATAAAACTAAATTGGTATTAATATAATTAATATATTACAGAAATATAATATTTATTAATAACACATCGAATAAAAGGGTAATATGCTAATTAGACTGGGAGACCTTCCGGACATCCTTCTGGACAAAGCCATGGTGGCGGGGCTGAGGCAGAGGTTGTTAGGGGTGATCAGGCCAGGAGGGGAGGGTAGTTGGGTGTGATCAGGCAAGCAGGAGGGGCAGTTGGGGGCGAGCAGGCCAACAGGCAGAGTGGTTAGGGGCAATCTAGTAGGCAGGCAGGTGAGCAGTTAAGAGCCAGTAGTCCCAGATTGCGAGAGGGATGTCCAACTGCTGGTTTAGACCCGATCTCCCAAATGGTCCCAGATTGGAGAGGGTGCAGGCCAGGCTGAGGGACAGCCTCACCCCCATGCATGAATTTTGTACAACAGTCAACTAGTATTAATATAAATATAATATATTATACATTTTAATATATAATATATTAATATGTTAATATATATTATATAACATAATGAAGTGCATAATATATATTATATGTATAGTATCTAATAGGTTATAATATATATATATACACATACTGAGTGGCCAGATTATTTTGCATTTAGAGATCATAATAATCTGGCCACTCAGTGTATATTATATACATTATAATATGTCATTATAATACATATTATAGGTCCAGTACATGAATTCGTGCATGGGTGGGGTCCAGCCAGCCTGGCTAGGGGGACAGGTCATGGGCAGTTGGCCAGTCTCCCTGCTGGTCAAACTCCTGGTTAAGGAGACAATTTGCATATTAGCCTTTTATTATATAGGCTATACACTGAGTGGCCAGATTATTATGCGTTCAGAGATCATAATAATCTAGCCATTCAGTGTATATTTTATATTGTATAATTTGTATATATTATATGTTATACACTTTAACATATATAAAATATAAGAAGGTTCCAATTATCATTAGTACTGGTTTATTAATATAATATATGTTACAAAGTTACAAAATGAGTTGGCTTTATATTAAGTAAATAGAACATGGCTATAAATATGGCAAAATACACAGGTGGTAAGTGAATGACTCAGGTTTGGGTCACACTAGAAGCTTGATTCTCTTTTTAATATTTGGCTTTCTGAATTTTAACTTTTTGAAATGGAAACCACATTCCCTCTCTGAGGACAGGAAGGCTCAAAGGTAGCTGGAGCAAAGGCTGGAGCTATTGTAGAAGAGGTACGGAGAGTGGAGTGCGGTAGGATGCATTACCTTTCCCTCCCCTTCCTCCCACCCGAAGGCGCCCCCTCCCCCCACCCCCTGTTATTCCCAAATTCCTAGCTCCTGGGAGCCAGCAGCCAGCTTGTCAGGCCCCTCCTCTTGGTTCATAAACCGGAACAGACGGAGACCTATTGTACAGACCAATCTGGGCTATTTTATAGGAAGCAGTTTAATGAGCAGCAATTTGAATTGAGACCGATTTTAATGTCTTTTCTGTTTTCTACCAACCCTCATAGAAATTGCCACAAATGATGTGTTAATTCTGTTCCCTAGCGGCTCTCCGATATGGCAAAGAATGAATTTTAAATTGTTTGATCAGAATTAGCAACATTAGTCACTGCAAATAGCCTTTTAATTTCCACAGAGCTGCCAAGGGGAGCAAAAATAGAATTGGCAACGAAGGTTCCAGCAGGCGGATATGTTGGTGGTAGATGAGGCCACATGACTTTGCTGCTGGGAGATCCTGGGGTCCTCTCCAGGTGCCCGGGCTGGGTCTGAGCCCCAGCTTCCCATTCCCTTTAGGTAGGAAGGTTTTGTGTCCCAGCAGCCCTACAGGCAGAGGGCCATTCCCCAGGGGAGCTGCAGTGGGCTGGCCACTCCTGCCCTAAGACCAAACCCCTTCCTGCAGCTCCAGCTTCATCTCCTGGGTCCAGGGGCACCTGTCAGAGCTCCCAGGGGAATCCTCATTCTCACTACCAGTGGCCTTAATTCCAAAAACAGGCAACAACACTCCTCTCCTTATAATTCTCCAAATGCTTCTCCTTGCACTTGGACTACAAACTAAATTCCTCACCTCAGTCCACAGGCCCCACTCATCTCACACTCCTCCTCACTCACTTCACTCCCCCAGTCTGGTCTCTCTTCTCCTTCTAGAACACCCAAGTGGTTCTTGCTAGAGAGATTTTTCACTGTAGAATACCCCTCCCCATCTTCGGCTTCCCTTGACCAACTCTTCCTCTTCCTATAGGCTCAGCTTAAAGCCACCTGAGCCCCCCAATCCTTCATTTTATGGAGGGTTAAGTTGAAGCCTGGAGTGAGAAAGTAAGTCCCCTCCAAGATCCTTGCCGTACGCCCCCCCTCCCCCCAACTCTCTGAACTGCAGCAGCCTTTGTTCCTTGGCACCTCCCCCACACTGCACTGAGAGCCAACTGTCTCCTACTAATATTAATGTGGGGGGAGCGACATTAAATCAGGCTAGCACCTGCTACCTTCCAGCCCATAACCCTTGGGCTGTGCAAGGGGCTCATTGACCATCAGGTGCCCCTGGTTGAGGACATATAACAAAGCCCTGAGTCAGAGGAAACGGTGACATCAGATCGGTCTGCACTTAGAATATCACAGAGAGGAGGACACAGATCACACATGGGGAAAGCACATGAGCCACAGCCAAAAGGGCAAGGTTTTTCTTTATAGAGCCCTCTGCATTCTATATCCTCACTCCAAGTCCTCATCTCCCTAACATTCAAGAAAAATCATCATATCATTGTTGCCATCATCATCACCATCATCATCATCACCACCATCATCATCATCACCACTGTCATCATCCTCATCACCACTGCCACCATTAGCATCATCATCACCACTATCACCATCATCATCATTGTCAACACTGTCACCATCCTCATCATCATTGCCACCATTACCATCATCACCATCACCACCATCATTATGATCACCACTGTCATCATCATCACCACCATTACCATAATCATCATCATCATCACCACCATCACCATCATCATTATCATCACCACTGTCATCAACATCACCATCACCACCATCATCATCACCACCACCATCATCATCACCATCATCATCATTATCATGGTCACCACTGTCACCATCATCACCACCACTATCATCATCACCACCACTACCATCATCATCACTACCATCATCACCATGGTCACCACTGTCACAAGTATCACCACCACCACCACCACTATCATCATCACCATCAACATCATTACTAGGAAAGGCACACAAAGAACACTTGCTTGGAGAGTCAATACCTGCATTGGCACAAACAGAGGGTAACAATTGACCACCTTTGCTTAGAGTGATGGGATGAGCTCTGTGCTCAGCATCTGGAGTTCATTACTGATGTCCTGGCTCAGCTCAAAGCATGTGACCTTAACACAGGGTTTCTCAACATCTGGGGTCAGGTCATTCTGTATGGTGGAGACCAACCTCTGCACTGTAGGATCTTAGCTCATCCTTGGCCTCCACACACCAATAGCATCCTCCACCTTGGCCAATAGCATCCTCCACCATCTGCCCAATTGTGACACCCAATATTTCTCCTGAAAAAAAATCACCCCTGGCTAAGAAGCACAGACTTAAGAAAATAAGTCACTTAATCTATTCATCTTGGTTCTTCTGTTAAATGAAGTTCAGAACTCGGGTCTCACAGTTAGCCTGCCTGGATTTGAATCATGGCTCCACCAACTGCTATTTGCATGTCTTTGTCTGCCAATCTCTTGGTTTCTTCCTCTATACAATGGAGACAAAAATTATGCCTGCTGTCCTAACCAGTTTTGCTCAGTGGTTAGAACCTTGACCCATGAAATGAAGGGTCCCAGGTTCCTTTCCGATCAAGGCACATACCTTGGTTGCAGGATCAATTCCC
The DNA here is from genome assembly GCF_014108245.1 of Pipistrellus kuhlii. Lineage (NCBI taxonomy): Eukaryota > Metazoa > Chordata > Mammalia > Chiroptera > Vespertilionidae > Pipistrellus > Pipistrellus kuhlii. The sequence continues at coordinate 85,113,448 of NW_023425540.1, forward strand.
CAGCCCCAGTCCAGGCATGTGTGGGAGGCAATCAATCAATGTGTTCTCTCAGATCAATGTTTCTCTCTCTCTCCCTCTCCCTTCCACTCTATCTTTAAAAAAAAAAAAAATCAATGGAGGAAAAAATAAATTAAATATTTTTTTAAATCCATGGAGAAAATGTCTTCTTGTGAGGATTAACAACAACAAAAAGCATGCCTATGGCATAGGATCATTGTGAGAATTCAATAAGCAGTGTAGGAAAAAATGCTTAGCACAGAGCCTGGCATGTAATCAGAGCCCATAAATGTAAGCTATTATTCTCATTATTACTACCCAACCCACAGATACAGAATAGAATTGATGTAAATGTGCTGACGCTCCTAACACAGACTCTCGTTTCAGTTATAGTTCTCTCTGCCTATTCTCCGCTGCTTGGCCAAACCTTGGTAGGAATGGAAAACTCCCCCAAGGGACCAGGCAGGGCAGGAAGACTCATCTCTGAGTGCCTGGCAAAGTCCCCCATCCGGGTTCTAGAGCCCTGCAGACCCGAAAGAGTTAACACTGCAGTATCCCCAACCTTGGCTCCAGCCCTGGAAAAGAGAGAGATGCAGCAGAGAATTCAAGGGTTTTAATATCCTCTGTCTGTTCATTACTACTGTTATGCTGCATTTGGCCAGCGTATTGTGCTTTTTAATCAGAGACTTGACATTTACCCAGGCTGGACCCACCAGAGAGAGGTTGGATAACATATAGAAAGCTATTGCAAGAAGAGAATGATGCAGGAAGAGAAAGGGTACACACACGCTGGAAAGAGGAAGTAATCTTTCACAGACACAAAAAAATCACCGTGCTTCTTCCTAGGTCTCTAGGGAATATCTCCTGGTCTCTGATGCGTAGAGTAGAAGATATGTGATTTTTCTACTTAAAATAATTGGGTTCTGCCTTAATCGTGTCTCTTTAAATTTTATTTTATACTCCGATGCTTTGACATCTTGAAGCCTTGCTATCCCAGGAGGGACTGCCCCTTCCGGGGTTAGCTGATTTCAGAAGATAGCAAATGACTCGCCCGAGAGCGCACATTTCCTACGCAAACCAACCAATGCGGAGCCCACCCCCAACCACCCCCTTCATCCTTTCTTTCTTTTTTTAAATATATCTTGTTGATTTTTTACAGAGAGAAAGAGAGAGGGACAGAGAGTTAGAAACATCAATGAGAGAGAGTCATTCATCAGCTGCCTCCTGCACACTCCCTACTGGGGATGTGCCCGCAACCAAGGTACATGCCCCTGCTCGGAATCTAACCCTGGACCTTTCAATCCACAGGCCGGCGCTCTATCCACTGAGCCAAACTGGTTTCGGCTCCTTCATCCTTTATCTAGCTCTGACACTCCCTCCAGCCACCACCCCCTAGCCTGAGTCGCCCAAGGTCAGGTACTTGACAACCAGGAGAAGGCCCTTGCCCAGAGCCCCCTGGAATTAGTCCAACTAGTCACCCCTAAGCCTGCTCTCCCTGCCTCCCCAAAACCAGTTCTCCTCTGGGCAGTGGCTTTGGACAAGCATCTTCTTCCAGCGATGCCTCAATCTCCCCATCAACAAAACAGAAGTGACAGAGTAGGTGAGGTTGACAATGAACCTAAAGTGGTGGGGATGGGGTCGGTAATTCCGCAGTGTCCCACTAAGGAACGGTGGCCGGAAGGGGTGTGAGGAGATGTGGAAGAAAACAACGAAGGTTGTGAGGGAAAAAATGAAGGCCCTCTAGACAGGGGCACGGACTGGCAGACAAGGGGCACTTGAGAGGTGGTCTTCCCCATCCTGCCTACTGGCAGAGCCCTAGTTCAGTGACAAAGAGGGGCCCTTCCTATGGGCCCAGCCTGAGAACCACAGCCGACACCTCCCCCCAGGCTGGAAGAAGGAATTCCCCCCCTCCGGCCCCCCACCCATAATCCGGACTTGGAGGAGCCGTGGCCTTAATCTTGGCTCTGGTACAAATGCCCCAGACACTCACGTAAGAAGTCCTAACTTTCAGCAGCGCCACCTCTCTGGATCTTGGTTTCCCTGGAGTGAGCCATAAAATATGCAGCTGCTCATATCGCTGGGAGCTAAGAGGCTGCAGGGCTCAAGGGGGTAACAAGTGCAAAACCAACATCTTTGTCAACTGCAAAGGGCTATACAAACGAGAGGGTGCCCAGGGCTGTGTTATCAGGCAGTCTGCCTCCCCCGGTGGCCCTCAGGTTCTGGCAGGTCCGGAGGCTTGCTTCAACACCCCAAAACTCAACTGTCTTTTATGTGCGCCCTCTCAGACTCATTCATGCTCAGGAAGCGCTGGGCAGGCCTTTCTTTTCAGGCCACATCGTAAGCCCATTGTCGTGAATCAGGTCTTTCTGACACCTAGAAAATTCATCAAACAGCCACCTAAAAACGGCACCAAGGAGTCAGCCACAGCTTAATCCTGAGGCACCCAGCAGATGCCCGGGAAATAGCGCATTAACTGGGCTGACTCCCAAGAACATCCAGTAATCCATTAGATTCCTTGGCACGGCTTGGCAAAATCCACAGAGGGAATGTCTTAAAAAAAAAAAAAAAAATCAATGCAAAACCGAAGCAAGAATTCATACTGCTGAAGCTTAGAGGAACAACAGATGTCTCCCTGTGCCTGCAGAGTAGGATGGTGACATTTAGAGCAGAGCCGAAGCAACACTTATAAGATACATATTTACACCCATGCCTACATGCATGTATGCATGCGTGGATACAAGTGTTCCCAGGAACAGATGCTTGAGCTCCAAAAGTCGTTGCAGATGTAATTCATTCCATTAAGATGAGGTTACCCTGGAGCCTGGAGGGCCTTTCATCAGTTATGACTGACATCCTCATAAGAAGAGAAAAAGAGATGCGGAGACACACTGGGAAAAGGAGGCCAGACAATGATGGAGGCAGAGACTGGAGTGATGCAGCTACAAGCCAAGGAACTCCAAGGATTGCTAGTCACCACCAGAAGCTGGGAAACAGCAAAGAAGATTCCCCCTGGAGCCTGCAGAAGGAGGATGTCCTTGCCGACACCCTGGCTTTGACTTCTAGCCTCCAGATCGTTGAGACTATTCATGTCTGCTGTTTTAAGTCACTGGGTTTGTGGTAGTTTGTAACGGAAGCCATAGGACCCAGATACAACATCTCACAGTTCAAAACGTCAGACAGAAGCTGCACATCAAAATCTGTACATCGTTTCAGGCTGGCATGGTTCAGTGGTTGAGTGTCAACCTAAGAACCAGGAGGTCATGGTTTGATTCCCAGTCAGGGCACATAACTGGGTTGCAAGCTTGATCCTTAGTAGGGGGCATGCAGGAAGCAATCAATCATTATCTCTCATCATTGATGTTTCTATCCCTCTATCTCTCTCTCTCTCCCCCTTCCTCTCTGAAATCAAAAAATATATATTTAAAAACAAAATCTGTACATCATAATCCCAATTCACATACCCTTTCCCTCTCTGCCTTCGCATATGCTGTTCCCTCTGCCTGGAACGCCAACCTTGATCCACCCACCAAAATTCTACTTAACTTTTTTTTTAATATATATTTTATTGATTTTTTTTTTACAGGGAGGAAGACAGAGAGATAGAGAGTTAGAAACACCGATGAGGGAGAATCATCGATCAGCTGCCTCTTGCACACATCCCCACTGGGGATGTGCCTGCAACCAAGGTACATGCCCTTGACCGGAATCGAATCTGGGACCTCTCAGTCCGAAGGCCGACGCTCTATCCACTGAGCCAAAGTGGCTTTGGCTCTACTTAACTTTTCGAAGTACAAGTCAGATGTCACGCCCCCCAGGAAACCTTCTCTAACTACCCACGCTCTTCTCTGCCACCACTGCCCTTGTGCCTTCCTCTGCGAAGGTGTTTGTCCCAGTGCAGGACCATTCTGCTCCCTAGTGCACCTCCCCAGTGGTCTGAAGAAGCTGAGAACTCGCTTATTTTTATCGGTATCCCCAGTACCCCCAGGGGCATGGGACCCCTCCTCAGAGCCAGAATCCATCTACATTCTTGGTTAAAGAGTTTTGTCTTCACTGTAACTGTAATATTTCCTTCCTCTTGTAAAGGAAGCAAATATGACAAAATGTTAACATCTGTTAACTCCAGAGGGTGGGTGCACGGGTGTCATATTATTTCCTGAACTTTTCTGAAAATTTGAAATGTTTCATAATGAAAATGTTCTCAGCCTTAAAAACAGAATGTAACGGGCTATCTTGGGACACCCAGTCCATTGGAGCCTGGCTTCTATTGGAAAAGGCATTTCTGGTTTCCAACATGTGCCTGCAAACACATTTTTAGAACTCAGCCCACTCATGTGTCTGGGAAGGAGTAAGATTTCTTGAGTACCCTCTTTGCCTCCTTAATTATGTTCATCTGTTTTCGCTGTTACCGCAATCCTATGAGATTATATGATTATTCTCTCTTTCAGAAAAGGAAACTGAAGCTTCGGGGCTTGTCCAAGGTCATACAGCTAATAAATTTTGGATCTGGAATTGACACTGTGTTATTCCAAAGCTAAACAGCAGTAGCAGAATTGTACCCAATCTTACTGTGTGCAGGGACATATTTGCTTGTTTTAACCTCATAACAGCCCTGTGAGGAGGTCCTGTTATCATCATCCCATTTTACAGATGAAGAATCTGAGACACAAGATGATAAGCAGCTTTCCCGTGGCACAGCTAGACCTCGGTGGGGCTGGGCTTTGAAACTGCGCAAACCGAATAGCTTAAAATAACAGAAATTTCTTGTCTCACCTGGAGGCTAGAAGTTTAAGTTCAAAGTGTCAGCAGGGCCATCTTTCCTCTAAAGGCTCTAGGAGAGAATCCTTCTTTGCCTTTTCCTAGCTCATGGTGGTTGCTAGCAATCCTTGGTGTTCCTTGACTTATAGCTATATGCCTTCAATCTCTGCCTCTCCTTGTGGCAGTGGTAAACATGGTGCCATGAAGTAACAGCAACCCAGCTACATTTTGCTGTAGAAGGACCCAAAAGGAGTTGCTAATGAGAAGAGAAGGAAATCAAGTTTTGCATTTTCCTGAGTAGCATCTTTTTTAGGTTAGGTATGGTTTCTGGGACAAGAGTGGGAGAAGATGGGGAATCTAAAATCCTGCTTGGGCCACGTTAAGTTTGAGATGCTGATCAGACTTTGAAGTGGGGAAGCAACTGAATTCAATTGGGAATAAAATTCAGGAGTCATAGGATTTAAAGGCATGGAGCAGGATGAGGTGATGAAGAGAGAAGATATAACTAGAGGATTGAGTAGTCAGGGGAGTGCACACACTCAGAGATCTGATGGAGAGGAGAGTCAGCAAAAAGAGACTGAGCAAACGCGGCCATACTGAGGGCCATACAGGAGAGCAGCACTTTGGAGGCGTAGAGAAAACACTGTCTCCCAAAGAGGAGGAGGATCGAAATGCCACATGCTGCTGTCCTACTAAGGTGAAGACAGGAAATTGACCAATGTTAGCAAGGAGGCCCATTTCAAGGAGATCAAAAGCTTGATTGGAGTGGGTTAAAGACAGAAAAGAGATGAGGAAGGAGAGACTGTGGATATAAGCATTTTGGAGAAGACCTACTAAGGCAGTGATCGGCAAACTCATTAGTCAACAGAGCCAAATATCAACAGTACAATGATTGAAGATTCTTTTGAGGGCCCAAAACCAACTTCTGCGCATGGGCCACGAAGTTTCAATCGCACTGTACATGCGTGCCAGCACGTGGTATTTTGTGGAAGAGCCACACTCCAGGAGCCAAAGAGCCACATGTGGCTTGCCAGCCTCAGTTTGCCAACCCTTGTACTAAGGGAAAAGAACAGGACCTGGGATTTTAGCTGGAAGTGGATGCGGAATCATGGACATTGGAGGAGGGGTGGAGTCTTCTATGTCCTTTAAGGTGAGATGTGTTACGGCATGATGCTGATGAAAATGATCTCGAGGAGGAGACAGTCATCAATGTAGGATTAAAAGAATCGCTGTAGGAAAAATGCTTTGAGAAGATAAGAAAGCATGAGATCTGGAGTCCAAGACCTTAGACAGGAGTGTGGGCATGTATCTCACTGTCACAGAGCAGAAGACAGAGAGTACGGCATGGGCGTGCCCAGGCCACTGAGCACCAGTCCCAGGTTAGCTTTCACTAAAGAAAAAACATGGCCCCTGCCTCGGGGATTTCCCCATCAAGCAGGAGCAACTGTCAAGTCAACCAAAATTTCAGCACAACCCGAGCTGTGACCGGGTGGGCATTGGGGAAACACACAGGCTAAGGGGTGGGGAAGCTGCTATTTGCTGAAATTGTGTGTCCCTGCCGAAATGCAAACTACCTTCATTGTGATGGTATTTGGAGGTGGAACCTTTGAGAGCTGATTGGGTTGAAATGAGGTGATGAGGGTTGGAAGCCTAATATAGGATTAATGTCCTTACAAGAGGGACAGAGGAAATGGGTAGAAGGGAGAGGGAGGGAGGGAGGGAGGGAGGGAAGGAGGGAGAGAGAGAGAGAGAGAGAGAGAGAGAGAGAGAGAGAGAGAGTCTCCATGCTCAAGCTCCAAGGAAAGGTCATGTGAGCACATAGCATGCAAGTGGCCGTCTGCAAGAAGGGAAGGGGGCTCAGGCCCTGCTGGCTCTGACCTCAGACTTCCAGCCTCAGAACTTAAAAAATAAGTGTCTGTTGTTTAAGCCGCCCCTCTATGGCACTTTGTTAGCAGCCCAAGCTGACTAACACAGAAGAGTTCTGAGCTGACGTCTGAACGATGAATAATACATAAACCAGTAGAAGGAGGAAGGACGACTCTCCTCCCAGCAGAATGGCTAGAATGAAAAAGACTAACGATTCCAAGTGCTGACAAAAATGTGAAGCAGCTGGAATTCACATGCTGCTAGTGGGAGTCTAAATTGATACAAGCACTTTTGGAAAACTGTCCATAAATTTCTTACAAGGTTAAACACAGACCTCCCTTGTAGCCCGAAAATTCCACTCCTAGGTTTACATCCCATACAAATGCCTCCATTTAATCCAACCAAAGCCATACACAGAATGTTTATAGTAGCTTTATTGGTGTTAGCCCCAAACTGGAAAAACTCTAAATATCCATCAATGGGAGAATGATAAGTAAGTGTGGTCGAGCCTCACAGTGGAACACCACACAGCAGTAAAGTGAGCACAAGGGCGTGGATTGGAGAAACATTTGTAATAATCTGAGCAATAAAGATTTATTTAAATTTGAAAGAAAAAAAAGCGGGGGGTGGGGGGGAGCATGGATTCATTTTACAGAAATGAGATGAGTGGAGCCCAAGTCCTGAAGAGGACGTATATGAGTCCATTTTCATGAAGGTCAAAAACAAGCAAAACTAACTGGTGGTGATGGAAGTTGGCACAGTGCTTCTTTCCGGGTAGAGGGTATTGGCTGGGAAGGAACATGAGAGAACTTTCTGGGGGAGCTGGAAATAGTCCACATCCTGAACTGTATACATATTTAACACCCATTAAACTACATACTAAGATGTGTACATTTTACACACACAGAATGTATATTATGCTTCCATTTTTTTAGTGTTGTTTCTTTTTTTTTAAGAGGAGAATGGGTGACCTAGCCAGTTTGGTTCAGTGGATAGAGCATCAGCCTGTGGACTGAAGGGTCCCTGGTTCAATTCCAGTCAAGAGTACACGCCTGAATTGTGGGCCCGATCATCAGTATGGGGTGTGCAGGAGGCAACCAATGATTCTCTCTCATCATTGATTTTCCTATCTCTCTCTCCCTCTCCCTTTCTCTCTGAAATCAATAAAAATATATTAACACACACACACACACAACCAGCGTCTCCTCAACAGTCACTCTTTCCGCTCAGCCTGGCTCATGTCTTCATAACTGTGAAGTGGCATCCCAGCAGTTTTAATTAACAAGTCGTGTCTCTATCCCACTGTACATTTATTTAACGGCTCAGTGCGCCAACCAGGTGCCTTCAGGGAAGGAGGAGAATTTTTAAGAAGGTGGGATGGGGGAGGGGGAGCTGTTAAAGAGTGTCAAATGAACAGGTGCAAGCTTGTTAGTCACAGAGAATGCATAAATCTCTGAAAATAATTTCACTGCTGGTTCATTTTTCATTAATGTTTTCCCGGCAAAAAAAAAAAGACTAACGTTCTATTCTCCTCACTCGAAGGGTCAAAGACACGTTCTTGGAGAGCGGACCAGACTCACACACTACACATGCATACCCAAGGCAGGACCCCAGTCATCTCAGTGAGAACCCATGGGAAGGAAGGTGGCTCAAGAAAGACCTTGGGCTGGGAGCTAGAGATACAGGTGTAAGGCTGCTTCAGGCCACCTGCTAGCTGAGGAGACAGAGCAAGTCACTGGCCCATCTGATCCCCGGGTCCTCCCAATAAAGGGAAAGAGAAGATACCTCGTGAGGGTCTATCTTGTTTCTGGCTGTTTATTTCTTGTAAATATGAAATAAACCAAAGGTGAGTGGAAGAGCTTGGTAAAGGAAGCACAGAACTCACACGTGTTTGGGTTTTTCACATGTTTGATTTCAATAGGTAATAAGAAATTACTCTGGCTAAAATTAGAGTAATTGTTCAAAAAGAAAGATGAAAATGTCATTCGGAGGATCCAAGGGCAGCCAGGAACTGGGGCAGCCTAAGCGCATTGATTGCCTCTTTTGTCCATTCGCCTGCCAGGTAATAAGTACTTTATGAGCTCCTGCCATGCTCCAGATAGAACTTCAGGTGAAGCAAACAAGATGATTATAATTTCTGCCCACTCTGAACACACAGCCTGGTGAAGATTTTAGAGAAGTAAACAGGTTATTGTAATCTTTCTTAGTAAATGTGAGTATGGGTGAATACAGGTGGGTAATAAGAGCACAGGAAGGAAACTCTGTCTCAGTCATAACAAACCATCAGACAATTGGGTTCAATTCCGGTCAAGGGCATGTACCGGGGTTGCAGGCTCCCCATCCCAATTGGGGCACATATGGGAGGCAACCTATTGAAGAGGCTCTCTCACATGGATGTTTCTCTCTCTTGTTCTCCTCTCTCACCCTCCCCCCTCCCTTCCATTCCCTCTCAAATCAATGGAAAATATATCCTCCAGTGAGGATTAACCAAAAAAAATTAAAATAATAAAAAGATCATTGCCCAGTGGAAATTGGCTCGCACATGCTTGCTCCATAATAACCTTATTAACATGTCACTAATCTGTCCCAGATCACCAGCTTTAAGTCCAAACTGAGGTTACAGTCCTTGTTTATATTCTAATTAAATTACTTGTGGAGCATAAATTGGTTTAACATTCTTGGAGGGCAATTTGATGGTACCTCCCCAAATTTGAAATCTGCTTACCTTTGAACTCAGGATTTCAACCTCCCTGAAGCATCCTACAGAAATCCTTGCACAAACACATAATTAAGATATGTGTTTGTTTAAGAATTTTTGTTGCTGTATTGTATGGAAAAGAGCAAAAGAAATGGAACCAACTTGATGGCCAATTAGCAGGGGACCTGGTTATTAAGAATGAGGTGGGTATTGACAGTCTTATTTCAGGAAACCCCCAAGGCCATCATCTAGTGATAATACAGTCACCAAACCACACAGAAAACACAATGACATATATATTTTAAAATGCACTGTCCAGCCCTAGCCAGTTTGGCTCAGTGGATAGAGTGTTGACCTGGGGACTGAAAGGTCCCAGGTTTGATTCCGGTCAAGGGCACATGCCCATGTTGTGGGCTCCATCCCCAGTAGGGAGTGTACAGGAGGCAGCCCATCAATGATTCTCTTTCAACATTGTTGTTTCTATCTCTCTCTCCCTTCCTCTCTGAAATCAATAAAAATATATTTTTTTAAATAACAAAAAAAATGCACTGTCTATATATCTCTTTATACCTATAGATATGGCTATACCTATATCTACATCTATGTCCTTATCCAAAGCTATCTATATATATGTGTGTGTCTATATCTAATCTATAGCTATAGATAGCTACATCTGTCTATACCTGCAGGTGACCTTGAATAATGTGGATTTGAACTTCGAAGGTTTGCTATCTACAGAGGTTTTTCAATAAATACTATAAAAGTATATTCTCTCCATTATGACTTTCTTTCTTTAAAATATTTTTATTGATTTCAGAGAGGAAGGGAGAAAGAGATAGAAGCAGCAATGATGAGAATCATTGATCGTCTGCCTCCAGCAGGCCCCCACTGGGGATGGAGCCCACAATCCCAGGCATGTGCCCAGGCCAGGAATCAAACCGTGACCTCCTGGTTCATAGGTCAACGCTCAACCACTGAGCCACACTGGCTGGGCTTACTTTTGACTCAACATTTCTGTGTTGGAGTTTCTCACATACCTGCATATTACTAATGTACTTTTCAAAATTCAAAGGACTCTGAGCCCCATTATATCTCCAAGGAAGAAAGTCTCTCTTCCTGCCCCAGATCTCCCAGCTATGACCGCACCCTGGCCTGTGTCATGGGCGAGGGAGGGACGGGACCTGGGAGGAGACCTGGAGGAACATGTGCAGCACCCGCTGCTCTGAGGCCATGGCTGCCCTGCAGCCTAGAGCCCGCTCATCGCTGACGGACAGCACCGCCCTGGCGCACAGAGCGGTGGTGAGCTCAGCTCCTGCAGGGGCTCAGAGAGCTGCAGTGACCCAAGGGCCTCGGGGTGCGGTGGCAAACACTGGGGATGCTGAGCCAGAAAGATGATGCCATTTCCACCTGAATGAGCCAGAGGTAAGGACCAGAGAGAAACAAGGGCATCGCAGGCTGGCCGGGTGGTGACACAGCCAGGACATTGAGGCCTGCGATCCCAGCAGCCCCTTTGTGAGAACTGGACACAGCCTGGGGAGACGCCAGCAAGGGCCCCACAGGGAAGGGGACGGCCCACCAGCCCAAGCACTGAGGGCTCGGTACGGGCATAACGTGACCTTTCTGCACACCAGAGGTTGTGAGAGAGGTCTTTCCAGTACACAGTGCACACATACACACGTGCACACACGTGCACACACGTGTACAAATGCACATGGGAGGCCAAGACTTGTCTCAAAAGCAGACTCTGAGAAGGAAATTCAGGTGCCAGTTGCTTCCTGGCTTAGGACATCCGTGTCTTTGGAAAGGGACACAATTCAAGTCATAAATCCAGCATATAACTCCTGGGAGCCACGCACAGGCCGGCAGGGAGAGCCCCCCCGAGGCCAGGGCAGGGCCAATGGCGTGGAAGCTGAGGCGGCCACCAGTCCCTCAGGCAGGACTAAGAGTGTAAATCCTGCCTCTTAACCAAAGTTCGGTGTTTGCTGGGGCCACGGCTCTGGCCGGCACTGCTGCCAAGTGGTCATGGTGCGGGCAAGCAGCGGCCTAGCGGGCAATGCCTCCGGATGGCCCTTCAAATCATTTCGTTAAAAGTTGCAGGGAAGTCCGTGGCTGATTCCGAGTCATGCCGGGAAGACCATTAGGTTAATCAAAACGCGAGGACAGCTCACCATCTCCTCTTAATTAACAAAGTGGGTCCCACTGCTGACTCAGCAAAGCGCAGAGCTGGCCAGTGACCCTGGGGCAGGAGAGCGCTCAGGGCACCCTTCCAGCGCTGACAGCCAATCGGGACGTAAAGGAGGACTGGGCGCTGGAAGGAGCTTTGTTCTCACTGTAAGTGAATTGGGAGAGCTCCAAGCCCGAGCTTTAACTGCCCAAATACCTGCCCTCCTTGAATATTTGTTGCTCTGTCTTCCTGTGCTAAAATGTAAGCTCCACAGGGTAACCACCCATCCTAATGCACGCGGGACTGAGGAGTGTCCTGGAACAATGGAACGTCAATGCTAAAACCAAGACGGTCCTAGGTAAACCGGACATCTGGTCACTCCAGCTGCATGAATGCCAAGATTTGGTCTGTCTTGTTTCTGGCTGTATACCTAGGGCTACAATGCTTGACCTTAAATAAATACTAATTGCATGAAAACATGAATGAACAAATGAATGCATGGGTGAGAATATAAATGAAGAAGTTAATGAATCAATGAGTTTGTCCCTCTCTCCAATTCCACAAGGTAACCAATTCAAATAGCCTGGAGTATATTCTTCTGTACTTTGTGTGGGTTGTTTGTTGTTGTTATTGTTGTTGTTGTTGTTTGGTATGTTTTTATTATTGATTTTTAGAGAGAAAGGAGGAGAGAGGGAGAAAGAGAATGAAACATCAATAAAAGAGAAACATGTATCTGCTGCCTTCTGCACATCCCCTACTGGGAATTGAGCCTGCAACCTGGGCATGTGCCCTGACAGGGAGTCCAACCAGCGACCCTCAGTACATGAAACAACGCTCAACCAACTGAGCTACGCCAGCCAGGGCCCTTGCTTTGTTTTATGCACCCAAACACACACATATCATGGAGACTCATTGTCTAAAAAAAAAAAAAAAAAAAACAGAATCATGTTACAGACATGAGCCAACAATTGCTTTTTTACTTGGCAACATATAGTTTTTCTCATAAATATAGAGCTATCCAATTCTTTTTAAGGATTCATGCTGTGCCATAATACTGAATATGCTCCAATTTATCCTATTATTCACCTATTGGTAAAGTTATGTTTCCAATTATTTCCAGGGCAAACAGCACACCAGTAAGTATCTTTGAATGCATATCCTAACACGCTGGCCATTTTGTTTGTATCAGGACAGATTCCTAAGGGTCAGGGGACAGTGGGCCTTTAACTTAAATAGACATGGCTGACCTGTGCTAAGACAAAGCAAGGGTCACCCTCGCTGGCCCAGCAGGACAGTCAGGTAAGAGATGCAGTAGCTCAGCATCTCGGATGTCCACTGCCCCAGCTCTCTCCCAGAGATGGATATACTGTAGGGGTCGCTTATTCCCTGAGGATGCAAAGAAAAATATGTGGGGTTTTCCAGAGCAGGACAATCCCACAATCCAAGAAAAGGGAGCAGGAAAGGGGAACTATCGTGTGCTGAACCCCAACTGGATGCCAAGTATTGTTCTAGATCTATCATTTGTTCCATCCTTAAACAATCCTTGCCAGGCTAGCGTGGCTCATTTGAGTAGTTCAGCATTGACCTATGAACCAGGAGTTATGGTTCAATTCCTGGGCTGGGCACATGCCAGTGCTGTGGGCTCATCATGTAGGAGGCAGATGATCAATGCTTCCCTCTCATCATTGATATTTCTCTCTCTCTCTCTCTCTCTCTCTCTCTCTCTCTCTCTCTCTCTCTCTCTCTCGCTTTATCTCTGAAAGCAATAAAAATATTTTTAAAAAATAAAAATAAATAAATCTTTAAGAGAGGAAAAATTACCTCAGTTCTACAGAAGAGGGCCTGTGGGTCAGAGAGGTGACTTGCCTTGCCCAGGGTCAAACAGCTAGTAAGTGATAAAGCTGGGATTTGAACTTGGGTCTAGCTAACGCCAAAGCCACTTTACACTACATCAGTGGGCTTGATCTCAGCTATATTGGAATCATCTGGGGAGTTTCAAAAACCCACAGATGTTGGTCCCAACCCCAGAGGGCCTGACGTAACTGGTCTGGGGCGTGGTCCCCTCGTCAGGGCCTGAAAAAGACAAGTGATTCCATTGTGCAGCCAAGATAGGAAACCACTAAGGACACTAACGAGTCTCCTGCTTGAGCATCCTCAGAATCACCTGGAGAAGTTGTTAGAGATCCATTGCGGGCCCCACCTGCAGTGTTGACTCAGGGGGCCTTGGCTGGGACCCCAGAACATGCATTTCTAAGCAGCTCCCAGTGATGCTGGCACTGCTGGCCTGGGCTCCATGATAGGTCCTACGCAGTGGACCTACCACTGATGTTTCTACCTATTTCCCAGGTGGGGACACAAAGAATTGTGGAGTAGACCACCTTCATCAAGACAAGGGCAGGTAGTGTTGGCCAGTGCCTAGAGCGTCAGTCCTCAGACTGAAGGGTCACGGGTTCAGTTCGGGTCAAGGGCACATACCTGGGTTACAGGCTCAATCCCTGGCCCTGGGCTGCAGGCAGGAGGCAACCAATTGATGTGCCTCTCTCACACTGATGTGTGTGTCTCTCTGTGTGTCTCTCCCCCTCACTTCCACTCTCTCTAAAAATCAATGGAAAAATCCTCGGGTGAAGATTGATAAATAAATAAATAAAGACAAGGACAGACACCCATGGGAAGCAGTCAGATGGTCTTGCTTCACAGCTTATTTGAGGTTTTAAAGGCTAAAAGAGTGTCATCTATGGGTCCTTAGTGTCCAAGCCAAAACCCATTTGACTTTTTTTTTTCTGCCTCGTATTTGTCATGTGTTTAAGGGGCTTGCCTTTAATTACAGAAAGCAACACTAATCCATCCATAAACACATGCATGCTAGCCAAAAGGAGTGACCAGGGAACACACTGAAACCAGGATGACAGCCACCTGCAACATGGCTGCATTTTCATTGTCTTCCTCTGGCGGGGAGGAGGGAGAAGGGCTGCTCCTCCCGAGCTCCCCGGTGCTGCCAGCTAGCTTCAGGCAGCTCATCCCGTGCCTCCCTCTGAAAAAATCGCCTATACTCAATAGGCAGAAAAAGACAATTGGAGGTCATCTGGACCATCTCCGAATCTCCCATCTCCAGGCAGAGCGCAGCTGACGACTTCCCCACTGCAGACACCCAGAGGAAAGTGGTCCCTCAGCGCCCCCTGCTGGCTGAATTGAGAATGGCTGAGAAGCCAGTGCTGCCAGAGTTAGAATTTCGGAGGTATCTGTCCCCTTGGGTTTTCAGAGTTTCCTGAATTTGTAAGGTGCAAATTCCCCTTAAATGGGCTTCAATCATTCCAAAACCACCTCGAGTAATTGCAACATGCCTACCCGTTTATATGCATATTCCTACCTAATTTCCACAATTTTATCTCTGCAAGATACATAGACATTCAGTATCTCAGTAATTCCTAAATCTAAAATATTTGCTCTTTGGGAAAGCAGTTTTTTGTGGTGACCTGCTGCTCTCCCATACTGTTGTTGGCATTATTGGAGTAAACGCTCATATATTATTTTTAAAAATAAATAAAATATTTTCTCTTTATTCCTTTCCAGTCCCTGGTCTGGGGGAGAAGAGGAAAGAATAAAAGAAGAAGAAGAAGAAGAAGAAGAAGAAGAAGAAGAGAAGAGAAGAAAAAAGAGAAGAAAAGAAGAAAAGAAGTAAGAGAGAGAATGAAGAAAAGAAGGAGAAGGAGGAGAGGAGGGGAGGAGGAGAGAGGAGGAGGAGGAGGAAAGAAGAAGAAGAAGAAGAAGAAGAAGAAGAAGAGAAGAAGAAGAAGAAGAAGAAGAAGACGACGGGAGGAGGAGAATGACGGAGGCGTATGGAAGGAGTCGAGGCTTATCAGTACCCTCCTTGTGAGAAACTGTCTTTAATTGCGCCGGCCCTCCTACCTGTCAATTTCTGTGTGAAGCACTCTACACACATGATCTCTTTAATCCCCAGGACAGCCCTGTAGGCTGCCCTTCTTGCCCACGTTGCAGATGAGAAAACTGAGGCTCAGAGAGGTCAACCAACTTACTCAAGACCACACAGCTAAGATGCGGAAGAGCTGGGTTCACCCTCAGAGCTGTCTGACATTTATTCTATTCCCCTAGGTTGCTTCTCAACCCACAATCTAAATACCTGTTCCTATGTGCAGGTGAGACATCTGTGGCTCCTCGAGGTGAGGGGCCTTGCTCTCCAAGGGCTCTCAGCTGGCAAGAGGTGGAGGAAAGACTTGAACCCTGGCATCCAACTGCAAATCCATGGCTCCATCCCAAGGCTAGATGGGAATCAGTTCATCAGGTGAATTCTCTGCAACAATAAAACCCTGGAACATAATAGTAAGTACCAAGAGGGAAAGTCATGACAGGTTTAATGTTTTTCCTTGAGGGTGACTCCTGCCAGCCCCAGACTGGTAGCTCTTCTTACAGCAAACATATAACCAACACTCCAGGACAGTGGTTTATAAACTCTCTTCTATGGAAAGCACCAAGGACTGACAAGGTTAGGTGAGAAAGAACGTCAAAATAGTGGACAGCCTGGCCAGTGTGGCCTGATAGTTGAGTATTGACCCATGAACCAGGAGGTAATGGTTTGATTCTCAGTGAGGGCACATGCCCAGGTTGCAGGCTCAATTCCCAGTAGGGGGCGAGCAGGAGGTAGCCCATGGATGATTCTCTCTCATCATTGATGTTTCTCCCTCTCTTCCTCTCTGAAATCAATAAAAATATATAATTTTTTAAATAGTGGAACTGCCTTAGCCAGTTTTGCTCAGTGGATAGAGCATCAGCCTGCAGACCCAAGGGTCCGGGGTTCAATTTCGGTTGCAGGCTCTTCCCCAGTCCAGGCGCTGGTCAGGACTCAGACAAGAGGCAACCAATTGATGTGTTTCTCTCACATCGATATTTCTCTCTGTCTTTCCCTCTGGCTTCCACTTTCTCCAAAACTCAATGGAAAAATATGCATGGGTGAGGATTAAATATCTACACTAATAATAGGCAAATATGTAAAATTGACCATACTTCCACAACACCCACATCCAATCAGGAGTGAGTATGCAAATTAACCGAACAAAGATGGTGGGCCTGGGGGCAGCATGCACAAGCACAGGTGCCGAGCAGCTGGAGGCAGGACAGGATGCCCACCTGCCCTCCTGGTAGCCAGGGAAACTCGAAGGGCATCCCCAGGACCCCATCTGCTTCGAGCCTGTGGCGAGTGCATGCACACACACACACACCAGTGCCAAGCGGCCAGGGTCCTGGGGACACCACTGGAGTGTCCAGTCCTGTCAGCCCAGCCTGGGTGTGGCTGGAGTTCACAGTCCTTTTGTTTTGTGCAGCCCCTGAACCAGAATTGGAAATCAAGAGCACAGGGAGCAGCAGGAATGCTGGGAATCATAGTTCTGGTGGCAGACGCATTGTGGGGCCTCCTAGACACTAGAGCAAAGTGAGCCTGAAGCAAGTTACTGTTGTGGGTGGGGGATGGAGGGAAAGCAAAGGTGAGAGACATAAGTAAAGTCATAGTGTAGAGGGAAAAATAAAGGGAAGATATTCTGCAACTTCTAGGAAATCCCCACCAATGGAGCAAAGAAAAGAAAAAAGAAAAAAAGAAAAAGAGAAAAAAAAGACCTCTATTATTCTGTGAGCACCAAACCAAACTGGATTGGAGTCTCAAACAATTCGCTCATATGATTGCAACACAGACAGACAGGAGCTCTCGGATTGGAGAGGGCTCCCCAGAGGCCTCCAAGATTAGAGAGGGTGCAGGTCAGGCTGAGGGACCCACCCCCCATACACAAATCTTTATACACCAGGCCCCTAGTGTGTGTGTGTGTGTGTGTGTGTGTGTGTGTGTGTGTGTATGCGAATGCACGTGTAGTGGAGCTTGAAACCTGGGCATGTGCCCTGACCAGGAAGTGAAACATGACCTCCTACTTCATACATCAATGCCCAACCACTGAGCAACACTGGCAGGGCATGATGTACAGATTTTGATGTGCAACTTCTGCCTGACGTTTTGAATGGTGAGGTGTTGTACCTGGATCCTATTGCTTTCGTAACAAACTACCCCAAACCCAGTATGCCCTGAATGGGAATCGAACTGTGACCTCCTGGTTCACAGGGTGTGGGCCAACCTCTTGATCTAAGTTATGTTTCGGCTCCTGAGCCCTAAGATGGAACAACCCCCTAGCTACTCTCCCTTAAGACCGGACAGCGGGATCCAGAGTAGGCCTGAGAACTGATTTGAAGAAATCATGTATTACCCTTACCTCACCTCTGGCCATCCCCTCCCAGCACAGCCCTGAATCCCCTAACCCACGATGCCTTGTGGCTTTGCCTGTATAATCTGTAACCTACACATTGTTGGGGATTCGGATCTTAAACACTAGCTCCCCGGCTCTGGATGGGCCAATTCCATATTAAACTATTTTCCTTTCTATGCTGCAAACTCCAGCTCATGCGTCCCCTCACACCAGTGTGCTCAGGCAGATGGCCTCAAACATTGGGGTCCCAGTAGCACAAGGAAGACCTAAGACTGCCTGCCCAAACCGGATGAGGAGAGAGGCAGGGAGCAGGGTCCCGCCTCAGGGCCCCCAGAGGGAATCGGCCCTGTGGACACCTGGATCTCAGGCTTCTGAGCTCCAAAACGGTGAGAGGATGAAGTCCTGTGGCTTTAAGCCGCTGCATCGGGGTCTTTTGTCACGGCAGCTCTGGGACACTGACACAGGGCCCCAAACTGGGGTGCAACAAGGATACCCCAAACAGACCTCAAACAAGGCAACCTCAGATTTCTGACAACCAAGGGCTAGGAAAGAGCTGGAGAAACTGGCCTGACAGATACTGGGTAAGAAAAACCAGGACACACACACACACACACACACAGTTCATGCAAGTCCAGATGTGCAAATGTGGGGTGCCCAGAAGGACGTGGGAGCTGGGAGATGTGCATGGGAGCGCCAGATGCTAGCTCACTGAGCCTCAGTGTCTTCATCCTGAAATGAGGTGCGGCGGGTAGAAGGCAGGCCAGTGGGCACCGGAGGCCACACTGCCCACCCTGCGAGGGTGACAGATGACGCAAAGCACTGCCACTCTGGGGCAGGCAGGGCTGGGCGGGAGGACTGTGTCAGGATCCCCCTCCATTCTCCCCTCTTCCCCACCCCGTTACTCTAGGACACAGCTAAGCCTAGAGCATCCTGCTCCCACAGCGCTGCCCAGCCCGTCTCTAAATGCTCCGCTGTTCCCCGCTTTGTCCGTGGAATTTACTTTAAGGATTTTAATTAAAAAAGGCATCTTGTGTGAGCGCTAACTCATATTCCCAAAACAGAGACTCAGAGCAGCATGAGTTACTCTTTCTTCCCCAGCAAATTCCACGGAAAAACAGCATCAAGTACAATTGTTGAAAATCCCTGTGCTCCTGGAGGGGCTTTCAGAGGGAGCACATGATGTGTGCCTGAACGAGGCCACACCTACCATTAGAAAAGTTCATAAACAGGTGATGGGCAGCCGGGCAGTGGAGCGTGGTAGTGGGCCATACTGACCGGGACAGAGGCATCAGTTATTTATCAAGTGCCCACTAAGCATGGGGAGCATGCGGGGTGCTCCTGCACATGACCACTAATCCCAATCCACAGCCCAGTGAGGTTGGGGGCACAGCCCACCTCGGGCAGGCAGTCAGTCGGGTTACGTCTTGTAGGCAGAACCTAAAACAAGGATTAATTCGATCACAAGTGGACTATCTCTTGTTATCTCCATGGGAACCAGGCAATTCTCTTCCCAAAAATATCTTTGGTTGGTTTAAGTTCTAAACGCTTGCTGCCGTGACTGTTGTTTTATTTTTTTTTTATTTTTTTTTTTAAATATATTTTATTGATTTTATACAGAGAGGAAGGGTGAGAGATAGAGAGTTAGAAACATCGATGAGAGAGAGTCATCGATCAGCTGCCTCTTGCACACCCCCACTGGGGATATGCCCGCAACCAAGGTACATGCCCCCGACCAGAATCGAACCCGGGACCCTTCAGTCCCCAAGCCGACGCTCTATCCATTGAGCCAAACCGGTCCCGGCTGTTGTTTTAATAATATATCTGGAAACTTCAAATCAGCAGGTTTGTATTACTTATCCTTTAATAAACGTTATATCCAATGTGGAAGTTCATTCTGAGAATGCCCAGCAACACAGCCAGACTCAGCCACCCACTAGGGTTTGTTCTGAGAGTAAATTCCTAGCTGTTGAGCAACCCAGGCCCAGTGGCTCTGTTGGTTGGAGTGCTGGAAGCCAATTCCAGCATGTCAGCAGGGCTGAATCATCTGGAATGGCTGAAGAAATTTCCCCAAACCTGAAAAGGATACATAAATGATTGCTTGCTGCCAGACAGCTGAGGACATTTCAATCCCTGTGTTTTCCGGTGTATAAGACGACCCCCTAATTTTACAGTTAAGACATAGGTTTAGGCCTATATTCGCTGTATAAGACTACCCCCCACTTCAAAGAAAAGACTTACTTTGCCGTCAAGATCTGCAGGTAATTTTTGTGCAATTTTGGTCTTTTGCCCCCGATTTTCGGTTGACTTTTTTTCGTTTCAAAAGTCATTTTATACGCCGGAAAACACAGTACCTCCTGCTGGCCAAACATCTGAACAGCCTTAGGCAGTTTCTCCAATCTGACAAAGGATTCTGTGTACCAAACCCTGGCCTTTGATGTATATCTACTTTGCCTTAGGACAATTTGTGTTAATAAAAAGCAAGGGGTCCAGAGAGACAGGAGAACTTGGTTTCCTTAGCCAAGCTCCTCTGGCCCCCCAAATGCCTTCCAAATTATGTTTCGTCTCTGGACTCTTAAATAATTTTACACACAGCTCCTTCTCCAGATTCCTGAACCTTTCTAGATGCTGGATTAAGACCACCAGCATTAGAGCATCATTCTGTACACCAAAAAGTTGTCAGTTGAATTCCTTGTCAAGGCATATACCTTTTGGGTTTGTTCCCTATGTCAGGGCACATTCAGGAAGGAACAGATCTATGTTTCTCCCTCACTTTGAGAAGCCTCTCTCTCTCAGTAAAATTTATTCAGTACAAAACAGCTCAATTGTGATGCAGCATGGCTGTGAGGTAATCATACAGCCAGGCCCTCTCAGGCTAGACAGCTCTGCTCTGCACTGAGACCCCTTTGGTATTTCAGCCTGGCTAGGGAAACACAGGTCTTCAATGGGAAGGGAAAGAGCGCTCCCAGCCAGAGGGGAACTGGCTTATATACAAAGAAGTCCCCACTCACCCCCTCCCTTATTGGTCCATCTCCCTGTAAATGAGGACTCCAAATCCTCACACTATGCTTGATCCAAAAGGCATTTTCCTGATTGGTCAGAATGGAGCTGCTCTGATTGGTTAGTGGGATGTTGATGATTGGGTGGGAAGAGGGGAAGGGGAGGGGACACGTAGCTGCTCAGCTCTGATTGGATAGGGAAAGCGTCAGACCTATTGCTTGAAATAGAATTTGGAAACTTTTTTTTTTTTAAACTATGTTTTATTGGTTTTAGACAGAGAGGAATAGAAAGAGACATCAATGTGAGAGGGAAGCATCAAATGATTGCCTCAGTACACCCCAACTGGGGATTGAACCCACAACCTGGGCAAGTGCCCTGATGGGGAATCCAACCAGTGATCTTCCGGTGCAGAGGACAATGCTCCCACCAGCTGAGCCACACTGGCCAGGGCCAGGAGCTCCTTTCTAGGCCTGGCTCAGGTGGCAGGAACACAGGGCAGGCAGGCAGTTCAGTGCCATCTTCTCCCTGAAGTGTAGCATGCGTGAGAGGCCCCTGTGCAGAAATGGCTGCAAGGCTCAGTTTTTTAAAAATTGAGCCCCATTAGCCTCCAGGAGCCTTTCTTCATAGGTGTCTTCTTTCTCAGGGTTCACAGGAGTATCATTGATCATTTTGTGGGGAGAGAAGAGAAGGTGCTAATGTAAGTAACACCTCTGACTTGCATATTTAAAAATGGTCAGAACAGTGCATTTTAGGTGAAATATATTTCACCACAAATTTTTAAATGAGTAATGTAATATGCAAACAAAAACAAAAACAAAAAAAAACGAATTGTATGTTCAAAGGGTGAAGTATATTATATGTGAATTATATATGAACTAGAGGCCCAGTGCATGGATTCATGCACCAGTGGGGTCCCTTGGCCTGGCCTGTAGGGATCAGTCTGAAACTGGCTCTCCGACATCACCCAAGGAGGCCCAGATTGCGAGAGGTCAGTTCTCAGGTGACACACCCCAAAATCAGGCTCCCTCCTCTCTGGTTCCAGGTGCATCACCAGAGAACCACCACTGCCAAGTGACAGCAACTCAGCAGTTCCTGCTTTGAGCATCTGCACCCTGGTGGTCAGTATGTGTCATAGCTACTGGCCAACTGGCCAGTCAGCCGGTCACTTAGGCTTTTATTGTATATATAGAGAGAGAAAGCTGTAAAAAAGGATCCATTGTGGATGTTATATAATTTACCTATGCCACTGGGTGGTGTTATCCCTTTTTTATAAAAGAGGAAACAGAGGCTCAGAGAGGTGAAGTGACTTGCTCAAGGTCACACAGCTGTTCAGAGGCAGAATCTGGCTTCCGGGTCATGTCTGTGGGTCCCCCCTCTAACGTGAGGCCCCCTTCTGCTCTGTCATTCTGCAGCCTTTGGCACCTGCTAATAGAGACCTTCGTGGCTGGAGCGATATTAACAGTGGGGCACAGATCTTCCCGGTCCACCTTGGGAAGACAGCTGGGCCATGTGTGGGCACTCAGGGAGAGGAGATGCTGTCGACAGTGAGAGTGCACGGCTGGACAGAGAGCAGGCCATACAGAGGGCACAGCCAGAGTCCACGCTGCGGGGGATTCAGGACCCTTGGCACCCGGGGATGACTGTTCACCAGCTGGCCCAGTGAGAGACAGGAAGCCCATGGTGCACGCAGTAACCCCCTGCTGTGGCAGCTGTGGAAGTCCTGGCCGCAGGCCACAGGTCATGGTCACGGTCACTATGTGTATCCGGAGCACAGACCGGTGAGTCTCAGATGGATCACAGAGGCCATGTGAATCCCAGGACCCTCCAGCGTGAACAAGCCCCCCCTCCATCCTGCCATGACCCTCAGGTGCTAGAGGCCCACACCAGGATGAGCTCCAAGCTCTCACCCCTGCTCACTCCCAGCTCATAGCCCTACCCCCATGGATGGAGGAGGCAGGCCAGGGGGGTTGGGGGCTGGGGGGCTGGGGGGCTGGGGGGCTGGGGGGCTGGGGGGCTGGGGGCCTGGGGTACAGCCTGGCTTCCCAACCTTGAAGATAGTTCAGGCCTGATTACTGGCTTGTGTTGGCCAGAGGCGGAGATAGAGTTCATGAGAGAGACACACTGAGATGAAAAGGGGGACAGGCCAGTGGGTCCAAAGAGGCTGGACCTTTGGGGACGCCTGGAGACATTCTGTGTCACCACAGCTAGGGAGGGGTGCTACTACCATCTCATAGGTGGCGGCCAGGGGAAGCTGTTAAATATCCTCCAGCACATGGGCCAGTCCCCACAGCAAAGAAGTATTCTGCCCCACTGTTAATATCGCTCCAGTAGCCCTAGCTGGTCTGGCTCAGTGGATAGAGCATCGGCCTGAGGACGGAAGGGTCTCGGATTCGATTCTGGTCAAGGGAACTTTGGTTGCAGGTTTGATCCCCGGCCCTGGTCAGGGCACTTTGCAGGAGGCAACCAATCGATGTGTCCCTCTCACATCGATGTTTCTCAT
The DNA here is from genome assembly GCF_014108245.1 of Pipistrellus kuhlii. Lineage (NCBI taxonomy): Eukaryota > Metazoa > Chordata > Mammalia > Chiroptera > Vespertilionidae > Pipistrellus > Pipistrellus kuhlii. Next base: position 85,136,685 of record NW_023425540.1, read on the forward strand.
GCTGTCTCTCTCTCCCACTCTCTCTAAAAGCAGTGAAAAAATACCCTTAAGTGAGGATTTTTTTTTTTTTTTAATTGCTGAAATGGAGACAAAGACAGTGTAGCAACAGAATGACAAAGACACAGACACTGGAACTGCATCATCTGAAGCAAACAAAACCAGGAAGAAACTTGGGGTAGGGGGAAGGAGAGGGGAAGGAGGAAGGGGGGGCGAAAGATGGGTGAGAATGGGAAAAGAGAGGGGGGATAGAAGAAAGGAGGGGTGGGGAGCAGGGGGAGGAGAGATGGGGTAAAAGAAAGGAGGGTGGGGAGGAGAGAGGGAGGGAAAAGGGATGGGAGGGAGGAAAGAGAAAAAGACCACATTTGGCCGAAACCGGTTTGGCTCAGTGGTAGAACGTTGGTCTGTGGACTGAAAGGTCCCAGGTTCGATTCCGGTCAAGGGCATGTACATTGGTTGCGGGCACATCTCTGGTAGGGGGTGTGCAGGAGGCAGCTGGTCGATGTTTCTCTCTCATCTACGTTTCTGGCTCTCTATCCCTCTCTCTTCCTCTCTGTAAAAAATCATTTGGAGGCCCCATCTGATTCAAGTCCCAAATTTAATGGACTAACATTTTAAAGATTTGAATAATAATAAAAGGGGTGGGCTTCAGTTGCCCTTGGGAACAGTATGTCTAATCTTTTCCAGTAAGCGAGCAGCTGGGTGTTGAAAGGGTGTATTGTTCTGCTTCCAAAGGCTTTGGGAGTATTGTTCTGGTCACCAGTCAGCAACCCCACATACAGCCCCACAGACTCCCCAGAAAGCCCATCAGTAAACCCCCAACAGGCCCCAGGGGCAGCGCTGAGCTCTGAGGCCCCAACTATTCCCAACACCCAGCCTCATTCCCAGAGCAAAGGCAGTCCCAGGAGGTAAGTGTGGAGTGTATCCAATGGCTACACTTGACCTCTCTGTAAGGCCAGGGCCCTTCCAGCAGCCTCTATCCCTCTCTGCCTTCACCTCCCCCGCCACTCCCATCTGCTCCAGTCACACCTGCTTCCATGCTGTCCCTCAAACGTCCCAGGCACACCGCTGCCCCAGAGCCTTTGCATCGTCCCTGCCATCATGGCTCATCCCCTCATCCCCTCATCCCCTTCAGGTCTTGTTCAAATGTGCCTTTATAAAATTGTTACTTCCTCTCTCTGCTTTTATTTTCCCTATAGCATTCACATCCTTCTAACTTGCTAACTAATTCCCTTATTTGTTTGCTATTTACCTCTAGTCTCCTATTTGTTGAATATCTGTTGAATGAATGAATAGTCTTTAAGCCTCACAATGAGTCTCTCTGATAAGGAATAGCATTCACCCCATTTAACAAAGGGGGAACTTATTCTTAAGGGTCCCGAAGTGATTTATTCGCCCGATGTTGCACAGCCAACATGTAGAGAAGCCAGGATTCTAACTCAGGGGTGCCTGACTACAAGCCTGAGTTCCCCCATCCCCTAGGGCTGGGCAGGGACTACAGGACAGGGGTCACCCCAGACCCTTGGAGAATGGCCCTGAAATGGACAGCAACCAACTAACCCTTAATGGATAGTCACCGAGGGGCAGGCCCAGCACTAAGCACCCGATGCACATCCCCTCTTGGAATCCTATGAGGCATTTTACACAGGAGGAAACAGACACGGAGAGGTCATGTGACTCGCTCAAGGTCATGCACCTAGCGAGTTCCAGAGTCGGATTCCCGCTCACACAGGTGGCCCTGGGTTGTCCTCAACCACAAGGCTGTGCAGCCTCCCAGCATGCCTTTCCCCGGCATTCCATTCTGCCCCCAAGTCCAGGGGACCGCAAGCAGGTTCCTTGTCCTCAGCCTGCTCACCTGGAATGGGACTCCTCTGGACTCGTTCAAAGATCCTTCAAAGGTCCCCACACTAAACGTTTCAAAAAAAACTCGTGTGCAGCCGAAACCGGTTTGGTTCAATGGAAAGAGCGTCGGCCTGCAGACTGAAAGGTCCCGGGTTTGATTCCGGTCAAGGGCATGTACTTTGGCTACAGGCACATCCCCAGTAGGGGGTGTGCAAAAGGCAGCTGATCGATGATTCTCTCTCATCGATGTTTCTAACACTCTATCCCTCTCTCTTCCTTTCTGTAAAAATTCAATAAAATATATAATAAAAAATAAAAATAAAAAAAAAACCTCATGTGCAGTTGGCAGCTTCTCTAGAGATGCCAGGTGGGAAGTGGGAAGTCTGGCTGGCCACACACTTCTTGTGGTACCTCCTTCAGGGAGGGTGGATGTTTTGGGCTGAATTGGGCCCCTCCAAAAAGATGTTAATTCCAGGCGACAGAGGGTAGGGGAGGCCAGGAAAGGTCAATGGGGGGGAAAATAAGAGATATATGTACTATTATATGTAATACTTTAAACAATATAAATAAATAAATAAATAAATAAATAAATATAAATTAAATAAAAAGATGCTACTTCCTGACTCCCAGGATCTCAGAATATGACCATACTTGGAGACAGGGCCTTTACAGAGGCGATCACGCTAAGGGGAGGCCATTAGGGTGGCCTCTAATCCCATATGATTGGTGTCTTTATAAAAACAGGAAATTTTGCCCAGCTGGTGTAGCTCAGTGGTTGAGTGTCAACCTATGTATGAACAAAGAGGTCACAGTTAGATTCCCAATTGGGGCACATGCCAGGGGCCGAGGTGGGGGAGGGGGATGTAGGAAGCAGTCAATCAATGATTCTCTCTCATCTTTGATGTTTCTCTCTCTCCCTCTCCCTTCCTCTCTGAAATAATGTTTTTTTAAATGTAAGCAGAAATTTGAACATAAAGACATGCACAAGAAGAAGACCATATAAAGACACAGTGAGACAGCCATCTAGCTGCAAACCAAGGAACGCCTGGGACTACCAGAAGCTGGTCCAGAGGCATGGAGCGAATTCCCTTCACTTCCCTCAGAAGGGACCAGACCTGTGGGCACCATGATGTTTACCTCCTAGCCCCCAGAACCGTGGGAATAAGGTTCTGTTGTCTCAGCCGCCCAGTGGGGGGTGCTTTGTGGCACCCCTGGGAAACCCATACAGTGAGTAACCAGACAGCCTGAGGTTCTAAGGAAAGAGACGGTGAGCAGTGGCTGCCAAGAGCATTGCCCATCCGCTAAATCCTATCCACACCAACAGCCAATTCCTTCTTGGTCCTTCAGGCAAGGTATTTTCTCTAGTTGAACTTCAGTTCTATTCTTGAATCCTGCCTGGATAAACTGCCCTCAGAAATTCCCCTGGTTTTTAGTCCTCGGTCCATTCATCTCCTCCCAAATCCTCAGAGTCTCCCAACAAAGCACAGGACAAACCCATGTGCCTTTTGGACCGTAACTTCTTAGGTTCTATTTTTGCCCAAATACATGCTTTGCTAACAACCAAAGAACTTTTCGTGAATAGGAATGGGTGCCTTATCAAGCAGAATAGAAGAATTCTGTATCTATCATTGAGGGTAGGGCAACTGAAACCTTGATAAATTAGCCTTAAAAAATAATCAGATGTAAATCAAGAATAAGGGGACTTGACAGACTGGTGTGGTTTAGTGGTTGAATGTTGACCTATGAACCCAGAGGTCACAGTTCATCTCCCAGTCAGGACACAAGCCTGGGTTGTGGGCTCAAACCCTAGTAGGGGACATGCAGGAGAAAGCTGATCAATGATTCTCTCTCACCATTGATGTTTCTATCTCTCTTTCCCTCTCCTTCCTCTCTAAAATCAATAAAAATATATTAAAAATAAAAAAAAGTAAGGGGGACTTAAATTTTTTTAACTTTAAGAAAAACATGATTATCTCAAGAAATGAAGCTAACCATTCTCCTGGGTCCCAGAACTCACACTCTATTTATAAATGTATAATTCAGCTACTACTTTGCTTAAATGAACCTATTGGGCTAGCTGGGGACATGTTATCATTTGACTATTTTCTGCAGAGAAAATATTTTCCAATTTGCATTTCAAACAACTCAAATGAAGACCTGTTTTTGTGTAAAGTTGAGTTAACAGGTAAAGTACTGCTTTATATCATAATAAAAATATTTTTAATTGTATAAATGTATAGTATCAGAAATTATCTTCCTCCCACGTGTTATTTTTATCTCATATATTTAATTCTTTTTAATATGTTAATGTTTATTTCAAAGAGGAAGGGAGAGGGATGGATAGATAGAAATATCAATGATGAGAGAGAATCACTGATCAGCTGCCTCCTGCACACTCCATCTCCCCCACACACTAGGGATCAAGCCCACAATCTGGGCATGTGCCCTTGACTGGAATCGAACCCAGGACCCTTCAGTCCACAGGCTGACGCTTTATCCACTGAGCCAAACCACCTAGGGCTTCTGTTTTTTTAAAACATTAAAGAATAATGCTTATTTTATTTATTTGTATTGCTTTTTATCCTTGGGCAAGGATATGCTTATTGGCCTTTTAGAGAGAAAGGAAGGGAGAGAAAACGAGAAACATGGATCTGCTGCCCTACCTACCCCCAACTCCCACAATGCACCCTGACAGGCTGGGCATGTGCCCTGATCAGGAATCAAACCTGCCACCTCCTGGTGCGCAGGACGATGCTGCAACCAGCCCAGCCACACCAGCCAGGACAAAGGGTAATGTTTCATGTCTCTTAACTTTCATTCATTGATAATAAATCTTGTAACAATTTTCTTTCTTCCGTTTTACTGTCCTTGGCCTCTTTCCTTTAGGATTCTAGTTTTGCGTTCTTTAGATAGGCAATGTTTTGCAGAATCAGAGAACTTGAGAGCCAACCAAGGTCTTAGAAACTATTGAGTCAACAAACATTCATTGGATACTGGCTATTGTTGGATGGACCAGCGTATGTTACAAAGCACAAGGTTGGACTGGGGCCAGGGACTCCTGAACACATTCCAGCCTGTTTCCCAAGCGGAAAAAGCCAAGGAGAAGAATGCACCTACATTGTTTTGAAAGGCTGGGTTTCAACTGCAGAACAATTGAGCTTGTGTTTATAAACGCAGCTATTTAAAAGGATATATGACTTCTCTTCCAGTTAGCATACCGTGCAAATGTGTAAGGCTGAGCTTGGTCAGCTGAAACTAGTAAACAGGAGAACAGAAGAGCTCCAGTGAAATCATTTCTATTGAATGAGTTGTTTGAGAGAATGCTATTCTCTTTCTTTGTAACTGTTTGGGAACAAAAAGAAAATTAACAACACAATCTTGGTAACTCTTCTTTGAAGAACTCCCCTCTAGAATTCTCCTTGGGGTTGAGGGACAGTTATTATAATTAGACGTTTGAGAAGCTACTAAAAGGAAGCTAACATTACTGAGTGTTTATAAAGTGCCAGCTTTTGTGTTAAGCAGGCTATACCCAGTATCTCATTTTATCTTCACACAAAATCTGAGGTTATACATTTATTAGAACTAAGTTCAGTTCAAGTTCACAGACCCAAAATGACAGTGGCCTAAATAAAGTAGAAGTTTACTTTTCTATCATATAAAAGTCTATTATAGCCCGGCTGGCACGGCTCAGTGGTTGAACACTGACCTATGAACCAGGATGCCACGGTTTAATTCCCAGTCAGGGCACATGCCTGGATTGTGAGCTCAATCCCCAGTGTGGGGTGTGCAGGAGACAGCCAATCAATGATTCTCTCTCATCATTGATGTTTCTATCTTTCCCTTTCTCTCTGAAATCAATAAAAATAAAAATTTTAAAAAAATAATAGATAAAGTCTGAAGTAAAGTGGTCCAGGGCTGGAGTGGCAACTCCCTGGTGTCAGGAAAACAACATTGTTCTGTCTTATTGGTCTACTATGGATGTCCTCCATTCTCCAGTCCTCACGTGCCATCCGGCTGCTCCATCTCCAGCATTACACCTACAACCCAGCTTAGGGGAAGGAGAAGGGGGAGAAGGGAAACGGAAGTTTCCCATTGGCCAGAACGTGGTCACATGGCTACACAGAGCTGCAAGGGATGTTGGGAAGTACAGTTATTCTTTGGTACAACCGTGTGCCCTAGCAGTTGTTGCCACAGGTGAGATGCTACTGTTAATCTTCTTTTACAGATGAGAAAACGTAGAGAATAGCAACTAAACCAAGGTCACAACATCAATAGGGAATGAGCTAGGGTTTACAAAACTCTATTTCTGATTTTGTTTTTCATGCACTTTACATCAGTAAGGTATTCATTATTAACTCCTATATATTGCTTAGGGAAAAAATTACACAAAAACAGTGCAGTTAGAATTTTATACTCACATCACTGCATATTTTATCAAATGAAAATTTGAAAGGACAGCAGTTTCTGTGACAGAGACTAGTGTGCAGACTAACAAAAAATATTTATAGTGCTTCCTTCTTCTCTGGGGAAAGTGAGCAAATAAATGGACCAGCCCTGCTCACCCCTGGAGGATTTGTGACTGTGGATCAGCCTTCCTCCTCCATCCAGGACTCACTCTGGCTGCAGCACCTTATACCCTTCACAGAATTAACCCAAAAGGGATTGCAGACCTAAACCTAAAGTGTAAAATTATAAAACTCCTAGAAGATAACACAGGAGAAACCTAGACCTTGAGTACAGCAATGACTTTTTAGATACAACACCAAAGGCATAATCCATGAAAGAAATCATTGACAAATTAAACTTCAATTAAAATTTAAATCTGGCCTGGCCTGTGTTGCTCAGTGGTTGAGGGTCAACCTATAAACTAGAAGGTCAAGGTACAATTCCCGGTCAAGGCACATGGCCAAGTTGTGGGCTTGATTTCCAGTAGGCAGTGTGCAGGAGGCAGGAGACCTATGATTCTATATCTCACTCCCTCTCTCTACCTCTCTGAAATCAATAAAAATATTTTTTTAATTTAAAAATCTTCTGCTCTATGAAAGACAGTATCAAGAATATTAGAAGAGCCAAAACTGGTTTTGGACTGAAAGGTCCTGGGTTCAATTCCAGTCCAGGGCATGTGCCTTGGTTGTGAGCACACCCCCAGTGAGGACTGTGCAGGAGGCAGCTGATCGGTGTTTCCCTCTTATTGATGTTTCTGACTCTCTATCCCTCTCTCTTCCTCTCTGTAAAAAAATCAATAAAAATATATTTTTAAAAAAAAGAATATTAGAAGATAAACCAGATAAGCCACAGAATGAAAGAAAATATTTGCAAAAGATACATGCAATAAAGGACTGTTATCCAAAATATACAAAGAACTCCCAAAACTCAACAATAGGGAACAAACAACCTGATTTTTAAAAATGGGCTAAAGACCTTAATAGACACCTCACCCAAGAAGATACACAGATGGCACATAAACATACGAAAAGGTGCTTCACATCATGTCATCAGGAAACGCAAATTAAACAACAAACCTATTAAAATGGCTCAAACCTGGAACACTGACAACACTAAATGCTGGCTAGGATGTGGAGCAACAGGAACTCGCACTCATTGCTGATGGAAATGCAACATGATATGGCCACTTGGAAGATAGTCTGGCAGCTTCTTCTAAAACTAAACATACTCTTACCGGATAATCCAGCAATCTGACTCCTCGGTATTTGCCCAAAGGAGCTAAACACTATGTCCCCACAAAAACCTCACACGGAGGATTACAACAGCTTTAGTCATAAACTGGGGCACATTCAGATAAGGGAATATTACTCAACACTAAAAGGAAATGAGCTATTGCCCTAGGCTCGTGGTAGGCAAACTGCGGCTCGAGAGCCACACATGGTTCTTTGGCCCCTTGAGTGTGGCTCTTCCACAAAATACCACAGCCTGGGCGAGTCTACTTTGAAGAAGTGGTGTTAGAAGAAGTTTAAGTTTTAAAAATTTGGCTCTCAAAAGAAATTTTAACCGATGTACTGTTGATAGTTGGCTCTGTTGACTAATGAGTTTGCCGGCCACTGCCCTAGGCTGTTTGACTCTGAATAGAGAGCCAGCCCTCGGACCAAAGAGTCCCAGGTTCAAATTCCGGTTAAGGGCATGTACCTCCTCGGTTTCAGGCTCAATCCCCGGCCCCACATCTGGGTGCATGTGGGGGCAACCAGTCAGTGAGTCTCACATTGATGCTTCTCGCTCTCTGTCTCTCTCCCTTCCACTCTCTCTAAATACCAATGGGAAAATATCCTCAAGTGGGGATTAACAAACAAACAAACAAACAAAAAAGTTTAAAAGAAATGAATTATCAAGCCATGAGAAGACATGGAGGACCCGTACTGCATGTTACTGAGTGAAAGAAGTCCGTCTGAAAAGGCTACCCACTGCCTGATTCCAACTCTCTGGCATTGTGAAAAAGGTAAAAGTTTGCAGATAACAATAGTAAAAACATCAGTGATTGCCAGGGATCGTGGCAGAGGGAGGAATGAGTAGGTGGAGCGCAGAGGACTTTGAAGGCAGCAGAAATACTGTCTGACACCACAGTGATGGAAACATGACACTGACATGTGTCCAAACCCACAGAATGCACACCACCAAGGGTGAACCCTAATGTAAACTATGGACTCTGGGTGATAGGATGTATCATTGTAGGTTCAGCAATTGTAACAATTGTACCACTATGGTGGGGAGTGCTGAAAATAGGGGAGGCTGGACATCTGTATCTTCCCCCCAGTTTTGCTGTGATCCTAACACTACTCTTTAAAAAAAAAAAAAAAAAAAAAAAAGTCTCAGCATACAGTCAACAAGCCTCCTAAAATGTACCTATTGCCGAAACCGGTTTGGCTCAGTGGATAGAGCATCGGCCTGCAGTCTGAAAGGTCCCAGGTTCGATTCTGGTCAAGGGCATGTAGCTTGGTTGCAGGCACATCCCCTAAGGCAGTGTTTTTCAACCTTTTTTGGGCAAAGGCACACTTGTTTCATGAAAAAAATCACAAGGCACACCACCATTAGAAAATGTTAAAAAAAATTAACTCTGTGCCTATATTGACTATATATAAAGTAATTCTCTTGAATAGGAATCAAATAAACACAAAGAAAGTATTTTATAATTACTTTATTATGAAATATTAAGTAAACAAAATAATGAAAAAATTATAAAATTCTTGTCTTGTCTGCACCTACAGCACACCAGGCAACATCTCGTGGCACACTAGTGTGCCTCGGAACAGCGGTTGAAAAACGCTGCCCTAAGGCACATCCCCAGTAGGGGATGTGCAAGAGGCAGCTGATCGATGATTCTCTCTCATCGATGTTTCTCTCTGTCCCTCTCTCTTCCTCTCTGTAAAAAAATCAATAAAATATATTTTAAAAATAAATAAGATAAAATGTACCTATGTGTATGTTTCTAGGGAGAAGGTCAAAGGCTCTGTGCCAAGCCCCCGGCGGACCCCTAAATTATAAATATCAGTGGTCTGGTTGATGGCTTCTCAAATGTCAACACGTGGTAAAATTCTGGGTATTCAGCAACCCTGCTCCTTCCAGCAAGGTCTGATTCAGGGGGGTTGGGTTGGGTCCTGGATCTTCATTATTAAGTCTCCCCCGAGCTGACAGTGATGCAGGCTCCAAGACCACACGTGAAGGAATACTGCTGCACAGGTTTCCTGACGTAAGTGTCTCGAAGGTATTGCTAGCGTTGATGTTCTCAGAGGCTTCCAGAAAACAAGCAGCCCTCCCCCGGGGCTGGAGCCCTGTCTCATGCAGCAAAGGACAGCTGCGCTGTGGGCCAGGAGCCTCTAGATGGCAGTGTCCAGCCAGAAACCGGCCCGCTGAAGGCAGAGGGAGGGGAGGAGAGGAGCCCAGAGCCACCAGGCCCACATCCTGCCCCAACTGGCTCACACAAGGAACACTCAGATCCGTGTCAACTGAGTGATGCATGACCGAACGAATGATCGTTTGAGGGTTTGAAATTCTCAATGATTGTAGCTAACATGTATTGCAAACTTGCTGCTTGGCACTCTCCTAGCCAAATTAGAATCATGCTGTACATATTTCTCATTATATTCTGAGCATTTCCCCATTTTGATTTCAGAGAATGAGAAAGAGAGAGAGAGAGAGAGAGAGAGAGAGAGAGAGAGAGAGAGAGAGAGAGAGAGAGAGAGAGAGAGAGATCAATGATGAGAGAGAATCGTTGATTGGCTGCCTCCGGCATACCCCTGCTCCCCCCACAGGAGATGGAGTCCAAAACCTGGACATGTGCCTGGATTGGGAATCAAATGTGACCTCCTGGTTCATAGGTCAAAGCTCAACCACTGAGCCATACCAGTCGGGATCCCAATTTCTTTTTTCTTCAAAAGCATCCTTTATATAGGGTTTCAAAATTTTCCAACTAGTGAAACTGGTGTGTTTAATGGACTAGTCCATTATTCTTGGTTTTTTAGATTATTTCTTTCTCTCTTCTACTCCAAATAATACATTTCATATTGTTACATAAAAATCAGCTTCCATAAAAGGTGCCGGCTTTCCATCTTTACCATCATCCGGTTTAGTCATCCAACAAGAAGAAATACGAAATTCCAGCAATAAGAAATGAACAAAAGATTGAAGCTGAAGACCTTAAGTGCTTGCTTTTTGCCCGTTGACCAGATAACTAGAACTATCTGCATTATCTATGCAGCATGGGGTTTTTATTATTTTTATCTAAAGATGTCTCTTTTTGGTAATGACAAACGTGTTTTTTAAGAAAAGAAGAAAAAAAAAAAGCCTGGTTTTTCTCAATACACCTTTAAAGGTTTTTAAATTGTTTCATATCTGGTCGAGATTTTTAAGAACCTCATTTTTAATTTGTAATAAAAGTTTACAGCTTGGCCGAAGCCAGTTTGGCTCAGTGGTAGAGCGTCGGTCTGCGGACTGAAAGGTCCCAGGTTCGATTCCGGGCAAGGGCATGTACCTTGGTTGCAGGCACATCCCCGGTAGGAGATGTGCAAGAGGCAGCTGGTCGATGTTTCTCTCTCACTGACATTTCTAGCTCTCTATCTCTCTCCCTTCCTCTCTGTAAAAAAATCAATAAAATATATATATGTTTTTAAAGTCTACAGCTTTTTTCAAAAAAGTCAACAAACTGCAAGCACCTGTTAATAAAGGTCTTAAATAATTGTCTTTGTGTAAAAAAAAAAAAAAAAAAAAAAAAAATCAGCTTCCAAAACTCTGATTATTCCTCCTCCTGGTATTAATGTTTAGAAGTGGGACTCTATATAATCAAAAGCTAGGATCTTGTTTAAATATCGTGATATACTTGGCCAACATATTTTTCAAATTCTGTAACCGTTTGCCTTCTCAGAGCAGCATGTAGGGAGGTACACCACCTCAGGCCTCCCAGCACAATGCTATCCATTTATCTTCTCTAACTGCATGCAAAACAGTCTCACTTCTGAAAATCTGAATTTCAATATATTGGTCATTTGTATTTCTGAAATCTTTCTGTATTATCATTTATTTCTCCTTTGTGACATATTACTTTCTTATTCATATATATCCCCCACTGTGTGTGTGTGTGTGTGTGTGTGTGTGTGTGTGTGTGTGTGTACTAGAGGCCCAGCACTCGAAATCGTGCATGGGTAGGGTCCCTAGGTCTAGCCTGGGATCAGGGCCATCTTCTGCCAGCTTGCCAGTCCCCAGTACCACCCCACCGCCTCCACCCATCCAGGTTCCCCATTCGCCATCCAACTATCAGAGCCTGAGGCCCAGAGAGAGGGACCGAGAGGTAGTCAGTGCACCTCATAGTGAATGGTCGAGTAGTCATTCTGGTTGTTACACCGTTATGGTCGCTGGGCTTTTATTGTTTAGGTAGTAGAAATATTAAATTTGTCATGCTCCTTTTCTTTCAATTCTGTTTATATTGGTAAAGGTTAACTTTATACTCATAGCCCTGTCCAGTTTGGGTGAGTGGATAGAGTGTCAGCCTACAGACTGAAGGGTCATGGGTTCAATTCCGGTCAAGGGGATATGTCTGGGTTGTGGGCTTGATCCCCAGTGAAGGGCATGCAGGAGGCAGTTGATTGATAATGCTCTCTCATCATTGATGTTTCTAACTCCCTCCCTCTCCCTTCCTCTCTGAAATCAATAAAAATGCCTTAAATAAATTTATACTCATAGTCAAGCTTTTGTTTTCTTTTTTAAAGGGTTACATTTTATTTTTATCTTATTATTTTGTTAATCCTCACCCAAAGATATTTCTTCCATTGATTTTTTTTTTAGAGAGGGAGGGAGGGAGGGAAAGAGAAACATCAATGTGAGAGAAATTGGTTGCTTCCCTCCGAGGCCAGACAGGGACCAGGGATTGAACCTAAAACCCAAGTACTTGCCCTTGACCAAAACTGGAACCCGAGATCCTTCGGTACATGGGCAGATGCTTTAACCATTGATCCACACAAGCCAGGGCTCAAGCTTTTGTTTTCAAAAATATTGTCCATTACCTTTATGCTTATAAAGCTAAATATTCACATATGTTTTCCTCCAGTGTTTAATCATGTTTTACATTTAACCTTTAATCTGGAAACATGAAATGATGCTCTTAACAATTTTCCCCAAAATAGTCAATTTTCCTGGTACTACTTGTTAACTAATCCATCCCTTCCCTCTCATTTTGCTCTATTTTCTGATGAAATACAAAGTTCTTACATAAACCAGGGTATTTTCTAGAGTGTCTATCCTGTTTTACCATTGGTGCTAATGCCTAACTTTTAATTATTGCTGTTTTATATTTTAATTTCTATCTTTTATTTTGAAATCTCCTTAGCTGTTTACAGTTGTGAATTCTTTCAGCTGAACCTAAATACTTCTGACTCATTCCCAAAAATCCCTCTGCACTTTTACCAAAACTATAAATTCAACTAAAAGTTCATTTGGAAAGAATCAACCCTCAAGTGTGGAAAGAAAAAAAAAAAAGGGCACTTGCAGACATTGTTGTAGGATATATAAATCGGCCTTTTAGGAAGGTAAGTGGACAGTCTCTATCAAACTTTTTAAAGTATGGATGCACTGACCCAGAATTTCCAGTTCTTGGTAACTAGAAACCTCACACACATACAAAAAAAAAAAAAAATGTTCACCGCACAACTTTTTGCAATAGATGACACATATATAAACAACATCACAGAGACCAGCTAATGAATTATGGGTAAAGCCAAATCTACCATCCTAGCACCAGGCTGGCACACATGTATAGAGAAGGAAGGAGGTTCTCGATTTAATGTTAAATGAAAATCAAACTGCTAAATAAATGCCGACAGTATGATTCCTTTTTTTGTTTGTTTAAATGCATTTTATTTTTAGATAACCCACATAACATATTTTTTCTTAAAAAACAATGCCCCTGCTCCAAGTAAATCTAGGTAGTCAATTTTGGCAAATGCTTTCTGTTAAGGACCAGTTAGCAAATATTTTGAGCTTTGTGAACCATAAGGTTTCTGTCATTGTCAATATATAAACAAGTGAGTGTAAATAAAACTTTATTTACAAAACCTGGCAGTGGGCTGATTTTGGCCCTCAGGCTGTATAGTTTGCTGACTCTTGATCTAGGGAAGGAAAAAAAAAAATTACCAGATAAGCCCTGAGGTTGTGGCTCAGTTGGTTAAGGCTTTGTCCCAAGACAGCAAGGTTAAGGGTTCAATCCCTAAAGCACATAGAAGAATCCACCAATGACTGCACAAACAAGTGGAACAAGTCATGTGTTTCTGTTTCTTCTTCTCTCATTCTCTTTCACACACATCCTCCCCAATCTCTCTCTAAAAATCAATACATTTAAAATCTTTTTAAAATAATAAAGGCTTTTTTTTTTTTTAAGAAAGAAAATTCCCAAAATTATATTAGAGATTGCCTCTGTGAAAGAACCAGGACTAGGACTTGGGGGACAAAGGACGCTATTAGCTCTGTCTGTTATTGGTAAGGATGCTTCCACCTTGTCATTAAACAAACACCTACCGTATTTTTCGGACCATAAGACGCACTTTTTTCCCCCCAGAAGTGGGGGGAAAAAGTCCCTGCGTCTTATGGTCCAAATATAGCCTACACATATACTTTTAAAAAAAAGTTTCTTTACTTGCCCGGCTCTGTGTGGTCTCTGTGTGCTTGCCCGGCTCTAAAATGGTTCTAAATGCTGCTGTTTACTTTACAGGGTTGATTACATGTGTTTATGACTGTGATGTTGGGTTTTAATGCACATAAAATATTTTAGGACACTATTTGTTTCAGAATCTTTTTTTCTTCATTTCCCTTCTCTAAAAACTGGTGCGTCTTATGGTCCGGAGCGTCTTATGGTCCGAAAAATACGGTATATGGTATCGTGCTTCCCATATGGCAAATATTATAAAGCTATTCTAACTTTATAAAGTAATTAAATTCATTTCTGCCTCATAACAACTTTAAATAGAAACTATCATTACCCTCATCTGTAAGGATAGGAAACTAAGGCACAGAAAGGTTCAGTAGGTTTGCTGGGGGTCCCACACTTGTCAGCGGTGGAGCCAGGATTGAAACCTAGCAGTCTACGCCCAGAAATTGCCTGTCAGCAGTACTTTTTTAGTCCTGCTGTGCTGTTCTTTTTTTAAATAGTGCTCTAATATTCTAAACCAGCCACTTTAATCAAGAATTCCATTTCTATACTAAAGGAAAAGCCTGGGTGGAAAAAGGAGCCATTTTCTCTCTTTATGCTGAGACCATAAAAACTCTGTTCTTTAACTCGGAGTGAATAAAAAGCCAAGTTGAACATATATGATCCTGTTCCCACTGGGTCACAAGTTCTGGGGAGGGAAAGTTGCACAGAAGAGAATCCAGATTTTAAAGACACAAAATCCCAAGTTTGAATCCCAGCTGGGCATTTCCAGACAGCCACTCAACCTCTCTGAGCAACGGCTTAACCATTGGCAGAACAGGCGCGTACCTACATGCCTTACTATAGAGGTTGCCGTCACCATGCAAAGCACTTGAGAGAGGGTTGAGAAATGGACATTACACAAATTCCTGCACAGTTGGAGGACTTCCTGTTTGTCTGACGGTAACCAGAGCCTGCTCAGCCACAGTTTCATCTCCTGCCAAAGGCTAAGAGAAGGATTGCAGCCACAAGGGCGACCTAAGAAAGGACTCTGAGGCAAAGCCCTGGTAGGCAAGCCCAAGGCACCCTCAGAACCCTGTGCTAGTCTGGGAGTGGAAGAAGTTGAGGATGGGAAGCAGCATCTAAACCCTGAGAGTCATTGTCTGCAAGTTATAGTTCACCGATTGCTGAGTATCCCAATCCAGAAGACCCAAACCCAGGATTGGCAAGGGGCCCATTTTAGAGGTGGACAAGGGGAGGCCCAGAAAGCCACATGGCTGGCTCTGAAGGAGCCTGAAAAGGCATCCATCCACTCTTCCAGGCTTTCTGACCCAGAGTGCCAAAGCCAATCTCATCCACAGAATGTGCTGGCTGGGCCAACTGGGCCTCTTTGATCACAAGTCCTTAAAGGGATATGCAAGCTGCAAATCACTGTCCCTTAGGGCTGCCAACTTTAGTCATGTGTCAGCATCTCCATGGCCCACCACCACCATCACCCCATCCCTCAAAGGGAGTTTTCACTATCAGCCTGGGGTATTATTATCCAGTTTGATAGAAGGAACAGAAGACCCAGAGTAGGCAGAAGTTCAAGATTAGAGAGTGTCAGTCCTTCCAAAATGGCCTAGGAACTGGATTGAGCATGGGGGGAAAAGGTGTTCTCTAGGGGAAAAGGACTTTGGGATCTGGAAAGGGTGTGAACTTTCTGGGTTCACACCCTGACTCTGAATTTCTGGGACCATTCATCAGCACTCCAGTCCTTACCAGGGACCCCTCCAGACGAGCCCTGCCCAGGGAGAACTGTCCCTTTAAGACTCTGGTGGGAGGGTCCCATCATTTCCATGGAGCTGACTCTGACACATTTCTATCTTCCAGATTCCAGACCCAAACAGGAAGTGAGTCACCACAGGAGAATTCGTGGCTCTCAGCCTCAGGCAGACTAGCAAGGCCAAGCAAGAGCCGGGCCCCTGTGGGGGTCAGGCCTTTGTGGAGTGTATGACTGATCTGTAAGTGGAGGAACAAGATTTCAGCGTCTACTTGCATTACTGAATGGCCAGCAACTAGAGAAAGTCTCAAATGCAATCCAAGCTCATCTGAGTTGACCAGTCAAGCAGGTCACATGGGCATCTTTTGGTGACTGGCCAGGCCAGATCCCCAAACAAGAGGTTACTCAAGCCAGCTAAGTTATTTATGTGCTCACAGCACTAGGAGGCAGTTACTTTTGTCATCCCTATTTCACAGATGAGCAAACTGAGGCCCAGGTTAAAGTAACTTGCCCTCAGTCCTTCCTGCCCCACTTCCCAATTCTCTTGAGTTTGAAGCCACAGATCTGGGTTCATATCTTGGTTTGGCCACCCCCCTTAACCTTTCATTTCTAACCTGTAAAATGGGATCCCTTCAAAAACTATTTACCGGATGCCTACTGGGTGACAGGCCCAAAGGCAAGTTAAAGAGTGAATACTGACCGAAACCAGTTTGGCTCAGTGGATAGAGCATCGGCCTGGGGATTGAAAGGTCCCGGATTTGATTCCAGTCAAGGGCATGTACCTTGGTTGTGGGCACATCCCCAGTAGGGGGTGTGCAGGAGGCAGCTGATTGATGTTTCTAACTTTCTATCTCTCTCCCTTCATCTCTGTAAAAAATCATATATATATATATAATTTTTTTTTTTTAAAGAATGAACACTGACTCCAGGAAAGGCTGACCAAAACAAAAGCACACCATCACAAGACATAATGAAAAACAAAGGGCAGATAAAAATGCAGGAGGGGACAACCGAAATGAATTTTAAAAAGTGACAGCCTTTTTAAAAAGTAGGTAGAAGGGCATCCCAGGAGTAGATGCAAATCAAAAGAATTCCATATTTCTACAACTTACAGCTGGAGTAAACGTTAACCAGAAGCTTTGAGTTTTCAGTGGGGAGGCCCCAGAGAGGGAGGGAAATCCTCATTGCTGGCACCACTGAGAATGCCAGCTGGGGTGACTGACAGCAGGCATAGGTCAGGCCCGGGTCCACCCCAACCTCAGGCAGCACCAGCTCCACACTTAGGTGCTGGAAATACCCCCTTTTAACCCCACCCCCAGCCTTCAAGGAGCCTCCCCCACTGCTGGGCGGGAGCCTGTGCCAGGAGGTAAACTCGCCAGTGATTCTACACGGGCCCACTACTCGTGCCCGGGGAGGCCATCGCTCTGGCTTCCACCGCCAGAAGGAAGTCCACTGTGTGGTGGCCTCAGCAGCCAGGAGTCGATTTAAAACAGGATTTCACTGGAATGTCAGGTCCCAGGCAGCTTCACGGGAGCCCACCTGCTGTCCTGTGAGCTGCGGGAACAGACTGTTCCTTCCCTGCGGTGGATGTCACCAAGGCCATTCCTGGTGACATTCCGGCACATCACCACATTCCACCCCTCCCCTTCTCACTTGGGAACAGCCTACAACCTTCGTCACCCCTTACCAGCCTCAAGACCATCTGCCATCCACTTCAATCCCCCCCCCGCCCCCCCACTCCGCCACCCCTGTGGAAAAATGAAGAGAATACTATCTTGTAGCCATTTCCTAGTATCCAGGATTAAGAATTCAGTGCTCACCTTGAGCCAGGTGCCTTGAGGCATCCTCACAAGCAGTCCTCTTTACAGATGAGGAAACTGAGGCAGTGTCTAAAGAACTTGCTAGGATAGGTTAGTGACACCATAATCACAAGGCTCTAGGACACGTGTCAAACACAAGGCCCGCAGGCCAAATCCGTCCCGCCAGGCCTTGCAATGTGGCCCGCACCGCGCTGTCATCACTGCACTCCGCTGCGTTTCCATCACAATGACAGTTTATGACTGTTCAGTAAACCATTCGGCCCGCGATTTAGGCTGGATTTTAGATTTTGGCCCCTTCTCTGATTGAGTTCGACACCCCTACTCTAGGACTTCCAGGCACAGCGGCAGTGAGGAATCCACAAGAGTCCGTGGCATGCCCAGCCCCACACAGGGCAGTGGCCACAAAGCCAGGCGCTGAAACATCTGGTCAACTGGTAAATGGAAACAACAGTACCTACCCAACGGAAGAATGAGCCCCCAGGAACTTTAGACCTTGCTCATGAATATTCATTACACAGTAAAATATGCAGATCGGTATAGGCTAGTCAGCGCTCCACCCAACTTTAAGTGAAAACCAAAGTGCGGTTTAAGAATGTACATGACCTTTTTTGTAGGTTTCAGGAAAACATAGATTGGTCCATGTAAGTAGTTACGTACACCCAGTAATTCTTGACAAGGTAGGGAGATGTGGTGCTGTAGGGATGTGGATGAGTGCACCCCACCCTGATTTTGGGAATTGCTCTTGTAACAGGATTCCAAGTGGAGTCAGCATGCTCGAGGAACAAGGTTCTTCCATTTTCTGCTGTGGTCACCAACTTTGGCATTGGCCCTGCTTCCTTCCTGGCAGCAGGCACACACTCAGGCTCACCTGCACACAGGTAACACCCACAAGCTGATTACTCAGGAAGATTCCTCCTTGAACCTTTCTGTACAAATTTCCCCGAAGTGTAATGTTTTAAGCGTCAACAGAGGTAAGCGAATGGTAGGACTTAGGATCCATTTTCTTGAATTGGCCTTTTTTTAAACAAAAGATACCATCCCCACACCAGGCCTTTGGATTTAGTGCAAATGGGGAGTCAAGGATCTGTATTGTAACCTTTTACCACAGGGGACAACCCCCCATCCCCAGCCCCCAGGTGGAGACTCCCCTCACCCTGGGGCCTTGTGGATGTGAACTTCCTCTGCCCACTGTCCACTGCCCCTGGTCACGTCCAGACTTCCTCAAAGCCTGAGGAACTAAAGGTAGATGAATAGGCAGCATGTGGGTAGGGTAAAGAGACAGGCCTCAGACAGCTCCAGCTGCCCTCAGCCTCAGGGCTATGAGAGGAAGCCCAGACCCATGGTCCATCTGTCCAGGAATGTGTAAAGAACCAAAGTAGCCCTAGCTGTTTGGGCTCAGTGCATAGAGCATTGGCCGTGTGGACAGAAGGGTCCCAGGATTCGATTCCAGTCAAGGGCACTTGCCTGGATTGCGGGCTTGATCCCCATTGTGGGGCATGCAGAAGGCAGCCAATGAATGTTTCTATCGTTGGTGGTTTTTTTTCTCTCTCCCTCTCCCTTCCTCTTAAATCAATTTTATATATATATTGGTTGTGGAAGCAATGCAGTTCACATACATGTGAGTGCTTACCTCGTGCCAGCCACCATCATCCTGGGCTTCATTATCTCGACACCCATCCAAGGCAGGCAGGGGCTCACCTACACTGCATCAACCCCGAAGTCCTGCTCTGGAGTCTGTTAGGGCCCATGAAGAATATAGGGACTTTTCATAAAAACCTACAAAATTTTTCCAGGTCACCTTTTACCTACTCACTCACTCACTCACTCAATGTCCAAGTACCTACACAGGACAAGGTGCTGCCTTCCTGAGAGCCAGGTCTCCAAACTGGTTGTGGAAGCAATGCAGTTCACATACAGCATACTGTAATGTTTTAAATATAAACAGAGGTAAGCGGATGGAAGGACTTAGACACTGGTATTACTTATGGTGGAGGTGTCTCTCTTCACATGAGGTCATGATGGGAAGTATTTCTGTGGATCACAGTACAAGCCATTAAGCAACACTGAAATGGGCAAGAAATAAGCCATAATATAAAGAATGTAATTGAGTTAGCAAACAGTTCTGTGTTTGTGTTAACTAGGAACCCTCAAACAACAAACCAAAACTGCTCGGCAGTCATCAATTTCTAGACGCATCATGAAACCAACACTGCCACTGTGGTTACGACACCACCTTAAAAAAGAAAGATGGGGAGAGTCTTAGCTGGTCTGGCTCAGCTGACAGAGCGTTGGCCTGTGAAATGAAGGGTCCTGGGTTGTGGGTATTATCCCAAGTAGGAGATAGCCAATCAATGATTTTCTCTCATTTATGTTTCTCTCTCTCCCTCGCTGAAATCAATTAAAAAAATATATAAAACAAGACTTTTGAAACTCTCGAAGCAGTACCATGCTGCTCAGAAAACACACTTACCAGACTTAAAAGGAAGTAATGTTACAGCCCTCACTAATGGTGTACAATTGTGCTAACAGGGGGCTGCATCAAAGCCCTGTACAGCACACACCAAACGCCTCAACTTTGGTTCACAAGGCACGGCACCCTGACCTCCTGAGCATTAAGCACTAAGGTTAGGCTGCCTATAGTTGCTGGTCTGTGGCATCTCCTTGGCAGGCATTCAACCTGTCTGAAAAATAGGATCTTACATGTGGACAAGCTCTCACAGCACACAAATGTCACTGTGTATTTGGTACCTACCCTTCCCCTTCAACTGCACCAAAACAAGGTGAAATCAGTCTGCTTTCAAGACTGGAACTTCCAAATTCCCATCAACCAGAATGACACCACTACAGTGTATCATTATCCAAAACTAAATTATCACTGATCAATCATCATATTTTAATGGCTGCATATATGAAAAACTTATAAACATAGAAAGTGATTTGGAAGATTGCTCTCCAAAACTAGTCAGTTTTTACCTGTGAGGAAGGTGAAGAAAGACAAGTTATAAAAAGACTAATAAACATTTTTTTTTTAACAGAAATTCATGTGTTAATTTGTTCCGCAATTCCAGAGTCCTCAAGGGCTCCACTGAAGGCAGGCAGATTACAAATGTAGATATTATTCATGGAATCCAGATCACTAAACTGCATGTCACTTTTTCTTAACATTATATCTATTTCACAGATGATGAAACTGAGCCCAGGTTCCCATAGATACAAGTAATTAAGTCAGCATTCAAATCCACATAATTCCAAGCAAAGGTTCTCTCTCCACAAGGGGGCAAAAAACAAATGAAAATGTAAGCTCCTTTCTGCCTGCAAGTAGTATAGATAGCCAATCTTGGCTAAGACATAAGGACAAAGGCACACTTGTCACCACCTTGTTCATAGAAGTATTTACTGTTTATTGCAGAAAGTACTTTGGGAGGGCTTATCAATGTCTTAAATTTGAATTTCTTTAAGCCAGCAATTTTACTTACAGAAATATATACTATAGGAACCTAAGAAAACTGGGTTGCCTGGCCAGCGTGGCTCAGTGGTTGAGCATGGACCTATGATCCAGGTGACTGTTCCATTCCCAGTCAGGTCACATGCCTGCATTGCAGGCTCCATCCCCAGAGTGGAATATGCAGGCGGCAGCTAACCAATGATTCTCTCATCATTGATGTTTCTCTCTCTCCCCCTCTCCCCTTTCCTCTCTGAAATCAATAAAAATATACTTTTAAAGAAACTATAATAGAATAATAACTGCTGTGCAGTATTATAATAATTATGAAAAACTGTGGTTCCCACTAAGGGCCACCCATATAATGAAGTACTATTAGATCATAAAGCATTACCACATACACTGAGTGGCCAGATTATGATCTCTGAACACATAATCTGGCCACTCTGTGCGTGTATACACACACACACGGATCGGTGCATGAATTTGTACATGGGTGGGGTCCAGTCTGCCTGGCCAGGGGAAGGGGACATGGGCAGTTGGCCAGCCTGCCTGCTGGTCGAACTCCTGGTTGAGAGGACAATTTGCAGTATTAGCCTTTTATTATATAATATATAGTATATACACTGAGTGGCCAGATCATTGTGTTCAGAGATCATAATAATCTGGCCACTCAATGTATATTCTCATGCAGAAAGATATGCATACACTATAACCAATTGTGTGGCTTAATTTTTGCAGATTTAGATGTTCTTTAAATCATTAATTCAATATAAATAAAATGAGGGGGCATCAGAAACTTGGAATAGCATCAATGCAATTTCCCAGTTTTGCTGAGGGCTATAAGTTGGTGTTGAATACTCAAAACACTTTCTTGTCACAGGCTGCTATCTGCTGAACTTAAGAGAACATGCGTGTCCCATCACAGAAAATAAAGCCATGTCAAAGGCATCAGTCCAACTTAACAGGCATCTTCAAACTGCGGCCCGCAGAGGAGTCTGATCCGGCCAGCCAGGTTTTTTGGGCAGTGAGCGCAGCCGAGGTGTTACAGTAGGAATTAGTTCATATAGTCCGGCCCTCCAGCTCTCTGAGGGACCGTGATCTGGCCCCCACTTTAAAAAGTTTGAGGACCCCTGGTCCAACACATGGAATATCAATCAAAATATTGTCCCTATTAAAACATCACATACCTCAGAAACATTCTAATGTGGAGTCTGGAAGGTCATCTGAACTGATCGAAGTTTTAACAACTTTCAAAAGGGGTGGGGGAGAGCAGGCACTATAAACATCAGATCAGTATAATATTCTTAAATTAATAAATCTTGTTTAAATTTAATAAACATGGGGTTTGCCCTAGCCAGTTTGGGTAAGTGGATAGAACATCAGTCTGAGGATCAAAGGATTCCAGGTTCCATTCTGGTCAAGAGCAGGTACCTTGATTGGATACTCCTACCCTGTCCAGGACCTAGTAGGAACTCATGAAGGAGGCAACCGATGTGTTTCTCTGACATCAATGTTTCTGTGTTTCCCTCTTCCACTCTCCCTAAAGATCAATGGAAAAATTTCCCCAGGTGAAGATGAATAAATAAAACATTAAAATAATAAAGCTAACAAGGATTTTTGACCTTGTTTGCAGGGACCTCCCAAGTCACTCCATTCTTAGAGGACAGAATGTATTTCTGAAGATTCCCAACTTCATCACTAGACACATAAGGAATCAACCTAATAGACAAAGTGACAGTTGTATGAAATAGAATGCAATGAGATTTACTAACAGTCACTACATGCCTCAAACAATCTAGGCAGTAATCATGCCAAAAATTGAAGGATTTGTCTTGTTTTCTAAAATTAACTGTGCTGTCCATATCCCTAACGGCCCCATTCCCAAATCACCTCTTGGTATCTTGCACCTTCATTGCACTTGGGTTAGCTCACCCTCATGTTCAGACCTTGGCCATGCCTTTGCTATATAGAGAGCTTGCCCAACTTTTACTGCTGTAGGGAAACCTTAAGACCCAAAGCAGTAATTACTCAAGTTGAGTGAGCTCCAATAGCCCTTAGGGAAAAAAATGTAGGCTGGTTTTTGTTTTGTTTTAAAGCCTGGACTTCATTTTATTACAAAGAGCTATTCAGATGTTATGAGCACAACAAAACTGCAGACAAGCCCCATGGTTTTTTGTTGTTGTTTTTTTAATATTTATTCATTGAATGATTTAAGGTGTGTACCACTACTCCAGTTAACCACATTGAAGAATTTGACTGCAGGTCTTCAGATTCAGCCAAATGTTTCCATTAATTCCGCTCTATAAAATAGCAGACATTATAATTAAGGTTTTAATGCTTTCAGCCATGCTCAGAACACTGCAGTATAAGGATGACTTCAACCCACTCATGCCAACTTAGGATGCAAGGAACAGAACTAATGAGCTATATAATGCCTAAAAGAATCTGATAATTTATCTCAAGATGAAGAGATTCTGTTCCCCAAAAGCAAAGTGTTAAGTTTTAAAATTCAGCCTACAATTGTTCTCAAGAGACTGGGGGGAAGGAAAAAAAAATCATCATTTTAAAAGTACCACACATATATGAATCTTCCATGGTTTGTTTTATATCTAAATGGTACAAAGAAAGGCTTTAAAAATCTAGCAGTCAGAACTAACTTTTCCTAAAATAAATAATTTCCTTTCTAACCTAGGTCTCGGGGTTAGTCTGTGCTCAGGTGGCACAGGCGAAAGCAAAGGAATAGAAACAGAGGGAGTTAAAGGTGATTAAATACAATGGAAAAAAGTAACAAATGCTAAAGTTTTCAAAAAGTTTAATGGAGCCAATAAGGCATATAAATTGTGTTCTGGCAGACAAGACCTGCTTTCTCTTACCAAAGAAAATGGCACATATTTTATCAAAATTTGACAATCAAGAGTAAAGGGTACTGAGATTAAGCGTCAGAGCACCAACTAAAACAAAAACCCCCCCAAAATTGTCACTCAACTTGGAAAGAGGAACTAGAACCAAGGCATAAAGGGGATATTAAATATTCGTTCCTCAATCTCAGAAAAATCCTTTAGGAGTAGGAGTTCTGGCCACATCTGAGCAACTTACCACACCACCAGACCCCAACTCCAGAATCTAAATTTACAATGACAGAAAAACACAGATATCTCCAACTGCATTTCTTTGTATAGTCCCAAGGGCAGCTTGAAAGTATTGGTAATACAGAGGTTTATCCATTTTAGGTAAAATGAGAGATTGCTATAATTCTTCCTGCTATAATATTAAAACAAAAATAATCCACTTTTGCCAAAATTTAGAAATACTTCTTTCATTTCTAGTTTTAGCATGGAATTGGCTTTTTTAAATAAAAGGTTT
The DNA here is from genome assembly GCF_014108245.1 of Pipistrellus kuhlii. Taxonomy (NCBI): domain Eukaryota; kingdom Metazoa; phylum Chordata; class Mammalia; order Chiroptera; family Vespertilionidae; genus Pipistrellus; species Pipistrellus kuhlii. Next base: position 85,161,035 of record NW_023425540.1, read on the forward strand.
TATATATAATGAATACAGAACTCCAGTTCACACATTTCTAACATTCCGTTCACATCCCACCCAGTCGATGAATATTATGGATGACTTAGCAAAGTTTCTTCACATAAAGATATTATTAAATGGCTGAAGAAAATGCAAACTTTAACAAAGTGCTGTGAGTAAATTACTGGAAAAACCCCTACACTGGATTTGCAATGGTCTTTTAAGGATAAAAAGAAGTAACTGATACTGGACTACAAAATTGCAAGGAAACATTTTTTCACTGTCCTACTTGATATATATTATATAATAATATGGTAGAATAAATTACAGTACCTGACAGGCTGACATCAGTTCTTCATCTAAAAAAAGACTATCATTCAGTTCGAGATAGTAAAAATGAATATGAAACATGCTCTAAAACATTGTAGCTACAAGAGGTCTTATATTTTCTCAAAAGAGGAATCTAATGAGAACTTTTATTTGGGTCTACCTAACATCTAGAGAACCTCCATGCGATTCCTTCTTTTCCAGAATGAGATTCCAAACTGCCCTTTTGAGGAGAGGGATTAGAGTTGGGTTTTGCTATTTAAATTGTAATCACATTGTAAGCAGATCAAGACCTATTTTAACCTGCCACCCATTCTAATGGAAACTGCACAATGTAGGGCACTCATAAAAAATGTAAAACAGGAAAGAAAGGCTGGAATACCTACACTCCCACCATCCATTTCCCTTCTCATAAATATTATACCAAAAAGGAAGCCCACTCTCAAAGTTCATGACCTCTCTACTTTGGGTCACCTTGAGTGCAGTCTACATGTTTCCATTTACCATTAAGAACAAGTACTGGAAGCAGTACTTGTCTTAAAACTGGAGTTTAAGCCTAAAGGGTTCATTCAACTGGGGGCGATTAAAATATTGCTACTTTTAGAGCACTAACACACACAAAGTGAATCCAATAAAGTTCTGTGTATTGATTCAATATTAATTATTAACTGCATGACCATCATAGCACCTCTTTACATCACAATCACCAGAATTAGCAACTGCTTTGAAAACTGAAAACAGGGCACAGTCCAAAAATGAGAAGTTGCACACTGTTACTACATAGAAATCAGGTGCATGGTACAGTGCTGCTGTGCAAAAATGGAAGCCTGCAGATTTGACAAGGAAGCCAAATCGTGTTTTAGATAATTTTAGGAACCTGGCAATACTGTTGAAGCAAAATACTCAACACAGCAGGAAATGGAGAGAGAAGAAAAAAAAAGCATCCTATAACCAAATAAACATCTGATATTTCCTTTCCCTTTGAGAATAAATACAGTTAAGGTCACTTTTAGCCTTGGAACGGATATATGTTTGCCTATGATGATCTTGCTAACTACACAATATCTGATGTCCTCTGCTAGGATTATAGTTTTAAGAAAGCCATGGTTACAAGAGGCATCTACTGTAAAGACCTAGAACTTCCTTTTATGGCAACCACTATAGAATTCACTTGTCTTAGAAACAGTGAACAAGGGAAGATGGCCTCATGTTTCCTTTGCAATAATAGTATATGTTGAGGATCAAGTGGCTTTCAAGCAGCATGGTGGGTGTGAAAATGTTTTCAGTTTAGATCATTCTGTTGCGTTTATGGGTTGGTGAGTCTGTAATGACATCGCCACACTGGGCTGAGGTACGCTTTCTAGTTCCACCATTGTCCAAGTGGAGTGCCATTTCTTCTGATATGAAAGTGTTCAAATCGACATCATGGAGTCCATTTCTCCTTCGACTAGCATTCGATCCACTGCTTACATGTGTAGGAGAGCCTGGGGTACTCGAACGCACGCTTATACTAGCCATTGCACCACTAAGACCTAGGAAGAAGAAAAAAGGTTTTAGAGTTGCTCAATCATTCAACCCTCTTGAAAGCAACCCACTTTACTTTCAATGTTGTCATAGTGTCAAAGGATGTCTGCCTATTTTTTTTTTTTTTATTTTTTTTTTTGTAAGGGGTCCCCAGAGAGCAAAGCTTTATTCTGGAAAAAGAAATTGTTTGGCTTTTCACATGAGACGTTTTATTGGTAATGCTACCAATATTTATAATATTGGTAAGTACCAACTATTGGAAGCTTATATAGCAAGCGCCATGCTAGGTGTACAAACAGATCATGAATTCCTCCCTGTACTGTATATGCAATTTATAGCAGACGACAGAAGGCACTTGTTTTAAACAATTTCAGTTATTGAAAGTCACCATTCCACGCCGAAAGCAGTTTAGCTCAGTGGTCGGCCTGCAGACTGAAAGGTCCCCGGCTTTGATTCTAGTCAAGGCTATGTACCTTGGTTGCGGACACATCCCCAGTAGGGGTGTGCAAGAAGCAGCTGATAGATGTTTCTCTCTCATCAATGTTTCTAACTCTCTCTATCCCTCTCTCGTCCTCTCTGTAAAAAAATTTTTAAAAAAAGTCTCCATTTCAACAGATCCCTCTCTCTGGTGTGTCTGTGGATATGAAAGGGTGACGGTGTGTGTGTACATGCACAAAGGGGGAACAAGCAATCATTCCAAGCTTGAGTGGGCTTTCAACATCCCCTTCTAGATGAAGCATCTTTATAATTTGTCATCCAAAACAGTACACTATTAAACCCAAAAAACAGGTCCCTGCTATAAATTTTGCTGGGACATAAAGTCCTAAATGAGCCTTCCCTGGCCCGCCAGCATGGCTTTAGTGGTTGAGCATCAACCTATGAACCAGGTCACAGTTCAATTCCCAGTCAGATCCCTAGTAGGGGGTGAGCAGGAGGCAGCAGATGGATGATTCTCTCTCATCATTGATGTTTCTCTCTCTCTCTCCCTTCCTCTCTGAAATCAATAAAAACATATTTTAAAAAACAAGTCTGCCCTGGACAACATGGGCTGCCTGATTACTCAAGTTCTGGACTCTATTTGTTAGATACTCCCTTAGGACAACCTAACTCATTATCATCTATAATCCTTTAGAGAGTGGGGAAGGGCAAGAGAACCATAAAACATCCTGCTGTTTTGCTTGCACAGTGAGTTATTAAATCCAGAAAAAACTCAACACTCATTGCTGAACACTCAATGCCTTCCTCTCTTGAACGGTTGAGGCAAACATGTTCTACTCAAAATATTTAGGATAAACCTGTAAAAGGCATGAGTGAGACAAGAAAACATAAACCACAGCATTGAATTTAAAAACCTAACACCATTGACAGTGGGTATTTCTTCTCATGAATTTCCCCTTATGCTATTCTAGCATCACCATGGGATTTTGTTGTTGCTTGATTAAACTTCTATAACATGATCTAGTATAATCAATGTTTCCAAAGAGTTAAGACTTAAAATAAGCTTACAGGTTGGCTTCATTCTAATTTTATGATTTGTAAATATGATTTAAATGTGAATATTAAGTTCAAAAAGAATTCTCTACTTCCTACCACTTCAAATCCATTAAATGCCCTGACATTGTTCCCACTATACAAGTACTGTGGATACTTTCAAGCCCACAGCCTCAACCACCTTCCATATGCTAAGCATATTTCTGAAGTTCACACCTCTTCTAAAAGGCTCTAACCAACCTGCCCCTCACTGCTCTCCCTGTAGACAACACATCCAACCCTTCCCACTGATGGCCAGAAGAAATTTGATCATGTCCCTTTTAAGCTCTAAACATCATTCCAAGGCTAGCACCTATTAAGAAAATAAAGTACAAGCACTAATATTGGAGCACTTACTGTGTCCAGCACTACACTAAGTACTTTTCAATTTCATCCTCAAAATAACCCTGATACCTGTATTGTTTCCATTTTGTAGATGAAATACCAAGATTAAGTGAGCCACCCAAGGACACACAGCTAAATAAAGCAAGAACTGAGACATAACCTCAAGTAGATTCCATATTCCTATTCACTGTTATAAAATATTTTAGAGTGAAGTGACTTTAGGGTCTAGGGCCTGGCCTGCCTTAGGCCCCATCTCTTTGAAGTTACTCTCCTTTCCTAACTTCCTCTCCCCCCATAAGACTGAATGGTGCCTGCCTATACCCAAGAATTTGCAATTCCTACAATGACTGGGCCTGTACCTATCTTCCAACATCTGCTTCCCACTGATTAACTAGTTAGTAATAATAGAAAAGGAGCAAAAGGGAAGCCAGACATTACAGGCATGTCATTTGGACCATGGAAGCCTAGCCGAGCCCCTCTCCTATCTGGTCTCAAACCTCCCTTCTGAGGGGTTCTTCCCTGGTTTTCCCACCTCTCCTATTTATAGTCTCTTGTGGACTCCTCTTCCCTCAAACTTAACATTTGCAAAAGGAACTGTACTCCTCCTTTCCCCGCCCACACAGGCTAATTTAAAAAAATAAAAGGAGGGAAAGCAGCATTTCAGGCTCATTTTCTAGAATAGTACAGTACCACCATATCATCATTCAACTCTTCCTAAATTGTCTTTTCAACTCTAGCTAATTAATTTAATACAGTGCCTGGCACATAACATTGACTGAATTCTGAAAAATAATGATGTTTCAGAGTCTTATCCAATATTCTAAAATTCAAAGCTGTTAATGTTTATTCACTTCTCCAACACCAGAAAATAACTCAAGTAGCCCTCTTCACTTAAAGCTTTGCCATCAATTAAAAATTCAATTATTCCCAAATTACTGGCATTTTTTAAAGTTCCTCACCAATTCTGTAAACTCTGAGAGCTGTGTCTGTAACCTCATTCCTCACAACATACTACTAAAAGATGTACAAATACTCTAAACAATAACCATCATACTTGCTCCATAATGCAGAAGGTTCTAAGGTAATTATACTGCAAATTTTGGACCTTCAGCAATAAACTACTTCAGTAATTCAACTCAAAATATGCTTTGAAACCACACACACAAAAGAAATCGACCCCACCCCAATGCTCAGTTCCATGGCAGTATGATTTAACACCTAAGGCTCATAAGTCACTCCATCAGAAGTGAACAGGCACATTCTCCATGAAAAATATGAGCGTAAATATCAATTTGAAAATTTCCCAGTAACATGCACAAAATCCATCTTTTTCTGTTGGGTGTTTGACTTGGGTTTAGAGTGACAGCTAAAGTAAAATCACAATGTGCAACATTACCTACTCTCAGCAGTGAGATTTCTTTTCAAAGTTTAACTAATCTTCCCCAAAAAGACTTTTCAAGTGTCAAAAAATAAATAAAAAAAATTAACAACCAAAAAAATGTGTATTTTAAACAGCCCAAATTTTATTTAATAAACCAATGACAGCTACTAGAAGATGCTTTAGAAACCTTAAGCTTAGAAAGCTAAGCCACATGAACAATCAGGCCTATACAAGTACAGAGAATCCAGACATGCTTCAGAACTAAAAATGAAGTTGCATAGCCCAAGGGCATACAACCAACAAAAACACACTTTTTCAAATGGGCTATGGGAATATCAATTGACAAAAAGCAATAGAACAAGTAGTATGATTAGACAGAAAAGTCTAAATTGCCTAATACAAGATAAACTTTATCAGTTTCAAAGTTTCTGCATCCATTTTAAATGATTAGTGAAGAAATGAGGGAGAAAAATTAGAATTTAATCATACTTTGAAAAGAAAGCTCCCACTGGAGCTAAAACAAAGTTACAAGTCCAGGTTACAGGAATCTAGGTTACATGGTAAATTGTTAAAAGCAGCATATTAACTATTATTTTCATATCAAGTTCATGCTTCGAATAATAAGAAAATCCTGTTTTGAGAATTACATGTGATTCCAGCTTACCAACACATAGTTAGGTCACATATAGGCAGTGAAAGAGCAAATACAAAACCAATCCACCTCCTTCCTCCACCAGCAGCCCCTGGCCTGGAAGCCAGGTCTACACACTCTATTTGCTTACCACACCCCACACCCAGCCCTGTGAGGGCTAGCCCTGAAAGAGAAGGCAGACGGTTATTACTATTGATTTACTCAGCAAGACAGGTTCAGGACCCTCTGCAGATCTGCTCCACCAGTTTTCTCGCCTCCAGCAGAAAGGGGGGGATTTGAAATCTCCACAACTAGAACAAAGTGGTTAACATCCTAACTGAACTCTAAGAAACTGCTATTCATGCATTTGAAATGAATTGCACTATTCAAATGGTAGCCCTCTCTTTTCACAAAGTTGTGTTCAGAGGCTTTAAGCAAAAAGCACTGTGTGTAAGTGTGGTGGGGAGTTCAATCATTGAAAAAGAAATTCTACTAGGAAGATTTTGGTAATTTGAAGTAGACCACTCCCCACCCAATCTGGAAATTTTAATACTGAACTTTTATTGAAGCAAAGCACACTAAATCAAATCAATTACAAAGATACATGTGTCACACCAAGAAAACATTTTCAGTTATGCTGACAGCCCAAAATGCTTTCAATTTTTCAAAGACAGTTTCAATGCCATGGGAAAATGCTCATGTTAAAATGAAAAAAAGCAAGATACAGTACCACATATGCAGTATGATCTCAACTATGAAATAATTTTAATATTTATACATTGGGGAAAAAAAACTGGATAAAAATGCACCAAACATTTAACTGCTGTTATCTTTATATAGTTGGATAACAAGATACTGAATATTTACTTTTCGGAAATTTTCCAATTTTCCAAGAAATCAGTATTAATAAATCAGAAAACTAGCAAAAAAATAATAAATGCAATTGTTAAGTCCCTTCATTAACTACCAATGATTTTTTTAAAAAGTTCTAGGTGAATAAACTGGCTTTGAGGCATGGCTACATGAATTCCTTCATCTATATGGACTCCTTTTTCACCTTAATAGGGAAAAAAGGCCATCAAAATTTTATTGCAAGTTCAAACAATTTTGTACCATTGATGTTGGAAGCTTTAGTTAAGTCCTATACCCCCAGAAAGTTCAGCAGCTTATATCTAACATTAACATACAGAAAATGCCAACTTTTCATCAAAAATTTAAATACTATCTTGCCTTAATTTTTCTTATTCTCAGAGGCTGGTCTGAACAAAGGGCATTAGTTTAGAAATTCCAGCCTTAAGAGAAATTTTAAAAAATATCCTTTGAAATAATTGATCTTAAGCAATTAAGAAATGATATGGCTTTGGTGCATTAATCTCATATCTTGATTTCCAAGTAAGTCCTTAAACATTTCACTGTTAAGTAACGCTTGACAGCTCTGCTATTCAAGAAGATACAGATTACAACATTCAAGCATTTATTAAGAACCTACAGTTCCACACACATTGTGCTAGAAGTGTGGGTAAGAGGAAAAAACGGGGACTTTGAAAGGTGGATGTACAGAAATCCCCCACAGGTCAGTTCCAAATAATCCTCTGCAACAGACAGTTCTAAGGAGTTCCTTTTATAACATTCCATCAGTTTAAGAATAGTCAATCTAAATTTTTGTGCTCAACTGTCAAAGTTTGTGTCTAAATATTTAGCTTTACAAATGGAAGGGATGAAGAGTGATAGGGAAGGGGGAGAGACAGAGAACCAAGCACAATTACTTAAATTTCTTCTGAAATGTACCAGACAGACCTCAATTGTTTAAGACAGTGGTCGGCAAATTCATCAGTCAACATAGTGGCAAACCGTGGCTGGAGAGCTGACCACTGGTCTAAGAAATTTTAAGAGGAAGATTTATTAACTTCTATTATCACTCTAGCGCACCCAGGCCAAACAATAAAAAAATAACAAAAGCTGTAAAACCTGTGCTCAATGAGAAAGACAATCCTGTTGTGGTTCAGGCTGCCCAGATTAAATTTTCCATAAATTCTAGGGGAAAAGTGTTTTACTCAGTTTGAGTAACAAATTAAGAATTTACCTTACATTTTTTTCTAGGAACAAATTCCTAGCTGACCTTAAATTCCTGAAAACAATTTCTAACAATTACATTTTTCTTATAGGCCCTATACCCAGTTTTCTACAGATTCAGGGATTTGTCAAATAATTTAATGATTTGTGAGAATAAGGATCTCCACAACCTCCCGAGACTTTGTTAGGCCAAAAGGGAGAAAACAGAATCGGAGCCTACTAACTCCTAAAGTGTTGGCACTGTCCATCTTATTGCCTGAGTTTATAAACTTCAAACTGTCTAATGATATTCTATTAGGCTAGAAATTCCTTGAGATTACTTGATTCTCCTTTGTATCACCCTGCTCCTATCACTAGCCTCTCTAATATAGTGCTTGCTATTTACTGTGTTTAGTAATTGTTGGGCAACAGGAAAGGCTACAGGATAATATAGACTTTATTTTTTAAATGACTACAACCTTCCACAGAAGGACTTTAATTGCAAAAATTAGAATTTTCTAACACTGCATCCACACACACACACAAAACCAGAAACATAACAAAAAAAAGCTTTCAATTTCAATACTCACTAAATAGGTAAATTGTTATTTCTTAAAACAAAACAACAAACACTTTACTTTTGTTTTCCTTTTTCAAATTCTCCAGTGTTGTATTAAAGACTAGACTACCTATGTTTGCCTAAGTCCTTTCCAGCACTTACATTGTATTTTTAAAACTTGTTTTAAACAAAATAAACTTGAAATTGGACAAGGTAACATTTTAAAACCAAATGCCACTTAATAGCAATAGTTCCCACCAGACAGGAAACTCTCTGTGCTAGAGGCCTTTGAGTTTGAACTGATGAATTTTACGAAGGGTTAACCCAGGCCCAGTAGGATTAGTTCCTAGTACAGCAATAGAGATTACCAAAATGACTTTTGGAACTAAAACAATGTGCCTCTGATTTTCCTAGAACAGTCTGAACCAGGGCCAGAAACCTACAAAGACCACCTATGAGATTATTTAAATGAAAGCAAGGCTTTGAATAAAGTTTGAGTGAATTCTGCCTTGGCATCCTGCTTCCTCTTCCATCTAGGTCTCCATCTTCTCCCTATATGAACACATGTCCCATTCTTACTCTGGACCGTTATAACATCTAAATCCCATGATGACAAACAGAACTCAGAATAAAGACTAGATTTCAATTTAAGGCTTTTCCAGACACACCACTAGCTTGGACTAGCCAACTCAGAATCTCTCTCTCCATACAATAGAAAGAGAACATCGCCAACCTCACTGGTTTATATCAACATGAAAGAAGCTCAAGGTCTTAGCCAGTAATTTAATTAACATTAAGTTGTAAGTTATTCCTGTCCTTCTGGAGTGATTTCTGAAAATTTAAAAAGCCACCCTTAATAGAAAGGGAGGGGAAAAAGTACTCTCGAAGGCCACTGGAACTCTAATTTTGCATTCAGGGACAGTGAGAGCACTCATAGGACTTAGAACCAACCAGAGGTCCGGCTCCTAAGTCAAAGAACACTTACACAGTGAGGTGGAAAGGTAGGTACTTTGCATAGTTTCTCACTTACTACATCACCTTATTAACGAAGTATAACACCTTTTACAACAAAGGAGGAGACTGCCTTGTAGTGGCTAACAATCTTGCCCAAGGTCATACTGGTAAAGTATTCTGTATACAAAGTTTAAATGGTCACAGATCTTCAAGCCTACTTGTCCACATTTCCTTATGGGGCAAACACCAAAAGATACAAAATTCATGTATTTCCTGATGTCCTTAGAAAAGTAAGCCTGGAGACCTATCCCATCCCATCCCCTAGTCCTACCAAGGGGAGGGAGTAGAGAAACCCCAAATGTTCAAACTTAGAGGCACAGCGGTTAGGAGCCTTCATTTAGATATTCAGATAGATCTAGAATATCTATTTTACTACTTACTGATTGCTTCCATTTTATCCAAATAAACCTTTCTTCACTGATAAAATGGCAATGACTCAAGGTAAGAGTGAAAATTGAAGGAGACCCTCCTTATCAGCAGGGTGCTGATACCAAGTAAACACTAAAAGTATAGTTCTTATTATGAGTCATCCTCAGGGCCCACTCCACGTCTTGGTTGTTCTAATTTAGGTTTACTTTGTAGCACTCCTAAGGTACACCAGTTAGTGTACACTTATCGTAGTCATCTAGGGAACTGTATCCTTAACTCTTTCTAAAGCAGTGGTTCTCAACCTTTCTAATGCCTCAACCCTCTAATGTAGTTCCTCATGTTTTGGTGACCCCCAACCATAAAATTATTTTTGTTGCTACTTCATAACTGTAATTTTGCTACTGTTAATGAATCGTAATGTAAATATCTGTGTTTTTGGATGGTCTTAGGCGACCCTTCTGCTGTAGAGCCTAACACCATCGGAAAACACAGATATTTACATTACGATTCGTAACAGTAGCAAAATTAGTTATGAAGTAGCAACAAAAATAATTTTATGGTTGGGGGTCACCACAACATGAGGAACTGTATTAGAAGGTCACGGCATTAGAAAGGTTGAGAACCACTGTAAAGGTTCTTTGCCCACACTGTGTTGTACCCATTTACCTAACAGGCCTCTGAACACATTACACCCAGAACACATCTACACCATGTTCTGTTAAAGGCAGAAGCTGTGAGAGAAGGCCCTTTTCCTAAGGTAGTTCTGTCTACTGGAAGGAAGAGCCACGGAAACAATTCATACTGATGAGCAGAGATAATGTCAGGGAAAGATTGAGAAAATGAGGACTGACAGAAAGCAGTCATAAAAGAGACTTTTAATCAATCTGAAAGGATAAACAGCACAGGGAAAATTTCAAAAAAGAGAATGGAAAAGACAAAAAAAGAAAATGGAGGTAAGTCTTTAATAGATCAAACAGTGTGACTAAAGTACCTGACCCAAGGTTATGACCAAGTCATAAGGCCCTTGCAATGCCACGCTGAGTTCTGACTTCACTCTATAGGCCAGTGGTCAGCAAACCACTGCTCACGAGCCCAAAAGGCTCTTTGGCCCCTTGAGGGTGGCTCTTCCACAAAATAATACGTGCGGGTGTGTAGGTACAATGCGATTAAAGGAGTACCCTAATTAACAACAATGTACCTATCTATATAGTTTAAGTTTAAAAAATTTGGCTCTCAAAAGAAATTTCAATCATACTGTTGATATTTGGCTCTGTTGACTAATGAGTTTGCCAACCATTGTTATAGGCCTTAGGAAAACAAAGGTTATTTTTTCAGTAAAGAGATCCAAAAGATACACTCCCAGTGTCCCCAGGAAAGACGGACTGGCAAATGGGTCAATTCAGGACTGGGAAATAAGAGCAGGAAGATTATTCCTAGAGCCCAGGTCTCACTCCTCCAGAGAGCCTTTTCTGAATCCATAGCCAGGCTGCCCCAGAATATCTTACACATAACGGGCTTCAGACATTAAATCACAACGGCGTTGGCCTCAATAGAAAAGCAATCATTCCATTCATTTATACATGCCCAGAGACTTCATAAAATCTACATATACACACTTGCTATATGGTTAAATGAGGAAAAGACATATTTGCTGTGGCTGGGGCAGAAAGGATGAGTCCAATTTGAAATCTGTGAGATAAATGCTTGTGGGACACCTGTGGAAATGTCCACCAGAAGACAATGGGGCACATTATATTTGGCAGTAAGGAGGGTCTAAACTGGAAGTATAAATCTTGAAAATTAAGATTGAGAGAGCATGAGGAAAAGTCTGAGCCTGAGAAGGAAAAAGGATGACTAAAAGAGGGACAATGAGAAAGGTAAAGAGAGAGAGGAAGAGAGGGGAAGAGGGGGAGAAAGGGAAAGGGAAAGGAGAGGGGGGGGGAAAGAAGGGGGGAAGGAGAGGGAGAGGGAGAGGGAGAGGGAGAGGGAGAGGGAGAGGGAGAGGGAGAGGGAGAGGGAGGGAGGGAGGGAGGGAGAGAGAGAGAGAGAGAGAGAGAGAGAGAGAGAGACATATCAATGATGAGAATCGTTGGTGGGCTGCCTCCAGCACATCCCCTACTGGGGATGAGCCCACAACCCAGGCACGTGCCCCCTTGGTCAGAATCGAACCCAGGACTCTTCAGTCTGCAGGCCAACACTCTCTTATTAACTGAGCCAAACCAGCTAGGGTGACTTTTTTTTTATTGAAACTGTTAGGTAACCATTAACTGACGCACTTGATTTAAACTGTATAAAGTCTAAAGCTGATGAAGGTATTGATCAGAGGGATCTCATCCTCAATGTCTACATGAAGTACTCTACAAATATCTTACATCTTTGCCATTTTCTTTGAATAAAGAGCATACTTTAGGTATATTTGGGTGCATTTGGTACAAGTGAGAATTTAGAAGCTGATAAAGAAAAAACTAGCCATGACCGGTTTGGCTCAGTGGATAGAGTCGGCCTGGGTCCCAGATTCAATTCCAGTCAAAGGCATGTACCTTGGTTGTGGACAAATCCCCAGTAGGAGGTGTCAAGAGGCAGCTGACTGATGTCTCTCTCTCATCGAATTTCTAACACACTATCCCTCTCCATGCTCTCTGTTAAAAATCAATTAAAAATTTTTTTAAAAGATTATCCGAGAGAGAGAGAGAGAGAGAGAGAGAGAGAGAGAGAGAGAGAGAGAAAAGAAAAAACTAGAAAGCTAATTGTCCTCTGGTAAAAATGGATAGGACATGAGATGTGAATCAATGTGACCCACACTCATGTTTGCTTTGATTATAAACTCAAGAAATCTGCCTCAATATACCAGTTGTCTTTTTTTTTTTAACCTATGCCTCCTCTTGCATTCCAAACTTCATGAAGTTAAATTCTTCCTTCAATTGTAGAACTCCAAGAAGTTCAATTTGACCTCACAATTCATGTATTTGGCTAAGCAAATTATATGCAAAACTGAATTCTGACAAGTATGTGCCCCAATTAAGATGCTTCAAAACATTTTAAAAGATCATCTGAACAATTTTCACTTCAATTTACAGACTATTCAATAAAACAGATCACGAGTCGTTACAAAGTTAGTCATTGAGCTGTATATACAATTTACTTAACAATACCCTACACCAATGGTCAGCAAACTGCAGCTGTGGCTCGAGAGCCACATGCAGCTCTTTGGCCCCTTGAGTGTGGTTCTTCCACAAAATACCATGGTTGGGCAAGTCTACTTCGTTAGAAGTTTAAAAAATTTGGCTCTCAAAAGAAATTTCAATCATTGTACTGTTTTTGCCCTGTTGACTAATGAGTTTGCCGACCACTGCCCTACACCACTGAAAATAATTCAAATTAATTTAAACACTCAAATCAGACTAGTATCCCCAATACGCTGGCATTCTTTAAAACCACTAGAGCACAAAACTCAGTATAAATTATGTTTCGGGATATTCTTTCAAGGGGCCGTATTACTTCACCACAACACACATAATTTTAACTACATTAACTTAGTGTGTAAGAACCCTAGTAATAAGTGGTCTCCAATATATTTTGGATTGGCACTACTTGTTACTGGTAAATTTATTGAAGGAAAAGATTCTTTTTCTACACAGCTTTTTAAGTAAACTTTTTTAAACGCTCACAATTTAAACTAAGTTAAAACTATAAAGAATTCCTTCTTAAAACTTTATCATCAAAATTCCCTAAGTTTAGTAAAATAATGAATCACAAATTGAACAGATTCAATTTAAAAATATATAAGGGGGCCGAAACCGGTTTGGCTTAGTGGATAGAGCGTCAGCCTACGGACTGAAGGATCCCAGGTTCGATTCCGGTCAAGGGCATGTACCTTAGTTGCGGGCACATCCTCAGTAGGAGGTGTGCAGGAGGCAGCTGATCGATGTCTCTCTCTCATCGATGTTTCTAACTCTCTCTCCCTCTCCCTTCCTCTCTGAAAAAAAAAAAAAAATCATAAAAAAATATATTAAAAAAAAAAAAATATATATATATATATAATATATATATATATATATTTAGAGTTGAAGAATATAGTAGCTGTTTGGGAGGGAGGCTGGCTTGCCCTTTGTACAATGTGGGCAAAAGTAGTTTTATAGTTTTGAGTAGGTACGGAAAACAGAATTTATTCTTCTATTATTGTTTATTAATTATTGTATTATTTTCCAAATGAACTGTAAACCTACTTTTGCCCACCCCTGTATATAACTGCATCAGAACTGAAAACAAGAGTGGCACTTACGTTTCTCAAAACTACCTTCTGAAGTATAATATTGCATAACACAGAAAGACACTTTATCAGGAAAAATACCGTATGAGTTATAAATTCCCCTGATAAAAAAAGAAGCAAAACGCTTAAGGAAAGACAACTATATCAAACATTACCATGCCTTCAAATTAATCTGACAGCCCTGGATGGGTAGCTCTACTGGTTAGAGGGCTGTTCTCATATGCCAAGGTTTCAGGTTCAATCCCCAGGTCAGGCATGTATAAGGATCAAACTATCAATGCATAGATGAGTGGAACAACAAATTGATGTTCCTCACTTGCTCTCCTTTTCACTCTAAAAATCAATTTCAAAAAATTTTAAATAAATTAATTTGACAAACTATACTTTTAGTAAAACTTTCCAAATTAATGGTAAAAGATGTGAAACTCTATAATTCAGATAAATTTGTATTTTGCCTGAATTCCAAAAGTTCTGATGGCATAACTGTTCCACTCTATTAGAGAGAGCAAGCAGTAAATATCACATACATCATAGTTTCCTGCAATAAATGTTTTTGTATTTTTAATTTATCCTAAACTAACTCACAATGGGGGGGGGGGGGGAGAGAAGAATAAACACTTTTTTCAAATCCCATGTTCTAGTTTTAAGATAAAGAATCCAAGTTTGCTGAACAAGAATCCCTATAAGCATTAAAATTTCAAGGATATAAAAGCCCTTTGTGTATATCCCACTATTTTTATTATCAGCTTACTTTGTTTTAAATGACCTACACTATGGCCCAAATGTTAACTTTTAACAGGACTCACTAATCACTTCTATATGCTTAGTCACTGGCACAATCCATGTTTCACGTTGGCTTCAACCAAGTCTTTTATTTTTATAGCAGTATTAAATGTTGTCCTATACAAGTATTTCTCCTAGTTCTATTTGAAATTCTGTATTAGAGAACAAGCAACAACAGACTCATTGACTACGCACATCCCCAGGCTTCTCCAGTATTACTTAAACCCCTCGGCCAAGAATGCCTTTTTTTATGGCAGGTTGACCTGGGGAGATGGTAGCAATAATTAATGAAGTGGACCTGTCCTCTGACAGTCTGCCTAACAAAGCCAAGGACCTAAGGGACAATAGACAAAAGTGAAGTCGATTATTCTCCCCTTTATTCACTCCCACTTGGGTCATCAACTCTCACCTACAGGCACATGAACTTAGGATGTCAAAGTAGTTCCCATGAGAGCTATACCAACCTATCATTGACTAAGCTCCTCCAGGAAATTATTACTCTGGTAGAATTCTTAAAACACAAGAACTTCCTCTTTGCCTCAGAGAGTAAGAAAACATGTACAATATTAGTGTGAAGCAATAAATTCTCATCAGTGCTGCAAAAGACTGTGTTATTGTAAATTCAAGAAACTCAAACTAACTTTCTAAAAATATTTAGAATGGGATAGCTAACATTAAAAAATTTGCCCATGTGTTCTTTGCTTCCATTCTATTTAAACATTTCTAGAGCAAGTAGTTACTATAATGGAAAAAAAAGACCATATATCTGGACCTAAACCTAAATATAAAATGGATCCACAGGCACACTCTTAACTATGTTCCAAAGAAATGTTTAAACGGCTTTACCATGCAGAGCTATGGCTTCCCGGAAGGGTTGCAAATCAGTCTCTACAGATGAGCTAGTTTCCGTTGAAGTAGCTCGGTTAGGGGACACTACAGTCAGTCTTGGGGGAGCTCTAGAGTTTCGTGGTGGAGGAACTTTCCCACACAGGAAGCTGATCAAATCTTCTCTACGAATAGTTCTTCTGCGCTTTTTAACCCAAGCCAACACATCCTTATTGCGTCGCTGATAGCCAATCTGAATTCCAATATCAAAACTTCGCTGATGGGTGTCCACGCTTTCTGTTAGAGAAAAAAAAAATAATACATGATGATTAGTAGAGCCATGCTGCATTTTAACAAGTTAACCAAAATGAGTATCATGAAGTATGGAGCTCTCTAAAAATGCTATTCCCTTAAAAAGCTTGCTATGCTAACCTAATGAAACTGGGTTGTTTAATAATGCTAACAATGGGTAAATTATTAAATGTTTATTAAGTACTATCTATACTCAGCTTCATCTGAGAAAAGATAATACAATTATTTATCATGAGAGCGGTACTGCTGTCCCCTTATTGCAAGAGAAAACAGGAATTGAGCATGAAGAAACTTTATGAAAGTCACAGAACAACATATACAAGAGCTAGAACTTTGCTCAAGAGTCTGTGGTTCTTATCCATTAATCTATAAGAGTGGTCCGCAAACTCATTACTCAACAGAGCCAAATATCTACAGTCCAACTAATTTAAATTTCTTGAGAGCCAATTTTCTTAGCTTAAACTTCTTCTATCACTTCTTCAAAATAGACTTGCCCAGGCCATAGTATTTTGTGTAAGAGCCACACTCGCGAGCCGCAGTTTGCTGACCACTTCTTTAGTAGGCAGCGGAACCTAACATTAGAAGCCAGAGCTCTGTTATTAGAGACACATGGGCTTGCCTTTAGGAAAAAAAATAAAAAAGTGAATTCTCATGAATTCTAAATAAAATCATTACATCATTCAATGAATGACTAAATATTGCATATCACTCAGGCCTGGATCATCCCAGCAGCATTCACCATGTTAGAGATGCACTCCTACTGACCGGGGGAACACACTGTAAGCAGCAACAAACATTTTAGAAACGGGGGAAATTAATTCTGATTGACTACTCAACAAAACTGAACAGTGCGGTGGAAACAAAAAGGTTTCACTCATTCCCCTAGGTTTCATTCTACTCCAATACCAAGTTTTCCATAAACTCGTAGCCATTCCAATTCCAGAAGACCTTGCCTTAAAATTTCTGGCCTCCCAGTCTCCCTGTAGATAGATACTTCCCCTTATATAAAGAACCAGAATCTTATCTTCTATCTATACTAATAAAAGGGTAATATGCAAATTGGTCACAACACCCTCACAGTTAATAACCAGTAGCAGGCTGTGTGGGCAACCAGGCCCGCAGGCCGGGGGATTAGCAAGAAATGACCAAACGACTGACCAGCAGGCTGCATGGGGCAAGCAGGCTGGCATGGGGAGGGGGAAGGGGAGGGGGAGGGGGAATAGTTAGGGGCGACCAAGCCAGCAGAGGGCGTTAGTGAGGGGCAACTAGTCTGGCAGGGGGCAGTTGGGGGTGACCAGACTGGTGGGGGGGAGGGGGGCAGTTGGGGGCGACCAGGCCGGCAGGGAGGGGAAGGGGCACTAAGGGACAACCAGGGTGACAGGGGGAGGGAGGGGAAGGGGTTGGGGGGGGGCAGTAAAAAATGATCAGGCAGGCAGGCAGGCGAACAGTTAGAAGCCAGCAATCCCGGATTGTGAGAGGGATGTCCAACTACCTGAGATCAGGCCAAAACCATCAGTTGGACATCCCCCGAGGCGGAGAGGGTCCAGGTTGGGCTGAGGGGACAATCACCCTCCCCCAAGCATGGATTTTGTGCACTGGGCCTCTAGTTTTCAATCAAATAATCCCTGAAATTTATTTTTAATTGTGCTGCTAAAACAGCAGAAAACCACTAGTATATCTTTAAAAGCCTGGCCAGTGTGACTCTGGTTGAACATCAATCAACCTATGAACCAGGAAGTCACAATTCAATTCCTGGTCAAGGCACATGCCTGTGTGGGGCATGCAAGAGGCAGCCAATCAATGATTCTCTCTTATCATTGATGGTTCTCTCTCTTCCCTTCCTCTCTGAAATCAATAAAAGGCTAAGAAATGTAGATGATTGTGTTAAGTAAAAATTTGCTTTTACAAAAGATCCAGAGATAAAGAACTACCTGTAATTTTTAAATATATTTATTTTTACTAGAGGCCTAATGCACTAAAAAGATGTTCAGTCTATAATTAGCTTATTACACTTTTATTATTATAGAATGATTTCAGAGAGTAAGGGATGGGGGGCAGTAGAGAGAAACATCAATGAAAGAATCATTGATCAGTTGCCTCCCTACCACCTTACAACAACCAGGTTTGAGCTGGCAACCCAGGCATGTACCCTGACCAAGATTCGGATTGTGATCTTCTGGTTCGTAGATCAACATTCAACCACTGAGCCATGTGGCCCAGCATGGCCTTTTTTTTTTTTTTTTTTTTTTTTTTTTTTTTTTTAATCCCTTGTCTGCTACCAAGATAGATTCTGAAAGGAGTAGCAATAATCATTGAAGAGCAGTGCCCCAAAAAGAAAAATAAGAATTCAGACATCACAGAGGCTCTTAAACTGTATGAATTTCAATCATTAAAAAAGATGGCAAAAAGGGCAACGCAAGCAGATTATTACAAAAGTTATTCCTTACCAGATGATCATTCCTTATTGCTAAAAAATTAAAAAGAAAAGTTGTCCATGGGAGCACTCTTAATATTAAATCCCATCCCAATTTTGAAAAGGTAGATTCTAATTTTACAGATATAAAAAGCAGCTTGGGAATGAAATCATTTCTCCAGTATTTCACTACCAGAATAATGGCCAAATTACATGAACCAATGCCTTCTGATTTCTCATTTCACATAAACAAAAAGAAAGCAAGAACTCCATTTTAAAGGCAAATTGTATTTAAGAGAAAAATAGATCACTTTTATGACTTAGATGAAGCCACCCTTAGAGCAGATAAAATTCTAAAATGACCTTGTTAAGCTGTATCTAAACTTTAAGTGTTCTGAAGAAATGAAAGCATTTTAAGAGAAATCAAGTCATCAAGAAAACTAAGCCCATCTCATGGTACTTGACCAAAGAAGGGAGAAGAAGAAACACAAAATATATGAACCTAGAAGCAACCAGGTTTCTAAAACCTTGCCCTATACCTAAAAGAATTATAATAAAGTTCATAAGTGAAGCTTCTCTTTCTCCAAACACAGTAACTAAGAAAATTACATTTTTCAAGAAGTACCGTATTTTTCGGACCATAAGACGCACTTTTTTCCCCCCAGAAGTGGGGGGGGAAAGTCCCTGCGTCTTATGGTCCAAATATAGCCTACACATATACTTTTAAAAAAAAGTTTTTTTACTTGCCCGGCTCTGTGTGGTCTCTGTGTGCTTGCCTGGCTCTAAAATGGTTCTAAATGCTGCTGTTTACTTTACAGGGTTGATTACATGTGTTTATGACTGTGATGTTGGGTTTTAATGCACATAAAATATTTTAGGACACTATTTGTTTCAGAATCTTTTTTTCTTCATTTCTCTTCTCTAAAAACTGGTGCGTCTTATGGTCCGAAAAATACGGTAAATGGAAATAGGCCCAGAACTAGATATAGAGGGGAAAAAAGCTGGGAGCATGAAGGGACACAAGAAACAAGCCCAAAGCAGGCTTGGATGATACAAAGATGAAGCAGACATGAAAATGTGCATCTGGCAAACCAGAGAGCAAAAAAGGGAAGCTAAGCCTGATACAAACCTCCAGTAAGGTGGTTTAAAGAAACTGACCATCCAAGAAAGAGCTTGGCAAAGTTTTGGTTTGTTCTGACAAGAAAGTCTCAAAATTTAGTTCTGTGCTGATGATTTAATCGGATTTGAACAAAGTTGGAAAACTCAATATTCACTGGTTTAGATGAGTTATATAACTAGTTGTGAACTTCTTTTATAGTGTATGCAACTGACTATTTCATCTCAAAAATTCTTCACAAGTCTCAATATCCAAACCAACCAAGAGCACACTAAAAATTAAGCATTTTGTGGACACTGACTTTTATCTACTAGAAAACAGAGTAGGAGAAAAGCAGATATAACATTTAAGGTCTTCAGGTACATGCTTTTGCATTGCCTGGATATAACTTAGTTTTATATTAACATCTCCAGAAAACAAATCCAATTACTTTACCACCCAGATTAATCCAATCTGTTATTTTCCCTAAACTAGGATTTTCATTTTGACACTAAAGCATTTAAAAAATATAGTCCTATGTTTAGGACTTTAGTTACTTGGTTGAAAATAAAAACCCTCCTGCAATACCTTGAACTAAGTAGGAAAAACCTAAATGCTTATTGGAGAGTATTAGGCATGACTGGAGTAGCTTTTAACTTAAATTGCAGGTTAATTTAATATACAGCTAAACATAAACACACAGAATGGCCTCCTAAAAACTCTCAGCTAGACTGCTTTGAATATATCTAAATCCTGAAATATCACCCAAATCCTCGAGGTACAACTCAAAGAAAACAGTGGGGGACAGTCGTCTAACACCATCTTACTAACACCAATGTCATCATGGAAAAGGGCTATACGCTTGAAGGTTAGGCAAACATGAAGGGCATCACAAAATGTCAATCTAACCTTTAATCACAACACATTCATTTCCTCATTCAAGAAATACTGATTCATGGTAGTCACAGTTGATATCCCAGGTTTCATTTTTTTTTTTTTAATGTATTTAAGCAGCTCAAATTTAACTTGAGTTTTTTAGAAGTCTAATCCTCCCACCATGGCATGGGGCAATTGGCAAATAATGATTTCTGATGTCAAGACCAAATGCAATACTTCCTTATATAATACATTGACAAAATTAATCAGATTTCACTATTCATTGTTTTTCTGATACTCAAAAACCTTATGTGAGTCCACCAGAGCAAATATTCCAATTTCATAAACAACAAACTGAAACTGAGGTTCAAAGGGTCTTACCCTAAGTTAGGTGGCACAGTTACTTCTACAAGGTATTTCTTCAACAACAGAGAAGCCATTTTCCACTCTTCTTAGAGCAGGGGTGGGGAACGATAAATCAATTGTTCTGGTCTTGCCAAGGCACTAGGGGTGAGTTAATTGTTTGATCAAAATAGCAGGCTAATTTTTAAGTTAATTGTAAATGGCCCTCGAATGTTATAAATATCCAAATGGCCCTTGGCACACAAAAAAAGGGTTCCCCATCCCTGCCTGAGAGGATCTACAAACCAGAAAAGGACACCACTACATCAAAGCAAGGAATACTTAAAAATTAAATCTGTACTAACCAATGTCTGCCACAGGGAGGAAAGGGAAAAAAAAAAAGAAAAAAAAAAATCAGAAACAAAGATCTGACCCTGCCAGTGTGCCTCAGCTCAATGGTTAATATGGACCCACACACCAAGAGATCACTGGTTCGATTCCCGGTCAGGGCAGATGCCTGGGTTTCAGGCTCATTCCCCAGTGTGGACATGTATTATCGATGTTTTGAGCTCTATCTTTCCCTCCCTCAATAAAATAAAAAACGTTTTTTAAAAAAGGAACAAGATCTGAGTCATAGACAAAATAAAATTGTTTTTTAAAAAATAACTATGTATCCCCCAAAGAGGTAGTATCCAAAAATAAGAACTAACTTCTAGCTAATTACATGTTTACTTAATCTTCACCTACCACACAAAACAAAAAGCAGGAACCAAGAAAGAATCATTGCAGCCACAGCTGCCTGGCATCCAATCCTCCTTCCTTTCCTAAAGGCCCTCCAAGTTTTTGTTTGAACAGCTCTTGGGAAAGCTTCTGCAACAAATTTGCTCAGGGGGTGGAACATGTGGTTTAGTCCTTAATGAATCTGCACAATCCCAAACTGTGGCTATGATGAGGGCTCTGAGTAAGCATGTGACCCAATTTTGGCCAAGAAACTGTAGAAGTCATTTGCTAGTAACTCCTGGGGAAAAAAGTTTTCCCGGCTCTTCTAAGCTTTGCTGAGTGGCTCTAAGATGTGAGTTGCCAACTTACTAACATTAGCCTGAAGACAAAGCTCATACATACACTAGAGCGTAGAGCTGCAGAGCCAGGGAGACTGAGCCACTGAATTAATCAATCTCACCCTCCAAGTGAGAAGAACCAACCCATGTTCATATCACTGAAGTCACCCTAACTTGTATTTTTCTGGTTATCTGCAGCCAAAACATCCTTTTACACATTAAATAAAATTATTGTCTTCTTTAAAAGCTTACAAAAAGCCCTAGCCAGTTTGGCTCAGTGGATAGAGCATCAGCCTGAAGACTGGGTTGTGGGCTCAATCCCCAGGAGGAGGCAGCAGATCAATGATTCTCTCTCTCTCCCTCTCCTTTTCTCTCTGAAATAAAAATTTTTTTTTTTTAAATTACAGACAGAAACTAATAACAATATTAGGAATAACTGAGGCTACTACTCCTCCTTATAAATTTAATACAAATTAAGACAGGGTTTCTAATTGTGATTCATAACATGGCATTTTGTACAAAGTCTTCAACAAGTTCAATAGTTTTTACAGCAAGGATAGTCACAAACAAGCTCCAAAAATTGTAAAGAGCTGAATTCCAGTACCTGTCTTTAGGTAGTATATGCTCGTCTGCCCATTTACTTTATACATCAATACACAAATTTTCAGTATGTTCAGTTCATTTCCAGTTTTTTTATATGTGTGTGTGTACAAATTGCATTTCTGAGGCTACTTTGTCAAATGGCTTAGGGAAAATGCTATTAACAGGGAGAAAATGCTATTAACGGAGACCAGAAACATCTTAAATAATAACAAGAGAAAGCTCTCAACAAGTGGTAGGACTCAGCATGCAACTGAAGTTTCAGAAGCAGTTTTAAAATGTGAAGAGGCAGCCGAGACCGGTTTGGCTCAATGGATAGAGCGTCGGTCTGCAGACTGAAGGGTCCCGGGTTCGATTCCGGTCAAGGGCATGTACATTGGTTGTGGGCACGTCCCTGGCAGGGGGTGTGCAGGAGGCAGCTGGTCGATGTTTCTCTCTCATTGATGTTTCTAGCTCTCTATCCCTCTTCCTTCCTCTCTATGGAAAATCAATAAAATATATTTTAAAATGTTAAAAAAAATGTGAAGAGGCAAAGAAACAAGGCATAGCATACAAAAAGAAAAACAATCACAAGCTGAGAGAAATAAAGAAGTGGTTCTACAGGTTAAGATCAAGCACTAGCTTACAGGGGCTACTGAAGAGCTGAGCACCAGCTGACACCTCAGTCTGACCATGAGGCTCCTTAGGATGGCCTTGTCCTAGAAGACAACCAGTCCAACCTCTCACCTGAACAAGTAGCCCCATGCAGCAGGAATTTGGAATTAGGTAAGGAGAATATGTACTTTCCTAATGAAGAGTCAAAAGACAAGACTCAAAATCAATCACCCAAGAAAATGTGGTAGGTGGGTGGTGGATTTAAGAAGCAAACACCCAGGCTTGGCCAACTATTTTCCAGTAAGCATCAACCTGGATATTAAAATGACCTCAGTAACTTTTCACTCCTTTAGTTGCAGACATCAAAAAATGCACTAGACTAGGCAAAGGAGACACAACCTGACTGAATATTGAACAAACATTGCCCCCTCTTTAGAAATATCAGATCAACATAAAAACAAGAATGAGCATCAGGAGTTTCCTTCCCCTTTACAAAAAAAAGGATAGCAAAGTCTGGCCCTACTTTGTGGAGAAGGAACCATGCACTCCATTTTGTTGAATTCTGTCCACACTGAGGGGGCATCCCAACTCACTCTCCTCTAATCCTTCCAGCTACGTTTTCTGCCCAACCAACATAATGTTCAATTTTTCAAAATTGAACTTCATTTCTGACCTTCCAATGTATTCATTTTTAGAGGTTATGAAGAAGTTGGTGAATGTACCATGTTATCCCCAGGCTGCAAAATGAACCATTTTTTAGCTTGTGAAGTGCTTAATCATAAAAAATACAGCACCATCCAAAGAGATCGCCTCAAATCCCCCATCTGTAAATTACATTTAAATAATCAGAACTGTGAACATTCTGAAATTTACCACTACTTAATGCTGCATACACTTGTGACACTACCTTGCCAATTTTATTATATCTATTTAGGGTACTCAATTATTCCTATAGTTGAATTGTATCCTCTACTTCACATCCTGAAAAGGAGTAACAATGTAACTGCAGAGCACTATCCATACTCTCCTTAAATCCGATAAAAAATGTTGCTACACTACCAAATTCCACAAACCACAATTTAGCTTTTCTATCAGGTAAAAAGGAATGCATTTAACAAAAATAAAATACAAAGTAAGAGTAATTCAATCTCACAATCCAGCATATGCAATAATGCAAGAACTTCAGGTGATGTTTACTTTTTAAAATAAATGAATTACATTAAGTTTCTGAACAAGTAAAACTGACAAGCTTTTTGCAAATTAAATAAACCGAGAATTTGCACTAAAGAAAACTGCCAGTTTTAGTCCTAAAGAAATAGAATCCTGTAGACAACAGCACTAAAAACTAAGAAAAGAAAACTAGAACGCATTCCTATTTTTGTATGTCCTGGCACATACAAGACACTAAAAATGTGTTGCCTTCCCCTTTAAGTAAAAAGCCAACTGCAACAAGCAAATGGATACCCCATTGTACCATCATACAACAGAAAGCTACTCAACAAAAAAAGAAAAAAAGGCACTGAGCTATTTATTAACACATGCAATGTGAACTCAATCTCAGCGAAAGAAGCCAGCCACAAAAGGCTGCATACTGTAAGGTTCTATTTATTATATCTATTTCCTCAGATCAGTGGTTGCTTAGGGGCTGGGGTGAAGATAGAATTTCTTAACAGTGTTTGTCAAGCTCAAGATGTCAAGCTCTTTACATCTTTAAAGAGTAATTTTATTGCACGTAAATATACCCCAAGAAATTGAGTATTTAAAAAAAAAAAAAAGTGTTTTATGTCTTATTTTAAATTTCCCTGTCTGAATGAAACAAGAGTCATCCCAGAGAATCTTCCAGACCCTCAAGCACTGATGGATGTTAGCAAACTACTCAGGAGTCAAAACTGTTGAAGGAACTCACACTGGCTGGTGTAGTTCTGAGCATCAGGCAGGTTCTATCTGAGCTGTAGGTTCGTATCTGAGCTGTAGGTTAAGTGCAGAGGAAGCAACCAATTGACATCTCTCTCATATCTGTTTCTCCCCCTCCCTCTCTTCTTCCCTTCTTTCCACTCTCTCTAGAAAAATCAATGAAAAAATATCTTCAGATGAGGATTAACAATAAAATCAAAGTTGATCACTGGGGCACATTTGTTTCCTTTTCTTGACAAGCCCGGATTATCAGTTCCTCATTCTTTAAAATTAACATTTTACTCACCAGTTTCAGTTTACCATTCCCAAAAAAATGCAAATTCTACCCACAAAATCTCACAATATTTTTCTTATAGAATACTACCATCATTTGCACATTCTTATACAAAAATAAGATCTGACTGATAAGTCACTCCACAGCCTATTTTGATAATTTTGAAATGCACCGAGTTACATTACTGTAAACAGCAGCTTCTAGAAGTTTGAAAGCATTTAAGTACATCTTTAAGATTAACAGTCAAATTCAAATCCTTTTTCCATAGAAACCTTGCCCCCCCAAAAAAAAATTAAACCCAAATTTCCAAATCTTCAAAACCAATAGGGCTCAAAATCTCAACCCATTATCACTAAGAGAGCACAATGGGCAAGAATGGTTCCTTTAACCTATCTTCATGTCATCACAGAGCAGGAAAATTAACTCCAGAAAGGCACTACCATAAAACACAACTCACACTCGGATCACAGATTTCCTGTCAATAATGTACAAGCAGATATAAAAGGTACTTTTCAAGATAAATACTTGAAGTTGCTAGGGAAGAGCATCGTGTTAAGATGGGCACAGGATTTCAATTAGTTTACAACGCACTTATAAACACTACAAAAGATCATGCTCTGAGTTGTCCATCACAAGAATCTTTCCCAGAAGGTGCTTACAATTTGCCACTCCCACCTCAACCCCTCCCCCCCCCCCCCTCGCTGTGGTGCAAAACCATAAACTTTCTTCCCTGGGGTGCCTTTTCCAAAGAGAAGCTCCTCTCACCCAGTGTCAGCTCAGGACTTCTTGACCTCCGCACTATTTGACATTTGGGGCATGGAGATGGGGTGGGGTGAGGGTAATGGGACGGCCTCTAGCGAATGGGATAGTCAGCAGCCCCCCTCAGTGATGACATTCAAAAATGCCCCAGACGTAACCAAATGTACGTGGGGGGTGGGGGGGTGTCAAAATAGCCCCCAGCAGAAGATCACTGATCTAGCTAGAATACCACCATTTCCAAGTTGTAAGACACTCGGGGTTAATCTTTGGACACAGGAGAAAACACTCGGGCGGTCCAGGCCCAGGTGCAGGTGGCCAGCACACTCGGAACGCAGGCCTTTCACCCTGACGCAGGGCGCCCTTCCCCTAATCGGCAATGCAGCAAGGTTATCTTTACCTTTGTAGAGGTTGGTGACGGCGGTGGCTGCGTTTTGGAAGGGGACCCAGAGAGAAAGTCCTTGTTGCTGACACACTCGGTCTGAAAAAGTGGGAAGAGAGAGGGGATGGGGGGAAGAAGACGGAGAAAGAAATGTTATTTGGGCGTCAATCGTTCGGGAACGGCCATATTAGGTTTCGCCATTTTGTTCCAGGGTTTCGGGAGCCCACAGTGACTGGGAGGAAGGCAGAAATAGGGGTCGCGGAGGAGGTGGGAGGGGAGCCTCGGGGTCCGGGGCGCAGCCCGAGGCTCAACCATGGGCGCAGGGAGGTGCCCTGTCCCCGCCCCGAGGCCGGCTTCGGGCACAATAGGCCCGGCCCAGTCGCCTCCCTTCGCCATTTTGTGACTGGGGGCTCCTCCCCTGCCCTCCCCGACCCGGGGCCCCCCGACAGCCAGGCCTGAGGAGCAGGCGGGCGAGCTCCTCGGGGCCGGCCCCCAACACAGGCCTCCTCCGCGCCGGCCCCGGCCTCCCCCGGGCGCCCCCGCGGCCCGGCCTCCGCGCCGCCATCTTGTGAGGAGGGGGCAGCGGGGCGGCGGCCGGGCCGGGCCGGCCTGGCCGGGCCGGGAGGCCGCCTGGGGCCCTCGGCCCGGGGGTCGGGCCGAGGCGGCGGCAAGATGGCGGCAGCGGCCCTCACCTTTGTAGAGCTGGGCCACGGCGGTGGCCGAGTTCTGGAAGAGGTGCCACAGCTTCTGCTGCTTGTGCTCGGGCTGCGCCCCGGCCGCCGCCTCGTCCTGCAGCTCCGGGGGTAGCTGCTCGTCTTGCTCGGCCTCGGCCAGGCACTGCCGCTCCCACTTGGAGAACCAATGCTCGGGCCCGTGCTCCTGAATCTCCGCCTCGCCCTCCTCCTTCCGCTCCTCCATCCTCCGCGGCCTCCCGCGGCCTCGCCGCCGCCGCCGCCGCGTCCTCCTCAGGCTAGGCTCCCGCGGAAGCGTCGTCGTCAAGCGGCCCAGCGGCGGGGCCCAGCGGCCGGCGGCGACTCCTCCTCGCGGCGGCCCAGGCCTCCTGCTCCCCGACGACCCGAGAGCCCCGCCCCGCGGCCCCGCGCAGCCCGGGACGACCCCCGCCCCGGGCCTCCCCACCCCTGGGCCCCGCCGAAGGTCGCCGAGAGCCGGAGGACCGCCGCCGCCGCCTCTCGCCTCTAGGGTCGGAGCCCGTCTACCGTCCCCCCATGGCGCCGCGGCCCCCCGCCGTAGGGCCGCCGCCGCTGACAACCGAGCCCTCCCAGCGGCCGTGCCAACGCCAAGGAGCCCGCACCAAAAACTAAGGAACGTCGTCGCCACCGCCGCCGACGCCTCTGCGGCTGCTGATCCCCGCCCTCCCCCGCCCACATGCTGACTGAGAAGCACCGCCCACTTGGCCCTCCCCTGCCCAATTGGGGCGCGTCCGCTTCGAGGGTCCCCATTGGTCCGATACAACCAGTTCCGCAGGCCAGTGTCTGAATACAGCGCCGTGATTGGTCCCTCTACCTGTCTGCCTGACATAACCAATGGGCGGGGACAAGGGAGAGAACGTCGGGAAGGGTGAAGTCGTAGGAAGAGGGGGGGAGAGCTGACAGTGGTTGCGTCCAGGGGGAAAAAAAAGTGCGCATGCGCATTTGCCCTGATGCCCCAGCCCCTGGGCCTCCAGCGGGCGTCACGTGACCGGCCCTGCGACCGCACCCGGGGCGGGGGTTTTTCCGGCGTTTCGAGGCCCTGGGAGACGCAAAATTGGATCCGGCCACTGCGCCGCGGGGCTGGAAGGGTGTGGTGGGTGACAGCCTGGTTAGTCCTCCCTTGGGCTTCCAAAAGGAGGAGGGGAATGGAGGAATTGAATAAAACGTCCAACTTCTGTCCAAGTGTGCAGAGTGCTTCCCATCTGTTTATTTCACTGTCCCATTTCTTAGATGGGCAGGATGAACCTCAGCCCAAAGGAAAGTTTTCAGGTTGCAGGCCAGCGGGCCCTTCCTCTGTCCTGCAGGGCGGCACGCACCCACAGAACTTATCGGGGTGCGTGGGGAACTCTCTGCCCCCACCCATCTTCCTTTCCACCCCCTCACACACACACACACACACACACACACCGCAAGCAACCCGCGTCCTCCGGGGACATGTCTTTGGACTAGCCGGCCCGGGAAACCGAGAATGAGCCGGAACAGGAGAGGGTGCGAGGCGCGGGCACGTCTAAACTTTTGCGAGTGAGACAGCCCCGCACCTGTCCCGAGAGCACACTCCGGGGCCACGTGCGGCCGCTTGCGTCACGCGGCAGCCCCCGCCTCCTCCCACCGGAACCCGCGTGGCCGCGCCGAGTGGGAGGCCCCGCTTCCAGGGGGGAAGCTCCGCGCCGGAGGCAGTTAACAGGCGGTGCGCCGCGGTCCTGTCATCTCCGCGCCCGGGGCGGGGCTGCGCGCCGCGGGTCCGGTCGGGGGCCGCCTCTGGGGCTCGGGGTCTGGGGACCCGCAGCCACGTCAATGGGCGTGGACCGCTCCGAGCCAAACCGGCCCTCTAGCTCACGCAGGCGGCCGCCGGGAGCCCCTGGGCCGTGGAGAGGTCGGCGCGGAGCACCGTCTCCCACTGGCTGCCCGGTTGCATTCCTACAAATGTGGCTTTAAAGCCACCACCCCTGGAGTAAAAGCTGACCATCGCGTCCCCGCAGGGTTTGGTCCCGCCGCCTCTGGTTTCATCCCACGCCGGCCGCTGCTCCGCTGGCGCGGTTCAAGCACACGGTCCGCTTTTCGTTCTCCCTGGGACTAAGCTCTTCTCTGCCTCAGGGCCTTTGCCCTAAGCGTTCCCTCTCTCCGGAACCTTTTCTTCCCCGTCCCCTTCCCCCTGGCCTCCCCTCCTCCCCGGGGCTCTATTCGAAGCCCGTGAGCACAGAGCCCCTTTCAAGACCCTTTAAAGGAGCTCCCTCCCGCTCTCTCCAAGGCCCGGTGGGTGTGTTTCATACCTTGTATCCCTTTGAACAACCTGCGATTGATACGTTTGTTTACTTAGTGTACTCCTCTCACCAAAAACTAAGTTCTTAGAGCAGGAATCTTGGCAGATTCCTGGTTGGATCTGAAAACAAGGTTTTAGGTTGCGGGAACGGAGGCCCTGGCGGAAAGGAAGTGCCAGGCAAAAGTAAGAGTTATAGGGGAACCCTAAATTCATCAGGCCTACCAAAGGGGGAGGGCGCCACTGGCAGGGCACTTACCTATTTTTACAGGAGTTACAAACACAACTTATGCTATGAAATTTTTTTCAATAATGATTACAATACAAAAAAAAATCTGAAAACCCATTTTTACAGGGGAGAAAAAAAAAGAGGTTCATCTGCACGCATATTAATATATTTTCTGAGACCTGCCAAGGTTTTGTCTGTATCTTTCACACATATACACAGCAGATAACTCTAGAGACCAGGCTACTGGGTGATTTTTTTTTTCATTCTAAAATAAAATAAAAAACTAAGCAACAGTCCTAGCAGGTTTGTCTCAGTGGAAAAGGCTTAACCAGATTTATCTGGTTTGACTTGAATCGAATTTTTTTTTTTTTCTGCTATTGCATTTGGTTTTCTCAGTAACTGTTCAGATACTTCCTAGCTGAGTAAGCTTGGGCAAATTACTTCAATTTCCCTGAACATCATAAATGGAGATGATGACAGAAACTCATAGTGTTTGCTCTCAGGATTAAAGGAGAATAAGTGAGGAAAGAACTGAGCAGTACCAGTACACAAACTCACTCAATAAAGGCACCTGGGAAAGTGCTCCTTAATTAGCCTCCAACCCTGGAATTAGAAGGCCTGTATAAAACAATGTAAATATAATACGACATCTTTCAGCTAAGATCTGGAAAGTTCACAGCCATTTAAACGCACTAGAGACTGGCGACTCAAGAAAAGTGGATTAAGCCGAAACCAGTTTGGCTCAGTGGATAGAGCTTCAGCCTTCAAACTGAAAGGTCCCAGGTTAGATTCCGGTCAAGGGCATATACCTTGGTTGCTGGCACATCCCCAGTAGGGGGCAGGCAGGAGGCAGAAGAAAAGTGGATTAACATTCTTTTATTTTTAACACTTTCAGACTTTTCAATATATATGTAAATTCTTTAATATAAAAGCTATATTACACAGCTTATTGTGAAACCTACCTTTTATAATACATCTAGGATATTTTTTTAATATAGTGGTCTCATTCCTTCTTATTAATAGTGACACAGCATTCCAGGGTATTGGGCACATCATAACGTATTTAATAGTTCTTTACTAAAGGACATTTGGGTTGTTTTCTGTGTTTTTTTTTTTTGTTTTCATTTTTTTTTAATTGATTTTAGAGAGGAAAAGAGAGAGAGAACCATCAATGATGAAAGAGAATCCTCGATTGGCTGCCTTCTGCACGCCCCACTCTGGAGACTGAGCCCAAAGCCCAGGGATTGTGCCCCTGACCAAAAGTGAACCGGGGACCTTTCAGTCCACAGGATGACACTCTATCCACTGAGCCAAACCGGTGAGGCCTAATTTGTTTTTATTGATTTTTAGAAAGGAAAGGAGACGGATAGAGAGAAAAGAAACATCAATGAAAGACGTAGATCAGCTGCCTCCTGCATGCCCCCGACTGGAGATTGAGCCCAAAACCTGGGCGTGTGCCCTGACTGGGAATCCAACTGGGGATAAAACCTAGGACCAAACCATGGACCTCGTGGTTCATGGGTCGATGCTCAACCACTGAGCCACACTGGCTGGGCTGTTTTCTGTGTTTTAGTACTGCATTTACTCATCACCCTTGTACATTCATCTTTGCACACTCATTCAATTAATTCCTTTGTATAAACTCCACTAAGTAGAATCACTTGGTGATAACACTGTATTTTTCTATATTCATTGGTTTTGTTATTATTATTACTGTAAAAGTACTACATATTTCAACTAAAGAATTCCAGTTGTACAGAACAATATAAATGGAAAAGTAAAAATCATTCTACCTACCTTATTCCAGATCGTCAATCCTGTTTCCAATAAATAACTTGTAACTGTTAGAGGATGTGCCCATGTGTATATCACATGTGGTATATGTATAACTATACATGTATGTTCTCTTAAGAGAAAAAGAAGGTGATCATTATCCCTTAACATAATTTGGATATCTTTCCACATCAAGACATAAATGCTTTTAAAATATTGTGAAATATTTATTGTATGGATTAATTATAAACAGGTTCCCTATTGATGGAATTTAGATCATACCAGTCTCTACTATAAACAATGCTATAGTGAATATCCTTGTATATATATGTGCTATAGTGAACATCCTTATATGTGTATACATGGATACGTGAGCAAATATGTATATATACAGAAATAGTATTTTAGGGTCAAAGGTATATGATTCAAATCTTTTATGAGACTCCTAAAACGCCCTTTAGAGCTCTAGCCAGGTTAGCTCAGTGGATAGAGCATCAGGGCCAAAGGAGGCTCCTCCCTGGCCCAGACCTTGGTCAGGGCACATACAGGAGACAACCAATTAACGTGTTTTTCTCATATCAACATTCCTCTCTGTCTTTCCTTCTCTCTTCCACTCTCTCTAAAAATCAGTGGGAAAATATCCTTGGGTGAGGATTAAAAATAAAATTCTTAAAAGGAAAACGCCCTTCAGAAAGGCAGAGTAATAATGGTCATTGCCTCCAATAACTATGAGTGTGCTATTTTTCCAGACTTGTCAGTAGTGAATATTACAAAGTACTTTGCTCTTTGCTGAACAAATAAATGAAAAAGGGGTCTCCTTATGGCTGTACTTTGATTAGTCCAGCTTTCCAGTTGTCATTTTTTAAAATGTTTTTTTCACTTTTCTTGTCTTACAAATTTTTTCACAATAAACAGGGATTTTATTTTATAGCTTCTGAGTTTTGCATCAGGCTTAGAAAGGCTTTCCACACTCCAAGATTATTTGTTGACATAATTGAATTAAAATGAAAATGGCAGCCCATCTTCCCTCATCTTTTTGGCTACCAAACAGAATGTCAAGAGAATACATACTACCAACAGCTTCTCTGTTATAAAGCATGCATTTATCATAGTAGGCAGTAAAATGGTCTCAAAGTTTAATTACTGCCAGAAAAGATCAAAGTTAGACTCAAGGGCATGAGTCAAAAAACATGAGAGAAATCAACAATATTGTAAGCACAAAAAGGCAATACAAATAACAAGACAAAATAAAACGTTTTATTTAACATTCAATAGCATACAAGTCAACAAGCACCTATACTAATAATAGGGTGATATGCAAATTGGTCAGGATGCCATCACAGTAACAACCAATCAGGAGGCTGCGTGTGCATCAGGCGTGGGTAGGTGGGGACTTGCAGCATTCTGCTGCAGTGGGAGTGGGGCCATGGCGGAGAGGCCCAGGAGTCCACAGGCACATGGAGGTCTATAACAGGCCTCCCCCTGCTCCAGCCTACCTCTTTGGGGGCAATCCATCGAGGAGACCCCGATGGATGGGTGGGACCTAATTCTTTGGGGTGATGGATCACAGGGCTCCCGCACTGTGACAGAGCACAGGACAGGCTGCCCCCTCTACCCCTGAGTGCATGAATTTCATGCATCAGGCCACTAGTGTTTATTTTATTTTTAAAAAAATATATTTTATTGATTTTTTACAAAGAGGAAGAGAGAGGGATAGAGAGTTAGGAACGCCAAAGAGAGAGAAACATTGGTCAGCCGCCTCCTGCACACCCCCTACTGGGGATGTGCCCACAACCGAGATACATGCCCTTGACCGGAATTGAACCTGGGACCCTTCAATCCGCAGGCCAACGCTCTATCCACTGAGCCAAACCGGTTTCGGCTAGGTCACTAGTGTTTAAATAAGAGCAATGTTTTTGTATATTTTAATACATTACCTGTCCAAATTTAGGACCAATGTCAACATATTAAGTGCACCCTTGAATTGATTCCTGCATTTCGCTTCTGCTGCAGTGGGAAATGAAAAGGGCAGCTCTGCACACTCAGGTTTTAGCAGAGGAAAGAACACAATTTGTCCTTTTTGCTGCCTTCTGGCACAGCGTCAGAAGTCACACACCACTTCATCTTTGATAGCCCACAACTTTATATGTGCTTATTGGTCACTTGTTTTTCTTCTAGCCATTCGATTCCTCTTCTCATTTTCTAGTTGGATTGTCTTTGTATTACTGAGTTGTCAGGTTTCATCATATATTCTAGATATACCTGTTCCTTATCAGATATATGATATGCAAATTGTTCTCCCTTTCTGTGAGTTGTCTTTCCACGTTATTAATGGCATCCTTGGAAGCACAAAAGGTGGAAACTTTGATATAGTACAATTTATCTATTTTTTCTTTTGCTGCTCTTGCTCACATATCTTTTTTTTTTTAAATACATATTATATTTTTCTTTATTTCAGAGAGGAAGGAAGAGGGAGAGAGAGATAGAAACATCAATGATGAAAGAGAATCATTGATCGGCTGCCTCCTGCACATCCCCTAATGGGCAGTGAGCCTGCAATCTGGGCATATGCTCCTACCAGGAGTTGAACCATGACCTCCTGTTTAATAGGTCAACACTCAACCATTGAGCCTTGTGGCCAGGGCATCACATACCTTCTTTTTTAAAGTGACTAGAATCCACATAGCATGAGATTCAACATTTTGCCTAAATTGTAAAAAATAATTTTGTCACAAAAAATGCAAGTAGCATCTTTAAAAAAAAAATATGCAGGAAAAACATTGCTTAACCCTTATGGTGTTGCAATCTGAAAAAAGAAAATAGTCATGATTATCATTTACTAAGCACCATGCACAGAACTAAGTTACCTAGATCAGTGGTTTTTAACAAGGGCAATTTTGCCCTGAGGGACACTTGTAATGTCTGGAGATATTTGTTTGTCATAACTGAGGGGGAAGGCAGTACTACTGGCATCTAATGGATAGAGTCCAGGGATGCTTCTAAACATCTTACAGTGCACAGGACAACTCCACCACAAAGGATTATCTGGCTCAAATGTCAATATTGGTGAGGTTGAGGAACTCTGATACATATCCATCAATTGTCCCCTTTTACGGATGAGGAAACCAAGACTTAGAGAAAGGTTAACTAACTCATGTAAAACCACATGGCCTGTAGGTCCAGGATTGGACCTCAGGCAGTCTGTCTCCAGAATCTCCATCCCTTGCTGGGGCAAGAACAGCAGGAAGGAGATGACTTTGGGAGAAGATCTCTTGGAGAGGATATAACTCCAAACGTTATCACTGAGAAATCTCACCTTCGTGGTCCACAGTTTGATCTTTCAGTGAACCGGGATGGTAGAATGAACCATGAGGCAACTTGAAGCTGAACAGGATGCTTTTCTCTAGAAAATTCTCCCAAAACCAGGAGAGTGGGCTTCATAATAGCCTAGATATGGTTCTAGAATATGTGAATTGTTGCTCCTTAGAATTACCTGGGGCTTTTTAGAAATATAGGTCCTTGAGGCCCAATCAAAGCTATGGAAGCTAGTCCCTAGGTCCCCAGGAGTGGGACTCAGGAATCTGGACTTTTAAAAATCCTCTGTTTTGTCGATTGCATTCTCATGTAATTACCACATCATGGGGTGGCTAAGTTTATTTTCAGATGCTCTGGAATCAAGTGTGATTTTATTTCCTCTAGCCTGAACCATTATTGATTTGAGAGAGAGAGAAGAAGGGAGAGGGAAAGACAGAGAGAAACATCAATGTGAGAAAGATCGATCAGTTGCCTCCCCTATGCACCCCGAGCTCAACAGGACCTGAAACCTAGACATGTTTCAGGCAGGAATCAAACCATTGACCTTTCAGGGCAGAGAATGATGCTCAACCACTGAGCAACACCAGCCAGGGCTCTGCTTGATTATTTTAATCACAAATGAAAAGCTTCAGGAAACCTAAAAGCAGAAAGCAACCAAAGAATATCTCTCTCCAGCCCTAGCTGGTTTGGCTCAGTGGAAAGGGCATCAGCCTGTGGACTGAGGATCCTGGGTTTGATTCTGTTAAGAGCATGTACCTGGGTTGCAGGAACCATCCTTGGCCCTGGTCAGGGCATATGCAAGGCAACTAATCCATGCGTCTCTCTCACATTGATGTTTTTCTCGCTCTCTGTCTTTCTCCCACTCTCTCTAAAAAATATATCAATGGGAAAATATCCTCAGGGGAGGGTTAACAACAACAAAAAAGAATATCTCTCTCCATTTATTTCCTCTCATCATATTTAATGTCCAATGTATTAGTTAGCTACTGCTGCATAACAAACCAACAACGGTATAAAATAGGGGTGTCGAACTCAATCAGAGAAGGGGCCAAAATCTAAAATCCAGCCTAAATCGCGGGCCGAATGGTTTACTGAACAGTCATAAACTGTCATTGTGATGGAAACGCAGCGGAGTGCAGTGATGACAGCGCAGTGCAGGCCACATTGCAACGCCTGGCGGGACGGATTTGGCCCGCAGGCCTTGTGTTTGACACATGTGGTATAAAACAACAATAAACAGCAAGAATGCAGGAGTAGCTTAGCTGAGTGTTCTCTCATGAGCTTGTAATCAGGTATGGATGATACCTGCCATCATCTGAAGTCTTGACTGAGGCTGGAGGATCCGCTTCCAAGATAGCATCCTCACAGGGCTGGCAAGTTGATGCTGGCTGTTGGTGAGAGACCTCAGGTTCCTCACGGACCACTTGAGTGTCCTCAAGACATGGTGGCTGGCTTCCTTTGGAGTGAGTGAGCTGAGAGAGACTTGGCAGAAGCTATTTTGGGGGGACCTGGTCTCAGAAGTCATATAGCATCATCCTGCCACATTCTATTTCTTAGAAGCAAGACACTGAATCGGGGCCACATTCAAGGGGGTTAGGGGAAGGGAATTAGGTCCCACTTTTTGAAGGGAGGAAGTCATAGAATTTAGGGACATATTTTACAACCACCACATCTAAGTCTTACCTATGCTGCATTCAGCTCTCTGCTGAAGGTGAAATTCTTTGACTCTACAGTCCTAGACTTCAAAAGTGTCATGGCTCACCCAGGGAGCCCACCACTCACATTTCACAGCTCTCTTGCACAGCAATAACTAACTCAATGACTCTACCGGCAAGTGCAGAACTGAGCAGGGAAAGAAATGTGTTCTGACCTTTTTCTACTTCCTTTCCTGGGCAGAAATGTCAAACTCATGACTGAACTCAGCCAAAACTCTCTTACCTCATTTGGTAAACTGAAAGGCATTTTCTCTCTAAACTCTGTTCTAAATAAAAACAGCAAATAAAGTTACATAGTAAATAACGAGATTTTTAGCAGAAATTAGAAGGCTTGTATATTCTTCTCCCCTTGTTATATGTGGGCAAGTAAATTCTACCTGCCTAGAAAAGAAAAGGAAAGAAAATAAAATAAAATAAATAAAAAGAAAAGGGAAAAAAAGAAAAGACTAGAAGTCTTATCTATAAGATTTAAAAAAAAAAATACAACTTTTACCCAAAGAGTACAAATATTTCAGACCTCATGGGGAAATTTTCCTAAGTGTTTCTCAAAACTAACCCTATTAGGGCTGGGGGGAGGTGAAAGAGGGTATAAGGGGGATAAATGGTGATAGAAGAAGACTTGACTTGGGATGGTGAACACACAGTACAATATACAGATAAGGTATTATAGAATTGTACACCTAAAACCTACATAATTTTATTTACTAATGTAACTCCAATAGATTCAATAAAAAGGAACAAAAAAGAAACAACAACAACAAAAAACCTGAGCATATAATGGAATATTATGTACATAACAAAGCCCCATATCCATTCCACAAGTATTTACTAACAGAGCCTAAATTGTATTCCAATGGGCAGTGAGCCCAGCTTAAGGACTACATTTCCCAGTCCCCCTTGCAACTGAAGGAGGATGATGAAATAAGAGGAAGTCATTGGGTGGGGCTTCCAGGAAAGCTATTTAAAGGGAACTGACTTGGCTTGCCCTGTTGCTCTTGTACTTCCTTCTTCCTGTTGCCTGGAACACAAACAAAATAGCAAGGGCTGTAGCAGCCATTTTTGACCATGAGGTAACCTTGAGGGAGGAAGCCATATGCTAAGGACGGTGGGACCGAAAAGAGGAAGTCTGTGATGAGTTTGTGGTCTTTTTTGTTGTTGTTGTTAATCCTTACCAGAGGATATTTTTCCCAATGATTTTCAGAGAGTGGAAGGAAAGGGGGGAGAAACATCAATGTGAAAGAGACACATCATCAACTAGTTGTCTCCAATAACTGTCCCAACCAGGGGCAGGGAACAAACCCGAAATCAAGGTATGTGCCCTTGACTGAGAATCGAACCTGAGACCCTTTGATGCCCTGGATGATGCTCTAATCTTGGAGCCACACTGGCCAGGGTGAGACTTGTTTTTTTAAGTAGAGGTAAAAAGAACTCTAGTTTATATAGGCAACTGTGGTCAGTTCCCTGTACCAGCAGTTGAACACAATTCATTACTCCTTATATAATGTAATGCTCATGGTAATTTGCATGGAGCTAAATAAATGTAATTCTCCGTAGTTTTGGGAGACGAGGGTTTTTCTTTGTGTTGTGTGTGTGTGTGTGTGTGTGTCTGGTCTGAGTGATGTTGCTTTTATCCACTGCTTATGCAACTTTTCCCCATTAGAACAGCATGTTCCTTCATGACTAGTCCTCAGCCTGGAACTGTAGCTGCAAGTTCTGTTGGTCATCAGATAGTACTCAGGTTAAAAATGTGACCTCTCATTCTGTTATCTGAGGGGTGAATCTCAGGCAAATAAACGCATTTTCAGAAGATTGCCTGTGGCCTTCCCAACTTGATGTAAGCTTGCGGGTGGTACTTAGAGCTGCTTCAGCACGGTGGTAAGATCACCGTGAAAGGCCCCTCATGATAGACTGTTCCTCAGGTCTCCTGCTCTGACTGCTCAATGATTCCTTGATTTTCCTGAAAACGGTTTTAATAGTGGCACAGCTCTGCTGGCCAGTGTGGCTCAGTTGGTTGGAGCATCATCCTCTGTACCAAAAGATTGTGGGTTCAATTCCCAGCCAGGGCTCATGCCTAGGTTAAGGGTACAATTCCTAGTCTGGGCATGTATGAAAGACAACTGATCCATGTTTCTCTCTCACGTCAATGTTTCTCATCTCTCTCTCTCTCTCTCTCTCTCTCTCTCTTTCTCTCTCTCTCTCTTTCTCTCTCTCATCTCTCTCTCTCTCTCTCTCTCTCTCTCTCTCTCTCTCTCTCTGATCCATGTTTCTCTCTCACATCAATGTTTCTCATCTCTCTCTCTCTCTCTCTCCTCTCTCTCTCTCTCTCTCTCTCTCTCTCTCTCTCTCTCTCTGTCTCAAAAATCACTAAGCATGCCCTCTTGTGAAGATTTAATAATAATTTTTTTTTTAAGTGGCACAGCTCTGAAAACAAAAAGGCTCAGGTGGCTTTGCCAACACAAGGGTCACAAATAAAGAAACAGCTTCTTAGTAAGGCAAGATGTCTACATTACAGAGCCATACTCCTGGCCACATGTGCATCCTGAAACAGCAGTAACGCAGACCCTCGTATTCAATCCACTACTCTGTGTCTCACAGGAATCACCTGGGAATCATGTTCAGTTGCAGACTAGTTCTGTAGGTCTGGGCTGGCACCTGAGAGTCTGAATTTCTTTTTTTTCCCCCCCTTTTTTTTAATATATTTTATTGATATTTTACAGAGAGGAAGAGAGAGGGACAGAGAGCTAGAAACATCAATGAGAGAGGAACATCCACCATCTGCCTCCTGCAACCCCCCACTGGGGATGTGCCCGCAAACAAGGTACATGCCCTTGACCAGAATCGAACCTGGGACCTTTCAGTCCGCAGACCGACTCTCTATCCACCTTTCAGTCCGCAGACCGACTCTCTATCCATTGAGCCAAACCGGTTCTGACGCATTTGTTAGACTTTAAATGAAGGCTTCCAAGAGGAAAGTGGGTGTCAGAGTGTGACACCAGCAGCATCAGCTCCACTTGTTAGAAATGAAAATTCTTACCCATCTCTCCAGCTGCATGAAATCAGAATTTCTAGGGGTGGGGCCAGCACTCTGTGTTTCTCAAGCCCTCCAGGGGCTTCTGAGGCCTCGATCAGCTTAACAGGGGGCTGGGAGGAAGGTTTTAGAAATCAAAACAGTATTTGAGCGTGGGTGGCATCCTGCAATGCTGGGTTGTGGTTGCATCAGAGCGATGTTTTCCCCCCTGGCTGATCCATGGCTGGGGTAGGTGATTAGTGCAAATTAGCCGAGTCCAGGTGTACTTTTGACTTAAGTACCACCTTTCAGCTCAGGATTACCAAACACCACTTATTTTTACCCCAGGGAGGTTCTGGGAAGCTCCAGGGCCAGAGAGAAAAATTAAAAATAGAAAGTAAATGGATCATCTGACTTTAGCTCTAACCACCAGGACTATAAACCTTAGTTCTTTAAATAAGAGCATTTTGGTCCTTTCAGAAACCGAAGAACCACAAAATGCCTGGCCGAGCCAAGACGTACCGCTGGCAGTTACCCCTCATTCTTGTAACCTCTTCTACCTCGAGCTTCCATGCATTCAGTTCACAAATATGGCTTCACACATTTTTCTTCCTTGGCTCCTGAATGCGGGATTATCTTTGGCTACCGCTGGAACAAAGAGCTTCTGACCCAGTGATCCTCAGCTGGGGCGGCTGTGCTCCATCCCGGGAGGCGGGGAGGGGGGAGGGGTGGCATTTGTAAAGAAAGGGATTAAGTTGCCACTATGACTGGGACCAGTGGTATTTAGTGGTTTAGTGCCAATGTTGCGGGACATCCTATAGAATGCTTATGGGAATGTAAAATGGTACAATCACTGCAAAATAACCCAAGAGTTTGTATTTTTCTGAAGGTAAAATTGGTATAAAAGTTTCAGGTGCACAATATTATAATTTGACATCTGTATACATCACAAAGTAATCACCCCTCAAAAGACTAGTTACCATCAGTCACCATACAGTTGACTCCCTTAACCCCTTTTGCCCAACCCAATCTTTTTTCTTTTTAATATATTTTTTATTGATTTCAGAGAGGAAGGGAGAGGGGGAGAGAGATAGAAACATCAATAATGAGAGATTCATCAGTAGGCTGCCTCCTGCACACCCCCTACTGGGGATTGAGCCTGCAATTTGGGCATGTGCCCTTGACCAGAATTGAATCCAGGACCCTTCAGTCCACAGGCAGATGCTCAATCCACTGAGCCAAACTTGCCAGGGGTACCCCTCCTCACAACCATTTTATTTCCCTCTGGTAACCACCAATTTGTTCTCTGTATCTTGAGTTTGTTTTTGTTTCATTTTTTAAAATCTGTTTTGTTTAAATTTCACATATGAGTGAAATCATATGGTATTTTCTTTCTCCACCTCACTTATTTTTTAAAATATATTTTGATTTACTTCAGAGAAAAAGAGAGAGTGAGAGAGAGAAACATCAATGATGAAAGAGAATCATCAATGACTGCCTCCTACATGCCCCCACTGGGGATCGAGCCTGCAACTTGAACATGGGTGCTGACCTGGAATTGAACCGTGATCTCCTGGTTCCTAGGTTGACTCTCAATCACTGAGCCACACCAGTCAGGCTAGCTCACTTATTTTATTTAGCAGAATATCTTCAAGGTTCATTTATATTGTCACTAGCGGCAAGATTTCATTCTGTTCTTATAGCTGAGTAGTATTTTGTTGTGTATACACTGAATGGCCAGATCATGCAGGAGGCAGCAGTAGATATTTCTACCTCTCTATCCATCTTCCTTCCTCTCCCTCTAAAACCCAATAAAAACATATTTAAGCCCTAACTGGTTTGGCTCAGTGGATAGAGTCAGCCTGTGGATTGAAGGGTCTTGGATTTGATTCCAGTCAAGGGCACATGCCTGGGTTGTGGGCTCAGTTCCCAATGGGGAGGTGTGCAGGAGGCAGCCAATCAACCATTCTCTCTCATCATGAATGTTTCTCTCTTCCTCTCTGAAATTAATAAAAATATGTTTAAAAAAAAAGAAAAAGATTGCCTGGGATGGGAGGGAGAGAGGGCTGGGAGGAGTTTAAAAGGAGGCTCCTTATAATTCCCTTTGGGAAAGAAAGCAGTTTGGGTAATAGTTATGTTAATTAACTCTCCTGGGATAGCTCACAACATGGCAGCTGGCTTCTTTCATTGGAGGGAGAAAGAGAAAGAGGATACTCAAGACAGAAGCCACTCTTTTTTATAACCTATTCTTGTATGTGGGGCCATCCCTTGCCATGTTCTATTCATTTGAGGCACATTAGTAAA
Source organism: Pipistrellus kuhlii (assembly GCF_014108245.1). Classification (NCBI taxonomy): domain Eukaryota; kingdom Metazoa; phylum Chordata; class Mammalia; order Chiroptera; family Vespertilionidae; genus Pipistrellus; species Pipistrellus kuhlii. The sequence continues at coordinate 85,202,554 of NW_023425540.1, forward strand.
TCCAACTCACACTAAAGGGAAGGGAGATACACAAGAGCATGAATGAGAAGGAACTGGGATTTTAGGGACCCCCTTAGAGCCTGCTCATCACATAAAAACAGCAAGCATGATGGGATACCAACATGTGCAGGTTCTCAGGCTCTGTCCAAACCAGGGCACATCAGTCATGTAGCTCAGAAACATTTCACAAAGCCATTTTTCTTTTCTTTCTTTTTTTTGTTTCCAATTATAAGATAAAGTTTATTTAGAAAGTTACAGAGGTAGTAGAATGAGCCAGCTCGGCTGCTTAGGCTCAGAAAACAAGTCACAGAAGCAAAAGAAGGGCCCTTGGAGCTTAGGAGAGAGAAGGCAAAGGTACCCCTCCTGGGGGAAGAAGAAAAGTGTGGGTGTGTTCCCCAGAGGAAGTGTCCCGTTTTCTTTTCTTATTAAAAAAAAAATAGCACTCGCCCTAGCCGGTTTGGCTCAGTGGATAAACCGTCAGCCTGCGGACTGAAGAGTCCCAGGCTCTATTCTGGCCAATGTTACATGCCTGGGTTATGGACTCAATCCCCCATGTGGGGCATGCAGAAGGCAGCGGGTCAATGATTCTCTCTCACCATTGACACTTCTGTCTCTCTCTCCCTCTCCTTCCTTTCTGAAATAAACAGAAGTTTATTTTTAAATTTAGCACCATATCTCCCTGCCCACAGGTCAGAAGAGCTGATGGTGATAGAGTTGGCAGCGGGTGTTTCTATGGTTCCTTCCAGCAGCTGCAACAGCGGCTTGTTAGAAAAGATAAGAGGATAAAAGACTTGAGAGGGGGTGCCCTGGATCCTCCAAATAAACCGTCTGGTTATTTTTCTGGAAGCATCCATTGGTATGTTGTAGTGGTGAGGACAGGCTATACTGCTGTGAATGAGCAAGTTGCAATAATGGTAACAAACACATCTCCTTGGCTAAACATCGCAAATGTTTCTTTCTTTTAAAAAAATTTTTTTTATTAAATTATTATCTGTGTACATATTTTAACATTGCCCCCCCCTCCCATATATACCCTCCCTCCCCAGAGTTTTGTGTCCATTGGTTGTACTTATGCAAATGTTTCTTTCTTGCTCAGGCAAAGGCGGTGCTGGGTCCAGGTGACCCTCCGATCCAGGTGGCTTCTGTCTGGTGACTCTGCCCTCTCAACCCCAGGCTCCTCCATGAAGGGGAAGATGAGCTGGAGAACCTTGCAGAGGCTCTTTGCTGACTCAAAAAGGAAGTGACTATACCTTCTGGTAATATTCCATTGGCCAGAGCTAGTCATATGACCCTGCCTAACTCAGGAGGACTGGGATGGGTATCTCCAAACAGCCAAGAAGAAAAAGGATACTAGACATCAAAGAACCTATGAATTTCAGCTACATATAGCAAGGAGAAGATTGAATGGAAACTCCAATCTTAGGAGTTAAGCTTGTTGCAGAGCCGAGCTCCTCAAAATCAATAACATTTTAATAAAAGGTTCCCCTACACCCTAACATCGGTTGGCTCAATGGATAGAGCATCGACCAGCAGACTGAAGAGTCCTGGGTTCAATTCTGGTCAAGGGCATGTACCTTGGTTGTGGGCTCAATCCCCAGTAGGGGGTGTTTCTAAGTCTCTATCCCTCTCCTGTCTTCTCTGTAAAATTCAATAAAATACATTAAAAAAAAAACATACATTATTTACTTAAAAAAAAAAAGGCCCCCCTACCACACATGGGATTCCACCTATTTTAATATTTATGATAAATTCTTTGTGTGTATTAATTCATTTGATCCTGACAAATACCCGATAAGGTTGGTATTTTTATTCCTATTTAATTTATTTTTTAAATATATTTTATTGATTTTTCACAGAGGAAGGGAAAAGTACAGAGAGCTAGAAACATTGATGGGAGAGAAACATCGGTCAGCTGCCTTCTGCACACCTCCTAGTGGGGATGTACCCACAACCCAGATACATGCCCTTGACAGAATCAAACCTGGGACCTTTCAGTCTGCAGGCCTGAAACATCGATGAGAGAGAAACATTAATCAGCTGCCTCCTGTACACCCCCCACTGGGGATGTGCCCGCAACCAAGGCATACACCCTGACTAGAATTGAACCTGGGATCCTTGAGTCCACAGGCTGACACTCTGTCCACTGAGCCAAACTGGTTAGGGCTTTATTTCTATATTAAAGATGAGAAATTGAGACACAAAGAGTTTCCAAAGGTATGTTTCTACCCACAGAACCTTTTGATACCAAATATGTGTGGGGTTTCTTAATTCCCCAATTCTCTGGACACCAACAGCAAGCGATTCAATCTGACACAACCTAGAATTATGATTAGACACTCCCCTTCCTTCCCCCAGGCACACAGGTACCTACCTGGGTTTTGGGTTTGATCCTGAACCCCAGGTAGGGTGCACAGCGGGGGCAACCAATTGATGTCTCTCTCTCTCCCATGGATCTCTCTTTCTCTCTCCCCCACCCCTCCCTCTCTCCCTTTTACTCTCTCTAAAAATCAATGGGAAAATATTCTTGGATGAGGATTAACAACAAAAGAGTTGCTGTAGAACTTAATATCCAACCCCCTCTTCCCTCCCCTGAGGGGAGCTACAAGTGCCAACCACTTGGTCTTTCTGGTGAGCAGCCCCTCCTGAGGCTATCTAACCCAGGTGCTCTACCCCACATTAACTCATTAGTGTGAGCCCAGGTGTGATTAAAAGGGCTCACTGTGGACAACAGAAAACCTTCCTGTCGTTCAGGAAATTCCAAGGGTGTTTGGAGGTCTGTGCCAGGAGCCAGGGATAAATTATATATATATATATATATATATATATATATATATATATATATATATATAAATATATATATATATATATATTGATTTCAGAGAAGAAGGGAGAGAGGGAGATGGAAACAATGATGAGAGAGAATCATTGATCGACTACCTCCACTACCTCCTGCATGCCCCTTACTGGGGATCGAGCCATTATTTTTTCTATGCAAATATATTTGACCGTTCTATAAAATTAGAATTTTAGTATACACGCTGTTTTTATTTTTATTTTTTTAATATATTTTATTGATTTTTTGCAGAGAGGAAGGGAGAGAGATAGAGAGCTAGAAACGTCAATGAGAGAGAAACATTGACCAGCTGCCTCCTGCACACCCCCCACCGGGGATGTACCAGCAATGTATATGCCCTTGACCGGAATCGAACCTGGGACCTTTCAGTCCACAGACCAACGTTCTACCACTGAGCCAAACCGGCTTCGGCTACACGCTGTTTTTAATCATTTTTCTACTTACTAAGTTGTGATTATCATTTCATGTCTTTTTTTTTTTTTTTTTTTTTTGTCTTTTTGTCTTTTCATCTATTTATATCCTTTTAAATAGTTGTTTGGCAATGGGTTGTAGGGTTGTGTCAATTTTAAAGCTAATTTACTATTTTGGGCACTTAGGTTATTTTCAACTTTGGTTCCTACAAATAATTCTATAATAAATTGGGTTGGTTTCTTTGTTTGTTTGTTTTTGGCCAGATCTTCGTGTACATATTTATTTTCTTCATATAAAGTTCTAAATGTAGAATTGGTGGAATTGGGTGGCACATTTCAAGGCTTTGGATGGAAGTTGCCGAATGTCCTCCCCATCTTCATTCACCCTTGCCCAGACAGCTTATGAAAATGTCTGTTTCTCTACATTCTCACCAACACTGGATACTAAAGATTTGTTTAAAAATCTCTGCAAATCGAGAATCCAAGATGGCTGCACAGGTAAACACCTAGCCACAGCTGCACACAACAATTTCAATAAAATACAACTAAAATATAAAATGGACATTACCCAGAACTACAGGAAAGTCAACTGACTGGAAATTCTACAACGAGAAGCAAGGAGAAAACCAGAAGGAAGCGCAGAGGAGCTGTAAAAGCCTAAGGTACGGAGACACGCGGCGCATGCACGCAGAGAGGATGGAGCCGGAGAGGAGGGCGGCTGAGTGCCTGGCTGGCGTTCCCTAGCAGGAAGGAGATAAAAGCTCTGACTGTGCTGCGCCCCAGTTCCAACTGTTCTGAACCCCAGTTGTAGGCCAGACCCCGGGGACCCAGGCTCAAACAGAGGGAGCTGAGCTGTAAGGCAGAACCCAAGGGAAGTGGCGAAAGGAGGTCCCAGAGGTGCACACATTGCGCTCAGAGAAGGGGCGGTTGGCTGTGCCGCGGGATTGCCCTGGCGGGAAGGAGACAGGGGCTCCAGACTGCTCTGAACACCACCTCCAACTCCACTTCCAACTGAACTGAACCCCAGTTCCCGGCTCATTGGGGGAGAGCCTAGACTGTTTGGTAGCAGGTGAAAATCGAGGGCACCTTTCTCTCAGAAGCGCTTGCAGCGAGTACTGAAGGACCCTGAGAAACACCGAGACTCAGGAGCCGCATAGGGCGGGGCTGAAGGAAACCAAGGCTATAGGCTCCACCCTGAAACTCCGCCCCATTGTTGCTGCGAAATGCGACAACGAAATAGATCACAAACGAAAGAAATGGAGGACAAAAAGCGACTGGATATAGAGTTCAAATCTATGCTTATAAGGTTTTTCAAGAATTTCCTAGAAAAGGTCGATAAGACCTATGAGGATATGAAAAGGGATCAACTAGAATTAATAAGGAATCAACAAGAAATAAAGAATACACTGTCTGAAATAAAAAATATTATACAGAGTCCTAAAAACAGAATGGAAGATTGCAAGAATCAAGTCAAAAATTTGGAACATAAAGAGCCAGAAGACACTCCTCTGCAGAAGCAAGAAGGCAAGAGAATCCAGAAAATTGAAGATAATGTAAGAAACCTCTGGGACAACTTCAAGCGAACCAACGTCGGAATTATGGGGGTTCCAGAAGATGAGAGAGAGCAAGATATTGAAAACATACTGAAAGAAATAGTGACAGAAAACTTCCCCCACCTGGTGAAAGAATTAGACTTACAAGTCCAGGAAGCAAGCACACAGAACCCCAAACAAAAGGAACCCAAAGAGGACCACACAAAGATAAATCATAATTAAAATTCCAAGAGCAAAAGACAAAGAGAGAATATTAAAAGCAGCAGGAGCAAAGCAGGTAGTTACCTATAAAGGAGCACCTATACTAGGGGTGTCGAACTCAATCAGAGAAGGGGCCAAAATCTAAAATCCAGCCTAAATCGTGGGCCGAATGGTTTACTGAACAGTCATAAACTGTCATTGTGATGGAAACGCAGCGGAGTGCAGTGATGACAGCGCGGTGCGGGCCACATTGCAAGGCCTGGCGGGACGGATTTGGCCCGCGGGCCTTGTGTTTGACACATGTGACCTATACAATTGTCAGCTGATTTCTCAACAGAAACCATGCAATCCAGACGGGAATGGCAAGAAATATTCAAGGTGATGAATAGTAAGAACCTACAGCCAAAGATAATCTATCCAGCAAAGCTATCACTCAGAATCCAAGGTCAGATAAAGACCTTCACTAATAAAAAAAAGCTAAAGGAGTTCATCACCACCAAACCAGAATTATATGAATTGCTGAAGGGGGTTCTTTCGGAAGAGAAAGTAAATAAAGATAAAAATTATGAACAACAAATATGTAACTATCAACAAGTGAATCTAAAAACCAAAAAAATTAAAAGAAAATCTGATGAACAATATTAACTGTTGAATATAATAGAATCAGAGGTATGGAAGGGGAGTGAACTGACGATTCTTGGGGAAAAGGGGAGAGGGGGTTGTGGGAAGAGACTGAACATAAACTGTGTACTTATGGATGAGGACAATGGGGGGTTGGGAAAGGGCAGAGGGTGGGGTGGAAACCTGGTGGAGGAGAGCAATGGAAGGGGGAGAGAAAAAAAAAGGAACATTTGTAATAATATGAACAATAAAAATTTATTTTAAAAAATCTCTGCAAATCACTGCAGTGTGACATTTTTAATATAATTAATGTCTTCTATCTGGAAAAAAAAAAAAGGTCTTTATTTGAAGTATAAATCCAAATCAAATATGTTAAAACTAGCCTTCCCTTTAATATATCTATGCAGCAAAAAATTAATATTCGAATTATAACTTTGTGGTTAAAGTGAAGGGGAAATTGATGCAACTGTCTATTGAAATCAGGGCACTTTAACAGTAATGAAATCTGACAGACACTACCTCTGCCAGGTAATCAAAGTACATATCAAAGAGTGAGAAATCGCCCTGACCAGTTTGGCTCAGCGGATAGTTTGTTGACCTGCAAACTCAAGGGTCCCAGGTTTGATTCCAGTCAGGGGTGTGTGCCTTGGTTTCGGGCACATCCCCAGTAGGGGGTGTGCCGGAGGCAGCTGACTGATGTTTCTCTCTCATCAATGTTTGTGACTCTATCCCTCTCCCTTCCTCTCTGTAAAAACATCAATTATATATATATATATATATATATATATATATATATATATATATATATATAAATATAAAGAGTGAGAAATCATTTTAGTAGCGTACACCCTCAATATGAGAAATGAAGGGCACTTACCTCCTTGGTCCTCCTCCCCAAGCCCTAACCCCAGTTTAATCATGAGAAACACATCAGACAGATCTCCACTGCAGGACAACATGTCTAAGTGGTCTTCTGTGAAACTATAAAGAAAGTCATAACAGCCAAAGGTGGTTATATCCATCAACTAATGAATGGATAAATTAATGTGATCTATCCATTCAATAGAATTTTATTTAGCCGTAAAAAGGAATGAAGTCCTGATAGATGCTACAACATCGATGAACCTCAAGAACATTGTGCTCAGTGAAGGAAGCCCGATATAAAAGGCCACACATTGTGTGATCCCATTTCTATGAAATTCTAGAATACACAAATTAATAAAAACAGAAAGTAGATTAGTGGTTGCCAGGAGCTGCAAGGAGGGGAGAATGGGGAGTGACTGCTACATGGATATGTGGTTTCTTACAGAGGTGAAGGAAGTGTTATGGGATTAGATAGCACAATTTTTTTTTCTTTAAACATATTTTTTATTGATTTCAGAGAGGAAGGGAGAGGGAGAGAGAGAAACATCAATGATGAGAAAAAATCATTGATTGACTGCCTCCGGAAAGCCCCACACTGGGGATCGAGCCTGCAACCTGGGCATATGTGATCTTCTGGTTCATAGGTCAATGCTGAACCTCTGAGCCAAGCTGATTTGGCTTTTTTTTTTTTTTTTTTTAATATAAGATAGCACAACCAAAACTAGTTTGGCTCAGTGAATAGAGCATCGGTCTGTGGACTGAAAGGTCCCAGGTTCGATTCCAGTCAAGGGCATGTACGTTGGTTGCGGGCACATCCCCAGTAGAGAGTGTGCAAGAGGCAGTTGATCGATGATTCTCTCTCATCGATGTTTCTAACTCTCTATCCCTCTCTCTTCCTCTCTGTAAAAAATCAATAAAATATATATTTTTTAAAAAGATAGCACAATTTCTGAATGCACTAAAGTCCACTGAATTGTATACTTTTAAAGGGTAGATATAATATGTGAATTATATCTCAACTAAAAAATAAACGACGAAGTCTGAGAAACCATCACACAAACATAATTACAAACACAACGCCTAAATGGAATGTGATATCCTGGGTGGGGTCCAGGAACAGAAAATATGCATTCAGTAAAACATGAGGAAATCTGAGCAAATCACAGACTGAAGTTAAGAACAATGTAGTGCCCAGCTGGTGTGGCTCAGTGGCTGAGCGTCCACCTATGAACAAAGATTTTGCTAATTCTATTCCTGGTCATGGCACATCTCCAGATTGCAGGCTCAGTCCCTTGTAGGGGGCCTGCAGGGAACAGCCAATTGATGTTTCTCTCTTATTAATGTTTCTCTCTTTATATTCCTCTCTTTCTCAAATCAATGACACATATTTTTTAAAAGAATAATATATCAATATCGGTTCATTCATCTGACAAATAGACAATAATAATGCGATATGTTTGTAATACCAGAGAATCGTGGGGGAAAGGTGTCGTGTCTGTAGGAAATCTGTGTACATACTGTCTTTGCAACTTTCCTGTTAATGTAAAAAACTGTTCTCCAATAGAAAGCTGATTGAAAGACACAATCAGGTTGCACCTAGTTCTGATCATTTGGGCCACTTAAAAAAACACCGGGCTCCTTGCCTCTGTCTGTAAGGACACACAGGCAACTGATTTAGTCGCCAGGAAAGCTGCCCATTTGGAAATGAAGCCCAACTGTGGCACGCTGGGCCCCGGGGAGGCTGCTGGGTGAGGTGAGGATAAACACCAGTGCTTCTATTCTCAGTCAGTGGCCCTCCCCTCTGACCATCCTTCCGTCCCCTTCAGTTTGACTTTATCGCCCCAGGGCCTGAATTATCCTGTCTGGCGCAGTCCTGATTCCTGGGGACTTTGGGTAGTGAAAATTATTGGGAGATTTCAGTGGAACTGCCTGAAAGAAAACAACTCAGGTTTTTTGTTTTTTTGTTTGTTTGCTTTTAATTTTTTATTTATATATTTTTATTTATTTATTTTTTTTACAGAGAGGAAGGGAGAGGGATAGAGAGTTAGAAACATTGATGAGAGAGAAACATTGATCAGCTGCCTCCTGCACACCCTCTACTGGGGATGTGCCCACAACCAATGTACAAGCCCTTTACCAGAATCAAACCTGGGTCCCTTCAGTCTGCAGGCCAAGGCTCTATCCACTGAGCCAAACCGGTTTCGGCTTTGTTTTATTTTTTAAACAGGTGATTGACTTCAACATTAATGCCAATGCTGTGATCCGGGAAATCAGATGATGCAACGCTAACCAGGAGCACTGGATTGTGAAGTGACAGGGGACTGTAGGTGGCATCCAGGACACCTGTTTCCAGGTGTGCACTGGTGCGCAGCCCTGAGAGGCTGCTCTTTTTTTAAAAAAAAATATATTTTATTGATTTTATACAGAGGAAGAGAGAGAGAGAGTTAGAAACATCGACGAGAGAGAATCATCGATCAGCTGCCTCCTGCACATCCCCCACTGGGGATGTGCCCGCAACCAAGGTACATGCCCTTGACCGGAATCGAACCCGGGACTCTTCAGTCCCTAAGCCGATTCTCTATCCACTGAGCCAAACCGGCCTCGGCGAGAGGCTGCTCTTGAAGAAACACCGGGAAGAGTGACATATTAAATGAAAAAGAGCCACCGGGCTGGGAGCATGGGTCCTATGAAAGTCTGTGTGAAATTGTAGTTGAGGAACTTAAAACATGTGGGAAAACAGGGTTGTGGATACCACCCCGGTGGACATTCTGAGAAATCATTTAAATTCACTACAATTACATTTTAACAACAATAAAAACAGCAACGGGCAACTTATTTATTTATTTATTTATTTATTTTTAATATATTTTATTGATTTTTTTACAGAGAGGAAGGGAGAGGGATAGAGAGTTAGAAACATCAATGAGAGAGAAACATTGATCAGCTGCGTCCTACACACCCCCTACTGGGGATGTGCCCGCAACCAATGTATAATACATGCCCTTGACCGGAATCGAACCTAGGACCTTTCAGTTCACAGATCTATGCTCTATCCACTGAGCCAAACTGGTTTCGGCTATTTATTATTTTTAATTTTCACCCAAGGATATTTTCCCACTGATTTTTAGAGAGAGGGAAAGACATAGAAATATTGATGTGAAAGGAATAGTACATAGTTTGGTTGTCTCCTGCATGCTCCCTGACCAGGGGAGGAGCTTGCAATGGAGGTACATGCCCTTGACCAGAATCAAACCTGGGATCCTTTGGTCCATAGGTCGACTCTATCTACTGAACCAAACTGACTAGGGCTTATTTCCTTTTTCAAAGAAATTTTGGTGGCTGGGCTGGGAGCAACCAGGCCCATAGCAGCCAGGTCGAGAGCAGTCAGTCCCAGAGCAGCAGCAACCAAGCCAGAGCAACAGGGTCGGGAGTAGCCAGGCCCAGAGTAGCCCGGTAGGGAGCAGCCAGGCCTGGAGCAGCAGCAGCCAGGCAGGGAGCAGCAGTGGCCAGACCCAGAGCAGCTGGTTGTGGAGTGAACCAGAGCAACAGAGGCCAGGTCCAGAGCATCCAGGCCCGGAACAGCTCGCTCCTCGCCTGCCCATGCCCCAGGGCTGCCTCTCAGACATGGCAGGAAACTTTTGGGGGAACTTGAGGGTCTGCTGAATCAAGTGATGAAGGCTTAGATCTGGATGTGTTGTTATTATAGCGCTGGGGTGTTGATCTGTGAGTGCCTTGTGTGGGGTCTGGATGAGGTTGGTTGATCTATTTGGAAATGTCTTTTGTGTGAAGTGTATCCTTGGGCATGTGGAGGTATTATTGATTGGAGAAAATGCTAAGTAACTGATTTACTACCTGAAAAATGTAAAGTTCTAAAAGTTTAAGGTCTCTTGCCAAAAAGAGGTTTTAAAGCTAACACCTTAATTTTAATGGAGAAAGGGAATGACAAGCCCTTCCCACCCAGAATAGGTAATCCAATTCCAGCCAGCAGCTATCTTTAAACAATGTGTTCATTTACATTTGAATGGCTACACCTTTTGATAGCCTAAGGGCAAGTTTACATGTAAACAAGTTTGCTTCTCAATTCCCAGGGCAGAAAAAACAAGCTTTAAATTATTAAATTTTAAAATTTATTCTTAAAAGTGTAAAAGTTTATTAATTAAAAACAACAACAACAACAACAACAACAACAAAAAGGAGATTGAAAAACCTGATGAACAATATTAGCTGTTGATTGTAGTAGAGTCAGAGATATGGGAGGGGAGTGGACTGACAGTTCTGGGGGGAAGGGGGAGTGGTAGATGCGGGAAGAGACTGAACATAAACTGTGCACCTTTGGATGAGGACAATGAGGGGTGGGGAAAGGGCAGAGGATGGGGTGGGAACCTGGTGGAGGGGGGAAAAATAAGGAACTTTTGTAATAATATGAACAATAAAGATTGATTTAAAAATAAATATAAATAAATAAATAAATAAATAAATAAATAAATAAATAAATAAAAGAAATTTTGGGAATAAGCCCAAGTACTAAGGTCGAGGCCTGAGTCAGTCTGGATACAACCTTGGGAGAGGCCTGACCCAAACCAATTCAAAAAAAGCCATCACTGGAAGAGCCAAATTCCTGCCTCTTTAGAGTTCCTAAGCAGTCTTTTGAAATTCATGGCAGGGATAGTAATAATCTTGGGAGCCGAGGCTTGCCATTTGGGAGGTTGCAAAAGAGAGGCCTTTTATTTTAAGGTCTCAAAACTTTGGTTTTGAGTCTCAAAATGTTGGTTTCAAAAGCAAATTCCTGAAGGAATCTTGGAGTAAACATTACACCACAACAGACAATGCCTCTGCAAGGTAAACTGATGAAAAGTCAGATTAACCTGTCCCTGAGGCAAAAAAAAATAAAAAAATAAAACCCTCCACATACACACACACACAAAAAAACCTGGATCGAGGATGCGGGGGGGATTAAAAAAAAAAACCTGGGGAGTGAGTGAAACTGTGCCATGAGCTGACGAATTGTTAAAATTGTTTTCATATTCTGTTCTCCTTCCTTTTGTATCTTTTTGGGATTTTTCCATAATAAAAATTTTGCTCTTGTTAGTTTTATTGTTGCAGCTGGGAGGACAGCAAGAAGTGGTGGTGTCTGGACCAGGTTGGCTGTGATGAAGAGGACAGAAAGGACTGGAGGGAAGCAGAAAAATTAAAAATATACCTGGTGGGCTCTGGCTGGAGTGGCTCAATAGTTGAATGGCATCTAGTGTACCAAAAGGTCATAAGTTGATTCCCTGTCTGGACTGATGTCCAGGTTTCAGGTTTGATCCTCTGTTGGGGTGTGTGCTGGAGGCTACCAATTAATGTTTCTCTCTCACATCAATATTTTTTTAAAAAAATCTTTATTACAAAAGTTCCTCATTTTCCCCCCTCCACCAGGTTCCCACCCCATCCTCTGCCCTTTCCCCACCCCCCACTGTCCTCATCCATAGGTGCACAGTTTATGTTCAGTCTCTTCCCACACCCCTGACTCCTTTTTTCCCCGAGAATTGTCAGTCCACTCCCCTTCCGTACCTCTGATTCTATTATATTCACCAGTTAATATTGTTCATCAAGTTTTTTAATTCCCTTGGTTTTTAGATTCACTTGATAGTTACATATTTGTTGTTCATAATTTTTATCTTTATTTACTTTCTCTTCCAAAAGAACCCCCTTCAGCAATTCATATAATTCTGGTTTGGCAATGATGAACTCCTTTAGATTATTTTTATTTGTGAAGCTCTTTATCTGGCCTTCGATTCTGAGTGATAGCTTTGCTGGGTAGAGTATTTTTGGCTGTAGGTTTTTGTTATTCATCACCTTGAATATTTCTTGAAATTCCTGTCTGGCCTGCATGGTTTCTATTGAGAAATCAGCTGACAATCGTATGGGTGCTCCTTTATAGGTAACTACATGCTTTTCTCTTGCAGCTTTTAATATTCTCTCTTTGTCTTTTGCTCTTGGAATTTTAATTATGATGTGTCTTTGTGTGGTCCTCTTTGGGTTCCTTTTGTTTGGAGTTCTGTGTGCTTCCTGGACTTGTAAGTCTATTTCTTTCCCCAGGTGGGGGAAGTTTTCTGTCACTATTTCTTTCAATATGTTTTTGGTATCTTGCTCTCTCTCTGGGACGCCCATAATTCTGATGTTGGTTCGCTTGAAGTTGTCCCAGAGGTTTCTTACACTATTTTCAACTTTCTGGATTCTCTTGTCTTCTTGCTTCTGCAGAGGAATGTCTTCTGGCTCTTTGTGTTCCAAATTTTTGACTTGATTCTTGCGATCTTCCATTCTGTTTTTAGGACTCTGTATAATATTTTTTATTTCAGAGAATGTATTCTTTATTTCTAGTTGATCCTTTATTATTTCTAGTTGATCCTTTTTCATATCTTCACAGGTCTTGTTTATTTTATTGGCCTTTTTTAGGAGATTCTTGAAAAACCTTATAAGCATGGTTTTGAACTCTATATCCAGTAGCTTTTTGTCCTTCATTTCTTTCGTTTGTGATCTTTTTCTTTGTCTCGGTATTTTCGCTGCTTCCCTGAGTTGGTAGGGTGGGAGGATCAGCTGTATCTATGCCAGGAGACAGCCTTATTTGACTAGACTTGGAAAACTGCAAGAGCCTCTGTGCTCAACTTGGATGGGGCGGAGTTTCAGGGTGGAGCCTACAGCCTTGGCTTCTGCTTAGCCCGGTCCTATGAGGTTCCTGAGTCTCAGTGTTCCTCCGTGTCCTTTGGTACTCGCTGCAAGCACCTCTGGGAGTTTCGCCCGCTACCAGACAGTCTAGTCTCTCCCACAACGAGCCCGCAACTGGGGTTCAGTGCAGTTGGAAGTGGGGTTAAGAGCAGTCTGGAGCTTATGTCTCCTTCTCGCTATGGCAATCCAGCAGCTCAATCAACAGTCTGTCCTCTGCGCGAAATGTGCATGACTTGGGGGCTCTGCCTTTCACCACTCCCCTGAGCTTCCACCTTACAGCCCAGATTCCCTCTGTATATGTCTGGGTCCCCAGGGTTTCACTCAGAACTGGGGTTCAGTGCTTTTGGAACTGGGATTCAGCACAGTCTGGAGTTTTTATCTCCTTCCCGCTAGGGAACACTAACCAGGCACTCAGCCGCCCCTCCTCTCCGGCTCCATCCTCTCCGCGCATGCAACGTGTCTCCATACCTTAGGCTTTTACAGCTTCTCTGATTTTCCTTCTGGTTTTCTCTTTCCTTCTAGTTGTAGAATTTCCAGTCAGTCAACTTTCCTGTAGTTCTAGATAATGTTCACTTTATATTTTAGTTGTATTTTTTGAAATTGTTGTGTGAGGCTATAGTTAGGTGGTTACCTATGCCGCCATCTTGGTTTCTCCTCTCTCACATTAATATTTATCTCTCTCCCTCTTCCATCCTCTCCCTCTAAAATAAAATTTAAAAAATCAATAATATATATATATATTTGAGAGAGAGAGAGAGAGAGAGAGAGAGAGAGAGAGAGAGAGAGAGGCCTGGTGCACAAAATTTGTGCACTGATAGGATCCCTAGGTCTGTCTGGCAATCAGGGCTGATCTGTGGGGCGACCGACGAGGAGATTGGGGGGAGGGGGGTCCTGGCACTAGCCTTGGCAGGCCTGGGGCCTGTGGGCTGGGGGCAGCTCCTGCATTGAGTGTCTGCCCCCTGGTGGTCAGTGCGTATTATAGTGACTGGTCATTCCACCATTTGTTTGATTTACATATTAGGGTTTTATTATATTGGAGATATGTAATAAATATATCACTTTGAGAGCTTAATCTGCCTGGCACTTGGCCCTTGGGGAGAGAAGATGGGCTGAGGGAAGAGAAATATTGGGTTTGCAAGTGGGGTTGTGTTCCTAAGGAGGGTCTCTGCCATGGACACCATCTACAGTCTGAAGGACTTTAGAAACACTACTTGCTACAATGCAGATGGACCTCAAGAACTACAATAAGTGAAAAAAGCCAGAAAGCCTCCAAAATTCTCCCACATTGCACATCCTGCAATGAGACAGACATGAGCAGAGCAAGGACAATGGGCCAGGTACAGAAGGTCATCAGGGTGGAAAGCCCCAGGTACCTAGCAAAGGACAATCCATTGTAGGATGGGACCTCACCCCCAGGATGACTTTTCCTCCCTTAGCACAACACTGATCATGTGTTTAGACCCTTTGACCTTTCTTCCTCGAGATAACATCTAGGACTCAGTTCTATTTCAGCTCCAGGCCTAGATAAGCAACTAAACCAGCCTTGGCTGACATCAGGACCAGCAGCATTGAATGCCAGCCAGTCAATCAGTGGAGACCACAACCCTTAATGGATTCACCTGGAAAACTGCTGAATATTCTGTTAACATTTCCCCTGGGACTTTCCCTAAAATCTCTGCTCTTAAAACTCTCAGGACAGAGGACCCAGGGTGCTCTCCCTCCAGGAAGCATGCCCCTGCCTTTTCCTTTTTCTTCCCCCTTTACCTCCCCCTATCTCAGGCAAGTTACCATTAGCTTCCTCCCAAGCTCCAAGGGCCCTTCCTTTACCTCCATAACTCCTTTCCTAAGCCTATTTCTTCTAGGAAATACTTTTTCTACTTCTGTGATTTACCCAATAAATGTTCTCTTATAGTTTGGGTCTTGGGTCTGAATTCTTTTCTACCTGGAATCCAAGTACCGAGGTTGCTGAACCCATGGGGGTTAGACACTTGGTGCTGTTCCACCGCCTACAACACTTCCATCTATCTATTCATTCAACAAATGTGGGGGCCTGCTGTCTGTCAGCAAGGCCCCATTGAGGTGATGAGCAGGGATATGGAGGTGAACCAGAGCAAATCCAGGGTAAATGGGAGTTTCGTTGAGTTGAAGAGCTTTGCTAGGTGAAGAAGAGGAGAGATGCAGGTTGAGTTGGGAGGTGCTAAGAGAACTGGAAACCCTCTTCTCTGATGCTGGAGGTGAGGTCAGGTGAGCAAGGGGCTATACGGATAGCTTCCACAGTATTTAGGACCCTTACAACTATGCATGATGTTGGGTCTGTGCCAGAAAGCTTTAAGAACTTCATAAATATCAATATTAATCCACTGAGTGTTTTGACAGCCCCATGAAACAAGTATTGTTATTGTTCCCATTTGACAGTAAGTCAGTGGTAGGGCAGGATTCAAACCCACAAAGTCTATGACCCCTTACTAATCTTGCCCACTTTCATATCTCCCATACACACTGAACACCAATTCTACCTGGCTGTTGCCTTTCCACAGTTCAGGTCTCAGCTTGGAGGTCACTTCCTCCAAGAAGCCTTCTATGATCATTTGTTAAGAGTGGACTCCTCCTGCTACTCTCTGTGGCAGAGTTCTATTAGTTTTTCTCAGAGCACTTAACAGTTTGTGATGATTTTGTTTGTTGTTTTACTTATCATCTGTCTTCACCACTAGTCTATATGTTTATGAGGACAGAAGCCCGTCTGTCTTGTTCACTATTAATTATATCACCAGGTCTTATCTCAGGGCCTGGCTCAGACTAAGAGCTTAATAAGTATTAAATGTACCTGGAGCCCTAGCTGGTGTGGTTCAGTGAACTGAGTGTTGTCCGGTGCACAGAAAGGTCATGGGACTTTCAATTGCCAATCAGGGCGCATACCAGTGAGCGCCGAAGGGAACCTATGGTTCTATCTCACATCAATGTTTCTCTCTCTCCCTCTCCCTTCCTCTCTCTCTAAAAATCAATAAAAAACATTTGAAATAAATAAATGCACCTGGAGCATACTTGAGTAATTAAGTAAATGAATCTAACATACAATACACACTGGTGTCATGTTTCTATAGGCCTGACATACGCAAATTATACTGTTTTTCAAATATTAATTAATGAAGCCTGTGGAATTTCCCTGAGGGGTTGGCTGGGGTGCTTCCATGTGGATGATCCAAGACACAAATAGAAGGAAATGATTTATTCTCAGTCACTGATGACTCAGTGTCTGGGAATAGAAACACACTCCAAAACCTTTGCTCTAATTAGTCAAGGTAATTATTAGGTACAATAATTAGGCAGGCATGACCTCAGCTAGGCTGCTCATAACCTCTCTAGGATATAAGATCTGTACTAATTTTGCTTTAATGAATGTATTTGTTGTGCCTTGGCACTCCCCCAAAAATTTTTTTGCTTTTTTCTGAGTGATCAAACATTAGTCAGGGACTGGGGAGAGGGAGGAATGAGGAGTGACTGCCTCATGGGTACAGGGTTTTCTTTTGGGGTGCTAAAATTGTCTTGGAAGTAGATAGTTGTGGTGATTGCACAACATTGTGAATGTACTAAATTGTTCATATTTTTAATGGTTAATGTTAATTTAATGTTATGTGAATCCAACTCAATGAAAGCACAGCCCTAACTACAGGGAGCTTCCTTTCACCCACTTCCACTCACCTGCTGGGATGTGTGAGAAGTCTAAATATTTCACACACATAGCTTTTTTCCTCACTGTCCTGAGACTGGGAACCCTGTGTGGTAGTCATCTTGCAACTTCTCCAGGGAGGAAAGGTCCTTTCAATTCTGAAAACTATGTGGCGCTTACTTCCTAAATTGCAAAGAAAGGAATTTACATTTGTTTATTAGTCCTACTATGTGCTAGGCTCTATTTCCATCAGCCCTCTTAACCTTCTCCCTCCCAACCCATTTAATTTTTCTTCACTCTGCTTATCACCAGCTAACATTACATTGTATGTACCTACTAGAGGCCTGGTGCATGAAATTCATGCATGTCCCTCTTCCCACCCTGCACCTTCTCCAATCTGGGACCCTTTGAGAGTCCCCGTCTGATGGCCTGGTCATCCCTAACTGCCCACAACTGCCCTCCCCTGAAGGCCATCTTGTGGCGGCCATCTTGTGTCTTGGAGTGACAGTCAATTTCATATTACTCTTTGTTATTTTCCCCCACTAAATTGTAAGCTCTGTGAGTTAAGAGATTTTGTCTGATTTGCTTAATACCATATTTCCTGTGCATGGCACACAGGAGGTGCTTAATAAATATTGATTAGCCTGGCCAAGGTGGATCAGTGGTTGAGCATCAACCTATGAACCAGAGGTCATGGTTGGATTCCCTGTCAGGGCACATGCCCAGGTTGCACACTGGGGAGAGTGCAGTGTGCAGAAGGCACCTCATCAATGACTCTCATCCTTGATGTTTCTATCTTTCCCTCTCTCTCTCCATTCCTCTCTGACACCAAAATAAATAAATAAATAAATAAATAAATAAATAAATAAATAAAACCAAGTACCGATTAGGGGAAGGAGCTAACAAGACAGGTATTAGCATCTCCAGGATACAGGTGGGGAAATGTGGGCTCAGTGATTTGTCTCATGGTTAGTAAGTAGCAGACACTGAATTTTAACTAGAGAGGGGTGGGGACTTCTGGGAGCACAGCCCTAACTGGGAGCTTCCTTTCACCCACTTCCTGCTGGGATGAGTGAGAAGTCTACATATCAAAGGCAAAAAGGTGATGACTCAATGCCTTTGACTAAGAAGTCCAAGCCAGGGAAATCACGACCCAAAGCTGAGTCATCACTTCCGCTTCCCTCGAGGCCGCCTCTTTCACCTCTCCAGTTCTTGGCCTCCAGAGCTCTTTCCTGGGGTGACGCCAGGGGCTCCACATAGTCCAAGCTCATTTTTCACCCAACTCTGCCCTCTTGACAGGGATGGTCTGACCCAGATGAAACCACAGCTGTGTTTCCAGGCCAGCACCGATCTGGATGCAAGAATGGAGGCCCCTTGCCGAAACCGGTTTGGCTCAATGGATAGAGCATAGGCCTGCAGACTGAAAGGTCCCAGGTTTGATTCCGGTCAAGGGCATGTACCTTGGTTGTGGGCACATTCCCAGTGGGGGGCGTGCAAGAGGCAGCTGATCGATATTTCTCTCTCATCGATGTTTATAACTCTCTATCCCTCTCTCTTCCTCTCTGTAAAAAAAACAAACAAACAAACAAACAAAAAACACAATAAAATATATTAAAAAAAAGAAAAAAAGAAAGAATGGAGGCCCTTGCAAGATCTGAACACCTGGCGGTGGCAAGGCCTTGAGGAGCGCTCCTGCTATGAGGGTTTCTTGGCTGGAAGGCCCCAGCAGTAACCCCGTGCATACCTGCCTTATTTCAAACACGAATTAAATCTAATATTTTAAAAAAAGAACACGAGTCTTAACATTGGAAAGAGATGGCATCGTCACGTGTATCTATGTCTTTGGGCACTCGTAGCTCTTTCTAGGGACTTCTACAAACTTTAAACCTTTGAGGAATATTGTTAGATTGCCTACCCAAAAGGAAATCCCAGTTTGTATTCCGTCATCAGTGTAGGAGCACTCGATCCCCACACTTTCGCCAACTCTGTGCTTAACCTAAAAATAAAAGACCCTTCAAAGTGAGAGGCAACCAGCATTTATTTTGGATCAATAACAATTCAGGAAGCACCAATTCTGGCAGAAGCCCAAATAGTGTTCTTATTAGGGGACAAAGGCAATGGATAGTTATAGTGAAGGGAAGGGGAACAATTACATCAATAGAAGGAACCCATTTCTGAAGTAGGTGGAGGGAATGGCACCAGGTGTCTGATGGGTAGGGTCAGACCAAACCTGGGTTCAGCAACCTCAGTACTCAGGAAAGAATTCAGAGCAAGATCCAAACTGCAGGAGAACATTGGGTAAATCACAGAGGTAGAATAATTCCTAGAAGAAATGAGCTTAGGAAAGGAGTTATGGAGGAAAGGAAGGGCCCTTGGAGCTTGGGAGTGAGGAAGGTAATAGTAATATGTGACGAGGTGGAGGGGTGGGGTGGATGGAGGCAAGGGTAGGAAAAAGCACTGATGTGCCCCCAAGAGGAAGAACGCATTGGGTGCTCTGTGCTAAGGGTTTTAAAGGCAGAGACTTTAGGGAAGTCCCAGGGAAAGATCTCAATAGAATATTCAGCAAAATTTCAGGTGTGTCCTTTCAGGGTTGTAGTCATCACTGATGGACTGGCTGGAACAAGGGCAGGGAGTCAGTATTCAAAGCAGCTGGTCCTGACGTCAGCCTTGGCTGGTTCTGTTGCATATCTGGGCCTGGAGCTGAGATACAGCTGAGGCCTAGATGTTATCTCTGGGAGGATAGATCAGGGGCTCCAAAGCACAGGACCAGTGATACACTAGGGGAGGAGAGGTCATCCTGCGGGGGGAGGTCCTACTCTACAATTGGGCTAGGCACCTGGGGCTTTCCATCCTGGTGACCTTCTGTTCCAGGCCCATAGTCCTTGCTCTGCTCTGCTCAGGTCTGCCTAACTGCCTGCAGCATTTCTACTGGTGTTGATAACGTAACATAGTGATGCTAATTCTAAACCTTGTTTTAATTTTCAGTCCAGTAGTCACAATAACTACTCACTATTTTTCTCATTATTTTTATATATAACAATGAGAAATAATTTTTATATATAATATAAAATAATGAGAAATAATCATGTTTCTCATGATTTTTACAAAAGGTTTTGTTTGTTTTGGTGTGTGTGTGTGTGTGTGTGTGTGTGTGTGTGTTTGGGGGGGGGGCGGGGGGGGGAGACAAGGTTGCTTAGACCAATCCAAAGTCATTTTGTCCTGTTTTAACATTCCAAAGGTTTGAGACATTCGATGTGCAAGACTTCCTCTGGGATGGCAGCTTGGACTCCATTTTGAAGTGATTCAGTTTATATTATTGTTTACACCTGGATATACATTGCCACTGGATGGGGAGTGTGTTACTTTGTATTTCCCAGATTACCAGAGTGCTCAAGCATCTTTTCAAATGTTTTTGATAACCATTCTATATTATCTTCTGTGAATGACCTGTTAGAATTTACTAGGCTTGTGGATATTTAAGTTTTGTTCTCAATGTGCCCCAGTTCCACCCGCTATTGGCTCCTTATGTTCCAAATCCTCTCCCCTTTCCTGTGAGAACAGTCCTGTGTCCCCCCTTCTCTCCAATCCCTTGTGTAGTCACATTCACGGCCTTCCACCTAGAGCACATGTGTCAAACACAAGGCCCGCAGGTCAAATCCGTCCCGCCAGGCCTTGCAATGTGGCCCGCACCGCGCTGTCATCACTGCACTCCGCTGCGTTTCCATCACAATGACAGTTTATGACTGTTCAGTAAACCATTCGGCCCGCGATTTAGGCTGGATTTTAGATTTTGGCCCCTTCTCTGATTGAGTTCGACACCCCTAACCTAGAGGGAGCTAACAGGTCTTCTTCATTGCCCGGGCCATGGTGATTGGCTTAGGGCAGAGCCATGATCCAAGAATGACCAGCCAGAGAAAGCAAGGCTCCGTTCCTCGATTCCTTTAGTACTATCAGGCAGAGAGACTCTGTTCCTCGCATTTGGTTCGGTGGTATTGTTACTAGAAAGGGGACCTGGCCCTTCGCAGGTCTGCCTAGGGCCAGCCGGCAGTGTGTACGTTCTTGACTTCATGCAGGAAAAGTTTCACAATGAACCAGGAGGTCGTAGTTCAATTCCTGGTCAGGGCACATGCCTAGATTGAAGGCTCAGTTCCTGGTGAACAATGAGGGAATGTTTGTTAAAGCTGGGTATGATAAACAAGAAAGGCTTAGCATAGAGGAAGCAACAGGAGAGCCTAGGTTAGGATGCCTTAGCTCTCTGGGAAGTCAGAGAAAAGGGCACCTTGGGGTCAGGTTCAGAGGATTAGCCTGGGATGAGTTGTGGCTGCCCATTGTTCCTTTGGTTGCAAGCCTGGCAGGGTCCCTCAGGGTTTAGGAGATGTGTGCCTGGGGCGGGGGAAGAAGAGAGGGAAGAAGAAGGAAAAGGGAATGGCGGGGGCTGCTCCCCAGAGGGAGAGCAGGTGCTGGGTCCTTCGTCTTGAGGCTTTATCCCTCTCTTACAGGCTGGAATCTTAGGGGAGGTCTCAGGGGAGAGTTTCAGCAGAATCTTCATCCGTTTTCTAAGTGTGCTCCTTCAGGGTCATGGTCTCCACTGATTGGTCAGTGTCAGGACAGGGGGCTTTAGTCACTGCAGCTGGTCCTGGTGTCACTGACCTGGTTTTGCTGCTTCTCTGGGCCTGGAGCTGAAATACAACTGAGGGCTAGACATTCTGTATCTGCTGAGACTTGCTCTGCCCCTTTGTTCAGCTCTCGCTCTCTGTTTCCCATTCCATTTGTCCTGGCAGCCTGGCCTGTCTTAATATGAGGAACCTGAAGTTTCCAGGGATCTGTAAGAGGAGCTGGAAAAGGAAGATACCACCGAGAAGGCAAAGCTGAGGAATGCAGAGATTCAGAGTTTGGATGTGTGATTATCTGAGCTCCTGATCCAGCCTCATCCAACATCTAACTACATACACTGGAACTTTCGGATGTGAAAGTTAATACATTTCTTTGTTATAATTATCATTTCTAAACAGCTTAAATTGAGATTGGTGTGTGTGTGTGTGTGTGTGTGTGTGTGTGTGTGTGTGTGTTTAGAGAGAGAGGAAGGGAGAAGGAGAAGAGATAGAAACATTGATGAGAGGGAAACACTGACACAGATCAGCTGCTTCAGGGACTTCTTGCTGGAAATCAAGCCCACAGCCCAGACATATGCCCTGAATGGGAATCCAACCTGTTACCTCCTGGTACATGGGTCAACACACAAACACTGAGCCACACCAACCAGGCTGTGTGTGGTTTTTTGTGGTGGTGGTGTTGGTTTTGTTTTTGTTTTGTTTGTTTTTTGAAATTTTATTGCAGAAATTCATATAGTTTTTAAAACATTTGGATTGAGAATCAATGGCATTCATATACATATATATTTTTTATTTTTAAAAAAATATATTTTATTAATTTTTATACAGAGAGGAAGGGAGAGAGATAGAGAGTTAGAAACATCAATGATCAGCTGCCTCTTGCACACCCCCTACTGGGGATATGCCCGCAACCAAGGTACGTGCCCTTGACCGGAATTGAACCCGGGACCCTTCAGTCCCCAAGCCGGCGCTCTGTCCATTGAGCCAAACCCGTCCCGGCTATATTTTATTTTTTACAGGGAGGAAGAGAGAGGGATAGAGAGTTAGAAACATCGATGAGAGAGAATCATCGATCAGCTGCCTCTTGCACACCCCTTACTGGGGATGTGCCAGCAACCAAGGTACATACCCTTGACCAGAATTGAACCCAGGACCCTTCAGTCCGCAGGTTGATGCTCTATCCACTGAGCCAAACCGGTTTCGGCACGTTTTTTCTTTTAATTTCCTATGCTGTAATGAGTCTAATTAATACACATGCCTAGAATGAACAAAACGCATTTACATTTAGGCCAACTTGGTTCTCCCGCCTGAAGACACATGGATGGGCTTCTAGACCTGCCCGGAAGTGAAGTGTGAGTATTCTTCTTCTTTTTTTTAATGCTAAACAAAATGGAAGGCATAAGCCCCACTGTTTTGGAGGGAGGCAAGGTAGGCATAGAAAAGGCAATGCCGCCGAAGCTGGTTTGGCTCAGTGGTAGAGCGTCGGTCTGCGGACTGAAAGGTCCCAGGTTCAATTCCAGTCAAGGGCATGTACATCAATTGTGGGCACATCCCCTGTAGGGGGTGTGCAAGAGGCAGCTGGCTGATGTTTCTCTCTTATCAATGTTTCTAGCCCTCTATCTCTCTCCCTTCCTCTCTGTTAAAAATCAATAAAATATATTTAAAAAAAAAAAAAAAAAGAATAAAAAGAATTAAAAAAAAAAAAAAAAAGGCAATGCCTCGTGGCTCAGTTGGTTGGGTGTCGTGCTGTGTACTAAGAAGTAGCTGGTTTGATTCCTGGTCAGACACATGCCTGGGTTAAGGGCTCAATCCGGGTGGGGGGTCTGGGGGGCAGAGAACAATGTTTCCCTCTCACAGTGACACTTCTCTCTCTTTCTCTCCCTCTCACTTCCTCTCGCTCCAAAAAAGCAATAAACAATCTTTTAAAGAAAGACAGAGAGAAAGCAAGAAAGGGAGGGAGGAAGAAGAAAGGGAAATGCCTGGCATAGCGGATCCTGAGAAACCTTTTTTAAAGATGAGCCTTCTGCCTGGCCAGCATGGCTCAGTGGTTGGGCATCTACCTATGAACTAGGAGGTCACTGTTCCATTCCCGATTCCTAGTTGGGCCACAGGCCCAGGTCGTGGTCTCAATCCCCAGTGTGGGGCAAGTGGAAGGCAGCTGATCAATGATTCTCTCTCATCATTGCTGTTTCTGTCTCTCCCTCTCCTTTCCTCTCTGAAATCAATAAAAATACTTTAAAAATACATTTTATTGACTTTTTACAGAGGGAGAAGGATAGAGAGTTGGAAACATCAATGAGAGAGAAACATCCATCAGCTGCCTCCTGCACACTCCCCTACTGGGGATATGACCGCAACTAAGGTACATGCCCTTGACCGGAATCGAACCTGGGACCTTTCAGTCCACAGGCTGATGCTTTATCCACTGAGCCAAACCGGTTTTGGCAATAAAAATATTTTTAAATAAATAAATAAAAGATGAGCCTTCTGATAACTTTCAGAAGGAAAAGGATGGGGCAGGAATAGATTAACCAAAGAACTTATATGCATATGTGCATAACCCATGGACACAGACAATAGTGCGGTGACAGCCTGGGCAGAGGCAGGAGTGGGGAGGAGGGGTCAATGGAGGAAGAAGGGGGACATCTGTAATACTTCCAACAAGAAAGATAATTTTTTTAAAAGATGAACTATGTGCTCTGAGCAAACAGCACGGGTGGCAGAATTAAAAGACGTCCTTGTTACCTTTTTGTTTGATCTGGGTTGTTTGCATGGGTGGGTCAGGGAGGGGTAAGTGGGCTGGTGGCTCTCTCTGTTAAAAAACCACAGCCATCACCAAGGGGCTTTTACACATTCTGTCAACAGTTGTCTTTGGATTCTGAGTTTTCTTTTCCAAACAAAAAGGACTGCGCTTGAGATTAGCCGGAGGCCTGGGGAGGCTGGGAGAGAGGAGGCTGCTACCTGCAGATAATACTGGGGTTTCACCAGATAGCAAGAGGGGGAAGGGGAGCGTGGGGGAAACATGAGTGAACCGAGCTTGGAATTTCAAATTTCCAACCCCGACTCCCCCCTTCCTAGCTGCTCCACTTGCTATGACTGCCACACAAAGTGCCAAAGAACCATCATGTGTGATGCTTACAGATGCCGTGGGCCGGGAATTCAGACAACGCACAACAGCCCTGATTACCTGTCTCTGCTCTTCCTTATCTGGGGCCCTGGCCTGGAACACTCGCAGACTAGGGGCTGGATCACCTGAAGACTCCCTCATTCACACATGTGGCGGTTGGTGCTGTTTGTAGGCGGGGTCTCAGATTCTCTCCACTTCGGCCTCTATACATGGTTGGTTTGGGCTTCCTGACAGCAGGTGGCTGGGTTCTAAGACCACACATCCTGAAAGAGAGAGGCAGTTGGAGGTTGCAGCACCAGTCATGGCCTAGTTTTGGAAGCTACTCAGCATCACTTCCTCCATATCCTATTCACTGATGCTGCCACAAGGTCCTGCCCAGGTCCAGGCGGAGAAGAAATAGACTTTGCTTCTTGGTGGAGAGCAACGAGGTTCTGGAAAGGCTTATGGGACTGGAAACACTGCTGGGATCATTTTGGGAAGTTACAATCTGCCACACTAGCTGAGTGCCAGTCAAGTTGCTTCTCCTCTCTGGGCCTCAGTTTACTCATCAGTCAAATAGGGATAATTATAGTTTCTACAATCTATAGAGAATCAAACATAACACATATACAGTACTTAGAGCAGTGCATGTGGCAGGGCAAATACTTAGTAAAAATTAGAACTTACTGTTAATAATAATTAATACTGAACAAGGAGGCATCTTGATACAGCTCAAACAGGGTGTTACGGGTTGAATGTGCCTCCTTTCCCCCCCAAAAATAAATTCAAGTCTCGACCCCTTATATCTGTGAATGTAACCTGATTTGGAAATTGGCTCTTTGCATATATAATTAAGATGTAAATTAAAATGAGGTCATACTGGAATAAGATGGGCCCTAAAGCCAATCACCAATATCATTAAAAGAAGCACAGACACACAGGGCAAGTGAGCAGAAGTTAGAGCGATGCACCTATAAGCCAAAGAACTCCAAGGATTGCTGGTAACCCTCAGAAGCCAGGGGGAGGCAAGCCAGGACCCTTCCCAAGAGCCGTTAGAGTGAGCATGGCCCAATGGACACCTTGATTTCAGACTTCAATCCTCCAGAACCATCTATAATAATAATCTATAATAATAAAAGGGTAATATGAAAATTGGTCACAATGTCCTCACAGTAACAACTGAACAGCAGACTGTGTGGGAAGACAAGGCTGGTAGGGGGGTTAGGGAGGGATGACCAAACGACTGAGCAGCGGGCTGCATTGGGCGATCAGGCAGAGGCGGGCAGTGAGGGGTGACCAGGTCAGCAGAGAGGGGCAGTGAGGGGGGGCAACCAGGCTGGTAGGAGGGGAAATTAGGGGTGACCAGGCTGGCAGGGGGTGTAGTTAGGGGTGACCAGGCTGGCGGGGAGGCAATCAGGCAGGCAGGCAGGTGAGCAGTTAGGAGCCAGTGGTCCTGGATTGTGAGAGGGATGTCCACTGCCAGAAATCAGACATTCCCCCAAGGAGTTCCGGATTGGAGAGGGTGTAGGCTGGGCTGAGGGGACCCTCTCCCCTGTGCATGAATTTTGTACATCATACCTCTAGTCTATAATAATAAAAGTGTAATATGCCAATTAGACAGGACATCCTTCCAGACAACCTTCCAGATGAAGCTGGGGCTGCAAGGGAAGCCCAGGTCCCTGGTGCCTGGCTGCAGCCAGAGGGAAGCCAGTGCCGGCACCCGGGGGAAGGAAAGCCTGCACTTTCAAGAATTTCATGCATCAGGAGGATCCAAGATGGCTGCTCGGGTAGACATCTAACCGCAGCAGCACACAACAATTTCAATGGAATACAACTAAAATGTAGAGTGGACATTGCCCAGAGCTATAGGTAGTCAACTGACTGAAAACTCTACAATAGGAAGAAGGGAGAAAACCAGAAAGAAAATCAGAGGAGCTGAAAAAAAGCCTAAGGTACAGAGACATGCTGCGCACCTGCACACACGCACGTGCGGAGAGGTCACAGCCGGAGAGGAGGAGAGGGCTGGGTGCTACCTGGCGTTTCCTAGCAGGAAGGAAATAGAACCCCCAGCCTGGGCTGAACCCCCGACCGGCAGCGCTGAGCCCCAGTTATGGGCCAGACCCTGGGGACCCAGGCTCCAGCAGGGGGAGACAGGGCTGTAAGGCGGAATCCCAGGGGAGCAGTGAAAGGCGGGGCCCCTGGAGTCGCGCGCACATTGTGCGCAGAGGACTGAATGTTGACTCTGATGCTGGATTACTCTAGCCGGAAGAAACAAAGCCTCTGGTGGTGCTGAGCCTCAGTCTGGACCACCCGAACTCCAGGTTTGGGCCAGTCCCTGGGGACCCAAGCTCAAGCAGAAGAAGACAGGGCTGTGAGGTGGAGTCCTGGGGGAGCTGCGAAAAGCGGAGCCCCTGGAGTCGCGCACACTGCGCGCAGAGGACAGTCTGTTGACTCTGATCCTGGACTCCCCTAGCGGGAAGGAAAAAAAAAAGCTCCAGACTGGAGGAACGCGAAGAGGAGCAGGAGCTCCTGCCGGACACCGGCCAGCTGGGCACCAGCAAGGAGCCGGGCGACGGGCCCCCCAGGGCGGGGGGTGCCCCTGAGCCTTCGACCGCTGAGCACGGGCAACGGAGCAGTACGGGGGCTGCTTCCTGGGCAGCGCCGACCCCAGCAACAGGCTGAAGCAGTGCAGGAGCCCGCAGAGAACAAAGGGTGCCACAGGCCAACCTGCTGAGCTCCCAGGACAAGGAGGAAGAAACCAAAGAAGTTCTCAATGTGAAGAAATCAAGTGAGAGCAAAAGATAGTAAAATTACTTAAGAAAGAATACAAAGAAGATCTTGAAAAATCAAAGATTAAGTCAGAACTCAACTCACCAGCCAACATTGCAACATAAATGTGTTTTTTTAAAAAAAAAGAAAAAGGGACAGAATGTTGGAACAGTGGCGACCAGGCCTAGAGTGGCCAGGCACAAGGCAGTGGCAGCCGGACCCGGAGCAGCAGCGGCCAGTCCCCAGAGCAGCAGCGGCCAGAACCAGAGCATCAACGGCCAGCACTGGAGCAGCCAGACCTGGGGCAGTGGCAGCCAGGCCTGAGGCGGAGGCGGCCAAGACCCGGGTGGCCAGTCCAGGAACACCCAGACCCGGAGTGGCCGGGCCCGGAGAAGCTGGGCCCAGAGCAGCCGGGTTAGAAGCAGCCAGGCCCAGAACAGCAGTTGCCAATCCCAGAGCATCCAGGCCGGGAGCGGCCAGGCTCGGAGTGGCCGGGCCCGGAGCAGCCGGGCCCAGAGCGGCCTGGTCGAGTGCGACCAGGTCTGGAGCAGCAGCTGCCAGGCTGGGAGCGGCCAGGAACGGAGCAGCAGCTGCCAGGCTGGGAGCGGCCAGGCCCAGAGCAGCGGCTGCCAGGCTGGGAGCGGCCAGGCCCGGAGCATCCGGGTCTGGTGCGGCAAGGCCCGGAGCAGCAGCTGCCAGGCTGGGAGCAGCCAGGCCCGGAGCAGCTGGGTCTGGTGCGGCCAGGCCCAGAGCAGCGGCTGCCAGGCTGGGAGCGGCCAGGAACGGAGCAGCAACTGCCAGGCTGGGAGCGGCCAGGCCCAGAGCAGCGGCTGCCAGGCTGGGAGCGGCCAGGCCCGGAGCATCCGGGTCTGGTGCGGCAAGGCCCGGAGCAGCAGCTGCCAGGCTGGGAGCAGCCAGGCCCGGAGCAGCTGGGTCTGGTGCGGCCAGGCCCAGAGCAGCGGCTGCCAGGCTGGGAGCGGCCAGGCCCGGAGCAGCCGGGTCTGGTGCGGCCAGGCCCGGAGCAGCAGCTGCCAGGCTGGGAGCTGCCAGGCCTGGAGCAGCGGCTGCCAGGCTGGGAGCGGCCAGGCCCGGAGCAGCCGAGTCTGGTGCAGCCAGGCCCGGAGCAGCCGGGCCTGGAGCAACCGGGCCCGGAGCAGCCGGGTCTGGTGTGGCCAGGCCCGGAGCAGCGGCTGCCAGGCTGGGAGCGGCCAGGCCTGCAGCAGCCGAGTCTTGTGCGGCCAGGCCCGGAGCAGCGGCTGCCAGGCTGGGAGCGGCCAGGAACGGAGCAGCAGCTACCAGGCTGGGAGCGGCCAGGCCCAGAGCAGCGGCTGCCAGGCTGGGAGCGGCCAGGCCCGGAGCAGCCGAGACTGGTGCTGCCAGGCCCGGAGCAGCCGGGCCTGGAGCAACCGGGCCCAGAGCAGCCGGGTCGGGTGCGGCCAGGCCTGGAGCAGCAACAGCCAAGTCCAGAGCAACTAGGTCGGGAGCGGCAGTGGCCAGACCCGGAGCAGCTGGTTGCGGAACAAACCAGAACAAACAGAGGCCAGGCCCAGAGCAGCCAGGCCCAGAACAGCTCGCTCCTCACCTGCCCCTCCCCCACGGCTGCCTCTCAGACATGGCTGGAAACTTTTGTGGGATCTTGAGGGTCTGCTGAATCAAGTGATGAAGGCTTAGATCTGGATGTGTTGAGTTAGTAAAGCACTGGGGTGTTGATCTGTGAGTGCCTTGGGTGGGGCCTGGATGAGGCTGGTTGACCTATTTGGAAATGTTTTTTGTGTGCAGTGTATCATTGGGCATGTGGAGGTATTATTGATATGAGAAAATGCTAAGTAACAGATTTACTATCTGAAAAGGGATTTACTATCGGAGAAAGGGAGGGAGGAAGAGACTGAACATAAACTGTGCACCTATGGATGAGGACAATGGGGGATGGGGAGGGGGCGAAGGGTGAGGTGGGAACCTGGTGGAGGGGGGAAGAAATGAGGAACCTTTGTAATAATATGAACAATAAAGATTGATTTTAAAAAAAATTTCATGCATCAGGCCTGAAGTGAGAGAATACATTTCTATTGTTTTCAGCACTCAGTTTGTGGTACTTTGTCACAGCAGCCTGAGAACACCAATAAGAAGGGTTTGCTTGGAAGCCAAGAGGATGAGTTCTAATCCCGGAGCTGCCTTGATTAGACAAGTGATGTTGGCTTCTTCCCTTCCCCTCAATGAGCCATTTTCCTCATCTGTAAATAGGGGTGGGGGTGGATATGCTGGTTCCTAAAGACCCTTCCCTCTCAAGGATGCTTAGACACACACATAACAAACTTCAAAATCCATTGTCTCCTGAATGTGCAGGGGCTGCCACTTCATGAAGAAGCTAATCTCTTTGGACCCTGAAGGTAAGTCCCAACCTCTATGCACAGTTTCTACCAACTAACTTTGTTTTCTGGTTTTAAAACATTATTTTCAAGTTGTTATGGCAAAAATAATATAGGAATTATAGCTTAAACAAACCAAAAAATATCAAAGAGTATTTTCAGCCTTAACTGGTTTGGCTCAGTGGATAAAGCGTCGGCCTGCAGACTCAAGGGTCCCAGATTTGATTCCAGGCAAGGGCATGTACCTTGGTTGCGCGTACATCCCCAGTAGGGGGTGTGCAGATTGCAGCTGATCGATATTTATCTCTCATCAATGTTTCTAACTCTCTATCCTCTCTCTTCCTCTCTAAAAAATCAATAAAATACATTAAAAAAAGAGAGTATTTTCAAGTACAGTTCTCCTGCGGTCACCATCCCACTCTAATATGATAAACACCATCCTCACATTGGTGTAGAATCTTCCATATGTTTCTATAAACATATTTGATGATTTGTCTGTGCACAGTACATGTCCTACAGCAATGGGTGTGCCCACAATGTGTGTTTTTCAGCAGTGAGCTCATGCTGCACACACTTTTACTACCTGCCTTATTTCGGTTGACATACCTGGGAGGTCAGATGAGGACTGATGTCAGGGCCGCTGTGTTACAGAACCCCAGAGGGCAACTTGGTGAAGAACACGATGTGAACTGGCCGGAGAGAAAGCATCCCAAGAAGAACCCCGGGCCATGAAGATTCAGCACTGTGGACAGGGACATGGCTCGCCCTCCTGCCCTCTCCCCAACTCACATTCCTGGCCAGAAGTTTTTTGTTGGTGTTATTGTTTTTGTTTTTTAAATATATTTTATTGAGGTTTGTTTGTTTGTTTGTTTTGTTTTGTTTTGTTTTGTTTTACAGAGAGGAAGGGAGAGGGACAGAGAGTCAGAAACATCCATGAGAGAGAAACATCCATCAGCTGCCTCCTGCACACCCCCTGCTGGGGATGTGCTGGCAACCAAGGTACATGCCCCTGACCAGAATCTGACCTGGGACTCTTCAGTCGGCAGGCCAGCTCTCTATTCACTGAGCCAAACCAGTCAGGGCCAGAAGTTTTTTTTTTATGTGTTTGGCAGATACAAAAATAACTGGCTTGTAGATTGTCCTCAAGGAGCTCACAGTCATGAGAGAGAGAACTATGGGGTTGAGTAATAACCTAATAATGAATGACATGTGGATTACATTCACATGAACAATACACACGTGTCTCCTGGGCCTAACCTGGCTGTAGGTCCTCGAGGGTTATGGCCACATCTGGTATGGGCTTTGCGTCTGTGGAAGCATCTAGAACAGCATTTGTCCAGGGATGTCCCTGGCCTTGCCGGTTTACTCCCTGAGATGACCTCTGCTGTCTTCCTCTCGCCCCCTGCTGTCCTCTGTGCATACTACAGCCAGCGTCATCTTGAAGAAGGCACCTCTGACCCCACCCCTGCAGTGTCCGCCCCTGGAGTCCTTGGGATGCAGTCAAACCCCTCCCCACCGCCTGGCTTCCAGACTCCTTCACCTCTGCAGCGCCCCCTTTTGCTCTGACAGCATGCACTTTGCAGCGTGGTGATGCCAACCTGCTCTGGGCACTCCTTCCCCACTGCAGCCAGCTGGGTCAAGCTAGGCGGTCCCCTGAGAGGGAGGCCGTCTCCCCAGGAAAGAGGTCTGCTCTCTGCGGCTCCTGGCAGCCTCCCAGCTGATCCCTCCGAGGACCCTTCGTCATCATCACCAGCCCATCAGTGTGGCAGCTCATTGCCCTGCGGATCCTCCGGGATCCGAAACCAACCACGGGGCTTCCTCCACAGGACTGGGAGGCCTCTCCTGTTCCTCCTTCCCTCTTCTTCTCCCAACCTGTGAGATTGAGAAATACTCTACAAGACACCTCACCAGTATGCTCCAAAATGACAAGGAAAGACGGAGAAACCATCATCTCCAAGAAGAAACAAAGGAGACAAGATGACTAATGCAACGTGGGACCCCGGATTGGATCCTGGGATAGGAAAACACACACACACACACACACACACACACACACACACAATAAATAAATAAATAAATAAATAAAATAAAAAACACTGATAGAATCCAAACAATCCTTATAGTTTAGATAATAGTTTTGTGCTGATGTTAATTTCTGATTTGAGTCATTGCCCTGTGATCACACAAAGTGTGAACCTTAAGGAAGCAGGTGAGGGGTAGACAGGAACTCTGGTCTATTTTTCTTTTCTTTTTTTTTTGTGAGTTTTTTTTTTTTAATTTTCTTAACTCTGGTCTATTTTTACAAGTTCTCTATAAATTTAAAATAATCTGAAAATTAAAAGCTAAAAACACTGATGCCTGGGTCCTATCCCAAAAGATTTTATTTCATTGGTCTAAATTAGGACCTAGACATAGGGATTCTAAAAAGTCATATTTTTAGTGTTGTGTTTCTAATGTGCGGTCAAGATTGAGATTCACACCCTGGCCGAGTAGCTCAGTTGTTTGGAGTGTCGTCTCATGATTAAATTGAGGTTGTGCCTTTGGGGCCTGAACATCACAGAAGTAATGCTCTGTCCTTCTTGATGTATTTTGTTGGGGGTGTATGATGTCAATATATCTTTAATTGATAGTGTAAACCCTAATCATTTAATTAAGTTGGTGTATGCTAAGTTTCTCTACTCTGAAGTTACCATTTTCCCTTTGCAATTAATAGATATCTTGGAGGAGAAACTTTAACACTATCCTGTTCTTACCATTCTGTGTGTGAGTGTGTGTGTCCCATTTTGCAAATCTTTAAGACTTGAATAAAACTTTGTCATTTAATTCTAAAAAAAAAAAAAAAAAAAGACTATCTTAAATTCCTCCACCTTTTGCCTGCCAATTTTAGCATCCATTAGTGGATCTTGCCTACAGGAATTATTTCTCTTTTCCTCTGTTCAGATGTAGCTGTAAACAAAAACCACCTCCATCTTTGTGTCCTTTCATGCTGTGGCCTTTGCTCAACCTCACTCTCCTTAGTAAGCATACCAAAGTCTACTAGTCAATGATTTTCTGCTCCTTAAAATGTAACCAATACTTTTATTAGCAGTGGCCAACTTGGCAACTGAGATGAATACCAAACTCGTGACAGTATCCACCACCAGGTGGGGTGGCCCCCTGGTATTACTACATTCTTTTCTCTGTCTTGTCAATCATTAGTACTCAAGTTATACTATTTTTTAAAAAATACTCACCTGGAGATATTTTTTAATTGACTTAGGAAGGAGAGGAAGAAAGAAAGAGGGAGCAATACGGATGTGAGAGAAAAACATTGGTTGGTTGCTTCTATTATGCATCCTGACTGGGAATCAAACATGCAACCCTTCTGTGAACAGGAGGATGCTCCAACCTACTGAACCACACCAGCCAGAGCCTGAGTTGCACTATTGTTTTAAAAATATATTTTTAAAAGTTTTATTTTTTTAAATTTATTTTTCTTTTCTTTTCTTTTAAAAAAAATATATTTTATTGATTTTACACAGAGAGAAAGGGAGAGGAATAGAGAGCTAGAAACATTGATGAGAAACATTGACCAGCCGCCTGCTGCACACCCCCCATTGGGGATGTGCCCGCAACCAACGTACATGCCCTTGACCAAAATCAAACCTGGGACCTTTCAGTCCGCAGAGCGACGCTCTACCACAGAGCCAAACCAGCTTCAAATATTTTTAATTGATTTCAGAGAGGGAGAGAGAGATAGAAACATCTCCTGCACACCTCCTACTGGGGATTGAGCCTGCAACCCAGGATTTGTCCTTGTCTGGAACTGAACCTGGGATCCTTCAGTACACAGGCAGATGCTCTATCCACTGAGCCAAAGCAGGTAGGGCATGAGTTACAATATTTTTAAAAAGGTACAGTAGCAGTTTTTAGCAGGTAATAATTTGTGCAAAACTGCTGGGCCTTTTGTCTGCTCCGGCCCAATCTCCCAGTAAATAAATTACTCTATAATAAATTTTGTTATATTCTATGAAGTTGCCTGCTTCATCTTTTGGACTGAAGACAGTTTCTTGTACTGTGGCCATTACACCTTTGCCCCATTGTTGGACACCCTCATTTCTTCTGCATTCATTAACTGGAACTCTTCCCTATGAAAGAGCATTATTTATTTATTAGAGGCCCGGTGTGCAAAATTCATGCAAGGGGTTCTGCCCTCACAACCCCAGCTTTGTATGGAAGGTCATTTGACTGTCCGACCTAATTAGCAAATTATGCTTTTATTATTATAGATATGTGTGAAATCCTGGATATTTATGAATTACAAACCGTCATTATTGACCACATTGTTCCAGTGTGGGCTGTTGGGAGCCCTTTCAGACTGGCACCCTTGATCTCTCAACCAGTCTCCATCCTTTTCTGAGCACTTTCTTACTTTTTGGCACCACAAGGGGCTCCAGGCTCATCTTGTGTTTTCTCCGCCCCAGCCCTGGAATGCCATTACAGGTTGAAAGTAGAGGAGCGGCATGGTTGGGTATGTGCAGTAGAAAGACCACTCTGGCTGCAGTGTTATAGTCGGGTGGGTGTGAGAGAGAGAGAGAGAAAGTGTGACAATTTGTCAGGAGGTTGCAGCACTCTGTTCAATTACACAGAGTAGCAGCCCCCATGGGAGTAGCAACCCAGGAAGTGGAGAAGAGGAGACATGAGTATGAAAGATGGCAGGTCCACAATGATCACATTTGACAATGGGTGAAAGAATGTGGAAGAAGGGTGGGTGAGGTGCATTAACTATCAAGCTTGGGTGACTAGAAGGCAAGAGCTGTCATTTGAATTCCAGGACCACTTGGAGCACCCACTGAATGTAAGATTGTAGGTGCCAGGTGCTGGGGACACAGAGGTCTCTTCTCCAAGGACTTCTCAGTGTGGTAGTTGCTAGGACATAAGGAAGTACTGGGACCAATAGGAGCCCAGATGAGGGGTGCAGTAGCCAGCCTCCAAGGGGGTCATAGTTTCTCATGGATCCTTCTAGAAATTGGTTCTGCT
This sequence comes from Pipistrellus kuhlii, assembly GCF_014108245.1. Taxonomy (NCBI): domain Eukaryota; kingdom Metazoa; phylum Chordata; class Mammalia; order Chiroptera; family Vespertilionidae; genus Pipistrellus; species Pipistrellus kuhlii. The sequence goes on from NW_023425540.1 coordinate 85,237,305, forward strand.
TCTACAAGCATAAACATATTAGTGGTCTTTTAAAAATCATAGGAGTTGGATCACTCAAGACGCATGGTTCTGCAACATGGCATTCTAACCTGATCTATCTCAGAGATGGTTCTATTTGGGGATATTTTTCTGCCTCCTTCTTTATAAAGGCAGCATGGCAAACCAGCCATGGCATGAGTGTCTTTTGATTTACTTAGCAAGTTCCCCATCCATGGATTTTTACAATATCTCCGATTTTTTATATGACATTCAAGCCACTGTTGGGCCAGGGCCAACATGAGAAACGCACTAACTGAATCATAGGACAGCCTGGTTTTCGGTCGTTGACAGATATTGCCAGTCTGCTCTGCAAAAAGACTGTGCCCTAGGACACTCTTCTTCTGACACACAATGGTGACGCCCTTTCCCTGTAACCCTCCCGCCCTGACACGTGCTTATCAGACTTTCTCATTCTTACCAATCAAGTAGGTGGAGTATATTATCGTGTCATAGTTTCTCTCTTTAAGTGACGTAGCATGGAACTTTTACAAGGAAAATGCATGCTCTTTAAACAAACAGTATTTAGATGAGTAACACTTGGAAGCTGGATACAGGGGACAGCATCTTTTTTCCAGACCCAAGATGTGCATAGTTCATCCAGGATCAGAGCCTCCACTGCAAAACTATTCTTCCAAGAGCAGATTCTCAACCCTGGAGGCACCATTAAGTCACCTTGGTCTCAAAAGTCCTGCTCCACAAGCTTCTTGAGAGATTCCCCAATGCTCCCCTTCACCACCAGAGGGCGCCTGGTTAGTGTCTTGATCCCCAGAAGCTTAGGAGACCAATGAAATTTCCAAGAAGCTGGAAAGTCATTTCAGGTTCTGGGGTCCAGAGGTGGTTTTGTTCTTGACCCACATTCCTGCTCCCCACCCCTGGTAATGCATCCCTAATACCAGAGAATTCCTGCCTCCAGAGGAGCTAATGTACTGGAATAGAGGCTATAGGAGAGGGAAATTATTCCCAGTGGGGGTAAAGCCACAGAGAGAATTCTGTTATTGGAATAAAGCCCACTTCTAAAAAAGATGCTGTTACCTAATCAGCTCACATAGTCACTGTAACATAGTATAATCATAAGAGTGCTGTAATAGCATTGACCCATGAACCAGGAAGTCACAGTTCGATTCCCTGTCAGAGCACATGACCACGTTGGGGGCTCAAACCCCAGTAGGGAGCATGCAGGAGACCGCTGATCAATGATTCTCTCTCATCATTGATGTCTCTGGCTCTCTCTCCCTCTCCCTTTCTCTCTCTGAAATCAATAAAAACATTAAAAACAGAAAAAGTGTGCCGTAGCCAGTCTCTGCGATGGCTCGCAGTGATTCTCACCTCCTGATATTCACTCCTTTGTGGAGTCCTCCCGCACAATGAAAAGAGCTGGCTTGTGGAACTAGTGGAATATGAAGGGAATTACAGTGGGAGACTTCATAAAGACTTGACAGCTTCTGCCTTGCTGTCTTTTGAGTCACGTTCCCTGAGGGGAAGCCAGCTGCTGTGTTGTGAGGACACGCAAGCCCCCAATGTAGCATGCAACTTTTACAATGAAAACGCATGCTCTTAAACAATAGTTTAGTACACATTGTAGGTCCAGGTGGGGAGGCACTGCTGCCTCCCGCCAACAGTCACCGCTAAGTCCCAGCATGTGAGCCAGCCACCTCGGCAAAGGATCCACCAGCCCAAGTTTCTGGATGACTGTCACCACAGCCAATGTCTTAACTACACCTTCATGAGAGACCCTGGGCCAGAATCATCCAGCTCAGCCACCTTTAGATGCCTGACCTACAGAAGCTGTGAGACGATAAATGACTGTTCAAAAACAACAGGGATATGCTTTCAATCTGGTTCCTAGAATGAAAAGGACAAGAAGCAAAGCTACATGGACTGTGTCACATGAACACAAAATAAAGCATTGTATGTGTAAGAACTGAAATTTGGGGGTTGTTACCACAGAACATAGCAAAAATGATAGATATATTAGTTCACTAATAATGTGTACTACAGCCGAAACCGGTTTGGCTCAGTGGATAGAGTGTCGGCCTGTGGACTGAAAGGTCCCAGGTTCGATTCTGGTCAAGGGCATGTATCTTGATTGTGGGCACGCCCTCAGTGGGGGGTGTGCAAGAGGCAGCTGATCGATGTTTCTCTCTCATCAATGTTTCTAACTCTCTATCCCTCTCTCTTCCTCTCTGTAAAAAATCAATAAAATATATTTTTAAAAAATAATGTGTACTACAATATTTATTATCTCAGAGATATCTATTAATTTAATAAATATAAATTCTTACTACCATATAAAAAAATAAAAAGTAAATGACTATTGTACGCCCTGGCCAGGTAGCTCAGTGGGTTAGAGCACATGTGTCAAACACAAGGCCCGCGGGCCAAATTCGTCCCGCCAGGCCTTGCAATGTGGCCCGCACCGCGCTGTCATCACTGCACTCCGCTGCGTTTCCATCACAATGACAGTTTATGACTTTTCAGTAAACCATTCGGCTCGCGATTTAGGCTGGATTTTAGATTTTGGCCCCTTCTCTGATTGAGTTCGACACCCCTAGGTTAGAGCATTGTACTCATATGTCAAGGTTATGTGTTCCATCTCCATCAGGGCACATACAAGAATCAACCAATGAATGCATAAATAAGCGGAACAACAAATCAATGCTTGTCTCAAAATAAAAATAATAACATAAAAGTATTTTTTAAATGACTATTGTTTTGAGCCACCACATTGGGGGTTATTTGTTATACATGTGCCTACCTCATAGTTTTGTGCAGGTTAGATTTAATAATGTATGTAAAAGCTTGGCATAGTGCTTTATATAAGTATTGGTTTATGTGCGTAAATGAACATAGTATATACACATATACAGAAACTACAGACTGATAGAGACCCCTGGGAGAGTGAAAGAGTGACAAGGGCCATCAGAATGTCTTGAGGGCAGAAACGTGGCTATTTCCCAAAGTCTAGAGCGAGAACTCAGGAAACTAAAAGAATGAGGATAGAAAACTGGTGGCCTGAAATCAGAATTTAGCTCAGAAATGTGTTTTTGTTTGGCTGGCAAAATGCTTTATTATTAAAAGAATCAAGTCACCATGTAAAACTCAAGAAATTGTTTTGAGCCCTGGCCAGTGACTCAATTGGTTAGAGTTTTATCCTGACACACCAAGGTTGTGGGTTCCATCCCCAGTCAGGATACATATAAGAAGTAACCATGCCGAAACCGGTTTGGCTTAGTGGATAGAGTGTCAGCTTGCAGATTGAAGGGTCCTGGGTTCAATTCAGGTCAAGGGCATGTACTTTGGTTGCAGGCACATCCCCAGTAGGGGGTGTGCAAGAGGCAGCTGATCGATTATTCTCTCTCATTGATGTTTCTAACTCTCTATCCCTCTTTCTTCCTCTCTGTAAAAATCAATATATATATATATATAACCAATAAATGCACAAATAAGATCTCATTCCCTCTCTCTCTCTCTCTCTCTCTCTCTCTCTCTCTCTCTCTCTCTCTCTCTCTCTCTCTCTCCCCTTCACTCCCTCCCTTCCTTTCTCTCTCTAAAGAAAATAAAAGAAAAAGAAAAGAAAGAAAAAAAGAAAGAAATTGTTTTGACATCAAAGTTCATATTTCCAGTTTCCTCTTAAAAATTCCTAAGATGTGGCAGCACTGCCCGTATTTTGCCTAGCAACAAGCAGTTAGAATTCAGTGGTAGCTGCTCCCTTAGAAAGGGATTCCAGTTCACCGTGGTACGCATTCCTCACTGCTGTCACCCCCATCCCTACCCCCAGGCTGAAATCCAAAGCCAATTATTATCTGAACATTTGAATACAGCCGAGCAACATTTCTCAATGCCCGCTTCTCTATGAAAAATGGGAAAGAACGTTAGATGGCGAGGCTGTTTGGCATTTGAAAACTAACTCGAAGTGCTGCGTTATGCAAAGAACAGTTATTCAAGTCTCCGTGGCATTTGGTTCCCTGAACTTACCTTTTTGAACTTCAGATTCCTGTGAACACTTGTCAGAAGCTGACAAGACAAGGAGGGAGGGGGCTGGGTGTGGGGGAGAACAGAGAGCACAGGAGTTCCTGGTGCCCAATTTGCATCATCCCCAAAATCTCAAGGGTTAGGGATTAAAAGCAGCTCTGCGAGGCTCTGAGGAACAGGAGATGAACCAACTGCTGTTTTCTTCAGAGCCAGCATTCCTGGCATGCAGCAAGTCACAGGAGAAAAGAGAAAGAATTTCTCAGCTATGCACATTAAAATGTAGCTACTTGATTCAGTGAATTTCCCCTCTCTAATAAGAAGTAGTATGGCCCTATCTGTTTGGCTCAGTGGATAGAGTGTTGGCCTGTGGACCGAAGGGTCTGGGGTTTGATTCCGGTCAAGGGCAAGTACCTCTGTTGCAGGCTTCTCCCTGGCAGGGCCCTGGGGCTCATGCGGGAGGCAACCAATCAATGTGTTTCTCTCACATCAATCTTTCCCTCTCTCTTCCACTCTCTCTAAAAATCAATGGAAAATATCCTCGAATAAGGAGAGGAGGGGGAGGAGGATGTTTCCTTGGCCAGTGTGGCTCAGCTGGTTGGAGCATTGTCCCATACATCAGAAGGTGGCAAGTTTGATTCCCAGTCAGGGCACATGCCCAGGTTTTGGGTTTGATCCCTGGTTGGGGCATTTGTGGGAGTCAACCGATCAATAATTCTTCCTCACATTAATGTTTTTCTACCTTTCTTTCTCTCTAAAAATCAATAGAGAAAAAAAAGAAGAGCCCTTTTTGGCATCTTTTGTAAGAAGGAGTATGTTAATAAGAATTATTGAAAGGGTTTCTTTTAAGGTAGATGGAAAGAGAAAATAAGAATGAGATTAATCGTTTATCTGATCACGTAGTTACTGTGTTATGTGCTTTGGAGGAGGCTTTTGTTTTCAAAAGGAGAAAGTGTTATGCGCAGATTTCGTGATCCCCAAAGACCACCAGGGAGCCGAGTCTGATGCAAAAGCAAAAGAGTCTTTTATTCAGGCTAGCCTGGATCACTCCCCCCCGCCCCCGCAACATACCGACGCAGTGGCAAGGTGGAGAAAAAGAGTGGGTCTCTCTAGAACAAAGGATTTATAGAGGTGGTGAGGTCACTGCTTTGGCTGACCCTAATTGGTTGGGTGAAGGCTAGGGTACAGTTACATAGTGACATAGTTATACAAAATGGAGGATGTAGCACAAGATGGAGTCAGGAGTTGGCCCCACCCTGCCCCACAGTACAAACTGGAGTCAGGAGTTAACCCTGTCCTGCCCTCTCAAAAGCACATTATATGTAATGAAAGTCAAGATACACTGTGATGTGAAGAAGATGCAGAATGGCTTCATTCATTGCCTAAAGTCTTCTTGTGTGTGTGTGTGTGTGTGTGTGTGTGTGTGTGTGTGTGTGTGTAGAGGGGGAGAGCTATATAACCTTAGTGCCCAGATGGCTCCTATGACAAATGGCTGATTTCAAATCTGGAGCAGCTGAGCATGGCAACTGTCAGAGATTGCTGGGGTCATACCAATGGTCTCAGGTGCCAAGTTAAAGTCTCCCATAGGCCAAGGGGAGTATCATCTGAGTATCAATAAGGATAAGTGAAATGTGAGGAACCAAGATGGCGGCACAGGTAAATTCGGTACTCGCATCCTCACACAACCACATCAAAATTGCAACTAAAATACAGAACAACTGTTGCCGGAACTGACCAGTAGACCCTGAGTGACGGATGAATGGATTATTCTGACACAGGTTTCTGTGAAAGAGAGGCTAAGGGGCTGCTTGGCAGGAGGCACCAAAACAGCCCCACTAGCCTGCCTCCTTAGGCTTTTATTGTAACAGCAGCTTGAATTAAAATTAACCTCTAGATATAATCAGCAGAGTAAGTATCCTAGAGAAAGCACATGCTTCTACAAGGTCGGGTCTAAAGACTAAACATGGAGATTCCAGTAAAACACTTGGGGGCTTGGACTTGTTTGGAAAGGGAGGGGCTGTCACCTTCAGGAAGGTACCCTTAAGAGGCCCCTGACCTTTTGAAGAATCCTTCTTACAGACTTTCCAACCAAGTCCCATGCTTCCCCACAAACTATCATTCAGAACTGCCTGAAATCTGGCTTAATGGAAGTCCTACAACTAGAAAATTAAAGAAGAAAGCACTTTGATATTGGTAGGAGGGGTGGGGCGTGGAATGGGCTGTTTCAACACCCATGTATCCCCCACCCCTTTTTTTTTTTAACCAGAAGGGCTATCTCGGCTGCAGATGCTTCCCATGAGAAGCAAGCCCCACACCAAGCCCCCGCCCAGGGTGCCAGAGCCCGCGAGAGCTCTTCAATGTCAGTTTCATGGAAGTCTAAGGAACAGAGGAATGTATGAAGTGACATAACCGTGGGTGCAATCAGCAAAATCTTCAAAGAAAAAGGAAGCGATGGAGGGCACTAATACTAAAAGGGACTTAGCCATATCCACCAATTGTAACGGACCTTATTTGTTTCTTGATACAAATGGTAAAACAACCTGAGCAATCTGAACATGACTGAATAGTTTATTGTACTGAGACATTTGTTAAAATTATTACATGTGATGATGGTGTTGTGATTATGATCTTCAAAAGGAGTCTTATATGTTTGAGGTTCATTCTGAAATATTTATGAACGAAATCAAGAAGTGTCCAGTTATTCTATTGGGAGCAAAAGTGGGTGGAGTAGAGATGACACGAGGGTGGCTACCCAGAGACAGGGGTTGAAGCTGGGTGCCGGGCATGGGGAGGGGTCATTACATCGTCCTTTCTACTGTTGGCACATGTTGGAAATTTTCCTCCAGGAAATGTAAAAACAGTGTGTACGTGGGAAGGGAGAGGATGTGTAAACCTAGTTGCTAGGATATGCAGACATCCTCTCTGGAAGGACAAAGGAGTTGGTAACAATGTGGACACCTGGGGTGAGGGATTGTGGGAAGAGACTGGTGAAGCAGGGAGGGTTTTTACTGTATCCTCTCTTATATCGGTTAAGTATACATTTAATTTTTTAAAATTAAATCTATATTGTAGATTTCCATTTCTGACCAAAATATAGAGTATTGTAGAGATGGCCAAGGAAGTAAGGGTCCCGAGGCCAACCTGTCACTGTGTCTATGTGACCAGGGTGGGCAACTCACTTTGTCATGTCTGTCGCCGCTTCCTTTGCTGGATTATATTTTTACTTATTTACTTTTTAAATATTATTTTTCATTGATTTCAGAGAGGACGGAAGAGGGAGAGATAGAAACATCCACAATGAGAGAGTATCATGGATTGGCTGCCTCCTGCAAGTCCCCCACTGGGGATCGAGCTCACAACCCTGGCATGTGCCCTTGCCAGAATTGAACCTGGGACCTTTCAGTTCGCAGGCTGATACTCTTTCCACTGAGCCAATCTGGCTAGGGCAAGAGGGACCTATTTTAGATAGGGTATTTATATTAAGAGTTGAAGAGTGAGTTGGCAGAGAATGAGTGGTGTGCTAGTTAGAATACTGTACTGTGAACTGGATGCTGTAACTGTAAATAGTATAAACGAAGCCACTTTAAAATGGGCCAAGTGCCACGCCAGAGGAACTGCTTTGCATGTCTTATACTTGAAATCTTAGAATGTTAAAAGCAGAGCAAAAAAGCCTTTGGTAACTCTGTGTTGAGCCTAAAGTAACTCTGTGTTGCAAAGAACTATTTGCAAAGACAATGAGAAAGCAGTCATTATGACTATTGGACTGAAAATTAAAAACATTGTTCAGAATTAGCAACACTATTAGCTTATCTGCACCAATAGAAATGCTTTCCTTCTATTGATGTAATTGTTCTGCTCCCCCTCTCATAAATACCCATTGCCTTTTAATGGGAACACTATTTCAGCTTCTGCCTGAATTAATGATTCTCAAATAATCTTTTAAAAATATTTTTTAAATTTTATTTTATTGTTTAAAGTATTACAAATAGTAGTACCTATGTCTCCTTCCCCCCCCCCCAATTGACCTTCCCCCTGCCTTCCCTACCCCCCCAGCACATGCCCTCACCCCCACAGTGTCTTGCATCCATTGGTTATGCTTATATGGAGGCATACAAGTCCTTCGGTTGATTTTTTACCAACCCCCACAGCTTTCTGCTATAGTTTGACAGTCTGTTTGATGCTTCTCTGCCTTGTATCTATTTTTGTTCATCAGTTTATAATGTTCTTTATTTTCTGTAAATGAGTGAGATCATTTAGTGTTTTTTTTTTGTTTTTTTTGTTTTGTTTTTTTTTCACTGACTGGCTTATTTCACTTAGCATACTGCTCTCTGGTTCCGTTCATGCTGTTGCAAATAGTAAGAATTTCTTCTTTTTTACTGCAGCGTAGTATTCCATTGTATAGATGTACAACAGTTTTCTAATCCACTCATCTGCTGGCACGCACTTAGGCTGTTTCCAAATCTTAGCTATGGTGAATTGTGCTGCTATGAACATAGGGATGCATATATCCTTTCTGATTGGTGTTTCTGTTTTCTTGGGATATAGTCCTAGAAGTGGGATCACTGGGTCAAATGGGAATTTCATTTTAATTTTTTTTGAAGAAATGCCATATTATTTTCCACAGTGGCTGCATCAGTCTGCATTCCCACCAGCATTGCACAAGGGTTTCTTTTTCTCTACATCCTTTCCTACACTTGTCGTTTGTTGCTTTGTTGATGATAGCCACTATGACAGGTGTGAGATGGTACCGCATTGTTGTTTTGATTTGCATCTCTCAGATTAGTAACTTTGAGCATGTTTTCATATGTCTAGTGGCTTTCTGAATGTCATCTTTCACAAAGTGTCTATTTAGATTCTTTGCCCATTTTAAAAAAAATATGTTTTATTGATTTTTTACAGAGAGGAAGAGAGAGGGATAAAGAGTTAGAAACATTGATGAGAGAAAATCATGGATCAGCTGCCTCTTGCACACCCTTCACTGGGGATGTGCCCGCAACCAAGGTACATGCCCTTGACCGGAATCGAACTTGGGACCTTTCAGTCTGCAGGCCGACACTCTATCCACTGAGCCAAACCAGTTTCAGCATTTGCCCATTTTTTATTGGATTTTGTTAAGTTGTATGAGTTCCCTGCAAATGTTGGAGATTAAACCCTTACCGGTAATGTCATTGGCAAATATGTTCTCCTATGCAGTGCATTTTCTTGTTATTTTGTTGATGGTTTCTTTTGCTGTGCAGAAGCTTTTTATTTTGATGTAGTCCCATTTGTTTACTTTCTCTTTAGTTTCCATTGCCCTAGGAGCTGTATTGGTAAAGATATTGCTATGACAAATATTTGCTATTTTGCTGATTATGGCTTCTTCTAAGATTTTTATGTTTTCCCATCTTATGTTTAAGTACTTTATCCATTTTTTAGTTTATTTTTGTGTATGGTGTAAGTTGGTGGTCTAGTTTCTTTCTTTCTTTCTTTTCTTTTTTTTTTTTTTGCAAGTATCTGTCCGGTTTTCCCAACACCACTTATTGAAGAGACTGTCTTGCCTCCATCAAATAGTTATTCTTATTGATTTCAAATAAATGATGTTTCCTCTCACTTTGAAAGGTCTTTTTATTTTTCTTATTTATTTTATTTATTTATTTTTAATATATTTTATTGATTTTTTTCAGAGAGGAAGAGAGAGGAATAGAGAGTTAGAAACTCCCCTATTGGGGATGTGCCCAAAACCAAGGTATATGCCCTTGACTCGAATCGAACCTGAAACCTTTCAGTCCACAGGCTGACACTCTATCCACTGAGCCAAACCAGTTTCGGCTCTTATTTATTTTTAAATAAATTTTATTGATTTCAGAGAGGAAAGGAGAGGGAGAGAGAGAGAAACATCAATGATGAGAGAGAATGATTGATCGGCTACCTCCTGCATGCCCCACACTGAGGATTGTGCCTGCAACCTGAGCGTGTGCCCTTACTGGGAATCGAATCCTGACCGCCTGGTTCATAGATTGACGCTCAACCATTGAGCCACACCAGCTGATCAGGTTTTTTATTTATAAGTTAACATAACAAAGGTCAAGCAGCAGGGGGTAAAATAAGATAAAAGTTGAGCTTTCTTTTATTTAAGTCCAGGGCTACCACAGCATGGACTCAGGAAACATGCTGCTCCTCAAGGTCAAGACTCCAGATTATTACCTCAGAGTCCAAAATGGCTGGTGTAGCACCTGCCGTCATACAAACATTCTAGCCAGCAGGAAAGAAAAAGAAATTGTACACTTCTTCCCTTTAAGGCCACGCCTGAGAAGCTGGACACAGCACATGGCTCACATTCGGTTAGCCAGAATTCAGTTCACGTGAAAAATGTATATTTCCTCTGTGTGAGCTTAGTTTCACCCCAGGGAGCTTGGACTCAAAGAACGAGGGGTGAAGGGTTGCCTGGGGAAGTTACTGGCCCCTGCCACAAGCAATGGAAGACTGTCCCAGGCAGAAAGAGCTGCGTGTACACACAAAGACTTTCAGAGCAAATGACACTAAAGCTGGGTATGAAAGCCTGGGTAGGAGTGAGTTAGTCAAAGGGGACAGCCTGGGTAGAAGCATGGAGACTGGAGAGGTGCCAGCTTCTGGGGACATGCAGACCAGGGTGGCTGAGGAATTAAGAGCAAGAAGAGAAGTCTCTTGCGACTAGGCAGCTCCCCCAACCTTCTGTGCCTCAGGTAATTAAAGGTCTGGGAGGTTAAGAACCTTGGCCAGAGTCACAGTCTGAATCTGTGATGTTGGGGTCAAACCAGGACTCCAAGCCAGGTTTATAGGATGCTTACAGGCTTGACGTGACTATTTGATCAGGAGGATTTTTGCTTGTTTTTTACTTTTTTCTCTGCATTTATCACAGCCCCAGACTCCCTGGACAAGGGCACCCAGGCACCAGAATTTATTTACTTATTGTTTTATTTGCTCCCAAGGTAATTCACATGCAGGCAGGATTGAGATCTATGGGTGGGGCATCCTGCTCTCTGGCAGAGCATATTCTGGTGACCTCATGTCCCTCATTCCTGCTGTCTAGGTGGGTGGCCATTTACCACACCTGCTTCATGCAGTGTGCCAAAGCAGGAGGAGGCCTGTGCCAAAGCAGGAGGAGGCCTGGGTGATGGTGTCCATGCCTCTGCATCCCACATGCTAAAAAAAGGAGCTAAGAGTATTCTACCTCTGTTTTATTTGTGAGTCCCGCCCCTCTGCCCCCTTTCTCCCCCTATGACTCCCACCTGGTGAGAAACAGGAGTCAGGCTTAGTTGGAGATGGAGGAGGGGGAGAGGAGGGGACAGGCAGGCAGCTACTGGGGCCGCCTGCACACACACACACACACACACACACACACACACACTGCTCCAGCCCCTACTCCCACCCACCCTCAGGCTGGGGCTGGCGCAATGCAGATGGAATCCGCCCCGCTCACCTCCTGGCTGGGCGATCCACGCCACCGGCGCAGGCGGGCGGAGCGGGGGAGAGAAGAGGATGCGGGGAGGGGGAGAGGAGAGGATGCGGGGAGGGGGAGCGGTGAGGATGCGGGAGGAAGGAACCCTCCCACCCGCTCCAGCCTGTTGTGCGCCGGTGTGCGGATTCCGCTTCCAAAGGAATGCAGGTGGCCCCAAGGGCACTTCTCTTTGGAGTCACCTTTTCTGTCAACACCCAGACAAGTCTGCCTCGGGCGATGTGGGATGCCCACCTCCAATTTAAGGTTTACCAGGCTGCAGTCTGCTTCTTCGGGAGCGGGTGGCTCCTGCCTGCCGCCCCTCTGTCACCCAGCGGCCCCGTGTCTCTGCTTCATGCCCACCCTCATGGCACCAGAGACCCAAGAGGACCGCGGGGCAGCACGCTCCCCTGGCTTTGAGAGCGGTCAGGCGGTAAACGCAGCCCTATTCAACGTGGCAGTTCGCAGTCACTGCTGTGTTAGCGAGGAGTCTTTTGGTTGCAAGCAGCGAAGCCCACCTGAAACCGGCATACGCTAAAAAGAGAAGTGATTGATTCACTTAATTGAAAAATCCAAGGGGGTGGATTTGAGGTCTGGCTGGATCCAGCACCTATGGGAGGCTTGGCGCCTTTCCTCTCCCATCTCCTCGTTCCTTGTCTCCTTTTGTGTTTCCTCTAACTACTCTTCCTTCTCCCCTGCCTATCTCTTCCTCTCCCTCCTCCCCTTCAACCTCTCCGCACCCTTTTCTGTCCACTGGATGCTACTACCACACACACACACACACACACACACACACACACACACACACATCTGTGACAACCCTAAATGTACCTAAACTTTGCCAAAATGTGTGTGTGTGTGTGTGTGTGTGTGTCTGCGTGTCTGTGTGTGAACCACTCCTCCCTCCCTCCTCACTTCATAACCACTAGCCTTAAGGAAGAAACCTGTACCTGTGAGAGAATGATGGGTTGGAGGGGAGAGTGAAGGGGGAAAGGGAACCTTTTGGTCCTGAATCTGGATTTCTCCGAAGATAAGCTTCCCACTGGCACGTTTTGTGTGTGTTTTTTGTTTTGTGTGTGTGTGTGTGTGTGTGTGTGTTTTAGCTGATTTGGGGAGAGTCTATATGAAATCACCTCTCACAAGTCCCTGAAGCTCTCTGGGTCTCTGTCATTGTTATCTGTTTATGTTTTAATGCCGTGAGAATGAATGTTCTTATTTGCAAAGTTAAAGCATGGCACAAAATAACAAGCTTTTTTTCCAGGTCACCAGTCTTGGGGGCAGGGTTTGATGGTCACATCTGCATCAAATTAGTGGCTCTTAAAGATGCATTAAATTGTCCCTTTGATCTTGTAATTGCATTTTGCTGTGGCGATGCCTCCCTGCTGGAACCAAAAGCCACAGTGAACCTCTCCAGCTTACAGAAAGAATGCGATTTTCCCAGAACTGACATGTGAGAGGTGATGGCTTGCCCAGACTTGGCTTCTAACTTGACCATTTTCTTCCTGAACTTAGTGAAAAGCCTGTGTCCTCTCTTTTCCTTTTCCTTTTTAAAAAAAAAAATATATTTTTTTTATTGATTTTTTACAGAGAGGAGGGGAGGGGGATACAGAATTTGAAACATCCATGAGAGATCAGCTGCCTCCTGCACACCCCCTACTGGGGATGTGCCCACAACCCGGGCATGTGCCCTTGGCCAGAATCGAACCTGGGACCCTTTAGTCTGCAGGTCGTTGCTCTATCCACTGAGCCAAACTGGCCAGGGCAACTCTTTCTCTTTTTAAAAAAGATTTTTTATTGATTTCAGAGAGGAAGGGAAAGGGAAAGAGAGATAGAAACATCAATGATGAGAGAGAATCATTGATCGGCACAACCCCCTGTTGGGGACTGAGCCTGCAACCCGGGCTTGTGTCCTGATCAGGAATCGAGCCACAATCTCCTGGTTCAACCATGTGGGCCAGGTACATTGTTCTTTGAAAAAAAAAAAAAAAAAAAAGGAAGTCTACCTGGGGCCATCCATTTTTCTGAGTTGAGTCTTCTGTTTACTTGGTAGTGAAGGAACAGGAGAGTCTGACTTTTCTTTCTTCCTCCCCCCCCCCCCCCCCCCCCCCCCCCCCCAAGAGTCTGACTTTTCAGTGCCACATGGGACCCACCTCCCTAGTCTCTCTCCTCTGACTAGCCGTCTCCTCATGGCCACTAGGGGGTGCAAGGACCGCGAGCAGCTGCTGGTCAGGCAGCCTGGGGTCAGGGCTGTGGCTGGTGATTCAGCAGAGAAGCCCTTCCTGGCTCCCAGGCTCTCCCAAGCCCCCAGGGCTGCAGATACACACCCAGCATCTGAACATCCTAGGGTGGGGGTGGGGGTGGGGGTGGGGGTGGGGGTGGGGGCCTTGCTCCTCCGGTTCTGCATCTCTGAACCTTGACCCCAGGAGCAGCCCCATGGCCCTTTGAAGCCTCCCATCCCTCTCCAGACAGCCTGGCTGTGCCTGAGAGCACTCAGGTACATTACAGGCTAGAATAACCCTGTAATGGATCAGCCTGCGCTTCCTGTACAAGCCTTGGTTTTCATTTACTGTAAGTAATCCTTTTCTCTGATGAGACTTGAGAGCAAGAGGAGGAAACAGGACTGAATGGAGCTAAGAGTTTGCTGAAACCAGCATGGTGGTAACCAATGGTGCCAAAGCAGCGACGGGGACCAACCTAGCCCGTGGTGGGCAAACTGCAGCTCGCTAAGCCACATGAGGCTCTTTGGCCCCTTGAGTGTGGCTCTTCCACAAAATACCATGGTTTGGGCGAGTCTATTTTGAAGAAATGGCATTAGAAGACGTTTAAGTTTTAAAAAAATGTGGCTCTCAAAAGAAATTTTAATCGTTGTACTGTTGATATTTGGCTCTGTTGACTAATGAGTTTGCCGACCACTGACTTAGGCCTTTGAATTTTATCTAAGAGCTTTGAGGAGAGGTTGCATTGGAAGCGCAAAGGGCCTGGGGCTCCGGAGTTGGACAGACAGATTGAAACCCAGTTCTCCTATCTACCAGCAGGTCTAGATGTCTTCTTCCAGAACCTCAGTTTCTTCATCTGGGAAGTGGGAGTGATATTCAGGACAGTAATATGAACCCATGGCTCCCTAGCACCCACCACAGTAGGGCCTTCACTCATGGTAGCTAAAATTGGACAGTGGCTTGAAACAACCATGCCATTATCTCTCCCGTGGACAGACTGGGCCCATAGCTGACCTTGCTTGGGGTCCCTCATGCTGTTGCAGTCTAATGAGCTGAGGTCATGGGGGTGGGGAGAGGCTAAAGTGGAATGCTGGGAAGCCCGGGCCCCTCTCCACTCCAAACTGTCTCAGAGTCTCTCCTCTCCACACGGGCCACGTCAGCAGGACTGCTTTACATACCACATCTGAGGACTCCCCAAAGCTCAAAAGTGGAGCTGCCCAGTCCTCTTTTTTTTTTTTTTTTAATAAATCTTTATTGTTCAGATTATTACAATTGTTTCTCCTTTGCCCCCCACCCCCATAGCTCCCCTCTACCTGGTCCCCACTCCACCCTCTGCCCTTACCTCCTCTCCCCTTTCTCGCCCCCCCTGCCTCATCCATAGGTATATGATTTTTGTCCAGTCTCTTCCCGTATCCCTCACACAGACACCCCTTTCTTCCTGAGAATTATCAATCCCCTCCCATTCTATGCCCCTGATTCTATTATATTCACCAGTTTATTCTGTTCCTCAGATTTTTGATTCGCTTGACTTTTAGATTCACTTGTTGCTAGATATGTATTTGTTGTTCATGGCTCAGTCCTCTTGATGCTTGGGTCTGGAGCTGACACCACATCTCCTCTGTTATCATGCATTGGTAAGTCCCAGGCAGCACTGACTAGTATGGGAGGGACATACCCCAGAGAGCGAATACTCCAGATGTGGCTCACAGAGGACCACTGCTAGGGACTAGACACCAGAATGGTGTTTCAGTGTCCGAATGCTGCTGCAGTAAATTGCTACAAACTTAATGTCCGAAAGCAACACACATTTATTGTCTTGGAGGAGAGAAGTCCAAAACAGCTCTGAGGACTGACGTCAGAGGGTGCCGGGTTGCTTTCTTTTCCAGAGGAAAGGGTCGTTTTTTCTTGCCTTTTCCAGCTTCTAGAGACCACCCACATTCCCCGAGTTGTGGCTCCTCTCCATCTCCAAAGCACATTACTTCAAACTCTGTTCTCATCATCACTGCCCCTTTTTCTGTTTTTATAATTTTCTTGACTTGAGAGAGAGAGAGAGAGAGAGAGAGAGAGAGAGAGAGAGAGAGACATTGATTTTGTTGTTCCACTTGGTGATGCTTTCATTGGTTGCTTCTTGTATGTGTCTTGACCAGAAAGCAAACCCACAACTGTGGTGTGTATTGGGATGACCAGCCAGGGCTTAGCAGCTTCTTTGTCTTTTTTCATTTTTTTTCATTTGATTGCACATGTATATTTAATAACACTTTTACATAAAATGCCAAGAGCGCTTCATATTTTACAGGACTTGAAACATGGACGTTCGACTAACGTTCATACCATAGCACAGCCAAGCCTAACTCCTAAATAAATGCACTACAATGTTTTTAGTTTAAAGGCTTAATGGCAATAAAAAGGGGAGGGAAAAGCCTAAATTTATGTTATACAACCGAATGAAAAATAAACTTAGGAAATCTATAATAATAAAAGTGTAATCTGCTAGTTAGACAGACGTCCTTCCAGACAGCCTTTCAGAGGAAGCCAGGGTTGCTAGAGAAGACCAGGTCCCAGGTACCTGCTGGAGGCCAGAGGGAAGCCAGTGCCATCTGCTGGGGAGGAGGAAGGCCTACTCTTGTACGAATTCCGTGCATCGGGCCTCTAGTAGTCAATAAAATTTAATAGGCTCTCATGCGCTCTGAATTCGGAGGGGCGACCACTATGTCCAGATAATCTCTCCTGTCTGAAACTTCTGCAACTGCAGGGTCATGGAATCATCAGTTCCCTTTCTCCTGGTCATGGTGCTGCCAATCTCCTTCACCTGATAACCAGTAAAAACAATTGCAAAGTTGGGAGTGTGTGCCCTTCTTTCTAGCTTCTGCGTAGACTTCTTTTACTGAACTAGTTAGTTCTTTCAAGGTTGCACCCATCCAGGTGTAGATCTGCAGCTCGCTGATTGTCATGTTCTGTGGGAGAATTCGCCCATGCAGTGATGGTGCCTGTTGTTGGTGGTAAAGACGTGCAGCAGCCACAGGTCAATTGGCTTCTCCAGATCCCTCTTAATTTCCTCCTGGGTATCGCCATCTTCCTTCAGTGGTGCCCAAGAAACTTGCTCTGATCTCCAATCCCAGCAGCCAGTGGGAGAATCTCCTTTTTCTTATATGATGCTCCTACTTCCTCTTATAAGGGCCCTTGTGATAACATTGGCTCTCCTGGATAATCCAGCATAATCTTCCCATCTTGAGGTCACATGATTAGCAACCCTAATTCCATCTGCACCCTTAATTCCCACTCACCATGTAACACAACACAGGTTCTAGGAATTAGGACATGAACATCTTTGAGGGACATTATTCTACAGATAGGAAGAAAGACACTTTATTACATATCTTCCAAAAACATTTTTAGAGATTAGAATTATCATGAATAATGCTTCAGAAAAAATATCCCTCATGCTCTTACATAAACACTCCCTTTGGATTTTGTTTTCATTCAACAAACATTGCCTGACTTGCAAGTCACTGTGCTAGGGACTGTACAATACAGATGAACAAAATCCATCCTGCCTTTAAGAAGTTCACAACTGTGGCTCCCAATCCCTTGAAATCATTGCTCTTTCTTCTTCTTTTTTAAATTATTTTTTTATTGATTGATTTTGAGAGAGAGAGAGAGAGAGAGAAAGAGAGAGAGAGAGAGAGAGAGAAAGAGAGAGAGAAGCTGGGGGTGGGGGCACACATGGAGACTCCCCATAAGAAGTGCATAGTGGATAACTCATTCTCTAAGATCCACATGCTAATCAGCCTCCATTTAGGCTTTGGCTGATTGCATGCATCAAAATTGTGGTCTAGAGAATTGCAATTGCCTAGGCCTCTGGACTAAAGTCTTATGAGGTGATCTCAAGCTTTATTGGCCAAGATGGGATTCCTCTGCAAACCCAAAGTTTGTTTATTTGCGCGCTCAGTGAAAACAAAGAAATACTGTTCCTCCCAGAGACAATTGGGAGCTTAAAAAACAACAACAACAAAACAACACCTGGTACCTTGATAGCTCTGAAAGAAATCAAGAGGCTCTATTGCCTCCCTTAGGAAAAATAATTCCAAATTAGGTAAATTCTTGATGTATTAAAAGGAAACCGGTGTGTGTGGAACTGGAACAAAAGGGAGATCATTAGAAAACTTGTCCTACCCTGGTGCTAGCAACTCAAAAACTAGGTTTACTACCATGTTTCCCAAAAAATAAGAATTCTCCAAAAATAAAACCTACTTACAGGTTTCCTTCTGAGTGAAATATAAGGCATACCCCGAAAATAAGGCCCCCCTAGGCTAAACATGAGAGATTTGGTCCACTGATTCTGGAAAAAAATGGAGTCACAAGAAATTCACCAGGAAATTCAGGAATTGGATTGTTATGATGATGTTCCAGAAGATGATGACATGATTGTCATTGAATAAATGAGTAAATTCTTGATACTGTAGGATTCACAGTTGGTCTGGTTTGTGTTGACAACTACCGTACTATCATACCGTATACAGGTAATTTTCATTTAACAATAAATGTGTACTGTATTCTTCTTCATGGAAAAATAAGACATCCCCTAAAAATAAGACCTTTGGGAGCAAAAATTAATATAAGACACTGTCTTATTTTTGGGGAAACAGGGTAACACACACCCTGGAGATCCCTCACTTTCTAGCCCCACACCCTTGCCTACCCCCTGCCTGCCCTCTACCTTTTTCCCCTCTCCCATCTTTGACTCCAGCTGCACAGCAGCCATCTGATGCTCAGGCCTTACCTCTGAAGCCATTTTTCAGGCTTCCCCCAGGAAAATCTGTCCCTTTTAAGGCATTATGGGGCCATTCTCTTTTCTTTTGGATCCATAATTTTTTTTAAAATTTTGTATTGTTGTGCTGTTGGTGTGTTTATGTGTGTCTATGTATACATGTTATAAATAAGGTATGTTTCTAGATGCTATTGCCAAAAATTGACTTGTATCCTGGCCAGTGTGGCTCAAAGTTTGAGCATCAACCCAGGAGCCAAGAGGTCATGGTTCAATTCCCAGTTGGGGCACATGGCCCGGGTTGTGGACTCTATCCCCAGGGTGGGGCATGCAGAAGGCAGCTGATCAATGATTCTCTCTCTCATTGATGTTTCTATCTCTTTCTCCCTCTCCCTTCTTTCTGAAATCAATAAAAAAATTTTTTTTAAAACATCAACAAAGTATGCCGATACAGAATTGGGATTTGGGTTTCTCTCTCTGTTAAAGGAACAAAAGTGTTTTTTCCATATTACTGGTCTCCCCTTACAAGGAAATCATAAAGGGAAAGTAAAGATATACCCTGCATCATTGGATCTTTGATTGCTTAGGTAAATCAAACTTTAATATTTAAAGAGCTAAATTTTACTTCTCACCATTTAATTTTCTATAATTGCTTGTGAAGTGTTGTTGTGGTTTTTTTTTTTTAACTGAATGATTAAATGCATGACTAAAATAATGAAATTAGACACTAGCCACCCTTTGTCACATGACCACCTGTGGCTTAAATGCCTTAAATGTGGTTGTGTCCATCAACCCTGACTGCTTTGGAGCGGCCCTTTGTAAGGCCGCTGTGAGTGGAAACAGGCCACACCATCATGAACCTGAATGTTCACCCCATTATGTTCACACATACCGCAAGGACTTCCGGAAGGATGTTCAAACCACGCTGAGCCCCGGCTGGAAAATGTTCTCACTCCCTTCCTGTTAGTGGGTAGAAATGAACGAACTCTACCAGGCACCTCTGTGCCTCCATGGGTTATATTTTGTCTCCGTGTACATAAACCACCTTGAACACTTTATTGTCTAAACCCGTGGTTGGCAAACTCATTAGTCAACAGAGCCAAATATCAACAGTACAATGATTGAAATTTCTTTTGAGAGCCAAAATTTTTAAACTTAAACTTCTTCTAACACTACTCCTTCAAAATATACTCATCCAGGCTGTGGTATTTTGTGGAAAAGCCACACTCAAGGGGCCAAATAGCTGCATGTGGCTCAAGAGCCGCAGTTTGCCGACCATGGGTCTAGACTCTAGATAGCTGGAGGCTGACTGGGACACTGGATATCTTCTTTTACTGTCCTCAGGATGATAACAGCCACCCCTCCGAGTTCTCATTGGAGGAAAAAGAAAGGATATTAGGCCCTTGATGTGTGGATCCCTCTGTTTATGAAGATAGCGCTCACCCAGCCGGCGTGGCTCAGTGGTTGAGTGTCAACCTATGAACCACAAAGTTACAGTTCAATTTCCAGTCAGGGCAGATGCCCAGGTTGGGGGCTCGATCTCCAGTAGGGGACGTTCAGGAGGCCACCCATCAATAATTCTCTCTCATCACTGGTGCTTCTGTCTCTTTCTTCCTCTCCCTTCCTCTTTGAAAAAAAAAAAAAAAAAAAAGTTATTTAAAAAGCCCTAACCAGTTGGCTAAGTAGATAGAGCATTAGCCCTTGGATTGAAGGGTCCTGAGTATGATTCTGGTCAAGGGCATGTACCGTGGTTGCGGGCTCAGTCTCCAGTAGGGAACATGCAGGAGGCAGTTGATAGATGTTTCTAACGCTCTCTCTCTCTTCCTCTCTGTAAAATCAAGTGTATATTATATTATATGTTATATGTTATATGTTATATGTTATATGTTATATGTTATATGTTATATGTTTTATATTATATATTATATATTATATATATTATATTATATATTATATATTATATTATATTATAGATTATAGATTATAGATTATAGATTATAGATTATAGATTATAGATTATAGATTATAGATTATATATTATATATTATATATACTTATTTTATATATACTTATTTTATATATACTTATTTTTCATTTCTTTTTAATTCTTTTATATATACATATATAAAAGAATTAAAAAGAAATGAAAAATAAGTATATATATATTATGTTTTTAAGATAGCTCTCATGGCCTTTCTGTGGGATGTGGCTTGCTGGCAGGTTTTTCAGGAGGTGGGAGTAATTGCTTTCTCAGAATTGTATGTTCATGGGATGGCCTTGGAACTGCTTAATTAAATATACTGTGAAACCTAACTAGAACCATCAATCAAATTGCTTGTTTTTTTGTTTTTAGCGATTTGAACCCAGCAAATATCTTTAGACTTCTGAGTACAAATAGTCCTCAACAACAGTCACTCTTGATTATGTGCTTGTAGCCCAAGGAGGAGTTTGAGCCACAGCCAATACCTCCTGCTGTACTTGGGGAAAAATGCTTCTTCCCAGGTAGAGTTTGAAACAACCGAACTCCTTAACCTTGCCAGAGCCCTTAAGGGGCATCCCCATTTTGCTTCTAGGGTCTATGGCTGGTTAGGACTTAAATTTTCTGACATTTTCAGTTGGATCCCAACTGGGCTCAGAGCTATTTTAAGATCTGGGTTGCAAACTGTTATTATAATTTGTTTTAACATATTTTATTGTCAAGCTAGTGGTGTTCTGTATAACCAAATGTTTAAAGCCTCCTACAAAAATTTGAGTAATTATTGCATAAAGGATAGAAATAATACATTAGGCCCCAGCCAATATGGCTCAGTGGATAGACCATTGGCCTGCAAACTGAAGGGAATGGCAGGTACCTCATGTGCAGGCTCGATCCCCAGTCCCCATCAGGCACATGCAAGAGGCAGCAGATCAACGTATCTCTCTCACATCTATGTTTCTCTCTCTCTGTCTCTCCCCTTTCCTCCCACTCTCTAAAAATCAATGGAAAAATATCCTCGGTTGAGGATTAATAAAAAAAAAAAGGAATAAAAAAAGAAGAAGAAATAATTCATCACCCCACTGTATCCCCTCCATGTGTGTAATTCATGATGGTTGGAACCTTTATTCCTGATGCCAAATACCTTTTGTCAATTGTCCATGATTTCTCTTACGAACTCAGTACCTTTGTTGTTTTAACTTGTTTGGGCTACTTTTATAAGAGTTTGTGGATTTTGAGTTTGGCAAGTGCCTGCAAGACCTCTTGTAAGCAAATGGCTCTAGTTACTCCATTGGTTACTTCCCTGTCCCAGGAGTCCCCACCAAGGAACTAGATGGAACCAGAGCAGGTAGCCAAGCCACTCTGGCACTGACATGGGACAAACTGACCCAATGGATCACCAACACTCTGTCCACAGGTTCTGACCAGAAGGGGGAAATATAGACCTGAGAAAGAAGAGAACCCTGAGAAGGGTTCCTGGTAGCTAACTGGGCTCAAATTAAAAACAAAAACAAAAATAGAGGATGGACCAATCAGAGACCAGGAGGGAGAACTTCTATCCATATAAGCCAGCTCCCCTCTGGCTCTGAGAGCGCACTTCTCTTCTCCTTCTTCTTCTTCTTCTTCTTCTTCTTCTTCTTCTTCTTCTTCTTCTTCTTCTTCTTCTTCTTCTTCTTCTCCTTCTCCTCTCTCCTCTCCTCTCCTCCTCCTCCTCCTCCTCCTTCTTCTTCTTCTTCTTCTTCTTCTTCTTCTTCTTATTTTCCCATTACTTTTTAGAGAGAATGGAAAGGAGGGAATGGGAGAAGGGGTTGGAATATCGAAGTGAGAGAGACACATCAATCGGTTGCCTTCCACACTCACCATGACAGGGGATGGGGATAGAACTTGCAACCCAGGTACATGCCCTTGACAGGGAATTGAACCTATGACCCTTCAGTCCATGGGCTGACACTCTAACCATTGACCAGGGCTAATATTATTATTTTTTTTTCATCAGAGCCATGTTTTATCCTGTCATCCGTAATAAGTATTGGGCACTTTCCCTTTCTACCCAAGACCAAAGACTGTGTTTCCCTGGCTGAGCTGAAACACCAAAAATTTCGCAGGAGCAGAGTGGAACAGACCAGCGCAGTGCAAAGCAGACCAGCATGGAGCAGAGCAATGCACAGCAGTGCAGACCAGCGAGGATCAGCCCAGAGCAGAGCTGTCTGTCCGGAGGAGTGCTGCCTCATACTGTGTTGCTTTTCACAACCGTGTGGCCTTACATTCTGTTTGTACTGAATAAAGTTTCTTCACTGCACTCTAAATTGGGGCTTCCTGTTCGCACTGAATTGGAGCCAATGACCAATTGACCATCGACCATTGATCAACACTAGGTGCCGGGGGTCTATATCCAGCATTGAGAAGGGTTCAGGAATCTGGAAAAGGCACTGAATGTAAATTAATCAAGAGTCCAGAGATGGCTGAAACCGGTTTGGCTCAGTGGTAGAACGTCGGTCTGCGGACTGAAAGGTCCCGGGTTCAGTTCCGGTCAAGGGCAAGTACGTTGGTTGCAGGCACATCCCCGGTGGGGTGTGTGCAGGAGGCGGCTGGTCGATGTTTCTCTCTCATCGACATTTCTGGCTCTCTATCTCTCTCCCTTCCTCTCTGTAAAAAATCAATAAAATATAAAAAAAAAAAAAAAAAGAGTCCAGAGATGAAACATAATTTTGGAAGGCATTTTGGGGAGCCAGAGAAGACTTAGCTAAAGAAATCAAGTTCTTCTGAATCTCTGGACCCTTTGCTTTTTTATTGACACGAATTGCCCTAAGGCAAAGTAGATATACATGAAAGGCAAGGTTTAGTATACAGAATCCATTGTCAGATTGGGGGAATTGCCTTCACAGCTGTTTTTGGCAAGAATCCATTGTCAGATTGTGGAACTGACTTCAGCTGTTTGGCCAGCAGGAGGCAATACCACGTAGATTGAAATGCCCTCAGCTGTCTGGCAGCAAGCAATCATTTATGCATCCTTTTCAGGTTTGGGGAAATTCCTTCAGGCATTCCAGATGATTCAGTCCTGCTGACGTGCTAGAATTAGCTTCCAGCAACTGGGATAGAGACGGAGTCTAGGAAGTGTGGGCTGTGTGATCAGGGCGGGGCAGCTTGTTGGAGGTGATATTCCATGAAGGCCTCAAGGAAGGAGTGGAGAGGATTGAAAAGAGCTTGCAAAAAAAATGTTTTATTTTAGTTTAGTTTAAAAAAATAAAATAAAGTGAGCTTGCCAGGGTAGGGAGAAGATGGGTACAAAGGTGAGATGTTGTGGCTGAGATCTTGAGCTCTGGAATCAGACAATCTTGGGTAATCTCTGCAGCCCCAGCTCTAACTGGATATAACAACACAGTACTGTTTGAATATTGTGAATTTGAAATAGCACGATAGACCAAATACCAGTGAAACTTGCTCAGTGCACCCAATTTAAAATAATTTGAAATGCCTCCCCTCTGAAATGTAAATGCATCAGAAATCATTAAATTTCCAAAGTTACTAGGGTCTGAGGAATGCAAGGCTCAGGATATTGAATATGATTTGATGGCTCCTCTTACATGTAAGTCTTTGGGAAATGGAAACATTTGCCAACTTGGGTCCAGCTTGGTGGCAAATCTTTAGAAATGAATCCTAGACATAAAAGGTGCTCCATTCTGTCCCTGCTCCATGGGACAATGAAATGAGACTATGTTTAGGACAATGAAATCCCAGGGCCAAATTCTCCATTAGACACAACAGGCACAAGGCCTAGGTGCCCTGGTACTTTTAGGGGCCCCACACATATTTTAATTTGTTTTATTATCAGAAGAAAAACTGGAATTGTCTTTGTACTAATACAGTCATAACATATAATTTTATTTTATTTTATTTATTTATGTATTTTTTTTTTTAAGGAAGGGTCCGTGATCTTTCAAATAATTTGAAATGCCTCCCCCTATATGGTGTCTGGTACAGAATAAGCCTCATAAATGTGAGTTGTTTATCCTCCTCCTCATTGTTGCTAATATTGGCAAGAATGGGCCACTCCTCCTCAGGGTGTGGTCATCAGACCAGCCTAGCTAGATGAAAGGATAAATAAAGTCCACGTCATAACATGGACCAACAGTGGTGAGTGTACACACCCTGCTTTGTGCTGGACAATCATTGTCTCACCCTGGCTGGTTTTGCTCAGTGGTTAGAGTGTCGGCCTGCAGACCGAAGGGTAGAAGATTTGATTCCCAGTGAAGGGCATGTACCTTGGTTGCTGGTTCGATCCCTGGCTGGGGCCACATGTAGGAGGCAACCAATTAATGTGTCTCTCTCACATCAATGTTTCTCCCCCCACCATTCCCTCTTCCCTCCCTTCCACTCTAAAAATCAAGGGAAAAATATCCTCAGGGGAGGGTTACAAATAATTAAAAAGACAATCATTGTCTTATCCTCTCAACATCCTCATGAAATGAGTATTATTATACGTAGTAGTTTCAACAATAAAGAATTATTTTAAAAAGAAAGAAAAGAAATGGATATTATTAACCCCATTCTACAGATAGAGAAATGGAAGCTACCGGGAGTTTAGTGATTTTTCCCAGGATCACAGAACTAGTGAGAGAGGAGGCAGGATTTGAGTCTAGAATGCCATGGCCATATGCTCTATATGCCAAGAGAGGTGATGCTAGTCAGAACAGAGTGAAATCCTCCAATGACAGTCATGGGAGTTGGATCTTATCATAAGATGACAACACTGGGAGGTTTTTGGAAAGGAGCTACGTGGCATTTAGAGCGATGAATTTGGCAGTAGTGCTTGGAGTCTCAGTGGGTTGCCATAATAATTCTAGGTACATCCCAAGAGCTTTCTAATACTGGTAAAGGGCCCTAGCCATGCAAAGGTAGGATTCATTCTTTCTGGAGACTGTCTCCTGAGGCACACCGTGGATTAGTATTAAAGGGAAGTTAGAGGTGCTGCCAGACCACCCACCCACCCAGCAATCATTTGGATAACTTTTTTTTTTTAAAATATATTTTATTGATTTTTTTCCAGAGAGGAAGGGAGAGAGATAGAGAGCTAGAAATGTAGATGAGAGAGAAACATCCACCAGCTGCCTCTTGCACACCCCCTACAGGGGATGTGCCCGCAACCAATGTACATGCCCTTGACCGGAATTGAACCTGGGACCTTGCAGTCCGCAGACCGACGCTTTACCACTGAGCCAAACCGGTTTCGACATTGGATAACTTTTTTATTTTTATTTTAATACCCTGAATTTGTGTTGGGCAAAATGAGATAAACCTCATTCATTACCTAAATGATGTATCTGCTAGAAATGATTTGGCTTTAACAAATACTGACCAATTCAACAAACATTTACTGGGTACCTTGTCTGTGCCAGGAAGTATGTCAGGTAGTGGGATACAGAATTAAAAAGACTGTCAAGTCTTCATCCTCTCACAACTTAAGTTTAAAGGATGTGCCCACTTGGGGTGGCTCATTGCTTGATCATCTACCTATGAACCAGGAGGTCACGGTTCAATTCCTGGTCAGGGCACATGCCCAAGTTGCAGGCTTGATACCCAGTGGGGGACTTGCAGGAGACAGCCAATCAATAATTCTCTCTCATTATTAACCAACCTTCCTTCCTTCCTTTTAGAGAGATAGAAAAGAAACATTGATGAGAGAGGAAGTCATCGATTGGCTGCCTCCTGCACTGCCCCCACCAGGAATTGAGCCCACAACCAGGGCATGTGCCTTGAGTGGGAATTGAACCAGCGACCTCTTGATTCCTGGATTAATGCTCAATGGTTGAGCCACACCAGCCAGTCTCATCATTGATGGTTCTATCCACCCCTCCTTCTCTCTTCCATTCTCTCTAAAAATCAATAAAAACATACTTTTAAAAAAAAGAAAAGAAAATCTAAGGTGAAAATTTGACCAATGGGAGTATGTACTAAAGTGCTTTTCTCTATTTAGTATAGTGAGTAAGAGCATTTATAGTTAGAACCTTGTTAGCTATGTGACCTTGGACAGGTTGCTTAAACCCTCTGTGCCTCAGTTTCCTCATCTGCTAAATGGGGATAATAGTAGCTATTTACAAGAATGTTTCTAAATCTCTATCCCTTCCCCTTTCTCTCTATAAAAAATTAATAAAATATATTTTTTAAAAGAAAATGTCTTTAAAATATTTAGCACAGTGCCTCACACCTGTTATTAAGCTTATTTATGTTGTTAGTGGGAGCTGAATTGAGTGCACAGAGCTGCTTAATTGGTTTCCAAAGGCGAGAACAGAGAGTACTGGTGGAATCTGGGGCTTTATTTTTCTGTTTTGTTTTGATTTTTTGGGGGGTGGGGGTGGGAGGGATATGGCTAAAAAAGAAAGAGTATGAATATTCTTAATAATTTGCCAGCTATCAAGTGCCCCATAGACAGACTCAGATCAATATAGTCATAAGGCAGTGTGATCTTAATCTGATGTAATATCCAGAGAAAAAAGTAATAGATGCAAACAAATAAAACCACTCATCCTAACTGGGTGCAAATAGAGGTGCCTTAAAGGTGAGAGTCTTGCAGCCTGAGTTGGGGGACCTTATCTTATTCTTTCCTAAGCCCTGGGAGGGAACCTAATAATTTTTTTGTTTTAGGTGTTGTATTTATAAGTCATATGTCCTCTGCCGATGCATTAGATCAGGAGTCAGCAAACTATATCTTTTGGGCAAATCTGTCCAACTGTTTGTTTCCTACTAATTTTATCACTGTAATTAAACTTTTTTTTAGTTGAGAAGGGCCACTCCAAGTCACATAAACTGGAGGCCCTATAAAATGCGACTTTCTTATATTCTTCTTCTTCTTCTACTTATTTTTATTTTTATTTTTTATTTTTATTTTTTTGTTAATCCTCACCTGAGGATATTTTTTTCCATCAAATTTTAGAGAGAGTGGAAGGGAGGGGGAAAGACAGAGAAAGAGAAATACGGATGTGAAAGAGACACATTGATTGGTTGCCTCCCATACGCACAAGGAGATGGAACCTACAACAGAGATACGTGCCCTTGACCGAAATCTAATCTGGGACTCTTCTGTCCACAGGTGGACGCTCTAACCACTGAACAAACCAGCCAGGGAGAGATTTTCTCATTTAAGTGCAAACCCAAAGAGTTTAGCTAGTAGCTAGTTGATGGGTGAATCATGAGAACTTCAAAGGTAAGAGTTTCCTGTCTCTTTTTCCTTGCTCTCTTCCTTTCTCTCTGTTCTGTGAGTTGCTGCCTGGCTTTATTTGCATGGATAGTCTGTCCAAGTAGCAGAAACAATGACCTTTGTTGCTTTAACACCCCTCCCCTTCCCCCGGTTAAGTAGCCCCATTAGAAAAACTTTTGCCTCCCAACATCCTAGAGAAGATTCTGATTGGTTCAGTGTGGACTGCATGCCTATGTCTTGAGCCAATCCAGTGGTCTGGGGGGATGAACTACTCTGACCAACCTTAGCCACATGCAAAGAAAGGAAGGGGTAGCCTAGGATCACATGATGTTCTCCCAGAGGAACTTGGAGAGAGGTGGAAAAATACAATAGTTAATCATATATGTGTTACACAAGGACTACAAACCTTTACTCCATCCCCACCATGTTATCACTGAGGACACGGTGACCCAGAGAGGGGAAATTTCCATTTACACAAGGTTACCCTGTATTTGCATAGTAGTCCAACCAGACTTATGAAATCACAGACCTAATATGAAATGATCCTACCGTACATGCTGGGGTGTTTCACAGGGAAGGGAGAAAGCGCCATGTTTGCCATGATGCCTGCTATGAATTCATCATCCTGGGCTTTGTGACCTAGAAAAACAGATTGTCTAGTTGACTCTTTTTTTTTTTTTTTAAATCAATCTTTATTGTTCATATTATTACAAAGGTTCCTCATTTCTTCCCCCCTCCACCAGGTTCCCAACCCACCCTCTGCCCCCTCCCCATCCCCCATTGCCCTCATCCATAGGTGCACAGTTTATGTTCAGTCTCTTCCTTCCTCCCTTTCCCCGATAGTAAATCCCTTTTCAGATAGTAAATCTGTTACTTAGCATTTTCTCATATCAATAATACCTCCACATGCCCAATGATACACTTCACACAAAAGACATTTCCAAATAGGTCAACCAGCCTCATCCAGGCCCCACCCAAGGCACTCACAGATCAACACCCCAGTGCTATACTAACTCAAGGCATCCAGATCATGCCTTCATCACTTGATTCAGCAGACCCTCAAGTTCCCACAAAAGTTTCCAGCCATGTCTGAGAGGCAGCCATGGGGCAGGGGCAGGCGAGTAGCGAGCTGTTTCGGGCCTGGTTGCTCCGGGCCTGGCCTCTGTTGCTCTGGTTCGTTCCACAACCAGCTGCTCCGGGTCTGGTCACTGCCGCTCCCGACCTAGTTGCTCTGGACTTGGCTGTTGCTGCTCCGGGCCTGGCCGCACCCGACCCGGCCGCTCCGAGCGTGGCCGCTCCCAGCCTGGCAGCCGCTGCTCCGGGCCTGGCCGCTCCCAGCCTGGCAGCCCCTGCTCCGGGCCTGGCCGCACCCGACCCAGCTGCTCCGGGCCTGGCCGCTCCCAGCCTGGCAGCCACTGCTCCGGGCCTGGCCGCTCCCAGCCTGGCAGCCGCTGCTCCGGGCCTGTCCGCACCCGACCCGGCTGCTCTGGGCCCGGCTGCCCCGGGCCCGGCCGATCTGAGCCTGGCCGCTCCTGGCCTGGATGCTTCAGGCTTGGCTACTGCTGTTCTGGGCCTGGCTGCTCCCAACCTGGCTGCTCTGGGCCCGGCTTCTCCGGGCCCGGCCACTCCGGGTCTGGGTGTTCCTGGACTGGCCACCCTGGGCTTGGCCGCCTCCGCCTCAGGCCTGACTGCCACTGCCCCAGGTCTGGCTGCTCCAGTGCTGGCTGTTGATGCTCTGGTTCTGGCTGCTGCTGCTCTGGGGCCTGGCCATTGCTGCTCCGGGCCCAGCTGCCACTGCCTTGTGCCTGGCCACTCTAGGCCTGTTCGCCGCTGTTCCAACATTCTGTCCTTTTTTTTTTTTTTTTTAATGCATTTATGTTGCAATGTTGGCTGGTGAGTTGAGTTCTGACTTAGTCTTTGATTTTTCAAGATCTTCTTTGTATTCTTTCTTAAGTAATTTTACTATCTTTTGCTCTCACTTGATTTCTTCACATTGAGAACTTCTTTGGTTTCTTCCTCCTTGTCCTGGGAGCTCAGCAGGTTGGCCTGTGGCACCCCTTTGTTCTCCGTGGGCTCCTGCGCTGCTTCAGCCTGTTGCCAGGGTCAGCGCCGCCCAGGAAGCAGCCCTCAGCCTCGGCTCTTTTGCCCATGTTCAGCGGTTGAAGGCTCAGGGGCACCTCCCCTCCTGGGGGCCCCGTCGCCGGCTGGCCGGTGTCCGGCAGGGGCTCCTGCTCCTTGTCGCATTCCTCCAGTCTGGAGCTTTTTTTCTCCTTCCTGCTAGGGGAGTCCAGGATCAGAGTCAACAGACTGTCCTCTACGCGCAGTGTGCGCGACTCCGGGGGCTCCGCTTTTCGCAGCTCCCCCAGGAGTCCACCTCACAGCCCCGTCTCCCTCTGCTTGAACCTGGGTCCCCAGGGATTTGCCTAGACTGGAGTTCAGGGCAGTCGGGAGTGGGGCTCAGCACCACCGGAGATTTTGTTTCTTCCCACCAGGGCAATACAGCATCAGAATCAACATTCTGTCCTCTGCATGCATTGTGCGCATCTGCGCACAGTGTGCACGACTCTGGGGGCTCTGCTTTTCGCCGCTTCCCTGGGATTTTGCCTCACAGCCCCGTCTCCCCCTGCCTGAGCCTGGATCCCCAGGGTCTGGCCTAGGACTGGGGTTGAGAGCAGTCGAAACTGGGGCCCAACACGGTCAGGGCTCCTGTTTCCTTCCCTCCAGGGCAATCCTGCATCAGAGTCAACATTCCTTCCCTTGCAAGCAATGTGCGCGACTCCGGGGGTTCGGCCTTTCGCCGCTCTCCCAGGACTCCACCTCACAGCCTCGTCTCCCTCTGCTTGAGCTTGGGTCCCCAGGGATTGGCCTAGAACTGGGGTTCAGAGCAGTCTGGACTGAGGCTCAGCGCCGCCGGAGGCTTTGTTTCTTCCGGCTAGGGTAATCCAGCATCAGAGTCAACATTCAGTCCTCTGCGCACAATGTGTGCGCGACTCCGGGGGCCCTGCTTTTCGCTGCTCCCCTGGGATTCCGCCTCACAGCCCCATCTCCCTCTGCCGGAGCCTGGGTCCCCAGGGTCTGGCCCATAACTGGGGCTCAGTGCTGCCGGTTCAGGGGTTCAGCCCAGGCTGGGGGTTCTATTTCTTTCCTGCTAGGGAACGCCAGGCAGCACCCAGCCCTCTCCTCCTTTCCGGCTGCGACCTCTCCTCACGCGCGTGTGTGCGGGCACGCAGTATGTCTCCATACCTTAGGCTTTTTTTCAGCTCCTCTGATTTTCCTTCTGGTTTTCTCTTTCCTCCTTGTTGTAGAATTTTCAGTCAGTCGACTACCTGTAGCTCTGGGCAATGTCCACTCTACATTTTAGTTGTATTCCATTGAAATTGTTGTGTGCTGCTACGGTTAGATGTCTACCCGAGCAGCCATCTTGGATCCTCCTATTATTATTATTCTGTCTAGTTGACTCTTCTAAGGCTCATCACAGGAAATTCTTTTTTAAAAATATATTTTTTATTGATATCAGAGAGGAAGGGAAGGAGAGGGAGAGATAGAAACATCAATGATGAGAGAGAGTCTTTGATTGGTTGCTTCCTGCACACCCCACACTGGGGATAGAGCCCCCAACTGGGCATATGCCCTGACTGGGAATCAAACCATGATGCTCAACCACTGAGCAACACTGGCTGGGCAAAGGAATTTCTTTTATTATACCACACAGGCTTCTTGTAGAACAAGCATGTCAAACTCACCGCATGCTTCATTTATTTGGCCTGTGTTAGCCTTTGAGTTTGACATGCTTGTTGACAGAGCTGCTTTCCTGGAATAGCTATGATTCAGATGAGTGGAGGTGAGTAAGTTCTCATCCACCAATCACAGAGAATCAAACATCATTTTCACCATAACCTACAAGGATCCTGGCACCATGCACTGGGTATAATCTGAATCTTAACCCTCCTGGATTTTTAGCAAAAGTCAATCCAAGAGATCAATGGCTGTATCCAAATGCTCCCTGGGTTGGTAGGAGTCTGCTGGAACAGGAACACAGCTCGCTTAAGCAAAGCGGACAGCTTGCTATAAAGATAGGGAGCTGCTGGTAGGACCTCAGGATGGTCCAGATTTGGAAAGCCATCAGAAATGCATACTTGATTTGCATTTCAAGAGCCTCTTGGCTCTGTTTCTCTCCTCAGGTTGGATTCATTCTTTCTCTCTCCAGCCTGATTTCTTTTGCTCCTGGACTATGCCAAGGACTGTCCAGCTCTAGAGCTCAATTCTGGCCACAGTGTGTTTCTCTCACTCTCTCTCCTGTAGTGTGGTAGATGATAGATGGTGGCCATGGATGGTTAAGCAGGGCCCCTGAGCATCATGCCCAGTGTCAGTACTTTTCACCAGTATTAGTTTCCTGTGGCTGCTATAACAAGTTACCAAAAACTTAGTGGCCTCAACAACACAAATGCTGGTGGTCAGAATTCTGATGGGGGGTTGTGTCAGCAAGCTAATAGGAATTGTCATCAGGGTTTTGTGTCTTTCTTGAGGCTCTAGAGGAGACTCTGTTTTCACTCTTTCTCCAGCTTCTCTAAGAGGCTGCACATATTCCTTGGCTCATAGCCCCCTTCCATCTTAAAAGCCAGCCATGGCTACCCAAATATTACTCACCATTCCATATCCCTGATTTTGGTTTTACTGCTTCTTTTAAGAAGCTTTGTGGTTACCTTGGTGTCACCTGGATAGTCTAGGATACTAACCCCTCATTTAAGGTCAGCTGATTAGCAACCTAAATTCACCCCTTGAAATGTAAAACTAGAGGCCCAGTGCACAAAATTCATGCACTGGTAGGGTCCCTAGCAGCTGCCAGCTGCTGGCCGGGTAATCCCTCCCTTCCCCTGCCAGGGCCTCCCTCCTTTCTCCCAGGTGGCCCTGCCCCCTGTTCAAACTCCCGGACAACTCCCAGTCTATGGAACAATTTGCATATTATGCTTTTTTCATATATATAGGATAGCATATTCACAGGTTCCAGGGGTTGGGGTATGGGCTCTTTTGAGGAGTCATGATCCTGTCCAGCACAGGGCCCATCTTAAGAAGACAGTAACAGAAGCAACCATACCTCACATCTCATTTCTGTCTATTTCAGAGAGAGGACAGGTTGTATTGACTTCCATAAGCCACCCTGCCATACAGAATGCATGGGACCATCATAAATTACAGGAGACAGAAATAGGTATGATCTCCCTGAGACATCTCTGACCTTTGCAGAGGAGAGAGGGGACCGCTGCTTCTCATCTTATATTCCCACTCAGGCAAACCAGGTCTATATGTTTGAATATTTATAGCAGAAAATCTACCCTCTTCTAAGTGATGCCATGCTGAAAACAAACCTAATGCTTTGGGGATCAAACTTTGGTCCTGACTACCCCAGTCCTATGCATCAAATACCTAACCATTTTGACCTCCACCTATGGTCAACAGCATCCTAGGAGTTGAATGGGTGTCTGATAGAGGTCTCTATCATGACTAGAGGAAAAGACAAATGAGCTCTCAATGCCAAATCTATCCTCTGGGAAACATTTCCCCAGGGGTGCCTGCACTTACTGTTCCTCTTGTGTGTTACCTGCCACCTGTTTAGGTCTCTGGTATAGGTAGGCAGCATGGAATGGCAGTAAGCACTCAATCTTGAGTTCAAATACTAGCTCTGCCTTCTTATTAGATAGGTGACTTTGGACAGGTCATTTGTTTCCTCCTCTGAAAAATAAAGATGATACTTGTAGTATTGTCCCTGGATGTGTTGTGGGGATAAAAATGCAAATGTGGGTGCAATGTCATGCAAATTTGCCTAGTGGGTTCTGAATGTTTGCTCTGGCTTTTACTATTACCTCAAGAGGAATGACAGGACATAAAGAGCTCAGACATTTTCTAGACCCGGTTGATTCCATTTGAACATGAATAAAGAGAGAGAAGAAATTGCACCCAGTTCATTCCTATTCGAAATAAATATAGCATTTTGTATCCCTAGGGTTTCCCGAAGAGTGATCTAAAAACCAGCTATAGCCTGGCTGGCATGGCTCAGTGGTTGAGCTTCGACCTATGAACAAGGAGGTCACAGTTCAATTCCTGGTCAGGGCACGTGCCTGAGTTGAGGGCTCGATCCCCAGTAGGGGGTCTGCAGGAGGCAACCAACTGATGCTTCTCTCACATCATTGATGTTTCTCTCTCTCCTTTACCTTCCTCTCTGAAATCAATAAAAAATATTTAAAAAAATAAAATAAAACCCAGCTCTGTCAGAGTTACTTTGAGTGTGTGTGTGGGGGGGAGTGGGGGGAGGTTGTAGGAGGGGGCCGGGAGAAAGGTGTCTGAGGAAGGCTGTTGGAAACTGTAGATGTCCAAGTCCCCATCCAGCCTGACCCAAGGTGGGACTGAGGAATCTGCATTGTTAACATTCCTCAGGGATTCTTGTGCTTACTAAATTTGAAAACAGCCCTCTCTTTGCAGAGAACCTCATCAGGGAGAAGAAAATTACAGTCCATGTTTGGGATGTCTTGGCATAAGGTCAGGGGCTCAGGGCAGGCCATCCAGACACTGCTGCCTGGCATCCCTATGCTGGTAGATGAGCCCAGAGGAAGCTGAGCGCTGGGTCTGAATCAGCTCCTGTCCTGCCCACACAGGGTTTAGTGGGTGCTTCGTGGTTTCTACTCGAGCAACTCAGCCCGTCAAAGTCTCAGCTGGTCCCTCAGGCCCCTGTTGAATGAAGGGAAGAATCTGAAGACAAGCTCTGGCCAGTGCCATTCAGTTGGTTGAGTGTCATTCCATACATCAAATGTCATGGCGTGGTAGGCAGTTAGACAGACATGAGCAGAGCAAGGACTATAGACCAGGTCAGAAGGTCATCAGGGTGGAAAGCCCTGGGTGCCTAGCAAAGGACAAAATGTAGGGTGGGACCTTGCCTCCAGGTGACCTTTCCTCCCCTAGCATAATGCTGGTCATGCAGCTTGGACCCCCTGACCCATCCTCCCTAGAAGAAAGTTGTATTTCAACTTCAGAGCAGAAGAGCAACAAAACCAGCCAAGGCTGACCTCAGTACTAGCTGCATTAATACTGACCTCTGCCCTGATGCAGACCAATCAATCAGTGGAGACCACAACCCTGAAAGGACACACCTGGAAATCTGCTGAATATTCTATTGAGATCTTCCCTAAATATCCACCCTTAAGACCTTCCCAGCCACATTACCGTTAGCTTCCTCACTCCCATGGGCCCTCCCTTTACCTCTATAACTTGTTTCCTAAGCCCATTTCTTCTAAGAGTTACTTTTTGTATCTCTGTGATTTACCCAACAAATGTTCTCTTATAGTTTGGGTCTTGGCTCTGAATTCTTTCTTAGCCAGAACTCATCTACTGAGGTTGCTGAACCCAGGTCCAGTCTGACCCCACCTGGTGCTATTCCTCCGCCTACAACAGAATGGTGCCAAGATTTAGATTGTTTCCTCACTGGTAAGCCAGTCGTCTGCGCCACCGTGGCTTGAAGGACATGAACTAACTGTTCTTTCCTTCTTGCATCTTTCCTCCAGTCCTCTCTCTCTCTCTCTCTCTCTCTCTCTCTCTCTCTCTCTCTCTCTCTCTCTCTCTCTCTCTCTCTCTCTCTCTCTCTCTCTCTCTCTCTCTCGTAGAAGACTCCTATGGCAGGATGACACCAAGCCCTTCCCAGCAGCTTTTCCATGTCAGGTTATGAGTTCCAATGGAGAGAAAGATCCTTGCCCTTTGCCTGGAAAGATGTTCCTTTCTTCCCTTTCTCTTTCTTTCTTTGTGTCTGGAGTTGCATTCAGGCTGACTTTCTTTGAACTTTTTTTTGAAATCTTCAACGTGGAGCTAAGGGTTAAGGGTTGAAAGACCCTAGGCCAAAAGATAAGAATCTATTGTAGATAACTGAAGAATAAAAGATGGCTGCTTTTTAAATTTTTATTTATTCATTTTGAGAGAGAGAGAAAAAAACTTCACATTATTTATTGTTCCACTTATTTATGCACTCAGTGGTTAATTCTTGTATGTGTCTTGACTGGAGTCAAATCCGAAACCTTGGCATATTGGGACTATGCTCTAACCAACTAAGGTACCCAGCCAGGGCCTGGGTGGCTGCTTCTTAACTTTGACTTATTTTAATTGAAATTGCTTTTGAGGGCCTGAACAGGACCTTTTACTGGATAAATGAGAGCCTGAACTCATTCTGCTCTGAAAGGGATACCGGCTGTTCTCATCTTCCTAGAGAAGGCCGACAGGACTTTCCCCCAGGGCCCAAGGTGCTATCTCTGTCTGGCGGGCCCCAATAACATACAGAGGTCACCAGGAGTCTTCTCTGGTCCCTGAAACCAACTTCTTTGAGAGCCTCAGGGATAACTTAACAGGAACTCCCTTCCCTTCAAGGGCCCATTGCTCTCCTAGGCCTCTTAATAGGACCAGTGCTTTTGGGAACATGAAAGGCAGGGCAACAGGTGACTAGCTCTACTACTATAGACAGGAGCTGTGGCACAAGTTTTCTAGGTGCCCTTGTACGAACAGATATGATGGGGGGACCTCCGGTGAGGCTGGCTAAGTCCGGAGGCAGACAAGCAGGGACGCCTCCCTTAGGATTGGCTTTGTGTAGAGTGGAGTCCACCTGTCTGAGTTGAGCGAGTCCGTTGGTACTGTGACCAGCTACCCCTGTGACCGTTAGTAAGTCTGTCCACAGGACACAGGGTAAAACTCTGCACCCCGGAGGCACCCACGTGGTAGGACATCCCTGTGGAGTCCACCTGTCTGAATGGAGTGAGTCCATCCTCCCAGTGACTGGCCATCTTGGGGATGCCTGGTAAGTCTGCCCTCAGAGCACGGGTATTACTCCACACCCCAGCTATTTCCCTGGCGAAAGGGAACCTGGCCAATTGTGGTTCTCAACCACAGGATGACAGCCCAGAGACTAGCAGGGACACCAGTAACTCTTGGCTCAGAATTTGTCTCTCTGTAGATGGGGGACCAGTCTACAGTGTCTCAAATAGCCCTTTGGGTCCCTTAAACTTCTTTTTGCAACATAGCTTGGCCCTACTATACTGTGGGCAATAGGGAGGTTTGGCCAGTTAATGGCACTGTTAAGTTTAATATTATCCTGCATTAGACCTGTTTTGCCGCTCCAAGGGAAGTGAATGGAGAACAAGGCCTTTTTAAATCAATGTGTCTTTTTCACACATGCAAGCCGTTATGGCTCTCAGCAATGACCTCAGCTATACGCTACCTGTAAACTAGATCTCTATAATTGCTACAGAGCCTGAAAGAAAAATATACCCAAGTGGAAAGGAACAATCCAAAAATGGATGAGTAAGTTTGTTAGTCCTTTCTCAACATTTGCTAATCCTTAAGATATCACAAAAAATGACCTCCCACCTCCCAAAAAAAACCACCAAAGATACAAAAACACAAAACCCCCACCAACAACACTGTTGCCTTTGTTTTATAAACAGTCTTTGGAGGCCCAGACATGTGACTCCAGAATGTCCTTTTACCTTCCCTGAAACCTCCTTTGTTCAGCTCAAAATCCTTATAGATAACTAGGTGCCCCTTGCAAGAAGATTCTTGCAATAGGGCTACCTGCTTCGATCATTGCCCCGCCTGCTTCCCTCCCTTCTCCCTCCTTACTCCCCCGGCCGGCCTGCTCCCCTCTCTTTCCCCCCTGCTCCGCCTGCTTCCCTTCCTTCTCCCCTGCCCCACTTGCTTGCTTCTTTGCAAGGCTTGGCTTCTTTCTATGCGTCTTTAGTCTTCCTTCTGGCCTGGGTATGCAAATTGACCGCCATCTTAGTTGGGTTTATTTGCATACTCACCCTGATTGGCTGGTGAGTGGGGCTTGTGGTAGTAGTGAAGGTGCAGTCAATTTGCATGTTTCTCTTTTATTAGGTAGGATTGGCTTTATGAAACCAAAGTCTTAGGACCTTTGAAATATAAAATAACTGGTCAAAAAGTCTTATTTAGGCTACTTAAGAAATATATATATATATTTAATTGATTTCAGAGAGGAAAAGAGAGGGAATGATTGAAACATCAATGATGAGAGAGAATCATTGATGGGCTCCCTTCTGCATGCCCCCTACTGGGGATTGAGCCATGTGTCCCAACTGGGAATTGAACCATGACCTCCTGGCTCATGTGAATAATGCTGGTCATGGAGTTTGGACCCCCTGAACTATCCTCCTTAGAGATAACATCTAGGCCTCAGTTGCATTTTAACTCCAGACCCAGAAGAGCAACAACTGACTTAAGAACCAGCTGCATTAATACTGACCCCTGAGACAAATCAATCAGTGGAGACCACACCCTAAAAGTCACACCTGAAAAACTACTGGATAGTCTATTGCCGTGATCGGCAAACTGCGGCTCATGAGCCACATACGGCTCTTTGGCCCCTTGGGTGTGGCTCCTCCACAAAATACCACGGCCTGGGCGAGTCTATTTTGAAGAAGAGACATTAGAAAAAGTTTAAGTTTAAAAAATTTGGCTCTTGCCCTAACCGGTTTGGCTCGGTGGATAGAGTGCTGGCCTGAGGACTCAAGGGTCCCAGGTTCGATTCTAGTCAGGAGCATGTACCTTGGTTGTGGGCACATACCCAGTAGGGAGTGTGCAGGTGGTAGCTGATTGATGTTTCTCTCTCATCGATGTTTCTTACTCTCTATTCCTCTCCCTTCCTCTCTGTGGAAAATCAATAAAATATATATTTTTTTAAATTTGCCTCTCAAAAGAAATTTCAATCATTGTACTGTTGATATTTGGCTCTGTTGACTAATGAGTTTGCCGACCATTGAGATCTTCCCTTGGCCTCCCCTAAAATCTCCACCCTTAAGACACTTGGGGTGAAGGGCCCAGTGCACTTCCCTTCCGGGAGCCCTCCGGAGCCTTTTTTTACCCTCTCCCTGTCTCCTCAGTTATTAGCTTCCTCACTCTCAAGCTCCACATCCCCTTCCTTTATTTCTATAACTTGTTTCCTAAGCCCATTTCTTCTAAAATACTTTTTGTACCTCTGTGATTTATCCAATAAATGTTCTCTTATAGTTTGAGTCTTGGCTCTGAATTCTTTCCTGGCCAGAACTCAAGTACCAAGGTTGCTGAACCCAGGTCCAGTCGGACTTTGTGGGTCAAACACGTGGTGCAGTTCTGCTGTCTACAACAATGGGCCTGGTTCTGGTCAACGCACATAACTAAGTTGTGGGTTTGGTCCCCTTTGGGGCATGCTTGAGAGGCAATTGATTGATTTTTTTTCTCTCTCCGCACCCCCTTCTTCTCTCTAAAATCAATAAACACATCCTCTGACAAGGATTAAAAAAAAAAATCTGAAGACAAGGCATGAGTAAACATTATGCATGGGTTATGCAAGTGTGCCTCTATCTTGAAAATGAAATGGGACAGGCTCCTGCCCTCCAAGGACAGAGGGGACCAGGCAGGACGTCCACTCACTCATTCTACACACACTCATTGAACCCCTATTGTATGCTGGGGTAGGGAGACAGAGAAGGTGGAAGAGATGTGCACTCCGCCTCCCATTCCTGTCCCAGGCCCTGCCTGCTCTTGTTCTACTCCAAGTGGCTTCTAAGGTAAAAACACAACATGGGGCATTTTCTCACATCTTGTCTTTAGATGGATTCATTCATGCCCCAAATTGTGCAGGCCCCGGAGAGGTGGTAATGAGGCAGAGAAAGCTCTTCCTGCTTTGTGGGCCTGACAGATGAGTCGGGAGATTGACTAAACATCTGAACAAATAATAATAATAACAATTATGCCGAAACCGGTTTGGCTCAGTGGATAGAGCCTCGGCCTGCGGACTGAAAGGTCCCAGGTTCGATTCCGGTCAAGGGCATGTATCTTGGTTGTGGGCACATTCCTAGAAGGGGGTGTGCAAGAGGCAGCTGATCAATGTTTCTCTGTCATGGATGTTTCTAACTCTCTATCCCTCTCTCTTCCTCTCTGTAAAAAATCAATAAAATATATATTTAAAATAATAATAATAACAATTATTATTATTATTATCTTGTGCATTCTGAATAGAGGCGAGTTGACCTTTCTCAGCTTGTGGCACAATGTCAAAATCTGAAAGAGGGGGTCCTAGAAACACAGGGTTTCCTGTCCAGTCAGTACTCATGACAGTGAGAGCCAAAGCTCAGGTTCTCTGTGTGTGGCTTCCTTCCATCTGAGCAACCCCAGGGGATATCGTCAGGGTCTCCATTTCCCAGAATCCAAAGGCTGAGGAATTGAGAGGACTCCCTGGTGGTCAGTGACACCGGGACCATCTGACTCTTACTTTCTTTTTTTAAAATATATTTTTATTGATTTCAGAGAAGAGGGGAGAGGTAGAAAGAAAAACATCAATGATAAGAGAGAATTATTGATGGGCTGCCCCCTACAGGAGATCAAGCCTGCAACCCTGGCATATACCCTGACCAGAATTAAAATGTGACCTCCTGGTTCATAGGTCAAAGCTCAACCACTGAGCCACACGGGCTAGGCTGGTTCTTACTTCCTATGGCTCCTCCTTAGGAGGTGCTCCTGGACCACCATCTCTGAAAGGGTCCCTCTGCCTCTCTCTTCCCTTAGCCTGCCTTACTTCTCTTCCTGGCACATAAGCGATAGACTCACTTCTTGTCTGTCTCTCCCATGAGAACATAAGGCCAAAGAAACGCTTCCAGATGAATCATCCTTGCTGGTGGCATTATGCACACAGCCGAAAATAATTGTATTTAGAAAGAAATGAGTTCCATTGACTTTGATTAGCCCTTTAAACCCTTATCAGTTCCAGGAGCTCTCCTGTTTCTGGAACTAGTTGCTAGACTTGTTTGGCTAACACTATTCCCAAGGCCCAGCACAATGTCAGGCACATATACGAGGTTCAGTAAATACTTGTTGAAAAAATGAATGAATTAGTGAAACTTTCACTGCTAAATCATGTCCACATTGTCCTCATTTTCTCCCCTCCTTCCTTCCCTCCTTCCCTCCTCCCTTCTTTCCTTCCTTCCTTCTTCTCATTGTATGGCATACAATTATGTTAAATTATGTTTTCTTTAGCCATGCAAAAAAACCTGTACTGTTATGTAATTGAACAATTAAATAATATGTTAAAAATTATAAGGATTGCCCTGGCTGGTTTGGTTCAATGGATAGAGCGTCAGCCTTCAGACTGAAGGGTCCCAGGTTCAATTCCCACCAAGGGCACATGCCTGGGTTGTGGGCTCGTTCCCCAGTGGGGGGCATGCAGGAGGCAGCCAATCAATGATTATCTCTCATCATTAATGTTTCTATCTTTCTCTTCCTCTCCCTTCCTCTCTAAAATCAAAGTGAAAAGAAAAAAAAATTATAAGGATGCCCTGACAGATTTGGCTCAGAGGATAGAGTGTTGACCTGTGGATTGAAGGATCCTGTGTTTGATTCCAGTCAAGGGCATATGCCTTGGTTGCAGGCACATCCCCAATAGAGAGTGTGCAGGAGGCAGCTGATCAATGTTTCTCTCTCATCGATGTTTCTAACTCTCTATCCCTCTCCCTTCCTTTCTGTAAATAAATAAATAATTAATAAAATATATTTAAAAATAAAAATATCCGAAGTGAGCTTGATTCAGTAGCCACCAAGATCCAAGACAAAAGCCACACCAAGACCCAACTAAGAGCTAAGTCTTCAGGGAAGGAATGGGTAAGATGAAATGCACATGTTTAAATAGCAGACACTTATTTTGATCACTGCTAAATTTATCTATCTGTCATCTATGTATCTCTTTAACAAAATGCCATAGTGACTATTTGGAATGAAAGTTTCGAATGAAAGGTCTTTTGCACCATATTTAAACAAACAAAAAAAAAGGGGTAGAGGCTTCAAACTTTCTTTATAATACCGTTGTTTGTTGTGTTGTTGTTGTTCTGGAGCCACACCTTAAGTAAACCTTTAAGCTGTGCATATCCTAGACTCCGCCTTTGGATCCGCTGGAAGGGGCTATAAAAGGCTGAGGGTTGTGAAGGCGGGGATCAGATCCCTTTCTCTCCTTTGCTACATCTTTTGCATTGGTAAAGGGCGGGCTGAGAGGCCCAGAGAACTTCGCTGGACTCACCTGAGCAGTCAAGGCCCCTGGGACACGGATGCCTGGGAAAAGGAAGCGCATGCGCAAAGCCCTGTGGTCTCGTCCGAAACGTCGGAAGCAGCCTCCTCTCCCTGAAGTCCCCAGCACCAGCTTCTTGAGCAGACTGTTACTGTCTGACTTTTCCTGGAACTGCAGCAGCAAGAAACAAGGTATATACATATATTTAAGTTTATATATTGATAGTTGAAAGTATTACTGATTGGCTCTCTCCATCCTGCTCCCGCCCTCAAGGTATGTTTTTTAGAATCGCATTTTCTAACTTTATTTGCGGGTTCATAAGAAAAATGTTGATTTCAGGGTCTATCGCAGATCTTGCTGTTGGCCACCTTATGGGAACCTCGCGTCCCAAAGCGGGTTTGGTTTCTCCTCTGGAGGGTTTTCGGTGTATAGTCGTGATTTGCGCCTACACATTTGACCTCATCTTTTGCAGTTGAGCCTGTGTTTTGTTCTCTTGCTTTTGGCCTTGCTCCTTT
The DNA here is from genome assembly GCF_014108245.1 of Pipistrellus kuhlii. Taxonomy (NCBI): domain Eukaryota; kingdom Metazoa; phylum Chordata; class Mammalia; order Chiroptera; family Vespertilionidae; genus Pipistrellus; species Pipistrellus kuhlii. The sequence goes on from NW_023425540.1 coordinate 85,279,509, forward strand.
GTAACTTGGTTGGATTGATCCAAATGGAATTGGTTTTTTTGAGCAAGGAGTAAAAGGATGGGTGTGGAAAAAGGCCATACACAGGGTGGAAAGCAAAGAAGGGTGAGTTGTTATCAGGTCTAATCAGAATAATGGCTTAAGAGCTTCTCGATCGGTAAAATGCTGGATTTGGTACAAATGCTTTATTGGTACAAGTAATTCCCTTTGAAAACCCTTTCAGTCACCTTTGTAATCTTTTTAAATCCACTCTTTCCAAGATAGGAACAGATCACCTGAATTTAGAAATGTTATATTCCCCTTCCTCTGTCAAACAAAATCTTCAGATCTGCTCATCATATCAGTCATGTAAGTTAGCATGAAATGACTGAACATTTGCTCCATAAACTCACCAGGTGCTTCCCCTCCCACGATGTCCTTTGACTCTCACGGCCCTTATTCTCATGCCTTTGTAATTGACACTAGGGGACATTCAAACACCATCTTCAGGTTCCTCCTGTAATTACCCTTTTCTTTTTAAGTGATTTATTTTATTTTATTCTTTTAAAATATATATATATTTTATTGACTTCAGAGAGGAAGGGAGAGAGAGAGAAAGATAGAAATACCAATGATGAAAGAGAACCATTGATCACCTCCTACTGGGGATCAAGCTAAAAAACCCGGGCATGTGCCCTTCCCCGGAATTGAACCCAGTACCCTTCAGTCTGCAGGCCGATGCTCTATTCACTGAGCCAAACCAGCTGGGACCCTCCTGTACTTATTCTTGTTTTACCATGCAGAGGATGCCCTTTATTGCGTTGCCTACTTGGAGAGTCTATCCTCCCAAAAGCCACAGATGGGGAGAAGGTGTGAGTGTGAGGGGTTGGAGTGGGAGCATTGAGGAAAGGTGCCATGTGGGGCAGCAACCAAGGCTACTTTCTGCATTTGCCTCAGACATCTTGGCACTCTGGAACCTACAAATGAATCTGTCTGTTCCCTCAGGCAATATTTAAGTCTTCTCTCCAGATAAGGGCAAGCCTCCTTACCTTGTGGAGGCTACATTCCAATGAAGACAGACTTTTTAAATACATTGATTTGAGAGAGAGATTTTTTGTTCTGCTTATTTATGCATTTCTTGGTTGCTTCTTATATGTGCCCTGACTGGGCATCAAACCCCCAGCCTTAGCATATAGGGATGATGATCTAACAATCTGAGCTACCTGGTGAGGGTGGAGATTTAAAAAAATAAAAAAACCTAGCCTTAGCTGGTTTGGCTCAGTGGATAGAGCATTGGCCTCCAGACTGAAGGGTCCCGCGTTCGATTCTGGTCAAGAGCCTGTACCTCCATTGCAGGCTTCTGGCCCCAGTCTGGGTGCATGTGGGAGGCAACAATTGATGTGCCTCTCTCACATTGATGTTTCTCTTTCTCTACCTCTCCCTTTCACTCTCTAAGAAATCAATGGAAAAAATATCCTCAGGTGAGGATTTAAAAAATAATACATTTTTAAAAATCTACCTAAAAATATGAAAGCCCAGTCAGCCTGGCTCAATGGTTGAATGTTGACCTATAAACCAGGAGGTCATGGTTTGATTTCCGGTCAGGGAACATGCCTGGGTTGCAGGCTCAATCCTCTGTGTGAGGTGTGGAAGAGACAGCCAAACAATGATTCTGTCTCATCATTGAAGTTTCTATTTTTCTTCCTCTATGAGAAAACAAACAAAAAGAAAACTCACGTACCTGCACTCGAGTGTGCCTGGCCCTGGGAATAGGGATCAATGAGGCAGGCGGGGCCCTACCTCATTCAAGAATATCTCATCTAGCCGAAACCGGTTTGGCTCAGTGGGTAGAGCGTCGGCCTGCGGACTGAAAGGTTCCGGGTTCGATTCCGGTCAAGGGCATGTACCTTGGTTGCGGGCACATCCCCAGTCGGCAGGGGTGTGCAGGAGGCAGCTGATCAATGATTCTCTCTTATCGGTGTTTCTAACTCTCTATCCCTCTCTCTTCCTCTCTGTAAAAAAATCAATAAAATATATTAAAAAAAAGAAAAAAGAATATCTCATTTAGTAGGAATAACACTGTCAACTCAAAGCTTTTAATCGGTCACACGTAAATTGCTGCCAAAGGCAAGTGCTATGAAGAAGTAAAGGTGCCGTGATGAGGAAAGAGGACTCTTAAGAAAGTGACTGGAGTCAATGTAGGGAAAAGGTTGTTGGAAGGTAGAGGCTCAGGCATCTAGAGAAAGGGCCTGAGGCTAGAAACAGTTATTAGTGGAAAGGCAGGAGGGTAAGTTTCTATCTAGCTAGAGCTGATCTGGGTGTAAGAAAGGAAGTTAATCCATTCAATTTCGTTTAGTGAGGATGACTCCAGCTGTCCTGAGGAAGAATTGAGGTGGAGAATGGGTGGGGATGCCCTTAGGAAAAACTTGCTTTGGCCCAGGGAGGGCAGAGGGAGGAAGGACTGGAGGTGATAAGGAATGTGGCCAGAACTTGGGCTGGCAGAGGTGGATGTGGGGTTGGAAATGGAGAGCTCCTTTAAGAGTTGTTAGGCCCTAGCTGATTCGCTGCTCAGTGGATAGAGCATCGGCCTGTGGACTGAAGGGTCCCAGATTCAATTCCTGTGAAGGGCACATGCCCAGGTTGCGAGCTCAACCCCCAGTAGGGGGTGTGCAGGAGGCAGCCGATCAATGATTCTGTCTTCATCATTGATGCTTCTATTTCCCTCTCCCTTCCTCTCTGAAATCAATTTATTATAAAAAATATATTTTAAAAAAGTTTTTAGGCCCTGACAATGTGGCTCAGTGCTTGAGTGTCGTGTCGACCTATGAACCAAGAGGTCATGGTTCGATTCCCAGTGGGAGCGCATGCCTGGGTTGCAGGTATGCAGGAGGCAGCCAATCAATGATTCTCTCTCCTAATCGATGTTTCTATCTTTCCTTCTCCCTTCCTTTCCTATATTTCATTTTTTTGGAAATCAATAAAAATATTTATTTAAAATAGTGGTTAGGAAGCAGAACTGAGTTACAAGTGGGAAGAGAGAGGGAAAGGCATGCTGGACAGGCTTGGGCCTTGCCCTGCCAGGAAAACTGGCCCACCTGGAGGATGTAGCAATGAAATAACTACATGGTGTCTAGTACTGTATTGACAACTGGACAGTCACTCAGCACTATGCTAAGCACTTACATCCATCAGCTCTGTTAATCCTCACAATAACCCTCAAAGACAGTCCTGCCAACTGAACTTGCTGTGATGATGGAAATATTCTATATGTGGGCTGCCCAGAATGGGAACCACCAGCCCCATGTAGCAACTGACCCTTTGAAATATAAATTGTGGGGCGGAGGAGCTGAAGTTGTAATTTAATTAAGTTTAAAAATGGATGGTTGCTTCTGTTTATTGGAAAACTTTTAAGTGTGTTTGAAACAACTTTGGTATGTTGTCCTACTTTTTAAAAACTAATATATTATTGTCAAAGGAATTTTGAAAAATACTTTAAAATGCCATTTAAGCAGCTCCTAATAACATTTTTACTCTACTTTTTTTAAAAGTGAGTTTTATGAAACCTAAATGCAGAGCTAGTATTTCCAATGAAATTTTAACATCTAAAGTTGAAATAATCTGTGTGAAATATATACCAGATTTTGTCTATAACTTTTTTTAAAATATATATTTTATTGATTTTTTTACACAGAGAGGAAGAGAGAGAGAGTTAGAAACATCGATGAGAGAGAGTCATCGACCAGCTGCCTCTTGCACGCCCCATACTGGGGATGTGCCTGCAACCAAGGTACATGCCCTTGACTGGAATCGAACCCGGAACCCTTCAGTCTGCAGGCGGAGGCTCTATCCACTGAGCCAAACCGGTTTTGGCTATAACTTTATATATATATATATGTATATATATATATATATATATATATATATATATATATATATATATAAATTTTTTACAGAGAGGAAGAGAGAGGGCTAGAGAGTTAGAAACATCGATGAGAGAGAATCATCGATCAGCTGCCTCTTGCACACCCCCTACTGGGGATGTGCCCACAACCAAGGTACATGCCCTTGACTGGAATCGGACCCGGGACCTTTCAGTCCGCAGGCGGAGGCTCTATCCACTGAGCCAAACCAGTTTTGGCTTATATACCAGATTTTGAAGACTGTAGTTAGAAAAAAATAATGTAAAATAATTTTTATGTTAATTACCTAATGAAATTATATTTTGGATACAATTGAGTTAAAATTAATATCACCAGCTTCCTTTTATGTATATTTTTAATTGAAATATAACTCATGAGTCCAATATTCACCCTTTAACCTGTACAATTTGGTGAGTTTTACTATATTCACAAAGTTGTACAATCATTGTCACAATTATAATGCCAGAATTTTTCATCACTCCCTAAAGAAATCCATATTCTTTAGCATTTGCTTTCCATTGCCCCTCTCCCATCCATGGCAACCAGTAATCTACTTTCTGTCTTTGGATTTGCTTTTTCTGAACATTTCATATCAATGGAAGTATACAATATGTTCTTTGTAACTGGCTTCTTTTTAAAAAATATATATTTCTTTATTAATTTCAGAGAGAAAAGGAGAGGGAGAGAGAGATAGAAATATCAATGATAAGAATCATTGATTGGCTGCCTCTTACATGCCCTCTACTGGGGATCAAAAGCCCAGGCCCTTGGCTGGAATCAAACCTGGGACCTTTTAGTCAGCAGGCTGTCGCTCTATTCACTGAGCTAAACCGGCTAGGGCAGCAACTGGCTTTTTTTTTTTTTTTTTTTTTTTAATATATTTTATTGATTTTGTACAGAGAGGAAGGGAGAGAGATAGAGAGCTGAAAACATCAATGAGAGAGAGTCATCAATCAGCTGCCTCTTGCACACCCCCCACCGGGGATATGCCCGAAACCAAGGTACATGCCCTTGACTGGAATCGAACCCAGGACCTTTCAGTCCCCAAGCCGACGCTCTATCCATTGTGCCAAACCGGTTTTGGCAGTAACTGGCTTCTTTAACTTAAAATGTTATAGCATGTATCTGTACTTTATTCTTTCTTATGGTTATTTTTTTGTAGTTTTTTTTTTTTTAATTTGTACTTATATGTCACATTTGTTTATCCATTCCAGAGTTGGTGGACATTTGGGTTACATCCACGTTTTGGCTGTATTATAAATAAAGTGGCTGTGAATATTCATATACAAGTTTTCATGTGGATAAATTTTCACTTCTTTTTGATATATATCTAGCAGTAGAATTGTTGGATCACATAGTAACCCTACTTCTTGATAAACTGGATTTTACCTGCTAAAATGTGATTCCTAGAAAATTTAAAATTGCATATGTGCCTCATATTATACTTGTATTGAACAGCCAGTCCAGAAATCTACTTTGGGCCCAAGTATCATGGTGAAAAATTGGAAAAATACACTAGAGGTTGTGATGGGAAGAGAGAAGGCAGTGCGGGGCAATGGGTGGTACCCTTTGGTAACTTTCATATTTCACATCATGTACTTTCATCTTTCAGTGCCAAAGCCTGTTAACTGGTCTCTGCTCCAGGGCTAAATCTCCAGCCAGCAGCCAAAGAGATATTTTTAACAGTGTAAATCTGATGGTGCCATTCCCTGCTTAAAACCCTTCAATGGCTTCCCATTGCAATGATATCAAATGTAAATTCTTTCCCATAGTCTGGCATTTATTTGACACTCATGCAATATTTGTGAACAAATAATGGAAAATATTTTGTTATTTTGTTCCAAATGTGTGTGTGTGTGTGTAAATTTAAAGCCATTTTAAGTTAAACCTGAAAGTTAAAAGTACTACTCAGGGGAACATTCCATGTGCAATGTATATCCATGGTCCTGCATCTTCTCCATCACTGAGTGTACACCTTTGTAATTTCTAACCATGGCCAATCAACTGGGTGAAAACATCTTGTAATTAATTTGGGTTTCTTTATTACTAACTAGGTTGAACATCTTTTGTTTGTTCACTGTTATTTAATTTTATGGCCACATTAATGATTATAAGCTTAGCTTTTCTTTATCTAAAAGTATTCCTTTTATATCAAGAATCTCTGGCTTTGATAATGTTTTGAGTATTTTTTCTTATATCTCATTTTGTGGGTTAATGTTTTGAAATATCTTATTTTTAAAATATATTTTATTGATTTTTTTACAGAGAGTAAGGAAGAGGGATAGAAAGTTAGAAACATCGATGAGAGAGAGACATTGATCAGCTGCCTCCTGCACATCTCCTACGGGGGATGTGCCTGCAACCAAGGTACATGCCCTTGATTGGAATTGAATCTGCGGACTGAAAGGTCCCTCTATCCACTGAGCCAAACCGGTTTTGGCTTGAAATATCTTATAGAAGAAAATGCATGGTCACAAATGAATCTAATAGTTCAAAAATATAGATTAAAGAAAGTTTGGTGTGCATATTAGGGACATTGATAATAAGGAAGAATAGATATAATAGTTGATATTTCTATGGCTTGTGATATTTTACTGAAAGCATCCTTTATTCAGGGGCCAGAAGTTTTTTTTATAAAGGCCTAATTAGGAAATAGTTAGAACTTTGCTGCCTGCTGCCGGCCATAGAGTCTCTTAACTACTTCTCTCTGCCACTGTAACAGCCACAGACAATATGTAAATGAATGGGAGTGGCCACCCTGTATAATAAATAGGTAATATGCAAATTGACCCTCATGCCCTTGCACAAGATGGCCGCCCCCATGTGGTCAAAGATGGCCACCACAGATGGTCAGCAGAGGAGGGCAGTTGGGGGGGACTAGGCTGGCAGGGGAGGGCAGTTGGGGGCAATTGGGCCAGCAGGGGAGCAGTTAGGTGTTGATCAGGCTGGCAGGGGAGTGGTTAGGAGGTGATCAGGCTGGCAGTCAGGCAAGTGGTTGGGAGCCAGCAGTCCCAGATTGTGAGAGGGATGTCCAACTGCTGGTTTAGGCTCGATCCCACAGGGGTCCCAGATTGGAGAATGTGCAGGCTGAACTGAGGAACATTCCCCCCCCCCCCCCCCCGCCAAATGCACGAATTTTGTGCACCAAGCCTCTAGTGTTACAATAAAACCTTATTCATGGACACTGCAATGTGAACTTTACAAAATTTTCACATGTCATGAAATATTATCCTTCTGATTTTTTTCAATCATTAAAAAGATATAAAAACCATTCTTAGCCCTTAGGCTATACAAAACAAAAAACAGACCAGACATGGCCCAGGGGCTGTAGTTTGTCAAGCCCTGCTTTATCCCATTTGAACTTAACTATGGTGCAGTGAGGTGGACAGGGAGGTATAGTTTTCCATTTAAAAAATGTTTATAACATTTATTGGGGTGACAACGGTCAAACATTTTTCATTTTCAATACATGCAGGGGCAGGTTCAGAGAAGTGAGGGCACAGAGCTCAGGTGGTCTGGTTGTGTCCTGTTCCATTACACACAAATGCACAGGAGAAAAACAAGAGAGCAAATAGTCAGTCCCAGGGCGACCAAAAGTTATTCAAATCCAAATTGTTCTAGCTTTATAAAACTAAAAAGTTTCTAAATTCTAAATTGTTCTTTTTATTTTTTAAAAAAATATATTTTTACTGCCCAGCTGGGTGTAGCTCAGCAGTTGAACTTTGACCCAGGAACCAAGAGGTCACTGGTTTGATTCCTGGTCAGGGCATCTGCCCAGGTTGTGAGCTCAATCCCCAGTAAGGGGCGTGCAGGAGGCAGCCAATCAATGATTTTCTCTCATCATTGATGTTTCTATCTCTCCCTCTCTCTTCCTTCCTCTCTGAAATCAATAAAAATATTTTTTTTAAATAAAAAAAAAATAAATAAAATATGTACCTTTGTGATGCCCACCAGCCAATCAGAAGTGAATATGCAAATTGACCCAACAAATATTGCAGGTTAATTTGCATATGCAGGTATGGAGCTGCTGGGGGCGGGGTGGGTCCTTGCGATGTCACCATGGCAACGATGCAGGCAGTCCACACTGCCCCAGCCACTCCAGGCCTCTGGGCAGTGTGGGAAGGCAGAAAGGTGGCTCTGGGCCAGAGAGAAGATAGTGCCAGCAGTCCGGGGAAGGGAGGTTCGTTCTTACATGAATCTTTATGCATCAGGCCTCTAGTTCTATCTAATAAAAGAGTGATATGCAAATTGACCATCACTCCAACACACAAGATTGCTGCCCCATGTGGTCAAAGATGGCTGCTACCATGTGGACACAAGATGGCTGCCACAAGATGACCAGCAGGGTAGGGCAGTTAGGGGCAAACAGGCTGATGGGAGTTGTTAGGCATTAATCAGGCTGGCAGGCAGAAATGGTTAGGGGCAAGCAGGTGAGCAGTTGGGAGCCAGCAGTCCTGGATTGTGAGAGGGATGTCTTACTGCTCATTTAGGTCGGTAGGATTGGGCCTAAACAGGCAGTTGGACATCCCTCCAGGGGTCCCAGATTGGAAAAGGTACAGGATAGGCTGAGGGACACACACCCCTGTGCACAAATTTTGTGCACCGGGTCTCTAGTTTCATATAAATGGAATCATACAATATGTGGCCTTTTGTGTCAGACTTCTTTCATTTACCAGAATGTTTTCTAAGTTTATCCATGTGATATCATGTGTCAGAACTCTTTTTAAAAAGTGTATTTTTAAAAAATATATTTTATTGATTTTTTACAGAGAAGGGAGAGGGATAGTGAGTTAGAAACATTGATGAGAGAGTATTATCGATTAGCTGCCTCTTGCACACCCCCTACTGGGGATGTGCCCTATCCAAGGTACATGCCCTTGACCGGAATTGAACCTGGGACCTTTCAGTCTGCAGGCTGATGCTCTATCCACTGAGCCAAACTGGTTTCAGCTAAAAAAAAAAGTGTATTTTTATTGCCCTAACTGGTTTGGCTCAGTAGATAGAACGTCAGCCTACAGACTGAAAGGTCCCAAGTTCCATTCCAGTCAGGAGCATGCACCCAGTGGGGGTGTGCAGGAGGCGGCTGATTGATGTTTCTCTCTATCCCTTTCTGTAAAAAAAATAATAAAAAATATTTTTTAAAAAGTGTATTTTTATTGATTTCAAAGAGGAAGGGAGCGAGAAAGAGAAATAGAAACATAATGATGAGAGAGAATCATTGATTGGCTGCCTTCTGTACACCCCACACTGGCCTTTGAGTCCCCAACCAGGGCATGTTCCCTGATTGGTAGTCGAACTATGTCTTCCTGGTTCATAGGTCCACACTCAACCGCTGAGCCATGCCAGCTGGGCTGAATAATATTCCAGGCTGTCCAGGTCGCCTGCATTTTTTGTCTATTCATCTGTCCATTGGTTGTTTTGGCGATTGAGAATGGTGCTGCTGTGAACATTGGTGTACAAGTTTTCGTCTGAGACCCTGTTTTCAATTCTTTTGGTCCCTTGCTACTTTTACCTCTGAGACCTGAGCACCTTTCTTCTCTGTGCCTTAGTTACCTCACCTGTAAAGAAGGCTCACGACAGTTTATTTCACAGGGCTGTTGGGAGGATTAAGTGAGTTAATGTTAAGCTTTTGGAACGTGCCTAGTACAAGGAAGCACTAGCAGTTACTGCTCTCGCTGGTTGTGAGGATTAAGAGCGACACCCACAGAGAGCATGCTACTTGGCTCTGTGAGTAGTTACTTATTATTTGGTTTACAATTCTTGCTAAGAGAATTCTGTCAAGAATGTATGTGATGTGGTAGCCTGGTAAAAATTCCAGGCTTATGTTGGCCAATTAAAAATACAGAATGGATGTCTTTTAAGCAAAGGGTAGTTCCTAAAGAAGGTTTTTGTGATTCCAGAGCAATGCTGCTGAAAGATGGCCTATATCTGTTTTCCAGCTGATGTGGATAGAAAATAGTGTGAGACAGTTGTGAAATTAAGGGATTCCTGATTCATGCTCTTAATGGGGGAGGGGCATTTACCACTTGGGGTTTACAGTGGGCATAAAGTCTCATTAATATTCTATCGCAATGTATGGACCCAGACTGCATGGGTTCAAATCTGGGCCTCTTTTTTTTACAAGCTTATGTGATCTTGAGCTAAAAAAAAAAGGTTTATCTTTAAAAAAATAAAAATTAAAAAATCCCCTGGCTCATTACCATCTCTGTTTAACTGAACAATGCAGTTGGTATGTGTGTGTGTGTGTATGTGTTTCTAAAACCATATAGTTGAAAAGATGCCACTGTTCCATAGTCTTATCCTTTTATTTTTATTTTTTTAAATATATTTTATTGATTTTTTACAGAGAGGAAGAGAGAGGGATAGAGAGCTAGAAACATCAATGACAGAGAATCATCCATCAGCTGCCTCTTGCACACCCCCTACTAGGGATGTGCCCGCAACCAAGGTACATGCCCTTGACTGGAATAGAACCTGGGACCTTTCAGTCCAAAGGCTGATGCTCTATGCACTGAGCCAAACCTGTTTCGGCTAGTTTTACCCTTTTAAAATGGTCTCATTAAGTCTGGCCAGGTAGTTCAGTTAGAGTGTCATCACAATATGATAAGGTTGTGGATTCAACCTAGGGCAGTGGTCAGCAAACTGTGGCTCGCGAGCCACATGCAGCTCTTTGGCACCTTGAGTGTGGCTCTTCCACAAAATACCACGTGTGCAAAAGGCCAGCTTACAAGTACCCTAATTAAGTTAATAATAATGTACCTATCTAAATAGTTTAAGTTTTAAAAATTTGGCTCTCAAAAGAAATTTCAATCATTGTACTGTTGATATTTGGCTCTGTTGACTAATGAGTTTGCCGACCACTGACCTAGGGTCCAGGCACACAAAAATCAACTGATAAATGAATAAAGTGGAACAACAAATTTCTCTCTCTCTCTCCACCCAATTCCTTTCTGTCTGAGATCAATAAATTATTAAAAAAAAAAAAAGGCCTGACCAAGAAAAGTGGGTAATAGTTTGACAAATTTTCCTGAGAACCAAAAAAAAAGAGGAAAAGAAGACACCCTTGGCTGCTCATGTTCTCAACACCTCTCATTACTGCATCTTTGTTTTAAAAATTTGAGTTGAGTCACACTACCGAAGTATCTTTTGTGAGCTTTAAGAAAAGAAAAACAAACAAACAAACAAACAAAACAAAAACAAAGACCTAGCATCTGTACTCATACTTGGCCAGCCAGGAGCAATCATTGTAGCAAAGTACTTGCATTAGCAGTTTTCCATCTCACAGCTGGGAAAATGTTGGTGATCAGCCAATTTGTTTAATCACTCAATGCCTATTTTTGTCAATCATCTAACATTAGGCAGCTCAGTCCTTGGCACATAGGTACTCTACCTACAAACAGCTTTAAAAAAATATATGATATATATTGATTTCAGAAAGGAGGGGAGAGGGAAAGAGAGAGAGAGAGAGAGAGAGAGAGAGAGAGAGAGAGAGAGAGAGAGAGAGGCACATCAATGATGAGAGAATCATTGATCGGCTACCTCCTGCATCCCCCACAACCCAGGCATGTGCCCTGACCAAGAATCGAACTGTGACCTCCTGGTTCATAGGTCAAAGATCAACCATTGAGCCATGCCAGCTGGCCACCTATGAGCAATTTTGAGTGAAAGGCTGGTGGGTCAGAAACTGGGGGCTGAGATCTCATCTCATTCTGCCCTTGCTCTTACAATAACCATTTCACAACCTCTGGATTGTGAAGTATTTCCATAAAGTTTTAGCATTTCATATGATTTCCACAATAGTCCCTTTAGGTAGAAACTTTTGTCCCCACTCGCCTGATGGGAAAGTCTGGTAAGAGGTTAAATCAACTCCCAAGTGCACATTTGCAGGACTCCCAGCTATATCGTCTGGTCCTCAATCCCGTGTCGTCTCAAAACTGCTTCCAGCTGCATGGTCTTGGCAAATGCCTGATCTCAAATCCAAACCCTTCTCTAAACTTGTGGTTGGGGTTTTAGGTCTTCCATCCAGGTATGGATTATCTAAGAATTTAAAGAACGAGGTGGTGGTGGGGAAAACACCTACTAACGCTCATTCCTTCTCTGACACTTCCATGAAATTGTTTCAGACCCCGACCGACATAACTTCCAGGTAAATATTTAGTCTTCAAGAAGAAAAACCAGCCAAGTCATGGCACGGGCTCTGGGAGGAGCAAAATATGTTTTGCTGTGAGAGTAATGATAGGGTAGCCCCTCCCTACACTTGACTGACTGGACTTAATGACAAGTCAGCTGCTACAGCAGTTCCTGTCTTCCCGGTTTTTAGGTTTCCCTTATCCCTAGATTCTCAACCAGGGAAGGGGGTGTAAAATTATTAAAAACTGGCAATGATCAGAAATGGCGTCCTCAGTCCTCCCCCCCTTTGGAACTCTCCAGGACCCTGGTGGCATCTTGGCTTAAAGCCTCTCATGAAGCCGGCATTACTCAGCCAATTCACATCTTCTGTGGAGTTCTTCAGCACACACCCCTTCTGGTGGGTAAATGGGCCTTATGGCTAATGCAGACCTGTTTCCTCAAGAAAATAGGCTAGATTATATCTGGCATAATCCAGCCTGGGCCTTCTTAGTAGGCCTCAAAGGGTGCCAGTGTTTGCTTTTCTAGTGACTCTTGTGGCCTAGAAATGAACTCTGCCCAAGCCAAAACAATCGGAGAGCGATGCTTAATTCTTCTCTTTCCCTCCCACTCAACTCCAAGTCTATGTGCAAGCCCAGCAAACTTACCCAAACCTGTCCTCGTTTTTTTTTTTTTTTTCCATCTCCACCATCCTGGGCCAATCCGCCTCCATCTCTTGTCTAGACTCTGTTCTTCCTCACTCATTCTTTTCTTTGCAAGATACCCTTTTACAAAATTAGTTTTATTGCAATATGATTCATGTACTGTAAAAGTCACCCATTTAAAGTGTTCAATAGTTCTGGATGTATTTACAGAACTGTGCAACTATCACCAGAATCAAATTTCAGGAAAATTACATCAGCCCCCAAAGAAATCCTATGCCAACTCCCCAGTCCCCAATCTTCTCTCTCTCCCTCTCTCTCTCTCTCTCTCTCTCTCTCTCTCTCTCTGAATCGATTCTGGTCATTTTATGTAATTGGAATCATAGACTACGTGGTATTTCGTTTCTGGCTTCTTTCACTCAGCAGTGTTTTCAAGGCTAATCCACTTGTAGCCTCTGTCAGAACCTCATTTTTAAAAAATATATTTTCATTGATTTCAGAGGCGAGGGAGAGGGAGAGGGAGGGAGGGAGGGAGGGAGGGAGGGAGAGAGAGAGAGAGAGAGAGAGAGAGAGAGAGATCAATGATGAGCGAATCACTTCAGCTGCTTCCGGAACATCCTGACTTGATTCTGGGAATTAAGACTGACCAGAAATTGAACTGTGATCTCCTGGTTCATAGGTCCACGCTCAGCCACTGAGCTACACGACCGGGGAAAAGCCTCGTTTTCTATTGCCAAATAGCATTTCCTTTATGGGTATACAACATGTAATTATCCATCATGCAAGGTATCCTTTTTATCCCTCATATCCTTTTGTTGCTCCACTTCTTTATACATTCATTGGTTGAATCTTGCATGTGCTCTGGGGAGGGGGGGGGGAAGATAGAATTCACAATCTTGGCTGGGGAGGATGTGTGTGTGTGGGGGGGGGGGGAAGGAGAGGTACTGGCCAGGGCAATTATCCTGGTCGTGTTTAGTGAAAAATGACATCCTCAGTGGAGACGGCCGCTTAGGTGTGTCCGCACTCCCTTACACTGCCGTGGTCCCCGTGGAAAAGTTGAAGCCCTGATCGCCCGCCTCCAGAACGGGGACAGACACATGGAAAGTGCCTCCAGCAATGAGGGCCGATCGGAGGGAATGCAGCCAGGCTGGGCTGACAGGAAGGGGACAGACCAACGCCAAAGGGAAAGGTCTTCGGCGGGTTTTGAGGGGCTGCCTTTTCTCGGTCGGACTAGAGAAAGTGAGTTCTCACGTGAGTGAGGTATTGGGTGAGCCGATCGCAGGCAGGTGGGCGAAGGGCGCTAGATAACGACCAGCAGCTGCTCGCCGGGGTGGACCCAGCGCCCCGCCTGGCCTGCCCGGCCCCAGGCCGCAGGCCCCTGCCCCGGGCCGCCGCCGGGCCTTCCTGGGTGTCCACATCCCGGGACCCGGCCGATTCCGGGGGAGGCACCCCCTAGGGTCGGGGGGCGAGGCCGTCCGCCTCGGAGCGTCGGGGCCCGAGTAGACTTCGGGGCTTGGAGGCGGGGGCCGGGCGGGCGGCGGGGGCCGGGCTGCGAGGGGGCGCGGCGCCGCGGCCGGGAGGCGGCGGCTGCGGCCGGGCCCCGCCTCTCCGCTCCGCCTCCCGCTCCGCCCTCCGGACCGGCGTCGCCCGCCCGCCCGCTGGCTTTCCTCGCTCGCCTTCTCGCTCGCTCGCTCTCGGGCCCCCATGCGGATGTGACATTTCAGGCCGCCGCCATTTTGAGAGCCAGCCGAGCCGAGCCGTGCCGCCGGGCGCCGCGTCCGCTCCGCAGCCCCGCCGCCGCCGCCGCCGCCGCCGCCGAGGAGGCCGAGGCCGCAGCGCCCCGAGCGCGGCCGGCCCGTCGCCCGCCCGCGCCGCGCCGCCGCCGCTCCCGCCGGGCCCAGGCCCCGCAGGCCCGCCGAGCAGGCCAGGCCGCCCGCCCGCCGCGCCCGGCCCGAGGCGGGGCTGAGTCCGCGGCCCCCGCCCGGCCGCCCTCCGCCCCCGGCCGGCCCGCAGCCCCGCAGCCCCGGCCCCGGCGGCGGCGGGAGGCGGGCCCCTGCGGCGGCCGCAGCAGCAGCAGCAGCAGCAGCAGCAGCGGCGGCGGCGGCGGCGGCCTCTGCTGCGAGCGACGAGGCCGCCCGGCCCGGCCCGCCGGCCGCCCGCCCGCCTCGGCGCCGAGATTGGGCGAATCGCGAGCAAGTACGTGCGCGTCTCCCTGCCGCCGCCGCCGCCGCCCGCCGCCGGCCTCCCCGGGGCCGCCGCCGACGACGCGCGGGAGGAGGAGGAGGAGGCCGTCCCGCCGCCGCCGCCGCCGCCGCCGCCGCCCCGGCTCGCCGCCCCCCGCCCGCCGGGCCCGCAGCCTGGGCCCCCGGCCGCAGGCGAGGCCCAGGCCGCGGCCGACATGAACCACCAGCAGCAGCAGCAGCAGCAGCAGAAAGCGGGCGAGCAGCAGCTGAGCGAGCCCGAGGACATGGAGATGGAAGGTGAGGCCCGCGGGCGGCGGCGGCGCCGGGCGCCTTCCATTGTGGCCGGGGGGGGGGGGGGGGGGAGCCGCGGGAGCCACGCGGGGGGCTCGCCATCTTTAAAGCAGGCCCGCGGCGGCCGGCCCGGCCCGGCTGCACCGTCATGCGGCCGCCGCTCATCGTCCGGGCCCGGCCGGCCGGCGGCCCTCGGGGCACAAAGCGCCCCGGGGTGTACATGGGGCCGCGCGGGGACGCGGGGCATTCTCTTCGCTGCTGCCGAGCGGCCTCCCGCCTGGCCCGGAGGGGAGCGGGGCTCCCGGGACCGGCGGCCCCCCTCCCCTGGTCGGGTGTCTCCGGGGCCCGCTGGGCTGGCCCGGTTCGGGCCGATAGCTCGGGACCTCGTCTCCGTGGACGCGGGACTGTGCCGGCACCTGCTCCTCCCTCCCGCGCGCTCCCCCGGGGAGCCCGCGGGCTCAGCGAAGGTCCGTCCCCTCCAGATCGCAGTGTATCCTCAGCACTTGCCAGCGTCGGGCTTCCTTTGGAAACACCTGCCAGGAACGCAGATGTTGTCAGCCTTTGGACTGGCCCAGAGCGGTGAGCCAGGTGCTCTGGGTTTCTTAAGTTTCTTGCTTTTTTCGGGGGGGAAAGTGTGGGCCCCCCGACTGTGTGCCGCGCGGCCAGCATCCGGCCAGGTGTGTGTTTGAAACCCGCGAATGCCCCGCCGCATTCGGCTATCTTACATCCGCATCCAACCTGACCCCGAACGTAATTGCATTTCCTGCCCATGTGGCAGCAGTTTTCCAAGGTAAACTCACTGTACTTGGCGGTGCGAGCTCTCGGTTAGGTTTGTAAAAGCCTCTGGGAGGGAAAGCTCTTGGGTTTACCGAGTCAAGCAAAGCTGGTCCTTGGAAGGCATCTTTCATCTCTCATATGCTACCTGGATACATCCAAGCACTTAAGAGGGCAAAGTCAAAGTTGTCTTCATCCAAAGATAGTTTCCCATACACCTGGAAGAGTCAGCCTGGCAGGAGCCGGGCATCGAATGGTTCTCCTTTGCTTCTAGCAAGAGATGTTGAGTTGCATAAATGAATGGAGGCCCTCAGGAAGCTGGGAGAGGAGGCATTTGGCATAGGCATTGGCTGCACGTGTGGGGTGCTGTGTACTGGTTGGTGGAAGTACTTCACCATGTCTGGTCTTCCCCTGTGAATAACTTGCTGCCAGTATATTGGGTGTTGACTGAAAAACTGGCCTGCCAGATTGCAGAAGGCCCAGCCGTGGAGATGCCTGCAGAAAGCATTTCCCAGTAGCAGGCATGGGGGCCGGGAGAGTGGAGTCTCAAGTACTGGCTTATTTCACTGGGCCCCAGCAAGCAGTCACTTTGCAGAGTGTGAGTCAAGCAGCTAGTGAAGGATTACATTGCTGGGAGAATTTTGTCTGTTCCTTTGATGCTACCTAGCAAAAAAAGGTCGCTTTTCATTTTATTTTTCAGATATTACCCCGTCAGGACCAAATCAGGGCTCAGTGCATAGATTTTCCACCTACATTGCCTCACCTGTTGTCAAGTGTTATTGAATGCTGGTGATAATTAATAAACATGGACATCAATGAAGTCTGTTTCTGGCACAGATCTGTGCTCTTTGAGGGGAAGTGTAAGAAACTTGTTTCTCTTGAGTGGGCCTCTGTCCCAGATTCATCACCCAGAAGGTACCTCTTTGTCAGGCTTGTGATTGACACCCTGGAGCACCCACAGGTGTGTGATTTAAAAAGCTGCCTATGTATTAAGCAGTCTATTTCTGCTTTTCTTAGCCTTCCCCTTCTTAAAATGTGGTGCTAAGTTTATGTTCTAGTTTAGGATTGGGCAGAGTGAAAGAATCCTATTAAAAAGCCAGCAGGGTGGGATTTAGTTCCTGTCAGGTCTGGTTGGCTCCATATGTCAGGCTGTGGTAGTGACTTGCACCTGTTTGCCTTAATGCCAATAGAATTAACAGCTGGAATCTCAGGGATCTGATCAGCTTGAAGCTTTGTTAGTGAGCATCCTGCCTGCCCCTCCTGGGCACGGTGGTTTCAAATTAGCCGGGGAGACTAGATTGGTGGGTGGTTGTTTTTTTTTCTATAGAGAGGTCAGTGTTAGTTTGCTGTCTGTCCCCTGCTCCACTCTATTGGGGTTGAATTTGCTCCTGACTGAACGCTGCACAGTCCTTGCACATCTGCTGGAGAATAACAGTGCCCTGGATTAGTTATGATTAAAAAAAAAAAACACCTTGCTTTGAGCAGTTAGGAAAGTTATGAAGGCTGAAGGCAGAGTGGGGAAAGGTGGGGGACATGGGATTTCATTGGGGTTAGGACCACAGGCTTCCCGGAGCAACCAATCTCACATTTGAAGTTGGGGGCATATAGAGCTGTGGAGGTGGTGCTGTTGTGTTGTTAGGTCTGGCCAGGATTGAATGTTCTTGGCAGTTTACGCTCACTCAGAGGCAACGCAGGCTGAGAGGCTGGGAGAATGACTTGCACAGGCTTCTGTCCTGTGAGTACTTTGGGAGGGTGATAATCTGCTCTGGGTTATGCCCTGTCAACAGGAAGTTTTCCCAAGGCCTTGCTTCTGCCGCACAGACTGGCTAGCACAAATGTAAATATCCTCATGTTTGTTCCCTGTGTGTTTCTTCTGTGCTGTGAGCGGTCTGTTTCAGAGTGTAATCTCTGAGGGGACAGACAGTTTGGTTTGACTCAGACCACTGCTGTCAGGGACACCAAGCTTCAAGCAAATCAACGAGTCAATCACCTGCAGTTTCTGAAAAGAATCGACTACTGCCTTCCATGCTTCTTTTGTTTGGGGGGGGGGGGGGAGACACAACAGCGGTGGGTTTTTTCTTTCAAACTTGTGTGGGTAGATGGAGTTTGGGAGTAGGAAGTGAATTCCGTTGAACACATGCACCCAGATAAACCAAATTAGTGCATTTTATTATATCTAAAAGGTATCCTTTTCAAATAGCATTGTAACAAGACAAATCAAATAATAAGAATATTGTTTTCCTCCTCACTTAGCTTGGTATGGTAAAAAGAACTACGCAAAGCTACAAAGTGAACATCATTTCGGAGAACTCAAAAAGATATATAGAAGAAATGAAATTAGGCCAAAACTAGAAACATCTGATGTGAGCCTGTCCATTTTTGAACATATTGGAAGTTACTGTCAGAGGCATCAGCCTTGTTCTTTCAAGGTGCTGATTCTGATTATCTGTAAACAAAAAAAATTGATACAGCAAATATGGGAAGAAAGGCTATACTTTTCCTCCATTTATTTATTTTTTGAAGCGGTGTTGTGGGAAGAAGCCACTGAAAACTCACAGTGGGGCTGTGGGGTGACTTGAGAGTACGGGTGTAGGGCTGAGCCTGAGTTTGAATGTAGACTTTGCCGTTTCACTGTTCTAGGGCCTCATATACATTGCTGAAGCTCTTGGTGCCTCAGTTTCTTTGTCCTTGAAAAAGAGGTCAATTCTGTTTTGCAAGATTGTGAGGGAGAAAACACAAAGCACAGGTCAGGTGTCAGGCACAGCGTTGGGAGTGCAGGTGATGTGCAGTCAGAGGTAATGCTGTTCTGGTTGAACCTTTGCACCTGACGAGGGATAAAGTTTGCCAGATCCAAGCAGCATGAGTTGGTTTTTGGAGGTATGCAGAAATGTCCTAGGGCAGTGGTTGGCAAACTGCGGCTCTAGAGTCACCACTCTGTTGACTAATGAGTTTGCCGACCACTGCTAGACTAGACACTTGGAAGCTGTGAGAATTAGGCAGTAGTGGCATATTGTGTGCAAAGAGGTAAAGGGTAATATATGACAGTGGTCAGCAAACTCATTAGTCAATAGAACCGCAGTTTGCCGACCACTGACCTAGGGTAATTACATCCTAATGTGGATCAGGAAGAAAAGATAACCAGCCTCAATCTAAGCAACACTGTTTATGAAATTTGGGACTTGATGTACCTGAATAGGTTCTTAGGGTCAGTGGTATAAATATTTTAAGAAAGATTAAATGGGTAGCCCAGCCAGCATGGCTCAGTGGTTGAGCATTGACCTATGAACTAGGAGGTCACAGTTTGATTGCCAGTCGAGGCACATGCCCAGGCTTCGGGCTCGATCCCCAGAGTGGGACCTTCAGGAGTCAGCTGATAATAATTTTCTGTTATCATTGACACCCCCCCCCCTTTCTCCCTCTCCCTCTCCCTCTCCCTCACACTCTCCCTCACACTCTCCCTTCCTCTCTGAAATCAATAAAAATATGTTTAAAAAATTAACTGGGTAATAGAGAAGATGAGTGGATGTTTGTTGTGACACTGGTACTGCAGTTTGGTCAGCTCCATAGCCTTCTCTGATAAGGACGTTCTTGTACTTGCACTTGTGTTAGTTAGATCATCTAATGGGAACTTGAGACTCAGGTTGTAGCAGGGAAGCCAGGTCACCAAGCCTCCAGACTTTGGGAGTTGGCCTTGAACTCTCTGGATACCCATGTCCTGTTACCAAGCTCTTTTGGTTTTCCAGCTGCACTGCCACCCTAAAGCAAGGTCCCTGTTGCTTTATGCTGGGACTTTGCAATAGCCTTCTTACTGGTCTTGGCTTCCTGATTCCCACACAGCTATGAAAATGAACTGTCCACAGGACTGCCTGGCCCTGTCACGATCCTGCTTTTATGTCATTCATTCATTCATTCATTCATTCTTTCACTGTCCTGGTTTTAAAAAGATACAGTGTGCTGCCTTTTCTGTAGAGGGTAAGTCACACAACACAGGCTAGGCCATCAGAGTCCTCAGGATGGCCTCTGCCTGCTTTGGGCTTCAGGCTCCCAGCAGGCACACATTTGTGTTGCATGGAGTAAACTCCAGGTTCTGGACCCCACAGTAGTGTAGATGGTGATGTGACAGTGTCTCTTTCTGGAATGCACAGGGCAGATACTTCAGGAAGGAGGTTCAAAACCCATTCAGGTGCCACCTTTTTCCTAAAGCTTTCTGGTCTCCTCAGCCACTTTATTTGCCACCTTTTGCCCCATGTGCTACCTGTGAGGTTGCCACTTGTGTACTCATCTTTCTCACTGTTGGACTACCTGTGCTGAAGTGACCATCTTATGTTCCTTTTTTGTAAATGTATTATGGAAGATATTTCTTCAGAAAACAGCAATTCTAAGGCTATAGATATTAAGTAGTACAGGAGATGGCTGGCTGCCTGACTGGCTGAAGCCATAAACCAGTATTGTTGTATTAGCTGCAAATTCAGTTTTGTCACTTAACGGAACTTGCTTCAAATGACATTTTTTATGGTTCTGGAAAGAAAGCTTGTTTTCCAGATGAGAACATTGATAGAGATCTTCATAAATTACTGAAGGTTTCTTTAGAATATTTTCAAATTTGTTTTTATTGCTGTTTCTGGTTTTTGGATGAGCAATAGGTAGCCTGGTTCTCAATTTCCAAAGCAATGCAATTTTAATCTGGAGACCAAGAGTTATAACAAGGTATTTCTTGACATGTATTGTGACAGAGTTCAGTGTTAAGTGTCACCTGCTTCATAAGCTTCTTGTTCTGAACTAATTTGAACTTCAGAAAGTTGGAGGAAGCAGGATTTTAGTGCCATGTATAGTTCAGAAGTTAGTTATGCCATTTTCCTAGTGGGTTAACACATGCCTTGGCTAATGAGAAGTCAGGTGTGTTGAAATTTTCTTAAAGAGAAGCAGGCTTGCTTCTGAGGGTTGGTGATTTAAGTTTGGAAGTTGGGAATGGAGGTAATTATTATAGAATGTTTCCCAAGCAGGAAAATAATGCCAACCTGGGCAAGAGCCAAGTGCTTACAGAACTTGATGACTCGTTGAATGTGGGACCAACAAGAAAGAGGGGCCTCTGGGAGAACACACCCTGAGATATAGCGTCACTGACTGTGTTGTTGGGTGGACAGGAGCTGGGAGTAGAAGGCCACACTGGGGTTATAATGATGGATGGCCTGCTGGCTGTGCCCTCACTGGGCTGTGCAAATGCCACATTGTAGCAAGTTTAGCTCTTGGTCAACCGTTGGGGCGAGGGGACCACTGTTGTGAGGTCACAGCTGTTAATATTCACAGAGATGCCCACATATCCTTTCAAGGAGCCCAAGTTACTGATGGACAGGAGCCTTATCTTACTGTTTGAAATATGAGTGAATATTGTCTGAGTCTCTAGGTGGTAATCTTTTTGGGTCACTGAGATGCTAAAAGTTCTGGAGAAGGAGACCTCCTGTGTGACCACAACGGTTCTACTGGATTTTCCTGCCTGGCATAGAATATTTGAAACCCAGGTCCTCCCTCGGTTTTGATTTCATGCCAGTGACTAAATTATTTTTTTGACATCCTAATGCTGGGAAGGCAGTGTCCTGTGTTATGTACCAGCCTCCAGAATATCGACCAGGGGAAGGTCTAGGTATCACAATAAGTTGTTCAACTGGCCTCTGGTTTGGAAACAGGTTGTAGTATGCGTTTGTTAGGATGACCTGTATTGCAGAGTGAGCTCACACCCAGGGTGTAGCCACAGGAGTCTGGGTGGTAATCTCGCTTCTCCTGGCTGTCCCGCTTGCCCTCGTACTCTTGGGACTTCCAGAAAGTTGAGAGGAGTATTTCCAAAGGAAAAAATGTAGCATTGCTCTAATGTGGCAGCTGAGCAGACCCTGCCACTCTGTGGCCCCTTAAAAAAAAGCTCCTTGTAAAAAGGCATATGGGCCATTTACCTAGAGTTGCAAATACATTTAATTAATGTAACTTCAGAGAATGAATTATTTCAGGGCTCTTAATTGACCTTGTGCACTTGCTGTTTTATGTTTCTTTAATTTTTATAAGTTTATTTGAAACCAAACTGATGACAGTGCCAGGAAGCAAGATCTCAGATGTTTCCTGCATTTGCTGGAAGCATGTGCTGTCCTGGCCCGGTAGCGCAGTTTGTTAAGCATCATCCTGATCGCCAGGGTTGTAGGATTGATGTTCAGTCTGGACACAAACAGGAATCAACCAGTGAGTGAGTGCATGGGTGAGTGGAACAGCAAGTTGATGTTTCTCTTTCTCTCCCCCCTCCCAAAAAGAAATCACTTAAAAAAACAGCAAGCACATGTTAACTCTTTAACATGTTTACATAGTTCAGCTCCTTTTAAAATGTAGGGTAGGTAATTTTGAAGTGCTTGCTTCTTACAGTTAGTAGTTTCTATAAGCTTGGAGGAGAAAGTATTCATTCAAATAAAATGTGAAGTCATTAGAAACATGCCATAGCCCAGGTCATTTATACATATAAAGAGGTAATATGCTAATTGTCTGTTATGGTGTCCCAGTAAGACCAATTTACACATTGGCAGACCAGCAGGAGGCTGTGCGAGCAGCAGGGGGTGGGTGACCGGAGCCAAGTTCCTGGGGGTCTGAGGAGAGTGCATGACAGGAGCCCGGACTGCAAAGAAGGAAGAGGAAGTGGCTACGGGGAGCCCTTCCAATCCCCCTGCACGGACACCCTATCCCGGACTTCAGGCTGACCAGACGGGGAGAAGACCCAACCTCGGGGGGTAGCTGCAGTCTGCACCTCCGACTCCCAATCTCTTGCCCTGCCACCCCAGGCAGGGGTGCCCACAACAGTAGCATGCTGGCGACTATCAGTCAGCGCCCCGAAGCCATCCACCCAGAGCCCCGGGACCCACTGCTGCTGGGCCCCTTCCACTGGAGCCAGGCACACCTCTCCTCCCTACAACTCCACACCTGGGTGGAGGCAGGCCTGAGCGGTCCCCCGGGGTCAGACCATTCCCCCCGACAGCAGCAGTGCCATCTCCGCAGTGGAAGCACGCTGAACCTCATTGGGGTGCAGTTAAACCTGCCCACCTACCGTGTTTCCCCGAAAATAAGACATCCTCCAAAAATAAGACCTAGTGCATGGAAAGATAAGACATTCCCTGAAAATAAGAACTAGTGCAACTTTGGGAGAGAAAAATTAATATAAGACACTGTCTTATTTTCCGGGAAACAGGGTAGCCCACCTGGCTCTCCCCTGGCCTGGTCCCCACTGGTTCCAGGAGATTGGAGCAGGTACAGCTGAGAAAAGCCATGTATAATTTAAAGAATGGCGCCCAGGGGGCAGGTTTAACAGTTACTATCCCTTCGGCCTCGCTGGCCCCCTATTGCCTCCCTCCTAATGCCTAGCATCCTGCCAGGCTGCTGGCCAGAGCCTGCCCCTCTGAGGCCTGCAGAACCCTCTGCAAAGCTTCCATAGCTCAGTCCCAGGAAACAATCATGCCCTTCTCCCCTCATCAGCACCTGCTACCTGGGAGGGTACCCGTGAGCTTAAAAATAACAACCCCTTCCCGTTTAGACATCACTTACTAATGAAACATTTCTAGTTTTATTAGCTCAGAACCTCCTCATGACAACCCAGTGAGGTAGGCGGGGTACAATTCCCATGGTATATGCGTATATATTCAGAAATGAAGCTCAGAGAGGAAAAGTGTCAAGCCCAGTGGTTCCCAAGGTGCAGCACATGCCCCACAGGGGGTGCAATTTTATTTTATTTTATTTTTAAAAATAAATCTTTATTGCTCATATTATTACAAAAGTTCCTCATTTTTTACCCCCTCCACCAGGTTCCCACCCCACCTTCTGCCGTTTCCCCACCCCCATTGTCCTCATCCATAGGTGCACAGTTTATGTTAAGATTCTTTTCCCACTCCCCCACTCCTTTCCCCCCCCAAGAATTGTCAGTCCATTCTCCTTCTATACCTCTGATTCTATTAAATTCAACAGTTAATATTGTTCATCGGGTTTTTTAAATTCCCTTGATTTTTAGATTGTCTTGCTGATAGTTACACATTTGTTGTTCATAATTTTTATCTTTATTTTCTTCCTCTTACTAAAGTTCACCCTTCAACAATTCATATAATTCTGGTTTGGCAGTGATGAACTCCTTTAGCTTTTTTTTATTTGTGAAGCTCTTTATCTGGCCTTCGATTCTGAGTGATAGCTTTGCTGGGTAGAGTATTTTTGGCTGTAGGTTCTTGCTATTCATCACCTTGAATATTTCTTGCCATTCCTGTCTGGGCTGCATGGTTTCTGTTGAGAAATCAGCTGACAATCATATGGGTGCTCCTTTATAGGTAACAACCTGCTTTTCTCTTGCTGCTTTTAATATTTTGTCTTTGTCTTTTGCTCTTGGAATTTTAATTATGATGTGTCTTGGTGTGGTCCTCTTTAGGTTCCTTTTGTTTGGGGTTCTGTGCGCTTCCTGGACTTGTAAGTCTATTTCTTTCTCCAGGTGGGGGAAGTTTTCTGTCACTATTTCTTTCCATATGTTTTTGGTATCTTGCTCTCTCATCTACTGGGACCCCATAATTCTGATGTTGGTTCGCTTGAAGTTGTCCCAAAGGTTTCTTACATTATCTTCAACTTTCTGGATTCTCTTGTCTTCTTGCTTCTGCAGAGGAGTGTCCTCCGGCCCTTTGTGTTCCAAATCTTTGACTTGATTCTTGTGATCTTCCATTCTGTTTTTAGGACTCTGTATAATATTTTTTATTTCAGACAATGTATTCTTTGTTTCTAGTTGATCCCTTTTCATATCCTCATCGGTCGCAATTTGATTTTAAGTGGGGCAATTGGAGAATGAGTTAACAGTGAATTTTTTGCATTTATTATGGTTCTAGGAGGTCTCATCTATAGCATATCCCATATAATAAATCCTATATAATAAAAGGCTAATATGCAAATGACCCAACAATGGAATGACCAGTCACTATGATGCACACTGACCACCAGGGGGCAGACACTCAATGCAGGAGCTGCCCCCTGGTGGTCAGTGTGCTCCCACAGGGGAAGCTCCACTCAGCTACAAGCAGGGCTCGTGGCTGGGGAGCACAGCGGCAGTGGTGGGAGCCTCTCCTGGTCCCTGGCAATGCTAAGGATGTCTGACTGATGCCGTAGGCCCACTAAACCATCAGTCGGACATCCCCCCAGGGCTCCAGGCCCGGCTGAGGAACCCCCTCAGAATTTCGTGCACCGGGCCTCTAGGTGTTTTATAACTATATTTGTTGGAATTCTCCCCAAGAATCTCAGCCTTTTCGTCTTATGTCTTGAGCTTGTGAGGACTTAGTGAACAGAAAGGGGCTGGAGTGCCTGACTGCAGGATGCCCTCAGAAGTAGCTGGTGGAGTGAGGGTTGCTGTGGTTCTTTGTGAGCTGCAGCGTCTGGGCTCTCCCTCCCTGTCAAGCCTGGGAGCAGTGGTGGCTATGGCTGCTGCTCCTGGTTGGTGTGGTGTGTTGTGTCTACCCTAGCCCGAAGAAGTCCTCCTTCCTCAGAAGCACTCCATGTCTCCTGCTACTGGTACTGAGGTTGTGTTCCTACTTTAGACCAATCTTTGTCCAGAAAGCCACTTGTTTTCATATGGGGGCATGAGGATACATATATGTGTGTGTATATATATATATATATATATATATATATATATATATATATATGAAAACTCTTAAGGGTTTATTATACTCTGTAGTGTGGTAGCCACCAGCCACATGGAAGTGATTTTAAATTTAAAATCTCATTCCTCAAGTGATTAATTGCATTTTACGTGTTCAGTAATTATAGACCTTGGTGGACAGTGCAAATGAACCTGTCCCTCAATGAAACTATGTCATGGCCAGCGCTGGTGTGGTTGGCTCCTCGGCTTGAATGATAGAGAGTGTTACAGTGTGTCCTGGAAAAGTAACGTTAAAATGAGTAAAAGCAGTGGAAACTTATGGATAAGTAGTTCTTGGGCAAATCTGTTATTTGGAGCATGGCTTCTCCAGTTACTTATGATACAGAACCAGGTTTTTTCCTTTAACTGCCGGTTCATTGTGGACAATTTCTAAGTTGTGTTTTGTAGAAATTCAGTGCAAACAAATTACTTAAGAAAAATAAAATATACAGAATACAAGCCGCAATTTATTAAAATTCAACAAAGGCAAAGTTTCATTTCAACAGTTACACTTAGAACAAATAGGAAGAAAGGAAAGTATTGCATAAACTGTGCATTTGTTGAAAGTATTTGTATAGGCCCTAATATAAAGAAACACTATCACAATTCCCTATATTAGAAGCCTACAATGCACACTTTGAAGAATGCGGATTACACAAATAGTTTTTGAAGTAACAATCTTCTTCCAGCTTGGATGGACAACATCCTTGCTTCTCAGAGAAGATGGTATTTGTTCCGACCGCTGCTTTGTTTCACTGATAGTTGGGTGAATCGTATGTACCCAGTGCTATAGAGGTAGCAATGAGAATGGAAAAGATCTTTAAAGAGATTCTCCAAAGTTTATCTGTAGACAGCTTCAACTATAGCTTACCAACTTAAAGTTAGCTGGTGTGGTTCAGTGGTTGAACGATCACTGGTTCCATTACTGGTCAGGGCAAATGCTGGCTCAATCTCCATCCAGGTAGGGAGCATGCAGGAGGCAGCCAATGATGTTCTATTTTTCTATCCCTCTTCCTCCCCTCTCCCCCCAATAAAAAGTTAAATTATTTTCCATTGAAATAAATGGATTCTGGGTTGTATCTACTTTTCGGTTGCAGTTTAACCCTAAAGTCTGTCAGGCTGTAAGGTGTTCCTATGTGACATGTGCCACATATGTTCGACAACACCCCAGCTAACCCCAATGGGGTCCATACTTGGATATTGCAGGAAAGATTGCTAAAAAGTGTCATGCTTGTTCTTTTTGACAGGCCCACAGAGGGGCACCCACAGCATCTTGTTTTTAGCCCTACTCCTTTTGCTTTCTGGTTTTCATGTGGACCAGGGCATGGCCTGCTTCTGACTCTTTGCACCCTTGTGGCAGCAGAGCTGACTTTGCTGTGGTGCTCAGAGCCTGTTGCGGGCTTTCGTTCATCAAACACACTTGTGGGAGCCCTCTTGCCTGGCCTTGGTAGCATGGAGTGCAGGGGAGACCTCAGGGAAGGGCTTTTGTGGAATGGTGCAGAGGAGGTGGCTGTGCCATAGGGCTGGCCTACTTGGGGGAAGGAATGGGTGAGTGAAGGATTCACAGCTGAGTTTGCAAAGAGGAAGGGGCTGGATTGGTCAGAGGCTGGAGGTACAGAGTAACAGGATGGGACAGGGATCTTCAAGTCTCTGATTCAGCGGTCGCCAGCTGGTGGTCCGAAAGGTTGCTGCTCTGTCTAGAGGTGTGATTAAGTTAAGGGGAGATGATTCAGCATTATCCGTTGGCCCACTATAATCAGAAGTCCTTACACCTGTAGGAGGGAGGTAGGAGTGGCAGAGCGGTGTGGTAGGAGAAGGCCATTGCTGATTGAAGATGGAAGGGAAGCTACAGAATGTAGATGTCTCCAGAAGCTGGAAAAGGCAAGGAAACATTTTCTCCTAAGCCTCCAAAAGGGACGTGCCTTTCTGACTCCTCAAATTTAGCCCAGTGAGCCTCGTTTCCAGACTTCTGACCTCTAGAACTATATAAGAATAGTGTGTGTTATTTAAGCTACAAAGTTGTGGTAATTTGTTCAGCAGCAATTGGAAATTGATATAGGAGCTTAGGAGGTGGGAAAGAAGCAGGTGGGTTTCCAATAATTGTAGCTGGCCTTGAACTTTAGAGACTGCAGAAAGGCTTGGTGAGTACTAGGACACTAACTTTCCCTCTGCCAGGACATGTGATTGTGCCTGTACTAACTCCTTTGCTCCTTACTACAACACTGCAATAGGTGCTGCAGCATCCCTGTTTTGTAGCAGAACAACAAGGCATTGATCAAGTTACTTTTCTCAGGGGCAGTGATGGGATGAGAACCCACACAGTTTGGCTTCACACATTTGCGTTTTACTGATTATAAAGAGGGAGGGAAGGAGAGGGGAGAGAAACATCTCTGTAAGAAACACCCATCGGTTGCCTCTTGTATGTGTGCGTCCTGATGGGATGGAATCCACAATCTGTGCCCCAACCCAGAATCGAACCTGCTACCCTTTGCACACAGGTGTCTGCACTCCATGCACACAGGATGACATTAGCCAGGACAGTCAATTGCTGCCTTCTCCTATGTTTCTTCCCTCACCACCCCGTACTGGTATATTGTAGTTGGGCTTCCTACTCTGAACGTTTTTTTTGTGGTTCACCACATGTTTTGAATATAGAAAGTAGCTCATGCCTGGCTGGTGTGGCTAAGTGGTTGAGTGTTGACCTATGAACCAGGGAGGACAAGGTTCAATTCCTGGTCAGGGTACTGCCTGGGTTGATAGCTTGATCCCCAATAGGAGGCAGCTAATCAGTGATTCTCTCTCATCATTCATGTTTCTATCTTTCCCTTCCTCTTTGATATCAATAAAGATATATTTTTAGAGAGGAAAAAAAAAAGTAGCTACTGCCAAAATTGGCTGGGGCCACCCCTACACACCCCTACAGTTCAAGTGGAATAGGGTGGCAGAAAAAAATAGTGTGAGTTTTTAAAGGTAGATGACTCCTCCCTCCTTTGAGAATTGCAGTAACTGAATCAGGTATTCAGTAACATCCTGAGTTGAAGTGAATCATCCCTAAAGCAAACCAGCCGGGGCTCTGGGTATATGGAAAAGGCCCGTCTTGTCAGCTGCTGCTCAGGTCACAGGTATGCTACATTTCAGAGTACCCAATTCTTACCAGGGTTAGCTGGTGAGGCACCTTAATCCAAGATGCAGACCTCTACTGAGGTCCTGTCCCCAGAGCAGCGTTACAGATGAGCAGGCCCACACAGATGGCACGAACCTGGCTGCTCTCCCCTCTCCCCTCTCCCCGGCCACCGTCTGTTTTGAAACCCTGACCAGTTGCGCTTCCCTTCTCTCTTTTAAATCCCCTAGTTTCTCCCTTAGGACGGCGGCTTTCAGAAGGTGGAAAGGACAGTGGGTCAGAGGCACAGTTCTGGGCTGTCTTACCTGGGTCGTGGTTGAAAGGAATGAGGTCTCTTTAGAGGCTAGTCTGCTTGCCTCACTAACCTCCAGCTAACTGCGTGGAATTGCTTTTGTGGCATAGTTTGAATGTTTTCCTTTGGGGTTTTTCCTGATGGAATTTTAAAACAGGATATCCATCTTCATAGGTAACTTTGGGAAGCATGTTTAGTTTGTGAAGTGATTGCAGTAGTCAAAAACTCTAGAAAACAGTTTTAAATATACAGAAAGCTTCACTTGGTTTGATGTCAGCCTTTAGCTGTTAAGTCACTGATTGAAGAAAGCTTAAATAAATGTGGCCTTTTGCTCTTAGTTTTTCTAAATGTCCCTTCTGTTCTCAGAATGCAGTGTAGGACCCATCTCTTGAAGTGTATATCAGCAGTGGGATCTTAAATTTCTGTGATTTCCTCTGAAAGCATACACTTTTTAGACTGGACATTGCATCAGATGGGGGATTTCAGTTGTGCAGATAGATTTAGGATATTTATTGGTTATCCATTATGTGTGTGAGTTTCTGCAGAAAAAAGATAACGAAGATGGCCTCAAGGAACTGGGCCAGAAGTGAACATGTCTGCAGAATAAGTGACAGCACCAAATAATTGCCAATGTGTTGAGCATTGGGTTGGCAAAGTTGAGACCTTCAAAGAAATTGATTTTGGGGATATTTGGAGAAGATGCGAATAAGTGAGGCAATCCTTGGACCTCATCCTGGGGAACAGAATTGCATATGGTTTTTGAGGTGACTAGTTCAGCTTCAAGACACATGGCAGCCAGCTGCACAACTTCTGTGTCTTAGCAATGCAAGTTAGCAACAGGTGGTTGTAGCCTCCTTCAGCACTCGCAGCTCACCGGGATTGTGGTCCCCGCGGATTTATGTCTTGAGGATTATTCTAAAGTTTGTTACTGATGGATTACCTTGGGAATGGAGAATATGAGGAGAGGGAGAATTAATTACTGCAAATCTAAATGCTTTCTGTTAAGGCCAGTATTAACACCTAATTTCTCTTTTTATGAAGTTCAGTCTTATCTTTTTTTTTTTTTTTTTTTTTTTTTTTTAAAGAAACCCTATATATTGTATTTCATAAAATACTGTTTTCATTTTTGGTCTGTCGATACCAGAGGGCACTTGTATGATTTTGTTTTGGGGTAGAAAGTGTCTATTATGCCTCCAACTCTACAGGTGAAGAAACCCAGGCTCTGAAGGATGAAGTGATTTCTGGACCTGGATGATTAGGTTTATTTTAATGAACATTAAGTAAAATGAGCAGTTCCTCAGCCTCACTAGCCATACTTCAGGGGCTTAGTAGTCACACGTGAGTTGAGGCTTCTAGATAGGACAGCAAAGCTGTAGAGCATCTACGTGGTCAGAGTTGTGCTGCCAGTGCTGCTTAGACCCAGCCTGTGAACTTGGTTTAGCTTTGCTTTTAGGCAGGCTTTTGCCTTGGTTAGAATCATGGAAAACTGAGCATTTCTTTCTGTAATAAGTTAGGAAGAGGTTCCCCAAACCGGCTCAGCATTCTTGCTGGCAATCTGGCAATCACTGAATCACTCTTTCAGGCTCAGGTGTGGGTGTGATTCAAAGATGTAGAAATGATAAGAGATGTCTTTACTTAAAGGAAGTCAGGTTATATATAGATGGGCCATGTGCATACATAATTAATGCAGGAGAGAAAGGGATAAATGTGAAGAGGGGTGAAGAGGTAGGACTTTGGAAGTTGAGAAGAGAGATCATGATAGGCTGTGGGGAAGCTGGAAGGTTTGATGAAATGGTACTTGCTATGGATTGTAAGGGATGGTTAGGATTTGAGTTCAGGGGAATTTGAGGTAAGACTGCCAGAGGCAAGACTTCTGGGTAGATGAAAATAGAGGTATCTTCCTTTGTGTTTCCTGGGCATATCTGTTATGTTATAATTAACACATTGGGTGGAGGGTAGCTATGGGAGGAAAAAGAGGAACAATTGTAATAATCTGAACAATAAAGATTTATTAAATTTTAAAAAACAATAAAAAATGGCTGGGGCCACTGAGTGAGCAGGAGGCTTAGCTCCATTCAAAGCTACAAAGTTTCAGTTATAGAAGATAAATAAATCCTAGATCCCAGGGCTATTCCTATATGGCCTGCATAGTTTCTGTTGAAAAATCAGCTGACAATCATATGGGTGCTCCCTTGTAGGTAATTAACTGTTTTTCTCTTACTGCTTTTAATATTTTCTCTTTGTCTTTTGCTCTTGGCATTTTAATTACAATGTGTCTTGGTGTGGTTCTCTTTGGATTCCTTTTGTTTAGGGTTCTGTGCGCTTCCTGGACTTGTAAGTCTATTTCTTTCACCAGGTGGGGGAAGTTTTCTGACATTTCTTCAAATAGGTTTTCAGTATCTTGCTCTCTCTATTCTTCTGGCAGCCCCATAATTCTGATGTTGGTACTCTTGAAGTTGTCCTGAAGCCTCCTTAAACTATATTTGTATTTTTGGATTATTTTTTCTTTTCCGGTTGAGTGTTTTTTGCTTTTTTGTATTTCAAATCTTTGACTTGATTTTTGCGATCCTCTACTCTGCTGTTAGATCTATGTATAATATTTTTTATTTCAATGTATGCTTAATTTCTAGTTGGTCCTTTTTCATAGCCTTGAGGTTCTCGCTAGATTTATCAGCCTTTTCTAGAAAATTCTTGAAAAACCTTATAACTGTGGTTTTGAACTCTATATCCAGTCCTTTGCTTTCATCCATTTCTTTCATTTGTGACATGTTTCTTTGTCTGCATTTTGGCTGCTTCCCTGAATTGATAGAGTGGCTTTGTGTGCTAGGTGTCCTATAGGGCCCAGTGGCTCAGCCTTCCCAGTTACCTGAGGTGGACACACTTGGTGCACCCCTTTGTGGGCTGTGTGCACAGTCTTGTTGTAGTTAAGCCTTGATTGTTGTTGGTATCACTGGGAGGAATTGACCTCCAAGCCAGTTGGCTGTGAGGATCAACTGTCTATGCTGAGAGAACTTCTGTGCTGGAGACACCCTTATGAGACAAGACTTGCAAAAGCCCCTGTGCTCAGCTTGGTTGGGGCGGAATCTCATGGTAGAGCAGAGCAGACTGCATTGTTTTCCCATCAGCCCTGCCCTAATAGGCCCCTGTGTCTCAGTAATCTGTGGTAATTGCTGCAAGTACCTCTGAGAGAAAGCCACCCTTGAGTTCACCTACTGCCGTAGCCATTTTTGTTGAGATATATTTATCTTCTATAATTGAAACTTTGTAGCCTTGAGTAGTGGCCAGCGCAGGCCAGGGCTTCAGAAGTTTGGCCACCTCCATTACCGGGGGCAACTCAAGCCTCCTGCTCTCTCCTGCTCTGTGGCTGCTGCCATTTTTGTTGGGATTTATTTACCTTCTATAATCGAAACTTTATAGCTTTGAGTGGAGGCCTGGGCCTGCCCAGGGTGTGTGGAAAGCTTGGCTTCCTCTATTGCTGGGGAAATCCAAGCCTCCTGCTCGCACCTGATTGGCTGGTGGACGTGGCTTGTGGGTGTAGTAGAGTGATGGTTAATTTCATATTACTTTTTTATTAGATAGGATAGGGTAGTATTTCATCTGTGGAACCCCACCATATTGGATCAGAAAATAGACCTTATTCAGTATTTTTAAAAGGGACTTTTTAATTTTTTGTTTGTGGTTATTAGTGTGCTTTACCACTAAATTACTTGGATGGTATAAGATAAGGGTATCAGTGTCCATTGAGAGTCCAATCAGAGCAGCAGAGTAGTAGTAGAGATGGATAAAGGAACTTACTAGATTTTTACCTTGCATAGTTGTGGGAGCTGCCATTGAATCTGGGTCTGGATCTGAAGTTTATAAGGCATGCAGTCTGCAAGGGAAGAACTTGGTACCCATAGATCTCACAAAGCTAAGAGCCCACAGAGCAGAGAAACCCCAGGCATAAAAGAATGTGGGGTTTCTTCACTCTTAATCCTCAAATTACTAGCAGGCTGTCTCTAAGTGAGAACTCTGCAGGGAGAGGCTTGTAATTCCAGTTTACTAAAGGGACACACTACAAATCCACTAGTCAGTCTGATCTTTGCACTACAAAACTTTTTGTTATCAGGATCCTGTTACAGAAACCCCAGAGAGATTTTGGATAGGTGGGTTATATAATTACTTGCCATGTTAAAAGTTCAAACTAAGATCAGCCATTTTATTTAAAGATTATATACACCAATACATGAAAAACACAAAGAACACACTTATAGGAAATAATTCTTTTTCAAACCAAAATTTAATGAGGTATGGCATTATCTTTACATTTTTTTTATTAATGTATTATATGTGTATATATCTTTCCATTGCCCTCTCCCCCCAGAGTTTTTTATCCATCGGTTTTGCTTATATGCATGTATACAAGTCCTTCTGTTGATCTCTTATCTCCCCCTTATCTCCCTATCCTCCCCACTGTAATTCGACAGTCTATAAATGAGTGAGGTCATGTGGTGTTTCTCTTTCATTGACTGGCTTATTTCACTCAGCATAATGTTCTCCAATTCCATCCAGGTTGCTGCAAATGATGAGAATTCCTTGTTTTTTTATGGCAGCATAGTATTCCATTGTGTAGATGTGCCTTAGTTTTTTGATCCAGTCATCTGCTGGTGGGCATCTAGGCTGTTTCCAAATCCTAGCTATTGTAAATTGTGCTGATATGAACATAGGGGTGCATATTTCCTTTCTGATTGGTGTTTCTGGTTTCTTAGGATATATTCCTAGGAGTGGTATTACTGGGTCGAATAGGAGTTCCATTTTCAGTTTTTTGAGTTAACGTGTACTTAAGGTATGAGGTTGAGGGTCTTTGTTTTGGCCTGTGGGTGTGCAGTTGTTCCTTTTCCACTGAATTGCTTATACCTTTGTAAAAAATCAAATATTGTGCTTATGTGGGTCTGTTTTTGGACTCTTCTGTTTCATTGGTCTGTGACACTCTCTTTGCTAGTACAATTCTGTCTTGATACTAAAGCTTTATGGTGAATTATAAAATCAGGTAGTTTAATTCATCAAACTGTGTCCTTAGTTTTCCAGGTTGTTTTACTTCATTTCCTTTATTTTTCCTTGTAAATTTTAGAATCAGCTTGTCATAGGTAGAAAAAATCCTGCTGGGATTTGCTTGGAACTGTATTTAGACATATAGTTTAATTTGAAGAGAACTGATGTCTTTACTGTGAGATTCCCAGTTTGTGAACGCAGTACATATTCTGTGCCAATGATGTTACTTCTTGGGTGTCCAGTTTTCACAGGGGACATTGCTAATGCATCAACAATGTTCAAGGTCTCCTGGTTTGTGAACTGTACGGTCCCCTCCCCCTTTTGGGGGATGTGGAGGGAGAGACTGTATTTTATTTCCTACTCCTGGGAAACTCTTCTGTCTTCCAGGAACTTTTAAACCATTTCTTTGGCCACTAGTGTTTTTTTTTGTGTGTTTTTTTTTTGTGTGTGTGTGTGTTTATAAATGGGGTGTTCCTTTAAAACCTAGGGAAGGTCTTCTCAAAAGGACGATAAAACCAGAGTGGTTTTCTGCCTGCACCAACACATTAAACACACACACACACACACACACACACAAAACCAACCCAGAAACATTTTAGTCTTCTGTTCTAGAATTATTCTGTTTGTGGTTTTATTCAAATAAAGGAATTCAGTTGAAATTGGTTGTGTTTGACTAGTTTTAACTAGCTTGTTTAAAACTCTATCTCTGACCTCATCCACAGCCCCTAAAGTACCCTGTCTTTTAAAATAGTTTTTAAGGAAAATCTACGTGTTTAATTGCCAGTATGGAAACTGATCTTCTAGGCCTCAAATTGTTTAGGTAATTAATACCTTTATTTTAGGTTCTATTCTGAATGCCTACTTCCTTCTGCCTCTCTTTATTCTCCTCTGGTACAACTCCTGATGGCTGTTGGGGTGGTGTCATGCTTGGGCAGTATTTGGGTTGTGCCTTTTTACACCACGATTTGCTTTCCTTTGTGTGTGTGTGTGTGTGTGTGTGTGTGTGTGTTAATTTTTATTGTAAAGGTAATACTTATTCACTAAAACATTCAAACAACATAGAAGCTAGAAAGAAAGCCTCCATTGCTCAAGAGTTAATTTATATTCCTAATGTATTTGGACTTTGTTACAGGTCCATATATGCAAGTTCACTCATTCTTAATTAAAAGTCCTTGTAATTTATAATTTATTCAATGATTCCTCTATTGGTGGACATGCCTCTTAAACTTTATTTAAAACTACATGAATGTAGCCAAAACCTGTTTGGCTCAGTGGATAAAGCGTAGGCCTGCAGACTGAAAGGTCCCAGGTTCGATTATGGTCAAGGGCATGTACCTTGGTTGCGGGCATATCCCCAGTAGGTGATGTGCAAGAGGCAGCTGATTGATGACTCTCTCTCATCGATGTTTCTAGCTCTCTATTCCTCTCTCTTTCTCTCTCTAGAAAATCAATAAAATATATTAAAAAAAAAAAAAAACCTACACGAATGTAGAGTAAAATTACACACATAAGTAAACTTTGAGATAATTGAATTTTTAAACACCAAACTTTAATATTATTTTTAGAGAAATACTGCTGAAAGTGGATTACTTATACATGACTCAGTTGCTCAGTATCCACATCATTTACTATGCAGAGCTCTCAGAAATGTGTGATTTGTTGAACTACTTATCTCTAGGTGAAATGGCCTGTTTCTATTAAGTTGTTGTGCCTCCCACCTTTTAATAGTGCTTTATTTAGATACTTGAGGCCCAGTGCATGAAATGCATGCACTCGGAAGGGATCCCCTCAGCCTGGCCTCTGCCCTCTCTCAGTCCATGAACCCTCAGGGGATGTCCAACTGCCTCGGAAACAGGAGATGCTCCTGCCACTGTGCTCGCCATCTGTGAGCCTTTGCTCAGGACTAGAGCTGAGTGGCATTCTCCCTGTAGGAGTGCACTGACCACCAGGGGGCAACTCCTGCATTGAGCACCTACCCCTGGTGGTTGGTGCACTTCATAGCGACCGGTCATTCCACCATTTGGTTGATTTGCATATTAGCTTTTTATTATCTACACTAATAAAAGAGAAACATGCTAATTAACCACCACTCTGCTACACCCACAAACCACGTCCACCAGGCAGTTAGGAGCCAGTATGCAGATTAACTCAACTAAGATGGCTTCCACCATGGAATGAGCAGGAGGCTTGGGTTTTCCCAGCAATGGAGGAATCCAAGCTTTCCACCTGCTCTGGCCAGCCCTGGCCTCCAGTCAAGGGTACAAACTTTCAATTATAGAAGATAAATAAATCCCAACAAAAATGGCTGCAGCCAGGGAGCGAGCAGGAGGCTTGGGTTTTCCCAGCAATGGGGGAAGGCAAACTTCCTGGCCTGTCCTGGCCTCCACTCAAGGCTACAAAGTTTCAATTATAGAAGATAAACAAATCCTCTGCTTGGGTCGCCAGGGGCCGTGGCCAGCCTGCAAACCACCACAGGCCCCTTGCCCAGGTTGCCCATGTCCCAAGGTAACCCCCACCCTGATCTGGGACACCCTTCAGGGCAAACCAGCTGACCCCAACCCGTGCACTAGGCCTCTATCCTATCTAATAAAAAAGTAATATACAAATTGACCATCATTCCAACACAAAGATGGCTGCACCTATGTGGTCAAAGATCCTGCCCCCATGTGGACACAAGACAGCTTCCATAAGATGGCCAGCAGGAGAGGGCAGTTGAAGGGACCAGGCTTGCAGGGGAGGGCAGTTGGGGGGGGGGGGGAGACAGCAGGCTAGCAGGTGAGTGGTTAGGGGGAATCAGGTTGGCAGACAGAAGTGGTTGGGGGCAATTAGGAAGGCAGGCAGGGGAGCAGTTGGGAGCCAGCAGTCCTGGATTGTGAGAAGGCCATTGGACATCCCACAAGGGGCCCCAGATTGGAGAGGGAGCAGGCTGGGCTGAGGGACACCCCCCCTCCCATGCATGAAATTCTAGTTTTTTGGGGGGCTTTCTGTTTGACTTGAGTCCCAGGGGTCTTCAAACTATGGCCCGCGGGCCACATGCGGCCCGCAGAGGAGTCTGATCCGGCCCGCCAGGTTTTTTGGGCAGTGAGCGCAGCCGAGGTGTTACAGTAGGAATTAGTAGTTCATATAGTCCGGCCCTCCAGCTCTCTGAGGGACCGTGATCTGGCCCCCACTTTAAAAAGTTTGAGGACGCCTGGACTTGACTATGTAAAAACCATCTGCTCTAGTATAGGATAATTAATATACCTTGCAATTCACTTATTCACAGTGTACAGTTCAGTGGCTTTTAGTATAGTTTCAGTGTAGTGCAACCAACCATAACTCCAGTCAATTTTGGAAGATTTTTATTTCACCAAAAGAAGCCCCTGTATCCCCTATCCATCACCTTTCCAATCTCCCCATTCCTTACCTACCACTCTCCCTCAACCGAGGCGTTCTGTCTCAAAAGCACTTCATATAAATGGAGCTATAGTATTAATACATAATACATGGCCTTTGATGTTAATGGGCACTTAGGTGTTAATTTTTTTCTGTAAGAAATTTGCTTGTGTGCATCTTTGGGTATACTAGTTTTCTTTGGAATGAATTCATTTTGTTTGAAAATATTTGATTTCTGATTTTATTAAATAGTGCCTATGGGGAGAATGATTTGACTGTAAATATGCGCACCAGCTAGCCATTTGATGCTACGCATTTTGCGAGACCCTCAGTATCAGTGGGCATTTCCAGTATTTTCCATTGTTAGTATGATAGATGAAAAATGGTATTGCGTTAATTAGGGAAGCATATTTGTAGGTCTTCTGTTTCTTATTAATTTCTCCTTTGTTGTAGTTGGGTAGTTTCTTCCTAATTTTTAGAAACTCTACATTCTGAGTGTCAGTCCTTTGGTTCTTGTGCATTGCAAACATTTTCTACCTTCATCATGTAGCTTCCATGAACCAACCTGTGTTTCTGCTAGGTATGCTGGGACTTTCTTTTCCACAGGTGACCTGTGCTACACAACTTAGCAGATAATGCTGGTTCTCTTTTTCTGTGGAACAGGATCAGATGTGAAAACAAGCAATGGATCATCCGCCTCAGTGCCCAGCCAGCATTCAGTTGTCAGTCAGGGTTTGTGGGACAGACATGATTGGCAGTTAGGATGATCCCCAGGGAGCAGATGGTTTTTACCTAGTCAAGTCAAACAGAAAGCCCCAAACAAATAGTTTTATTTAAGGAACACAAATTTATATGTGACCTTCTTTGTGACTTATTTTCATTTCACTAATTTAAATTGGGATTACTTCAGTTATAGAACTGACCCAATAGAGTGGGTCCCCTTTGAACCTTCAGGCTCTACTACTTAGTAGCTGGGCAGACATCGGCATCAGGCCCTGTGGTGGCCCACCAATGGCAGAAGGCCAAAGAAGTCCTGGCTTCGTAGGACATGACTCCCAGCCATTTTAAAAACATATTTTATTGATTTCAGAGAGGAAGGGAAAGGGAGATAGAAACATTAGTGATGAGAAAGAATCATTGATTGGCTGCCTCCTCCATGCCCCCCACTGGGGATCGAGCCCACAATGTGGGCATGTGCCCTAACCAGGAATTGAACCGTGACCTTCTGGTTCATAGGTCGATGCTCAACTACTGAGCCATGCTGGCCAGGCTAGCCAGCCATTTAAATGGGAGGTGCTTATAGCCAAATCATGTAAAAGTCATAAAATAATTAAAACCGGAACACCTTAGAGTTGTGGTATTGATTAAGCTATAATTTCTTTTTTAATAATATGACCAAAGGAATTCTGAGAGCTTCTGGAGGTTGCCCTGCTAGCCTGGCAGACTAGCTGCGAGGGGCAACCACATCCTCTGTAGCACACCAAGGGAGGCATCTATCTGGCAGGCTTGACTACATGGGTGTATGGGGTTGGCAGCTAATTTCCAAATATTGGAACATCTTAGTTCCAATGGACCAGAAAGCTCTTCTTTGAGTAGTGCTTTCAAGGCCATAGTGGCTTTCTTTTCTTTCTTTTTTCTTTTTAAATTAAAATTTTATTGAATTTATTGGTGTGAAATTGGTTATTAATTATGTAGCTTTCAGATGCATAATTCTATACTACATCATCTGTATATTGTATATGTTCATCATCCAAAGTCAATTCTCCTTTTGTTACCATCTTATCACCCCTTTACCACCTCTCGCCAGTGGGAGCATATCCCAGAGGGAACATTTGGAAATGAAATGCAAAGTCCTTATCATGACCTTCATGGGCCTTCACAGCCTTGGCCCTGCCCACCTGTATCTGAACTTCATCTCCCATCTTCTGCATTGCCACTCCATCTAGAATGTGTTTCTCTAGGTTATCTGCCAAACTGGCTCGTTTACATTCGTGGTTTCGACCTATGCCCTTTTCTTTGTGGCTGATGATGCATGTCCAAGCCCCGTGGCTCTGTTAATACTGTTTTCCCCTGCATTGCAGTTGTCCCCTCTTGTCTCCTCCCATAGCTTATCTGCCTGCTCCGTCCTGAGCCCCAGAGCCTCTCCCAGCTCTCGGCACACACAAGACGATTGATAAGTGGTTGGTTGACTAATTTCTGAGAGAAGAGTGTGGGCTCTACCCAGTCCCGGGCAGAAATGCTTGCCTTCACCTCCCAGGTTCTTCCTGTCTGGGTAAGATGTGTTAGAAATAATTAGAATGTCTTCTTTGTTGTTACTGTGATTGCAGGCAAATAGGGCATGCTTGAAGTCCTTGGTGATGGCATGGTGATGGATTAGAAGTGATCTTTTTGAAGCATAGTTGAAGTTTTCCACTTAGGACCACATTCAGAAATTGACTACTTCTGGGAGGCTTCACTTCCCTAGTCAGGCAGAGGGAGTGAGGGCCGGAAAGTGTTCTTGTTTCCTTGGAGCCAGGGGGCAGTGTTGTTTTTGTCTGTGACTGGACAAGCAGGGGCCACGTTGCCTGTTGGCATCTGCTTCTCACTACCCAGTGGCCACGAGGGTGGAAAACTTTGGGAGCTACTGACTCAAGGAAGGGAGAAAATACTGACTTGAGGTGAGAACTTCAGTCCCTGGTTACCTCAGGTTCTGTCCAAGAACTGGCTGTATTCCATAGTCTCATCAGAGGCATAATGTTGTCTTAGACCAGCAGTCGCCAACCTTTCGGACCTCACAGGCCATCAGCAATCCACGGATCACTGGTTGGCGACCGCTGCTCCAAAGGTTTCCTTAAACCAGCAGTTGCCAATCTTTTGGACCTCGTGGACCACCAGCGATCCATGGACCACCGATTGGCGACCACTGCCTTAGACGGCTTGCACAGATGGAAGTGGAGTTGACTTCAGTTACTGAGTTTTCTCACAGAACCACATGTTCTCTCCAAGTGGCAGGAAGTTGTTTCCCAGCTCTCAGGAGGCTTTGGTTTCTTAGGGAGTGTGGTAACTCCCAGCCTGGGTGTCCCTCGTGACTGCCCACCTTCCTTTGGGTTGCTGTGTCCCCCTGACTGGTCAGTGCTGCCCTGGCTTCTGGACATCCTCCCTTTATAATTGGTTGGTTTCAGCACCCTGCATCTTAGTCCTGTTCAGTACACCTTCTGTGTCTCTTGGTTTGTCAGCTGCTTTTCACTCTTTGTGAGCTTGGAACTAGGTTCCATAAATTGAAGATTGTTCTGGGCCAGACCATCAAGAAATTGATTGTATTTGGATTCCTCCAAAAAATAGTAATGGAGCTGTGCCTGAGAGCTGGAGGAGTTCTCCTGAACACAGTATGTGAACTTTGTGCTGAAGGTGGGTCTTGTGATTTAGTTGTTTGGAGCCATTTTGTAGAGTTCTGGTTCTTTGATGTGAAGAGCTACTTAGGGACCAGATCTGTTTGAGAAAGAACTGGCTACAAAACTTGCAGCAGGATGAAAATCATAGTTTAGAATTGCTGGCGGTACATCATGGAAGTGGGGTGGGGGAGGGAAAGCCCTCAAACTAGAAACAATCATCGTATCAGGGAATACGTGAGTAATCATGACATAATGCTATGGTGCTGTTCAAAATTAAATCCATGTATCCATGTGCATATTTACGCATATGTGCATGTATGTTGACTCAGGGTAGCTGTAATTGATCCATGTATTATTATTAGTGTACTGTTTCCTTTCCCAGACAAATGTTCATGCACATATGTCTGAATGTGAACACTGAGAAAGCCTGGAAGGTGACATATCAACAGCAGATTCCTTTCCATTTGGCTCACAGGGGAGAAGGTCATTGTTTACCGGAATGCATCTCTGCAGCCCTTGCCTTGCCATTGTGAGCAGTGATCATTTCATTCTTGTAAACCAAAAGTAAAAATAAATACTAAAGCGGGACCTGTACAAAAATATTTATAGTAGCTTTATTCATACTATCCCCAAAACTGGAAACAACCCAGATGTTAGAAGGTGTGAGTGGTCAGATAATGGTGTATCCTTGCCATGGAACCCTACTTGGCAATGTATGTTTCAGGGGAGTCACACTGAATGTTGAAAGGCCTTCCAAAAGGTTACATACCTATGTCCATTTCTGTAATGGTAAATTACACATGTGGAGATTAGTCATTGCCAGGGTTTATTTGGGGGGGAAAGGGGGGCGGTGGCATACATAAGGGATGTGGGTATGGCTGTAAAAGTGCACTTTGAGGGTCCTTGTGTTGGGATTGTTCAGTATCATGACTGGTGAACACATAAACAGATATATGTCATAAAATGAGTGCAAGTGAATAGGAATTGGATTAGTGTCTTGTGTCAACATCAGTATCTTGGTTGTGATGATACTTTGCATAAAGGGATCTCTGTTATTTCTATAGTAATTGTGAACCCGTGATATCACAATGAGTTTCATAGAAACATGAAATTGAGGAATATAGAAGTTGTGCAGGACTACAGGTTATGTTAAGAGTGGGTGTTGTAATAAGTGTATATTCATAGAGTTAAGAGTCTCACAGCATCGTGTCTCTATGCTTAGAACTTTCTTTCATCTTTATTTTCTTCCTGCCTAGGGCCTCCCTCTGGATTTTATGGCTGCTCCATCAAACTTGTATCTAAGGAGTGAGCATGCCTCCTTGAGGAAAGGGCCACATGGCACATAGTATATTAGGGAGGAAGGTAGAGAAAGAGAAAGGGCTGCCATGGCTTTATAGACCTGGACCCCTCCCGTGGCAGTGCCCTCAGAGTGCCTGGCTGAGACTCATTCTGGTAACATGTTCTCTGTCATCCCACTTTGCCTCACCCAGAGGCTGTGATCACTGCCTGAGACCCAGTAGGGGGCCAGTAAATGGGAGCTACTGGTTCATGAACTACTGCAAGCAAACTTGAGGTGGTGCTCGCATTGCCTCAGGACAACAGACATAGGCTCTCCTCCACAGCTCTCCTCCCAGCAATCTTCTTGAAGATCTTTGTTCTGTATGCCTACCCAGGCATCTGTATGGAAGCTTTTCTTGCCTCAGCTCCCAGGCTGCCCTTTTTCTTCATCCATTCATTTATTATTTAACTAGAGGCCTGGTGCATGAAATTCGGGCGGGGGGGAGGGGACACCACTCTGTCCAGCCTGCTCCCTCTAAATCCTGGACCCCCCTGGGGGTGTCCGACTGCTAGTTTAGGCTTAATCCTGGGGATTGGGCCTAAACCGATAGTTGGAAATCCCTCTCAAAATCTGGAACCACTGGCTCCTAACTGCTCATCTGCCTGCCTGCCCTGATGGTCCCTAACTGCCTCTGCCTGCTGGCCTGATCACCCCTAACTGCCTCTGCCTGCCGACATAATTGTCCCTAACTGCTCCCCCCCCCCCCAGCCAGCCTGGTTACTCTTAACTGCCCTCCCCCTGGTCTGGTCTCCCCTTACTGCCCCCTCCTGCCGACCTGGTCACCCCCAACTCCCCCCCCCCTCCCTGACAGCTTGATCTCCCCACGTAGCCTGGTAGCCTGCTGTTCAGTCGTTTGGTCATCCCTCAACCCCTGCTATTCTGTCGTTACTGTTACTATGATGGCATCCTGGACGATTTGCATATTCCTCTATTATATAGATTTATTGGGGTGACATTGGTAATAAAATCAAGTTGCTGAAACTTGTTTGGCTCAGTAGATAGAGCATTGGCCTGCAGACTGAAGAGTCCTGGGTTTGATTCCAGTCAAAGGCATGTACCTTGGTTGTGGGCACATCCCCAGTACGGGGTGTGCAAGAGGCAGCTGATCGATGTTTCTCTCAGTGTTTCTAACTCTTTATCCCTCTCCCTCTCCCTTCTTCTCTGTTAAAAAAAAAAAAAAATCAATAAAATATATTTTAAAAAATAATAAAGCTACCCACTTAAAAAAAAATCACAGGTTTCCAATATGCCATTACTTAATGCCATCTGCATAGTGCATTGTGAATTCACCACCCAAAGTCAAGTCTCTTTCCACTTTGTTTTCTCCTTTTAATTATGTGAGAATTTCACATATGTTTATGCGAATGCTTCATGCTAAAATTTTTCACATATAAATTTAATGTTAATATTCCTTCTCTGGCTTGAAGGCTTGCTGTGTTTTCTTTTTAAAAGAAGATTTGCTGTGTCCCCATGTACTCCTCACCCGGTTTCCAGTCATTAGTAACTTAAATCAACAACTAAGAAACTAGTAACCAATTTATTTTTTAAAATTTTCTAAGTTTATTTGAATCAAGCTGACAACATATACAGGGGAGCAAGATCTCAAATGCTCCCAACCAGATCACACCCTCCCTCCCTCCAATTAACCCTGTTAACGTCCTCATTCTATTTCTGGGCCATTTTGCCTCCCCCCCCCCCCCCCTCTTTTGTATTGTTACCATATTGGACAGT
Source organism: Pipistrellus kuhlii (assembly GCF_014108245.1). NCBI lineage: Eukaryota > Metazoa > Chordata > Mammalia > Chiroptera > Vespertilionidae > Pipistrellus > Pipistrellus kuhlii. Next base: position 85,323,366 of record NW_023425540.1, read on the forward strand.
CATTTATTAAGTATCCTAAATATTTAAAAAATATAAAAAGTATTGCTTCAGTTTTTCTAGTGTCAAACTATTTGCCATAGAAAATAGAATGGTTGGTAAATTATATGTTATAATTAAGCTACATCAAGTCTAATAACTGCACACCATTTTCTTTTGTGGTTGTGCTTTAGTGTTTTACAGATTACTAAACTTCTTTGCAGTGTACGGGTTCATAGTAAGAATATATGCACATAACCATACACACATTTTACATAGGAATGGTTATCTATACATATAGAGAACCCAACATGGTAGTATTGTGTCGTAAAAGCCACCCTATAGAGACAGATACTTTGCCTTTTGAAGGTGATTATTTAAATTGTTGAAGTTGCTTGAATCTGTTTCTGGTCCTTATTTTGTGGGGAATTAAAAAAAAAAAAAAAGAATGTTGAGGCATAGAGATTCTATGCAGTCACTCTGATGTGGGTGAGAGAACCCTCCCCTCCCCCAACTCAGTAGATTCTGCTGCAGAGCCATGCAGACATGGCTGGAAACCACAGACTTGGACAAGAAGGTGACTCGGGAGTTCAGATTGGAATCTTGATGCTGCTTGATAGGTTTCCAGAACCAGTACTGATGTTTCTGAACTGTCCTTTTGAAATGTATTTGGGATTGACAATTAAGAAATCAGTATGCAGAAAGATATCAGTGTTCTAATTTATCTTGATAACCTCTGTTTTATGTAATATTCTTTAAAATGGGTTCAATGCTGGGAGAGATGTGAGGAGGGGAAGACCAAACAGAATGGCTGGGGTGGAGGGTGGTTTGACTTGGAACTCAGGGTGATCTGGTAGAGTTGGGATTAAGATGTGCAGTTAAAGGCTTGCTGAGGGACTAAGTTGTTAATCTTAATCTATTTTAACCTGGTTTTGCCTACTGGGTTGTGTCACTAGGTGGGAAATCCAAGGAGGACTCTGGGGGACCGTGTGGAGACTGAATCTGAGGAATGCCTGGATCTCTGTGTACCAGGGTCTTTGTGGTCTTGAAACTATCTTAGTTGAAAGGCTGGGTTGTTTTATTGTGGTGTTTGGTTTCACCAAACCCAGCCTTTTTGGTAGAGGTTTGAAGTGATAGAAAATGTCAAAGCCAATACATTTTATATTTCATTTATTAGCTCATTCGGGAGATTCAGATTAGTGGTGCATCATTTCCATAGCAATTGGTCATGTTCTCTGGGTTAGTAGATCTGTTATGACATCACAAATGAAAATCATCAGGAAGGAAAGCTGACATAAGCATAGGCATCCTCAGTAAAAGAGGAGGATATAGAGGATTTGTAACTAGCTAAGGTAGTCTTTTGTGTGTTTCTAAACTCACTCTTTTAAAAAAAGTATTTGGTGTCTTTTTACATATACATTAAAATTATGCCTTTGATACTTATCACAGGGTTTGTTGTCACAAGGCTTACCCATGAGTAACAGAAGTGGTTTCTGTTGTTTTGCTGAGTGTCAGTGTATATTTTGCATCAATAATTGGCTTCTTTCACCCTGCAGACATTTGACCTTTTTTTTTTTTTTACGTAAATCTGTTTATTTGAGGCATTCCATATTTCATTAGTGTTTGCCAAACATGTCTCCAGCCTTATTATTTGAGATTGTTGTGTATCAAAAAATTAGTGTTGTTCATATGGGCTAAATAAGCATCGACACATCTGGGAAAATTCCGGCTGTGCAGTACATAAAATTCAGGAGCAGGATCGCTATATATATAGCAATAAACATATGTATACACCAATCTTGCACCCTTTTGATGATAAGGAAGGCAGTTTATTATTTAGGATATTTCTGGAAGCCTCGTACAGACTTTTTGGTTATCGGGTACTTTCATTTAATTCTGGTCTAGGGATTTACTGTGTCTTAATTAAAATTTTAATCCTCTTGCTGAACTAACTTGTTTATGAGGTGCTTTTAAAAGCTGGATATCAGTCCCTCAAGAGCTAGACTTGAGTTGCCAACTTTCTACAAAGTTCCCATGGCAGTTGGTTGGGAGCTTCATGGGGCCTGTTGTCCTGGATTCTCATGTACATGATGGACCAATTAGAACTTTGTTCTATTTCACATCCACCGACCCCCATCTTTATGCTTATGAAGGGTGGGAAAGAGCAAATTGGTCAGCCTCACTGAAATGTGTACCTTGGTGTGTAAAAGATGGGGTATTGCCCAGGAGAACCCCATTCAACTGTTTATTCTACCTGCCTTCTGTGGTCAACTCAGAGAAATCCTATCATCATTAACAAAAGAACAGCAGCTCTCATTTCATAAAATATTAGGCTCTCTTCATTTGCCACATTGCAGTTAATCTGCTGCCGAAAAACTGGTCCAATTTATTCATTCCCACCCCACATTAAGGTGTTGTGGATAAGTTCTCTTTAATCGATCTTTTATTAGTATCATAACTTCTGGTGAAAGAGTGCTCTATCTCAAGCCACCAAAGCAAATCTTTAAAAATACTTTCTTTCAACAATAATCTGAATTCACTTGGATCTCAGAATCATGGGTCAGGCAAGTTATCACCTGCATAGTTTAGATTGCTTACCTTTATATGACACCCTGTTTTTAGGAGCAGTGCTTTGTTTTGTGCACAGAGAATTATTTGTCATATTTGCATTTGCTCATTAGAAACCATACTTGAAAGCAGTTGCAGCCACAGAGTTTTAAACCAAGGAACTAAATTAAAAGTATTAGGACAGCCGAAACCGGTTTAGCTCAGTGGATAGAGTAGGGGTGTCGAACTCAATCAGAGAAGGGGCCAAAATCTAAAATCCAGCCTAAATCGCGGGCCGAATGGTTTACTGAACAGTCATAAACTGTCATTGTGATGGAAACACAGCGGAGTGCAGTGATGACAGCGCGGTGCGGGCCACATTGCAAGGCCTGGCGGGACGGATTTGGCCCTCGGGCCTTGTGTTTGACACATGTGGGATAGAGCGTCGGCTTGGGGACCGAAGGGTCCCGGGTTCTATTCCGGTCAAGGGCATGTACCTTGGTTGCGGGCACATCCCCAGTAGGGGGTGTACAAGAGGCAGTTGATCGATGACACTCTCTCATCGATGTTTCTAACTTGCTCTCTCTCTCCCTTCCTCTCTGTACAAAATCAATAAAATATATTTTTAAAAGTATTAGGACATGTGTCAAACAAACTACTTTAAGATTATAGTACATTCACATGATGGTAGTGTGTGCATATGATGAAAAATACTCTTCAGCTTCTATAGAACCTCTTAATAGTTACTGCATTTATTACTTAGTTTTGTTTTGTTTTTAACTTGAATTTTCCATATAGGTACCCAGCTGTGCAATATTCTATCGTGGAATATTGTGTGTTATTAATTTCATAAGCCTCCTCAGGACTTCTTACTTTTTCCTCATACAATATTTCTGTGGTGTTTTCATGTAGTTAATTTTTGAGGAGAAATGTGGGTGAAAGACATTTTGGCCACAGTACCCGATTTTTTATTGCTTTTTAAGCACGTTTCAGAGTTTGAGCTAGTTAAGCATCGGTAAAAGGAATTTCTCTTTGCCATATTTTCCCTCCACCAATTTTTTTCTGTCGGGGTGTAGTGGTCAAGGTTTAGTTTTAACAATAGTTTTTAACTTGTTAATTTAAATGTATATATTTAAATTTAATAGAACAACTTAATTAAGAGTGTTAAGATCAGAACTGGTCTGTCAAAATGTGGTGGTAATGCTGGTCTCTTGGCTTCCAATGATTTCTAATGTGTGTCTGATGCTTAAGAAGGGTAAAAGTACAGTTTAATGGTTGAGAGATGTAACCTGATAATTTGGGGTTTTGGAGTGTAGAGAGAGGGAAAGGGATGGTGCTATCCATGGTGCTGAACTGTGCTGGTCTAAATGCTGGAAAGACTAAAACATTGGGGGCCGAGGACACACCTATGTACATATTTTTAAAAGCAAATATTTTGGCCAAAACCGGTTTGTCTCAGTGGATAGAGCATCCACCTGCGGACTGAAAGATCTCAGGTTCGATTCCAGTCAAGGGCATGTACCTTGGTTGCGGACACATCCCCAGAGTGGGTGGTGGTGCAAGAGGCGGCTGATCGATGACTCTCTCTCATCGATGTTTCTAACTCTCTGTCCCTCTCTCTTCCTCTCTGTAAAAATAAATAAATAAATAAATAAATAAATAAATAAATAAATAAATAAAATATATTTTTAAACACACACACACACAGACACACACAAAAACAAACAAACAAACAAAAAAAAACCCCAAATATCTTGTTTGTAGCTGAGACTGTCTGATTTCTATAGAAGTGCCTGATGCCCCAAGGAGAGCTCAGTGCACAGGCAGCATGGGACCAGCATTAGTTGCAGTGAGCTATTCTGATATGTGAAAGATGGCAAGGATCTAAGATGTGAAATGTGGCCTTTTTGGTGAGTAGATACTATTTCAGTGCTGGCTTTCCATCATTTTTTCCACTCCCCTCTTCTTTTACATCATGAACCTATGCCAGTGTAAGAAGATGGTTTTTAAATTAATTGGTAAAAATAGTAATGAGAATGTTACAGTTAGAATTGATACCTTATGTTTCCAAGCCATTGCTTAAAAGTTTTGAACCCATACTTCTGATTCTATGTAAATGTTTTCCAAGACATATTTTCAGCAAGCATTCAGAATGACAAAATCATTTTATTAGTTTCTTGGTCTTTTCTAGACTCTATACATGCCAATTCTCCCATGAGCCTCCTTCCCAATTCCCTGTGCCCCCCAAAAAGCACGCATGTTTGAGCAAGTTAAGCAACGGTAAAAGGAATGTTTTTTAAAATTTTCTCTAGGATCTATTGGTTTTAATGGATAGGAAACCTACTTCAAAGTAGATATCTTTGGAGATGGAGCAAATTACTATGTGGTATGGTGTATGTTAAAGTACATTTAGCATCTTGGAAATCAACCCAAGTTCATATTTAGTAAACATACTAGTAGATGCCTTTTGGGTTAGAGTGCATTTATTTTGACACAGTTGGAACTTATTAGTGCCTAGAAATAATCAAAAGTACCAATGTATTTTTATTTAATTTAAGCCAAAAAGGTAAAAACCATGGAATTTCTTTGTTTTCTTTAAAGCTGGAGATACAGATGACCCACCAAGAATTACTCAAAACCCTGTTATCAACGGGAATGTAGCCATGAGTGATGGGCACAACAACACAGAAGAAGATATGGAGGATGGTAAGTACCTGTGGTTTGCTTACTTGCACCAGACAGAAACTCTGTCAGAAACACAAGTAGATGTGGTGCCTATTTCTTCCTCAAGTTCTTCTGAGTTTCTTAAAAGTAGCTAGTTTTTAGGAGCTTGTGCCTGAAGAAAAATTGGGCGTTGAATTGGTGTTGAGCTCAAGATTACCTACAAATTTCAAGGTAAGTTGATTCTCCCCAGCCTAGGTGAGAAGGTTTAAATGCAGAAGTTTATGATTTTATAACGGGTACACAGGCCTGCAATTTTCCGGCCACTGTTAGTATTCAGATTAACTACATGTCACTCTCCGTTCCTCCTTGTTGGCAGCAAGATACTTCCAGACATTGGAACTTGGCTTTCCATTGCATTCTTAGTGCAGCGTGTCTATCAGTGTCTGTATCCCACTCCTGTTAGGTGTGAAATCAGACCAAGCTTTGGCCTTCATTCTCCCACACTAACTTTAGGTCTATAATATGTTCTATGCAGAAAACATATGCATATATACATGCATGGACATTTTATGCCTAGGGAATCGTTTTCTTATGAGGCAGTTCCTTTTTTTTTTTTTTTTTTTTTAATGTAATTTATTAGATTAGGTGACCTGTACTTTGGCAAGGTCAAAAATCGTGAGCAGGTAGCAGCCAGTCATCACTCTATGCAGCCCCTGGAGTCTTGCAGTGTAATATGAAACCATGTTCTGTCAAAAGCATGTCCATCAATCCTCATGAGGGTTGTGTCCTTCCCAGGGGTGTAACGGGGCAGTTGAAAGAAACTTCATCAGCCACGGGCTGCACCACCAGAAGGACTGCTGTTCAGACCTCCTGCCAAAAGTTCAGCCTCCATGAGAAACTGCAGCCGTAGTTGAGATTTCTCTGACAGTGCGGTTTACCCCCTGGCAGCTGGCTGAGGCAATATCTGAGGAAGGTAAAGAAGAGTGGTCTAAACCCGCTGCTTTGTTACCTGTGGAGTGCGCTTTCCACTCTAGATCAAGGGCAACGGTGTGGGTGTGGTCTCTGGTTGCTGGGCTCTTGGTTTTATTTTAGACATCGGAGATGCCAAAAGTAATTCAAAGAGTGTAGTGGGAAGGCACAGCCAGGTCTGATGTGGCAGGTGTGAGTGAAGGACCAATTCTAACCACTTGTGGAGCAATAGCTGGTCCAGCCCAGTCACAGCACTCTCAGTCCAGTTTCTACAGAGCAATTTCAATCTGATATTTCCACTGGTGTTTTTATGGGCAGAGGGCTTGGGAGAAGACACAGATGTAGATAAAAAGGCATGTGTCTCAGCCTCAACTCTGTTGCCTTTTTGGGTGGGTGATTCTTTGTTGTAGGCGGCTGTCCTGTGCATTAAAGGGCACTAGAGTCATACCACTCTGATCCCCTTAGTTGTGACAACCAAATGTCTAGATACTGCCAGTTGTCTCTTTAGAGCCGGAACGGCCTCATTTGGAATCACTTATATGCGATCATAATGTATGTAAAATCCCTTTTTTCTCAAGGCAATTTTACTAAATTATTAGTACTAAGTAATGATACTGAGCCATAGAACCTAAAAATGGAAATGCTCCTGCTGTGAATTACCACATGGAAGAAGCATATTATAGGAGAAAGTATAATGGTCTTCTTGGTTTGGATTTTAAGTGCTTTTTGAAAGACCCATGAGAAAGAGAATGAAAAACAAACAAACAGACAAAACCCCCACATGATTTCTATTTGATGGGAAAGGGAGCAGGAGGGGAGGTGGTTCTTGTTCTAGGCGCAGAAACCTTACTTAAGGGCAGCATTTTCCTTACTTAAGGACAGCCATCATGTGTATTTCAAAAAACTCTTCTGCAGGACATAAGTGTGTTGTGAATCTAGGAAGTTTGAGGAGTGCTAGGTTAAACAAGTTTCTGTGGTACAGGTCTCTGAGTCATTCAGTATCCGAACATCTTTCTCTGAAAGACTGTTTTTGTTAATGATTCCCCCAAAACTCTGGACTTTAGAACCCCTTTTCCCTGAATTTCCTTTTAACACCTCAATCTGGAAAACACTGGATTTCAATGATCAATGCCATAACTGTGCAGAGAGGCCTTAGTAAGGCACATTTTCTATATAAAGTTATGTAGCTAATACACAGTTTGGAAAAATGTTTGTGAGGTAGAGAGCATAAATCCTGTTTACAGCGTTGTGGACAAGTATCCAATCATTTCCTAGTTGTGCACACGTACTGTACTTGGATGTTAGTGTCACTGTCTTTCCAGAGATGAACATGAGAAGCTTTAGAGCAAGTGCATCCTCTGCAGATCTAGAGGGATCTAGATTGAGATTGTTGGTACCCATGAAACAAGTAATTTCTGGGAATTCACTAGGGCTTTGTGAAGACTTGTATTCGAGGCTTGATACAATTAACTGCAAGAGTGCCATTTGGGAAAACTTCACTCTAACTTTTCTGATTCAGAAAACCCAAGTATTTTATCATCCTCTACTTTTTCAAGAAACTAAACCCCAGGCCAGTACGCTGGCCTTTGACCTGCAAAGATAAGATTGTTGTAAGAATAAGCAAAATGGTAGCTGGGGACTAGATGGGAGCTGCTGCTGCTGCTGTTGTCTTCGGAGACAGGATGGGAAAGTGGCCTTTATCAAGGTATCTGATTGAGGATGTCTGATGGCAGCAGTTAACACAGCTCATTGTTCTATTATTTACCATAGAAAGATTCTTGGAGTGATAGGAGTTCTGTGGCATCCTGGCCCGTTTAGAGTCTTTGTTTTGATGAAATACTAATATTGCAAGATGTGGGGTATCCTTCATAATTCCGGGTTTATTGCTTTCTTAAAACATTCTTAGTTTTGAAGTAGTTATACACACAGGAAGTTGCAAAAATTGTACACAGAATCTCAAGGACCTTTCATCCATTTTCTTGGGCAAACACTTACATTAGCCTGTTGTAATTTCTTATAGGGCTATATCAGGCCAGCCTTATCTGTCAAAGGTGGGTTTCAAGTAAGCTTTTCTTATTTTGATCTTTTTGTATTCAAAATAATTTTGAATTATTAAATTAGTATAAATAATTTTTAGTGATAGAGTAAGATTTCTATTTACTTGAAATCTTACGTTAAATTTCCTGTTTAGGAAGATAAGTTCTAAGGATGTGCCTTTATTGTGAGGCAGAATCTCACATCTAGTGTATAATTCAATGAGTGAACTGAGTCCATGAGCCAGGTTGGCACCAGGCCTCTGTCGGGCCGGGCCTGCCATCACATGGACTCAGTGCCACGCTGACTTCACTATTGTTGGGTCCTATTTAATAATATTTAAAGGTGAGTTTAGAAATTGACTTAAATTCTGAAGAACAGAAAAGCACTGATATGTGTCAGTTTTTAATCTATATAAGAATCTAATCCTCGCCCTAATCGGTTTGGCTCAGTGGATAGAGTGTTGGCCTGCGAACTTAAGGGTCCCAGGTTTGATTCCAGTCAAGAGCATGTAACTTGGTTGCGGGCACATCCCCAGTAGGGGGTGTGCAGGAAGCAGCTAATAGATGTTTCTTCTCATTGATGTTTCTAGCTCTCTATTTCTCTCCCTGCCTCTATGTACAAAATCAATAAAATATATATATGTTTAAAAAAACGAATTTAATCCTATCAATAGCTGAATTGTATCTGAAAACAAAATCATAATTAGAAGAGAGGTGAGATCTTACAGCCTCGAAATCTTTAGGCCCCAGGAGTGTGTGTCCTGGGGTGCTTTCATTTGGTTCTCTTCAGTTCTTCAATCCATATACAGCAGGTCAGCTTTATCGGGGTCTGTGTTTGGTGGAGTGTTGGAATGGCATCCTACAAATCAGAAGCAAGGTCATTATGCTCAGCGTTGACAGATCTTGAGAATTAAACTCCACTTTGTAAAACGCCTTAGATAAGATGAGCCAGTGAACCTCGGGAAGCCTCAGTTTCCCTGTCTATAAAGTGGGAATTAAGTCCTAGCTGTCCTTGCTCACCTTGCAGAATTTAAATACCACTCATATGTGATCTATGTGTCTATGAAAAAGTGGTCTGCTTTTCTCCTGAGCCATTCTTGACACCCCCTGTTCAGCAAGTTTCTTGCCTTTTCAGTGGACTTGATTATCCACTAAGAGGATTAGGGTTGCCTGCCACTAGGAGAGGCTGGATTCAGAATGCAGTCACCTCTTAGATGTGACTAACCCTTGCTCAACTACTCTCCTTTTAAAGGACTCACTGTAAATTGCCGAGCAGCGTCATGTGTAGGAAAAACTACTAGGGGTGAAGAAAGTTTAAGGTAAAAATGCTGTCATTTGGTTTTTCTTTCTTTGGTGAAGAATATTAACCTCTCATGAGGGCTGATGGACATGTTTTCCTAAGAACAAATTCAGTTAGTCACAAATCAGGCAGTTTGTGTACACTGAGAAGTCTGCGTCCTGAGCTCTCTTGGTGCAGTTTGGAGACTGAAGGATGAAGGGAGGAAGTGTTCTCTTAACCCGCTCTTCTTCCCCTGAGCCTCCAGTCTCATTGGGTACCTCAGGAGCCAATCGGGCAGGATGTCAAAATAGCACCTGATTCTTAAAAAACCTTCCATGCCTCTTCATTCTGTAAACTAATTGTGGCTCCTCACGGTGTGGCCCTTGGTCCCCTGCCCGTCTGTGAACTGTTCCCAGTCTGCAAGGGGGATGGTACAGAAAGTGAGAGGAAGCATTGAGAAGCATGCACCTTGCTGTGGCAGTTTTCCAATACTTTATTAAGAAGTGCTGGCAGTGATAGATTGGCGGGTGGCCTTGGGAGTCTGAGAAGTGTCAATATGGACACTGCTGGGTTTGTCAGAGCTAATTTGGCGCTTGTGTCAATTGTAAATGACTAGCCACCATCAGTAAAAAGCTGGAATTCTAAAGTTTGTGACATTAGTTGAATGTCTACTATCAGGCACTACAACAACACATTGCTTTTTATTGGAGAAAATCCTAATTCCTTAAATTGCCCTTTAGTCTCATTGAGTAATAAATGAGACTCCCCCCCCTCCCCCCTTTTTCTTTTTCTTTTTTGCTAGGGAGTCCAGACTGATGTTGCACAAAAGTTGTGAACTAATAAAGTTACTTAACCTTTATTTGTAGGCTAACTTTTCAGCAATCATTTTGTCTTTAAGCAGTGCTGCGCTTCCTTGGGAATAGCCCTCTACCCGAAAGGCCACCTGTGTTTGCAAGTTCAGCACCCCCTTCGTTCCTCTTCAGCTCAGGTCACGTCTCAAGGCTCTTTCTTTTCCTCTGCAACCCCCTGACCTTGACAGATGTCACATGTTTCATCCCTTCTCTCCAAAGCTCCTCCATGCACTAAGAATCATGTGAGAAGAAGTAGAATAGCTGTTCTTACCACACTGGACTCTTAAATCTAGGAGGGAAGGCAGGTGTGTGCTGTTAGCCTCCTGAATTTGGGGTTTCATTCACACAGAAGCTGCATATCACTGTGCTGTTTTAGGTAATTAGTAAATTGGGCCGATGTTATTTTTCCAGAGAGCTAGGTTTTAGCAGCTAGTTGATGTTGTGTAGAATAGTTTATTCCGGTTTGTTGGTGCATTCAGGGCTGTTTTACGGGCTCTGATTGACAGTCACATGTTTTCTTGCAGACACGAGTTGGCGCTCTGAGGCAACCTTTCAGTTCACTGTCGAGCGCTTCAGCAGACTGAGTGAGTCGGTCCTTAGCCCTCCGTGTTTTGTGCGAAATCTGCCATGGAAGATTATGGTGATGCCACGCTTTTATCCAGACAGACCACACCAAAAAAGCGTAGGATTCTTTCTCCAGTGCAATGCTGAATCTGACTCCACGTAAGACAGTTTAAATGATGCAATTACAAATCCACAGATAGTTATAATACATTGGAAGTCAAATTTGATTGGCCTCTTTTATTTTTTTAATTTCCTTACTGCCTTTACAGTCCTTTGATTTTAAATTAGATTAAATGCATTTCCTTCTTTAAAACTCAACGGTAGGTATTATATCCAAACTACTTCAATAAAAAGATAGGTGTTTTTCTAGCATTTACAAAACTAAAGTTTGTATGAACATGGAATCAAGGCCCAGTGGATTAGCTGAATACTGGTTACCAGGCTTAATTTCTTTTCAGCAGTAAGTCTCCAAGCGGAAAATTTGGTTAAGAAAAGTTATTTAGGCTGACATCTTTCTCATTTTGTGTTAATCAGTTCATATGGGTCATTCAAAAAATTCAAATGAAAACATTGGAGGGTTCTACAACATGAGCCTATTGGCTTATTTTAGAGAATAAATTATTCATGTAATTTCTAAAAAGAGGTATACTATAAAATGTCCTTAGAAATAAGAAGTGCCTTGGTGGTCCCTCTATTTAGGTGAAGCCAAAGAGTAGAGGTTTCACATTTTCTGCCTACTTCCAAAAACTTTTTTTTACTCTTCTTTCCTTTAATAAAAACTGTCACTGTTCAGCACTTATCAGTTCCCCTAGTTGTGACACTGTTTGAAGGGTTTCCAAATCACTTTGTCACCAAGCTGCTTCCTGGACCACTTCTGCATAGACTCCCTGTCACCTCCTGATTGTGGCTCTTTGGTGCCCCCCTGGGAAAGGTTGTTCCCCAGAGGGCACTGGTTCTAGTTCTGCCGAAGCTCCAGGGAACACAGCTCATTTTATTTTTTATTTTACTTGAATTTTTAGGAAGCACCATGCCCATTTTATGGTGCAGCCAGGGCTGTATTCAGATGAAAGATTCCCCCTCCTCCCCCCCATGTTCACATTGTGATCAGATCTAATGAGTATTGGGCTAGATTCTGGTCTCACAGCTTTAGCCTGAACAGTTGGGAAGCACAGTGAGCCACCCACATCCAGCATAAGGATCAGAGCAAGTGGAGGTGCTGAGGGGACAGCCCGCTGTGCTAGGTATTTCAGTGAGTTGGCAGTCCGTTCAGAGTCCGTTCATAACGTTCCTTTATAAGCTCTACTTGCATTGTAAACCTTATGGTGGACTTGTAAAGTGGCATATCTTTTTGTTTTTTAAAACATTTTTATTGAATTTCTTCAGAGAGATGAAGGGGGAGAGATGAAGAGATAGAAACATTGATTTGCTGCCTCCTGCACTCTCCCTACTGGGGACGGAGTCCGCAACCTGTGCATGTGCCCTGACTGGGAATTGAACCAGACACCTCTTGGCTTATGGGTCCTTGTTCAACTACTGAGTCACACCTGCTGGTGTCTTTTTTTATTTTTAAGCATGGATCCAAAAGCCCTTTGTGTTCTGCCCAAAATGTGACTGACAGCATCTATTGTCATGTTTCTTGGTTGTGATTTGGTGTACCCATGTTTAGAGTTTCTCAGGAGCCCCTGGTGCAGCCCTGTGGAAAGTACTCTTGAGAACTTGACAGCCACAGCACCTATGAGCCACCAGGGGCAGAGTGATGCTTAGAAGTGATGACACCTTTATTAGTAGAACCATTTTGTTCCTATTCTTTTCTTTTAAATGCATTTTTATGGATTTCAGAGAGGAAGGGAGAGAGAGATAGGAACATTAATGATGAGAGAGAATCCTTGATTGGCTGCCTCCTGCATGCCCCCCACTGGAGATTGAGCCCACAATCTAGGCATGTGCCCTGAACGGAATCAAACCTGGAACCCTTCAGTCCACAGGCCAACACTATTCACTGAGCCAAACCAGCTAGGGCTTTTCCTGTTCTTTTCAAAGAACATCAATAGAACTGTAATCTGACCCCAAAGCTGTAGTCTCTTAGAAAATCTAAACATGTATTTTATAAATATACCTATAAGAAACTTGAAGTAAACTTTTGAAAAATTAATAAATTAATAAAACCTATCAGTACATAGAAGCACCCCAAACCCTTTCAGCTTTTTTCTCCGTTAAAGGTAAATTATTTTTTTGTCCTTCCCAACCGCTCCAAAAGAGAAAATAAGTATGGGAATTTTTGTGTGCTGTGTTTTTAAAAATGTAAACATCAATGAAATACATTACCTAAATCTTAGATTATTATTATTTTTTTAAAACAGGTCGTGGTCTTGTCACGCACAAGCGGTGCTGAAGATAATAAATTACAGAGATGACGAGAAGTCATTCAGTCGTCGAATTAGTCATTTGTTCTTCCATAAAGAAAATGATTGGGGATTTTCCAATTTTATGGCCTGGAGTGTAAGTAACAGTGTGTTTAGCCTGAATAACCTAAGCATCATTCCGTGTTACCCTAAATCTTCTATTTTTCAAGGCTTCCTATTTATTTTAGAGTAAGTTGGCCAGGTATCTATATGTGGTTTTGTTTCTTAGCTAAGCTTTTAGCAGCCAGCAGGACTCAAATTTCAACATTTGGTCAAAATTGATAAGTTAGTTAATAGCTTTTCTGATAGGTACATTTGCTTTAAAAGAAATAATACCAGTTTGGGTCCTTTCCTGAGTTAGACATGGTGCAGGTTGTTGTAGGTAGCTTCCTAAATTCTTAAGTCAGTTCATGGTGGGTGCTTTTTGCAGACGTGGAAATACTCCTATCATGGTTTCTCTGGAACCTCCATCCCTGCTTTGATGAGCAGAGGCTGATCCTTTAATTTCTGCGCTCTGGCATCGCACCTCCATTGCCTGTGGGATTCCTCCTCTTGATCAAAGAACACTGCCTAAAATAAACCAAGAACTACAACAGGAAGCATAATTGGGATGCTTGAAAAAGTAGCACTTTAATTTATTAAGCACAGGACACTGGGATAATTTCTTTGCTGGAATGAAGGGAGCATTTGTGTGATCTTATTTTTAAAATTTTTTTTATAGGAAGTGACTGATCCTGAGAAAGGATTTATAGATGATGACAAAGTGACTTTTGAAGTCTTTGTACAAGCGGATGCTCCCCATGGAGTTGCGTAAGTTTTTCTTTAATTGGGTGCTATTAAGAAATGTTTTGTGCTGTAGTGAGGGCAACATTCGCATACTTTCGGAGATGCATGTATTCCACAGATAAGCACCCTCTCTGTGCTGCCCCATCTGCACTCATGGAACACAGACAAGTATGCAGCTTCATTTCCCTGCTTTGTTTGGTAGATTTATAGAGCAGTTTCCTTATGTCTAAGAATATAATTTAGGGTCAACAAGACCGCCTTGGGTTTCTGTCCTCAGAGAATGTACATGCTGGTCTGGTAAAGGAGTAAGACCAGTGTGTAAATAGCTATAGCAGGAGCGGCTCTTTTATTTTGAAGAGGTCAGGGATGTACAGATTTGGGAGCATCAGCATGTGCTGAAGGGGGCACGGTACGGCCCACTGAGCAGTGAAGTAGTGAGTGGGGTGCCACTGAGCTTAGAGGAGGGCCTGCTAGGAGGCTTCTGTCACTCATCCAGGAAGGTGTGTGTCCAAGAGGAAGTGTTGGCCTTAAAGAATGGATTGGGTGACGGGGTGATGAGGAGGGACACTGGAATTTGGGAATAGGGAGAATGACGTGAGTGAAGACTCCAGCAGGAAAGTTTGGGATTGGGCAGAGTTATCAGGAAAGTGTGAAGAGTAGAACTGAAGACTGAGATGAAAAATTGGGATCATGTTATAGAAGACAAACACTTTTTTTTTTTTTTAATATATTTTATTGATTTTTCACAGAGAGGAGGAGAGAGGGATAGAGAGTTAGAAACATCGATGAGAGAGAATCATCGATCAGCTGCCTCTTGCACACCCTCTACTGGGGATGCGCCCGCAACCAAGGTACATGCCCTTGACCGGAATCGAACCCAGGACCTTTCAGTCCCCAGGCCGACGCTCTATCCACTGAGCCAAACTGGTCCTAAAGACAAACACTTTTAAAATAAAAATATATTTCAAAGAGGAAGGAAGAGGAAAGGGAGAGAGAGAGAGAGAGAGAGAGAGAGAGAGAGACATTCATGATGTTTTAATGATGAGAGAATCATTGATTGGTTGCTTCCTACCTGTCCTTCATTGGGGATTGGTATTGAGCCCTCAACCCTGATGGGGAATCAAACTGTGACCTCCTGGTTCTTAGGTGGACACTCAACCACTGAGCCACATCAACTGGGCCCAACATACTTCTTAAGGCCCAAAGCAAAATAATAATACTTTGTCCAGGAAGAAGTTAATGACAGACAGATTCCTGTGTCTTGCTTGTGATATTTTGTTTCATATGGCCCTCTTCTTGGCAAGAGTGCACCATTGGTTGACCCCATGGAATGGGACAGAGAACAGTGGAGTGGCCCTGAAGGAGCTGTTACTTAGTCCAGGTCCTGGCTAATGTGGCCTGGGGGTGGCGCTGGGAGTTTTTAAAAAAGCAAATAACATTAATTAGTTTTATGTTAATTGGACTGGTACCGGAGAAATTAGGCTTTTTTTGAGTAGCCTTTTCAAAACACACATGCTGTATTCTGATACCAAGTGGGGGCTGAAACAAGGTGTTGCTAATTAATTTTTTTTCATCTCCTTCCCACCCCCTTCATTTAAAAACACTTATCCCTATGTCTCTTGTTTTAAAAAGTAGATTGGGGTTTTCAGCCTTACCAATCAAAACATTAGTTGGCTTAGCCACACTTGTCAAAACTTATTCAACCATTATCACCTTTATGGTTATAGTTCTTAAAATAACAGTCTATAATTTATGATTCTTGTATTAAAAATTACTTTTACACACGTGCAAATTTTAACCAGGCCATTTTGACTCACCTGAGTGTGTTTGCAAGGCCATGAACTAACCCCTGGAATTCAAAAGTACTGTTGACATTTGACCCCATAATAAATATCTCCTCTAGGATTGGTCACACTTAGTGGTGGTCACATGTATGTCTTTGTACTGTACACAGACACACACATACACACACACACACAGGTGGAGATGGAGGTGGGGGATTGTTCTGCTTTCAGGTGGTATCCTCTTCAGCTTTTTGTTTTGGCGGGGGTGGGGTGGGGTGGGGTGGACTATTAACTGAGAGAAAAAAAATCTATCTTCTAACCAACCACCAAAAGAAAAGACTAAGAAAAAGCTATAGATGTTTAAAAGTCTGCATCAGAACTTGCCAGTATACAAGCTTATTTTTCCTGTGTATATGATTACAGAAAGGGGGATTGGGGTCTCAGTTATTTCCACTTCTTGCTGACTACACGTGACCTAATGTGAATGTCATAGAGCCACAGGGGGGGTCAGTTCGATAGAAGTATGTAGAATTGAAGCTGTGTCTGGAGTGTTGATCTTGGTAAATGATGGCAATGCTACTATCAGCAGACAGTGTTTTAAGCTGCTTCTTGAACACTGAGATTGAATTAGCTCAGGTCCACACACACTTGGGCGGACAGTCAGTGACCATTGAAGGGAACCCTGTGATAAGAACTCGTGGCCTTGGTGTCCTCCATGTCACGGGCCTAGTTGATGAGTTAGTACCTTGGAGGGGTGCTTGGCCTTCATTCCTGTGTCAGAATGGTGGGAAGTGAAATGTTGGCCACCATCTAGTTGAATCGCTCCACACACATTGCAGAAGCAAGGGGGTGTCCTGTGCAGTTTTCCCTCAACCTCAAACTGATCTTGTAGGTGGGATTCAAAGAAGCACACGGGCTATGTCGGTTTAAAGAATCAGGGAGCGACTTGTTACATGAACAGCCTGCTGCAGACTTTATTTTTCACAAATCAACTACGAAAGGTAAATGGATGGTATTTCTCTCCCCAACCTCCACCCACCCTTTTCTCTCAAGTGTTAAAGCACATCGAAATTCTTTTGCCGGCCTTTGTCTTACCTCTTCCCGTACCACAGTTCTGTCTTCAGAAAGAGCCCCTGTTTGATGCTTGTGCGTATTTTTATTCCTCGGTGTTTGGACACTTTCAAAGCTAACTGGGGTGATCAGAAGTTCTCTACAGCTAATAATTCTGACTTTGAGCTAGAAGTAATACGGGTTTGTTTTAAATTGGAAAGCCATGAACATCATTTGAAAACTTCTTTATAAAAATTCTTCAGTTAGAAAACTACTGGCTGTGACATACAATTTTCATCTAATATAGGTAAAACTTATTTTTGTAAGGATAGTTAAGCCAGAACAAATCTCCTTTGAATCTAACGTAGGAGTGTCGTGAGCAGCATGGAGCTGTGCAGGCAACATGGACTCCTGGTTGTGGGGGCACCACGGCTGGCCTGCTGGCTCTCTCTTATGTTCGCACTGTTCTTCTAGTTCATTACCACGGAAGGGTTTTATCATGGGGATAGCTGACTATGGGTAGTTTCAGTAGCATTTGTTTCATCAAATCCTTTGTTTACAAGTAATGTTAAGTTTTAAAAGGTTGCTCCGAGAAGTATGACATAAGTATGGTTCTCTTTTGGATGGTAATTAAAATTTTTTTGTCTTGTTTTTTTCTAGTTTGTTTTTAAAGACTTTTGTGATTTAAAAAACACACTTTCTGGCCTATTTAGGGGATAATTAAAAGCCTTATTAAACTACCGTAGCCATTGTGATATCAGAAAGTAAGTATACTTTCACATCAAATTTCACTTTTATGACTTGTTTTAGGCCGTGTACATGATGCCAACAGAGGGTGATGATTCCTCCAAAAGTGTCCCTTTAGCATTGCAGCGGGTGTTCTACGAACTGCAACACAGCGATAAGCCCGTAGGAACCAAAAAGCTAACAAAGTCATTTGGGTAGGTATTCAAATCGGCCTTTCCATTCTGCAGCTTGTCTTATGGATGAGTGAGTTGCTAGAAGAAAGGGAGCAGAGTGTTGGCATTTAATTATGTCAGAGTGTTTTTATCATTGCATTTTAGTATTTGACTTCTTTGGAAAATAGGCGCTTGGCTTTAGAAAATGGGGCTTGAGGAATAAGTCACGACCTAAAGCTTTACCTGTCAGGAAAAGGACATGTATAGTTTTTAAGCGAACGTGTACTTACTTGCAAACATGACCTCTCGTAGTAAGTTGTTTAGGACAAGATAAAGTTGTGAACATTTGGGTGTCCCGATAAAATTTAGTTTATCTTTTAATTATTACCCCACCCCACCCCCAAATAATCTTCTCAGAAAATGAATTTGAGAATAGTGGCCAATTATTTTACTGTGTAGTTTTTAAAACCCAAGCTGCTTGTTAATTTATTCTTATTTGAAATTTCAAAGTTTCAATATAAATGTCCGTTTTCTCTTTCCAAGGTGGGAAACTTTAGATAGCTTCATGCAACATGATGTTCAAGAGCTCTGTCGAGTGGTAAGTATTAAGCTATCATTATATACTACTGTGTCTGCAGCTGTTTTCAAGTAAAACCTCAGACAGACCTGCCTCATGTCACTATAATTCAGATATACCCATCTTTGTTCAGGACCAAAATTAGACCAGAAGGAAATACCAGTATCTATCTAGTTAAAAATCCAAAAAGGATGAAAATAAGTTATTTGAAAGGGAAGTATGAGGGGAAATTCAAATTAAATAGTAGGTAGCATATGTTTAATGTGTTAGCCTGGAGTATCTATTGTACATGAGTTGTTAGAAGAGAAATCACAGGTTGGCTACGTGACCGCCCTGACTGCCCTGCTGCTCTTCAGAAGGGTGACTGTTACTGCCTTGCAGCGTCCAGCCCCTCCTTTGCACAGACATTCTGGCTGAGGCAGAGCTCTGTGTGGGTGATTCTCCCCCAAACCAGCTCTAGCCACTAGCAAATCCCATTCTTCCAGTTGTGATGAAAGACACACAAACATACAACATGACATGGCTATTCAAGGTGATTGGCTGGGCAAGGTGTGTTTTCTTTTTTGCAGCACTAGCTGGGTTGAATCCAGTTCATTAAATATCCATGGACAAACCAGTCAATCCTGTTGACAGGCTCAACCTCATTAATCTCTTGGTGTGGACCAATACGAGTTAAGTTTAGTGCTCAATTACATGCTTTTCCCCAGAGGTAAAATGAATATAAAAAAATGCTTCTAAAGGCACTACAGATTACTAATTCATTCCAAAGGCTGTATAGAGAGTTAATCTCAACTATTGCATGTAGATATTTTTGTAAATATCCAACCACGAAAGAATATGTTTTTGATAATTGCATGCCAAAGATCATAATATTTATAGTCTAGAATTTCTTTGACCATTGACATTTCCTAGTCAAAATTAGTGAATATTTATTAAACATAACATTTTCCTAAAGCCCAAACTTTCTCTTCCAGTTGCTTGATAACGTGGAAAATAAGATGAAAGGCACGTGTGTAGAAGGCACCATACCTAAATTATTCAGAGGCAAAATGGTGGTATGTGGCTCTCTATCTTCAAGAATAATTTTAAAATACTTTAAAATGCTAACAGTGTTCTGATTAATAATGTCATGTCCCCTTCCTCTGTAGTCCTATATCCAGTGTAAAGAGGTGGACTATCGATCTGATAGGAGAGAAGATTATTATGACATCCAGCTGAGCATAAAAGGAAAGAAAAACAGTAAGTTGTATGCACGCAGTGTCCCGCTGCCTGTCTGGTAATTTCTGTTGTGGTTTAGTGCTTCCTTACAGAGGTGCTTGTCATTGAACTATAGCACAGACCGCCACGTGCACGAACGCTGAGTGCACAGCTCACCCCGTGAACACTCACAGCCCTGCCAGGCCCTTCCCATCGCTGCCGCCTCCTCAGGGGAAACCATTACTTGAGTTCCTAACATCCTGTTATAAGTTGTATTTGCATGTGGTAAATATTTATGTAGGATGTAGTGCCTTTCTCACTTTGCTCAGCATTATTTCTGTGCAATTCACCTCTGTTGTGAGTGGCAATAATTTGGTCATTTTCATTAGCTTACAGCATTCCACTTTGGAAATGTATTACAAGCGTTTTGAAACCATCTTTTCTTGATAGATGTCTGGGCTGTTTTCAATGTGAAGCTGTTAGACATAAGCTCCTTAACCATGCTTATTTCTGTCTCCGGGGCACGTATATATATTGACATTTACGTTGAGTGGGATTGCTGACTCACAGGGTACACATATGTTCACTTAATAGATGAAGCCAGCAAGTTTCCCAAAAGAGTTTATCCATTTCACCCCCACCCTAGCAATATGTGTGGGAGCTGTCACTTACCAGATTGAATGTTTTGGTGGGAGAATGGTGCTCTGGGTTTTAGGTCACATTAACGATCATGAGATACTTTTCCAGTACCTATTAGTAATATGGCTATCTTTCTGAACACAGTGGGGTACAGTTAATAAAACTTGCAGCCAAGGACATTGTTATTATCACCTGTGTGATTTCTGTTGAATCACCTTTGTCATCTTCATGGCTGTGTTTTGTGGTATGCCTGGTAATCTTTCATTGGATCCCAGCCATGGTGATTTTGCTGGGTATTGCATATGCTTATCCTTTGTTCTGGGGCACAATTAAGTTGTGTTTTTGTTTTTTTGTTTGTTTTTTTTTCAAGTTTTGCTTTTAAACTTTGTCTGGTGGGAGCATACTAGTTTTTAGTTCAAGGCTAATTTGTCCTCACAACAGAGGCAACACCTTTCTGGGTTTCAGCCTGAAGTCGTAGGAGCTTGCTTCTGTGGCAGGAGGGAACACAGACCAGTCTCAGGCTGGTGTGAGCTCTGGGGCCTTTGCCCCCGTGGGTGCAGTGGTGCGTCCTGGCCCAGAAAATCTCCTCCCTCTGCCGTGACCTGCACTTACGGAAGGCTCCAGGACCCCGTGTGCGGCACTGGCACGCTCTTCCTCCACAGTGTCTTTTCTGGGGCTCCCTGTCCTACATGTCTGAGCGGCCCTGGCCCCTCAGGCCTGTGTGAGTTTCCCCTGGAAAGGACGTGCAGTTGGGATACTTGCGGGCTCTCTCACAAGTCACCACTCCGCACCGCTGCCGTCCAGGGTGTGGGCTGTGTGTTTTCCACGCAGCCCAGGGTTTTACTGACGCAGCAGGAGAAGAGGCCTGGCTCCTGGTACCAGTAGCGCAGGAAGTCTTCCCGGCTGCATGCCAGTTCTGGGTGGGGTCACCCCCCGAGTGGGGCTCAACTTTTCACTCTTTTTGAGTAACAGAATTTTATAACTTAAGTGATCGCCAGTCTGTTAGTCTTTGCTTTTTGTGTCCTAAGAACATCTGCCTGATATCCTAAGATCTTCTCTTAACTGTTATTGTTCTATCTTTTCTGTTTATCTACAACCCACCTGAAATAGTTCTTTTTGCATGTTAAGGTTGATCTCCACCCCGCACCCCCTCCACATGGTTGTCAAATGGTCACATCATGTTCTCCTCATTGCTCTGCAATGCAGTTTAACGGACACTTATACAATATTTAAAGTGCACATCGTATTTGACATGGATATGCCTTGTGAGGGATTACTTGTATCTGATTAGTGAACACATCCGTCACCTCACATGTTTCATTCTTGTATTTCTTTTGCAGAGAACACAAGTTCTACTCTCAGCACATTTCAATGGTACAATATGGTTTTAACAACTATAGGCACTGTGTTTTACACTAGATCCTCAGACCTTACTCTTGTTATATCTGAAAGTGTGTGCCCTTCACTACCCTCTCCCCACTCACCCCCTGCCCCCCCCCCCCATTCCTCCTCACTTTCTACATGCTCTTAATGATTGTAGCTTTATAGTAAGTGTATAGGTCACAATTTGTTACTTGCTTTTGTTAAAATCTTAGAACACTGACTCCTTGTTATTTTGGTAAGAACTTAGGAAACCATGTCCTTAGCATCCATGCCTTTGCTGGGTCAGTGAAGGCGCCATGGCAGGTCTAGCTGCTGTTTGGGGTGGAGAGGTGCTGCTCACAGTTACGTTCCCTTCCCTGGCGTTCCTCAGTGTATGGCGTTGGCTTTGTTGTAACAGAAATTCACTGATCATGTCGGCTGACTGTCTCCTTTCTCTCTTTAAGTATTTGAATCCTTTGTGGATTATGTGGCTGTAGAACAACTAGACGGCGACAACAAGTATGATGCCGGGGAGCACGGCCTGCAGGTAACGTGGACGTTTGTACAGTGTCTGTGCAGCTTCTCCCTTTCTCCTAATTGTGAACTAACAATTTCCTCGTAACTTTCCATATGCTGCTGGTATTTAGAACACAAAATATTTCATTTCTTAACCTGGACAGTACATATTAGTGAGCTCCGACTGTGCGGCTGGTGGGATTGAACGGGAAGGGGTAGTGAAGGTGGCAGCAGGGCTGTCAGAGGGAGCAGTTTGTTACCAGAGGTAGGGCTGTCACCCAGCACACCCGAGGCTCTGTGCCTTGTTTGAAGACTTCCAGTTCACCCGTTTGTTGTTCCGTTTCTCCCATTACTGGTGGTGACAGTTTCCGGGGATCCTATTATTACAGATCATATTGAAACCATGCCATTCCTTTATGTGCAAGTAGGTTCCTGGGATTTGTTTCTCCTTCCAGATGCCCTGTCCCCTTAAATACACATGCACATCACAGAGCATTGCCAAGTAGCCTGCCTGTCACAGCTCCCTGTCCTTTGGGTGGACTTTCAAGTGCTGAGGGAAAGTCTGGGTTGGAAGTCAACTTGATGAGGGTCACAGGTGGCCTGGAAGTGGTTGAGTTGGCAAAGGCTTACTTTTGTGAAGGAAAAAGCATTGGCTGAGGTGGAGCAGAGATGGGAGAGGCGAGAGAGCCGTGCAGGCACAGGCCCTGGAGGAGCCAAGTCTGGGAGCTGGGGGTGGCTAGCGCAGGCAGCAGCAGGGAGAGGCCATGTTGCTGGCACTGACTTGGAATGTTCTTCAGAGGTAGGTTGAGCAGTAAGTGCTGTGCGTTTGCTCCACAGTAAGATGAGTGCCCGGGGCAAGGACTCTGCTCACAGAGCCCCCGCCATAACCGCTTCCTGTGCTGCTCTGTCCAGATCTTCCAGCATTCCTTTGCTTGCGGTATTGCTGTTGCTCTTAGGCTTTTCCACCTCGTCGTTTTTTCATAGTGTTTAATGACCATAAAATATGTCAGAAAGTGACCAGATCTTAATTTACTCAACTATTCCCTTATTGCTGGATATCAAGATAGAATATCACCCTTAGGGAACTCTCACACGAAATAAATATAGATTTAAATATTTTTTGTTTGCTTTTGTTAATCATTGCCTGAGGATACTTTTTCCAAGAATTTTTAGAGAGAGAGTGGAGGGAAGGAGGAAGACTGAGAAATATGGTTGTGAGAAAGGCACTGCCATTGGTTGTCTCTTTGCACTTAACCCTGACTGAAGTTAGGGATTGAGCCTGCAACCCATGTATCTGTCCTTGATTGGGAATCAAAATCATGACCCTTTGGTGCATAGGCCGACACTCTAACCACTGAGAACACCGACCAGGGCTGGGTCTAAATATTTTAATGGCACCCTAGATGGATACCTACACATCGCTGCTCCCTATCATAAGTCCCCCAGCAAGTTCCAGTCTTGCTCAGATACTTTTGTTTTCATAGCTTCAAGAAACAAGTAGCTTTGAACTAAATTTGCATTTCTTTTTCAATGTTCAGGAAGCAGAGAAAGGTGTGAAGTTTCTAACATTGCCACCAGTGTTACACCTACAACTGATGAGATTTATGTATGACCCTCAGACGGACCAAAACATCAAGATCAATGATAGGTAATCTAAGTGGGATGAGGAGTTGTGAGTTAATCGTCACTGGATATTTTTTTGGAGGGGGGGGTGGGTGTTAATCTCGGTGCTTTTTTTTTTTTTTTTTTTTTTTTTTAAAGTCTGTATAAGTATTTTGGTCTCATCCCTGTATCTAGGTTTCCCTTCTACCTAGGTGCCCAACAATCGTTTTAAAGGAATACTTTTGCTTAAAATTGGAGCTGCTCTTGTGTATCTCCCGCTTAAAGAGCCCTAGCCACTCTGCAACGTGGCAGGTTGGCGTCTGTGAGGAGGGTGCTCCCCACTCCGCAGACTCTGCAGTACCAAATGCAGTGTTGGTTTGTTTAAACCGGAATCCCTGATACATTGTAATATCTCAGTTGGTGTTCATTTTGTTTTTTGTGTTTTTTTTAAATACACATTTTTAAAATATATTTTATTGGTTTTTTACAGAGAGGAAGGGAGAGAGATAGAGAGCTAGAAACGTCGATGAGAGAGAGACATCGACCAGCTGCCTCCTGCACACCCCCCACCGGGAATGTGCCCGCAACCAAGGTACATGCCCTTGATCGGAATCGAACCCAGGACCCTTCAGTCCAGAGACCGACACTCTACCACTGAGCCAAACCGGTTTCGGCCATTTGTAGAATGTGGTACAACTTTCAGGAATCCTGACATTAGGTGTGTGTGTGTGCCTCATTCCAGGTTGGTCAGCCAACCTTCAGACTCGAGAGGGAAATGTATGTAACAGTCAGATTGCTTGCCACCAGCTGGGTCTTTGCTCTCCTGGTTATCCCTTGTTCTTTTCTGTGGAGAATATAAGAAATTGTCTCCACCAGACTCCACAGACTGGCAGTCAGTCTGCAGACTAAATCCAACCAGCTGGTGTGTTTTGTTGAGTCCTTACCTTGGTTCTGTTCCTATTTTTATTGGAAATCATATGACTTCATATAAAAGTCCATATTTCTGGCATCTTTTAGGAATTCAAAATATTTGGTGACACTGAGTCAGAATTCCCGTGGCTCAGACACTGCCCTGTTAGGGTCAGTGTGCATGCTCTGGCTCGGGCCCCAGCTGCCCAGCTCACTTCCTTCCTGCCTCTGACAGCACTCCCAATTACCATTTAATTTAAAAGCTTATGGAGCCAATAATTTGAAAATACCGTATTTTTCGGACCATAAGACGCTCCAGACCATAAGACGCACCAGTTTTTAGAGAAGGGAAATGAAGAAAAAAAGATTCTGAAACAAATAGTGTCCTAAAATATTTTATGTGCATTAAAACCCAACATCACAGTCATAAACACATGTAATCAACCCTGTAAAGTAAACAGCAGCATTTAGAACCATTTAGAACCATTTTAGAGCCGGGCAAGCACACAGAGACCACACAGAGCCGGGCAAGTAAAAAAAATTTTTTTTAAAGTATATATATATGTGTAGGCTATATTTGGACCATAAGACGCAGGGACTTTTTCCCCCCACTTCTGGGGGGGAAAAGTGCGTCTTATGGTCCGAAAAATACGGTAAGTAGAGTCCAGGGTGTTTTTAAAAGTCATAGGGTGGGATTCTTTTTTACATGACCTCCTCCAGCTTTGATTTACCCACATTTCTCAGCCTTAGTGGTCCCAGTCTTGCACTGTCAGAATCACTCATTAACACAAGCACAGAATTATTTCCATCCTAGAAAAGTCACTGTGTACATTTATCACAGGACTCACTGTTGTGTTGTACCCTTTCATTTAACATTCTGTCAGATATCTCAGTGCTTTATAGCCATTTTTCTCATGTCTAGCTTCAGATATTGTGTTGACATATAAGCAATTATTATACTTTGTTCTGATGAGTAGGAGCTGCCTCAGAAGCAGGTCATAGGTCCTCCCTAGTCATATTCTTACTTCCCTTTCCAAATAAATTAGAAGGTCTAGCAATAAGTAAAGCCTAAGGGAGAAATGTTTTACATGTAAATGAAACCTGGATTTCTTTAAAAATGTTTTTTTAATAGGTTTGAATTCCCTGAACAGTTACCACTTGATGAATTTTTGCAAAAAACAGATCCTAAGGACCCTGCAAATTATATTCTTCATGCAGTCCTGGTTCACAGTGGAGATAATCATGGTGGACATTACGTGGTTTATCTAAACCCCAAAGGGGATGGGAAAGTAAGTGCTGGGCGGGGCAGGGCGGGTTTGGGGAGGAGGGTGGAGTTGGGTGTGATTGCCTATAGGGGACTTAACTCTGATGCCAGCCCAGCCTTTTCCTATTCCTCCTGATGTCTGCTAGCAAACGAGCCTTCTTGGCCTCTGATTGATCTGTATGTTCTGATATGTATTAATTACTGGTACTCTAAAGCTCAATAGTAAATTAGTGATTATACTTTATGTTTGTATCTATGTTAGTATTGAATGTTGGAACTCACAGAATTCCTTTACAGCTAAAACGAGGCACTTATTTCCCATGCAGGAATAACAGAATAGTTCTCTGCTATCCGGGCAGGGGAGGCAGCATTGATTGCATGGTATTCCACATGCCCCATTGTCCACACTGTGCAATGCTCTGTCTTTCTTGGTTCATATGGATCTCATACATAATCTTCCCCAAGGGGTGCATTCCCTCAGGGTCTGTGTCCAGCAGCATAGGGCCTACGAGGATGGCAAAGATGGAGCCTGCCTGGCCCATGCTGAGGGAACCCTCATAGCATCTTTAACCGCGAGGCTGAGTACCATTTAAAATTACTTAACCCATGATGAGGAGACTGGGACATAGCTTCGTACATTGCTTTTTTTTATTTTTTATTTTTTTTTTTAAGTCAGGCCCTTGCTATGATTATCTATAATAATAAGAGTATAATATGCTAATTACACCAGACAGCCAAACATCCTTCCAGATGATCTTCCAGACAAAGTGAGGGCTGCAAGGGCCGAGCCCCTTGCACAAATTTTGTGTATCAGGCCTATAGTCTATATATAAAAGCCTAATTGACACGACGGGTTGAACAAATGAACGGTTGCTATGATGTGCACTGCCCACCAGGGAGCAGATACTCAACACAGGAGCTGCCCCTGCTGGTGGTCAGTGTGCTCCCACAGCCAGCCAGGCTGAGGGGCCCCATCTGTGCACGAATTTGTGTGCTGGGCCTCTAGTATGTCGTATAGATGATCTGTTCTAGGAAAACCCCACGTGAGAGCTTGTGTGCTCGGAGCACTATCTCTCTGCTGATGTCTCGTTGCTCTCCTGTCCAGTGGTGTAAATTTGACGATGATGTGGTGTCGAGGTGTACGAAAGAAGAAGCAATCGAGCACAATTATGGGGGCCACGACGACGACCTCTCCGTCCGGCACTGCACGAATGCGTACATGTTGGTTTATATCAGGGAGTCCAAGCTGAGTGAGTAGAGTGGCCTTTCATACTCTGCACTGTGGGGAGTTTTGTAGTCGCTCCATGAGTCATTGCTGTGGTGTTTCAGGCCGTGTTACAGGGACCTTAGCTGTGTCTCCTGTGCAAACCCATGCTCTTATTAGTCTGCCTTGTTTACAACATCTAGAGGCAGGAGAGTTGGGCTTGTGGGCTGTGATGTGGACTCGCGACACCCAGTCATTTCCCTTTACTAGATTGCTATAGCAGTGATGATGTAAAATGGGACCTTCTAAGAAGGGGAAAGGAGAACCTGGCAGAGGTGAATGAAGATGCATTTGTCCTGCAGGTGAGGTGTTGCAAGCTGTCACCGACAATGACATTCCTCAGCAGCTGGTGGAACGATTACAAGAAGAGAAAAGGATCGAAGCCCAGAAGAGGAAGGAGCGGCAGGAAGCCCATCTCTACATGCAAGTGCAGGTCAGCCTCAGCCTCTGGGGCCTCGGTGGGGAGGAGGCTGCTGAGAGCCGCACTGCTTCGAGGACTGCATGGACCTGGGCTTATTGCTGACAGATCAGGGGTTGCTCCGGGCAGTCCTTGAATGTTATTGGCTGAGTGACTGTGTAGGCCAGTTTCCTGACCATCTGGAATATACAATTCAGTTCAGGGTATAGACATAGATATGAGAAGTACTTGGGCCACCGCAGATCACCAGTACCTTAGAGTATTTATAAAACGTGTAGAAAGGGGTTAGAGGGGAGAAGGCCTCGATGGAAGGATGTGTGAGAAGGGAGGGCTCCCTTCGGGAGATGAGTACAGCCCAGATGGGGTGTGGGTCAGTGGCATGCCAGGCCATGGAAAGCCTCATACATAAGGAGAGGGCAGGAGAGGGCCAGCAGGGAGGTGAGTTCCAGGTGGTCCTGGTTCATGGCTCAGTTGTGATTACCTACCTGGGAAAGGTGCATGGGGGCCACGACGACGACCTCTCCGTCCGGGACTGCACGGACGCGTACATGTTGGTTTATATCAGGGAGTCCAAGCTGAGTGAGTAGAGTGGCGTTTCATACTCTGCACTGTGGGGAGTTTTGTAGTCACTCCATGAGTCATGTCTGTGGTGTTTCACCCTCTTTTTTTTTTTTTGGTAACGGGTTGCTATTGATTTTTTAGAGAGGAAGGGAGAGGGAGAGAGAGAGAAATATCGATGAGAGAGAGAGCTCAATTGACTGCCTGCCCCATGCCTCCTACTGGGGATTAAGCCCACAACTCGACATGTACCATGACCAGGAATCCAACTGGCAACCTTTTGGTGCATAGGATGACACTCAACCGAGAGGCACCTGCTGGGCATAGCATATCTTTATATTACTTGGTGATAACCATATAGATTGATTTCTAGCTAATGCTTTCAGATGAGTTAAGAATGGCGGCATGAAGATGTAGGCTTTTGTCTTTTCTAAATACATACCTTGATTTCATTCTTAGTCATAGTCATTTTGAAACTTTTCTCCTTGGGTCTTAAGAAGCAAGACTAGTTGTATTCAGCAATTTACTATTTGAACTTACTGTTCGTTTGTTTTTTAAAAAAATCCTCATCCTATGTTGTGTTTATTGACTTTTTAGAGTGAGGAAGAGAGAGAGAGAGGAACATCAATGGCTTGCCTCTCCTATGCACCCCAACTGGGATGGAACTTGAAACTTAGGTACATGCCCTGACTAGGACTCGAACCCATGACCTATGGTGCCTAGGACAATGCTCCAACCAGCTGAGCCATCCCACCAGGACTATTTGAACTTGTTCTTGATCAGCATGGTCTCACTGTATTTTGTATGTCAGTTCTATTTGTTTGTGCATATTTTCAGATAGTTGCAGAGGACCAGTTTTGTGGCCACCAAGGAAATGATATGTATGATGAAGAAAAAGTCAAGTACACTGTGTTCAAAGTACTGAAAAACTCTTCACTTTCTGAGTTTGTCCAGAACCTCTCGCAGACCATGGTGAGTGCCGGCTGCTCTGCTGATGGTTTATTTTGACTTCCACGCTCCACCCTTCTTATTTATACCTGGACAAGACAGTACCTTTTGGGGTAGGTGCTGTGTCTAGGCTGCCTGAGAAGAGAGGTAACTGACCTGTACTCATTTCCTTCTGGGTGGTGCCTGTGTCTGCCCTGTGACCTAATCTCTCAACTGAATCAGCACTAAAGGAAAACTGAATGTGAACTCGAATCTTCTCTTTTGTACTCCTTCCTGTGTTTTGTTTGTTTGTTTGTTTTTCCTTTTGTAAAATGGGCACTTGAGTCTTGGAATACTAGTGATCTGAAAGCAGGGAGATTTGTGATTATTTTTCTTAAAGTCATAGAATGATTACAGTGATACAGAAATTTTTTCTTTTAAATTTTGTTTTCTTTTAAATTTTCTCCAGGGATTTCCACAAGATCAAATTCGATTATGGCCCATGCAAGCGAGGAGCAATGGAACCAAACGACCAGCGATGTTAGATAATGAGGCCGATGGCAATAAAACAGTGAGTGTTGTTGACAGCTGCACGCCTCAGCGTGCTCCACTGCTGGGGCTGCAGCATGCCTCCTTGTGGTCCAGTTGGATATGTGTTTTCAGTACATGAGTATAGTTTTTCACTCTCACTCCGCATTACAGTTTTCTAAAATTGTCATCTCTTTTGGAAATAGATGATTGAACTCAGTGATAATGAAAACCCTTGGACAATATTCCTGGAAACAGTTGATCCCGAGCTGGCTGCTACTGGAACAACGTTACCCAAGTTTGATAAAGATCGTAAGTGCCCACCAAACAAATATTGCCTTGTTACTCCCTTGCAAAAAAATCTTAGTAATTCCAAAAATGCTCATTGAACCCGTTGGTCAAGGCTTCCTGATGAAGTCAAGTAAGACTGGCCATGGGCTATAGTGTCCGGGAGCACAGGAGGGGACCCAGTGTTGAGGCATCGTGTTCCTTACTCGTGGCCCCATGTTTGCTGATCACATTGCTCTTTATATACCAGCAGAGCACACAGAGCAGGCATTGCAGCCTCTCTCAAGGGCCAGACATAGCATGGGCTTGAGCTGCATTGGCCTACTTACACTGTGGATTTTTTTCTTAAAGTACAGTATGTATTTTCCTCGTGATTTCCTTAATCTTTCTCGAGCTTACTTTATTGGGAGAATACAGCATGTAATTTACAGTAATAAAGAGCTAATTTGCTAATGGTCAGGACACTGTGAACGGGTAACGACCAGACCATTAGCATATTAGCTGGGGCATTGCACCAGAGATGACAGAAGCGGGAGGTGCCTGGAGGAGGCGGGACCATCCCGTGCCAGGGAGGAAGGGGGTGAGAGCCCACTTCGCCACCCACCGCTGGCACTCTGAGTGGCCCGCGGCCCACCTGCCAGGGGAAGGAGCACAGCACAGCAGGCAGAAGGCTTCAATGCTCTCCTTTGGTGCCATGATGGGGCAGAGCCGCCAAGTTGCTCTGGAGACGGGGTGGAAGCGGGGAGGCGCCCAGAGAAGGCGCCCAGCCCGAGGCGACTTGAAGGACTGAGGGTGGTGCTTGAAGCGGCCAGAGAAGGCCAGGGGGTTTGTGGGCTGGGCCAGACGCACTGGAGCTCTGTGTAGACAGGCCGGCAAGTGGGTGGTGGGCCACATGATTTTGCACACTGGGCTCCTAATGCACACACAAAATATGTGCTAATCAGCGGTTTAGGTCATCTGTCAGACTTCCAGTCAACAGGAGACTATTAATAGTTATATTTTTGGAAAGTCAGAAATTACATATGGATTTATAAGTGCTTGGGGGTTTCCCTAACTCCCAGGTTGTTAAGGGTCAACTGTGTTTCTTGCCTTGTGGGCCAAATGGTTTCTTGCCTTGTGGGCCACACTGTAGCAGGAACGTGGCCACAGAGGATGTCTAGCAGTGTGGCTGCACTACTTTATATACAAAGCAGGTGGATCAGATTTTGCTATAAGATTGTTTTTATTGCTATAAGTGGTCACCTCTCTAGTGTAGCTAAGTCATACAACCCTACCCATGACAGCACCCAACCATCTAGTTAGTACCAGATCTTGAAACTAGGATTTCTAAGCTCACTGCCCCAATTCCATTTTCACTGCGTCACATGGAGTGTTCCCCTGGGGTTTGATGCTCTGAGGGAGGGAGCAGCCACAGGCCTGTCTGACATGATTTCGGGTGCAGCAAGCTGTCATTGCAGTGCCTCACCAAGTTCACCATCACTGTGCCCACCAAACAAATATTGCCAGCTGCTGGTCAGTGTACTGAGTGTGATACCCTAACAAAACCTGTTATGAACCTTGTAGATGATGTGATGTTATTTTTGAAGATGTATGATCCCAAAACACGGAGCTTGAACTACTGTGGGCACATCTACACGCCAATATCCTGTAAAATACGTAAGTGCTGATGCGCTCACCTCTGCCTTGATTCTGCTGCAGTTGTGGTGTATTACAGCTTTGCGTTCTTTTGTCTCTCTCTCCTAGGTGACTTACTCCCGGTTATGTGTGAGAGAGCAGGATTTATCCAAGATACTAGCCTTATCCTCTATGAGGTTTGGATAGTTTATTTCTCTATAATCAGTGTATTGCTAGCAGATAGGAGAGGGATTTTTTTGCTTGTTGATTATCCCTGTATTTATTATGGGTAATGTCTACTGTTGAGGTGACCTTGAGTTTGGAATCACATTTGTAGATTTGTGTTTTTTTTTTTTTTTTTTTTTTTACCAATTGAGGATCCATCCGTGATTGTTATATCTTTATGGATGTTAATATTTCCTGTTAGCTTTTTAACATACTAAAAATACATAGCTGATAGAACGGGTGTAGAGAAAATACAGTGTATGGCCATATTAAACATTAGACAAACGTTACATGGTAACTGTTTCATTTCTTTTACTCTAGGAAGTTAAACCGAATTTAACAGAGAGAATTCAGGACTATGACGTGTCTCTTGATAAAGCCCTGGATGAGCTAATGGATGGTGATATTATAGTGTTTCAGAAGTAGGTACTTTTTGAAGGATTTGATCACTTTGTGCTGGTAGCAGGACCTTTTTCTCCAAGTCCTGTAACACTGACAAGATTGTGTTGAGACCCCGAGTCAGGTGCTGTTTGAAACGCCTCACAATGCTGACAGGTGCTGCCTGTGTCTGGGTCTTGGAATTAGGTGGTGAGCGTTTTCATCAATGCTCTGATTTCTTAAGAATGTCTACAGTGAGCAGGAGCACTGTTAGCACAGCTGCAAAAGTCTGAAATAGCAAGATTGTATTTCTTTCCTTAAACGGGGCATTTCTTAGAATGCGGCTACGTAGGTCATTGATTTAAACCTGCATGTAAAACCAGCAGGTCTGAGGTTTTAGTCTGAAAGCAGCCCGGTGTTGCCTCCTTCTTGCTGTTAAAGAGTCTGGTGAGGTGGCCCTGGCATAGGTTGTGGGCAGGCCACTTTGATCGTGTCCTGCTGCCTTGGCTTGAAAGTGCCTCCTGCCAGCTACTGGTCAGCAAGCAGGCAGCCCTTCCCCCTGTCCCTGGAGAAAAGGCTCCGGTGTTTGTATTGCGATCAGGACGGAAAGCAGCACTGTGCTAGCTCAGGCACACCTTATGTACGTGGTGGCCTTTCCCTATTGTCCCTGCTTAGGAAGGCCACTGGCAGACCCCCCCCCCCCAGCGCCCTAAATAGGACCCTGAGCTTCCGTCCATGCCTGCTAATGTCACTGTGTGTGAGAGATGATGGCCTCTGGCCTGGGCTTTGATTCAGTCTACAAACTGTTGTTTTTTCTCCTTCCAGGGATGACCCTGAGAATGATAACAGTGAATTACCCACCGCAAAAGAATATTTCAGAGACCTCTATCACCGTGTTGATGTCATTTTCTGTGATAAGACAATCCCTAATGATCCTGGATTTGTGGTCACGTTATCAAATAGAATGAATTATTTTCAGGTATTTGACAAAGGCTCTTCTTTCTTCACATTTTGCACCAGAAAGACCACGTTCTTAAAACAAAACAAAAAAAGGCTTGCTGATGAAGCTGCAGTATTTGGTTCAGGAGGAAGGGTTAGTCCTGCTGGTCCGAGGAAATGCCTAACTAAAGTGGCTGGTGCCAGGATGGCTATGGGGCCAGAGCCATTCTTAGCTCAGCCTCCTCCTCCTCAGCTACCACGTCCATCTGCACTCTGCTCCCTCGAAACCCTCTCTACCTGGCGCAGTGTGCTTTTGGAGGTGATGGGAGTCCATTGCTTCAGCTAGAACATGCCAAGTGGGAAGCCATCAGGAAATTTAAAAATCTATTCACCTTAAAAGTGAAAAAGCCTCCAAAAGTTTTATCTTTATCAGCTATGTTACGCTCACTGTACTGTGCCTTATTCCTGTTAGGTAGTAAATTCCTAGGGCACTGACATGAGGGCTGCTCATCCCACATTGGTTGAAGGTCCCGAGGCGCCTCATTAACGTAAAGATGAAGCTTATGAGCAAATTTAGTTCATTGCCGCAGTGTGCACCTTGGGCGTTCTGATGTCTGGCTTCTTCCCCCCCCAGGTTGCAAAGACAGTTGCACAGAGGCTCAACACCGACCCAATGCTGCTCCAGTTCTTCAAATCTCAAGGGTGAGCTACATGTGCACCCACCGTGTTTGGTCCTTGCTGCATGCTTTTCATAGTTCATCCAGACATATCAGAACTAATTTTAATAAGTAGCTGGGCACATCACCTGACATGCCATTTCTTGCTTAGTTTCAGATATAGAATTGTCACCCCTCATATCTTGACCACACTACTCCAAGATGTCAAAGTAATTGGCAGCCTCACCTCAAGTCAAGTTAGATCCATCATCAATAAACACCCCCTGCCCACCCCCCCAAAATGTATCCAGCTGGGTCCGTCCCAGTCAGACCTCTGTGCGCTGTGTGTGCCACCACTGCAGGGAGCACTTGGGGGTGGCGGCCAGCGGGGCAGAGGGCTCGGGATGTAGGAACACGCAGTGGAACCCTGTGCCAGGTCCCAATTGCAAGTCCAGGTGCAAAGCTAGTGGTTTGCTTTTCTGCTCAGTCATAGATACTTGTTTTAGGCGAATAAACAAGTCATTTATTTATATGCTGTTTTCTTGTGTAGTTATAGGGATGGCCCAGGTAATCCTCTTAGACATAATTATGAAGGTACTTTAAGAGATCTTCTACAATTCTTCAAGCCTAGACAACCTAAGAAACTTTACTATCAGCAGGTATGAGTCCAAATTAATGTGCCCGCGGGTCATAAGGAGAAGCCTTGGGTTTTTGTGGAAGCACATCTAAAGGGTCTCTCTCTTTCCTTCATAGCTGAAGATGAAAATCACAGACTTTGAAAACAGGCGAAGTTTTAAGTGTATATGGTTAAACAGCCAATTTAGGGAAGAGGTAAGCTTTTTTATGGGATAAATCTTTAATTTTATTGGAGCTTGTCTATGGTTTCTGTCTCTTTAGACCTTGAGAACTAAAACAAAAGAAAGCAAGAGGAGTGATAGTGTTTTAGCGGCCTCTGGGTCCAGAGGTAGAGAACCTGTTTGTGTCCTCCTGCCACCACCTCTTAGCCCTGGGGGACGAATAGCAATGTCATCCGCCCGACCCTCCAGGACTGCCTTTTTTTTTTTTTTTTTTTTTTTACCAATTTGGACGTCTTAAATTGATGCGCTGCTGCTTGGCCAGAGCAGTATTTTCCCCGAACCCCGTCATGAAATTCATTTGTGAAATTGGGCAACAGTGTGGGCAGCCGGCCTGCAAGTGAGCTGACACTGACTGTGGGCCGCTCCAATGGCGTGTGCTTGTTGCATACAGAAGGCATGTCCAGCCACACTTTAGGTGGTTTAGGAAGTTCGACTGCTGGGGCTCTGAGTATTTTTTTACCTTTCTTGGCCAGTTTTGAGGAAAGAGTTGAGCTGAGCTACATGCCACAGACATTCACACGTATATGCAGTTGATTAGTCAGGCTTAACTTGAAAGCCTCCTGCTGGTCATGGCCTGCGTTAATCAGCTTCTTTCTCACTGCGCTGGAACCCGAAAGGCTTGTAGGTGATCTTTCAGGGGGTCGTTTCCTGAGAAGCTTTTCTGGAAATGGCAAACTTTTCACTTCATAGTGGCATTTTTGTTTTGTTTTTTAATTGGACTCATTGGGGTAACATTGGTTAATAAAAGTATATAGTTTTCAGCCCTACTTGTTTTGGCTCAGTGGATAAAGCATCAGCCTGAGGACTGAAAGGTCCCAGGTTAAATTCCGGTCAAGGGCACATGCCTGGGTTATGGGCTCCATCCCCAGTGGAGTTGTGCAGGAGGCAGCCAATCAATGACTCACATTGATGTTTCTCTCTCTCTCTCTCTTCCTTCTTCTCTGAAATCAATATATATGTTTTTAAGTATATATTGTTTTCAGATAACCAGAAAGTGACATTTTTGTTGTTAACCTTCACTTGTGGATATTTTTCTATTGATTTTTAGAGAGAGTTGAGGGTTATGTAGAGAGAGAGAAAGAGAGAGAAATGTTGATGTGAGAGACACATTGATTGGTTGCTTCCTGCGTATGCCTGGACAAGGCCACGGATGAAGCCTGTATCTTACATAGGCTTGTGGGAAGCAAACCCAGGACCCTTCAGTCCATGGACCAATGCTCTATCACAGGGCAAAAGTGACACTTCTTAAAGTCCCCTCAGTACTTGGTGGGCCCCAGGTTTAGGCAGATGGTCTGGGTGAGGTCTCACACTAGGGGCCCTCATGGTGGGAATGTAAGAGAGAGTCCTGGGGAGCTAGCGACAGCTGGGGACATCTGTTGCTGTGTTTTCTTTCTTCAAGCAAAATTGGTTTGCTGTAGCAGATCCTTTATGTTTTCTTTAAAGCGTGTATTTCATCTTGTCATTTCTTAGGAAATAACACTATATCCAGACAAGCACGGGTGTGTCCGGGACCTGCTAGAAGAATGTAAAAAGGCTGTAGATCTCGGGGAGAAGGCATCAGGGAAACTTAGGCAAGTATTTCTGGAGCAGTTGTGGCGGGAGGAGTGGGGAGCAGTCCCAGACCTGCAGTGTGCTGGGGACACAGCCAGCCAGAGCCCTGGCCTGTTGCCAGACTCACCTCTCAGCCGGTTTTCACAGCAGTTTTTAAATATTTCACAGTGAAGCCATTTCCCCCTCCTCCCCTTCCAGTCTCCTGACATTAACTACCTAGAGTAAAAATGTGTGCTTCAGATGGGAAAGCCAAGCAGAGGAAGGATGCGATGTCAATAGCCTGAAACTGGAAAAGCTGCTGGGCTTGCATTTGTGAAATTGGGCAACGTTCAGTCTGGACAGTAGCTGCAGATATGATGACCACTTTTTATTTCAGAAAGCTGGGCGCTTTTTTCATTGATATTTTTTGAGAAAGTGGAGGGGGAGGGTTCAGAAGAGAGAGAGAGGGGGAGAGAAAGAGAAAGAAACATTAATTTGGGAGAGACGAATCAATTGGTTGTCTTCTGCATGCGTCCTTTGATCCGAGTGCCAACCACTGAGCCAAACTGGACAGGGCTGGGCGCTCTTCTTATGTCACCTCACAGTCAGCGCAAAACTGCCCTTGTGGCTATTGGCTCCCAGCTTGTTTTTCTCTAATATTAATATTTGGAGCCCCTTGTCCTCCAAAGGCTCGGTGAGCACAGCTTCTCCAGCCCTGCCTCGAGTGGGTTTAGAGGGAGATGCATTAGCTCCAGGGACTCAGCCTCACCGAGGCCTGAGGTCACTCCCCTTAAATCGCACGCTCCAGAGTGCTGCTTTCGACAGCTCCAACCTTTGAAAATGAAAGAAGACAAGCAAATCTTGATAGCTTTATAATAAGAAAACAATTTGTCTGTGTTTACCATGAATTTATATCTTTTCCCCCATCCTGTTTGTACAGGCTGCTAGAAATTGTAAGCTACAAAATTATTGGTGTGCACCAAGAAGACGAGCTATTAGAATGTTTATCTCCTGCAACGAGTAGAACGTTTCGAATAGAGGTAACTGCCCTGTTCCTGGCACCAGGGAGAGTTCTGGGTCCTTGGTGGGTGGGGCAGCTATCAGCCGCATGTCCGATTGTCTTACTGTGGTAAAACCTCCGTAACGTACTCTGTACCATTAAAAATGTACATTTCAGTGGCATTAAGTCCATCCACACTGTTGAGCACTCGTCACCACCACTCATTGCCACAATCCCCATCTTCCCTCGGTAAAACTCCATACCCACTTACATCTCCCTCTGCCAGTCCCTGGCAACCACCACCCCACTCTCTGAATTTGACTACCCTAGGTGCCTCATATAAGTAGAATCATATATAGTCTTTGTACGTAAACATTAATTTTAAATATGGGCCACCAGATGAATCTGTCCCAAATCTGGGTCCCTGTTGGTTTCTAGGGTTGCTCAATTCCCACAGTAATTGGAAAAACCCATAATTTTCCTTAAAAAACTTGGGTGTTTTCTGATTCTGAATTCTTACCATTCTAGCAAGCCCCAAACATGGCATTTTGGCAAAAATAGTGACCTACCTACCTCATCGCAGGAGCAGGTCAGAATTAAAGTGTGTTGTCTGCACCAGGTGCTTTACTCTGCTCCCTGTGTTTAACTGTGTCCCCAGGAAATACCTTTGGACCAGGTAGACATAGATAAGGAAAATGAGATGCTGATCACAGTGGCACATTTCCACAAGGAGGTGTTCGGGACGTTTGGAATCCCTTTTTTGCTGAGGATACACCAGGTGAGCTTTACAGCTGACGGGCTGAGCATTGCACATCAAGACGCGAAGCCTCGTGCGTGGGGGGTCCCCCCCCCCCCTTTTTGATTAGTGTTGTGACTCTGGCTTCCTGCCTTTGTGGGCAGACCATGGCTTTGGTGGCGTCCCCGTGGGCCGTGAGCCCTGTCACGGTGCACATAGGCACATGGTCAGTGTCCTCTCCTGTCCACAGGGCGAGCATTTCAGAGAAGTCATGAAGCGGATCCAGAGCCTGCTAGACATCCAGGAGAAGGAGTTTGAGAAGGTACGCGCGTGCTGGACGAGTACCCGGCGAGCGGCATGCTGGAGGCGTCCTGGGAGAGCGGCCCAGACTCCGCGGAGGCGTCCCAGTTCATGGAGGAGTGTTCATTTTTGTCTTGTAGTTTAAATTTGCCATTGTGATGATGGGCCGGCACCAATACATTAATGAAGATGAGTACGAAGTAAACTTGAAAGACTTTGAACCTCAGCCTGGTAAGAGCCCTCCCACTGCTCTCCTTCTGTGTGGGTGAGGTCCAGCCGGCCAGCGGTAAGTAGCTGGAGGCGGAGAGCTCGGGGTCGAGTCCACCGTCCATTTCCACCGCGGGGAGGCCTGGGCTTGCTGACCTCCTCTGTGACAGGAGGAACAGTAGCCTGACCCCATCGAGTCTCTTAAGGATTAAAAGCTGTCTTGCATCACGTGGTGGCTAAGAGAACTAAGCTCCAAGGCCGAGGTGTGAAGGCTCCATGTGGTCGGCAGGCTCTGGCAGAGCTGCCTGTGGAAGCCGCTGAGGCAGGCAGCAGAGTGTGGGCGCCTTTTTGGCTCCAGCCCCAGCCTCACTGAACCCACACCTGCTTGCGTGGCCACCACAGGTGGATGGGCATGGTACTTGTTCTGTGGTCTCATCGCCCCTCTTTCCCCACCAGGTAACATGTCTCACCCGCGGCCGTGGCTAGGGCTCGACCACTTCAACAAAGCCCCAAAGAGAAGTCGCTACACTTACCTTGAAAAGGCCATTAAAATCCATAACTGACTTCCTCACCCGTGCGTGCAAGGCGAGGACCGCGTGTGGGTGTGCCCCTTTTAACAGCGAGGACTCTGGCACACGTGCACTCTAGCGAGTCTTCCGAGGAGGATTTGCTGCTGGTGTTCATTTTATTTTGTTGAGGCTGTTCGGTTTGGCTTCTCTGTATCTATTGACTGCCCTTTTTGAGCAAAATGAAGGTGTTTTTATAAAGCTTGGATGCCAATGAGAATTATTTTATGGTAACCACATGCAAGGCAACTGTCAGCCTATGGGGAGAAGAGGTTAGTGGGATGCGTGGCGCTGGCGAGAGGTCTTTGTCTAGTTGGCAGGGGCTGCCTGGCTGCCTGCTGGGGTCCCGCCTCCACCTGCAGCCAGGCAGTCCTGTGTTAGGCTCGTCTGACGTATTCCTTCAGTTATATTTCAATGGCCTTTTGTGCATCTGTAAAGGCAAAACAGAGAAACTCACAAGCTAATAAATAGCACTCTTTCCTTCACTGCGTGTCCTGTCGCCCCTTCCTCAGTCCTCCCCCAGCCGCCTGGGTCTTTTAATAAACTGTCTACTTCCGGCAGCCGCTACTGTTCTGCAGCCCATTGCAAAGTGGGGGCACGGAGCACAGTCCGACAGCCGTCCTGGGGTCTTTTATTCAATGGAAAGCACTGTTAAGTACAATTAAGGTGTATTACGCTGCCTGTCGGCAGACAGTGATCTCGCGTTCATACGAGCAGGTGAAAAATTATATAGAATTTCCTTAAAACACAACAGATGAACAGAGAGCCTTTTAGCAAAGAGGGCATGCTCACTAGTGGTAGTAAGCTGTTGACTTTGTATAAAAGTTAAAAGAAAAAAAAACAAAACAGGAAAAATGAAATTGTATATTTAATGAATGAACGTGTACAATTTACTGCTGGGAGGAGGTAACTTTTTTGTTGGGTGGATCTGCAGGTGACTCACTGATGTTGATATTCATTGTGTGTAGTTTATTTCAGTCCCGACCTTTTATTTTGGAGCTAAATGCCAGCTGCGTGTCTAGTTTTGAGTGCAGTAAATAGAGTCAGCAATCACACTTCTTTTCCCCCCCATTCTTTTCCAGTATTTTTTGTTTGTTTCTGTAGCAGCGGTGTACACCAACTCTTCCTGTATATTGCCTTTTTGCTGGAAAATGTTGTATGTTGAATAAAATTTTCTATAAAAATAATGCAGTGAGTGATGTGGAAGTAGAGGAAGCTTTCTGGCCTCCCCAGAAAGGGGCTTGGAAAACCTTTTCGTTTATAATAAGGTTTTACAGAGCTCTCTCGCCCCCCCCCTCACCCCACTGCCTAACCCCCAAATTTCAGTATTGCTGATGTATAGTTCTGCCTTCTTTTTTCTTTTTCTTTTTTTTGCCTTTTACTAATTTTATTTAAGTTTAAGAAATAATAGGGTTTCCCAGGTGAGCACCATGTACAAATAAGATGAATGGAAATATAGGGATGGTGGAACCGGCCGCCGGCATGTGAGCAGCCATGGCCCGCCTCAGCGCACTGATCCTGGTCCCCGGGTGGCCTGTGCCCGTGGTCCCTCTCCGGACTGCGCTGGGACGTGTGCTTTCACGCCCAGTGCTGCCCCGGGCTGGAGTGTGGATCGCATCGCCCCTCCTTCATCCAAAGAACATGTTGATTTTTTTTGTTTGTTTGTTTGGGGTTCTGGCTAAGGTAGGTTATATAGTCTTAGGTCACAGAATTCTCACCGAAGTCAGTAAATGAATCTTTTTATAAAAAAACACTTTGCAATGTGGGTGTTTCCTTTGCCCTCTACTCCCAGTTTATGGCATCAAGAGTCTTCTGAGCTCATAAAACTGAGTTTCAGGGACAGGGATGGAGATACACTGATAACTGACTCTGCCCCCCCGAGGGCGGCCCATCCTCCCTCCCTCTAAGATGTCGCTGTCTCATGATGGTGAACCAAGTCCTAGAACGCTGTGTCCCTGGCACCCACAGTGCGAGGAAGCGCCCACCGTGTGCGCACAGGAGCAGTGTGCCAGAAGAGGCTCACGTTCAAAGCACACGAGGTGAGATCGGGGCCTGCCATCGCCGTCCGTTTAACAGCAGTTCCCAGAGCACCTGCCAGTGTCTGCCCGTCCAGCATGGGGCCACCTTCAAAATGATTGCTGGCTTTCCCCAAGAGCTTCAAGTCGAATGCGTTGGAAGTGAGGCATGTGTCTCCAGTCGTGTCTGCAAGTAGCCGTGCCTAACTAATAAATACGCTTTAAAACCGAGTCTGCCGTGCTGGCTGGTGTGGCTTTGGTGCATAACGGCGCCAAGGAGAAACGGCTGCAGGGGTGACCCGGGCCGGAGCTGTGCGGCTGCAGTGAGAACAGGCTGGGCTAGAACCATTGCTCCTTGAGCAAGGCCTTCCCCGGGTCCTCTCCTCGCCTCGCGTTGCGGCCCGGGTGGTGGTTGGGGTGCTAGGAGGGTGGGTTTCTGGTTGGGAGCCGCTGTGCGGTTGAATGCATGATACGCTTTGTGCTCTGTGGGCTGCCGTGGGCCACAGCTTCGAACTGGAGCCTGAACACAGCCACAGACTGCAGTGAGGGGAGGCCAAGCCTGGGGGCACTTCATTTATAAAGAATAGGTGAAAGGCCAAGTTTGCTGGCTCCAGGACCAAACGGGAAAGGAGCTCTCTGCTGTCACGCTAGAGCCACGTTCCGCACGCCTGGGGGTCAGTGATGAGCAGCATGTCCGGCCATCGGCAGTTGTGTTGTGACCTGGCTCTCCAGCATCATCTGCCACAGCGACATTGCATGCGCCTGCCCTGTGTGGCAGCCACAAGCCACGCGTGGCCAGAATGGCCAAGAGTGTCATCTGCAAGTTGCCATGTGGCTAATGCCTACCATGCCGGGTAAAGCTCTAACCAGATGCTCCCCCTTGTGGTCTGCTGCACTGATGGGCTGGCATTAACATGAGACGGAGCACTGGGGCTCTTGTTTTCCCGACCTTCGGGGGTGACCAGGAACTGCATGGGACAGATAGGGCCGAGCCCCCCATTTCCCGATCCCAGCCACCGAGGTGTGGGGTGGCAACTTGTGCTGGTCTTTCCCCTTGCCGACCAGTGAGGAGTGGGCACCCACAGCCCTTCCAGACTCTGCGAAATGGGCATTGGGGTAGGGGTGGCAGGTTCAGGGTCTACTCCTCGCAGGCATGTGGGTGTGGGAGGGGCATGACAACCATGTCTGTGCAACTCCTCCTCCTCCCCCCCTCCCCCCCACCTCCGGTCCTGCTTCCTAGCCTCTGTCCACACAGCCGGGGTGTGGCTCGAGGTGATGGCCACTGGAAATGGCAGGAGGTATCCCCGGCTGTGACAGCCTCACTGATGGCAGAGCTGGGTTGGGAGGCCAGCATCACACCCTCCTCTGTGCTCCTGTGATAAGGGAGGTT
Organism: Pipistrellus kuhlii; assembly: GCF_014108245.1. NCBI lineage: Eukaryota > Metazoa > Chordata > Mammalia > Chiroptera > Vespertilionidae > Pipistrellus > Pipistrellus kuhlii. The sequence continues at coordinate 85,365,635 of NW_023425540.1, forward strand.
GGGACATGTCCTATCTTGACTCTGGCTACAAGTCAGCAGTCCTCAACTTGCCACTGAGCAAGCCCCGAGGCATGTGGGCAGCCCCGAATGACAGGACGTGGGCTTGGAGGCTGACCACCTAGCTGGGCTCTCGGTGGCTAAGTACGGAGCTGGCCGTGAAACCACCTCACTGCCACGTGCCCCCCTGCCCCCCAGGTGCCCAGTGGGAGCTGAAGGAGCCCAGGACAGGGCATGGTCTCAGCGCTGGGCTCTGCCGGCAGCTCCCAGCTGGTGCAGAGACAAACCTGCTTGGAAAAGCCAAGTCAGCCTTTAGGGAAAGCTGGGCACAGGGAGACAGGCTGTGCCCCGTGGGTCCCGGCTGGTTCTACCCTGAGGCCCTGGGGCCAGGCTCAGACATGAGGCCACTAAGTGGAAATGATGCTCTGGGCCCAGGTGTGCAAGGCAGCGAGTAATATCGCCCTGGGATGCGGGGAGGGGGAGGGCTGGGCCACTCTTGAGTCTGACGCTGAATGTGCTTCTTGTGCACCTGAGTCTTCAAAGAAGCTGAAGAGTGGATTTTCAGTGTGACTTGAATATTTTCTTAACATTGGGCCGTCTAATCACACAGCCTGGGGATTGGTCCATGGCTCTCACAAGGTGCTGGCCGGGCCTTGTGAAGGTGTGTGGTGTCTGAGCCAGGTGAGTGAGAGGGCTGGGATACCAGCCCAACAGGGGGCAGTATGCCATGTGCCACCGTGACCCTGCGTCTGCTACGGACATCGCTGTCAGGGCACTAACTGCAGCTGTCTGGGCATCCAAGTCCAAACCAGCCAGCGTGGGACGAGACACCGGCCTGCAGTCAAGCTCCTCGGCTGACTCGCTCCAGCCATAGGCAAAGCCAGGCCTGCCCTGTGACCAACCCGCAAAGCCTGGCCCCTCTGCAGGGGCGTGGGCTTCCTCTTAGCCGGGGGCTGGCCAAGTCCCAGCTCATGACAGTCCTTGGGATGGTGGTGGCCGATGTGCCCATTCTCCCTCTGTGACCCGCCCTTCCCTCCGTGATGACAGTCACCCTGTTTGCGACAGCATGGTCTCCCCTTGAAATGTGGGACCAGTTGGTACCCCCCCCCCCCCCCCCCCCATGTAGACTCAGGGCCTTTCTGTCGCCCTGGGTCCATTTGGTGCCACTCTGTTCGGGTTTATTATAAATGAGGGATTGGCTCCCAGGAACTGGGGTCTAGTGTGTCAGATGTTTCACCTTCTGAAATCTCACTGAAGTGGGTCTTGGGCCCAGTTGGTGTGGCTCAGAGGTTAACATTGACCTATGAACCAGGAGGTCATGATTTGGTTCCCAGTCAGGGCCTCATCATGTTTCTGTCTTTCCCTTCTGCTCTGAAATCAATAAAAATATATTTAAAAAGATAAAATGGGTCTCTTTGGATGTGGAAATTGGGACTCTCTGTGCTCTCCAGGGCATCTGGGGGTGCAGGAAATGGCAGTGGGGCAGCTGCAGGGCTGACATTCGGTCTGGGGAAATCACCCTTCCCCCGGCTGGTGCAACCCTGGCCCTGCCAGCGCTGTCACAGAGGTGTGGCCAGAGCAGCTCTCACCTGACTGAGCGGTTGGCTCAGGAACGCCTGCCTGTGGACGGCGGCTTAATGAGAGGCCACCGCCACGCTCCAGTGCCGCCTCGACTCAGCTCTGCGCAGCCGCAGGCCGCACACGGGCATCTTCTCACCGCTCCACAGCATTTGTCTTGGGTGTACGGGTCGCGTTTCCAGCTGCTGGTCCAGTTCCTGAATCTGGACCAGCCACCGGCCCTGGGGTCATGTGCCCAGGATGGGGGAGCATTGCAGCCGACCCCGTCACACATCAGTGATGAAATGGACTTCAGAGGCCCTTCTGCCGCCTAATTCCTTCCCTCCCTTCTCTCTGAAATTCATTTTAAATGAAAACAAGGGTGGGATTATATATTTTTGTGTTTTGCCGAGTGAAATGGCCCTCGGTTGTGCCCTGGGGTTTCTGTCAGTGCTTGCCCACTCCTGACCTGACCTCATCCCAGCACTCATTTACCCACAAGCATTCGTCCTAAGCCAGTGAGGGTTTTTAACGTCTAAGCTTCCTCCAGTTCCCGCAGTCACCTCGGCCTGCAGGGTGGCTCCTGTGCTGTGGCCGTGAAGGAATTGCAAGAATTCAGCCTCTGCTTGGGGGGTGGGGACAGATGTGGGAGGGTTTCCTTCCCAGCTCCCATGAACCGGTCTGCCTCCCCCCCCCCCCCTCCGGGAAAGTGGCAGAGGCCCCAGAATAAGTGATGGCCCTGCTGGGCCCGACGGAAGATATGGGTGAGGGGGGCCGGGCAGGGCACTCCAGGGGCAGCATAGGGAGGCGTCTGGACACGTGGTGGGAGGGCAGCAGCACAGAGGCGGGGGGAGGCAGCGGCCCACTTGACCGTCAAATGTCAACTCAGTCTCAAGCCTGGAAAGCTCTAGGCAGGCGTCTGGCATAATCAGAGCTGAAGCTACTAATTCTCACCAGGTAATTGAGCTTGCTATGTTCCAGTCACTGGTTGCTGGCGAGGACCGGAGGGAGTGGGCAAGACTTGGGGCAGGGAGGCCCGGCAGGGAGGGGCTGGTGCCTCCCTCAAGGAAAGAGCAGGGTGGAGCATCAGGAGGGGAAGAAGGCGTTGTGGGGCAACAAGGGCAGCACTGGGGTGCTGCTGGGGGATGGGGTCAGAGGAGGGGCTGCAGGGAGGTGGTCCTGCCATCCCCAGCGCCCAGGGCCCCATGAGGAGATGGGAAGAGTCATCTTGAGACCTGTTGGCTGGAGAGGTGGACTAGAGGATTGAGAGGCTTAAATGGATCCATGAATGGACTGTGGCTTTTAAGAGGTCAGGAGAGGACGGACCCTGAGGAGGGCGGGCTAAGCATCCTTCCTTCGCCCGCTGCTAACAGGCCCCGCTATGTGACCAGCGGTGGGCACTGCCTCAGTTTCTTCGCAGCCCCGGGCAGGAGGGTGAGGGAACCCCAGTCGCACAGACACGGGCACTTAAAGGTGGCTTATTAGACATTTATTTCGTGGAGGTTCACAGGCGGTGGAAGCGGAAGAGTTCCTGCCCGCACACGGGACACGAGTGACTCACGTCCATGAAACTGGACATGCAGCAGGGGAGGAGACAGCAGCCCAGGACACACCTGCAGCAGGGGGCCGTGAGCCAGGGCGCGGGCTGGCTGTGCCCTGCCAAGCCTGTACTCTCCCCCTCCCCACCTGCTGCCCCCATGCTTGGCCCAGCCCAGCCGCCTCTGCCCGGTCAGCCCACCCCCCCAGCCCGCTGCCCACCCCAGCCTTCAGGCCCTCCCGCCGCCGGTCAGGTGCCCACTCACCCGAACAGGAAGAGGCCTGTGCACAGCAGCCAGCTGAGGATCCCCGGGACCGGGGTGGTCACTGTGACGACGTAGTTCCCGCAGTACGGACACACACAGTGGATGGGCATGGAAGACGCCACCATAGGCACCCCGGTGAACACAGCTTGGGGGCGGGGGCGGGAAGGGGGAGGGTCAGACCTCACACCCCTGTCCTCAGAGCCTGCCGCCACCGGGCGGACCCCCGCACAGCCTGTGCCCTCTGTGTTCTCATGCTCCCCGGGCACCCAGACCGTGCACCCGGGCCCCAGCCCCCAGCAGGCCCCCTCCGACCAGCCTCAGGGCTCAGGCCTCACAGTCCAGACACCCTGCCTCTGGCCGGGGACCCAGGGAGCTGGCAGCCTTTCTGCGTCAACCCAGTGTGTTCTCAGGACACCCGCCCTCACAATCCCTCTGGGGCTGTTTAACTCGGCCACAGCTGCTCTGTCCCACACGGTCAGAGCTCCCACCAACACCCTGCATTGCAGACAGACAGACAGACAGACACCCCCCAGCACAGCAGAAAACTCCAAAGCCGCCTTCTCGTCTCTTCCTCTTGCCTTTGTACACAGGGACCGACACAGGTACATCTGTAAGCCCTGCAGCATGTCCACAGCCCGGGGGGAGGGGGGGGCGGGGAACAGGGGGGAGCTGCGTCTCCTGTCCAGAGCCCCATTCCGGGGCCCTGGTGTCTGGCCCCCGGGGCCCTGGTGTCTGGCCCCAGGCACAGGGCCCGGCCCGGTGGACTGTCCAGAGCCACGGGGACTCGGGTTTTTCTGGGGCCCAGGGGACGGGGCGCTGGGTTTGGACACCTGGGGCCTGATGTAGCCACCCCGTTTGGCAGAGAACCAGGAAAGAACTGGCTGGAAGGGGTGACCCACGGGCTCTATGGCCTTGACAACAGCGAGGAAGCCGGGAATTCACAGCAGACTTCAGCAGCTCTCAGCCTTCCTGCTGATCCCGAATTCCCGGCAGGTGTGGGTAACCACCCCAAAGCCCAGGCCCCACCTGCGGGCGTGCATCCCCCTCACCTGTGGTTGGGGGCGTGCCTTGGCAGAGCAGATGACAGGATTCCGATCCACACCCATTTCCTGAGCACCTACTGCGTGCCAGTCCCCTCCTCCCCCGCACTGGTGATTCCACATGGGAGGGAGCCGCTCAGGGCTTCGGGCACAGCGGCCACTGGCGGCTGAGGGGGCAGGGAAGGAGGGCTTCCCAGAGGAGGCAGCTCTGTGGGGCAGAGTCGGGGAATGGCCGGGGCAAGGCGAGGAGGCGGGCCGGAGCACTCACCGGTGTGAATAACGCGAGGGCCTGCATAGTAGGCCTGAGGAGGAGCATGGAATACGGGAGGCGGCGGAGGTGCATGAAATCCTGCTCCAGGAGACGGCGGTTCGTAAGGAGGAGGACGAGGAGAGTGAGGAGATGGCGGCTGGGTTGGCTCTTTGGGGGAGAGGAAGGAAAACACATGTAGATATGAAGGCCCACTCGGTGCCAGGCACTGACTGAGCTAAACACATGGCCAGCCTGAGGGAGATGCCCATTTCACAGGACAGAATGCTGAGGCCAGGGTAACGAGTCGCATTGGTTGTATGACTAGTAGATGGAGGAGCCGAAAGGGGGACACAGGTATTTCTGACTCCAATGGGCCCTCGTTGTCCCAGGAGGTTAGACCTTCTGAGAGGTGGCGCTGGGGAGTTGAGGATGGGGAATTGCACAGGGCCCTGTACTTCCTTTCTTCTTCTTCTTCTCCTCCTCCTCCTCCTCCTCCTCCTCCTCCTCCTCCTCCTCCTCCTCCTCCTTCTTCTTCTTCTTCTTCTTCTTCTCCTCCTCCTCCTCCTCCTCCTCCTCCTCCTCCTCCTCCTCCTCCTCCTCCTTCTTTTTAAATATATTTTATTGATTTTTTAAATATATTTTTTTATTGATTTTACACAGAGGAATTGAGAGGGGAGGAGAGTTAGAACATCGATGAGAGAGAATCATCGATCAGCTGCCTCTTGCACACCCCCCACTGGGGATGTGCCGGTAACCAAGGTACATGCCCTTGACCGGAATCGAACCCGGGACCTTTCAGTCCGCAGGCCGACGCTCTATCCGCTGAGCCAAACCGGTCTCGGCTACTTCCTTTCTTTTTAATCCTCACCTGCGGATATTTTTCCATTGATGTTTAGAGAGAGTAGAAGGCAGGGGGAGAGACAGAAAGAAACATGGGTATGAAAGAGACACATCGATTGGCTGCCTCTGCGTACGCCCTGACGGTGGCCGGGCATCGAGCCTGCCACCAAGGTATGTGCCTGTTCTCATATGAGATCCCAAGGGATTCTATGAGTTACCCACACTCACATCAGCATGGCCAGAACCCTGAGCGTGACTGTAACCCTGACCCTGACCCTAACCCCCCCACCCCCCACCCCCACCCCGTCTGTCTCAGTGTCTGGGCACAGGGGCAGGCTGGGAGAGGAGGGCAGGTCCTACCTGACTTGGGGGAGTCCTTAGCTTTTATCTTTGGCTTCTTTCTGGCACTTCAGGAGAGGGCACAGGATGTGAAGGCCCACCTTGTCCCCGAGTCACACAGTCCCAGGAGGGGGACAGTGGGACTTGGGGGGGTGGGGTGAGGACTGGAGTGAGGGACCCGCTCAGCAAGGGGACACACACTCTCTCCGCTCCCCGAGGCCCGCCCTCCGCCCGTCCCGGCCTCTCCCAGCGACACCCGAAGGGCACGCTCACCCTCGGGAGGGTTCCATGTTGGGACCCCGGAGGCCCTTTGTTCCAGCAACGGTATCCGAGCAGGATCGGGTTCCGAGTTCTGAGCGGCCGAGCGCTTGTCCTCAAGAGCCCACATGGCGGCCGGCGGCCCGCGCACAGGAGTGAGGCTCTGAGCCTCCTCGGGGCCGGGCCCCAGTGGAACGGCCATAGTGACGTGTGTCCTCACAATGGCTGAGGGAGCTTCCCAGCCCTGCAGGGGGCAGCCTGCCAGGCGCCCGGCTGGGACCCTCTGGAGACGGGCAGAGTGGGTGCCCCTGTCAAGGGCAGAGTGGGTGCCAGTGCCCCGGTCGCCCAATGAAACCTGCTGCTCAGTTGTTTGGTCATCCCTCCCTAACCCCCCTACCAGCCTTGTCTTCCCACACAGCCTGCTGTTCAGTTGTTACTGTGAGGACATTGTGACCAATTTGCATATTACCCTTTTATTATTATAGATTATTATTATAGATGGTTCTGGAGGATTGAAGTCTGAAATCAAGGTGTCCATAGGGCCATGCTCACTCTAACGGCTCTTGGGAAGGCTCCTGGCTTGCCTGCCCCTGGCTTCTGAGGGTTACCAGCAATCCTTGGAGTTCTTTGGCTCCCAGGCAGAGTGGGAGCACTGATCCCGGCCTCCCAGGTGTGAATCTGCCCGGAGCTGGCGGCTCTGCCTCGAGGGGTTGATCCTGCTTTCAGCAGAGTCTAGCTGTGAGGATGCTCATGTCCTGTTTGGAAGTAGGTGTACAACATGCTCACATGTGTATGTAGGTATGTGCATACAGTTAATATGTATACACAGGGTCTGCCTATGTACAGATGTGTGAACACAGATCTAAAGTATTCACACATGTGTATACATGTACACCTATGTACTACAGGTATATAGTGTGTGTGTGTGTGTGTGTGTGTGTGTGTGACCTCCTCAGCTGCCTCTTCTGCTTGTTCAGCTGTGAGCTTTTTCGAGATCCTTACTTTCTCTGACCACCCCCAGCTGACTCATCTGTGAAATGGGAATAATAACAGCCACCTTGTGGGGTCCCTCCAGGTGCAGCCTCGAAGGCAGCGTGGTCACTGTGATTAACGGCCTGAGGAGCCCCGAATAGATGCTCCCACCGTGCGCGCTGGCTCGGCGCCTCCGCTGGGTCAGCCAGGGAGAGCGCAGGATGTGTGCGCCTGGACAGTATTCCCCGTGGCTGCTCGTGGCGCCGTGCTGCTCTGGGAAACGTCCGGGGTAGCCGCAGGGCCGGCAAGCTGGCAGCAGCCAAGAGCTGGGGCGAGTCTCTAGCAGAGTTGCAGGTGTGGGACCAGTTGACCTAGTAGTTCTTTCTAGAAATCCATCCCAAGGGCAAAATGTCAAATGACGCAAACACAGGGCTCTTCAAGGCAGCAAAAACTAGACAAAAACTAAAAATGTCTCTATGTATAGCAACTCTTCAGCTATGAAAAATACAGGGTGAGAGGGGAGTGAAGAAGGGAGAGAGAGATTGGAGGGGGGGGGGGTAAGGAGAGGAAGGAGGAAAAAAGAAAAAGAGGGAAATGTCCATATATTATTGTGACATAGTCTCTCCAGGATAGAGTGCTAAGAACAACTAACAAGATATATGAGTATATATATCTTGTTAGTTGTTCTTATATGGAGGTTTTATATATGTAGATATATATAATATACAATATATATGTAGATATATATAATATATCTACATATATAGCAAGATAGGTAGATGGATAGATAATAGATAGATAGATAGATAGATAGATAGATATAGTGCTACTGTCTGTTTAAGGAAACAGGGAAGGAGGTCTATAATTTCCAAGAAGAAACAAAGGAAGGATTAATAAGAAAACTAAAGTGGCTGGTATTGAGGGAGACAGGATTGAAAGCAGGCCCTCTCTAAATATACTTTGCTCTATTGAGTTGACTTTGGAACTACAATATATCATATTTTTTCTAATTACAAAGAAAGTATGTAAAAAAGAGCAAAGCAACACTGAAAAACCTAAAGCAACCCAAAAAAACATGTGATTATTTATCAGCATTTTTTATAGGGGCCCAGCCAGTGTGGCTCATGGTTGAGCGTTGACCCATGAACCATGAGGTCACAGTTGGGTTCCTAGTCAGGGCACATGTCCAGTTTTGCAGCTCTGTCCCCCAGTGTGGGGCGTGCAGGAGGCAGCCGATAGATGTTTCTCTCTCATCATTGATGTTTCTGTCTCTCCCTTCCTCTCTGAAATCAATAAAATATATATATATATATATTAAAAAGATCTCTTACAGGGGACACAGAGCACAGGCCATAAAAGAAAAACCTGAAAAAATGACTTCATCAGAGCTGAGAGCCAGCTCTTTAAAAGACACCACAGAGAAAACAGAAGGCAAGCCATGGCTGGAAGAAAATATTTTCAGTCCATATGTGTGACAAAAAGCACAGGTATCCAGAATATAAAAGATCTCCTTCCACTCAGAAGCAGTTATTTAAAAAATGCAATATTAAAAGTGGGCAAAAGATCAGAACAGACACTTCACAGAAGAAAACATAGGAAGGGCAATATACAAAAAAGAAAGAAAAGAAATAAAAACATGTTCAAAGAGACCCACATGAGAAAATTCATGATACCCCAAATTTAGAAACAACCCAAATATTTGTCAACAGGTGAGTGAATAAACAGATTGTGTATCTTTACACCAGGGATTGCTGTGCAGCAATAAAGACAACGAATTATGGATGTACTCAGCAAGATGAATGTATCTCAAAAAATGATCTTGAGCAAAAGAAACCTGACCTGTTCGGCTGGTGTGGCTCAGAGGTTGAGCATCGACCTATGAACCAGGAGGTCACAGTTGAATTCTCTGTCAGGGCACTGCCTGGGTTGTGGACTGGATGCCCAGTGTGGGGCGTGCAGAAGGCAGCTGGTCCATGATTCTCTTTCATCATTGATATTTCTTTGCCTCCTCCCTTCCTCTCTGAAATCAATTACGAAATATTTAAAAAGAAGAAAGCTGACATAAGAGTAGGTCTTCTGTGATTCTATTTATGTGAAGGTCTAGCACAGGCTAAGCTTTGAGGCGTGATCAAGCAAAGGTGCCACCGGGGAAGGGCGGCGGCAGTGTACAGGCTGGTGTGCCCGGCGTAGCCAGTGCCACTTGTACCCGGCGCCATAGACCCACGCACCCTTACACCATTTTCAGCTGAAGAGGGGAACATGTCTTGAGGAAGCCCTTTCCTGATTCCCACAAAGGCGTCATTTTCCCGGGAAAAGGAATGCCTGGCTCCAGCTGACCTTCTCTCAGCCGACCCCTGCCCTCCCCTCCAACTCCTTACCAATACCCCTGGCGTCCACACTCCGGAATGTATTGGTGTCTGAGGTGTGGTGTGCTGCTTCCCCCAGCACCGGCATGGAGGAGGCGCTCAATGAATACAGGTTCGATGTGTGAATGCGTGAACTAGTGAATGAACGAACAAATGAATGAATGAAGAGCTGCATGATCGATCCACTCATCAGAGCCCAGCCCCATTTAGCTTCATATCCCCTGGATATCTCACCCCAGGACCCGCCCGCAGTCCTTGTGCAGACTTGTGGTTACACATCTTGGGGTGGGGTTGGAGACTGCCTTCTTTGGGGATTTTGAGGATGATGGTCCTCCTAACCCAGGGCTAGGATTCTGGCTGCTGCGTGGGAAAGGGACACTCTGAGGGTGAATGAATGAATGGCTGATGGATGATGTGCTTGGGCTCCCCCACCATCCCGGATATGGCCACCAGGGGGCAGCACCAGGCTGCGTGAACCAGCCTCACCTTATCCCTTAGGGGCCTGCTGGGCTGAGAGGTCCCCATATTGGGCGGGGACCCAGGCAGCAGGACCGCCCCTGCTCCCCTCCTTTTAAGGGTGCTCCCCATCCTGTCCTGGAGCTGAGGACTCCTGTCCCACGCTGTCTCCTTCAGGCCAGGCTGGAAGGAATGAGGCGTCAAGAGAGGGCTTGAGGGCAGCACAAGGTCACAGGGCAGGGCTGTGGGGGAGCCAGGTTAGGACCCAGCCTCTGCACCCACACACAGGGCCGCTGGGGGAGCCATGAGACCTGGCTGGGCTCTTGCTGGGCCTCTTCCATGAGGTCCAGTTTTCTGCAGGGCTCAGGGCTCCGGAGTGTTGTTAGTTATAACCTTTGCCGTCAGGCCTGGCAGAGAGGAGAAAGCAGGTGGTCAGAGCGTGGCTCCAGGCAGGCCTCAGTTTCCCCCTCGGCAAAATAGACCTGGTACTAACAATCCCACCCTCTGCCCTTTCCCCACCCCCCACTGTCCTCATTCATAGGTGCACAGTTTATGTTCAGTCTCTTCCCCTCTCCCCTTTTCCCCAAGAATTGTCAGTTCACTCCCCTTCCATACCTCTGATTCTATTATATTCACCAGTTAATATTGTTCATCAGATTTTTTTTTTAATTTCCTTGGTTTTTAGATTCACTTGTTGATAGTTACGTATTTGTGGTTCATAATTTTTATCTTTATTTACTTTCTCTTCCGAAAGAACTCCCTTCAGCAATTCATATAATTCTGGTATGGTGGTGATGAACTCCTTTAGCTTTTTTTTATTAGTGAAGCTCTTTATCTGGCCTTCGATTCTGAGTGATAGCTTTGCTGGATAGATTATCTTTGGCTGTAGGTTCTTACTATTCATCACCTTGAATATTTCTTGCCATACCCGTCTGGCCTGCATGGTTTCTGTTGAGAAATCAGCTGACAATCATATAGGTGCTCCTTTATAGGTAACTACGTGCTTTGCTCTTGCTGCTTTTAATATTCTCTCTTTGTCTTTTGCACTTGGAATTTTAATTATGATTTATCTTGGTGTGGTCCTCTTTGGATTCCTTTTGTTTGGAGTTCTGTGTGCTTCCTGGACTTGTAAGCCTAATTCTTTCACCAGGTGGGGGAAGTTTTCTGTCACTATTTCTTTCAGTATGTTTTCAATATCTTGCTCTCTCTCATCTTCTGGGACCCCCATAATTCTGATGTTGGTTCGCTTGAAGTTGTCCCAAAGGTTTCTTACATTATCTTCAACTTTCTGGATTCTCTTGTCTTCTTGCTTCTGTGGAGGAGTGTCTTCTGGCTCTTTATGTTCCAAATCTTTGATTTGATTCTTGCGATCTTCCATTCTGTTTTTAGGACTCTGTATAATATTTTTTATATCAGACAATGTATTCTTTATTTCTTGTTGATCCCTTATCATTTCTCGTTGATTCCTTATTAATTCTAGTTGATCCCTTTTCATATCCTCATAGGTCTTATCGACCTTTTCTAGGAAATTCTTGAAAAACCTTATAAGCATAGATTTGAACTCTATATCCAGTCGCTTTTTGTCCTCCATTTCTTTCGTTTGTGATCTATTTTGTCTTGGCATTTTCGCAGCTTCCCTGATGGGGTGGGGTTTCAGGGTGGAGCCTACTGCCTTGGCTTTCATCAGCCCTGCCCTTTTTGGTTCCTGAGTCTCCATAATCCCCAGGGTCCTTCAGTACTCGCTGCAAGCACCTCTGAGAGAAAGGTGCCCTCGATTTTTGCCTGCTACCAAACAGTATAGGCTCTTTCCCAATGAGCCCAGAACTGGGGTTCAGTTCAGTTGGAAGTGGGATTGGGATTGGAGGTGGTGTTCAGAGCAGTCTGGAGCCCCAGTCTCATTCCCGCTAGGGCAATCCCGTGGCACAGCCAACCGTCCCTTCTCTGCGCACAATGTGCGTGCCTCCGGGACCTCCTTTCGCCGCTCCCCCAGGGTTCCGCCTTACAGCCCAGCTCCCTCTATGTGAGCTTGGGTCCCTGGGGTCTGGCCTAGAACTGGGGTTCAGAGCAATCGGAACTGGGGCTCAGCACAGTCGGAGCTTTTATCTCCTTCCCACTAGGCAATCAGCCGCCCCTCCTCTCTGGCTCTGTCCTCTCCACGCGCTGTGTGTCTTCATACCTTAGGCTTTTACAGCTCCTCAGCGCTTCCTTCTGGCTTTCTCCTTGCTTCTTGATGTCGACTTTCCTGTAGTTCTGGGTAATGTCCATTTTATATTTTAGTTGTATTTTATTGAAATTGTTGTTTGCGGCTGCGGCTAGGTATTTACCTGTGCAGCCATCTTGGATTCTCCGTGGAGAAGTCTTATTGACTTTTCTTAAAGAGAGAAATGGAACCTGGGAACCTTCAGTCAGAAGACCGATGTTTTATACACTGAACCAAGCCTGTTTTGGCCAAAAGTAGTCACTTTGACGCTGTACATAACTGCTTTCAACTTTTATAATGCAGGCCATCTGCTCTTTGTGAAACTCTCTAAAATATATATATTTTTAAAAGAATTTACTCATTTATTCAATGACAATCATGTCATCATCTTCTGGAACATCATCATAACAATCCAATTCCTGAATTTTCTGGTGAATTTCTTGTGACTCCATTTCTTTCAGAATCAGTGGACCAAATTTCTCATGTTTAGCCTAAGGGGGGCCCTATTTTCAGGGGGATGCCTTATATTTCACTCAGAAGGAAACCTGTATTTTCGGAGGATGTCTTATTTTTGGGGAAACACGGTAAGGCTGAATTATAGTCCATGAATGTAAATAAGTAGGTCTTATTTTCAGAGGATGTCTTATTTTCGGGGAAACACGGTAGTTTACTTGATCATCATCCATTACCCTCAAAATGTCAGCTCCATGAATAGAGGATCCTTCCCGACTTTGTTCACAGCTCTCTCCCCAGTACCCAGCACAGAGCCTGGGACATAGGAGGTGCTCACTAAAGATGAATGAAAGGAATCCATATGAAACACTGAGCCCTGTGCCTGCCATGTAGAAAGCTTGCAATGAGTTAGCCATTAGTAATAGTAATAACCGTGACCATAATAAATGGAGTCAGCAGAGTCATGAAAGCCAGAGCAGGGGGCAGGCCATCCTGGGAAGGGAACGAGCCCGGCATCGGCTGCTCCCCTGGTTCGTTCTTGCTGTGTGACCCTGGACACTTCACTCACCCTCTCTGGGCTATGCTTTCTTCTAGAGAAATAAGGAAGACTCTGAAGCTGGGCTGCTTAAGGGGAAGATGGGATGGGACATTTTTTCCTTCCTGTTCACCCTCTCTTCCCAGAGGGCCTGGCTCCCAGGGAGGTGAAGTGATGAGACAGGAAGCCAGAGGGATGAATTGTAACTGTAGTTATTGGGCAGGTGTGCGGGGAAGAGGAATGGGTTGCTGAGGGGCCTGGGCTTTCCCTGGGTCCCATTCTCCCTCTCCTCCTGCCCATCAGTGAGTTCCTTCCACCTGTCCCAGGTGCGTGGGGAGCCAGGAGCCCTGGGTGGGGACCTGCCGGGTCACACGGGCGTCCCCCAACCTCTCTGGGTGGAATTTCCAGCTCCGCCAACCACCCTGTCTGCTTTCTCTTCCTCCCAGCGGTGAGCGGGGCGGGAGGTGATGAGCCCCATGCTTACTCAGGGAGAGGGGGCGACGGGGGGGGGGGGACTCCTTGCCTAGAGAGAGGCACCCCGGGTGGAAGAGGGTGACAGAGCTACCCCTTCCCGGGGCCATCCACCCCTGCCCCCAGAACTCTCTGACACCCCCACCCCGAGGCCTGCCTGTTTCTAGACCGAGAGAGCGCTTGGGGTCTGGTCTGAGCCAGGCGCTGTGTGATGGAGTGGGTGGGTGTGCGTGTTTCCATCTGTGGTGTTTGCATCTGGTGGTGTGTGGGGAGACGTGTGTGTCCATGAGTAGCTGGGTGGGCTGTTCATTGGATGCAGGTATGCGTGTGGAGGCGTGTGTGTATGTGTGTGTGTGTGTGTGTGTGTCCATGTGGGAGGGGTGTATGGAAGGAGTGTCTGGGTGTGGGGAGTGCTCACACGGGGACAGGGGTGCTCCTGGGTCCATCTCCCCCCACTTCAGCCAGTCACCCCTGGACCTCACCCCGAGCAGCTTCCAGCTATAAGAGCTGCCCACATGGGGTCAGCCCGGGGGGACGAGGGCTGAGGCAGGATCCCCTCCATCCCGGGTCTCCCCCCCAGCCCAGGGGGAAGTGTTCAGCTCCCTCTCGCCTGTAGGCTCTTCAAGCAGTTCTCCAGAAGGGAAAACTGGGTCTTATGCCTGGTCCCTCATCAGCGACAGACCCTTGTTTTCTCAACTTGAGCACTTACTATGTGTCAGCCTAGGAAACCAAGCAAGGCAGACGAGGTGCCTGGCCTGGGAGCTCATATTTTAGTGGGGGAGGCAGATGCCAGACACACCATGTGGGGAGGAGAGTGAAATGATGGCGAAGACGGGGGATGGATGGGGTAGGCTGATCGGAGGGGCACTACCTTTGGCTCAGGGTGGGCAGAGGGTTCCCTAATCGGGTGTAATGGCCACAAAGAGGCTTCCTGGGAAGAGTGCCCCAGGTCTGGATGTGGGCAGTCTAATCACTCGCCACCTGTCCCCAGAGCCTGCACACCTAGCTCAGCACAGCTGGATGGGGCCTCCGCCCCTTCACCAGAACATGTTCCAGAAATACACAGTGGCTTCCCGACAATGATGGGAGAACGAGAAGGAAACAGGAAGTGACGCCGGTTATTTGTCTGACCTGAGCAGCAGGAACTGGGCAGAGCAGGCGGGGCGGAGGGCCTGTGGATGCATGTAGGTTCCTCCATGGATGGGATGTTGGGATGTTGATTGTGTGGGAGCCTGCACTTGTGTGGGGCGGGCAGGGGTGAGGGAACAGTTCTAGGTGTCCCACTGACGGTGTGGGGGCGCTGGAAGCTGTTCTCTGTGGGTGATTCCTCAAGACTGCACTGCCTCCCCTCCACAGCCACGCCCTTGCTCTCCGTGCCAGGAGTACCCCCCTCATTGGGATGATTGTGGAGGCCCTACCACATGCCCGAAGCACCCCCTTGGGGGTGGCAGCACCTCCTGGAGCTGGGAGAGAGGGGGAAGGAGGGGGGGGATGTGGCCTTCAGTTCTGCTGATCCTCTGCCTGGAATACTCCTCCCACCTGTGGAGACTCCATTTGGCATTTCCTACAGGAAGCCTCGCACCAGTTCCCTCCAGTTCCCAGGTCAGCATTTCTGTGTTTGGAGAAGGTGCTGCGGGAAGTGGCTTCACACAGGATGCAAGCCTGCTCACAAGGCCTCTGTGCGGGGCTGGGCACTGCAGGCGCCTGCTGGGCCCGACACGTGATGTTCTGTGTTCCCAGAGCTGTGGCCACTGGGAGACAGAGGTGAACTGGGAGGCACAGGGACGAGAGGGTTAGATGAGAACTCTAAGGGGAGCCCAGAGTGTGGTGGGGCTCGCTAGACAACGGGGTTGAGACCCTAAAGAGTAGAAAATGCTCCTTTGCCTCTCCCCTCCCAATAAAGCTGCTGCTGTGTGCGGTTGGAACCCCGGCCCCAGAGACCACCAGAGGCCAATGGTGAAGGATGCCGGAGCGAGGACACAGGAGACATCAAGTCTGAGGACTGCAGACCGAGGCCTCTTTCACGCGGCACAGATAGCCACCTCCACCTCGCACCGTCTCACTGGAGCTTTCTCATAGTCAGCTAAGTCAAATCTGGAGTGGTACAGCAGGAGAGCTGGCATTTATTTAAAGAGCAATACGGAGTCACTGGAGGGTTTTGAGCACAGGAGGGACATGGAGACTGTTTATAGATACATAAATAGCTTCTCCTTTTTTTATTTTTTTTTAATCCTTACCTGAGAGTATCACCCCCCCCCCCTTTTGTTTTTTAAAATATATTTTATTGATTTTTTTACAGAGAAGAAGGGAGAGTGATATAGTTAGAAACATTGATGAGAGAGAAACATTGATCAGCTGCCTTCTGCACACCCCCTACTGGGGATGTGCCCTCACCCAAGGTACATGCCCTTAACCAGAATTGAACCTGGGACCCTTTAGTCTGCAGGTCGACACTATCCATTGAGCCAAATGGGTTATGGCTCCCCCCCTCCTTTTTTTTTTTTAGAGACAGAGTGGAAGGGAGGGTGGAGGGAGAGAAAGAGAGAGAGAGAGAGAGAGATGGAGGGAAAGAGAAACTTTGATGTGAGAGAAACACATTAATTGGTTGCCTCCTGCACACACTCTGACCAGAGCTGGGGATGGAGCCTGCAACCCAAGTATGGTGCCCTTGATGGGGAATTGAACCTGAGATGCTCCAGTGTGTGTGTGTGGGGGGGGGGGGGGGGGGAAGAGGGGGGAGGAGGAGGGCTGTCATTGAGAAAACCAGCCAGGGCTAAAGAGTCTCTTCTTGACCAAACTTTAGGCTGGCTTCTTTGAGCCCTCTGCTTGACCCTGGGCTCCTGTCTTTATCCTTGTACAGTCCAGTTTTAGCAAGAGTCCTCTTAAGTTGGTTTGGCCAGAATCCCTCACCCTCAATAAATGGTCACCCTTGATATTTGACCAAGTTCCTTATCTCCCACCAACCTCCAGGTGATGTCTGAGCACACTGGCCTGCCTTCTGCAAGAATCCTGCTAGGCCCATTTAGCCAGATGTTTCCACTCAGTAACGCGCCCCGCCCCCCCAGCTCCTTGAGTATAAATTCCCACTTTTCCTTATTGTATTTGGAGTTGAGTGCAATCTCTCTCCCTTGCTGCAAAGCCCCACGCAGTACTCCCTATATGCTGCAAGCCAATTTCAGAATGTCATAATTACAAGAGTTTCATCAAAAGGTTGATGAAACTTGGGGGCTCAACAAGGGCTAAGTCACATATGTAATCACCTGCTGGAATGGCTAAAAGGCACTTCCCCCAAACCTGAAAAGGATAATTGTTTGCTATCAGACGGCTCAGGTCACCTCAATCTACATATTATTGCCTCCTGTTGGCCAAACACCTGAACAGCTGTAGAGTATTCCCCAATCTGACAATGCTTCTGTACTCTACCCTTTGAAGTGTATTCTCTCCACCTTGCCTTGGGAAAAATTGTGTTAATAAAAAGCAGGGGTCCTGAGACAAGGAGAACTAAGAACTTAGAACTTTAGCTCCTTTATTTTATTTGAAAAAATATACATTTTATTGATTTTTTACAGAGAAGAAGGGAGAGAGTTAGAAACATCGATCAACTGCTTCCTGCACCCCCCCACTGGGGATGTGCTCGAAACTAAGGTACATGCCCTTGACTAGAATTGAACCTGAGACCCTTCAGTCCACAGGCTGACGTTCTATCGATTGAGCCAAACCAGTCTTGGCAGAACTTTAGCTCCTTTAGCTAAAGCTCCTCTGACCCCCAATGCCTTTCAAAATTATCTTTCATCTCTGGACTCTTATTTAATCTACACACAGCCTTTCTCCAGATTGCTGAGCCATTTGTAATGCTGGAACAAGAACCCCGGCACCTATTGTGATAGTCCAGAATAAAGTCTGCCTTACCAAGTAGCATGAATATTTTTTTTCTTTTAAAATGGTTGGGCTTTGAAAGATCACTCTGGCTGCTGCACAGAAAATTGGAGTGAGGCGAAGGGATGGGTGGAGGTTGCTGCTCCTGGTGAGAGTATAGGCCTCAGTCACAGTGAGAAGGAATGGGGACAGGAGATCGATGGGACGTGCATTTTGGAGAGAGGAGTCTCCACTTCTTCCCTGTGGTAAGCCCTTACCTGGCTGCCATCACTCTTAAAGATGAAGCTCTTTAATTGAGACTCATACATTTGGCTCATTCTGGCCACTGCCAACTCATCCTACATGCCCTGTCACCTCAGGGCCTTTGCACATGCTCTGGTAGCCTCTCTTGAGAGCATCCTTTCCTTTGTTTAGTTCCTGATCTTCTGGAAGACCTCAGGTCCATTAGCACTTTCCAGAGAAGCCCCTCTGGCTCCCCCAGCATGGTGCCCATCCCTGCTGTGGGCACAATGGGCTTTTATACCATTGCCGGTTTAACATCTGCCTCCTGTAAGAGTACCAAGGCGCAGGACCAGTGTGGGTTTTCAGTCTGGGGCTTGGAACAGAGTGCATATCCAATAAGTGTTTGTCAGATGGCTGGCTGATTGGCAGATTGGTCCTCATGGGGCAGAAATAGGCCAGATCTCTTCATTAGCTGTTGCCTCAAAGCCTTGTCTGAGCCAGTAGTATGAGGCAGGGTGGACATGTGGACTGATGTCACTGGCTGCAGGAGGCTTAAACCATGGCAACTTGGGAGATAACTCCCTCAGAGCAAGTCTGGAATGATTGGCCTGAGGGCGGGCCACTCAGTGGGCTTTGCAGGCTTATCCAGCCTACCACATGGCATCCTGGTGATTGGTTATCGGTTATCAATCTGTCTGCCACTTCACCAGGCTGCAGCTCCTCTGGGGTGGGGACTGGGTGGGCACTTTTTACTTCTGGGTGCGCAGCGCCTGACCCAGAGCCTGGCATGGACAACACACCGTGAGTGACTGGAACTGCCCCAAACTAGGACGTGAAGCCCTGAGAGGCGTCACCTGACTGAGGAGCTGAGAAGGGTTTGGGGAGGGAAGGAAGAAAAAGGGACAGCCTTAGTCTCTTCTGGCTGCCATAACAAAATACCACAGGCTGGGCAGCTTCAACAACAGAAGTGTATTCTCACAGTTTTGGGGGCTGAGAAGTCCACGTTCAAGGTGCAGGCCTACTTGGCTCCTGGTGGAGTTCTCTGTCTTCAATGGTCTGTGTGCTCTGGACGGAGAAGGAGAGAGATGAGTGGCAGGCAGAACTGGTGGGCTTCTGCAGAGACCCCAGGGCCACCTCACTCCTGGGCCCTGTGATCCCAGGACAGTTGCAGGCTTCCTCCCCACTTCCCTGTCCTTCATCTACCACCCCAAGTCTGAGCTCAGGGGCTGTTTCAAACTTGCGGTGACTTGGTGTTGGTCACTCCTCTCTCTGTGCTTTCGTTTCCTCTCCAGTAAAAGGAGAATAACACTTTTTACCTCCAGAGTCAAGGAGGGAGGGGAATTAAGAATAAAATGAGCCCTAGCTGGTTTGGCTCAGTGGATAGAGCACAGGTCTGCAGACTGAAGGGTCCTGGGTTCAGTTCCTGTCTGGGGCACCTGCCCAGGTTGTGGCTCAATCTCAGGTGTGGGCCTGCAGGAGGCAGCTGATCAATGATTCTCTCTCATCACTGATGTTTCTATCTTTCTTCCTTCCTAGGGGAGTGGGGGGAAAGATTAGAATAAAACGAATAAAAAACAAAACAAAACCAACAGCTTTCCCAAGCTTTCTTTCTTTGCATTTTCTTTCTTTTCTGTTTTCCTTTCCTCCCCTCGGCCTCTCCATTCCTGCCATTCCTCCAATTCTTTCCTAAAGCGCTCCAGGCCCATCCGGATTCCGGAGCGAAGATCAGATGGCGGCCGGACCGGACCCGCTGGGTTAAGAGACTGACGTGCAGGCGCCAAGATCGGATTTTCCCGCTTTTCCGGGGAGCTTTCCGGCCGCGGGGCCAGCACAGGCCGGCACTGCCCTCCGCCCCCGCGCGGGGGTAGTAGGGGCGGTGCAGTCCCCGGCGTGCGCCCAGCGCTCCCGCCGGTCTGCGCGGGGACACAAAGGTCCGTCGGAGCTGTCCCCGCCCGTCCCGCCCCCGCCGTCCCAGGCCCCGGCGCCGCGCCATTGGCTGGCAGTCCCTAGGGGCGGGGCCTCCGCGGGCCCGCCCTCGGCCACGCCCCCTCCGTAGCCCAGCTCGGGCAGACGGAGCCCGGCCGCAGGCGGAGAGCAGCGGGTCGACAGGTAGGGGACCTTCTCCTTCGGGGACCCGGGGAGGGGGTGGCGGGTGCCCCCGACCGGAGGCGCGGGAGCTTCCCGGATGGGACTTGGGCTGCTTTGCGCCCATGCTCCTTCCTTCACCCCCCCGCCCCCCAGTTGCAGGGTCTCCTGGCTCACCGGCAGGGGGCTTGGGGCTGGGACTCCCGGGCTCCTAGGAAGCCTCCGGGCGCGAGGCCTGTTTGGGGAGAGCGAGTTCCTGCTCCCCGGGGACGGGTGGGTGTGGCCGCGGCTGGAGGGCCGGGGAGCCGATCGGCGTCGGGGAGCCCTTCCCGCCTGGCCACCTGTTTTGTGCGTCCGGGGAACCTCCCCTGGCTTTCGGGTGTGCGCCCTGGAGCGTGGACGAGGTGACGGGTGGTGCGGCGGGGCGAGACGCGGGCGGGGGGAGCGGGGGAAAGGGGGACGCCGCTCCGGGAGGCGGGGCGGCCGCGCCTGCTGCGGGTTCGGCGGCAGGAGCGCCGCCAGCCCCAGCGGGGGATTGGCCGCCGCGGGGGAGGGCTCGCCGGGCTGGCGGGCGCCGAGCGTGTTGGCGCCCGGATGGGGGCCCCCGAGGCGGAGCCGAAAACTTCACCCGCGTCCGCCGCCTTCCTCCCCGCCGGCCTCGCTGGCAGCCCGTCTGCAGGCCGGAAATGAACTGTTCTTTTTCGATTTTTAAAAAAGGAAGCCCCTGGTCCCCCCGCCCCCACCTTTCTGGTGTGGAACTATGTGTGTTTATTGGGGTGTGTGTGTTTATTGGATGTGTGTGTTTATTGGGGTGGGGTGGGGGATCGCAGACCAGCCCGCCCCAGGCAGGGCCTCCGTTCTCCTAGGTGGGGGTGTCTCATTGCAAACTGGGGCCTCCGGGAGCCTCAGTTTCCCCTTCCATAGACTGGGGATATAATTTTTTCTGCCATAAGGCAATGTGTGATAATGAAAGGAGATGGCTAACCCATTGCCCCGAGAAAGGTTAGCCACGGTTACATTTTTTGTTTGCTATGTTGTTATTTCTCAGTCTCTTAGCCGCCAGTCATGCCCCTCCAATCCTTTCGCCAGGGGAAACTTGTAAGAACAATTGACTTCAATCAACCCCAGGCTTCAGATGGCCCACTGGTGTGCCCATTGCCATGGAGAGCCAAACTTCTCAGCATAGCTTTCTGCTGTCTCCCACTGGATCCTCCCCTCCTCCCTCTGTGCCCGCACTCCTCCCTCCCTCTGGGCCTCTGCCCTGCAGATCCCTCTGCCCGGAAAGGCTTCCCCACTCCTGAAGGGACCCAGCCCCCCATCCTCCAGGCCAGGGCCTCCCACCTCTGCTGCTCCCCTCTCCTGGAGCCCCTGAGGACTTCCTCCTCTCAGTCCTGGCCTGTCTGCCCTCCCCCTCCGGCCCCCAGCTGGCCCAGCAAATCCTGAGGGGTCCCCGGGGTCTGGGGTGGTGCCGAAGGAGGGTTCCCTTGGCAGGGGACCGGTTTTCTTTGTCCCATGGAGGGCAAGGCCAGAGCACTTGGTGTGTGTCCCGCCAGCAGGGACAGGAATGGGAGGGATCCTTCCAGATGGTCCCGTGCCTGATGGTTCCACCATGAGCAGCCCAGCTGTTGTGGGCCCAGCCCAGTGTAGTGTCCTGCACAGTGTCCCCAGGCCTGGGGGGCGACCACTGCCACTGTCCCGTTGGACAGATGAGGAAGCTGAGGCGTGCAGCCGTGAGGTCACTTGCCAGGGTCACGGAGGGCGTGAAGAGCAGAGTGGCCCAGCAGCAAAGATGGCAGTCCCGGGTGCGTGCCTCGAGGTGCTGGGTGCAGAGCGGGCTTCAGTTACCAGCAAGGGCTTATGCTCTCCCACAGGGCTGTGAGGGTTGCGCTGGGCTGGGCCGGGTCCTAGGCGGTCAGGGCTCTGGGTGACCATCTCTGGGAAGGGTGGGGTGGGAGCCCTCCGGGGGGTCAGGCGGCCGGGCTGGAGGGCCCGCCTCTGGTTCCCAGCACACTGGTCCTGGGATTTGAGACCTCTTCCCAGCACTCGGGCCCCACGGGGCAGGCGCAGGCCAGCTGGGCTCCGCCTGGGATGGGGCTCAGCTGTTCTCATCCAGCCCCTGACGCTGGTGCTGGGGCTACACCTCCTGCCCTGTTTGTATTTTTCTCTTGTTGCCACATCCTCCTAACTCTCCCTTCATTCCCTCCCCCGCTCCCCCCAGCTCCCTCATCCTTCAGCTTGACACTTTCCCTCTACCCTTCACTCCCTACCCACTGCTCCCTTCTCCTCCCTTCGCCTCCTCCCCCCTCCCATCCCACCGCCAGGACCAGGCTCTCTTTGGAACAATGAAGGGGAATTGGGCTCATTGTGGGCCCTCTGTCCTGCCTCAGCTGACCCACCCTGCTAGGCCTGCAGGCCCTCAGTCTGCCAGGCTGGGGCTTAGCGGGGGTGGAGGTGGGGAGGAGAGGGGAGAGAGGGGAAGGTGTCTGGGCCCTAGCCAGACCCACTCAGGACCACGTCCCCTTTGAGCCTCAACACCTCCAACCCACCACCCTGTTTCTCTGAACCACCAGCTCCGTGGGCGCTGTGACCCGTGGTCCAGCAGCATCTGCCTCCCTGGGTGCACCTTAGAAATGCAGACTCTCAGGCCTCAGCCCCCAACCTTCAGAATCAGAACCTTCACTCCATCCCTGAGATTCACGGGTCGACTCAAGTGTGAGAAGAGCTGGCTCAAACCTCCCTGTGCCTTAGTTTCCTTATCTGTAAAATGGGCATGATAAAAGTGCCTCCCCTGGGGGGCTGACGTGGGCGTGAATCTAGTTCATGTATATAAATGCTGGCACAGAGCCCGATGTAGAAGTCAGTGGATGGTGGACATCACACCTTCACTGCCTCCATGCCCCCAGGCCCCGTGCCTGGTTCTCCAGGCCCCTGTCGCCTGCCCTTTGTGTGGGCTAGTACTCATCCTCTCCTGCCAGCAGCGGCTTGGCCCTGGGGCTGGTGGCTGTTAGGCTGAGAGGGCAGGAGGGGGTGGGGGATTAAGGGGAGACCTGCAGGGTTGGATCTCC
Organism: Pipistrellus kuhlii; assembly: GCF_014108245.1. Lineage (NCBI taxonomy): Eukaryota > Metazoa > Chordata > Mammalia > Chiroptera > Vespertilionidae > Pipistrellus > Pipistrellus kuhlii. Next base: position 85,388,419 of record NW_023425540.1, read on the forward strand.
AGTGTCCAGATCTGCGGGCCGAGGAGGAGCCTGGTGGCCAGTGGGATTCTCAGAACCTTCCAGGAGGACTCGCATGGCCTGTGGAAAATTCCCAGGCTATTTTGGGCTGAGGCCCCCTTCTCCGCCCTTTCCCAGGGTACAGGCCTGCTGACACACCTTTCCCTGGGGACCCGCAGGGTGGGAGTGGCTTCCTGGCTTCCCTACCTTTCGGTCCTGGGTTCCCTCTCTCGGCTGGGCACTCTTCAGAACCCGGGGGTGCAGTCTGGGGAAGGGGGAGTACGTATTTAAAAACACAGCCCCTCACCCACACTCCCTGCCTCCGCTTGCTTTTCCTTCATAGCTTTTCCACTGTTGGATGTACTCACTGTGTGTGTTTTTTTTCTTTTTCTTTTTTTCATTTTTTTAAAATTAAGGTATTATATGTGTACATATCTTACTATTGCCCCCCCCCACTCCCATACATGCCCTCCCTCCCCAGAGTTTTTCGTCCATTGGTTATGCTTATATGCATGCATACAAGTCCTTCGGTTGATTTCTTATCTCCCCCAGATCTCCCTCCCCTCCCCGCTGTAATTTGACAGTCTGCTTGTTGCTTTACTGTCTCTGTATCTATCTTTTTGTTCATCATTTTATAATGTTCTTTATTATCCATAAGTGAGTGAGATCATGTGATGTTTCACCAGTTTACTTATTAGGTGGGAAGCTTGGGTAAGTCACTTGATACGATAGTTTTTCTATCAGTGAAATGGGGATGAAACGAGCTGAGACGTGCGAAGTGCTAAGAGCACTGCTGGCCCCAGTTCTGGTGGTTGGAGGGCAGGGATTGTGCTGTCCTGAGCTTCTTTCCTGTTCATGGCAGGTGACCAGGAACTCTAAGATGACTAGGAGGCAACATTCTTCAAGGTCCTCTGATGCCAGTGTAGCAAGCACCCGGGGTGTGGGGGGCAGGGTGAGCCCACCTGGCCCCCTGGTGTGCACACACTGGCAGTGACAAGCCTGGGCCATCAGCCAGAGCAGGCTCACTCGTATGCCTGTGTTCAGATGCACAGATGGCTCCCGAGTGAGCACACATACCTGTGCACACTCATATACACATGCCATAGATACACAAACACCTGTGTTCACAGAGCAGCCACTGTGACATGCCTGGGGCATGATATTTGGTCTGAGGGGCCCACCCCAGGTGTGACCTAGAGCCTCTGGCCAGCCTGAGCGTCTGTGTGCAAACTCCTCCCAGCTGCAGGAGTTGGGGGAGGGTGCTGGCCACCCGAGTGGGGCTGCCTCCCTCAGGGATGCTCCGAGGCCACCCCTGGGACCACAGCTGCCCAGCAGGAAGCCAAGACTATGCTGGAGGAGCTGGTGTTGCTGCATGCATGTGGGCAAGTATGTGTGTATGTGTGTGTGTGTTGGGGGAGGGGGCAGCGACAGGGCCCCAGAGCTGGCTCTTGGGTGACTGGCAACTCCCTCCCCCAGCTGTTTTCCTTACAGCTGGACTTTGACCTACACTGAGGCCTCCCCCACACAGAGGCCATTCTCCTCCTCCCTCCCAGGCCCATTGGGGGTGGGGTGGGGGTGCTGGCCCTTGGCCAGGCCTGCCCCAGCTGCCCCAGCTGCTCTCCAGCTCAGATGGGCCCTGAGCGGCTGGCAGGGAGTTGGTGATTAAGGCTCCTGGGTCTCCCGGGCTGGCACTTCCCTGCCCCCTCCCCCGTCTCCTGCTTTCAGTGCCAGGTGAGCAGGAATGTGGCCGCCTTCGCCAGCCCGGCTTTGGGCCCGGTGCTGGGTAAGGAGTCTGGGCTGTTCCCTGGACTGTCCCCAAGACCCTGGTCTGTGGCAGCCCCAGTGCTGGCCCTGGAGACCCAGGGGGACCCCGTGCTGCCCTCAGGTTGCTTACTTCACAAGGTCACGGGCTTCTGACAGCATCTCTGAGGGATGGAGTGTATTGGGGGGGTTGAGGAGAAGGGGTGGAGAGAGAAGGGGGGCCCAATTTGGCCCGGTTCCTTAACCCAGGTGGAGATGGGCTTGGCAAGGGGAATGGAGACACACAGACAGACAAATAGGTGTGAAGAAAGGAAGACACGTGATGCTGATGAGGCTCAACGCTTCCTGAGCTTTTCTGCCCTCCCTTCCATCCCATCTCCTGTCTCTTACCTTCTCCATCCCCAGGAGCCACCACATCGACCTCAAGGCGCCCCCCCCCCCCCCCCCCCCCCCGCCCTCCACCTCCTGCTTTTCAGATGGTTCAGGATCCAGCTTGTAAGCTCTTTAGGGAATCAAACCCCCCCCCCCCCCCCCCCCCCCCCCCCCCTGTTCTTTTTATCTCTGGTGTATTTTCACTTTTGGAAATCTCAGTGATCTGGTTCATATATTGGTCTACCTGTTTATTCTCCGGCTCCACATGGAGCCCTGTCTCCAGTGCCATGCACAGGGCACACACCTGTTGAGTAGTTTTATGATGACAATTACACAACAATTACAGATGACACGTATTGCTCACTTGCTGGGGGCAGACGGCGTGCTCAGCGTGCATTGTTTCATTTCGACTTCACGATCCCTTTGGGGAGTCGGGACCATTATAATCTCCATTCCCCGGATGTGGAAGCAGGAGGCCCAGAGAGGGTCAGTAGCGTGCCCGAGATGGCACAGCTGGCAGGTGGTCCCTGGACTTGGAGGCAAGCTCCCGGGTGTTTAGGAGCTAGCTCACGTTTTAAATGTGGAGTGAGATGTGCCTGACCCCGAGGAAAGGAGGGGGGTACAGGGGGGTGATACAGGGAGGGCCCCCCCCCCCTGGTGTCACCAAGCTACTACGGTCCCCCCTGCTGTCCTGGGCTGTCCTGGGTGGCCTGAGTGAGGGCGGGGCAGGGCCCTCCCCTCCCTTCTCCGGGCTGGCCCTTTCCCAGAACCCCGTGCGTTGGAACATTCCAGGACTCTATGACCTGTGCTGGCGGGTCACGCTGGAGCCCTAACCCCCAGCCTAGCAGCCGGGGCCTTTTTGAGGTGGGGGCTCCCCGGACTCCCGGTCCTCCCTGGCCGTGGCTGCAGCTGAGAGAAGGGTCAGGAGGTAGCTACGCCACGTCCTCCAGAGGCAGCTGGCTCCCCTTCTCAGCCAGCTGGAGCCCGGGCTGTGGGGGTGAGGGGGTGGGGGGGGGGGGCGGAGGTAGGGAGTGTGGGGGCAGAGATTTTGCTTTTTGGGGAGAGGAATGCGGCCGGTGTTTGGTGGTTTGGTTGGGGACAGCGGGGACATTGCTGGGTGACTTTGAAACCGTGGTGCCCTGCGGCCACATGGTTACTAGAAATGAGGGCAGCGGGGTGGCTACCTGGGGGTTCAGATGGTCTTCGCCCGCTGGTTTTTCTCACGAGCAGCTGGAAACCCGGAATGTGAGGCAAACTCCTGGATGTTTAAAGGATCACCACAGTTTAGACTTGAAAGCCTCGTGGGAGGCACTTGTACCCTTTGGGCAGCTTCTGTCTCCCCCCCCACCCCCCACCTCTGTGTGTGAACTCGGTGAGATCTGGGCGCAGGCTCCTGGCCTCCCTCGTGGCCTTCCTGGAGGCTCCCCCTGCAGAGGAGACACTCATCCCCCAGAGGGGAAGGGACGTACTGGGGCCCCCGGCTCCTGGGCTGGGCTCTTTGTTCTCGACCTTGAGCCAAGGCCACACTAGAGAGGGCGCCTTTGTAGTCGCCCTGTGGTGCTCCCTGGTGACCACGTCCGGATCTTGGCAAATCGTCCCGGGCCAGGCAGCCAGGCAGCCTCCGGCGCTGCTCCCACCTGATGCATGCTGGGGGCTCACCCAGGTCATCAGCGGTCCTGGCAGCCCGGTGACCCAGACGGGGTGCTGGGTCTTTGGAAGTGGCCGGTGGACATGCCGCCTGAGGTGGCCCTCGCTGCCGGCTGGTCACAGCCCTGCAATCCAGACTCGGTGTCTGAGCCTGTCTGGTTTGTGTCCCAGAGTCTCCTGGATGAACACTGAGCTATTTCTTTTGCCTCCCCCTCTTCCTCCCCACCCCCTCTTCCTCCTCCCTGGCGCTTGCAGGGTCCAGAAAGTGTTTCTCCGGCTGGAGTCCTGGTCCAGGGGCTGGCGTAGAGCTCCTTCCCCCCCCGGCTCCTTCCCCACTTCCTGTCACTGTGTTTACTCACTGCCCCAGGCTGTGCTGGGCACTGAGGACACACAGGCACAGGGAACCGACGCTGACCTTGTCATGGGTACCAGCTGGCCTTTCTGAGCAGCGTGATAGAGGGGGCCCGGCTGCTGCAGACCCCGGGGGGCGGGGGGGTGTGCCTGACCCGCTGGGCCCGTCGTCGTGTTTGGGGGGCAGTTTGTGAGACGTGGCTGGGACCTGCATGCTCAGGGGGCTCGGGCCTGCATCCCACAGCGAGAGGAAGGGGTCTCCGATGGCAGACTCCCCGATGTGGGGGTGGGTATGCATCTGGGGCCTCCCTGCGGGGGGTGAGCCCCTGAGCGCCCCCCTCTCTCTCTCCAGGTCAGCCATGTCATCTGAGCCTCCTGCGCCACCACAGCCCCCCACCCACCAGGCTTCGGTCGGGCTGCTGGACACCCAACGGGGCCGCAACCGCTCACCATCCCCGCTCCGGAGCAACGTGGTGCCCAGCCCGCTGCCCACCCGCCGCACCAGGACCTTCTCCGCGTGAGTCTCGGGGCCGGCCGGGGGAGGCTCCCAGAGGCAGGCGGCCATCGCTGTGCCTCAGTGTCCCTGTCTGTCACAGGGGGAGACGTGGGGTCGGGCTCAGGGAGAGCACTGGAGAGTGCCTTGCGAACTCTGGAGGGCGCGGCCCCGGGCCCCCAGGAGCCTGTCGCGGGCTGGGGCGAGGCCCCGCTGCCGGGGTCGGAAACCGCTGGCCTTTAACCACACAGAGCCTCTTCCCTCGTCAGACCTCAACCTACTCAGCTGCAAAATGGGGACACGAGCAGGGCTGCCACGGGGCAGCTGAGGATGCACACGGTGCCTGGCAGATGCAGACCTCAGGCCCAGTGAGTGCAGGCCGCTGCTCTGATTGGTTAAGGATCTGTCGTCAGCGTTTAGTCTAAGGCCCTCTCTCCACATGGGGGAAACCGAGTCCTGAGAACCGTCGCCAAGGTCGCCAGGGAGCCCGTCTTCCTGGGTTCCGTGTGAATGGCCCCCGGAGTGGTGCCAGGGCCTCTGGGGCCACAGCGGCGGGCAGGGCTGGGATGAGCTGGGTGCGCCCCAGGAGAGTGGGTGTGTGTCTGGAGGGCTGCTGGGGCCCCTCACACCCCCCTCCCCTCCTCCTCCGACAGGACGGTGAGGGCCTCGCAGGGCCCCATCTATAAAGGCGTGTGCAAATGCTTCTGTCGCTCCAAGGGCCACGGCTTCATCACCCCGGCTGACGGCGGCCCCGACATCTTCCTGCACATCTCCGAGTGAGTGCGGGGGCTGGGCCGGCGGGCGGGCGGGCCCTGGCTCGGTTCCTCAGGGGCAGGGAGAGGGTGTGACCATGATGGGTGAGGGGGTGGGTCCAGGCACGTGGGACCCAGTGTAACTGTTCAGGGTGGTTTTTAAAAAAAATATGTATTTTATTGATTTTCTACAAGAGGAAGAGAGAGGGATAGAGAGCTAGAAACATCGATGAGAGAGAAACATCGATCAGCTGCCTCCTGCATACTCCCTACTGGGGATGTGCCCACAACCAAGGTACATGCCCTTGACCGGAATCGAACCTGGGACCTTTGAGTCCGGCGGGCCGACGCTCTATGCACTGAGCTAAACTGGTTTTGGGTTGTGAGACCGCACTTGGTGGTGCTGGTGTAGCTGATGCTGCAGGTGACAGTCTGTGTGTGTGTGTGTGTGTGTGTGTAACCATTGGGGTGGGTGGGATGGGGCTGAGTGCCCGAGTGTATCTGGTCCGGTGGAGGGCGAGGGGCGCCCCTGTGTCTGTCCTCAGGGCGGCTTCCTGCCCAGCCCCTCTGATCCGGGAAGCTGGCGCTGGATCCTTCCTCTAGCCATTGGCTGCCTGACGACGTCCTTCCTTCCTGAGTGTCTGGAAGCCCCGGGAGGGCCAGGGCGGGGCCCACACAGGCAGGCCCCGGCGTCCCGCGGCCTGTGTCCCACTTCCAGCCTTCAGCCGCGTGGAGGCCTGACCTGGCAGCCTTACCCCACCCCACCCTTGGCCTCAGCGCCCCCTGATCTTTCCTGTCAGTCTGCGGGAGAGTTGTGTTCTGCGTGGGCTGGGGCCAAAGTAGGTTTGCAGCGGTGAGTGCGCCAAGCACAGTTTACTCTTGCATTATTCCTTATTAATGATTGTGTTATTTTCCATGGGAAGAATGATAAGCCTACTTTTGCCTCGGCCTGCATGCAGAAGCCATATATTTGGAAATGGGAACCTATTGATGGAGAGAATTGCCCTTTCTTTATTCCCCCTCCCACTGCTTACACGGCAGGTCTTGCTAGTAAGTAGGCCCCCTGCACTGTGTAGACCTAGGATGCTCAAGCAACACATCACGTATGTTGAGTGCATAAGTGGGTGTGCACTGCCTCTTCCCAGAAAGGGCTGGTGGTGGGTTACAAGGGTATGCTCAGGGCATCACGAAAAACCGGTGAGTGAGGAGCACAGGGTGGAGGCGGGGACGGAAGGAGAGGTCCCGGGGTGCCTGGTCCTGCGGCAGGTGCTGCCCTTGCGTTCCTGAGCTCCAGGTCGCCACACGGAAGAGGGACGCTCCGTTTGCTCCGTGATTCTCTCATCGAGGCAAACCAGATCTGGGGAGCTGGCTGGCCCCGGCGCTCAGGATCTCAGGGGGATTGTGGGGTCTCATCAAGGGGGCGTCAAGATGGGCATATCACCCCCAGGGCCGGAGGGTGACTCAGGTCCCGTAGAAAGTGAGGGACTCTTCCAGGGAATGGCCCCAAGGGAGAGGACCCTCCTGGAACGAGCTTTAAGCACAAAGGGTCTTTCTGGAAGGCTCACCGTTTCTGGGGAGTGGAAGAGCAGGTGCAGCCTGGGTTCGGCAGGTGGTACTGGGTGATCCCACAGAGGGCGCACTGCCCGTGCCTGGGAATCCCTCATCTCCCATGGGGCCACCTCGTTTGTCTCTCTGGTTCAGACTGGCTCCCCGGCTCTTCTGTCCAAAAGGCCCCGGGTCGCCCACGCTTACCGTAACACGTGAGCACCTCCAGGCTGGGCTTCTGTCCCAGCGTCAGAGGTCCCAGGGCAGCCGCTGATGGGGTGTGGGGCCCGCAGCACGGAGGGAGAGGGGGGAGAGAGGCTGGGGCAGTGGAGTGGCTGGGGCACGGTGGCTCCCTCTGACTGGTGGCAGGGGGCAGGGCGGGAGGGGCAGGCCCAGGCAGCCCTTTGACCAGCAGGGGCTGAGTCCTGGGCACGGCCTCCCACAGCTCGGGGCTTGTTCGAGTGCTGGGCCTGAGTGCTTCTCCCCACCCCGCAGCGTGGAAGGGGAGTACGTGCCGGTGGAAGGCGACGAGGTCACCTACAAGATGTGCTCCATCCCGCCCAAGCACGAGAAGCTGCAGGCCGTGGAGGTGGTCATCACCCACCTGGCGCCGGGCACCAAGCACGAGACCTGGTCCGGCCACGTCGTCAGCTCCTAGGAGAGGCCGGGGGCACCCCTTCTCTGGGGCTTGTGGGAGACTGCGGAGAGGAGGCAGGACCGGACTGGAGATGACATTCCACTGCCCTGGATGCGGCTTCCGAGCAGGGAGCCTGGTCCCTTTCAAGAATCTCCCGGTGGAAGGGGGTCGGGGGCAGGCACGGGGTGTCTGGGCCACCAGCACAGCCTCTGACCATCACAACAACCGCACCATCTGAAAAGTATTAAAAGCATTGAACAAGGAGAGGCGCCCGGCTGGTGGCTGAGTAGAGGGTGCAACCCTCGCCCCGGGTGTGGGTCAGGGGGCGTTTCTCCAGCCCACATAGCCCCTCATCCCCATCCCCCTGGGGTTGGAGGCTCAGGACTCTGCCGGGTGGTGACACACTCGGATCCCGTGTGTTTCCCCGGCATGAATCCCCACCCAGGCGCCCCCGTCTTGTGTCTCCCTGGCCCCGGGCAGAGCAGGCTTTTTGGTTCCAGGCTTGGTTGGTTGCAGGGGAGCTGGCTCCGGGGGGCGGGGTGAGAGGGGTTGGAGGGTCTCAGGGTCTCGGGTGCCTTTGCAGCAGGAGGTGTCACAGCTGGGGCTCGGGAAAAGTTTTCCCAGGAGCCCTTAGCCCTCCATCTGGGGAGGCCGTGCTGAGAGCTGAATTCTAACCCTTAGAAGCCTGGTCCTCTCCACCTGCCTTCAAGCCCAGTGATTAAGGCCCAGCAGCCATTGCGCCTCCCTTGTTAATAAGTGGTGGATGGGGAGGGAGGAGGGAGCGTAGAGGGGAGGGTGTTTGTTTTAAAACAGACCTTTCTGCTGATCCTTCCAGAAAAGAGTAAGTAGCCTGCTTTCTGACAGCCCGGTAAAGTCAAACGTTGGAGAAAGACATTGGGCGAAGGGGTTGTCTTGAAAACAGGCGTGAAGAAATGTTAGGAGTTTTGGTTTTTAAAGTAATGGCCGCTCTCCCGGGGCCAGCTCTGCGCTTTCTGCTGGCGTTTGGAGCCTTTGTATTATAGCTAATGCCAGTCAACAGGCCTAGGAGTGTATGTGCTGTGCTTTGGTTTGGCTGTAGTGTGGCTTTTAAATAGAATTAGCTGGGTAATCCGTTTGGAATATGTGGCTGGTGTGGAGTCAGGAGTTCAGTTGTCAGCATGGAAAGTGGCTTTTTGGGCAGACAGGGCGTTCTAGACTGAAGACTGAGCACGGGGCTTTGGGCCGGGGGTGGGGGGTGGGGGAAGCAGGCCCGGCCCGGCCCGGCCCCCAGGTGTCTGCCTTCTGGGGACGCTTTGTGTTCAGCCTGGGGACGGCCTCGTCGGAGGGTGGGAGGCTGGAACTGCTTGGCTGATGGCTGGCGCAGTTGTTTAACACAAAGTGTGTGATGATGTGTGTGCAGTGAAACCCCACGGTTAAGTGACTCCATCTGCCTTTTCCTGGCCCGCCGTGCCCCTTGCACAGCTCTCTGCCTCCTGCCTTCGCCTGCTGCTGGGCCCAGGTGGCCTTTTCCCGTGAGCCTTGGGTGTGCCAGCTGGCCCCTGGAGGCTTCTTTTGGGTACAGGCCACACTTCTGGAGCCACTTTTGCCAGGGGCCCCCGGTCTTTTGTGTGATCCCCTGACTCCGCCTGCCAGTGGGTTGGGATTGGATCTGCTGTTTGGAGGTGACCTGTGTGTGTGGAATCCTTTGCAAATGGCTCCTGCAGTCCTTCCTGTGTGACCAGCTCTTCAGTGGGTATTCCAGAGCTGGAAGGGACCCCCTCCCACTCCGACCCAACATACATAACCTGCTCTGGGCTCTGGAGGACTGAGGTGTTGGTGACTGAGATGGGAGTTGCACCCATCCCAGTTTGCTTTCCTAAATCCAGGTCTTTCCTCCCACCTTCCTGTCAATAAAGGCTGTTTTGTGCACGGCTGTGTGTTGTTTGTTGACGAGGAGCTGGCGGTGAGGAAGCTCTTCCCTGGAGCCGCAGGGTCAGGGCGGCTCCCACACCAGGCTGAGTCATCCCACTCCACAGCTGGTGGTTTTGGGGTTGAGTCAGAAAATGGGATCGCACCTTTTCTCTGTCAGGCTCAGGGTAGGAAGCTTAGGAGTGGAACGTGGCTTTTTGACAACAGAAAGTGCTACCTGGTCACTTGTGGATGGAAGCCCTGTGGATGCGTTTACACTGGGGTTGTGAGGCTGAGCCGGGAGAACAGTGTTTGGTTCCCAGGAGGGCGGGAGGAGGCGAGGGGCTGGGCTGGGCTGGACCGGCAGGGCCGCTCCGGGCGGGTCTTCACGTGTGGGGCTGGGAAGGTCATTCTGGGACAGCCTTTCTCAGGGGGGTGGAAAACGATCTTTGTTGGTGCAGAGGTGAACATTTTTATTTTAAGGCTATGTTGCTTTTCAAAGTGATTTAGGAAAGGCCCTGGCCGCGTAGCTCAATTGGTTAGGGCCGTGGTTGGCAAACTGCAGCTCGCGAGCCACATGCGGCTCTTTGGCCCCTGGAGTGTGGCTCTTCCACAAAATACCTCGGCCTGGACTAGTCTATTTGGAAGAAGTGGCATTAGAGGAAGTTTAAATTTTAAAAAATTTGGCTCTCAAAAGAAATTTCAATCGATGTACAGTTGATATTTGGCTCTGTTGACTAGTGAGTTTGCCGACCACTGGTTAGAGCGTCATCCCGATACGCCAAGGTTTTGGGTTCGATCCTAGGTCAGGGCACATATAAGTAATCAATGAATGCATCAATAAGTGGAACAACAAATTGATGTTTTTTCGTTTCAAAGTGTATTGGGGAAAATTAGGACCAATCCAGTGAACCTTTTAGGGAGAGGCCAAAGCTCAAAACCATGAGATTGTGGGCATGTTGCACTAAGAGGATGTAACCCAGGTGGCATGAGGGAGGCCTTGGCAGGTTGCAGGTGATACTGGGAACAGCTGCAAGTGGGGCATGGACTGAGCTTCAGAGCCTGAGCGGGTGCTGCGGAGGGCAGCCAGCAGAGGGGCCTGGCGGTGCCTGGAGGCTGGCTGCCTGGCCCAGGTGCCTGCAGGCCTGAGATCAAGGAGCACTTTTTGGGGGGAGAGGAAGAGGAAGCAGCTCTTGGAAAGGAAGTGATTCAAAGCCACCTACGCCCCGCCCTTCCTGAATGCACATCTGCTCCCTGCCTCTGGTTCCTCCCGCAGGGCCAGGCTTAGGCTCCTCGGGACCTCAGAAGGCCTTCCCGGAGGCCTGACTCCTGCAGCCACTGGTGTCCCCAGAGACCTGAGTCCAGGGCTGAGTACCAGCTGGCTTCTGCGGTGCTGGGCCGGGACCTGCTTTCTTACCAGGTGCAGCCTCTGTGCTTCCCTGTTGCTCAGCACTCAGCACATTTAGGGCTCTGGTGATGGTGTCTTTATCCCACGACCCTGCGAGGCTGAGGGCTGGCTTCCGGCGAAGTCCTGCTCTCCGGGTTGCTGGGGGGTTACGTGAGTTAGTGATAGCTTACACCCACCACTCAGTGAGCTTTACTGGAATGACGTTACCTATGTGGTAGGGACTGGATCCCATGCGACCGAAGAGCAAACAGGCTGACATGAAAAGCTCAGAATGAGAAATAGGAAACAATACAATCACTTTAATTTGCTACTCGTCACGTTGAAAAAAGTCATTACAGTACATCTGAAAACCCTTCGATGAGATGCCACGGATGGCATGTCCTGGGAACTGCTAAAAACGCCAACCGCGTGGTGGGGGCGCTGTCCAGAGCCGAGAAGCCTGGGTGCACCTCGGGAGAAGCCAGGCTCCTCTGTGATGAAAGCACCTGGTGGGGCGGGAAGGCGGGGGTGCAAAGCGCATGGATTCAGGTCGGGGCCCCGGCAGAGGTCACACTGAGACTGAAGCCGGCCTCGGGCCCTTGTACCAATCTGTGGAGGGCTGTGGGTCGCCACGTTTCCAGAGGCTAGGAATCGACATGTTAACCGTTGCCTGGGCAAGCCATCTCCGCCCTGTTCTGGCCCAGGGCCTGGAGGGGCCTTCCAGTTCCATGAGGAACAAGCACAACTCGGGAGGGAGGGGGAAGGGCCCAGGTCCAACCAAGGCTGCTCCCAGCCCTGAGGTCAGAATCGGGGTGAGGGCCAGGGTCCTGCGCTTATTTATTCACAGGTTTGCAGAGAAACAGGGCAGCTTCTGTCCTGCTAATCACCGTGGCTTTCACTGATGCCGGAGAAACCAGGCAGATCAAGCCCCTGGGAAGCCCAGGCCGGTTCTCTGGTGAAGCGTGACGCCTATTAGGCTCTGAACCTGGCTCGGAGCAGCCCCTGGGGGAGGGCTGTTGGGACTCTGCCTCCCAAGTTGATGGCTAGAGAACCAGCTCCCTGTAGTGGGTCTGAGCTAACCTGTGTACCAGGCCAGCGGAGGGCAAGCTCTGTTGGGTCAGCTGTCACTTGGCTGGCCAGTCGTCCACAGGCCACACTGTGGTCTGTGGCTCTCAAACAGGAAGTGGGGTGGGAAAACAAGAGTTCAGAGGTCACTTAGCTTACTACCGGCTGATGACCACAGTGCCCTGGTCTGAAGGCTCCTCCCAAGCCGACACTCAGCAGGTACTTCGTTTCAGGAAGTGTTATTACATGTTTGTTTTGGGCCGGGTGGTTGTAAATGTCCATGGGCACGGGAGGGAGAGATCCGGGTTGGCCACCGGGTTGGCGAGCCTCTCGGGCTTGCAGCTGGGCCTTCCCGCCCTCCCTGGGAGGGGCGCTATGAGAAGAGCTCCTCACAGATCCTGCGCGTGTCCTCGGGGGCCATCACGGTGTAACCCATGGTCCTCTGGTCTGTGAAGATCTCATGGTCGTTCCCACCCTGCGGAGACACGAAGCAGACACAGCCATTGCCTGGGGCCAGGGCTGCCAGAGGAAGGAGGGACCTGCCATTGGATGGGGCAGGGAGGGTTTCCTCGGTTACCTTGTTCCTCTGGAAACTAAGAGACAGACTCGCTGAGAAAGGGTGTCACCTTCTCCTGAACCGTGACTCAGCTGGGATGGGTAATTATGTTGGTGAACAAGCTCAAGGTGTTCTTGTGAAGACTGAAGGCTTATCTATCATCTAAAGAGGTAATATGCTAATTATCAGAGTAATGACCAATTTACATATTGGCATACCAGCAGGAGGCTGGTGTGCAGCATGGGGTGGGTGGCCAGAGCCTAGTTCCCCGGGGTCTGAGGAGAGTGCCTGACAGGAACCCGGACTGCAAAGAAGGAAGAGGAAGTGGCCATGGGGAGCCCTTCCAATCCCCCTGCACGGGCACCCTATCCCAGCCCCCACACCCCTGGGGGAACGGATGGACATCCTACCCCAGCCCCTGCACCTGGGGGGAGGGGGGAACGGGGAGGCTGATTGGACAGGAGAAGACCCAGCCTCGGGGGTAGCTGCAGTCCGAACCTCCGACTCCTGATCTCTTCTGCCAGGGATGCCCACAACAATAGCACGCCAGCAACCACCAGTCAGTGCCCCTGAGGCCTGCTGCTGGGCCCTCTCCACTGGAGCCAGGCACTCCTCTCCTCCCTCCAACTCCACACCTGGGTGGAAGCAGGTCTGAGCGGCTCCCCAGGGTCAGACCCTCCCCTGCCCCGACCCCGCCCCCCACCCCCAGCAGCAGCGCCATCTCTGCAGCAGAAGCACGCTGAATCTCGCTGGGGTGGAGCTAAACCTGCCCTCCTAGCCCGCCTGGCTCTCCCCTGGCCCAGTCCCCACCGGTTCCAGGAGATTGGAGCCCTGCCCCGAGCAGGTACAGCTGAGAAAGAGCCAGTACAATTTAAAGAATGGTGCCAAGTGGGAAGGTTTGACCGCTACTCCCCCTTTGGCCTCACTACCCCTCTAGTGCTCACCCTAACACCTCACCCCCCCCCCCCCTAAGGCCTGGGGAACCCTCTGCAAAGCTACCATAGCTACAGTCCCAGGAAACAATCATGCCCTCCTCCCCTAATCAGCACCTGCTACCTGGGAGGGTACCCGTGAGCTTAAAAATAACAACCCCTTCCCGTTTAGACATCACTTAATAATGAAACATTTCTAGGTTTATTAGCTCAGAACCTCCTCGTGACAACCTAGTGAGGTAGGCAGAGAAGAGATTACAATTCCCATGGTATATGCCTGTGTATTCAGAAACGAAGCTCAGAGAGGAAAAGTGTCAAGCCCAGTGGTTCCCAAGGTGCAGCACACGCCCCACGGGGGCAAAATTTGATTTTAAGTGGGGCAATTGGAGAATGAGTTAACAGTGAATTTTTTGCATTTCTTATGGTTCTAGGGGGCCTCATCTACAGCATATATAATAAATCCTATATAATAAAAGGCTAATATGCAAGTGACCAAATGATGGAATGACTGGTCACTATGATGTGTATTGACCACCAGGGGGCAGACACTCAATGCAGGAGCTGCCCCCTGGTGGTCAGTGTGCTCCCACAGGGGGAGCTCCACTCAGCTACAAGCAGGGCTCATGACTGGGGAGCACAGCTGCAGTGGTGGGAGCCTCTCCTGGTCCCTGGCAATGCTAAGGATGTCTGACTGATGCCTTAGGCCCACTAAGCCGTCAGCTGGACATCCTCCCAGGGCTCCCGGACTGCGAGAGGGCACAGGCCAGGCTGAGGGACCGTCCCCAAGTGCACGAATTTTGTGCACGGGGTCTCTAGTTCTTCTATAAACAAGCAGGCTCAGCAGATGACAGGATGCTCAGTGCCATCAACTTGTTCCACTGCACCTGGGCTTCTCTAAGAGCCACAGGAGGGGGGCAGGCCACAGCCTGAGCACCCTGTTCCCAGATTTCCTGGATGGACAAGCCTGTCTCTGAGCTGATGAGGCCACGTGCCACACATGACTATGGAGCACTCGCCATGTGGCAAGCAGACTGAGGAACTGAATTTGACTTTGATTCATTTAACTAGAAACAGCCCCATGCGGCTGTCTGAGCCAGGTGGCCTGGGTTAGATCCTGGTTCTACCACTGACAGGGGGGTTCTTTGGGCAACTCCCCACCTGGAAAGTGGGGAGTGGTGGCACCTCCCACAGCGCTGGGGGGAGTACCGATGAGACCATGGGACGGGTAAGGCCCGGAAAGCAATCTCTGTGGCAGTACCAGCAGCAGCCCCTGTTCGGCTGTCTACGCTCCAGGAGCTGAGGACACAGATCTGGGAGGACCTGACACGCTGCTTCGGGGGGAGGGGGGTGGGGTGCCATGACTGTGGGTCCCAGTCCCGCGGTCTCGGGTGATTGCATCGGGCTACCTGCCAAGTGCCGTGGGGGGACAGCTCCTGCTTTTCTTCTCGTGGAATTTCCTAATGTTTTCTCATAAAACTGGATAAGCAATCTCACTCCAAATCTTGAGCAAAATCATAGTTTTTCATATAATGAAAATAGTGCTGAGAAAAATGGTTTTTTCTCATAAAAATCTGTCAGAAAACCTGACATCCTTTGAAAGGGCTGACTGACCCATGAAATCACTCTGGCTTTCCCACCTGCTGATTAGTCCCCAAGCAGATGCTTTCCTAGGGAGGGGAGGGGCCGAGGCCGGGCCCAAGGTGTGCTGGGCAGACGGGCTCTGACCTTGCGCCATGAATGCCCTTCCCAGTGTGCCTGGGAGCCTGTGGGCATCTGGTCTCCCAGGGCCCTGTGTCTACTGCCTAAGCAAGCAGCTGTGGAACCACTTCTAGTAATTCCTCTGGTTTAAAAAAGCCAGACTTCTCTCAGGAATGGCCTGGCAGGTAAACACCACCACAGAGCACTATGTTCAGAGGGAAAACAAACTCCCGCAGTGTCCGTAAGAAGCCAACGTCACAGACTTAGGCGGGCAGTTAGTAGTCACCTGTCACCCAGCTGTTCCCTGCCTGCCCGGATGGTTTCAGAAACGGGATACAGGGGCGGCAACGAAGCCACAAAAGGACATGAGGGCTGCCCCCCAGCTCCCGACATGGGAAAGAGCTGGAGTGCGGAGAACAGAGGGGAAGGAAACCCGGAGTGACCAGGGAGGGGCCTCTGAGCAGAGACCTGGAGAGAGGGGACAAGCGTGTGACCGGCTCCCTGCGGGGAAGGCAGCTCAGCTTTCGGAACCTGCCAGGCCCCGGAGGGTCTGCAGACCATCATCAGGACCTGTGACCTGTGAAGCCACCAGAAAGTGGCACTCCAGGCCACAATGAGCCCGCCTACAGCTGGGTCTCTGGAGAACGGGGTGAGGACAGAAGCAGAGTGGAGTCGGGAGCCCCAGCCGCCAGCAGGGGTGCAGCTTGAGGCAGAGTGCCCGCTGAAGGACGGTGGGCTCACAGCTGTGCCTGCCCCTCCCTGGAGAGGCTGTCACACTGGGGGACAGATGTGTGCCTAATTTGCATGAGTCTCCCTGGTCCTGCTGGGGTGGCTAGGAGCTACTATGGATTCACCCACGGAAGCTGGGTCCAGAGCATCAAAACCTCCCCATCTGGGCTGGGCTGCTGGGTCCCTTTCATCTCCGCTTGCTTTCAGAGGGCAGCGAAGCATCTGTACCACAAACCCCAACCTCTACCACGCTCCTCTCCTGCCAGGGGCTGGCCTCTGCACAGTGGCTGCACAGAGCGTGCAAACCAGATTGGAGGGAGGCAGCAGCAGAGCCAAGCACTGAGCTGCCAGGGCCTCTCTGGAGCAGCGAGGCCTCAGACAGCGAAGCTCCCACACGACGGGCATGCGCACCGAGGCTCCCAGGTTCGGGCTGCAGAAGCTCAGCTTGCAGGACACACACACAACCGCGTCCTGAGAGAAGGTAAAGGGAGTGAAGGGGGAAGGGACGAATAACGGAGATCACATTCTTGTGAGAGTGAATGATGGGTCCACAGGAGACCTCAGCTCAGGGAAACTGCCCATGAATATTTATATCCTCCCCAGGCGGGCCAGGGGTGAAACGTAAGGCAGTATATGCTGTCCAGCAGGGGAGGGGCTGAGGCTCAGTCCCCATCGCACCCCAGTTTTGCAACACTTACATAAGTGAACCCCGATTATCCTGACACTGGAGACAAAGAGGAGATTAAGAGGAAGCTGACGCTCCTGCGGGCAGACAGACTCCCTGTCACCTACAGCTCACACTCCTGCTGCCCATGGGCGCTGACCTCAGGTCAGTTAACATCTGTCAAATGTCTGGTTGTGGTAGGCACAGAGCTGAGGGCTGTGCCCTCAACGAGTGCGGAGCAGGGCTTCTCCCGGCTGCAGGGGACAATCACTGTGTGTGTGTGTGTGTGTGTCTGTATAAGCACCTCAATAAAGTTGGGAAAGGAATAAAAGCTACTGGTCTAGAGGCCCAGGATGTCCTAAGAGCTGAGAGATGACAGCAAATGCTGCAAGATGCCCAGTGTCCGGGACCACTGCTGGTGGCCCACCAGGGCAGGCGTAGGAAATGGGAATTCGGGAGCATGCTGCTTGCTGGCAGCATGTGGCTGCTTTCTGTGTGTGACAGTGAACTGCAGCCCCTGGAATGCGAGGTAGAGCAGCTTGTGCCTGGCCATCTCCTCCCTGAGGCAAACCAGGCCTGCCCCGGTCCCTGAGCGGAACTCGGAGCTGGGTTTTCAGACCCTGGCTGCATGACTGGTGGGAAGGATGAGGGGCTTCAGAGCTGACAAGTACTCAGAAAAGCAAGGCCCAGGCCTCCTCCTTTACTCTGCTCTCTGGAGGTGCTCAAGGCAGGCGGCACCTTTGTGCGGCATCGGTCCCGTCAGAGGCTGTGTCGGGAGAGGACTCGCAGGCTGTCCTGAGCCCGGGGTGCTCGGCAGGGAAATAGCTTCTCCCTGACAGCTCTCAGCTCAGGTGCCACTTCCCTGGAAGCTGCAAAAACATTTGCTTTGATACACACAGAGAAAACGGCTTTCACAGTGTCTATCCCCGAATGTGAACAGCATTTAAAGCTGGTTTTTGACAGCTCTGTGCCTAAAGTTTTAAGAATCAACATGTTGTTAAAAGGCTTAGAGTGCTGGACTGTTCACTGCCATTTCCAGGAAACCACTGACAAGAGGATCAGAGCTGAGGGCAAAGAATGATGTGAGAGCGCTGACCAGTGCTCGTTTCAACAGCAAGAAGCTGAGATCTACAGCCGCCTCTCCTAGGGAACAGGTGAATGACTGCGCCCCCATGACAGAATGTTCTATAGCCATTAACATATAGTTTGCAGAGAAGACTCACTAACTTGGGGGAAATAAAATACGGTTTGAGAACAAAAGCAGGAAGTAAACAATGAACATGCAAGAGTCCCACACTGAGCTCCTATCTGCCGAGAGGAGAGCCTGAAGGCACATCAGAAGTGATAGGTGACTTATACTTTCTTCCCCTTCCTTTTCTCATTTTCTACAGTGAATGCATATTACTTGAGAATGAGGGGATAACCTCCATGGGATAATATCCATTTTTTTACCCTGGCCTGTGTGGCTCAGTGGCTGAGCATCAACCCATGAGCCAGGGGTCATGGTTCGATTCCGGTGAGGGCACATGCCTGGGTTTGCGGGCTCGATCACTATAGGGGGCATGCAGGAGGCAGCTGATGATGATTCTCTCTTATCATTGATGTTTCTATCTTTCCCTCTCCCTTCCTCTCTCTCAAATCAATCAAGACATTAAAAATAGTATCCATTTCTTTAAAGCAGGCAAGATTTAGGAAAACAGAACTGATGTGTGATAATGTAGCGGCTAAACAGAACAGGAAACACATTCACAAATGAAGAATTCCCAAAGGAAGTTACTATCCAACTTGCTCAAGAACCAGGGTGCATTGTGCAGTCCCACCTGGGGGCCTGGGAACACAGCAGAATGCCGTCCTCACAGAAAGGGGTTCTCTCCTGGCCGAGGGCTCTCTCCGCAGCCAGGAGGAGATGGCGAAGGACTGAAGAAGCCAGGGAGGACTGAAGAAGCTCCTAGCCATTCCTTAGATCTCAGGGTCCTTCATCAGCTACCTTCTCCCAAAGCCACTACTAAGGCACCGCTGCGTCCGGAGTGCTGGGCGCGGGATGTGATTAGACCTGGTTCTCTCTGTCATTAGGAAAAGGCTGGCTGCTCTGCCTCCTGAAAAGAACCGTGTTCCTGTGGGAATTAGAATTTCACTCGCTGGAGAGGGTTTGCTGACTGGAAAGCACACTCCTTGAAAGAGCAGGGCGTTTGTTCTGGTGCTCCCAGCTCGGGCAAGCTACTTACGCTTTCTGAACCCCAATTTCATAATTCTGAAAGGACACGAAACTGTGTATCCAGAAGTCCCTTTCATGTTGAAAGGCAGGGCCACTGGGATAGATCTCAGCTGAACAAACCAAGTATTCCAGAGGGGACCGGAGAGAGAAGGGATGAACTTCCTGTGCAGCATTTACGATGCACCTGTTGATGCAGCACGGCCCAGTACGCCTGATGGCAAGGTAACACCGAAGGGCACAGAGGGCGAGAGGAATTTAAAGGTGTTTCCGACACTCCTATACCCTGTGTGTGATGCTCAGGACTGATCCCTTACCTCCCAAATTCCAGACTCAAGAGACTGTCTCCTATCACTTAGAACCTAAATGAATGCCTCTGGGAGACAAAATACTGAGGAAAGAGAATGGCAAGGGCTCTGAAATGCAAAGAGGATTTGACAACAGCCCTGGGTCAGGTGTTCTGAGAGGCACTGGAGGAGGGCAATGTTTAATTCAAAAGCCAAACTGAAGCTCGCTGGGTTCTTACCTCCACTGAGGTGTCAGGTGTCCGAGCAGGAGGGGAGGGGGCCTTAATCACCCTAATCACCCCCTTTGGGAGGACAGAAGCATCACTCAGTTGGAGCTGGGCCGGTGGGGAATGCGTGGGTGAAGGGAAAAAAAGCCCATTTGTCCATTTCCTCCCTTCAAGCCCAAACCAAACAATGAAACCACAAAAACACTTCCATACTCACTGGCATGGTTTTGTCTCCAAAGAAATAAATGGTCTTATAGCCGTCATTTTCCACGTGTCCCAGGCAGTACCTCTTGTCCCATCCATGAGGAAAGACATCGATGCTGATCTGGCCGCCTGCCAAGGGGGAGGGGACACAGGCCGAGGTGAAAGGGAGGCTAACAACCTGTCACCGGAGCCGCTGCTTACACTCCTGCAGGGGTAGGCTCGAGAGATTCCTCCCACCTTCTGTGTTTTCCCAATGTCATCCCCCCTAAAACCTAAAAGTGGGACCCAGAGGACCCCTCAGAGCCAGGGGTGCACTGCATTTAGGTGGGTTTCAGAGAAGCATGCTGGGGGCCATGTGGTAAGAGCCCCATTCTGTGGTGCTCCTCTCCAGCTTCAACTCCTCAGCTCGGAGGCGGAGGATGCCTGGAAGTGGCTGCATACAGCTCGTCTTGCAGGACAATGAAAATCACAGGGGAGGTGATTTGCAGGCAGCTTTCACCGCAACAAAAACCCTTTCAACGCTGTGTCAGAACAATGTTCATCGCACAGTTCGAGAACACTTCAAAACCCACCATTCATCTATTATACATAGTCCCTCCCAGTCCGTCTCTCTACAACCCACACGTTCATTAGCGCTGGTAAGTGACAGGGCTTTGAGAAATGACTCATAGGCACTGACAGGGGAGACGGGCTTGCTTGAAGCATTTGACAGGCATATTCTACTAAAAAAACAAGCCTGAGGCCTGAGCGTGGGAAGGAGTCACATCAGCCACCAGAAACGGTCGTGTGCTGGTCACATCGTAGTGAACAAAGCCTGGTGAGCCTAGCCAAGGCCCCTTTCCTTTCTGGGCCTGTTTCTTGATTTGCAGAACTAACTGACCTGACGTCTAATTCGGTCTAATGTACCTAAGAGGCTCCCATCCCACCTCTGCTATGGAGCTCACTAACAGGCCTGCCTGCCCATAGGCGTGAGGGGAAGTTCTTACTCTTCATTAATATGCAAGATGCTCTTGTTTTTGACCAGGAGGAGAAATGGAGGGAGGGCTCCTGCTGGGTAAGAACTCAGAGCCCAGCCCACAGCTGGAAGCCATTACCTAGCAGGGCCAGTCCCTGCCTGGCCCATCACCCAGGAGAGTGGTTTCTCCTACAGATGGGCTGCTCCTAAGTCCTCGTGCCCACCTTCAAAGGCACTCCAACTTCAGGCATGCCCCCGCCCACCACACACACCCGGCAAAGTCTGAATACACAATACCTATGGAAAATGTGAGGCCTTTTCCTGCAAACTCTTTCTGCAGATCTGCTACAAATTTCTGTCGTATGTTTTCTTTCTGAGGAAAACAAGAAGACACCGGTTGTCCACTGTGTTGCACACGGTAATTGGGGCCACAAAGTGGCACCTCTGATCTGCCCAAACTCAGGGTGTCTCAGAAACACTCACTTTATCGAGTTCATAGAACTCAATGCGTTCTTCTTGGCTGCAGCTTCTTCCAATAGGGGACACATTTAACATCCCATTTCGGAACTCGATGAACGTACCCCTGGAGAGGAAGGGGACAGAGGCACATTATTCAATCTGGGCAACATTCTAGATGGATAGATGGACTGAAAAGCTGTGCAATTCTGAAGGCAGAGGCTGGTGTGACCCACACTCCACTGTGCGGGGCCTCCTGGCAGCCACGGGCCACATGTGGCTGAGAGTCTGGAAATTCGGCTCATCTGAACTGAGATTTCAAAGGTTTAGTAGGAAAAGGAATGTAATCAATAATTTATGTTTATGATCCTATCTAATAAGAGTAATATGCAAATTGACCGTCACTCCAACACATAAGATGGCTGACACATATGGTCAAAGATGGCTGTCCCCATGTGGACACAAGATGGCCACTATAAGATGGCCAACAAGGGAGGGCAGTTGAGAGAGATCAGGCCAGCAGGGGAGGGCAGTTAGGGGTGACCAGGCTGGCAGAGGAGAGAGGTTGGGGGCAACTGGGCCTGCAGGGAAGGGCAGTTGGAGGGGGATCCAGTCCTGTAGGGGAGAGCAGTTGTGGGAGACCAGGCCTGCAGGGAAGAGCAGTTAGGCATGATCAGGCTGGCAGAAGAGGGCAGTTAGGGGCAATCAGGCTGGCAGGGGAGCGGTTAGGGGGTGATCAGGCTGGCAGGGGAGTGGTTAGGGGGTGATCAGGCTGGCAGCAGAAGAAGTTAGGGGCAATCAGGAAGGCAGACAGGCGAGCAGTTAGGAGCCAGCAGTCCTGGATTATAGGATCAGGTAGGATCAGGCCTAAATGGGCAGCTGGACAACCCTTGAGGGGTCCCAGATCGGAGAGGGGGCAGGCTGGGCTGAGGGACACTCCCCCGTCCCCCATACACGAATTTTGTGTACCAGGCCTCTAGTGTTAAAATAATTATAGTTTGAATATATGGGACTGAATGCAACATTGAAATTAATTTCACTTGTTCCTTTGTTTTTTCTATTTTGATGTGGCTATAGAAAACCTAAACTCACATTTTATTCTGGCGTTGGGCAGAGTCTAAGTTAATAAAAACGATGACCAGCTCTCCAAGTTTCCTGAGGAGTTTGAAAATGTATGTCCCAGACAACTCTGCAGGGACCTCCTGAAGTCACTGCTTTACCAAACAACGAGGCCCAGGAAAAGGCTCTGAGGTCACCTCACCAACTCCCAGGGACTGAGGACACTTCACCCACTGGTGGGCTATTTCTGATGGGTTGATGTAACACAGAAAATGAGAACAGCCTGACCCTTTTGAAGTTACCTCAAATGAAGGGGTTTCTTAAAAAAACAACAACCACTTTCTTACTGTGTTTCCAGTTTAAATCTCAAAAAGAGTTTCTTAGAAACTCAAGTAACTGGTAAGCTATTTATTCTGACAAATGAGACCAAATTGTTTTGTGTACAGAAGTGTCTTCTGGTTCTAGCAGGGACGCCTGTGAGGCTGACTCATTCTTTCTGGACCCTCTGCTATCCCCGCCCCACAGCTCTGATGTCCAGCCAGCACCACCTGTAAATGCTGAGAGGACACAGGCTGCATGAGAGCAAGGACCCTGTCTAGCCTCAGCTGGGGCTATTGGCATCCGCTCTGGTTACCTCTGAAGGTCTTGTAAAGACCTCATGTTCCAGCTTATGCAGAAGCCATCTGCATAGTAGGAAGCAGTGAGTACTCACAAGAAGGTAAACACAGCACACTGCGACCCCAGCTCCTTTCCCCGCTGTGCCTAACTTGCACTACACCTGGAACATTTTCTCTAAAGCCCCCCACTCCGGGGGTCCTGGCGTCGGTGCAGATCAGCCATGTCCCCTACACCTTCCACATGTACAATGGGGGCGGGGGGACTGGTGACCATTCCCACGGCGACCCAGGGTCCTAAACTGTCAGAAAAAGAGCTCAATTAATTTCCCCAACTCAGGGACACAGTATTGCTCTATTCCCATGGCACAAAGGGAAGCTGACAGATCTTAGAAAGCCTTTTGTTCTAAAAATCAGGATTAAGGTGGTTTGCCTAGCATTCAACTCCACAATGAAGTCTTACTGCTACAGCTAGTCCTGCTGGGAAATGTGGGAGGCCGATCAGGCTACCTCTCAGTTCTGCCTCTTGAATTCAGCAACCATGTCACGCTAATTCAGAACTACTGCTCCGCACACGGATTTCTCCCAAGGGGACTCCTGTCTGAGGACAGGGTTCTGCTTGCCTTTTTTATCCTTCCTTAATGCTTAACGGAGAAACTGAGCTGGCCTGGGATGTAAGATATAGTCGCTTTTCATTATGGAGAATTGCTAATACACATACAAGTAGACAGAGCAGGATAACGAACACCCACGTGCCCTCACCCAGCTGCAAGCTGGGTCCACCCCGTCTCATCCTATGAGACCCTTTTGGAAAGAGAAGGTGCAGCAGAAGGTGCCCAAGTCAGTTTGGCTCAGTGGTTAGAGCATCAGCCTGCAGAATTCTGGTCAAGGGCACGTACCTCGGTTGCAGGTTCCATCCCTGGCCCAGGTCGGGGAGTGTGCGGGAGGCAACCAATCCATGTGTCTCTCTCACATTGATGTTTCTCTCCCCTCTCTTCCACTCTTTCTAAAAATCAATGGAAAAAATATCCCCAGGTGAGGAGTAACCAAAGTGCAGAATTGCTCTGAAGTTTAAATGCCATTTAAAAAATGTTTCTCACGCCGAAACTGGTTTGGCTCAATGGATAGAGCGTCGGCTTGGGGACTGAAAGGTCGCGGGTTCGATTCCGGTCAAGGGCATGTATGTACCTTGGCTGCGGGCACATCTCCAGTAGGGGGTGTGCAAGAGGCAGCTGATCGATGACTCTCTCTCATAGATGTTTCTAACTCTCTCTCTCCCTTCCTCTCTGTACAAAAATCAATAAAATATATTAATAAATAAATAAATAAAAATAAATAAAAAATGTTTCTCACATGGAGACTACACAGTATGTTATTAAATAAGGACTGGGTTACCAGAGAAATCAAGGAAGAAATTAAAAACATCCTGGCAACAAATGACAATGAAAACACAACAATCCAAAATCTATGGGACACAGCAAAAGCAGTTTTGAGAGGGAAGTTCATGTCCCTACAAACCTATTGCAAAAAACAAGAAAAAATGGTAACAAATTATCTAACTACAACTCAAAGAGTTAGAAAAAGAGCAATAAGAAAAGCCCACTGTAAGCAGAAGGAAGGAAATAACAAAAATCAGAGAGGAGATAAACGACATAGAGACCAAAAAAACAATACATAAGATCAACAAAACCAAGAGCTGGTACTTTGAAAGGATAAACAAGATAGATGAACCTCTAGCCAGGCTAACCAAGAAACAAAGAGAGAGGACTCAAACAAAATCAGAAACGAAAGAGGTGAAATAACAACAGACCCTGCCGAAATACAAAGGATTGTTACAAAATACTACGAACAACTATATCCCAACAAACTGAACAACCTGGAGGAAATGGATATATTCCTAGAAAAATACAAACTTTCAAAATTCAATCAGGAAGAACCGAAAATCTCAATAGACCAGTGACTTGGGAAGAAATTGAAACAGTCATCAAAAAGCTTCCAGCAAACAAAAGCCCAGGGCCAGATGGCTTCACAGGAGAGTTTTACCAAACATTCAAGGAAGAACTAAAACCTATCCTCCTCAGAATATTCCAAATAATTCAAGAGGAAGGAACACTTCCAAACTCCTTCTATGAAGCCAGCATCACCCTAATACCAAAACCAGATAAAGACAACTCAATGAAAGAGAATTACAGGCCAACATCCCTCATGAACATAAGATGCCAAAATCCTCAACAAAATTCTAGCAAATCGGCTCCAGCAGAATAACACAAAGATCATACACCATGACCAAGTAGGATTTATTCCAGGAATGCAAGGATGGTACAATATCTGCAAATCAATAAACGTGATACATCACATAAACAAAATGAAAGATAAAAATCATATAGTCATATCAATTGATGCAGAAAAAGCATTTGATAAAATCCAACACCCTTTCCTGATAAAAACTCTCAACAAGGTGGGAGTACAAGGATCATACCTCAACATAATAAAAGCTATATATGATAAACCCACAGCCAACATCATACTCAATGGGCAAAAACTAAAACCATTTCCTCTAAGAACAGGAACAAGACAGGGATGCCCACTATCGCCACTCCTGTTTGACATAGTACTGGAAGTACTAGCCATTGCAATTAGACAAGAAAAGGAAATAAAAGGCATCCAAATTGGAAAAGAAGAAGTAAAGTTATCCTTATTTGTAGATGACATGATATTGTACATAAAAAACCCAAAAGACTCCATTAAAAAACTAATTGACTTAATAAATGAATTTGGCAATGTAGCAGGATACAAAATTAACACCAAGAAATCCATGACATTTCTATACACCAACAGTGAAACTTCAGAAACAGAGACTAAAAAAACAATTCCATTTACCATCGCACCAAAAAAATTAAGATACCTAGGAATAAATTTAACTAAGGAAGTAAAGGACCTATTTGCGGAAAACTACACGACACTGAAAAAAGAGATAGAGGAAGAACATACCATGTTCATGGATTGGTAGAATCAACATCATCAAAATGTCCATACTTCCTAAAGCAATCTATAGGTTCAATGCACTCCCCATTAAAATACCAATGGCATATTTCACTGACCTAGAAAGTACTCTCCAAAAGTTCATTTAGAACAATAAAAGACCCCAAATAGCCACAGCAATCCTGAGAAAGAAGAGTAAAGTAAGAGGGATCTCAATACCAGACTTCAAGCTGTACTACAAAGCCACTGTTCTCAAAACAGCCTGGTACTGGCACAAGAACAGACATATAGATCAATGGAATCGAATCGAGAACCCAATCAACCCAAATCACTATGCTCAATTAATATTTGACAAAGGAGGCACGAATATACAATGGAGTCAAGACAGTCTCTTCAATAAATGGTGTTGGGAAAATTGGACAGATACATGCAAAAGAATGAAACTAGATCACTAACTTACACCATACACAAAAATAACTCAAAATGGATGCAGGACTTAAACATCAGATGGGAAACCATAAAAATACTAGAAGCATCCACAGGCAGCAAAATCTCAGGCATATGCCAAAAGAACTTCTTCACTGATACTGCTCCTAGGGCAATGGAAGCTAAAGAGAAAATAAACAAATGGGACTACATCAAAATAAAAAGCTTTTTTACAGCAAAAGAAACCATCAACAAAACAACAAGAAATACCACTGTGTGGGAGAACATATTTGCAAATGTTACCACTGATAAAAGTTTAAAAAATATATATATTTTATTGATTTTGTACAGAGAAGAAGTGAAAGAGATAGAGAGTTAGAAACATCGATGTGAGAGTGACCGATCAGCTGCCTCTTGCACACCCCCTACTAAGGATATGCCCGCAACTAAGGTACATGCCCTTGACCAGAATCGAACCCGGGTCCCTTCAGTCCCCAAGCTGACGCTCTATCCATTGAGCCAAACCGGTCTTGGCAACCACTGATAAAAGTTTAATCTCCAACATCTACAGACAGCTTATACAACTAAATAAAAGGAAGATGAATGATCCAATTAAAAAATGAGCAATAGACATAAATAGAATATTCTCAAAAGAAGATAGAAGGAAGGCCAAAAGGCACATAAAAACATGCTCAAAGTCACTAATTATCTGAGAGATGCAAATCAAAACAACAATTCGGTACCATCTCACACCTGTCAGAATGGCCAACATCAACAAATCAACAAACGACAAGTGTTGGCGAGGTTGCGGAGAAAAAGGAACCCTCGTGCACTGCTGGTGGGAATGCAGACTGGTGCAACTACTGTGGAGAACAGTGTGGAGTTTCCCAAAAAACTGAAAATGGATCTCCCATTTGACCCAGTAATCCCATTCCTAGGAATATATCCCAAGAAACTAGAAACATCAACCAGAAAGGATATATGCACCCCTATGTTCATAGCAGCACAATCTACAATAGCTAGAAACTGGAAACAGCCTAGGTGCTCATCAGCAGATGATTGGATCCAAAAACTATGGTACATCTACACAATGGAATACTATGCTGCCATAAAAAAGAAGGAATTCTCATCATTTGCAGCAACCTGGATAGAACTAGAGAACATCATGCTGAGTGAAATAAGCCAGTCAATGAAAGAGAAATACCACATGGCCTCACTCATTTATGGATATTAAAAAACATTATAAACTGACAAACCAAAAGATAGATATAAAGACAGTAAAGCAACAAGCAGACTGTAAAATTACAGCGGGGAGAGTAGGGAGATCTGGGGGAGATAAGAGATCAACCGAAGGACTTGTATATATGCATATAAGTACAACCAATGGACACAAAACTCTGGGGAGGGAGGGTATGTATGGGGGGGGGGCAATGTTAAAATATGTACACAGATAATAATTTAATAAATAAAAAAAATAGAAAAAAAAACTTAAAAAACAAAACAAAACAAAAAAAACTATGGTACATCTACACAATGGAATACTATGCTGCCATAAAAAAGAAGGAATTCTCATCATTTGCAGCAACCTGGATGGAATTGGAGAACATCATGCTGAGTGAAATAAGCCAGTCAATGAAAGAGAAACACCACATGACCTCACTCATTTATGGATAATAAAGAACATTATAAACTGATGAACCAAAAGATAGATATAGAGACAGTAAAACAACAAGCAGACTGTCAAATTACAGCGGGGAGGGTAGGGAGATCTGGGGGAGATAATAGATCAACCGAAGGACTTGTATACATGCATATAAGTACAACCAATGGACACAAAACTCTGGGGAGGGAGGATATGTACTGGAGGGGGGGACAATGTTAAAATATGTACACAGATAATAATTTAATAAAAAATGTAAAAGAGAAAAAAAATGCGATCAAATAAAAAAATTGCTGAAATTAAATAAATAAATAAATAAATAAATAAAATAAAAAATGTTTCTCCCTCTGATCATTAAGATGTTACATATAAAGTGCAGAACACTAAGAAAATGAAAAGTATTTCGAAGAAACCACCTGTACCTTCTCCACCATGATACAGCCGCTGTTAACAAGTTTTCATTTCCTGCCAATCTTTTAACTGTAGGCATGTATGTACATTTTTGTTATTTGCCCAGCCAGTGTGGCTCAGTGGTTGAGCACTGACCTATAAACCAGAAGGTCACAGTTCATTTCCCAGTCAGGGCACATGCCAGCTTGATCACCAGTGTGGGGAGTGTGATCCCCAGTGTGGGGTGTGCCAAAGGCAGCCGATCAATGATTCTCTCTCATCATTGATGTTTTTCTCTCCCTCTCCCTCTTCCTTCCTCTCTGAAAACAATATTTAAAAGTAAAAATAAATAAATAAATAAGTAAAAATAGAAATTGAGAACAGAATCCAAGAGGTAGGTCCCTAAATCCAATGCCTACAGAAGTCAGAGATGGGAGAAGTGGTCTGTGAAAGACTGGGGGTGGGGGCAGGGGAGCCTGCTATGTGGGCACCCAGTTGTCGGGTCTTCAGTTGCAACAAAAGCCTGAAATCCAGACATTCCAAAATGTGAAGTCAGACTTTTAGATGATCGCAGTTAATTCAGGTCTGGTTTCACACCGAGGGCCAAGCAAACCTGGCTGTGTGGGATTTGGTCTGTGGGCCTCCAGTTTGAGACGGCCCGGCCTGGGGTTTATGCTGCTTTTCCACACTGCTGACTCACAGGCATTTCCCCTACCCGGGGCCTCTGAAAGCATGTTGTTTTCAATTCCCATCAAGAGGACGTGCCATCATTTACATGCTCATTCTCCTATCCCTGGCTTTACAGAGGGTTCCAGGGGTTCTTTATTAAGCGCTGGGCTTTGGACTTGAAAGAGCACCAACCCACCCAATGAGATCCCTCCGCATTCCCTGGCCTCTGCTAAAAGCAAACTCACCTCTTCTTCGGGAGCTGGATTTTCGCAATGTAGCTCAGACAGTAGTTGATTAAGTCTTGGATTAGGGCCTCCCCCAAGTGCCCCTGAATACTCTAGGATAAAGACGACACCGGAGTTACTTGATCAGTGGGAGGCACTTTTAAGACGATCTTCAGCCACTGTCAGTCCAGGGCCACACGGGCTGATGTGGCAGGGCGGATGGTGCCTCCACCACCTTTTCCCTTCTTTCCCTTTGTTCTCTGGTTGTGACCGTAAGGCAAACCGCTCAGTCAAAAAGCATTTTTTACTTCATAAGTCAAGACTTTGTATTCATTATCTTTTAAATGCTTCACGGAAGGCCCACAAGCTTATTGGTGCTGCTTTTATTCAATCAAATTACACAAAATATATTTGTTTCACAGGCTTTCTCAGATATCATATTTGAACAAAATGATCTTAATACTGTCAAGAGTATTAAGTACATAGTACTTCTTAATATGCTTATAGTGACACTGCTTGTCCCAGCCTCTGCTATCATAACAGAAATATTAGATTAAGTGTCCTTAAAAAACTGTTATAAAAAATAGATAACAATTTGGAATATGTAATAGTTCCATGATTCAACATTCCAAATGTAAAAAAATACAGGGTGAAGACTTTTTCCCACCCTGTTCCTCAGCTCCCAAATATCCCTCCCCAGAGCTGGCCAGGTCAAATACTTTTCTGGAAAACATTTCACTAGTAGTAAACAGCAGTTCAGTAGTTGGATACTCAAGAACCTACCTGTTTACACAAGAATTTCCCATCTTTATATGCCACCAAGCCATTTTCTGGAAACACATAATCATATTTTTCAATCACTGCAACCAAAACAAAAGAAAACTCAGAATGCAATGAATGGCAACTTGTGTTTCTATGTCTTAACATGTATCACCAATAAAACTGCTGAACTCCAGTATGAACTCTGAGAGACTACCTCATCTTCACAGACTGGGAGAGTGAGAAAGAACTCGTTAAGTTTATTTATTTTTAAGGCTCTTCATTACATATTTAAAATATGATCACTAGGCTAGAGATGGGAGACTCGATGATAGGCCATTTCATGCCTCTGCTTTCAGCCTGCCTGTCTGTAAAGGAAAATGGAAGCCAATGACGGTTTCCAAACCTCCTGTGAATCAGCATCACAAACACGATGAAACTGTGCAGACTTCTAGGCTCTGCTTTCTGAATCACTCTGCAGGCGCCAGGCTAAAAATCAGATTTAAAAAAAAAAAAGCTCTTTAGCTGATTCTTATATGTAGTTAGATTTGGAGACTACACACCCAAATCGAAATGAATTCTCATACGTTAAGTGCTGTTAAAATGTGGATTTCCGGGCTCTGTGCTGGGGGGTATTTTAATGAACTCCCCAGGTGACTCTGACACAGGTGGGTCCTCACTTCCTTTTAGCTTGTGAATGTTTTGATTCTGTTGTTTTGACTCACTAAAAAGTACGGGCACTGTCCTACACTGACACAGAACCTCTGAGCCCGTGGGTAAATATTAAATATATGGCTAGAGGCAGAGAGGGCAATCGGGACCAGGTAGCACAGTTTCCAGGCTTAAAGTGCCTTACTGTGTTGTTTAGCGTTTCTAAGCAGAGCACCTAGAAAGAAAATTAAGGCAAAAGGAACAGAGTTTTAAAAGGAACACAGAGATTGCTCTCTATTGACCCAGGAAACACAGCCTGCTCAGATTTGGACGGTAAGGCATTACATCTAGAACAGTGGTTCCCAGCTGGGGGTGACTTTGCCTCTAGAGGACATTTGGGAATGTCTGGGGGCATTTAGATTGTTACACTGGGGGTGAGGCCAGGGACCCTGCTAAACATCTGCAGTGCACAGGACAGCCCTATGACAGAGAACTATCTGGGCCTAATATATCAAATCGAGTGATATATTAGAATTTAGCTTTTATGAAATTTAGTTATGAAATTAGCTCTTCTTAAGAGTCACAGCTGCACTGGAATGTATTCATGTCATGGGGCCTGCAGGCCTGCCTGTAAAGCAAGTTTCAAAATGCATATATATCTGCTTAAGATAACAGAGAAGGGCCTGAAGGGGAGGCTCAGTTGGTTGGAATGTCATCCTGTAAATCAAAAGATTTTGGGTTCAATTCCTGGTCAGGGCACATGCCTAAGTTTCGAGTCTGATTCCAGTCAGGGCATGTATGGGAGGCAAGCAATCGATGTTTCTCTCTCACATCCATGTTTCTCTCTCACTCTTTCTCTCTTTCTCTCTCTCTCTCCATTCATCACTCTAAAATCAATTAAATAAGAGATAACAGAAGAATGTAACCTGTTAAGCATGAAATGTACAACTCTATTCTTTTCTTTCTGCTCTTAAGATAATGTCACTGATTCCAACCCCAAGATGTCTTACAGACCTCCCCTGTTGAAGACCTGGTCAAGATGCCACCAGAAGCTTATTAAGAGTGCTGAAGCTTGTGTAAGAACTGACCATTAACACAGCCCCCTACCCTGGACTCTTTTTTTTTATTTAATATTTTTATTGATTTTTTACAGAGAGGAAGAGAGAGGGAGAGTTAGAAACATCGATGAGAGAGAAACATTGATCAGCTGCCTCCTGCACACTCTCTACTGGGGATGTGCCCACAACCAAGGTACATGCCCTTGACTGGAATCAAACCTGGGACCCTTGAGTTCGCAGGCCAACACTCTATCCCACTGAGCCAAATCGGTTTTGGCCACCCTGGACTCTTTACTCACAATTACTCATGATTTCTGCTCTATAAAACCTCTTGTCTGTAAACCATCGGGAATTCAGGTTTTCTGGCACAAGCCGCCTGGTCCCCCTGTGTAGTGCTATACAATAAACACCAATTTCTTTCACTGCACCCACATCAGAGTAATTGGCTATCTGAGTGGATGGAACTCTGCTTGGTTACAAAAACATCAACAGTGATGAAAAGGATGGTCAATTCATCTACCTTTCCACCCACTCTTTCTTATAGGCCAGACGGCCTGGAGACCCTGGGACTACGAGATGAATAATCCACTGTCCTAGTCTTCAAGACAAATTTATAACCAGACACTTTCCAATAATTGAGAGTGCTACAGCACCAGGCTGGCATTAGCAGCTCTGAACCATAATTCCCAGCCTGTAGACCTACTGAGTCAGAATCTCCAGTGAAAGCCCGTAAGAATCGCCAGCTTCCTGGGGTCCTGTGCTGGGGATTATGGTTCAGGAGAGGAGTCTGGTTGACTCATGTCTAAGGGAACTTTGGGGGACACAGAGTTAGGGCAACAGAGAGGAAGCCCCTAGACCCAGATGAATCTACTCATGTATCTGAGTACCAAGTGCTCCATCAGCAACTCCAGAAACTTATTTACCTGAAGAAAAACTGGGGAAAACAAAGACAGAGAACATGTTTCCCCAAACAAGGAAACAGGGATGAGGGTTCAGGACTAGTTATGTTACTCCATGGCTACGGGTATCAATATCGTCATAGAAGTTACTCTTTTACCAAACTGTAATTAGCAATGTATAACTCACCATCATTTCCCAGCTGCTCCTGCACTTTCTCCAAGTCCGAGCCGCCTACCACCCCGATTTTGACCTTCTGCCTCAATTTTTGTAGAAAGTCATCCATTTCTTTGGTAATTTTCTGCATTTCACAAAGGAAGATACAAGTTATGAGCCATAAAATACTCAGGAGACTAAAATTTGAAATAATAGAAACCTTACTTGCATACATGCCAATTTCCTTCCTAGGTATGTAGACAAGTCCAAATATGACAGCTATAATTTGGAGACATCAACTTTATACCAGAAAAAACTTGTTAAACTTTACTCATTTAAAACACACGCTATATTAACAGCTGTTGTGTACTGTTCCAGCTATTTTCTATGCATTTATATACTTGGCTACATGCACATACATATAGAAATAGGTCTCATTTTTTAGAAACACAAGTGGACTCAATCCACATCTTTTGCAGTGACTTGTGTTTTCATGTGATGCTCATTCCATGCCACACACAGATGCAGTATTTCCTTTCAAATGCTATGTTTATGGATTTAGGTTGTCGACTTTAAAACAAAATAACATAATCAGATTAAAGGGGAAGTTTGGATTTGGTTTATTATAATTATACAAAACAAAACAAAACAAAAAAACCTAAAAGATAACTAGATTTTTTTAGTCTTTTCTACAAAAAATGCTCCTATCTATAAAGAGTGGTTTCAATGGTAAGAGTTTATTAACACAAATCATAATGAATTTTTAAAAGTCTTATATCACCTGGCCAGTTCGGCTCAGTGACTGAGTATTGACCTATGAACCAGGAAATCACAGTTTGATATTCAGTCAGGATACATGCACAGAGTGAGGGCTCAATCTCCTGTGTGGGGCATGCAAGAGGCAGCTGATCAACGATTCTTTCTCATCAATGCTGTCTCTTTCTCTCCCTCTCTGAAATCAATAAAAACACTTTAAAAAAATGTCTTATATCATTGCTTTTAGAAATCTTAATTATACATGTATGAGGCACGGTAGTAAGAAGCTAGGAAAATTCCTTGCCAAGTGTAACAAGGGAAACTGAGACAAAATAATTAAACAAGGCCATTGATATGAGCAATGAATCACAAGGTTTTATCTTCTCTAACCAAGGACACTTAAGAACAAATGGTTTACACATTCCAGACTATCCTGGGGGCAGACTGGCCTCAGTCCTGATCCCTCTTCTATGACATTTCTAAAACATGAAACTAACCGGGAAATAATCCTGACTCCTTTATACCACATTTTGATGAATCAACATATTGAAGGACACACCTGGGAAACTAACAAATATTCTGTTAAGACCGGCCCCTAAAGATTCCCATCCAGCAAAGAAAGATAAAAAGTCTCAAGACAAGGGACCCCTGGTGCCCTCTCCCTACAGCATGCCCCTGCCTTTCTCTCCCTTTGGCATGTATCTCTGCTCTTTCTCCTAAATTGTAAAGGTGCCCGCAAGACTGCAAATAGGGAGCAGTGGGCAGTGGCAGTCCACAGGCTCGCCCCCTGAATCTGTGTCCAAGGCCCCATTTTCTCTGACTTCCCAGTGAGCTCACAGCAGCCCCACCTTGATTCACTTCTGTTGTGGCTTTTACTTCTTAGTGAGTTCCTGCAGCCCAGCGGGGCCCATTCTTTCCTAGAACATTTTTAAAAGCCGAAGCAGCCCTCTCTCCTGTTGCCTCTTTTCTCCTAAGCCCTTCCTGTTTCTCTGTCCCAGCTTTAATAAACATACTCTCAAAATCACTTGGACGCATTTGTTAAACCTTTCCGGCATGAAATCAAGAATCCACACACTACTGGCCATCCCAGGAGACCCACTCCAAACCCAGTCCCGTCCAGTAACACTTACACGGAATATCTTTCAAGCATAGTTACCAGAAATTAAAAACAAACCACTTAAGTCAACTTCAGTACATAAACATTTACAGTTAAATCCTCTTTTTCTTAAAACAATTTTTATAGTACATACATATGACTAATCAAATAGAAGGGCTTGAATGGAGTGCAATCTTTTTTCCATCTTCCAAGGGAATCTTGACCTAGCAGACAAAAATCTAGAACTGCAATAGCAGCATCGATGAGTCAATAGCCATGAAAGGAGTCCCTGAGGTCCCCAAGTGGATCGCTCCATCTTGACGTCAGAATGGGAGGAAGTGGGGAAAACTCCTTTGATTGCAAAATATTAAACATGCAATACTAATAACAGCAACATCAATACTTCCATCTTCAAACAGAAGCCTTGTACACACTAATGAGCTAAATGGTATTGTGGTCAACCATCAGACCTGTTCTGCAATGTGAATGGGTTGTAAAAGGTGCCTTTTCACTTCCAAGTGGCAGCCAGTATTTTTAACAGGAAATAAGATAAAGCTGCTTGTGACCACAACAGAATATCTAAACCATATCCAACTGCAGGACAGATCTAAAATCCTATCTAATAGAAGAGTAATATGCAAATCAACCAGCATTCTACTATACCCACAAGCCATGCCCATCAGCCAATTAGGAGAAAGTATGCAAATTAACCAAACCAAGATGGCTGCTGCCACAGAGAACAGGAGGGAGGCTTGGGTTTTCCTGGCCAGCCCAGGCCTCCACTTAAGGCTACAAAGTTTCAATTATAGAACATAAATAAATGCCAACAAAAATGGCTGCCACCACAGAGGGAGAAGAAGGCTTGGCTCCACTCCAGGCAACAAAGTTTCAATTGTATAAGATAAATAAATCCCAGATACCAGGGCCTCCACTTGGATCACTGGGGGGTGTGCCAGCCTGCAAATCACCACAGGCCCCTTGCCCAGGCTACCCCACACCCTAAGGGAACCCCAACCCTGATCCGGGACACCCTTCAGGGAAAATCAGCTGGCCCCCACCCATGCACCAGGACTCTATCCAATCTAATAAAAGAGTAATATGCAGATTGACCATCACTCCAACACACAAGATGGCTTTCCCCATGTGGTCAAAGATCCTGCCCCCATGTGGACACAAGATGACCACCACAAGATGGCCAGCAGGGGAGAGCAGTTAGGAGGGACCAGGCCTGCAAGGGAGGGCATCTGGGGACGACCAGGCCAGCAGGGGAGGGCAGTTGGAGGCCATCAGGCCAGCAGGGGAGGGCAGTTGGGGGGTGATATCCAGCCACCAGTGGAGGGTAGTTGGGGGCAATTAGGCAAGCAGGGGAGCGGTTAGGAGGCTATCAGGTTGGCAGGCAGAAGCGGTAGGGGCAATCAGACAGGCAGGCAGGTGAGCGGTTAGGAGCAAGCAGACCTGGATTGTGAGAGGAATGTCTGACTGCCAGTTTAAAGGGCCTAAACCAGCAGTTGGACATCGCTCAAGGGGTCCCAGATTGGAGAGGTGCAGGCTGGGATGAGGGACACCCCTTCCCCCCTACATGAATTTCGTGTATCTTTATATCTACTGTGTTTCCCCGAAAATAAGACATCCTCCAAAAATAGAACTTAGCGCATGGAAAAATAAGACATCCCCTGAAAATAAGATCTAGCGCATCTTTGGGAGCAAAAATTAATATAAGACACTGTCTTATTTTTGGGGAAATGGTATATATCTATATCTATCTATATATGTATATATATATTAGAGGCCCGGTGCATGAATTCGTGCATTTGTGGGGTCTGGCCAGCCTGGCCAGGGGGAGGGACATGGGAGGTTGGCTAGCCTGCCTGCTGCCTCCTGGTCTAGGGGACAATTTGCATATTAGCCTTTTATTATATAGGATATACACTGAGTGGCCAGATTATTATGCATTCGGAGATCATAATAATCTAGCTTCTCACTGTATGTATATGTATGTGTGTGTGTGTGTATCTCTTATATAATAAAAGGCTAATCTGCAAATTGATCGAATGGCAGAACGATCGGTCCCTATGATGCACACCAATCACCAGGGGGCGGACACTCAATGCAGGGGCTGCCCCCTGGTGGTCAGTGTGCTGCTCAGTCAGAAGCCGGGCTCACAGCTTGTGAGCACAGCAGCAGTGGAGGGAGCCTCTCCTGTTTTCTGTGGCAGTCCTAAGGACCCCTTGGGGGATGTCCTACTGCCGGTTTAGGCCTGCTACCCATGGGGAGCAGCATGGGGAGTGGCCTAAGCTGGCAGTTGGACATCCCTTGAGGGTCTCAAACTGCGAGAGGGTGCAGGCTGGGCTGAGGGATGCCCCGACCCCCAGTGAATGAATGTCGTGCACCAGGCCTCTAATATATATATATATATATATATATATATATATATATATATATATATATATATATATATATATATATTAAAACACCTATCTAATAAAAAGAGTAATATGCAAATTAACTACCACTCAGCTACACTCACTAACCATGCCCACTAGCCAATCAAGATTGAATATGCAAATTAACCACAAACAAGATGGCTGCAGCCACTGAGAGCAGGAGGGAGGTTTGGGTTTCCCCAGCAATGGAGGGAGCCAAGTTTTCCACACACCCAGGCCGACCCAGGCCTCCGCTTAAGGCTTCAAAGTTTCAATGATAGAAGTTAAATAAATGCCAACAGAAATGACAGCAGCCATGGAGCTGGAGAGAACAGGAGTCTAGGGTTGCCCCTGGCTATAAGGAAGCCAAGCTTTCCACACACTTTGGCCAGACCAGACCTCCACTTAAGACTACAAAGTTTCAATTATAGAACATAAATAAATGCCAACAAAAATGGCTGCCACCACAGAGGGAGAAGGCTTGGCTCCACTCCAGGCAACAAAGTTTCAATTGTATAAGATAAATAAATCCCAGATACCAGGGCCTCCACTTGGATCACTGGGGGGTGTGGCCAGCCTGCAAACCACCACAGGCCCCTAGCCCAGGCTACCCCACAACCCCAAGGAAACCCCCACCCTGATCTGGGACACCCTTCAGGGAAAATCAGCTGGCCCCCCCACCTCTATCCTATCTAATAAAAGAATAATATGCAGATTGACCATCACTCCAACACACAAGATGGCTTTCCCCATGTGGTCATAGATCCTGCCCCCATGTGGACATAAGATGACCACCACAAGATGGCCAGCAGGGGAGGGCAGTTGGGAGGGACCAGGCCTATAAGGGAGGGCAGTTGGGGCGATAAAGCCTGCAGGGGAGGGCAGTTAGGGGTGACCAGGCTGGCAGAGGAGGGAAGTTGGGGGCAAACAGGCTGGCAGGGGAGCAGTTAGACATCAATCAGGCTGGCAGAGGAGTGGTTAGACGTAGGGGTGTCGAACTCAATCAGAGAAGGGGCCAAAATCTAAAATCCAGCCTAAATCGCGGGCCGAATGGTTTACTGAACAGTCATAAACTGTCATTGTGATGGAAACGCAGTGGAGTGCAGTGATGACAGCGCGGTGCGGGCCACATTGCAAGGCCTGGAGGGACGGATTTGGCCCGCGGGCCTTGTGTTTGACACATGTGGGTTAGAGGGTGATCAGGCTGGCAGGCAGAAGCAGTTAGGGGCAATCAGGAAGGTAGGCAGGCGAGCAGGTGCGAGCCAACAATCCTGGATTGTGAGAGGGATGTCCAACTGCCCATTTAGACCTGGTGGGATCGGGTCTAAACGAGCATTTGGACATCCCTCAAGGGGTCCCAGACTGGAGACAGTGCTGGCTGGGCTGAGGGAACCCCGGGCCCCCCACCCTCCTCGTGCACAAATTTTGTGCACCAGGCCTCTAGTGTGTGTGTGTCTCTGTGTGTGTGTATTTAAATATATTTTTACTGATTTCAGAGAGGAAGGGAGGAGAGATAGAAACACCAATGATGAGACAATCTTTGATCGGATGCCTCCTGCACACCACTGGAGTTCGAGCCCTCCAACCTGACCAGAATTGAACCCAGAACACTTCAGTTCTCAGGCCAGCACTCTATCTACTGAGCCAAACCAGGTAGGGCAGGGGCAGACCTTTACAGCAAAATTGTTGTGATGTTACCAAATAATGCTGTGTTGCTAATTACAAGGAACTCATTTTTTTTTTTTTTAATATTTTATTGATTTTTGTACAGAGAGGAAGGGAGAGAGAGAGAGAGTTAGAAACATCGATGAGAGAGAGTCATCGATCAGCTGCCTCTTGCACACCCCCTACTGGGGATATGCCCGCAACCAAGATACATGCCCTTGATCAGAATCGAACCCAGTACCCTTCAGTCCCCAAGCCGATGCTCTATCCACTGAACCAAACTGGTTTCGGCACAAGGAACTCTTAATCAATCACCCTAGACCAGTGGTTGGCAAACTGCGGCTTGCGAGCCACATGTGGCTCTTTGGCCCCTTGAGTGTGGCTCTTCCACAAAATGTCACTGTCTGGTCGAGTCTATTTTGAAGAAGGGGCATTAGAAAAAGTTTAAGTTAAAAAAATTTGGCTCTCAAAAGAAATTTCAATCATTGTACCATTGATATTTGGCTCTGTTGACTAATGAGTTTGCCGACCACTGCCCTAGACAAAATAAAACACAGAACAAGTTCCAAAAGCTTGAAGTGGAAAAAATGTTAAAAACTCACCTTCTGGGGGAAAAAAAATTATAAAAGATTCTTTTGGGACAATTAAAAATTATAAAAGACTCTTTTGGGAACCATTGACCACAATGAGCCATTGCCTGTTTTTCTGGAAGGTCTTACTGGAACACAGCCACATCTACGTCCACCCATTTATGTAGTGTCTGTGGCAACAACAAGAATTGAGTAGTTGTGACAGAGACCACATGGCCTGCACAAAGCCTCAACTATTTATTATTTATTTATTTATTTATTTATTTATTTATTTTTAAAGCCTCAACTATTTATTGCCTGGCCTTTTACAAAAAAAGTTTGCTAACCCTTGGACTAAGGCAGGGATGGGAAAAATCTGGCCCTCAGGTCATTTATGATGTGATTCCTCCAACAAGTCTAGTACCCACATGGTACCTGTCATAGTTATTATTTGAAATCATTTGGTTTGGCCCTGCCAAGGCAATTAGGGGTGAATTAATTAAATGTCTGACCCATATAGTAGGCTAATTTTTAAGTTGGTAATTTTGTCTGGCCCTCAAATCCTATCTAATAAAGAGAGAATATGCTAATTGACCCTCACACTGTTGTGAAGATGGCAGCGCCCACAGCCAATAAGGAGGCATATGCTAATTGCTGCCCCACCTTCAAAGATGGTGATGCCCACAGCCAACAAGGAGGAAATATGCTAATTGACTGCCACGCTCTCAAAGATGGAGGCACCTAAAGCCAACGAGGGAATGTGCTAATTGATTGCCATGTTCTCAAAGTTGGTGGTACTCACAGCCACAAGATGGCGGTGCCCAGTCCCCTCAACCCTTGGGGTGACAGGTGCGTAGCAAGGCTGGGCCTACCTCCAGGTATGCCTGGATGCTCTGTGCGCCTGCCTCTGGAGTCCCCCAGTCCCCTCAGCCCCCCAGGGCCACTCAAGGCTCAGGTAACCAGAGCCAGCCAAGGCTTGTGCTGCTGGCAGTGGCAGCAGCAGAGGTGTGATGGGGCATCGCTTTCCTCTGATCGCCAGGTTGCCTCCTGCCCCTGAGGGCTCCGACTGTGAGAGGGGGCAGGCTGGGCTGAGGGAACCCCCTTCCAGTGCATGAATTTTCATGCAACAGGCCTCTAGTAATGTTATAAATATCCAAATGGCCCTTGGCAGAAAAACGGTTCCCACCCCTGGACTAAACACTACTAGGGAATTGGTGAATTTTCTTAGGTGTGATGATGATACTGTGGTTACAATAGATATTCTGTCCTCTAGAGATGCAAGCTCACATTTTAGGGGTGAAGTACTATGATTACTGCAGCCTAGGAATTGGTGCTGCAAAGATTAAAAGAAAAAAAAAGGTAAAAGTTAATGTTGCCGGGACAGGTTTGGCTCAATGGATAGGGCGTCGGCTTGGGGACTGAAGGGTCCTGGGTTCGATTCCGGTCAAGGGCATGTACCTTGGTTGCGGGCATATCCCCAGTGGGGGGTGTGCAAGAGGCAGCTGATCGATGACTCTCTCTCATTGATGTTTCTAGCTCTCTATCTCTCTCCCTCTCTGTATAAAATCAATAAAATATATATTAAAAAAAAGTTAATGTCAATTATAGTTGAATTTAAGTGGTAGGGATTTGGCTGTTCTATCTACTATTTTCCCAGTGGTTCAATATGTTTTAAATTTCTCATGACAGAAAGTTGGAAAACAATTCACCCACGTTTAAGCCCCTTTTGCAGGCTTTTGTTCTAAGTTTTAACTGTTTTTATATTTTTAATTAAACCCATTTTTATTGACTTCAGAGAGGAAGGGAAAGGGAGAGAGATGGAAACACCAATGAGGAAAGAATCATTGATTGGTCGCCTCCTGCATGCCCCACACTGGGAATTGAGCTTGTAACTTGGGCATATGCCTTAACCAGGAATCAAACCTTGACTTCCTGATTCATAGGTCGATGCTCAACCCTGAGTGACGCTGGCTGGGCAAACCTCAACTGTTTTTAGATGAAATGGCATTTCTTAGGAAAGCACTCAGTACAACAAAATTCTACTAAAACAGTGAAATGTGCAATGCTCTGGACTCAATTCTAACTAGAATTTACCTGTTTAAATCATATCCTGTTTCAGCAGCTCCAAGAAAAGATAACAACCCATTCTTCTACTTCCTTGTGCTTATCAATGTGATAATGGATTTATTGAGGAAGGAAAAAGTTGGATAAGGAATAGATCTGTTATTAAAAATTTTTAATTTTTTACCTAGAGTATCCTGTGCAAAAAAAACCAATTATTTTTTAAATTAATTGTTTTTTGAGTATTAAACTGATTTATGTTCACTGCAAAGAATATCATGCCTCCAATGTGGGTTGCCTGGTTGCCATTTCATACTTTAGCTTATATAACCTGATTCCTTCTGAGAATCAAAAGCACTTTCCTGAATGGCACATTGCTTCCACCTTAGAAAAATTGCAGAAAATGGTAAACTTAGCAAATACAATGCTCTGGTACCAGATCTGCTGTGTGAAATCAAGACAATCTCTTTTGTTTTGTTTATGTTTTAAGATTTTTATTTTTGAACTAGAGGTCTGGTGCACAAAATTCATGCACTCGCTGGGGGGGCGGGGGGAGGCGCATCCCTCAGCCCAGCCTGCACCCTCTCACAGTCTGGGAGTCCTTGGGGGATGTCCAACTTATGGCAGGGGAGCAGGCCTAAGCCAGCAGTCGGACATCCTTAGCATTGCCGAGGAAGTTGGAGAGACTCCCACCATTGCTGCTGCACTCGTCAGCCATGAGCCTGGCTCAGGGCTTTTGGCTGAGTGGCACTCCCCCTGTGGGAGCACAATGACCACCAGGGGGTAGCTCCTGCATTGCGTGTCTGCGCCTGGTGGACAGTGCGCGTCATAGCAACCAGAAGTTCTGCCATTTGGTCGATTTACATACTAGTCTTTTATTACATAGGATTATAAATCACATTCAATATTGTGTGTGTGTGTGTGTGTGTGTGTGTGTGTGTGTGTGTGTATTAGTTTCAGGTGCCCAGCACTGTGCTTAATCATTTATAGAATTTATGATGTGATTCCCCCAACAAGTCTAGTACCCATGTGGTACCTGTCATAGTTATTATAATATAATTAAGTATCACTCTTGATGCTGTACTTTACATTTCTGTGACTGTTCTGTAAATATAATCCTTTCCCTTTTCACCATCAAGATGATCTTGAGTCTCAGTTTCCTTACATTTATAAGGATAGCAGCCCTGGCCAGTGTGGCTCAGTTGGTTGAGTGTTGTCTGTGCACTGAAAGGATGCCATTCGATTCCCAGTCGGGGCACACGCCCAGGTCCAATGTTGGGAGTGTATGCAGAAGGCAGCCAATCGATGTTTCTCTCCCTCTGTCCCTTCCTCTCTCTCAAAAAAAAAATAAATAAAATAAATAAATAAAAATAAAATAATTAAATAAAATAAAACAAAATAAAAATATATAAAAGAGGATAGTAACAACTATTCTATTTAGGATAAAGGTTAAGAGGATCCAAAGATGGTGTGTAAAAAGGCTTGGGATGTAAACACTAGACAATTACAGCCAATGGACCCAACTGAGCAGCTGTGTGTTTTTGTAATAAAGTTTTACTGGAACACAGCCACACTGTGTCTACATATGGTCTATGGCTGCTTTTGCATTAAAGTTGAGTCGTTACTACAAACCATATGGTTGGCAAAGACAAGAGTATTTGTTGTCAAACAATGAATGGCTAACCTCGGCTCTACACCTCTAGTGGCTTTTAACAACCCACAAGTGTTTGCCAATCACTGATCTCAGAGTCCAAAGGGGCCTCTGGAGAACTTGCAGCTGAGTGTCTTCACTAGGCACATGGAACACGGGGTCAGAAAGGTAAAATGACATGTGTAAGGTCACACACACTGGATGTGGAATTCTGAAGCACACCACTGCTACCACCTGGCCAAAACTAGACTCAGAACTTGGAGAGAGGGAGGCCATTTGAGCCTTAAGTGGATCAGCTGGTGTCGGGTGACCTGTTTGTAGGAGGAGGTCAGAGGGAGCTGCATCACAAATTGGGATCTTAACTGAAACCTGTCTGTGCCTATAGCAGCAAAGTCTGCAAGTGGGAGACAAGCTTCCATGACTCCAGGGAGGCTCTCAACAGGCAGCCTGTAACAATCTAGGTCTCTCACTTTCTTTTTCTTTTTAAAAAAATGTATTTTATTGATTTTTTACAGACAGGAAGGGAGAGAGATAGTTAGAAACATTGATGAGAGAGAAACACCCATCAGCTGGTTCCTGCACAACCCCTACTGGGGATAGGCCCGCAACCAAGGTACATGCTCTTGACCGGACTCGAACCTGGGACCTTTCAGTCCGCAGACCGACGCTCTATCTACGAGCCAAACCTGCCTCGGCTCGCTTTCTTTAAAAAAACACAAAACAAAACAAAACAAAACCTTTTTTTTTTTTAAATTGATTTCAGGGAGGAAGGAAAAGGGAGCGAGCGAAACATCAAGGATGAGAATCATGGATCAGCTGCCTCCTTCACACCTTCCCTTCTCCCCACAACCCGGGATGGAGTCCGCAATCCAGGCGTGTGTCCTGACCGGAAATCCGACTGTGACCTTTAGGTTCATAGGTCGATGCTCAACCCCTGAGCCACACCCGCTGGGCCAACCTGGGTGCCTTTGACCACCCAGGACCCACTGCAGGGGCTGGAGAAGGGGGTGACGGTGCTGGCTAACATTTACGGACCATTACTGAACAGAGCTTACTGTAAGCTAAGATACTTTCATGAACTTATTTGATTTCATCCGACCCTCACAAACACAGGTGCTCAAGCGCCGAGATTAAAAGTCACACAGCTGTCAAGAGGCAAAGCAGAGACTCTCCTCGGCCCGTTCGAACGAAGAACCTGTTTTCCGTATCAGGACACGGGGCACACCCCACAGGCGACAGAATGAGGAGGGCACACGGCTGGCCAGGGGGGCAGAGCAGGGGTCCAAACCTAGGGCTTACGGTGAGAGCCCAGAACCCGAATACAAATTTCTTACTCTCAAGACTTTTTCGGCTCATCCCCTCTCCAAGCGCCCCGATGTCTTCCGTCTCATCCCTCCGGGGCACCCAGAACAGAGCTGAGCCTCGCCAGGAGGTGGGCGGTATTCAGCCGCCCATCGGTGCTCACCCTCGGTGGCCGCTGGCCCGGTCCTGGGGCCGCAGGAGACCCTACACCTGCCGCCTCCAGCCCACAGGGCGCCGCCTACCTGCCGCGGGGCCGTCAGGGTCCCGTCCACGTCGAAGAGGCAGAGTGCGGGCCCCGGCGCGGCCATGTCTCCGGATCCCAAGCCGCCACCTGACCGGGCACGTCAGCACCTGGAACCCGGGGCCCCGGACTTCCGGGCCAGCCTCCGTGCTGCGGGGCACGTCGGGAGGAGGAGAAGCCACGCCCACCAGGCCTGGGGCCGGCGGCAGCTGTTCCATCCGGACTACAGATCCCAGAATGCTATGCTCCGCACGTAGGCCTGTTACGGCGGAGCATGCTCCTTTAGGGATCCCACTGCAGGTGCGACCCGGAGGCTCCTGCGGGCCATGGTAAGGGTTCGGAAGGTGGGGACTGAGGGAGGTGAGGTACTTTGTGGGTGCAGCTCAGGCCTGCGATTCGCAGGGTGCGCGGGAGAGAGCTTATCTTGTGCCACGCTCTGTTATTCCCCGGCTTCCCCTGCGCTCAGGTCACGTGCGACACTAAGACTCACTGAGCACTCACCCTGAATCAGGCCCATCAGTGCCCTTGAGGGCTT
This sequence comes from Pipistrellus kuhlii, assembly GCF_014108245.1. Lineage (NCBI taxonomy): Eukaryota > Metazoa > Chordata > Mammalia > Chiroptera > Vespertilionidae > Pipistrellus > Pipistrellus kuhlii. The sequence continues at coordinate 85,433,077 of NW_023425540.1, forward strand.
TAAAACCACATCTCCGTCAGTATGTTCCGAATCCCCATTTGGAAGATGAGGAAACAGGCTCGGAGAGGTGGAGTAGCTTGCCCCAGGATCCACAGCTGGCGACGTTAGGAGTCAGGATTGGAACCCAGATCTGGTTGCAGAACCGAACGCACCTTCCGGGGCACTATCCAAGGGGTGGGACTGTGCGCCTGATGGAATCCCTGTGCTTCTGTCGGGCGCCTTCATCCCTTTCTCCTCCTCCATTCTTCCCCCCTCCCCCTAACTAGGCTAAGAAAACATGACCTTTTAGCACCCAGATGATGCTTAACCTGGTAGAGACTCAGAAAGTTATTGTGCTAAGTACCTAACGGGATTGTTTGGTTTCCTGCTTGGGGAAATGTTCAGCCAGCCTTATGGCTCCACTGCCCAGCCCACAGCTGGCTCTCCCCGGGTCCTTGTTTACTGAGTGAAGACTGAACTTGATCCGCCTGGAGGAAAGAGGACCAGTGGGAGAGTCAGACTCGTCCCTACCCACTGGCTGTGTGTGTTTGGGTAAATTTCTTATCTTCTCTGGGTTTAGTTTCCTCCGTGGTAAAGAGGTTCCTGTTTCACATAGGGAGGCAAAGCTTCTGGCTTTCCCTTCCCCCACCACGTGATAACGGCACCCTCACAAGGTGGGCGGGAGCCTCCGCGTTCATGCTTTGCAGGTGTTCATTGGGCGATGAGCGTGGTTGAGTTCTATGAAACAGTCTCTTGTCTCCCTTCCAGGCTGCCCTCCTCCGAGCTGTGCCGCGGTTGCCAGGGCTGGCTGTGTGCAGAAGGCCTCTCTACGGGCTGCAGTGCTGCAGTGGACAGGATTTCAGGAGATGGCTGGGGAGCAGGTCGCCCACCTTGAAGGAGACACCACCGGGCACAGAGACGGAGAAATTCCAGATGATCTACCGGTTCGAGGCCATCAGAGCCTTTGGGTACGTGTCTAAGCTGAAGGTGGCGCAGACAGCTCTGACCGTGGTGGCTCTGCCGCCTGGCTTCTACTGGTACTCCCAGGGTCTCATGACTTACAACGACCTGTGCCTCATGGGCGGGATAGCCGGCTTCGCCCTGGCCATGCTGTACTGGATGAGCTATTTCTTCCGGAGGCTGGTGGGCATCCTGTACGTGAACGAGTCTGGCACCACGCTGCGAGTGGCCCACCTGACCTTCTGGGGCTGGCGGCAGGACTCGTACTGCCCGGTGGCCGAGGTGATACCTATGTCAGACACCCAGGACCGGCCCCAGGAGATTTTCGTTCGGATCCAGCAGTACAGTGGGAAGCAGACCTTCTACCTCACCCTGCGCTACGGACGCATCCTGGACAGAGAGCGCTTCACACAGGTGTTTGGGTCACTGGACGCGCTCAAGTGAACGACTAGGGACTGGGCTTCTGGGTTGCCCTGGGCCACCTGGATCTCCGACCGAAGGCTGAGGGTGTGGGCGAGGCTAACGAAGGGGTTCTGACAGCCAGAGACCTTGCCAGGCCCCCTGGGAAACGTGACCGTTGGGATGAAGAAAACCAGGAGGTGGACGCTAATAACCCAGCTTAGGGAAGAGGCCTTGGTACAAATGCTTAACCACACTTGCGCATGACAGTCAGTTAGATAATGGGCAGAAGTTTCTGTTAAGAGCCAGTTCTTGGAAGAAGCTATGCCCGGTTCTCTCTACACACAGTGCTGTGCAGTGGGGAGGTGGTGTGGCAGGGGGAACGCTGGAATTGGAGACAGAAGACTTGGACTCTGTTTGTCCTTAACTCCCTGTCCTGGGTCAGGTGATTGAGTCTCTCTGGGCCTTGTTTTTCACATTTGTAACATGGAAAACCCTGCCTGTCTCCTTGGGTGGGTGTGAGAATAAACAGGAAATGTCAAGTACTATGCAAACACAACATTAAGTGTTAGTTCAGAGGTGATGGCTTGGTGGACCCAGCAGCAGGTGGGACTGGGGTGAAGCCTAGAGGTGGGTCATTTTGCTCTGCTGGATGGTAATTGCACAACTGGGGCGGGAGTGTCATCTGAGCAAGCACAGCACACCTGCCAGGACTCCACTACCCAGAGGTCTAGGGCTCTCACCTCAATGCCTCTGTGAACTTCGTGTTCCTGGCCAATTTTTTTCCTGAAAAATAGGTTCTCAAACCCTGGCTTTCTGTGCAGGATCACCTGGAGTGATTTTTTAAAATATTGTTACTTAGGCCCATGACTAGGTCTCCCAGGTGGTTCTCATGCACCTGGGGTCCCACCACACTGGGAGGCGAGAGTCTGGATTCTCACCAGCCTGGGCATGAAAGAACTTCCACTTCGATGCTCGATGCTTACGCAGAACCAGCAGAGGGCACACAGAGCAAACGCATCACCCATGCCTTTATTCCTGACCTAAAATCACAGATCACGTGACAATGGGAATTGGGTTGGACTTCTACTACACCTGTAGGGTAGGGCAGCACCTAAGAGCTGTCCCAAATCAATATCAACTAAGACAGCAAAACTCCCCTGTGCTCAACCCTTGTAGATTCTGGTGGAGCTGGATACCTGCATTTTTATGCTTCCCAGGTAATTCCAAGCACCCCAACTTCTGAAAACTACTGTGTGGGGTTTACCATTCCCCACAACTGCAGCAGCTTCTCAGAGAATGGAAGTGGGCTTTAGATTCAGGTGGTGGATATACTGGTGATTACCCTCCTTGACAACCATTCCAAAACAGTAATCTCATAGAAATACCCAAGCATACGTGTGAGGATGTTCACCGAATGTTTCTAATAGCAAAACAGACAAAACCATAGCACCAACAAAACGGGAAGTAAGCTGAGTTCCATTAGTAGGCAACAAGGTTAAACAAATGTTGGTAAACTGTAATTAAAAAATAACATTTAAAAAAAGTTGGTAGATCCATACTGTGCGATGGCACATGGTCCTTGAAAGGAGTGAGGTGGAGCCCTGGCCTGTTGTGGCCTGGTTGGAGCGTCATCCTGTACCAAAAGGTGGGTCTGATTGCCAGTCAGGGCACATACCTGGGTTGGGAGTTCAGTCCCCTGTTGGGCGTGTATGGGAGAGGCAACAATTTGATGTTTCTCTCTGCCTTCCTCTTAAATCAACAATAAAAAAAGAGGTTGAACTACTAGTATATCTGCTGGCGTGGAAGGGTAACCATGGGATAGCATTATATGGAAAAAATAAGTCCCAGAACAATGTAGTTTTATGTGACCATATTTGTGTTAAAAAAATGCAAACATTCCAAATGGTTATCAGTGATGACATCTGGAGAGAGGATAGGGAAGGGGGGGGGCGTGAAATGAAGGGAAGACTTCCACTTCCAATTTGATATCCTAGTATTTAAAATGTTCATAATGAGTGCATCATCCATCTCAATAAAGAAAAAATGCTGCGATAAACAGTCTTTTTCGCCCGTCCTTTCCTCTTCATGTCAGCTCCCTGGACTTGAGAGCTGAGCTGATTGTAGGAAACGATCACTCATCGACAGTGTCAATGGGATGTGCCTGTGTTTGTCCCCCATAGCCTGGTTTTCCTTCCTGTCAGCTGAGAACTGTGTGGACTTGGTGTCCCTCCATCCAATCCTGGGCTGTACTATATATACTTTAAACGGCCTGTAGCATGTCCGTTTTCATATGGTAGTTCCTATGGACTGAGTTGTCCCTAAAATGCATATGTTGAAACCATAACCGTCACTGTGATGGTGTTTGGAGCTGGGGCCTTTGAGAGGTGACTAGGTCTAGATGAGGTCCTGAGGGTGGGGCCCTCATGATGGGGTTCATGTCCTGATAAGAGGACTAGACTGCACTAAAGAAGGCCATGGAAGGACATAACCAGGAAGAATGCCTTTCGCAAGAATTTGACCATGGCCCTAGCTGGTTTGGCTCAGTGGATAGAGCATCGGCCTACGGACTGAAGGGTCTCAGGTTCAATTTCGGTCAAGGGCACATGCCTGGGTTGCAGGCTCGATCCCTAGTAGGGGGCATGTAGGAGGTAGCCGATCAACAGTTATCATCATTGATGTTTCTTTTATCTTTTTCCTCCCTCTCTGAAATCAATAAAAATATATTTTTAAAAAAATCCTTAAAAAAAAATCTGAACATGGACCTCCAGCTCCCAGAATGTGGGATGACAATGTTTGCTGTTTAGGCCATCCAGTTATAGCAGCGGGGCTGACTAAGACAGGGTCCTCCAGACCTGGGTGAGGTCGGCTCACATTGGGTGAGGGATGGTCACATTGTGCACACCTGAGAGCTGTTTCCAAAAAACAAGACCTTGTCATAGGGCCAGCGGGCCCTCCCTGGCCCCATCGTTAACTGGCCACGTTTAATGCACCCCGGAACAGATCAGGTGTGCCAGCACTCATGGGCCGGCCTGCGGTGAATTGCCCAAATAACTTTTTTTTTTTTCTGCTTTATGACTTCAGGACTTGACTCCCCAAATGGAAAGCAAAGTCCCTTTTGACCCCCAGGCAGAGTCCAACTTTTATGGTCTTGTTTTGATCCCACAGCGTTCAACTGTAAAATCTTGGCTGATTCGAGTTAATCAAGCAGAGCCGATACCATCTGGCCTTGTTTGTACCAACTCCAGTGGCAAAACATCCGTTTTACTTATTAACCGTTGGAGTGTATTCCAGGATTTGGTGGAGTTTACCTGTCTTGGAAAGTAGATTTAATATTTACAAATAAGGAACTTCACTCTGACAGGAATATGTTGTTTAGAGCCCTGTTGCCTGACACTATTTCCAGAGACGAAATGGCGAAAGGAAGTACCATGTATTAAGCTCCTGCTCTATGCCAGGCGATTATTACATGAGTTTATTCAATCCTCCCAGCAACTGGTCAAGTCAGAGAGCTGGAGAGAGGCAGTAGATGTGGGGTGAAGCTTGTGGCTTTGATACAAGATGTCTCGCCTGCTTGGATCCCAGCCCTGGCACTTTCTAGCTATAACCTGGGGCCAGTTACACACTCTCTGTGTGTGCCTTGGTTTCCTTACTATAAAAGCAACACTCAGGGTGGTTGAAGAGACTGGCTTATTACATGAAAAGCACTTAAAATAGCTCTTGGTCCAAGGAAGTGCTCGGTGTTAGCTGGCATTACGGTTACCGACCTCTACTTGCAGATGAGGCTCTAAGAGGTTAAATGACTTGGTCAAGGTCACCCCCTAGATAGCAGCAGAATTGGGTCATTCTACTGCCTGTCCTGCTTCCCCAGTGGGGAAGAAGTATAGAAAATAGAAAACAGATAGTATTTGACCTTGAGGTCTTGGCACCCACCCGCCTTAGGGACTGTATCATGTTTAGGATCTCACACCAGGCTGACCAGTTCAAGTTCATGCTCCAAGGCAGGTGGTCAGAGCAACTGTGAGAAAGGTCATGGAGTCTTTGGTAGTCCCAATCCTCCACCAATCTCAGGCTGACAGCATGCATTTACGCACACACACACATACACACACACTCACACACTTGATTACACATGTCATCTTTCACACATCCGTGTGTATCCTGGCTTCCAAGCTGTGTGATTTTGGGTAGGCTCCCCTAACCTCTCTGAGCTTCAGCTCCCTCATACTAAAAGTAGGCACATAAATACACAGTTCATGGGTTTGTTGTGAAAATCACAAAGTGCCAGAATATGCTTGTACATTGTAGATGCCCAGCAAATGATACTTATCACTGTGTGTATTTCAAAAATACATGTAATGGTAGATACTCCAAGTCAACTGTTTCATAGACATGTCTGAGCTGAGGGAAACCTTGGAAGTCATATGGTCCAGCCATACATTTTACAGGCGAGGAAAAGAAGGGTGATGGAGGGCCACTAAGACAGCTGGGAGCAGAAGTGAGACAACCCACCTCCAGGTCAGGACACCAAGAGGGGGAAGGTCCAGCTCAAGGTGCTTCCTGAGCCTCTCTCTGGGCCTCCCATTGATTCCAGTCAGTCATGGGCTTAGCCCCCAATGGGCCTGGAGAGAATCGGGTTTAATTGGTATGGGGTGGGGCCCAGCATTGGGGTTGTTTGAGAAGCTCTTTAGGGTAACGCTAAAGTGCATCCAGTGTGGAAAGTCACTGTCCTGTGTGTTTTGGATTGTGTACCTCTCTCCCTCTCTCCACCCATCCCATTGTTGTCCTATTAGACCACCAAGTTCCCGAGACTGTGACAGTGCCCTGGCCAGTCTCCCCACCCTGTCTGTCATTGTGAACACTCAGGAGAGTCTTCCTAAAACTCATGTTGGAATATCCCCCTGCTCCAAACCCGCAGTGGCTCCGTCACTGTGTGGAAGGCCCCCCAACCCCCACCCCTTAGCACAGCACAGAGGCCCTCTGACCTCATCTCTGGACTGTTCTGCTCCCCTCCCTTTGTGATCTGGTGATGCTGCTCAACACAGAAATGCCTCTGCCTTCAGTGAGCCATTCTCTGGATCTGGAATGCTTCTCCCTCCTCTGAGTCCCTGGAGCAGTTCCTGCTCAGCCTTGAAGAGGAAGCTCAGGGTGCACCTTCCACCCCAACTTAGGGTCTGTCCTTTGTGCGTGTACAGCATCTAGGGTCTTCCTGTCCCCCCCCGCCCCACACACACACCCCGTCCTTACGCTGGGTTGCTGTGACTTTTGCCCCACCAGGTGAGCTGAGGGTAAGGACCACACCTTGTCCATCCCTATCACCGGTATGTCCCTGATGGACCCTGAAATGAAGGGCCTCACAGTGCTACCCAAATCCAATGCAGACTTAGAATGTTCCCCAAAGACCTCTCTGAGAGGTATATAATAGGTGCTTAATAAGTACTTGCCAGCCCTGGCTGGTGTGGCTCCTTTGCATTGTCCCGGGCACAAGAGGTTTGCAAGTTTGATTTCCAGTCAGGGCACAAACCCAGGTTTCAATTCAATCCCCAACTGGAGCACATGTGGGAGCAACTGATCGATGTTTCTCTCTCACATTGATGTGTTTCTCTCCCTACCCCTCTCCCTCAAATCATATCTTTAAAAGCAGTACTTGCCAAATAATTACTTGAAACCATTTCCAAACAAAAAGGCCACATTTACTCCGACGTTTCCATTATAAATATATTTTTTTAAATTTAACAAGACTGATTAACACAGGAAACATTGAATGGAAGAATTGTGCATATGGTCGTCAGTTACACTGTGACATGTGAATTTGTTTATCATTTATTGGCACTGTCAACAGAATACTGTAAACAAGATCACTTTGTATGCGCAGGTCGGCGATGCTCCTAGCTATGGTACCATGAGCTACTAGATAGATAGATACATATAGATATCCTAAGTGTGCACGATTTTGCATGGTTACTGAGTGTCAGTAAAAATTATAAAAAAACGCCCATTTATAATAAAAAGGAGGATGGACTAAGACTTGCTATCACTGGACCTTGTGTTCTGTAAAAGTGACGAGATGTGCTAGGGACATTTACTGAACTCTATGGCACTGACATATGATGGTCCCTCTCCAGCCCCTCGGCCACAGCGGCACTCCTCCCCAGGCTCCGCCCTACGTGGAAATCTGCCCACTGCACCCCCACCTGAGTTCTCACCACCTCCCACATTCCTACTATCTCAAGCTCCGTGAGAATTCTTTTCCTCGAAATCCTTCCAGCCATCCCCTGACCCCCAAAAGCAAATGTCTCTGCAACCCTCAGGCCCTGAGCCAACAGGAACTTGATAAATGGCTTAAAATGTTTTATGAGAATGACTTCCCTTGGTAAGAAGTGGGTAAGCCTTGCAATGACTTTCTAGATAGAGTGGTTCCATTTTTTCGGTCAATGTTCCCTGGGGAGAGAACATAATACTGAAGCCACTCTCTCCACCACAGAGAGGCAGGTTTCTGATTGTGCCTTCGCTCAAAAACCTTCTGGACTCCAGGAATCTTACTGTATGTTTGCATCCAGGGCTGAAGTTCTCAGGACAAATCACACTCATGCCGAAAGATGAATTGTGGTTTGGTATGCGTTTTTCTTGTTCAATAAGGACTTGGATTCCTGGACTATTGCCCGTGGGATCTGGGTCCCCAGGGAAAGGTGTGGGACTGGGACCTGGTAGGTCTCTGCACATGCTGTTCCCTTTCTGCACCACTGTTCCTTGCCTTGCTTTTTGGCGAACTCTTGCTCACTCTGCAAAATCCTGCTCAAACATTACTTTGTCCTTAAAACCTCTGCTGACCCTCAGACAGACTGGGGCACTCCCTCCAATTTCCGGATGCTTCTCTGTTACAGCACTTGCCACTCAGCTTTGATGATTGGTTTAAGAGTCTAGGAATGTGAGTCCCTTACGGGCCGGGACCATGCTTTATTTGTAATCCTGGTGGTTAGGACTGGGCCTGGGACAGAGCAGGTATTTAACGCAAGTTTCATGAATGAAGGATTGAATAAGTAAATATGCAAATGAGTGAAACCTCACAGAGGGGGGGTGGGCATACATCTCCTTTTAGCTGGCAGCGTAAATGGTCTTGGACACGGCAGAACTACTTCTTTAAAGCAATGGATTAGCACTGACTGCAAGAATTCAAAGCAAACCGGGACTCACGGGTCTGTCGTGTCTGTAAGACAGTGACTGACCAAGTCTCTAGATGGTTAGTTCTTAGAAGGAGAACCTGACTATGACTGTCTTCCCAAACCGTCAGCAGTACCATTGGGGGCAATGGCTTCCTTTGGGACAGAGGATACAAGCAGACTTTCTCCCTCTCCCCAGGAGACAGCCCTCACGACCCTAGGACTACCGGGTGCTCTTCATAGGAGCCGGTGAACTCAGTCAGTTCCCAGAATGCCTAGCCTCAGAGGAGTCCCCTTAGCTGCAGCCACAGTGCAGTTAAGCCTTTAAGGCCATGCGCCTGGGACTCCACACCCGTCTGTGTCAGGAAAAGCTCTGGTTTGGAGTGGCGAGGACAGGGTCACCACCCGAACCTACAGCCTGCTGTTCCCTGTGCGGAGCTCTGGCGCCTTGGGCTCGTGATGCTCCCCTCAAGAAGAAATCTACTTCAGCAACAGGCTAGGCTGCCTTTGGTGGAACCGCTAAGCTATTCCTAGGTTGCTCAGCAGTGGAGCACAGGTGGGTGAGCCAAAGCGAGAGGAAGAGCCCCGGGGTGAGGGTCCAGAGGGCAGCTGCTAGGGGCCTGGGAGACAGGAGGAAGGGCCTTGCCCCGGCCCTGGGCTCCCGCTCCTGGAGACAGGCTGATGCTTCTGTCCCTGCAGCTCCTGGGTGTCCCCGTGTGCCCCTCCTCAGGCTGCAGGTTTGTTTCCAGGGGCCTCGGTTCACATTTAACAGGGGGTGAACTTGGGGGAATGAAGGACGGCAAGTAAGGACCATCCAGAATGCCACCTGGGGAGTCGCCAAAGCCCCGTCCAAGACTAGAATTCGCAGCTGCCCTGGGAGGAGTGGCCCAAAGCTGCAGAGGCCGAAGACCCCTCTCCACACCCCCTGGCTCAGTTCTCATGTCCCTACAATCCTGCTTTCACGTGACTGTCCTCTCCTCCACTGAACTGTGCGGGCTCGCTCAGGGCTCCAAAGGTTGGGTGAGGGACAAGCATGTTTGTTTGCACAGGGCGAGGGAGCAGCAATGATCACAGAATATGGCACTTGAGAGGGACAGGAGCCCAGGAGTCCCAGCCACCAGTCCCCAGAGCATTCCCCTGACTGGCTTCAAAGATGCTTTTGGGGTCAAGGTTGGGCAGAACCATGGCCAGGACCCTCACGGCCCTTCCCAAGACTCTGTCCGGGGCTCAAGCAGATTTTCTGGCCCTAAATCCAATAGTTGGCATCTTTACCGATGGGCACCCTTGGCTCTGCAGGGAGGAAAACCAAAGCCTGTCCCTCCGTCCTCTCCCCTCCCCCCAGCCACCAAAACCGTTCCCTCCCACACACCACCCTTCAGTTTATGCATTCGCCTCTGATACTTTAAGTGAAAACATGAATTAGGCAAACTAATCAATTTGACAACTGCTGAGATCAGGGCTTTCTCAGAGCAGAGTGAGTGGAAATGGCTTCTTTACTTGAAGTCGGCTAAGATGTCGCTGAAAATATTGAGGAACAGGTGTGCGTGGTGATCCCTGAAGACCAGAGTGGGGCGGAAGCGGATGGATTTGTCGCCACAGCCTCCCAACACCACGCCTGAAAGAAATGGCAGGAGGCCGGTTAGGAGTCCCGGGCTGTGACAGCCAGGAGGATGCTTGCTTACACCCGGGGAACCCCCAAGCCACTCTTCTATCCGGGCTTCCGGCTATCTTTCTTTCCACGCACCCATCCATCTTCCCCTCCCTCCCTCCTTCTTTCTCTCCTTTGAACTCCGAATGTCTGCTCGGCTGCCCCTGAACTGGGTCGGAAGATAGAGAAATCCTGAGATAAGTCCTTGCCTTCCAGGACTCATGGTGTGGTGGAGAAAGGAAATAAGTACATTAGAGAAAGTGAGGCAGGTCGGAAGCAGGCATATGAGCAGACCTGTCACCGAGGAGGGACAGACTTGCTTATTTTAAAGGGCAACCTCACATTGACATGCTGGGTGTCCTTATGCCAATTGCTTAGCGTCTCTGAAACTTAGCTTTCTCCTTTAAAGAGGAGGCTGGTGCAGGGGTTCCATACTATGGTACAAGTGAAAGACACCACGCTCGACACATAGTAGGTGCACTCATATCACCACTATATCTCCCCCCTGCCCCCACTTAAAACTCTTGGATGGCCTCCCATGGCTCTTAGGAAAAAGTCCAGAATCTTAAACCTGACCCACAGGCTGGCATGATGTGGCCTGGTAGCCCCTCCCTGGCTTCATTCCCTCTAGCCTATTGGTCCCTCACCATCCCCTATTCTTTCGGTTTCTCCAGCTCCATCCTATCGTAGTACATGCCCACCCCTCTGCCTGGAATGCTCTTTCTGACCTTCTTCACTGGGCCAGTCCTTCCATCTGTCAAGGCTTAAGGTAAAATGCTACTTCCTCAGGAAGCCTTCCCGGATTTTCTGGACATTCCTCCAGCTATTCACTCTCTTAGGCCCCTTTCCTCTTTCCTAGGATCTATAAATGCAATTGGGTGTTTATGAAATAGTCTCTTTCATGCCACCCCTTCTTGCTAGACCATAAGCTCCTTGAAGGAAAGGAGCCTCATGGTCATGTTCATCATCATGATCCAGGGTTGGTGTCGGTCTTCTTTCTCAGTGAACACTTGGTGAGTGAATAAACAGTATAAAGCAATGCCCCTGGTAACAGCCTCTTTTGAGGAAAACACGCAGAGTATTGTTAGTCCTGTGTACCACCTGTCCCATACCAGGGTGACCTGGGCACAGCTCCTCTGGCCTCCTTACCTTTGCTTCTGGCTATTGAAATGAGTTTATTCCGAGTGGATTCATCTGGAGCGTCGAAGGAACAGAAGGTGCCTCGTCCTCTCACTCTGCTGATGAACTGGGGGTACCGGGCCTGCAGGGGGGAAACAAGGCTGGCATCAACGCCTGTCTCCTATGTGCCAGCCGGTTCAATGGCTGTGGATGTGGGACAAACTGTTAAAAATCAGGTCTGTCCCGCCAAAAGCGGGATGTCCGGTCACCTTAGTATCATCCTTCACATAGAACCCACTGTGGATCCTGAGAAAAAAGGGCTTCTGGTGGCTAACTGGGCTCAGATTAAAAAACACAATAAACCAACCAACCAAACAAACATCCCCGCAGCAGCAGCCATTTCTGCACAGGGGCTTCTCATGCAAGCTGCACCTCAGGGAGAAGCCTCTACTGAACTACCTGCCTCTGCAGTGAGCTACCTGCCTGCCCTGTGTTCCTGACACCTGAGCCAGTAAAGGAGTTCCTGGAGTCCTATTTCAACCAATAGAATGAGGCTTCCCCATCCAATTGGAGCTGCACAGCTCCAACCCACAAGAGTGGCTCTATTCTGACCAATCAGGACAATGCCTTTTGGATCAATCAAACTTTGAGGACAGACCAATCAGGGACCAGGGGTAGGGACTTCTGACTAGATAAGCCAGCTCCCCTCTGGCTTTGGGAGTGCACTTTCTTTCCCTTTCCTCAGAGGACAGAAGACTGTTTCTCTAGCTGACCAGCATGGGCCAGAGCAGTCTGGCACAGACTGGAGCAGAGTGGAGCTCTCTAGCTGGAGAGGGGCCTGGTTCCAGGGCTGCCTCGCAGCCGTGCTGTATCACAATTGAGCTGTTTTGCACTGAATACAATTTCCTTCTTCACCCGCACTCCGATTTGGGGATTCCTGTTGGTGCCATGGACCATCAGTTGACACCACTTTGGGAAACCCTGTTCTCAGATCAGCACAGGGAGCAGCCGTGTTCGTGACAGCCCAGAAGTGCCAGATCCCCACCAAGCGGGGCCCTGGCTGCATCCACATCTGTAACCAGGGCCCAGATATCAGCCAGGGGAATAAAGGACACGGGCCACTTCCCCTGCCCCACCGGGGGACAGGGAAGGAGCACCCCCGCCGGAAGGAAGCGCCTGATCCATTGCAGAGGCTTTTCCTAGTGCCTGCTCCTGCCCAACCTCAGTTTAATGCAAATCCACCCCCAAAAAGAAAAAGAAATTCTTGTCTTAACAGCCACACTTAAGCTCGTCAGAGCCTTTGCAGTTGGGCAGATCTGGGTTTAAAACCTGGCTCCTCTGCTTGCTGCTCAGCTTCCCAAACTTCCCTTGTCTCATCCAGAAAGTGAGGATAATCGTTTTTTCTCAAGTTCAAATCATTCTGAGTTAGGTTTGTCAGGTAAAATTCAGGATGCCCCGTTACATTTGAATTTCAGATAAACAACTTACAACTTTTAGTATAACTATGTCCTAAATGTTGCATAGGGTATACTTTTATGCTAAAATAAAAAAATAAAAAAAAAGTTGCCATTTTTCAAATGAAACTGTTGCCCTGTGTCACTGGCTAAATCTGGCACCCTGCCCGGGGCCGGGGTGGTCTCTGAAGCTCCTGCCTCTGCACCTGCCGAGGAGTGGGTGGGATGCCGTGTGGAAGGGCTCAGAGGCTGTGCTGGGGCGTAGGGGGCCCCGCGGGGTCCTGGGAGAGCTGGGGCGTGGCCGCGCTGGGTGGGTACCTGGAGGTCCAGCAGCCCCGTGAGCAGGGCCTTCCCGGCGTGGGTTGCGTTTTTCAGCAGGTCCTCCCGCTTGATGACATTGATGACCTCGGCCAGCAGCAGGTTCTTAGACGGGTCCCCCAGCCAGGTGTTAAAGATCCGGTACGGCTGGAACGAAGCACGGGGGTTGGAAAGGTTCACACATGGGCACAGCCTTCAGATACCCCTTCCCCCAGACACACCTTGTCCCCATTTAAGAAGAGAGAAACCAACCCAGCGAGCATCTGCTAAGGGCTGGATAACACATATTGTCTCATTGAATTCTTTCCACAACAACAACCCTGTGGGGAGGTGTGCCTATGAATGTAACTATCTGGGAGGCCAACTCCTCTGCGTGCAGGGAAACCCCGCAGTCCTGGGGAGATCAAGAGAGTTGGCCCCTAATATAATCTTCATTTTATAGAGGAGGAAGCTGAGCTTCTGAGAGGTTAAGTGATTTGTCTAGAAAAGATATAAGCTCATAGGGAGTGGACTTGAGAGTGGATTGATGCTAGTCCGGCCCTCAAAGACCACCCAGTGTATTCCTCCATGAGTTATTCAGGGTGCCAGTGCAGCCAATATAAAACATACTTCCCAGCCTCTCCTGCAGTTAGGAGTGGCCATGTGACAGATCTGATCAGAGTGCTAGAGAGAGAAGTGTTGTGGGATTTCTGGGAAGGCCATGAAAGATAAAGAGAGGGTCACTTTGTGCTTCCCCCTTTTTCCTCTACCGCAGCGAATTGGGATGTGATGTCTGCAGCTTCAGAGCCATTTTGGACCATGAGGCATCCTCGACGCAGGAGTGGTGGAAGGAAGGATCCTAAGCTCCTGATAACTGTGTGTGTGTGTGTGTGTGTGTATGAGAATCATATTTACACTTGGTAGTACAGTGTAGTAGCTAAAAGCAGGACTCTGGGCTTGAATCCTGACTTTATCACTTAACTAGAGGCACAGTGCACAAAATTTGTGCACAGGGGAAGGGGATCCCCTTAGCCCAGCCTGCACCCTCTCCAATCTGGGACCCCTTGGACATACCTCTCATAATCCGGGACTGCTGGTCCTAACTACTCACCTGCCTGCCTGATCACCCCTAACTGCCCTCCCCTGCCAGCCTGATCACCCCTAACTGCCTCAGTCTGCCAGCCTGATCACCCCTAACTGCCTCAGTTTGCCTGCCTGATCGCCCCTAACTGCCCACCCCCCGCCCCCACACGGCCTCATTGCCCCTTAGTGCCCTTCCTGCTGGCCTGGTTTTCCCCAACTGCCCCCTTCTGCCGGCCAGGTAGTCCCCAACTTCTCCCCTTGATGGCCTGGTTACCCCTCATTGTCTCTCTCTGTCAGCCTGGTCGCCCCCAACTTCACCCCTCCCCCCCCCAGCCTGGTCACCCCTCACTGCCCCCACTACCAGCCTTGTTGCCCCACAAAGCCTGCTGGTCAGTCCTCTGGTCATCCCTCACTAACTCTCCTGCTGTCCTGGTTGCCCCATGTAGCCTGCTTTCGGTTGTTACGGTGAGGGCATGGTGACAACTTGCATATTACCCTTTTATTAGAATAGATGGGCTGTGTGACCTTGGACAACTTACTTAACCACCTGTGCCTGTTTCCTCATTAGTAAAATGGGAGAGATAGATAACACCTACTTGGTTAGATTGTGGTAAGGATTAAAAGTACATGGAGGGTGCTTAGAACTGGGTCAGGTTCAGAGTAAATGCTCAGTTCACAGCAGTTATGAACACAGAAAATTTAGAATTCTGACAGTGTACTGATAGGCAGCCAGCCCAGCAGAGAGAGCAGGGTGATCATAACCACTGGCGAACTGCATCAATAAGAACTGGGCCTTCAAAGGCTTCTGTGGCACCGTAAGTGTCCGCCCCGTTCCTGGTTTGTGAGAAAGGAGCAGCTCTGAGAAAGCCATGTCTCCCTCCCCTGCCCTGGAAAGAGTGTGTGTGTGTGTGTGTGTGTGTGTGTGTGTGTGTGTGTGTGTGGAGGGGGCGCGGTACTCACGGCATTGGGCCTGAGCTCCTCCCTGTGGAAGAAGCCGCCCGTCATCATCTTCTTGCTGAAGGTCATCACGTCTGCAGGGTTGTCCAGGCCCCAGTGCTCGTGGGCCCAGAACTTGCCGGTGCAGCCCCCTCCTGTCTGGACCTCATCCACCAAGAAGGCACAGCCATGCTGGAGAGAGAGGATGGGGAAATAAACATTCCCCACGATCGATCAACCTCCGGCCCCCTCATCCAGCCGGAGAGGCCTTGCTTTCTGAACTGCAAGCCACGGCCATGTTCTTGGAAAAACCAAACAACAGCTTCAGGGGGCAGCTCCAGCAGAGCTGAGTCTGCAGGGTTCCTCCAGCTGCTGCGCTGGAACCAACCAGAACATGGCAGCATCTCACCTGGCTGCAGTCCTTGAGCAAGCCAACCCTCTCAGGGGGAGACATAGCTCAGCAGCACAGCCAGCTCTGTTTCCCTAACATCTGTCATCCCCGTTTCCCTAGTATCTGTCATCTCCAGGACTGTGATTTACTTCGTGTTTATGTTTAAAATCAAGCCATGGCATTCAACCTTCATCTGTGACCTTGCTGGTTGGATGTGCCATTTGTCCATGCCAGGCATTAAAATAAACACAATGTTAACACAAAGTCCGTTCGTGTTGCCTCTGTTGAATGTGGGCCACACTGGGCTGAGGATAAGGTGGGGTTTTTAGGAAGAAAACGGTGGAGGCTGCGGCCTTCCCTGGAATCTGTTGATGATGAAAGCCTCTGACTAAGACGGCAGGCTGGACAGAGGTTGGTTTTACAAAAAACGATTTCAGGGAAGAATTCTCCGACCTTTCCCTACCCTTATATTCTTTACGGTGAGGCCAACAGGCAGCCTCCGAACACGTGGGAGTTTATAAGGCCCCAAGGCTACCCTGTGCTCTGGGAAACCGGCTGGAAATGGC
The DNA here is from genome assembly GCF_014108245.1 of Pipistrellus kuhlii. Classification (NCBI taxonomy): domain Eukaryota; kingdom Metazoa; phylum Chordata; class Mammalia; order Chiroptera; family Vespertilionidae; genus Pipistrellus; species Pipistrellus kuhlii. The sequence goes on from NW_023425540.1 coordinate 85,449,069, forward strand.
CTGTGGCCCCGTCCATCCTGGCCCTGTGCACTGACCTTCCTGGAGATGTCTCTCAGCTTCCGGAAGAAGTCGTCGGAGGCGTGGTTGTCTCCGCCCTCGGACTGGATGGGCTCCACGATGATCCCGGCCACCGTCCTTTTCTTTTTCCGGTATTTCACGATCAGATCCTCCACCTGGATTCCACATGAGAAGTTACAGTGGCTCGTGGAGGCTCCTGACAGCACCCATGGTTGGGCATGCGGGGTCCCATGCCTCCCCCCTGAAGTTATGGTGAAAATGCATTTGTGTGCACTTCCGGTGAAGACTGCGATACCCACTCGGAGCCACGCATGTGGATGGGGATGTGCCTACTGAGGACTGGGCCCGCCCCTGCGGGATACAGACTGCTAACCTGGAACAAATTATTTAACTTTCTGAAGTCTCACTTCCCAATCTGTGTAATGGGCATGCTGACATAATCTATTGTTGTTACTGTTATATTATTATTGGTAGGAGAGCCCTTTTTGTGCAGAACGTGGGATGAAAATTTGATAAAAAGCTGAGGCCCAGCGGTGTGGCTCAGCAGTTGAGTGTTGACCCAGGAACCAAGAGGTTACCAGTTCGATTCCCAGTCAGGGCACATGCTGGATTGTGGGCTTGATCCCCTGTGGGAGGCGTGCAAGAGGCAGCTGATCAATGATGTTTCTCTCTCACTGATGTTTCTACCTCTTCATCCCTCTCCCTTTCTCTCTCTCTAAAAATCAATAAAAACATATTTTTTAAAAAAAAATCTGAGGCCAAACTTATCTACAGTGATAGAAATCTAAGCAATGGTTGCACAGAGAGGGGGTAGGAGTGAGGATGGGGGTCCTGGACCGACTCCTCAGACTGACTCAAAGATATTTCCCAAGTGATAAGGTGCCCTGGATGGAAACGATGGTTAGTTGAGTACATTTATTTGCCAAAACGTATTGAACTAGGCATTTAATATTATTATTACTAGTTTGTTGTTGTTAATCCTCACCTGAGGATATATTTTCCATTGACTTTTAGGGAGAGTGGAAGAGAGAGGGAAAGACAGAGAGAAACATCACTGTGAGAGAGACACATCAATTGGTTGCTTCCCACATACACCTTGACTGGGCCCAGACTAGGAGGATTGAACCTGCAACCGAAGCATGTGCCCTTGATTGTAATTGAACCTGGGACCCTTCAGTCCGCAGGCTGACACTCTATCTTCAGCTAAGGCTGGACTAGGCATTCAAATGAGTGCATTTTATGGCATGTAAATTATGTTAGTAAAGTTGAAATTGGTTTTTTTTTTAAGAATCTGTTAACAGTGGCGGGCTTGTATGGAAAGCATACAATCTCTAAGTAGTTTTATTTCTTAAATTCTTGTTCTAATATGGGCATCATCTTATAGATAATAAAGAGTAGTAATTATGGTACTTCATTCATAACTTAATAACTATACATAATTAAAAAGCACTAAACCGTCCACCTGGATAGAATAACAAGGGCAATCTTTCTCCGTTACGCAGCGCTAAGGAAAGCCGCCTGCTCGGAGGACGGGATTTAGGCTGGGTCTCCACCATTCCCCCAGGGAGCTCTGAATTCTTCTCTCTGCTTTCAGAGAACCCTTTGCAAGTTTCATCACGGGGTTACTTTCTCATTTGTTCGGTGCTGGGGTTCCTACTGCCCTGCACTCTCCAGTAAGATGGCCACGAGCCACACGTGGCTGCTGGCATGAGCAATGTTAACTGGTCCAAACTGAGACGTGTCTGAGTGTAAAACACACACGGGATTTCAAAGATTTAACACCAAGAAGAGAAAATCTCTCATCAATTCTTTGTAAGCATTAATTACATTCTGACATGATACTATTTTGGATGGATTGGGTTCCGTAAAATGTTACTGAAATTAATTTCATCCATTTCTTTTTACTTTTACAAAATGTAATTATTAGAAAGTGGTAATAACTTCTGTGGCTTGCCTCATCTTCCTGTTGGACAGGCTGTCTCTTTTATCCATTATCTTGTCTCTTTTGCTTACCATGAAACACCAGCACCTTGCACTTCGCTTCCTACCCAGTAGGCATTAACTAGTATTTGAAAAGAAAGATGTGCCTACGAGGCAAACCAGCCTCAGAGCAGCCTTATTTGAGCTCAAATCTCAACCTGAAGAGCGAAAGCCACTTCCCCCAGCAACAGCACCCTTCTGGAGACTTACATGGAACCCCAGTACGTGGGACAGATCAAAAGGGGCTCCTCTGGTTGAAGTGGAGGCAACAGGGGTACACGTTCTCAGTGCTCCCCTGCCCCCTGCCCCCCAAGGCTCTCAAAACAGCCTCAGATCCGAGAGAAGGCTAACCAATACTGGACCAGAGGAACCTGTGCAGCCATCTTCCCTACGAGCTGCCCCTGTTCTGCCCATCCATTCACTTTCTCTAGTCTAGTCGCTGACGCTCACCTCCAAAAAGTGTGAGTGATGCTGAAGTTGGTACCGGAAGCGGGCTGATGGATGCTGGCTGGCAGAATCAACGGTGCCGTTACCTCCCCGATATGAAACACTGGGCTAGGGGGCCTCTCGTCCCTATGTCCCTTCCCGGGAGAGCCATGCAGGCTCGGGTAAGCTCGTTGTTCCTCTTCTCCAGGCGAGGTCTTGGGGTGGTGAGAGCACGGGGGTGGGGGCGGGGGAGGGTCTGGAAGGTCCCCTGTTACCTCTTCCAGGCAGCGGGCCTCTTCTTGCTGGTTCTCCTTCACAAACTCCTCCAGAGGGTACTTCAGCCGTGGGAATGGTGCGATGGGCCAGTCAAAGGAAGGGATGTCGATCTTGTGAATAGCTTTGGAATGTGTGGTCGCTAAGCAACCTGCCCCCCCAAAACAGAGAATCGTTGGTTTGGGGGAGTGCAGTGAACGGTCTTCAAAATGGAGATGGGCATTTCAAATCAAGCCCTCCAATGCCTGGGAGGCCTGTTGCCTGCAGAACTCCCAGTTCCCATAAGAGCCTGAAGCCGAAGCAGAACCCGTGAAGTGTGTGTGTGTTTATGTGTGTGCGTGCGTGTTGTGTGTGTGTGTGTGTGTGTGTGTATGTGTTGCTTTCTCATTCATCACCGATTAAGCACAGGCTTTGAAGGCAGAGACAAAGGTTCAAATCCTGGCTTTGCCGCTGCATGGCCTTGAATGTTTCTCTTCTTGCTGTGCCTCCATTTCCCCACCTGCAAAGTGGCAATAACCCCCTACCCCCCCCCCCCGCCCCCCCCCGCAGCGCAGTGTGCTGTCAGTGAGATGAGGTGGGAAAACGGCCAAGATCAAAGGCAGCCGCCTCCGATATTATTGCTGCTATTATTTCTCTAACTGCCACTCGGGACCCAGTGGCCCCTCCTTACCCATGGTCCTCCCGTGGAATGCGCCCATGAAGGAGAGGATGCTGTAGTCAGGGCAGCCAGGGGCCTAGAAACAGGAAAGCAGTCATCAGTCACAGCCATGAGAAGTGGGGGGCTCTGAAGTTGCCCCCGAAAGCGTGGAGGAGTGCCTAAGTCTATCGAGAGAACTGGGTAACTCTCCTCAAACCAAAGCCACAGCCTGGACCCCCCACTTCTCTAGCCAGGCAACAGGTGTTTGCCCACATGGCAAAGCATTTTAATCAAGAGACTCCATGTATCTATCTGAACTGCCTTCTCTTAGGTTCTGCACCATTTGGGCTCATGCTGTCACCCAAGCCTAACGTCTGGGCCAGCGCGCTGCTCCAGGGCCCACTGCCCGCCTTTCTCCTTTACATCACCTGCTGCCACCTGCCACCTCCCGCCATCTGCCCGGCTGCTTGGGGCTTCTGAATTTTCAACCCCTGACTGCAGGCTCTTCCAGCTCCTACAGGCTCCCCCCCACCCCATCCCCTGCTCCAGCCTGCTCTGGTTTCTACAGCAACCAGGTGGGCCATGTGCAGCAGGTGCCTCCCACATGAGGCTGAGCAGGGCACCTCACAGGGAATGGATGCCAGAGCAGGAGGCTGGGCAGGGAGGACCCCTGCCTTTCCATCTCCCCAGGGCGGCTGCCCCTGTGTTCAGGAGGGACACCTGAACTCTCAGTCCCCTCCCTGCCCCCATGGATGGCACAACTGCAGATTCCTGACCCTCCACCTGGCCAGGAGTCACACGTGTTTGTAGCTGACTCAGGCAGAAGTACTGAGGATGCTGCAGGGGCAACCATGGGGGCCCCTAGCCACTGGGAGTTTGATCCAGCATGCTCTTGGCTGGCTGATGTCCACCAGGTGCCTGAGACCCAGGAGAAAGCTCTAAGACTTCCGCCTACAGACTACAGTATACTGCCTTTCGTTTCCCCTTGGGAAGGAAGGGAAACATTTTTCTTGTTCCTTTGCATAAATATAATATATACACATCATCACACACTTTTTGGCTACAGATTAAACAGGAGGAATAAGATGCAAAAATATTGGTGGACTAGGATGTCCATAGATATCAACTGAGAAAGAGACAGGCCACAATCCATTTCTTAAAAAAAAATAAAAAAATGGCCAAGAGCGTTCTAGCTGGTTTGGCTCAGTGGATAGAGCATCAGCCTATGGACTGAAGAGACCCGGGTTTGATTCCGGACACATGCTAGGGTTTCGGGCTGAATCCCCAGTAGGGAATGTGCAGGATGTAGGCAATCAATGATTCTCTCTCATCATTAATATTTCTATCTTTCTCTTCCTCTCTGAAATCAATAAAAATTTACTTTAAAAAATGGCCAGGAGAAAAAAGAAAAAGCTTACATTTACACAGGTTTGTATGACTATGGAGCATGGTATGGATCTATTGCTAGCAAGAGGCGGGACTAGGAATCAAAAATTAAGAAGGCACAAAAGAAAAAAAAACGAAAGAGTACAATCTCACTACCCACAGGCATCCCATTGTAAACATGTTAGCAGGATTCCTTGTAGTAATTTCCTGTGTATTTATTTAGTGTCCATACGATTTATACTCCACTGTTTTCACTAAATGATAGCACGGGCGTTTCCAAGCAAAGAGAAGCCCTTTCTAACGATTTTTGCTGCAGGATATTGTAGTTGTACGCGGTGCGTAATTGAGTTCAGTGGCCCTTGATTCTTTTTAATCAGCAGACATTTCTGCCTAAATCATAACGGGACCCCATAAGCGAAAGGGGGAGGGCAGGTGTGCTCTGGTTGAGGCTGGCTGCAAGCTTGGACCTCCCTACCTGGTTTTCCCTGAGGTCCCTGCCGCCACAGTGGCCTCCTGGGTGCCTTTGAAACCCTACACTTCACCCCTCTTCCCCATTGCTGGGTGTAGGGGCTCCTAGGCTTTCTGGTTACCGTTACACTAAGCACTCCACGGGGTGAAGACCTTGTACGTACAGTGGTGCTGACATTCTGGATTACCCTAGAGCAGTGTTTCCTAAAGTGTGGTATGTGTACCCCCATGGGTACGGGAAGAGTCTGGTGGGGGTACGCGTTGCACCGGAGTTTGGTGGGGATATGCACTGCACCGTGCTTAGCGGTGCCTAATTCTACGTTCTCATGAGTACGAGGGGTACTCAGCGTTACGAAAATTATAGAAGGGGTACACATATGGCAAAAGTTTGGGAAACACTGCCCTAGAGCAATGGTTGGCAAACTGCTGTTCGCAAACCGGGGTTTGCTGCTCTATTGACTAATGAGTTTGCTGACCACTGACCTAGGCTTTTGATTCCAATAATTACAGGCAGTGATTAAGACCCTATGCCAGTGGTCAGCAAACTCATTAGTCAATAGAGCAGTTTGCCCTAGAGAATACAGAAAGCCTCCTCTGACGGGTTACCTTCCGCAGTTGCCCTGGGAAACGGTCGTCCTGGTCAGGTAGAGCTCCTTTTCTCTCGATACCAAGGGAAGGGACTCGGGAGGCACAATGTTTGGGGACCCCTTGATGGGATAAACTGACTGTTTATCCCCCAAACTCATATGTCAAAGTCCTAACCTCAATGCGATGGTATTTGAACACGAGGCCTTGGGGAGGTATTAGGATTGGATGAGGTCATGAGGGCCCCCCATGATGGGATTAGTGTCTTTATAAAATGAGGCACAAGAGAGCTTGCTAACTCGCTGACATGGGGCTGGGGATAGGGGGAGAGAGACACACAGTGAGCAGGCAGCCAGCTGCCTGCAAGCCAGGAAGAGAGTCTTCCCAGGGGAACCAAGCCTGCTGGCACCTGGATCTTGGACTTTAACCCTGTCATTGTGAGCGCATTTGTCGAGGCGGCCTGTCTATGGCATTGGTCATGGCAGCCTGCGCTGACTGAGGACAGAGTCCACTGACTAGCGTCCGTCTGAAGGGCTGTGGCAGCTCCCTCCCAAGGAGAAGGGACCCACTCCACCTACCTGGTTGACCATGCATGTCTCCAGCTCCTCTTTGGAGAAACCCGCTCGACCCCTTTCTTTGTTCTGATGAAACAGAACAGAACGAAATCTCAGAGACGCTCTGGGGCGGAGAGGCTCCCACTTTCCACTCGCCCACAGCTAGCCAGACAACCCGAGAGTGCTCGCTCAAGCGCTGATCTTATGTGTGACTGAAGAACAAAGTGGGAACTTAAACTTTTGAACCCAGTGTGTTTGCTGTGCATCATGGCCTTCTTGAGGACATGTATCAAACCTTCAGAATGACCCCAAGAAGGAAAGGTTACATCGTCTAGACCGCCAGACATCTGAAAGTTATGACCGCGGACCAACCCAGGGGCTGGAATGCAGAACTGGTTCTTCTCAAGAAGGTACTTTGTCTTATAAAACTCGCAGACTCCTCTCTCCTTCGGAGCACTCAGTATGACCTCATCGCGTTTCTGGTTTGCAAACCTTAAGACGCTTGGATGAACTTTTGTTCTTTTATTTCCAGTGAAAGCCCTGGACCCTTCTTGAGTCTGTTCGATATGATCGTTGCCCGTATGTACTGAAGTGTGAGATTGTTAACTGTCCTTGTGGTGAAATAAATAGATGAACACACAAGGTGCATCATTCTTCTACCAGCACCTAAGATCTGCTGAGACATGTTATTCCAGGTAGAACCATGTAATGACAGTAGGTAAGGTTGGTGCAGGAGCCCTGGCTCTCTGCGCCATTCCCCACCCGCATCTTTGGAAATTCCTACCAAGGAGGGGCCTTCTCTGGATTTTGAGTGTGGTCACTGGTGTCCAGCACTCTGGCCAGCTGGGACGAACAGCAGGGCTAGGGGTGAGTATGTGGCTGGATGCTGGGGAGCCTCTGTGGTGTGTGTGTGTGTGTGTGTGTGTGTGTGTGCACGCGCGCGTGTGTGTGTGTGTCTTTGGGCCGCAGACCTTACCCGGTACCACATGAAAATGGTCTTGAAGGCGTTTTCATTGGAGCAGGAGCCACAGGCCATGGTAATGAGCTGGGACATGCCTTTGGGAGCCACCTGTAGGCAGAGAAACAGCTGTGGGCTCAGTGCCATCTCTACTCCCCCTCTCCCAGTGGGAGCTGTGGGGAGCACAGGGAGGCTGGGACACAACCAGGGGTATCCCAGTGGAAGCTGTGGGTCTGGGAGACTGGACTTTGGCTCTTCCAGGGGGTGGGGAAACCCAGGCTGGAGGGCAGAGAGGAAAAAAGGGCGAAGAGAAGCCCATTTTGCAGGTGAGAAGTTGAGGTTCTGAATGATCTTAATTGTTGTAGCAAACTAACACCAAAACATCGAGGGGGGCTGCATAACGTGCAAACCTCCTGACTGGGGACAAACATTAATTTTTCCCGAGTTCCCTTTTCCCTGCACACAAGGTATCCCTTCTTTTCTTCGAAGGGAAAAGTAAAAATGCTCTTTGTGAAAGAAACGAAGACTGAAACAGAAACCCCCCATCCTGATTGCAAGGCTCCCAATCCTGTCCTTCCTCCGGGGCCGCCTCCGGGGGCTCAGTGCTGCCTTTGCAGTGGGAGGACCTGGGCCTGGGCCGGGGGGGGGTGTGTGGGGGGTCCCCGCAGCGGAGGTTGGCCCCACAGACTCACCACTCACCGAGAGCAAGGACTCCTGCAGCTTATCCACAAAGTTCTCCGGCGGCAGGATCCCCAGGGCAGGTCTGTTGATGAACGTGCTCTGCAAAAAGGCCCAGACAGACAGTGATGCTCAGGCCTGGCCCAGTTCCCTGCCCACCCACCATGCTGCTCACAGGAACGGGCTCCAGAGGCTGATGGTGGGCCGGCGCTGGAATGATGGATTCCCCGCACTTTTATTTATTTGCTTATTATTATTTTATTTTATTATTATTTTTAAAATATGTTTTATTAATTTTTCACAGAGAGGAAGAGAGAGGGATAGAGAGCTAGAAACATCGATGAGAGAGAATCATCGATCAGCTGCCTCCTGCACACCCCCTACTGGGGATGTGCCTGCAACCAAGGTACATGCCCTTGATTGGAATTGAACCCGGGACCTTTCAGTCCGCAGGCTGATGCTCTATCCACTGAGCCAAACCAGTTTCGGCTTATTATTATTTTAAATATGTATTTTTTATTATTGATTTCAGAAAGGAAGGGAGAGGGCGAGAGAGAAACACCAATGATGAGAGAGAATCACTGATTGGCTGCCTCCTGCAGGCCCCACATTGAGGATCAAGCCTGCAACCCGGGCATGTGCCCTGACCAGGAATTGAACAGTGGCCTCCTGGCTCATAGGTTAATGCTCAACCACTGAGCCACACCGGCTGGACTCCCCTCACTTTTAGAGAAACCCATTAGGATTTCTCTGGGTTTTAAAAAGAAGTGCCGGTTTCTTGGTTGTGATATAGCACTATTATTACACAAGATGCTACTGTGGGGGGAATGGGGCTAGGGGTACAAGGGACCTATTTGTACTATTATTATTATTATTATTTGCAATTTCATGTGAATCTATGATATAATTTTTAAAAATCCATCAAAATGGCTAAAAATGAAGAAATGGACAATAACAAGTGCTGACAAGGATGGGGAGCACCTAGAACGGTCACTCACTGCCTTTGGGATGGTAACGTGGTGCGGCCACTTTGGGAGGCAGTCTGACCGTTTCTTGTCATGTTAAACACATATGCACCCAGCAGTGCCACACCTAGGAGTCTGCCTATGTGGAATTAAAGTCGGTGTTCACACAGAGACCTGAATAAATGGGAATGTTTATAGTGGCTTTTGTTTGTATCTGTCAAAATCTGGAAACAACACCAATGTCCCCGCACTGGGGAAAAGACACATGAGCTGTGGTCTGCGCACACTGTGACTACTGCTCAGCAATAAAGAGGAACAATATACTGACACACGCAAGAGCAAGAAGAAGAAGGAAGAATTGCAAAGCCTCATGCCTTGTGACAGAAGCTGGAACCAAAACCACACACAGAAAGGCTCCATTTATAGGACGTTCTGGAAAAGGAGGGACCACAGGGAGAGACGGGCTTGGGAGAATGTTTGGGGGGTAAATTGTAATGTCTGGATCCTTAAAAAATGTGGTAACACCACATAACATAAGTTACCATAGTGACCACTCTAAGTGTACAGTTCAGTAGTGTTCAGTACAGTCACATTGTTGTGTAGCCACCACCACCATCCATCTCCAGAACTGGTTCCTCTTATAAAACAGAAACTCTGTATCTGAACGACACTAAGTCCCCATCCCCTCTCTCCCAGCCCATGGCAACCACTGTTCTACTTTCTCTCCATGAATCTGACAACTCTGGGGGCCTCATGTAAGTGGAATCATACAGTATTCGTCCTTTTGTGATGGGCTTGTGATCATTTAGCATAAAGTCCTCCAGGTTCATTCATGTTGTAGCATGGAATAGAATTTCCTTCCATTTTTAAGGCTGCATAATATTCCATTGTGTGGATAAGACCACATTCTGTTTATTCATTCATCCGTCAATGGACACTGGGCTGCTTCCATGCTTTGGTCTTACAAATAGTGCTGCCATAAACATGGTGTGCAAATTGTCTGGAGTAAAAAAAAATGTTTTTATTAATTTTTAGAGAGGAAGAGAGAGAGAGAGAGAGAGAGAGAGAGAGAGAGAGAGAGAGAGAGAGAGAGAGAGAGACACTAATCAGTTGCCTTCGGTACTCGCCCCAGCCAGCAATCAAATCTACAAGCTAAGTAGGTGCCCTGACTGGGAATTGAACCCACAACCTTTTGGTGTATGGGATGATGCTCCAACCAACTGAGCCACAGGCCAGGGCTAGATGTGTCTGGATTTTGACAGTGACTGTGTGACTATGCCTTTGGCAAATCTCATATGGCTATACATAAAGAATGGATGTGACAGCATGTGGATCAGACTGTAATTAAATAAATATGGAAAAAAGGCACAGGGCAGCAGCTGCTCTAGAGCTTTGAAATGGAGCAGAGCTTAGGAGAGCAGTCTTGTGAGGGCGCTGGCTAAACAAACAGGATGGGCTGGGTATGAGAAAGGCAGTGTTAGAAAATGACCCAGACTCTCTCTGTTGACTCCTCTCCCCCCTAATTTTGATAGATGTGGGTGGAGAGAAGTATTTCTCTCCACGAGGAATTCAGCAGGGCCAGCCTGATGCTGAACAGACCCGCTTTTGATCGTGGGGAGGTGAGGAGGCGCGGCGGTTACTAAGAGCTTGTTTGTCCCAGGGTGGGACTGCGGAGCAGGGCCGCAGGCCAAGGCAGCCAGAGCCTCCGCGCTTCAAAACGAAAGGGAAATGAAGATTTTAGGGGAAATTGCCCAACGTTAAAATGCTGGTTGACATTTTCTTTCTCCTAAAAAATATATTTTATTAATTTTAGAGAGAAAGGGAGAGGGAGGGAGAGAGATGGAAACATCAATGATGAGAGAGAATCACTGATCGGTTGCCTCCTGCATGCCCCCTACTGGGGATCGAGCCCACAACCCAGACATGTGTGCTTGGTTGGAATTGAACCTGGGCCTCTCAATCCGCAGACTGACACTCTATCCATTGAGCCAAACCAGCTACGGCTGGTCAACATTTTCTTAAAACCATTTTTGGCCAAGGGATAATCCCAGATTATTGTGGTCTCACGCCTGAACAAGAGCAGCTCCAGACACACGCATGGCTGCTGGTGTCCACGTGCCAGTGTTAGGGACACACACAGGGCCTGCAGCCCCACATCTCCCCACCAGCCTGGCCTCCAATGCTTTCCTAAAGAGGAGAGAAAGATGACCAGTTCTGGCAGGACACCGGTCAGGGCAGAAGTTTCAATCCCAAGAGGTGTCAGTGTGTGTGGAGAGCCGTACGCTATTTTATACTCTGGCCCTGTCGCCTCCTCTCCGGGCCTCCTCTAAACAAACGACTTCAAACGTGGACAAATGCTACCCACTACATTATTCGGGTAGTGTTATTTGTAACAACACAAAGGAGAGGCTTTCCAAATGCCCACGGTAGGTTACGCAAGCTAAGCCATTTTAGTTCGGGGTGACGTTCCGTGGCCAGTAAAACGGTGTTTGAAAGGGTACAGTTTTCCATCAGGGTTCTCTCTCAGTCTCCTACATTTGATGGGTTGGCACAAACGCATAAGGACATGTGTCCACCATCGTAGCAAAGACACGGGTGGAAATGCAGACGGAATAAGGGCGCAGCCACCCCCCAGAGGTTCAGCCAGTCCCCTGGCAGGCCTGGGCAGAGTCTGGGCGGGGTCTGCACGTGGTAGATGGTGAGATCCACAGGAATCGGGGTTGGGTTGTAAAAGGGTTGGTACTGAGTACAACGTGGCATCCTGGATTGGACCCGGAACAAGGACAGACAGCAGTGGGAGAACCGGGGAAACAGGAAAGAAGTCTGTCGTACACAATGCACCAAGGTTAAGTTCTTAATTTGACAAGGGTACCATGGAGAGGCGAGGCGTCAGCATTGGGGGGAGCTGGGTGAAAAGTAGATAAGAACTGTCTTTACAACTTGTCTGTAAGTCAGAAATTAGTCTAAAATAACAAGATTTAATTAAAAAAAGAGGGAGGATGGGGCGAGCCTGGGACCTGGGGACTTCTCGGGTACCACTCTCTCGGACACAGCTGGTGTAATTAACTCAAAGCAAATCCAAATGGTGGCATCACTGCACAGGAGAAAACCCAAGGAGGGGGGCAGGGGGCGAATTCAGCTTCCTGGCTGTTTGGAAATGGGCTCTGATCGATAGACACTGTGGCAGGTTTACACTCCGGACTAGGATAAGAAGTGGGGGAAGTTAACCCTTCGCACTGCAGAGTGGGGGAAACTGAGGACCAGAGAGGTCAAGCAACTTGACCCAAGTCACACAGACAAGAAAGGGCAGAACCACATCTCAAAGCCAGGTCTGCAGACCTCAGATTCCAGCCTCTGCCAGACACCCAGGCAGCCCTGCCCGATGTTAATGATGGACATGAGTCTGCCTGGTGTCCCCTGGGGACCATGGCTGGCCTGTAGGGTCCTGTGAGGGGCATTTCCTTTGGGCCCTGAGAAGCCAAGCCCGTCACGACCTGAGGATCAAGGTGAGCACCATCACCGGCGGGGGTGGCGCGGCTCACCCGGGACGGCGGGCTGGCTGGCAGCTTGGCTGCCTTTCTGGGCCCAGGGAAGATGTGTGGGTGATGTTCCTGTCTGACAAAGCGTGACAGCGGGAACAGAGGAGATCTGGGACATCGGGCAGCCGAATCAAATGAGGACAGGTTTCTGGAACACTTGCCCTCAGACTCAGCCGCCCTCACGCGCAGTGTGCAGAGCACGGGCTTTGGTATCAGCGGTTCGGATGCCTCGGGCAGGTTACTCAACCTCTCTGGCCTTCAGATGCCAGAAGAGGGACCCTTCCCGGTGCTTGTGAGGAGCCAGTGGGACGGTCTTGAAGGGCAGTCACCAGGTGGGAAGACCCGGTGGTCAGAGGGATGGCACGCCTCTTCCATGACCAGGCCAGCTGCCCCATGTCAGACTGTGCTCATCATTCGTTCCAGTGGTATGGCAAAGAGATGGCACTGGCAACATAAGACAGTGTATCAGGACCCAGACATGGACCCAGGGGACATGCTTCATGTTTCCCAGCCCCCTGAAGTGATGATGTGGGGGCCTCAGAGTGATGTGATGGGGTACAAAGAGTCCTGAGCTCTTTCTCAGGATTTCAATGACTTGGTGGGAACGTGCCCAGGATAAGTCAAATACCACAGCCACTGCCTGAGCACGTCTCCAGCTGAGAATCTGGAAAACCCCAGATGTCAGCCAATGGTCCCCAGCCTGATGTCCGGGTGCACCCGCTGAGCTCTGGCAGTCAGCTGCCGTTTCTTCAGGACTGTGCCAGTCACCCTGCCCAGTCCAGTCCTCTGCTGAGCTAGGTCACACTGTGATCCAGACTGCGATCTCACCATCCTATCCCAGCAGCAGCGCAGTGGCCAGCACACAGTAGGTGCTCAATCAAGAGCTGGCCGATAAACAAATGTCAAGAAATAAAGCTGAAGAAGCAGGAGGCAGGCCACGAGGAGCTTTGTACTTAAAGCGGAGGAGTCTGGGATGTGCCTTGAAGGCAGCGGGTACCTGGAACGGGTTCTAGCACAGCGCAGTTTGAGATGGTCTGGAGGAGATGAGCATGGACGTGCAGGGAAGAACAGTTGGAGAGGGGCTGCTGGGAAAAATCACATGGGAGATGCAGAGCTGCGGCTCTGACTGGCTGAGAGGTGAGAGGTGAGAGGTGAGTGGGTAAAGGAGGAAACTGTGACATCCAGGTTCCTGGCAGGGACAGGTGGGGGCAGGGCATCCCCCACATTGGAATCCCTGGGCTATTGGGGACCATTCTGCCTCCCCAGGCAGCTGACACTGCAAATGTGTGTGACATGTTTGTTGACACATTTTTTTACAGCACCAACTGCTGAGGCATCTGGGATCTGCAAACGTTTCAAAACAAAGTCGGGCTCTGAATGTAAACACCCCCGTGGAGCCTGCATGCCAGAGACGCCCCTAGGAGTCCCCTTCTGCGGCCCCTGAATTTGTCAGCTAATCGGAGGGGAGAAATGTCCCCACGTCCCTCCTCGGCAGGGCAAACCCATTCGTGAGGAGGGAAATGTGGTTCGTCCTATTGTCTTCCATGGTGCCCGCCAAAAGGGGAGGACGCTTAAGGCCGGAAGTCGGTTCCTAACATGGTGGGGCTCTCAGCCCTCCCTGCCTTTCTTAGATCTTTGGGGGGCTCACAGCCCTTGTCATGTGTGGATACGTATGTCCCTCTCTGAGTGAAATGAAAGCCCCCACCCCGCCTCTGTGACACTTGGCGTCGGGGAGGATGTGGAAGCCTCACCACTCACACACGCTGCCGAGGAGCGGAAACAGACAGTGTGGACACCAGTCTGCTCACCATGACGGCCCGCAGTGCCATGCCTAGCCTTGTGTCCCCGGGAGACCATGACTATTCACAGGAAGACAGGTACTCTGTGTTCATGGCAGCGGCTGCTGTAGGAACACCCCGATGCCCACCAGCAGGGGTGGGTGCAGTGCCTGCAGCACACTCACGCCCTGGACGGCCATGCAGCCTTGGGAACAGGTGGTCTGTGACTCCACACAAGATGCATCGTACAGACGGGCTGTGAGTGAGTTAGCCTGATGTGATGAAGTGGCTCACTGTGATGCTATTCCCGGGCCAAGAAAGAATGGAAGAAGTGCCCCCATGCTGTTAGAATAAGGGGAGTAGGGCTGGGGAGATAGTAACGGGCTGGGGCCTGTTGTGGGGACCATTTGTAATTCACAAATTCTCAAAGCGGGTGAAGAACATCCTACCCTGTGGTGCAGAGAGCACGGGCAGCTGTAGGGTATGACCATAGTGATGCCATACCGGATATACCATGTGATAAAGGTGTGTTGCAGACACAGTATGGCCCCCAAGAAGATGGGACTGTGGGCATGCTATAGGGCCTAAAGGACTTGGCAGACGTAATTCAGGTTCCTAATTGGCTCAGATAGGGAGATCACTCTGGATTTTCTGAGAGGGCCCAGTGCAACCACGTGAGCCCTATGCTAAGAGCGGAAAGGTGACGGGAAAACGAGGCAAAGGATTGGCCTGGGTTGCTGGCGTGAAGAGGGTGGGATCACGTGGAAACCGTGAGAATGAAAGGAATGATGCTAGCAACCAGAGGAGTACACGGTAGTCTCATCTGTGGCCTCCAGCTAAGATCGATCTCCATTTCCCAAGCCCCTCAGCCGAGCGCTCAGCTGAGCCCGCCCGGCTCCTGATCCATGAAATCAATGTGACAGCAACGGGTGTTGTTTTAAAACTCCTCTCATCGGCGGGGGGTACGTTCCCAGACCCCCAGCGATGCCTGACACTGCAGACAGTACCGAGCCCGAGCATGTTTTTCCTTTATGTACAACCTATGATAAAGTTTCATTTGCAAATTAGGCACAGTGAGAGACTGCCAACAACAACTACTAATAAAGTAGAGCCATTTTAACAACATGCCATAATAAAAGCTGAGGTGGCATTATTAAGGAAAATAAGGGTGACTCGAACACTCACTCTGTGATACCTCTGATAACCAAGACGGCTATTGAGTGATGAATGGGCTGGAAGCCTATATCGTGTAGATGTGCTGGACAAAGGGATGGGCCAGCCCAGCACGAGGTCTCATCACACTACTCAACTGCACAACTCAAAACTTATGGCCCTGGCTGGTTTGGCTCAGTGGATAGAGTGTCGGCCTGCCGACTGAAGGGTCCCAGGTTTGATTCTGGTCAAGAGCACATGCCTGGGTTTTGGGCTTGATCCCCAGTAGGGGGTGTGCAGGAGGCAGCCCATCAATGATTCTCTCCCATCATTGATGTTTCTATCTCTCTCTCTCCCTCTCCTTTCCTCTCTAAAATCAATATATATATATATATATATATATATATTTAAACTTATGAGTTGTTTATTTCTGGAACTTCTGCATTTACTATTTTTGGACCACAGATGCCCACAGGTAACTGAAACTGTGGGAAGTGAAACTGCAGATAAGGGGGGTTACTATACATATTATGCTCTTAATTTCCATTAATCATGATGATCAATATCATTGTTTTATGCCCACACGGCACTGCTTACCTCATTCTATAGCACTTCATATGGTTGTAATTCCCTCTACTTACGTGTCGAGAATTAAGTTAATTGACTGCCACCATGGGAGCGGGGTGCTGTGTTTCTGCTCACCACGGTACTCCAAGTGCCTAGCGCAATGGTCGGCAAACTCACTAGTCAACAGAGCCAAATATCAACAGTATGACGATTAAAATTTCTTTTGAGAGCCGAAAACTGACTTCTGCACATGGGCCATGAAGTTTTAATCGCACTTTATGTATGTGCCCGCACGTGGTATTTTGTGGAAGAGCCACACTCAAGGGGCCAAAGGGCCACATGTGGCTCACGAGCAGCTGTTTAGTGACCACTGGCCTAGCGCATAGTGTGTGATCAATAGCTACTTATGGAATGAACGAATGGGCTATTTCCCAAGGTGCCCAATAGTCCCCTGAACTGCCGTGAACAGGTTGGTCGTTACCGTCTAATTGGGACTCACCGCATTCTGAGGCTGCTGGACGAGCTTCATGAGCGCAGGATGGTTGTAACCTGGGGATGGGAAGGTGGTGAGAGACCAACATTGCAGCTGAGGGCCCCGTGCCCCTCCTCCATTGCTGCCCCTCCCTTCCTTTCCAAACTCTTCTCACGCCACCTCTTCTTGGCAGAGGAAAGCACCCAAGGCTGGGCCCACCCAGACCCCCTGACTTAGAATCTCTCAGGGCGTGGCCCGGAAATCTGCAACAGGTTCTCTAGGTAATTCTGGGGTTCAGGTTTGAGACCTTCAGAGCTAGACAGACATACAAGGAGGTGGGTGCAAGCGAAAGCAAACTTCGTGGTCTGGGAGGGGTTCCCCAGGCCCGCGTGATGAATCACACATGTGGTCCCCGCTTTCTCCCCCAGTGCCTACAGATGGAGTCCAGCTGCTTTAAGTGTTTGCTCAGGAGCCGAGCGAGGGTATGGCACCACCTGCCATCTGAGGCCGGTGGATCCGGTTCTGTCTTCACACATCTGCTTATTCCCGAGTCCAGCCTGAGCCTGACTCTCCACGACAAGGTTTAAGACACCCTTGGACTCAGCAATGACTCACCCAGGAATCTATCCTGCACACGTGTATGCAGACCGATGCACACACGTCTAAACTGTGCCACCCCAACTCCTCCAGGCTTGAATGCCCCCGAAAGTCCATCGACAGCAGATCAGTTGTGACCTGGGTGAGCATGGAAGAGAAAACCCCCTGCCCATAGCAGATGCTCAGAAGGTGGAAGCTTTCATTGTAAAGGGCGAGGGTGAAAGACAGGATTGCCCATCCTGGAGCCAGAGGTCTTGGGTTCAAAGCCTTGACTTGCATTTATTGAGCATCTACTATGTGCAGGAGGCTGTCTGTTCATCATGGCGAGTCCTGGCATCAACTCCCACAGCCAGGCCAAGATTTTAGGAGGCACTGAGATCAGGAGACCAGATCGGGAGGCCCTCAACAGCAGTGGCAAGCGTCCAGCTCCATAGGTATGAGCTGAGTGAATGAGTAATGCTGGGGCCCAGCAACATGGAAGAACTCAAACTGACGTATGTGAGAAAAGACTCATCCGGGAATCCTGGAGCAGGCCGTAGAACTTGGAGAAAAACTCTCAGTCTTCAAAAATCCCCATTTTTATGGTGCATACTTTGTACTTATTTTCTTCCTATCGATTCATTTTTTAATTTAAATACGTTGACTTTGAGAGGAGACTTTAGAGTACAATGGTGAGAGGCCTGCCCACCTCTGAGCTTGGGGCCTCCTGCCTCCAGAGTAGGAGATTAGCCAGTTTAGATGGGCATTAAAGACCTAGAGGAGGGGGGAGAGGGGGGGAACTTCTCCTCCATGCAACCAAAGAGTGAACAGATGTGGTTTCACTCAGCCTGCTGCAGGGAGCATGGACTGGGGGCGTGATGGGGGGGCGACCATCCTCTGCTGTCCCCGTGCCCGTCCCCGTGCCATTCCGAGGTGTGCTGGGCCCAGGGCTGGGAAGCGCTCATTACTCAAGGAAGGAACGTGGTAGGAGTTTTCCCATGTTTTCTGGCCCGAGGCCTCTCAGCTCTGCTCTATGTCACAGCGCCTGGTGCGTGTGACTTCTCTGCCTCCGATGCGCAGGCTCTGTGAGATCACAGGTTCAGCTTGTCTACTGGCTTCATTAGGATAGAGGAGAGCAGAGCGGGCCCCTCAGGTCAGGGAACTCCCACCCTGGGCCTTCGAAGCCCTGGATGCTTGCCCCCCCCTCCCCCCTCCACACACACACACAGGGCAGGGCAGGGCAGGGCAGGGCAGGGCAGGGCGGCCGTCTGGGAGGCTGCTCTCACAGAAGTAAGCAGAGCAGCAGTGAGCAGCTGGTTCAAATCCTTTGGCTTCTTGGACACACTGGGCAAACTCTGCACCTTCTTGGAAGCTGGCTCCCCATCAGAAAATGGGGGGGGGGGGGGGGGAGCGGGGAGTGTGATGCTAAAGTACCCAGCATTATAGGACTGTTGTGGGGATTTACTAACAGGGAAGGCACTTAGCAATATGCCAGGCATAGAGCAAATTCTCAGTGATTAAGAGTTAAAAAGTCACCTCAAAGGCTACAGATATGGGATAAAAGGTGGCGAGAGAGAGAAACTTAGAATGTCTAGTCTTTTAACAGCTGCTGCCGGCCTGATCCTCCCACCCCCAACACGCATACACTCGCTGGGGTGAGAGGGAGGAAGGAGGGGTCACTGGCCCACAGACCCATGGCTAATACATGGCGGAGCCCAGATGCAAACCCAGGACCACTCGAGTCAACTCCCTTTCCCTCTGACGCAAAACGGAGGTGGGGCTGGTAAATCTTAGCATCCCAAATGCCTTCCGAGGCTGAGGCATGTCTGAATGACCGGGCTTTCCAGAGAGAATGAGTCACCCACTTACTGTCTAATTGCACCTTAATGGGGAATAGGTGGGAGAGACTGCGAAGGGGGGAGCAGAGGAGGAGTGGGGACCTGATTTGGGGTCTCAGGGGAAGTCCCTGGCTGCGGAGTGGGAGGTGCTGATGGGTGGGAGCAAATGGGCCTGGATCCGCTGACATCGGCCTACAGCCCAGAGATCCCAGGGGAACCCACCGGCCACCCACGCTGCAAACACCAGCTACTGCCCGTCCCGGTCAGCCCATCCATCCTGTCCCCCGTGTCCCTTCCTACAGAGCAAGTCACGCTCTGTGTGCCAGGAGTGGAGCCGGTGAGGCCGGTGCTGCTGGTGGCCCACCTGGCCACCCCCTCCCAGCTGCTGAGCATCTGGCTGACAAGGGCTCCAGCTGCCTCCCGCTCTGGAAAATTGCCCTTGGTGCCTGGAAGCCACTTCACCCCAGAGCTGACAAGTCCTTCCTTCCTTCTGGCGCTGACGGGCAATGACTGCCTGGCACAGAGGTACACAAAGGCCAGTCTCTCTGCTTCAGGCTAGGACCAACTCGGGGGTGCTACATGCATGCTCAAGAGCACCCCGGGGGACCAGACAGTGGTTGGTCTCCAGCAGACAGCTCATCCCTCTTAGATTCCCCCGCTGCCCTGTGCTGTTTCTCCTCTCCGCCCCCACCCCCACTTCTGCAGAGAGCTCTCTCTCAATAAACTACACGCCCAGAACCCCTGCCTCAGGCCCCTCTTCTGGGAAACCCAGCCACGGACTGGACATCCAACTCTGGTCACACAGACTTGTGCTCACATCCTGGCTCAGCTTCCTCTCAAGCTGTTAAGCCTCGCCTCTCCGTCTAACACTAATGCATACCTACCTGGTGGGTTTTGGGGGAGGAGTAAATGAGAGAAGCCATGTAAAGGCCCTAGTCATACACCCTCTACGGACAACCTGTGCCTTCTCTCTGCCCTCGAGGGAAATGTCTGGTAACATAGGGACGTGCGTGCGGGAAGGGACTTGTGAAGGCTGGGTAGCCATGACCAAGAGAGGGTTTCCCAGCTCTTACCTATGGGGACCGAGGAGATCTGGGAATAGAGATCCAGCATTCGGTTGCCATCCACGTCGACCAGGTAATTGCCTCGGCTCTCTTCGTAATTGCAGAAGAAGTGCACAGCCTCTGCATTCTTCGGGAGAAGACAGAATGAGTCAGGCTCACCGCCACTCCGAGTCCTCCGCGTTTTAGGATTCAGCTTGAATCAGTGAAAAGAGCCACGACCCGGCCACTCTATGGGCATGTGGAAGGTCTCTGCAGGTGCCAGAAATGCCTCATTTCTTGCCCCAGGATAATCACACGGGTGATTTGCTTTGTAATAGTTTATGAAGCTGTGAATTTGTATTGTATGAAGTTGTCTGTGCCTGTTTTACACATCACAACAAAAAGGTTGATCTGTATCTCTCAAGACGCTTTTGATAGGATGTATATGGTAAACCATAGAGCACCCATGAAGAAAACTAAGAAAACACACATAGTAATTATGGAAGAAATAAAAACGTTAGACTAGAAGTTACTTAATGCAAAAACATAAAGCAAAAGAGGCCCAGAGGAACAAAAGGGATATGAGACAAAGAGAAGAAAATGTAACAAGGAAGAGGTAGGTACATATCAATAATAACATTATCTATGGATAAACTGAACCATTTAATCAAAAGTCAGAAACCATCAGACTGCATTAAAAAGGTTCAACCATAAGCTGTTGACATGCCACATACTTGAGTTTCAAGAATACAAACAGGCCGAAACCGGTTTGGCTCAGTGGTAGAGCATCGGTCTGCGGACTGAGGGGTCCCGGGTTCGATTCCGGTCAGGGGCATGTACATTGGTTGTGGGTGCATTCCTGGTGCGGGGTGTGCAAGAGGCAGCTGGTCAATGTTTCTCTCTCATCGATGTTTCTGGCTCTCTATCTCTCTCCCTTCCTCTCTGTAATAAATCAATAATATAAATCAATAAATAATCAAATATATATATATATATATATATATATATATATATATATATATATATATAATACAAATAGGTTAAAAGTAAAAGGATGAAAAAAAGATACATGAGCCCTAGCCAGTTTGGTTTAGTGAATAGAGCATCGGCCTGTGGACTGAAAGGTCCCAGGTTCCATTCCAGCCAAGGGCACATGCCTCAGTTGCAGGCTCAATCCCCAGTCAAGGGTGGGGTGCATGTGGGAGGCAAACAATTGATGTTTCTTGCCAATGTTTCTCTCTCAGTGTTTCTCCCCCTCCCTTCCATTTTCTCTAAAAGTCAATGGAAAAATATCTTGGGTGGGGATTAACAACAATAAAAAAGAAAACATGATTCTCACAGCAATAATAAGAAAGCTGGAATGGTCTATACCAGTGGTCAGCAAACTGGCTTGCGAACCACATGTGGCTCAAGAGCCATGGTTTGCCACTCTGTTGACTAATGAGTTTGCCGACCACTGACCTAGACTCTCGATTCCAATAATTACAGGCTGTTGTTGTTCCTTGTGATTAAGCTCCTATCCCAGTGGTCGGCAAACTCATTAGTTAACAGAGCGGCAAACTGCGGCTCTCAAGTTTGCCGACCACTTGTAATATCAGATAAAATCAACTATAGAATGAAAAAAAAAAGTTCCCAGAAGTAAAGAGAGGCATTTAATGATGACAAAGGGTCAGTCCACTAAGAAGATACAACAATTATAAACATAAATGCACCTAATAACAGAGCCCCAAAAATATGAAGCAAAAATGGACAGAATTAAAGGGAGAAATAGTTCTTCAAGAATAGTTCTAAATTCTTAATTAAAACCTGAAGTGAAAAACCTAATAAAAAAAGAATAGTTCGACCAGAAAGTTGTCTATGTCCTGGAGTCTTCAATACATGGCTTTCAAGGATGGGCAGAACACAGGCAGAAGGTTAGCCAGGAAGTAGATGTGAACAACGCTCTAACCCATTATCTCACCGACACCCACACAACCCCGCCCAGCAGCAGGGCAGTGCATATGCCGGGCCATAAAAAGGTCCAATACAGCTAAGAGAACTGAAAACACACACAATCTGTTTTCTAGCCACAATGCAATGACATTAGACATCCATAACAGAAAGAAACTTGAGAAGTTCACCAAAATGTGGAAATCAAAAGACACAAAAATAATCAATGAGTGAAAGAAGAAATCACAAGGAAAATGAGAAAAAAAGGTTCTGAATAACCTTAAAAAAAAAAAAAAAAAAGAACCAGCACAGAGCATCTGTGCCCCTCAGCTAAATTGTAATAGAGAAGCCATAGATGGAACACTTCCTCATCTCCACTTACCTGAATCATATTCAGCTGTTTCATTAGCTCCTGCGGGCAAAAAAAGCAAGAGCATTACCGCAAGGACACACGCTTCAAAGTAGTTTAAAATTGCTCACGTCTTCCCAAGTCTTGGGGCTGCTTTTCCCTTCATGCGAATAACTGCATAGCGAAGTAGTCAACAATATTATAACTATTTTTAAATTGCTTAATATAAATCAATGGTGGAAACTACTCCTGACAGTTGAGTGATCATTACAACGGACAGACTGGAGATTTAGGCATTGGGAGATAATTAAACAAACTAAAATATTTAACAACAACAAGATTTAGCTGAAGGCGTTTACTTAGTGTCCATAAAAGCATGGTTTTATTTTTTATTTAGAAGAAGAAAGGCTTTAACATCATGTTAGGAAAATAAAATCAACTGAAAAATATAAATGTGCACACAAAGACCCATTTATAATTACAGTATAATCCATATATTTTATAAACCACTGTGCAATTCTCTATGGAAACTGGGAATTATACACCAGTTGCTTTAATATTATAAAGATTTAACCTCTAAAAATGATTTAATATAAAATAAACTTTGGCAATTAGTGTAATAAAATTATATATCTCCACATTAAAATAGAAAATGTTAACTTAAAATATTAAAAATTATTCCCAAAACATTTCATTACTGTTAAACGAAAATCTACCAGTTCCCAACAGAAATATGTGTGGGAAAGTCTCCTTTTGTGGGAAGACACTCTCCATAATAACTAAAATCATTTACCAGAAAAAGATTTCTGGATTTATAAATAGTTGCACTGACAAAAGGGAGGGTATCTTTTGACACTAAAAAATGACACTGGAGAAAACTGCAAAATATGCAAAGAAAAATTTAATCTGTGTTAAATATGGTTACACTGTTATTTTTTAGATGCAATCATTAGAAACAGTATTGCACATCACTACACAGAATCAAGATTAGTCAGTCTCCAAAATGTGTTAGATGCAGATTTTGTAGCATCTTGGAGTAAAAGTTCCAGTCTCCATCATCACTCAACTTGTGTCTTTTTCATCTCACACACTGACATTTACTCTAGAAATTCAGAGCCATCCAGTGTCTCTCATATACCACATACTATCACCCGGAATGCCTCTCCACATACCATTCCCCTTGCCAAGAACAGAATGCATTCCTTTGGCAAATCCCTCCTTTTTGTCCTTCAAGGTCAAGCTCAAGGTCATTTGCTATCCATGCCCTGTGCCATATAGCTTTGCCATGTTCTTCCACTGTTGGTAGGATGTTCTTCCCCAGCCCTTGACCTGCTTTGGCCAACAGAACAAGGTGGAAGTGATGGTGGACCAGTGTGGGGCTTGGGCCTCAAGAGGGCTAGAACATGCTCTCCTCTACCATCACCTGGAGAACTAGCCCAGCCCAAAGTACTGGAGGATTAGAGACACATGGAACAGAGCCAAGTCACGGCAGTGACCAAGTCCAGCCAGGCTAGTCCAACTGATGGCCAGCCATTCCCCAGGCATGAAGGTGGGCCCAATAGAGCTGCCTAGCCAACTCCCAGTTACCCTTACATGCACCAGCAATCTATATGTTACTATAGATTTTGTGATTACTAAGGTTTTGTGATTGTTTGTTACACAGCATTATCGTAGCAGCAGATACTGATACATCTCCTCTGAGAAACCTTCTTTGACTTCTAAGAGCAGAATGGCCTCGTTGAATGTCTCAGATCTCTAGTAGTAAAATCTCTGAAAGCAGCTAAGCAAACAGTTCCTAAGTTTGACTGTGTTCTTGCCTCTCGGACCCTTTCTGCTCTTCTCCAAAACTCCCACTCAGGTGTGCTCAACTCACCCGAGATTTAGGCCCCGGGACTTCTGTCTTCATCAGAGGCCCATCATAATCAAATTCCACGTCGACTTTGGCTGCAGCCTGACTGATATGCCTGGCTCCTGCAGGAAACAAAGAGATAGTGGATAGTGTGAGGATTCTGCCTTAACAGACACCCAGTGTTCATTCATAAACAAGGCAGCACAGCCAGGAGGCAGTCCCAGGACCTCAACCCCATCCCAGCCAGGCCACCCCAGAACACTGAGGATTTTTAAAAAATGGGAAAGCCCAGTGCCAGTGATGTTGTAGAGAAATGACCTAAATGTCTGACAATAGAAGGTAGTTAATAGAATATGATGTATTCCCCATTTCATGAACAATGGAATATTGTGCATCCTTTAACAGTTTCAAGATAGACATATTGAATATTTATGGGTATGCAAAGATGCCTGGGGTATTGGCATGTGAATGATCAGATTAGAAAATCATCCAAATTTTGTAAAAATTTAATCTATATCCAAATGCATTTAGACCAGAACCTCACAGTCTTGGCACTCCTGACATTTTGGACTTGGAAATTCTGTGTCATGGGCTGTCCTGTGCCCTGCAAATATAGAGCAGCATCCCTGGCCTCTGCCCACCAGATGCCAGAAGCACCCACCCCAAGTTGTGTCCTAGTTGTGACAATCAAAAGCCATGCAAGAGAAAACGATCAAATGTCTAAATCCAGGTGGTCCCCACCTGTAAGATTTTTTTGCTGTTGTTGTTAAAAATCTTTAGGGAACAAGTCATTTGCTTGAAACTCATTTCACCTCTTTTTGATACAGTGATAAAATTACAGAGGGTGCGTGAGTTCCCAGGCTTAACCCCACAAAGCTTTTTGGCTCATACGTTGCTGAGACATAGAAAGTAGCGCCCCCCTCCACCCCCCACCCCCAGCCCCATCTCCTTAGTCCCTGAGTGAAAGGAAGCTTGGTGAATCCAAGAGAAGTGTGCAATGAGTTATAATCTATAATCAGTAACCCCTAGAGATCCCTTTAACGTCCCGGTCTCTTTTATCTTCCTGGTACGTATTTGGTGGTTGAGAAATATTACTTACTTTTCTAGGGTTGTCATAGTTGCATCAAACTAGGGAATCACTAGTGACTTTATGTAAATCATATATGTGATCTCATTTCATCTTTACACAATACTGAGGGGGAGTTGTTACTGCATGTGCTAGTGCCTCTCTCTCTCTCTCTCTCTCTCTCTCACACACACACACACACACACACACACACACACAGTTTGCCACACCATACAAAACCAAGATATTAGGAAACATATTTAAATTCATTCATAATTTTCTATAATTGCTTTGGATATCAAGCATCACCTCATTCCTAGGAGGGAGATATTATTTGCAGATTACAGAAGACACCAAAGTTCAGAAACGTCAATTAATTTGCCCAAAGTCACACACCATAAGTTTGTCCATCTGACCTCTTCTTCCCTAGATAATTGGAATGGAACTGATGGAATCTTTGATCTCATCTAGTGTAGGTCTTTGAAATGAAACATTTACAGCAAAACAACTCGCTTCCTCCAGAAGCAAATTACTATCGGAAGCACAGGGAGCAAAACAAAAAATAAGTTTGAATAAAGACCGAATGATCCAGTATTTTCATTCATAAACAAGGCAGCACAGCCAGGAGGCAGGGGTCTGGCTGAACACACAAGACCAGGCCTGCAGGTAAGTCCAGCCCCGCCCTCCGGGCCAGCAGTGAGACTCGCCACCCTCAGTGCCCAGGGGACAGCCACAGTAAATCTTTAACTCCAGACTATAAAAACAGCCATCAAACATTTTTAACATCCTCTTGATCTTTTTTCTGAAAGTAATAAATGAATGTCATTTTCCCAAACAGCAAGACGAGAGCCTGGTCAAAGTCAAGGCCGAGTTCACCGGGAGCTGTTTGCTCTACTTCTCTTATAAACAGTCTTATCTCCCTCCCTGCAACTGTCCACCCCCTTATTTTGTGATAACACGCTCACTGAGGAAATAGCAATAAGCAGCAAGGAAAAAACACCACGTCGAACGGCATCACCGGAGACAACCATTTTTCAGTCAAGTTTCCCAGTCTCTGTATTCTACTTGTCAACGTGAGATTATACACTTTTTTGGGGGTGGCATGAAACGATGCCATGGGAACAACATTGTCTCAGGCCATGAGCAACCTCAAGTGTAATGGCTTTACAGTGATTGGATGGGTGGGTGGAGACACACGTGGAAGCAGCTGCACACGGGATGGCACCAGGCTGTGGCTTCCGACTTGAGTGGTCTGCTCTAGGGAGAGGTCTACACAGCCCTGAATCCCGCACAATCACACCAGTGAGCTTGGAAGGAGACCCACAGCTCTGACTGTGAGCCTCTGATGAGACCAGTCTCAGCCAATAGCTCAGCCACCCTCTCACAAGCCACCTGGAGTCAGAGGATCCAGGGGAGCCCCATGGACCCCAGATTCAGAAACACTGTGAGACAATAAACATATTATTTTAAGGAGCTAAGTTTGGGAGTATTTGTTATATGGCAACAGGTCGCTCACATAGTTGTAAAGGGTGTGAGTCCTGGGGCCTCATTGGCTCAGCTAAAAGCCTGGCTCAGCCCCTTGTTAGCTCTGGGCAAGTCCCTTCATTTCTCTGAGCCTCACTTTCCTCTGTTTGATGGAGTCATGGCAGGGACTAAATGGTTAAGGATAAGCCATTATTCCTATAATTTTAAAAACCATTTTCCTATTGTTACTTGCCCATAAGTAGTCTATGACAGTGCACATATTACGGTAACTTTGCCTACACTGTATTTTATTATTAAAAAATCTCTAAAAAAACAAACAAACAAACAAAAAAAACAACCCCAAAGGCTGGCCAGTGCCTTTGTCTCCAAGGATTTTCCCAGTCTATCTATTTATCCATCCATCCATCATATATCAATCATAATAGATATGCCAAATTGATAGACCAAAAGAAAAAAAACACTGAGTTTCTGAATCTGGCATAAGTGTGCCCAAGATTCAACTCCAGCCAAGAAACGGCAGAGCTGAGTGACTCTGATTTAGGCCCTTTGATTTTTTTGCATCCTATCTCCATATCCATGTTTGTAAAATGGAAGTTAGGACACTCCCCCACCTTACTGTAAATATCCCTTTGAAGTGCTTTCACTCACAGGAGCCATTTCTTTAGATACAAGTAACTTGTAAAGCAGGGAGGATCATCCTTGTCCTCCCCACGTTCCTGATGGGAAGACTGAGGCTTGGAGTTCTGCCATTTGCTTCGGCTCACTTGGCTAATAGGTGGTGAATGAAGCCAGTAGCGGCTACTGAATAGCCCAATCTTATGAGTCTTAATCCATTGCTCTTTCCTTGATTCCTCCAGAGGGAGGCTCAGATGCCCTTGAGAATGACCTTCAAAGGCTGAGCCACGTGTGCCACCAGGCTGGAGGCCCCACTTTCCTCTGACGTATCTTCAATCACCAGCACAGCCTTCCAAAACTACGAGGTGGCTCCACAGTGTTATCGATAGTTATAGAATGAATAAATCTTCCATGCCCACAACTCTCCCTCCTACCTGGTGCAAACTAGACCTGGATTACTCTGGTTTCATTTTATTTTTAACATACTAATGGGTAAGCATTTACATGCATCTCTTCTGATGAAATAAAACAAAAACAAATCCCCCAAACCTACTAAGGCTACCAAGGTGGAGAACAACAAGAAAAGACTGCAAAACTGCCACAGAGCGGGACACGGGACATGTGGAAACTTGGACTGGATCCTGGGACAAAGGGAGAAGCAAGGGAAAGCCGGTGAAATCCAAAGAGAAGCCTGGGGTTCGATTAGCAGTGATGTGCCAAGGTCAGGTTCTTAGTTGGGACAGGAACATCCTTGGTTTATATTTATTTATTTATTTATTTATTTATTTATTTATTTATTTATTTATCTTCATTTATTTTTGTTAATCCTCACCTGAAGATATTTTCCCATTGGTTTTTAGAGAGAGTGGAAGGGAGGGGGGAGAGACAGAGAAAGAAACATCCATGTGAGAAAGACACATGGATTGGCTGCCTCCTGAACGTGCCCGACCAACGCCCGGGATCGAGCCTGCAACCTTAGGTACATGCCCTTGACAGGAACCGAACCTGGGACTCTTTGGTCTGCAAGCCGATGCTCTATCCACTGAGCCAAACTGGCTAGGGCAAGAGCATCCTTGTGATGTAAGATGTTAACGAGGGGGGAACTGGGTGAGGGACGTAGGGGCTCTCTCTGCACTATCTTTGTAACTTCTCTGTGTACCTAAAATCATCCCAGAGCAGAGAGCATGCCAATATTCCTGGGAGAGGAGCGGACATCGTCTCACTCAGGATACAAACATGCAAACCATTTGCCTCTACAAGGCAGACAGGACCGACAACCGAAGAGGACAGTGTGATGACAAGCATGGGGCTCCCAGAGAACGGGACGGCCGGAGACACAGTGTGGGAAGGGAGGTTACTGCCAGCCTCTCCCTCTCAGAGCCGCATGGATCATGTGGCTGTGTGACCTTGGGCAAGTGACTCTTCTTCTCTGAGCCGCAGTTTTCTCACTTGTGAAATGGGGTTCACTCCTGCTGCTCTCCTGGGACCACTGGAGATCATGCAAGCAGGGTGTTGGCTGATGAAGCTCACTTCGCTGAGCTGCCTGAACTCAGTGATGCGCAGAGAAAGGGGAGCCTCCAGGAGCCGGAGGGCAATGAGCAGGCGGTGGGTGTGGGGAGTGGGAGGTGGGGGAGAGGCAAGTGGGGGTGGGACATTCCAGGGTGGCCGCCTCCTGCCAAGTGCTGGTGGAGCACAGCTAGCCTTCACATCAATCACAAGGACATTGGTTACTTTCTTTGTTTCTTGGCCACCGCTGGAGCTGGGTGTTTTATGGCCTCTGTGGGAACAGCCTGGGCCCTTCTAGCTGCTGGGGCCACCACCTCTGTGCAAGTGGGAGGATCAGCTCCCTGCCCCTGCAGAGCTGACTGCCTGGGAGGCAGAGCTGGGGAAAGGTAGGGGGTGATGGGGACCATTTTATGGGGGTGATGAGACAGCCCTGGGAAGCACTGCCTGGCCAGTGCCTTTGTCCCTAAGGACTCTCCCACTCAGAATCCCTAGATTTGAGCATGCCTTCTGCTACCTACCGCCCGCCCCACCCCCCCAAGCTTACCGGGCACGAGCAGGCGGCGGTTGTGCTGGAAGCTGCAGGCCAGCCGCCGGGTGAGCAGCATGGAGGCCATGATCCCCTCCTTCGGGAACAGAGGCCGCCCTCACACGCTCCCCCTGAAAGAACCAGGAGCAGAATTAGGCCAGTGGAGACCACGCCCCCTCCGGCCCCATATCCCACCCCCTCCATGTCCCTCAGCGTGCGGAAGGTGCCTCTGACATGGCACCCTCTGCTTTCAGACGGAATACACACTGCAAATCATTTTCACTTGGCCTTGACCATACGCCGGTGTCAAAAAATAAAAAAATAAAATAAAATAAGTGGAGCCACTTTAAAATGGAACCGGAGCTGCCTTGCAGAGAAACTGCCTTGCATGCCTCACGCCTCCACTCTTGGCATGTCAGAACGGGATGCAATAACCTTTGGATGGAGACGGAGGCAACCCTGTTTCCCGAGAAAACTGTTTGCAAAGTTACCAAGAAAGCAGAATGTTTTTACTTAAAAAACATTCTTCACCAACAGAACTGCCTTCCTTCTACTGATGCAACGGTCCCCGTAACCATCACAAACGCCCATTGCCTTGATCTCCGAATCGGAACACTATTTGCACTCCTTCCGGAATCCGTGGGTGTGTCCCGAGTAGCTGTTCTTATTGATTTCAAATACACGCTTGTCTGCCTCCCACTTTGAGAGGCTCTTTCTTTTTTAACACCAGGTGGGATGATGACCCCATTTTCTAGGTGGAAAAAACGGAGAGGGGGTAGAGTTGGCTTGAGATGCCGCTGCAGGCGAGCACCTGGGGCAGCCACGCCCGTGCTCTGCACGATGGAGGGACCAAGACGGAGGAAACCGCAGAGCAGATGCCGGGGTGGGAGGCCGGATGCTTCCTTGCCTTGTTCCCACGCAGACTATAGGGCGTTGGGCTGCGTGGGAACCCTGTGGACCAGGGGAGCAGCCCACGGGCCATTTTGGGGGGTGTACATCTCCAATAGGACCAACCATCCTGAATTTGCTTGGGACTGAGGGGGTTCCAGGGATGTGGGATTTTCCAATTTGAATCTGGGCCCGTATGAGCAAACTGGAGAGTTAGCCTACCCAGGAGTCAGCGTTCTCAGCTCCCCCTTCACAGGGCAGGGGGCTGATTCCCTCCAGACTGCTCCCGAGTCATGTCCCCAAATACCTGAGTTTAGCTTTGCTGATTGCCTTTTGCACCATGGGCTGGGAACAAGCCCCCATTGTTTGCTTGTTTCCTTTTATCACCTCTTCCTCCCTTTCCCCCCACACTCCCTCCAAGCCACCATTCAAACACGTTCTCGGTGCATCTTTTTGCTTGTGCGTCTTCTTGCTGAGTGCCTGCTTTGTTATCCGAAACCCGTGTTTTCAGCTGTATCGTGTGGTATCTCAGAACAAGGACTGAGGCGCTCACTTCTCACTGCTACCTGTGGACCCTGCTTCCCAAGCCCTTTCTGTGTATCACACGCGGTGCTAAGCGCTTTGCATACCGGACTACTAATCGCTGTCATTATCATCCACACCCACAATGCTAAGTGTCCCCTTTTTACAGATGAGGAGACTGAAGCACCAAGTGAAGTGGTGTCTCTGCAGACAGAACTCAGAGCTTTGGCCACAGAGTCAGCAGACTTCACCACTACACTGAATCCGAACACTGCCTGGGTGCCCATCCACTCCTCTGCAACGAAGTACTCCAGGGGGCACCAACTCCATGACAGCATCACCGAGAGGCGATGGACACAGATCCAGAGAGATCCCGCCATGCAGAACGGAACAAGGACGGGTGATGGGCTGGTTTCAGAAAGCCGCATGCACGTGGGCTTAGCAACACCGGTGAGGAAACGCGTGGGAGTCTCGCACCGAGCTCTGGATAATGGTAGCAGCGCCCCCACCCCAGGGCCCTCACGGCTAACTAGTTATTTGCTTCTCGTTATTAGAAGCAAAGAGTGAATGAAGGAGGGAGGTGGTAGGCATTGACTTGAGGATATTCACTCATTCTGTGAATATTCGTGGTGCATCTACTGTGTGCAGGGGTCAGTTGGATGGTTGCAGTCCTTGTCCTGTAACCACGATCATGCCTTGAAAAATTCTACGTGCAGGCTGGCACTGCAGATACCGTTCCATTTCCTCCTCAGAGCCCTGGGAGGTGGCTGCCATCATTAACCTGATCTCACGGAGGAGGCAACAGAGGCTGCCCAGGGGGGAGGGCGCAGCACGCCATGCCTCCCCACTCTCACAACCCCGCCCCCCGTCAACAGGGGTGCAGACCTGACAGCCACGTCTGTTCTGTGGGACCCCCCGGCCCAGGTGAACTGGGCCAGGCTGGGCCACAGTCCAGGGAGCTGTGGGTCAGCTCCCCTCAACCCGCTGAGAGCAGCCAGCTTTCCAACAGGGTCTTTGGAGGGAGAAGAATATGCAGAGACAAGCAGCGCCGGAGAAAGGAAGTGAGTCCTGGAGGTAGGGGACTAGTTGGTTCCAGCTTGGCATTGGCTGTATCACTCACTCCTGAACTAGTGAGTGAACCTGAGTCCCCCTTTCCCTGGCGGGGAGCGGGTGAGGGCGGGGAGAGCCAGGGGTGTTAGGCTCACAGATGCCCTTCCACGTAGAAGGAAACACCAGGAGCTAGGGAAAAGTGTTCCCACCCTGACAGCGCCCTGGGAAGAACATCAGAAAGCACCCTCCCTCCTCTGGAGCTTGCTTGCATTACCTTCAGTGGATTTCTGACGCTTACAAACAGCGACCCAGCTAATAGCACGGTATCAGACTGACAGCCCCAAATCCTAGGAGTTCATTGGGGGTAACAGTGCCTCTTCTGCGCAGCATCGCAGGTGGAGGAAGGCCCCACAGGGCAGCCGAGGATAAAGACTTCAGGGCCAGCAAACCTTCCTCTCTCTGGGGGACCGGGGTTCCTCCGGGTGGAAGTGGCTGTGGTGTGCGGTTGCTGGGTGAGATTCCACAGGGCACTGTATCCCCCTCAATCCGCTCAACCACGCAGGCATTTCAGAGGAGGAGATGGAAGTTGGAAGGGGTTATGGTATTGGCCTGGGTCAGGTCAGAAGATTGTGTGGGACTGTGTGACCCCAAAGCCCATTCATTATAGCGCATCAGTTAATTCAGCAAATAACAAAACACCTAACGGTAATGGGTATGAAGCTTGATGAATACAAATCATTTTGTTCTAAAAAAAAAAAATGTGTATTGCCCTTTACCAGAGGGAAATATTACGGAGAAGGGCAGGGCTTGGAAGCTGTACTCTTCCCTTGAAAACCCAAGAGATTTTCAAAATCTATTCCAGAATATTCAACTCAAGGCAAGCCTGGTAATGCAGCAGCACAGTAAGTATATAGAAAGTGCAGTTGCTGGCTCTCATTTAAAACCACTTGTCTCAAACAGGAGCACTTGACTCCACACAATTCCCTTTTAACTGTTGTTTTTTTTTTTTTTTAATTCGAGAATCTCAGAGTACTTGAATTTGAATGCTCTGCAAAAGGGGGAGTCACACCGCACCCTTGCAATTACGAAACGTCACTTTGTGACATGTCTCTCGGTGACATGTTGGTGGCCCGCAGGTGAAATTGACCTTAGAACAGAACCTGACCTCCATCCGACATGAATGCTCAGCACCACACATTCCCAACCACCAGAAGGGTTCATGCCATTTGTTCACTTTCTCTGGCCCATTAATTCAACCAACAGGATTAATTAGCTCCAGTTACAGGCGAGGCACTGCATTATTTAGACGCAGGAGAAAAGGGGACAAATACTAGTAAAACGCTCTCTCTTTGCAAAGCTCATAATTTAGTGGCAGAAGAGGGAGGGGGGAG
Source organism: Pipistrellus kuhlii (assembly GCF_014108245.1). Lineage (NCBI taxonomy): Eukaryota > Metazoa > Chordata > Mammalia > Chiroptera > Vespertilionidae > Pipistrellus > Pipistrellus kuhlii. The sequence goes on from NW_023425540.1 coordinate 85,482,138, forward strand.
AATGGGAGAAATGAATACACTAGGCTGCTGTAGCCATCATGCCAATGAATTCTTAAAATTACCCGGGAAGATATGCCCAGTACATAAACATTTTCCAGTACACTGTCAGCAGCTAATTCTGTATCAGGCAGAACAGAATAATGGAATCACGACTATCTGCTGGTATGAGCAAGGTACCCTGGGAACACACAGAGATTCATCCTGGCGGGAGTTACGATGCAATAAGACACAGAAGACAGGGGGGTAGGGCCTGAGCTATGGCTCTGAGTCGAGGGTACGTGGAATGGTCAAGGATCTGGGCGTGAAGTGGTAGAGTGGTGGAAGGGAAGCTAGGGGGAGGCAGGTTCTGGGTTCGCTGAGGAAAGGAGCCCAGCATGCAGCAGACACTCCCTGAGGACCTGCTCTGCAGCCCCTCAGATGCAAGCTGGCCAAGAGGGAAGGCAGAGCTGCAGGAGCATGTGGGGTAGGTGCCCGGGTTCCTGCGGCCTCCGTGCCCGGGTGTAAGTCTCTAACAGCATGGGCGCGGGTTGCCACCGCCTCTCGCCTGGACGAGGGCAATGATGTATCGGTGGCCCCTTGGCTTCTTCTCTTGCTCTCTTTCCACCCATTTTCTATTGGGTCCCGACCTTTTTAAAGAACAATTCATACATCACTCTCTTGCCTGAAACACTCCACTCGCACTTAGAAGAGTGTTTAACCCCCAGACAATGGGGTTGGGTTTTCCTGAGCTCAGCACAGTTCCCAGAGTCAATGTATGTGACAAACTCACCACATCTGAGCTGTGAAATGGGCACAGCACCACTGGCTTTTTCAGGTAGATCTGGGGATGCATATTAAATAAAATGTGTGAGCTCGGCCTGGCTGGTGTGGCTCAATGGACTGAGAGGTGTCCCACACACCAAAAGCTTGCTGGTTCAATTCCTGATCAGGGAACATGCCTGGGTTTCAGACTCAATCTCCAGTTGGGGGCATGCAGGAGGCAGCTGATGGGTATCTCTCTCATTGATGTTTTTATCTCCCCCCCACCTCTCTACCTAAATATCAATAAAAACATATTTTAGAAAATTTGTAATGGGTGAACCAGTCTGAAATTTGTGTTAAAGCAACTTAACCATACCTGAAGTCACTGGTACCCTGGGCTTGGGTACCATACCCCCAAAGTGGCGGGAGATCACCCACCACGCCCTTCGCAATCTTCTGGACCTTGGATTGCACGTCTGAGAAAAGAGGGGATCCCGGGTTGGGGATGCTTTGGGGGGTACTCCCAAAATCAGAATGGGAACCAGCTGGGTGCTGGCGCTCCTGGTCTCGGAAGCCCTACGTGACCCTCTGGGTTCTTTGTGGCTCATTACACAGCACGTGACTTCTCTCAGTCCTAACTGATATACATCATGTAATTACTTATCATATTTCTTTAAAATCAATTTGCTCTTTATTTATTTTTTAAATAAAGAGTATTCCCTAAGAATCTTTTCTAGTCACGCTATTGAACCTCCCCTCCCTCGGAGTTTCATTTGCTACAAACAAAGGTGAGTGGGGAAAGAATGCAACAAAATCCAAGCAGGTTATTACTGAAGAGCTGGGTACAGTCAGCAGCCCAAGGCTCTGGACTCAGCCTGGCCCTCGCTTTTGCTGGAACGGGAGGGAGCCTGGCAGGTATGAGACAGCCGTGAACGGCAGGCTAGCATCCAACAGACTCTTTTCCTCGGCATAATCAGAACTGCAGGGGAACTTTAATTCACTCAATAACTGAAATAGAATAGGGACCATCAGTGTGCATGGCAAGAGAGGGTAGTTTCTGTTTCAGGCATTCAGTGCTGTTTCTTGCTGTAGGTCTCGGTCAAAACAAGTGGAACACCCAGGTCCAACCACCGAGAGAGTCCTCCGGTGGACCCACCTCCCCCCAGCCCTCTCCCTTTAATTAAAATGCTAATTAGTTCTCTCAGCTCCCTCTTATCTGCCTCCTGCATTTGGAGGGTGGGATAGGATGGGCAAGTGCAGGGTTTAAATCAATAGGGCGAGAGGATTACAGCTTGCTCTGGAGGGGGAATAGAAGCCGGAAAAGGACCGGCCGCTGTGTTTTGCTCACTTACTAGGTGCCATGTACCTTCCTCATGTAACTTCCATCGTTGAAGAGTCTGCCTTGTATGACCAGCTCAGAAGTGAATGGGCTTTTCCGAGGCCTCAGAGCTCCAAAGCCGGTGATGTCTCCCAGGAGCTCTGCACCCATGGCAGGCCACCCTCCCAGAACGGCTACCCCCGGCCTCACAATGTGCTCTGGGCACAGGGGAAGCTCCCACGGCGAGGTTGACAACTACCATCGTAAGAGATGGATGGTGGACCCTGCACTTGACCCAGCTCTGCACAGCCCCCCTGGCCCTGGAAAGGGAGGGTTGTTGCTTTGAAAGGTTCAGGGAGGAAGAAACCATGGTAGCCATTTGAGGACATGGTGTGCAGGGTGTTGCCTCGGAGACCACTCTCCTTTACCTGCTGTGTGATCCTGGACACGTTAAGTAACCTCTCTGTGCCTCAGCTTCCTCATCTGTAAAATGGGGGTAATACCACTTGAACCTGATACCTCAGGGGCTGGCAGAGACTTGGCCCCTACTATTATTCCCAGCCCCAGAGCAGCGCCTGGCTTCAACTGATCACTGGATAAATAGTAAACTCTCCACAAGCTCCCTAAGAAGGTGGTGTAGGACTCATCTTTCCACTATGCTGCCCTGTGTACATGGAATCTTTGCCTGCACCACTGGCTAGATGCGGACTCACCAGGCCTCTCTGGGACTCCAAGGATGCTCTCTCTCGTTCTCCTGTCTGCTCTCAGGGCAGAGACAAAAGTGCTGGCAGGGGTTGGGGACATTCCTTTCCAGTCCGCAGTTTCCAGTGCTGGCTTTTCTGCACACTCAATAATACACGATAACAAAAGTTGCCAAGGCCAGGGGTCGCCATGGCAACCAATAAAGCTAGAACCCTGGGCTTCTGTAATGGCTAACAGGGCCCCATTCACAGGGCTGTGATGGATGGTGCTGGGACAGAAGCTTTATCTCAGACCTGGCTTCTCTCCGCCTCCCCCGCTCCCGCCGCCTCCCCTGCCTATCTCTGCAGCCTGGCCCCAGCCCTCCCTCCTAGCATTCCTAATTTCCTGTAATCTGCCTCTTGGGGCTTCATACAATCATCAGAGACTTGTATGAGGGAAGAGGAAAACTATTCTTGGAAACAGGCAAGTGTTGACTAAGAAAGACAGAGGTGCTGTTTAGAAAGCCATCACTGGGTGCCATATACTAGCTTAGTGACTCTGGGTAAGTTGTTCAACTCATCAGGGCCTCAGTTTCCTCATCTGTCAAACGGGAAGAGCGAAGCCTACCCATGAAGTCATGCAGCACTCAGCTTGGTTAGGGCCAACTGAAGAACGTACACAGGCAGAGAAAGATGGCCCCTCGCAGGCCACGGTCTCAGTTTCCAGAGGACCCTCTCCCCTGAGGGGAAGGCATCTCTCCTACAGCCTGAGGGCTGCGAAAAGCTATTGGCATGTGTGGTGGCCCAGGTTCCCTGAGAGGAGCTGGTCTGCCCCTCCTGGCCCACCCCTCAGGCATCTGGGCCCCAATTCACCCCACCTCCCTGCCTGTCCCTCCTGGGCTCCATCAGGAAGAGGGAGGCGAACTTAAACTCTGGGTGCAGACAGCATGACTACAGCGTCCCCAGAAGGCGGTGGCCCCCAGCCTGTGAGCAAGCAAAGTGAAGGGGAAAAGAATATACAAGGCTTCCAATGTCTGAATGTGAGACAGGAGCCTTTGATCTGGGGTAGGAAAGGTTCAGAAACAAGCGTCCCTGAACGGATGAGCTAACTGGACTTCCGGCCCTACAAGAGAGGAGGAGTGGAAGAACAGAGTGTGGTTTGAGAAGGACGCTACCCCAGGCCAAAGGCACAGGAGGTCCGGCCTTTAAAATCGGTTTGTTCACAAATCCCACAAATCTTTACGGAGCACCCGTGCTGAGCCCCGAACCCCGAGCCGCACAAGGCCAAGCGCTGCTCTGTTCCCTGGAATCTGTGTCCCGTGGGCCAGCAACAAACCGGCAACTAAGGTCAACTCGGTTGTAAGAGATGCGGTTCCTGTTCAGAGAAAAACCCATTTTACGAACTCCAGGAACTGGTGAGTATGCAAATACCACAGCACACCGCTCATCAGCTCTTTGTTTCCTTCAAGGTCTGCACAGGGCGACTTGGAAACATCATGTTGGTGATCAGAGATACGGGGTGTGCCTGATACTATTCCTACAGTCTCTTTGAAGTGTCTTCCCAACAATTCAGAGGATCTTTCATTTAGGTGTGGATAGAAGGATCTGCTAACAATTGAATGAATGAATGCCTACTGCGTCAAGGCTTAACGCCCTCATCTAATGTTGGAAGGCAGATGTTTCTATTCCCATTTTTCAAGTGAGGGGGTAGGCTCAGAGAGGTTTTGCCACTTGCATGAGGACACACAGCTGGAAACAGTGGCGTTAAGTAGAACGAGGGCAATCTGGGCTTGAAGACCAGCATCTTGGCACAGTTTGATGGCTTTGGTCCTTCCCCAGAAACCTCATCCGATGACTCAGACCAGCCAGCCCATGTCTCTTCTGGGAACAAAGAACTTCAAACCGACAGAGATCACAGTATACAGTCCTCCTAAGAGCCTCGTCTCCCGACCACACACTCATTCAAGGTGGCCTGTGATTGCCCGAATGGAGCAATTCCAGTCTCTGCCCACACTTGGCACGTCTCCTACGCCCGAACGCTTGTCCTCCCTGTCCCTTTCAGGGTGCAGGCGCCCTAATCCCACAAGGAGTCCTGTCCTACCCCATGGAAGGTACAGAGAACTGGCATCTTCGTAGCTAGCTCCACGGTGCTTAAGACAGTGCTCACTGGGTGTTTAATACTAATCTGCGAAAAAGTTTGCCTCTCTGTTCTTGCCTCCTAATCCTGCCAGCCAATTCTTTAAACATTTTGGTGCAGGAGAGCCAGCAAAGGGGCGATCCAAAGATACAGCAAAGAAAGAGCACCCCAATTCATTGCTCCCAAAAATCATAATTTCAACCAGTCTCATTCTTGCTTTGGTCGTGGCCATCATGGCCATCAATCACGTGACCCTGGCCAAACTGCCAGGCCTCCCGGAAGGCATACGTGTGTGGATTCCAAAGATCCTCATGTCCAGCCCTACTTCCCCATCTGGTGATGTGTTTCCCCCCGAAATATAAAATGTAGCCATCCACCAGACAATGGTTGGCCGTGTCCTCCCATGGGACTCTGAGGGCAGATGGCTGGAGCATGACCGTGCAGCTGGCAATGCCTTGTTTAGCGAAATGAGTGGGGCCCCAAGGACAGAATGGGGTGCCAAGGAAAGAGCTGGGTTACAGCGACAACCCGCATTTACTGATCACTGTGGGCCAAATCCTGTCTTAAGCCTTTTATATTAATTGTGCCTTGAATGTTCAGACAAACCCTCTGAAGCAGGTTCTAGCATACTTCTCCCTTACAGAAACAAAAGGAAACGGGAGCACAGAGAGGTTAAGTGACTTGCCCAACGACACACAGCCACCAAGTAGCTGAGCCAGTTTACAAGCCCACGCTGGCTCTAGGTTCAGTGCTCTTAACCTCCTCCACACAACAGACACAACACAGAAATGCTTCTTCTAGAGGACCCAGACCATTGAGATATCCTTGGGAATGTCACAGTAATGGGGGTCCGTGGGATGGGGGAACTAATGTGGGCTTTGTCTTGGGCTTGAATCTGGCTTCGTCTCTGCTTTCTCAACTGGGAAATGGGTCTGATAGAACTCCCTCCTTCCCAGGCCTCTCTGAGGATTAAGTGAGGCAATCCATGCACACCACTAGACAGAGTGCCCAGCACATAGCGGGCACCAAAGCAATTTTAAAACTATAGGAAGGTTGCAAGCATAGCCAGCAACTACCATAATCCTAGAGCCATCAATTGTCAATACTCTGCCACATCTGTTACCTATCTACCTACCCATCCATCACCTATCTATCAGCTTATCATCTATCTTCTGAATTACTTGAGTTAGTTACAGACATTGTTAAATTTCATCCCTAAGTCCTTTAGCCTATATCTTCTGAAAACAAGGACACCCTCCTATATAACCTCTGCACAAACGATCTGAGATACAAAGTGTTTCGCGCTCAGGAAATTTATCATTGATATCTAGTACATGGTCTATACCCACATTCCCAACTTGTCCCCACACATCTTCTGTGGCTGCTGCTCCCTGGACCCAGGCTCCACCCCAGCACCACATTGCATTTGTCTGCTCGGCTCTTCCGTTCCTTGCGAACCTGGAACGAACCATTTCTTGGCCGCTTTGTCTTTTATGACATTGACATGTTAAGATTCCAGGCCAGTCACTTTGTATGGGTTTCATTTTAAACAATATTTTCCTTTACGTCTTTGTACAATGAACTGCAGCTATGGGCACATGGAGAACGGGGTCTGGAGGGCACAAGGTATTTGGTTGGGCAGGTAGAGGAGAGCGTAGAGCACTCGTTCTTGGGCAGAAGTTACAGATTTCTGGGAAGCAGCGACAGGGGACACGATCAGAGCGTTGGCAGGTGAACCAAAGCGGCAGGACCCCTGCAGACAGAGGCCAGGGCGTCAGGGAATGAGTGTGGGTCCCGGAGGAACTGCAAGTGGCAGCCACGATGGAGAGGGAGGGCACCACACTGAGTGGTCAGGGGCTGTTCCTACTGGGACTGGAAGCTACTACCCGAGGCTGGGCTCATCCCCGGATCTGTCCTCGCCCCCCAGGTGCCCAGGGTGTGCCCACACTGTCAGCATTCCCCCAGGGCAACTGGCTGCTACATCTCCCAGATATTCATCCAGGCGAGTCCCTCCAGGGGTGATGTGGCTGCCAGCTCTCAGCCACCAAATGCAGGATCCTAAGTGGCAAGTCCCTGGGATTCCCACGGCTTGCTCTGCAGATGAAATGTTGTTTTCTGCTCCTGCTCCTTTTCTTGCTGCCCCTTAGGGCATGGCTGCTTCCGTGAAAAAATTAAAAAAAATCAACTTCTCGTTGACCGCGGGAAAAGATGCAAGGGAGTTGCTCTCCTAAGTTTCCTCACACCTGCTCTTGGCATAATTCATCCTGCTGTCAGGCAAGAGATTCTCACTACAAACCCACGCTCCCCACATCAGAGACCCCAGGCTGAGCCTCCCGAACCCCTGAGTTTCAAAGAGAAAGGGATGTGTGGAGGTTGTTTTAGCCCTCAGAATGGAAATGAAGGATTTATTTGGGGGCTTGAGCCAAAATGCCTTTTCAAGGTGACCCTTACTTCATTTCCCAGGGCCAGAAGGCAGATGGCTGACAAAAGCCATCCCTCAGCTTTATTTTCATACCCTTCTTTGTTTACTTCATTCGCACGTTAAAGGGGCTCCTTCAGCTGTGCTCGCTCCACAAAGCATCCTTGGAAAATCTGCTATGTACAATCGTGTGCCCTTCAGACTGAAAGTCACACACAGGCGCGCTCGCGCACACACACGTGCACACCCAACATCAGACAGCAGTCACCGACACGCTGAGACACACCTCCACATGCCGGCAGATACATGCAAATACACGAAGGTACATACGCACGCACCCCTGCACTCACAGAGCCCGATGGTCAGGGTCCCGCAGCACGCCCGGCTCTGCCTGCTGAAAACGCCGCCTCTATGCCATCCTGCGGAGTCCTAGGACGCGGCTGGCCGGTCCATCCTAAGAGGTGCCGCTGGGTCCCAGTTCCCCCTCTGGAGGATGCTCCGGGCTTCCCGGCAGTCCCCAGAGCATGGGCTCAGGCACAAGAGAGGAAAGGACTCCTTGGAAGCAAAGCAGATTTGGGAAAAGGATGTGCTCAGCTGGTTCCCAGCAAGTGCCAGAGGCAGAGGGATGGAAGGGAGGGGGAGAGAGAAGGGGAGAGAGAGAGAGAGAGAGAGAGAGAGAGAGAGAGAGAGAGAGAGAGAGAGAGAGAGAGAGAGAGAGAGAGAGATATCAAACAGAAACAGAGAAAAAATATCCATACAGAAACAAAGAGAGACAGAAAAAGACGAGATAACAGAGAGGAAAACAGAACATGGATTTCTAAAAAGCGGTGTTTTAAGCTCAGCTGGGTTAAGCCGAGGAGAGCCGATCTGGGACTCTTGGAAACAGGCTGTCTGCTCCCCCCGCCCCCCCCCCTCCCCCAGCCCCCCTGCCCCGCTTCTTCCAGGGGCCGCTTCCTAGGTTTTTCTCTAAGGGGCTCAGGAACGCTTGTAGCGGCAAAACAGAGATCCAAGGCTTCCAGTCCTAAATGGCTTCCCCAGGACCCGGTGCTGCGGCTGTGGCAGAGCCAGCCTGTGACAGCCACGGCCATGAAGGGGCTCTGAGGGGCGCCCTCTCCTCTTCAGGCCTCCAGGAGCCAGGGGCAGCTCTGGCTCTGATAATTTCCCAGAACCCCTCGGGGGCGGGGAGGGGGGCAACGATGACATTGGGGAATCATGACTCCGGTTCCCCCCTCCCCCCCCATTATAGACCAAGCTGGGATCAATGCCTATCCACAGGGGCCCAGAAGAGGATGTGGGAATGGTCACGAGATGGGGAAGGTGAATGGCGTGGGGCGGGGGGGGGGGGGGGGGGGGGCGCGGACACAGAGTTTTCAGTCATGTGCAACTCATCGGTTGCTATGACAACGGCCAGGAAGTGGGGGCACCCAGACCTGAGGCTTCAAGAGAGACGGGTTGGTTCTAAATCACAGCGACAGCGCTTCAGTTGAGCTATTACACCGTTGCTGTGGCAACCAATGGGATCAAATCGCAGAGAAAATCTGTAATTATTACAAGCCAGCTACCGGCAACCTCAGCACAGTAATCAGCACGTTCGAGCAGTTCAACCTGAACCGTGTCTGGGAGGGAGAAACGCCGACCTTCAGCCTCCAATTCGGGGAAGGAAAAGGCCAAAGGAGACGCAGATCTGTTGATGCTACAAAGTGGGGACCTGCCCAAATGAGGGGTAAATTATTAGGTGAAAAAACATGAAACTGCCAACGTTTGACACGGGAAAACATTCCCCATGATTTGATTATGGAAATTTCCAACAGAGAGCAAAGTTGAATTTGACAGTGAATAGGTGTGTATCCACCACTTAGCTCAGTTATTAACCTCTTTATCATGCTTGCTTTCTCCAAATCTACTACAATATTATCCATTAATTCTATTTTTTAATTCCCACCCAAGGGTATTTTCCCCATTGATTTTTGTTGTTTTTATTTTAGAGAGAGTGGAGGGGAAGGAGGAAGTCAGGGAAAGAGAAAGAGAGAAACATCAATGTGAGAGACACAGCCATTGGTTGCCTCCCATTTGCACCCCAATCAGGGTCTCAGATTGAGCCTGCAACTGAGGTATGTGCCCTTGACCAGAAATCAAATGTCCTCAGGCTGACACTCTAACCACTGAGCAAACTAGCCAGGGCCATTAATCCTATTTTTGGTGCATGTCAAATTAAATTGCAGCCATCAGTACCCTTTCCCCTCCAATGCTGCAGCCTGTGTAAAATTAAGTATTTGATAATTTTTGAACAAAGACAGCAATTTGATATGATTCTAAATGGACTAAACTCTAGACTTCTGTCTATCGTCCATCTGTCCGTCCATCCACCCATCCATCCATCCATCTAATCTCTTATTTATCCATCCATCCACCCATCCATGGGAGATCACAGACACACTCACGGTTTCCACACATGATTCACCCCCCTCCTGCCCTCGGAATCTTCCTCCCTGGCCCAGTGAAAACCTCCAAGAGGGCATTCTGCATATTAAGCCCCATATGTTCTCAGCTCAAACCAGCATTTTCCCATCACCACACTGATTCCCTTTCTTGTGTTCAGCATTTCAATAAACAGATTTCCTGTCTACCCATCTGTTCAAGATGGAAACCCAAGATCCATCCTCGACTCCTTCCTGTCATCATCTTCCACCACCACGCCCTGGGATTTTACATCCACACTAAGCCTAGTCTCCTTCCCATCCACTCTCTTTTGTCCTATAGGGTTCAAGTGCCCAGTACTGCCCCAGCTTCTTGACTGGTCTTCCAGCTACCATTCCACTCTCTCTCTGCCTTCTCCGTACTGATTTATTATCATGAAATATATGGCCATGTTGACGGTGTGAGGGAATTGGCACCTCATACATTGCTGGTGGGGGTATCAATTACAAATATCCTGGAGAGCAATTTATCAAAATCTATAAAGTCTTCTTAAAAACATATTTTTATTGATTTCAGAAAAGAAGGGAGGAGAGAATCACCAATGACAAGACAGAATAATTAATGAGCTGCTTCCTGCACGCCCGACGCTGGGGATTGAGGTTACAACCCGGGCATGTGCCCTGGCTGGGTATCTAACTGTGACTTCCTGGTTCATAGGTCGATGCTCAACCACTGAGCCAGGCAAAAATCTATAAAATTTTAGATGCACTGACCATTTTTTTTCTCAGCGTAATTCTACTTGAAGAAGTTTGTCTCACTGATACAAATGGAAAGCAACCTAAATGTCCATCAGGAGGAACTGGCTGAATACATTTGGGTCCAGCATAATTCAGAATAGCATTCATCCAATAAAAAGAGGCTGTGCTTTGCCTCTGTACTGACATGAGAAAGTGTTTAATGTATTAAGTTAAGAAAGCTGCAAAGGAGTGTTTAAGGCACAGGATCTCCTTGTCCCCAGCAGCTCCTCACTGGGGTATCGAGTCAGGGTGAGACATAAGTAGGGACCAAGGTGTCCAGGGCACATGACTTTATGAGCTGCCTCCTCTCTGACACAAGTGTCAGCACTAGTTGTCTCCTTTCTCCCTCTACGCCCTGCCGCGCCCCCCCCCCCCCCCTCGCCCCTGGCTGGGGAACAAAAGAGGCCCAGGAATGCCTTACTTGTCTCCCTCCATAACACAGCTCAGCACTGTCAGGCAGTCAGCGAGGCTGCTGGGCTGTACTAGGTGTTGGTCTTCTGCTTTGTTCAAGACACAACTGCAGCCAAAACTGGTTTGGCTCAGTGGATAGAGTGTCGGCCTGTGGACTCAAGGGTCCCAGATTCAATTCCAGTCAAGGGCATGTACCTTGGTTGCTGGCATATCCCTAGTAGGAGGTGCCTGCAAGAGGCAGCTGATCGATGATTCTCTCTCATCGATGTTTCTCATTTATCCCTCTCTCTTCCTTCTGTAAAAAAACCAATGAATTATATTTAAAAAAAAGAAAAAAAAAAAGATACAACTGCAGATGCTACCTAACTAGAGGGTGGAGGAGCAAAAACCGGAACACATCTTGGAGGCAGACAAGTTCTGAGGGAACACAATGGGGCTGCTCAGACCCTGAAGGTCTCCTGTGCCTTAGTCTTCCCAGCTCTCTAAGGGGCTGACGATACCTCCCAGGATCATTCTGAAGGTCAAAGTTGGCACTAGAGATGAAACCAACATGCAAGAGTCGTCTTGCCAGACAAATGAGAGGATGCATGGAGATGGCCACACCCATTTCCCAGTTGAGAATTACTGATATTAATTCATCTTTAGAATCTGTTCAGATCACTTCTGAATATTGCACACCCCTAGCGCATGTGACAAAAGCTAGAACCTTTCTCGTCTGAGCACCAATTTCGTGCCTACAACTGAGCTAAGCACTTCCCATATATGATCTCATTTAAGCCTCAAAACAACCGTTCTGTGGTAGGGAATCTTGCTCCCATTTTACAGAGGTTATGTGACTTGCCTAGAACCATAAGAGAGTGATGCTACCCAGACAACCCCCAAACCATTCTGACTGCAAAGTCCATGCTTTTCCCATTTCATATTCCTTTCTAATTCTTAAATCAGACCTTCCAACCAGTGCTGTAAAAATTAAATATAAATGCGAGTTACTTGTTCAATTTAAATTTTCTAGTGGCCACATTAAGAAAGGGAACAGATGAGTGTTAGCTGTATGTTCTATTTAACCTGGTATATCCAAAATATCATTTCAACATGTGATCAATATAAAATTAAATTAATGAAATTTTAATAATCTTTTTGTCATACTATGTCTTCAAAATCCAATGTGTAGTTTACGTTTAAAACACATTTTAGTTCAGACTAGCCACATTTCAGTGCTCAGTAGCAATCTGTGGCTTATTGGAGGATGCAGCTTGGTTGGTGCTGAAATATACCTGGAATGGGTCTGAATCTTAAATAATGTATGGGCAACCAGTTAGTGAGTGCCTGTTATATTTCCGGTCCTGATCTAACTATTTCACACAGATTAACTCCATCTACACTGAGTGGCCAGATTATTATGATCTCTGTATGCATAATAATCTGACCACTCAGTGTATATCCTATATAATAAAAGGCTAATATGCAAATTGTCCCCTTGACCAGGAGTTCGACCAGCAGGCAGGCTGGCCAACTGCCCATGTCTCCTCACCCTGGCCAGGCTGGCCGGACCCCACCCATGCACAAATTCATGCACCAGGCCTCTAATACACACATACACACACACACACACACACACACACACACCCCGAGTGGCCAGATTATTATGCACTCAGAGATCATGCTAATCTGGCCACTCAGTGTATAGTATTTGCATGACCCCCGGGAAGTAGGTACTCTGATGGGCTACCAACAAGAAAAACAAGTGCAGGTAGATCGGGCAATGTGCCCAAGATTAGAGCTAATTACCAGAGGAGCTGGAATTTGAGCCAAAGTTCATCCAAAACCCGGTCCCTCCTGTCGCCGCTCGGAAGCCAGAAACCCTGGTACCACAGGTCGGTCACAGGAGTCTGTAAAAATTAAGCTCCCAGGAAAGGAATTTGACTTGTAGCACTTAATTTTAAACAATCTGATTAATCAATACATAAGATCTAATAAGCATGAGTTAAAAAGTGTGCAGCACACTCTGGACTTCGTACCAGCATAGGACCTCAGGAACTGGTAATAAACCAGACAGTGAGTGAATCTCCCCACTGGTGTGTCTCCTCTTGTCTAGGTGGGATGTGGGTTAGAGGGACCCATCAAGTTCAGGTATGCATCCCCTCAGAGCAGGTCCCTGTTGGACCCACTAGTGGTTTCATTCTTTTGTGGGATCCATGTGGGAAGGCTAGCTGCTTTCAGCATGCTCCTCCCACTCGGGACAAATGTCACCGCTGATTTTAATTATGGCACGTGCGTACTGGCTATGGTTTTCTGGGGCTGGGGCTGGTGGTGATTTTATGACTGGTTCTGAGATGATCCTGTTCAAAGCCAGAAAGATGCGTGCTCTAGGGTTTGTCAACATCCCTAACTCCTGGCTAGGATGCACCCAAGGTCAGCCCAGCCAGCTTTTTGCTTCCATAATTGTGGCCCTGCCTCAGAAATGCAGGCTTCTCGCTTGCCTCTTGCAAACTGGCATAAAATTCAACTACATGTTAGCACTGACCTCTTGGACATGACCAGAATTACCTGGTTATCAGCTTGAAGATGAAACCAGAGAAGGGAGGAAGAAAGGGAACTCTAAGCTGCCTCTAAAATATGTCTTTAATTCACCTGCTTCTCCCCTCATTTGCATTAGCTGGTCATATTTCACCAAGACATTGCAGGGGCAGAGTCATCGTCTTGCCTTCATACCCTTAGCTTGTCACTCTACAGATCAGAGTTGGTCCCAGGCCTCTGAGATGCTTCCCAAGTCACATCAACTTCCCTCTTTCTCACATGACTCCCCTCTACCTTTTGCTTATTCTCTCTGACCATTTCTACCTCTGATTCCTGGAAGGTACACAGCCCTGTGGCCTCAGGGCCTTTGCGTTGGCCATCCTTGCCACCTGAACTGCCTCCCTCACTCCTCCTTGGGCAGCTTCTATGTGCTCCTCAGGTCTCAAGCAGCTCATGTGAACATTTTAGAGAAGCTTTTTTGAACCTCATGGACATACTTTTGTCCTATAATTTCTTATAGCTTCCGGTGTTTTCTTTTCACTTATCACAGTTTGCACGTATGCATTTATTTGTGTGCATGTTTTCTTAATGCATGTCTTCCAGGCTATTCCCCATTCCCCAGAGATGGAGGGTCCCAGCACATAGCACAGTGCCTGGCACACATGATGGGCACATCAATATTTGTGGAGTAAGTTCTTATTATCCCCATTTTACAGAGAACTAAGGGCTTGGCAAAGAGGACACAACCATCTCAGCTATAAAAGCAATTACTGACATCTTATTGTGAGCACAGTCCTAACCCGAAGGATCTAAAGGCCCTACTGAGAAATGTGGTCAATTCGCTACCACAGAGCTCTTCAGAGAAACAGCATCATTTGCCACAGGAACTCTGAAGCCTGCCTCCTGTCTCAACTGCTTTGTGCAACTGACCGTGCTGTTAGGTGTGAACTCAGTTTCCTCTCTGAAAGGAGGTCCAGGAAGAAAAGCCAGCCAATCAGCCAACCAGCTAACCAACCAGACAATCAACCAACCAGCTACTTGCATTTCTGACCTCCAATCTTGAAGTCAGAGCATCACCCCCGGCTCCTTCACCAAACAGACACCACCAGACAATGTAGCCACAGGAATCAGGAGATGTTGAATCTGTGAACCCCAAATAATCCCACCTCCAGAAACGGAGCAAATGCAGGTAATCCTAAATACGGAATAATCTGCTCAGAGATGTTCAGCGCCGCGGTGTCATTTAGAGGCGTGGACGGCCGAGGACAGCATAAATAAACAACCAACATCTGAGGATTGCTCAGAGCAGCTGTGATATAACAACTTATTTACCAGAAGTGATGTAAAAAGGCAAGAACATGATTTCCGAAGCCATGCAATGGGAGAGAAAGGGCTGTGAAGTTTTACAGGCAGTCTGGTTGTAATTTTGTAGACGCACAAAAACAAGACCATAAGCCAGTAACACCCAAGAAGGGAGGCTGGAAAGAAATATGTGCTGTGACATTGTTTTATCTGGGCTGCCGGGCTGCGGGGCAGTCTATTTCTCTCACTGTTTGTACTTTGTGATTCACCGCTAATGATCTGTGCTCATCACTTATTCAAGTGTTGCAGGGAAGAAGCATCTCTAGCTTTCTCGAATAATACTAGGGCAGTGGTCTGCAAACTGCGGCTCTTGAGCCACACGGTGTGCCGCTCTGTTGACTGAGTCTGCCGACCACTGGTAGGGGCTTCATCACAAGCAACAACAACAGCCTGTAATTATTGGAATCGAGAGTCTAGCCCAGTGGTCGGCACGCTCATTAGTCAACAGAGCCGGAGTTTGCCGACCCCTGCTCTAGGGTACACCGTGGACCCATGAACAACACGGGTTTGAGAGCACAGATCCACTCAAATGCAGATTTTTTTCAATCAGCACTGTAAGCGTATTTTCTCTTCCTTACAATTTTCTGAATAGCACCTTCTCATCTCTAGCTTACTTTAATCTTAGAATACAGTGCATTATACATATAACAGAAAACATGTGTCCATTCACTGTTTATGCTATCAGGAAGGGTCAACTGCAGGCAGGCGATTAGCAGTAAACCTTTTTTTTTTTTTTTTTTTAAGTAAAAAGTTAAACTCAGATTTTCTATTGCGATGGGTTGGTGCACACCCCCACCCCCACCCCCATGCTGTTCAAGGGTCAGCTGTACTGACAGGGAGCGAGGGCAAGCTGAGTTGATGGCAGCCCAGTGTGTCTAGACGTTTACTTACAGGGGAAATTACTGAATAACCTGACATGGCATTAACAGAGAGGCCAGAGGCGCTGGGAAACTGAGCGGTGTTCGGTTTGGTCTTCGGTTTGGTTTCTGAAGTGTGCGAGGGGGAGAGGAGCTTCCACGTGGACTGTGAAAGGGACATTGGTGTGCCAGCATGGGGCCAGGCCAAACTGGATTCCAATCCCCCAGTGGAAGTTCTCCAGGGCTGAAAGTAGGTCAACATAGTCAGGGAGATTAGTGTTCTTAGCAGACGCAAGGCGAAACTTCCCGATTCCTCCAGAGCCGATGGAGGAAAGGGAAGCTGGGAGCGAGGAAGCCTGGGGTTTCTGAAGGCCAGGGAAGAGGACATTCTGAGGCGTGGATGCCCTGGAATTCACACGCTAGGCCGGGGTCTGCAGACTGGCCAGCTGCCTGACTGTGCACGAGAAGAGGAACTGGAACACGGCTGCTGCAGCTGCCTGTCGGTGCCACAGTGGAACAGCCGAGCAGCAGTGACAGCGACTGCAGTGGTGGCAATGTCACCATCTGGCCCTTTACAAAAGTGTACATTGAACTTTGATCTCAGCGTTCCAAGCCTGGAAACCACACGTCTGTACTGTCTTCCCTCTACCAAGCCAAAGCCATGCCATGGCCTCTAGGAGGCCTTAGACAACCGCAGCACCTTCCACCTCTCTGTCCCTGTCCCTCTCCTCTCTGCCCACCCCTCTCCCAACCCCCACTCCTCTGCTGCAGCCAACTGGCCCTTTGCTGCCCCTAAAATCTGCCAGGTGACCCCACCTCAAAGGCTTTGCTCTTTGCTCTGTCTACTGCCCCCAAATCACTTCCCCAGTGACCCCTATGTCTCTCCCTCCTGTCTTCTTTGAGGTGTGATTTAAAATTGCACCTTGCACTTCCTGTCCCCTTCTCCTCCCTGCTAGACACGCGCCACCTTGTTTTGTTTACCTTAAAAAGTTGTGTCTTTCCCACATCCACAGAAGAACGTGAGTTCCCTGAGTACAGAACTCTGTGACTATTTTGGTCACTGAGACAGGTAAAATGATGCAGCAAATGTCATTATTCTCATTTTACAAAGGGGAAACTGAGGCATAGACAAAACGAGAGAGAAATGACCAGAAATGACTAAGAAAGCTCCTTGCGCTGGAGTAGACTCAACTCCAGAGGCTGGGTGTCTTCTTACCTAGGAGACAGGAGAGGCGCTTCAAGCATCAGAGAGGGGGCATGGTTGGGACAGATCAGCCCAGGTTCTGATGTCCACTCTCCTGGTCCAGCCCTGCCCAAGGAATGGCAGGTTTGAACTGGTTCCCAAGGGGCAAGTGGCTCCATTCAGTTAACACCAGTAACCTCTCTGTGTCTCCCTGCTCACCAAGAGTGCCATTTGTTTTGAGACTTGGCATCACACCATCGCAAGAAAGCCTTCTTCCCATTTCCCAGATGAGAAAACCAAGGCAAAGAGAGCTGAAGGGCCCTCTGCTGGGTCAGGCTTTATTTATACTCTATGCTGATTTCCAGATATCAAGGATACTCTTAAGCATCTTGTGATGCCATGGTGGTGCCCTTTTGTAGACGGGAAAACAGGTTCAGTGAAGGTTACAGAAACTCACCCGCACTCTTGTAGCAACTAAGCATTGCCTGGCTGCCTCGCTCTTCTGCAGAGTCACGAGCACGGTGCAATTGGGTGATTCTACAGAGGAGGAGAAATGCAATCTTGACACTCACTTGGCTCCTGCAGAAAATGAAGACTACAGCAAGGAACCAGCCTCTTATCTTAACCATATGAACCATCTGCTTCTCATCCGTCTCTGACAGAAGTCTGCATTCTCTTCCCTCCCACAATGCCAACTCAAGTGGGGAGATGACCCTGTAGACTCAGCAACTTCCCCCTAAAGCTATGCCCAGGCAAAGCTGGGACTTCATTTCACAAACTCAGAACAAAAAGCTGAGCAGACAAAAGACACTGGTGCTGGTCAGGTGAGGATGAAGCCAGGCCCTCCGTTCCAGCACCTTAAGCTCAATACGTGGGGTCCCGGCCCAGCAGCTCCCACAGAACACGGCCTGCTGGGCGTTGTGTCCATGAGACACACTGTGAGTGGGGAGGTGGGGGGAAAGGACGATATGGGCGAAGCAGGGCGCACAGAGTAGTGTTCCCCAAGCTGGCTCAGGTGTCAGGACGTGGGACCCTGCCGGTTTCCTTTCCTTCTGCTCCCTCCTCTGCCTGTGATGGCACGTCCGAAGCCAGATTTCCACCATTTCCCCCCAGCGCAAGCCCCTCTTTCAGCAAAGTGGCAGCGGCAACCAGGAGTCTCACATTACAGTCTGTCAGAGCTGGATAAGGACCTCGGAGACCCTGTCCAACCGTCCTCTGTAACAGAGTGAAAAGTCAAGGCTCAGAGAAGACAAGCCAAGTGTCTGAGGCCTCACTGAAGCTCTTGGCAAGAAGCAGGGCTCCGTTTCTTGATCTTCTATTGGCAACCAAATCTAACAATGAATTCTGGGAAGCGGGTTCTGTTACTACGCCCATTCTCCATACAAGGAAACTGAGGCTCAGTGAGATGGCTTGCCCAACACACACAGGTCGATGGCATCCACTGAGCCACCCAGGTCCTAGGATCTCAGATGGCACATAAGTAAACATTTATCTTAGTGGTACTCTTTTCATTTCAATGCTCATTAAGAAAAAAATATAAAAACTATTAATGCATGGGTATGGTTGCTTAGGAGAATAAAGCATGTTGTGATACTGCACTGTGGGTTAGTTAGCAAGGTGTTGCCATTGGGGGAAACTGGGTGTGAATCTATAAAGATCTCGAATTAAAGTTTCCTTGAAAAAATAAAAATAAAAAAGCAGGCAAAATGAAACAAAGAAACCCCTCCAAGAAATGTTGGGAAATAAATATAACACAAACCTTCTCAAGAACTTCTCTGAGAAAGAGAAGCAGTGATCAAACTCTCAAACCTCAGAGGGAAAGTAGGGGAGAGTGGGGGTAAGAAGAATAGATCAACCAAAGGACTTGTGTGCATGCTTATGGACCTAGCCAGTGGCCATGGACAACAGGGGGGTGGGGGCATATGTGGAGAGGGGTTTGGGATGGGAATGGGGGGATGAGGACAATTATGTGATATCATAATCAATTAAAAAATTAAAAAAAGAATTTCCCTGAGAAAGTTAATCCAAATAATGTATTCATGCCTTCATTCAACAAACACTGGCCACATGTTCACTTTGTCCCAGATCCTGGGATGATGCTGGGGACACAGAAAAGGTATGCTAAGCCTCCATCCTCATGGGATTCACAGTCTGGTGCTGGAGACAAAAAAACACATAGAGAATTGCTCCAGGCAATGACTTCCCCATGGGAAGGTGGGCAACCTGGCCTGGGGCTTCCTCTGGGACTAACTCAGGAACAGACTGCCCTGAACTCTTCCAATCACATAAGATGGACATTTCAGCCACATACAACATTGGGCCAGTTACTTAACCTCTCTCTGTCCATTTCCTCATTTGTGAAATGTTGATGAGACCAGAAACTCAAGAACTACCTGGAGGGTTAGACGTTAATACGTGTGAAGTGCTCGGCACAGATTCTAGTGCCCTGTTGTTCCTTGTTGCAAGCAGACCCCCGGCAGCCCTCCCATCCCTGGCCTTGTGTGCAGGGTCTACCCCTGAGAGCGAGTGTGGCGAGCTTCCTGTGTGGGCATCCCTGAGCCGGCAGCTGGCCTTGCTCATTCAGGTTGGGGGGCAGGATGCTGCAGCCCCAGCTGAGCCTGGGCAGGGACTTACTCCCCAGCAACCCCAGCACCTAGAAGGGGAGCGTACCCCATTTTATAGCCTTTTCTGGGTTAAAGATTACCAGCCCTAGTGAAATTCAGTGACATTCTGCTATCTCCTACAAGACAGCTTTGGATCCTTCAAAGGTCTGAACCAAGCAAATCTCTCATTGTTTGTTTTTGGGGAACAGTTTATTCTGTTGGACCAAGTAGCAAAACCCCGACAAAGATGGAGAGGTCTGTATGTGTTCTCATTCCCTGGAGGTAAACGTACAGAGGAGCTCACCTGGACGAACGCGGCGACCTTTGGCACACTGCGGTGAGCAGCTCCGGCATGGATTTATTCGTTCTCCATTCCCAGAAGAGGGAAAGAATATGCCTTGGCAAGTGCTCAGAGGTGCCGGCGCATGGGAGGTGGGGAGATTTTTCTCTCCACCTCCTACCAACCCAGGGGTGAATCTGCAGGACTGGAAATGCCCTGAATGGTTGCAGAATAGTGAGTTTTTTAAAATCTACCACTAGCCAAAACCAGTTTGGCTCAATGAATACAGCGTCAGCCTGTGGACTGAAGGGTCCCGGGTTCGATTCCGGTCAAGGGCATGTGCCTTGGTTGTGGGCACATCCCCGGTGGGGGTGTGTAGGAGGCAGCTGATCGATGATTCTCTCTCATCGATGTTTCTAGCTCTCTATCCCTCCCTCTTTCTCTCTGTAAAAAATCAATAATTAAAAAAAAGAAATAAAATCTACCACTAGCCAAACATCATGGCTTCAGTCTTCGTCCCCCCTCCCCGTTTTTTTTTTTCTGACTCCAATGCTGAGGCTAGGCCCTGCCATTCCAGTTGAATAAAACCCCAGAAACCTGGTAATAAACAACCACAAGGGGACAAGGTCTTAGAGAGAGGTGTGTTCCCTCACACAAACTTCCTCTGAAAATGCGAGAAAAGGTGTGGGAAAGGAGGGCGCTTGAGCAGGGTCTCCCAGCCTCAGCACTACTGACTTTTGGGGCCAGATAATTCCTTGTGGTTTGGGGTGGGGCCATCCTGGGCGCTGTAGGATGTTTAACAACATCCCTGGCTTCTACCCACTAAATGCCAGTAGTGCCACCTCCCCTGCCAGCTGTAACAACCCCAAATGTCTTCAGATCTTGCCAAAGGCTCCCTGGGGCTGGGGAGGGGAAGGCCCGGCAGAAACACACTGCTCTTAAGGAACAACGGGAGGTCACCTGCTTCGAGGTGAAGATGAATGAGGAGGAATGGTTCAAGTCCACAGCATGGTGTCTGGCACAGGCCCATGCCAGGAATGACCCAGCAGGCGGGCTGGCGAGAGGCTTCCAGACTGACGTGGTGCTGGGCAGATGCTGCTGCCTGCGGGACTCGGGCAGACTCCTCAGAAGAACTGTCACTTCCACGGCTAGCAAAACGGAAACTCCAGGTGCCGGGAGCCGCGGGATGAGGCTAAACAGGACTGACGTCTTACTCCGGAGGCTGCCACACACATTCTGCAAAGCAGCAGCCCTGCCTACCTATGCTGAAGAGGCTCTTAGAACGGCCCTTCATCCGGAAGACTCAAGGGACTTGTTGGTTTTTTTATTTTAGGACAGTTGTTCTTGGTATAAAAACTAGCCCTTGAACCTGCTTAAGAGGCCTTGAGGTCTGGTCCCTCTCCCCTTTCCAATCTCTGCCCACGACTTCCCGACCCTCTGGGTTCTGGCATTTGGATCTTGTGTCTGTCCTGTGTAGGCTGCTACCCAGAGCCTTCACAGATACTGTTCCCACTGCCCTGGATGCTTTTCCCTTGCTTCTGATTTTTTTCCTTTTTCTTTTTAAATCCTCACCCGAGGATATTTTTCCATTGATTTTAGAGACAGGGAAAGACAGCAAGAAACATCAATGTGAGAGAACTGCCCTGGAAATCATTGCACGCTCCCTGACCAGGGCCTGGCCCAGGAAGTCATGCAACCGAGTTATGTGCCCTTGACCAGAATCAAACCTGGGACCCTTCGGTGTACAGACCTATGCTCTATCCTCCGAGCCAAACTGGAAAGGCCTCTTGCTTCTGATTTTTTAAATTCTTCCTCACCTCTCTGATTTCAACTCATGATGCTCCTCCTCCAGGAAACCCTGACCCTCACCCACCAGATCAAATCCCCTCTTAGGAGACTCTTAGCTCCACATTCCTTTCCCCTGTACGGCACCATCACACTCACAGGTCACCTCTGTATAATTATCTTGCTCATTCTGGCCACTTACAGACCGCACATCTTTTAAAGCTGTGCTTATACTTAAAAAGCATACCCCCATCGCTATACTGTCTGGCACCGTACGGGGCGCACAATACATTTTTTGTTGAATTGCATGAGTGGAGGTTGATCTGGCATGTTCTATCATTTCTAAGGCTAAGTGGTTAAGACAGTATGATGTGGGGGTAAAGATAAACACACCAGTAAAACAGAGACTAGAAAATAGACCTACACTTACAAGGGCACTTGATTTCTGCAAAGTGGCAGTGATATTGGGTCAGTTGGGTTATCCACATGGAGAGAAAAATCAGTCGTGATCCTATCTAATCCAATACCTAAACATCAACCCCAGGTGGGTTACACAGATCAATCTGAAAGGCAACATGTGGAAGCTTCTAGGAGATAACAGAGGGGGCAAAGTGAATGACCTTGGATTTTTAAAAATAGGACACAAAAGGCCTTAACCATAAAGATAAAAAATATGAGCTATATAAAAAAAATTCCAAATGTTGACTCTGATGCTGTATTGCCCTGGTGGGAAGAAACAAAACTTCGGGCGGTGCTGAGCCCCACTCCCGACTGCCCTGAACTCTAGCTCTAGGCCAATCCCTGGGGACCCAGGCTCAAGCAGAGGGAGACGGGGCTGTGAGGTGGAGTCCTGGGGGAGTGGCGAAAAGCGGAGCCCCCGGAGTCGCGCACATTGCGCGCAGAGGACTGTCTGTTGACTCTAATGCTAGACTCCCCTAGTGGGAAGGAGAAAAAAAGCTCCAGACTGGAGGAACGCGACGAGGAGCAGAAGCCCCTGCCGGACACTGGCCAGCCAGGCGCCAGCAAGGAACCGGGCGATGGGGCCCCCAGGGAGGGGTGCCCCTGAGCCTTTGACTGCTGAGCGCGGGCAATGGAGCTGAGGCCGGGGGCTGCTTCCTGGGCGGCAGTGCAGACCCCGGCAACAGGCTGAAGCAGTGCAGGAGCCCGCGGAGAACAAAGGGGTGCCACAGGCCAACCTGCTGAGCTTCCAGGACAAGGAGGAAGAAACCAAAGAAGTTCTCAATGTGAAGAAATCAAGGGAGAGCAAAAGATAGTAAAATTACTTAAGAAAGAACGCAAAGAAGATCTTGAAAAATCAAAGACTAAGTCAGAACTCAACTCAGCAGCCAACATTGCAACATAAATGCGTTTTTAAAATAAAAAAAAATAAAAAAGGACAGAATGTTGGAATGGCGGCGGCCAGGCCTAGAGTGGCCAGGCACAAGGCAGTGGCAGCCGGGCCTGGAGCAGCAACGGCCAGGCCCCAGAGCAGCAGCAGCCAGAACCAGAGCAGCAGCAGCCAGGCCTGGAGCAGCCAGACCTGGGGCAGTGGCAGCCAGGCCTGAGGCAGAGGCGGCCAAACCCAGGGTGGCCAGTCCAGGAACACCCAGACCCGGAGTGGCCTGGCCCGGAGAAGCCGGGCCCAGAGCAGCCGGGTCGGGAGCAACCAGGCCCAGAACAGCAGTAGCCAAGCCCGGAGCATCCAGGCAGGAGCAGCCAGGCTCAGAGTGGCCGGGCCCAGGGCAGCTGGGCCCAGAGCAGCCAGGTCGGGTGCGGCCAGGCCCGGAGCAGCAGCTGCCAGGCTGGGAGCGGTCAGGCCCGGAGCGGCCGGGCCCGGGCCCAGAGCAGCCAGGTCGGGTGCGGCCAGGCCCGGAGCAGCAGCTGCCAGGCTGGGAGCGGTCAGGCCCGGAGCGGCCGGGCCCGGAGCAGCCGGGCCCAGAGCAGCCAGGTCGGGTGCGGCCAGGCCCGGAGCAGCAGCAGCCAAGCCTGGAGCAACCAGGTCGGGAGCGGCAGTGGCCAGACCCAGAGCAGCTGGTTGTGGAATGGACCAGAGCAACAAAGGCCAGGCCCAGAGCATCCAGGCCCGGAACAGCTCGCTCCTTGCCTGCCAATGCCCCAAGGCTGCCTCTCAGACATGGCTGGAAACTTTTGCGGGAACTTGAGGGTCGGCTGAATCAAGTGATGAAAGCTTAGATCTGGATATGTTGAATTAGTATAGCGCTGGGGTGTTGATCTGTGAGTGCCTTGTGCAGGGCCTGGATGAGGTTGGTTGACCTATTTGGAAATGTCTTTTGTGTGAAGTGTATCTTTGGGCATGTGGAGGTATTATTGATATGAGAAAATGCTAAGTAACTGATTTACTATCTGAAAAGGGATTTACTATCGGGGAAAGGGAGGGAGGAAGAGACTGAACATAAACTGTGCATCTATGGATGAGGACAATGGGGGAGGGGAAGGGGGTGGAGGGTGGGGTGGGAACCTGGTGGAGGGGGGAAGAAATGAGGAACCTTTGTAATAATATGAACAATAAAGATTGATTAAAAAAAAAAATTCCAATCAGCAAAAGTCACCATTGAAAATGAAAATTACATAAAGAGTAGAAGATCTTTGCAAAACATGTAACTGCTCCAGGATTCATTATCCTGCATGACAAAATTCCTACAAAGCAATAAAAATAAATAAATAAATAAATAAAAATAAAATAGACAACTCAAAAGAAAAATGGGATAGAGATGGGAACAGGGACTTTATAAAATAGGAAATCCACATGACCAAGAAATGTATAGAGATCAAAGTCAGTTACAATACTAAGTAGAGAAATTTAAAAACTACCACACGCCCATCAGAATAGCTTAAATTATAAAATACAATAACACGTCCCAGTGGGGGAGCTGGAGAGGGGAAGAGCCCCTGGAACTCGTGCACACACTGCTGGTGACTCTGGATTGGGCAGCTGTTTATTCTATAATAGAATGTTCGGGCAACACCACAGGCCTACCTTAGAGATGCTGCGGATTAGGTTCCAGACCACCACCAAAAAGCAAATGTCGTGATTAAGTGAATGTCACAAACTCTGGGGTTTCTCAGTGCACATAAAAGTTATATTTACACCCTGACTGGTTTGGCTCAGTGAATAGAGCATCGGCCTTCGGACTGAAGGGTCCCAGGTTCGATTCCGGTCAAGGGCATGTACCTTGGTTGCAGGCACATCCCCAGTGGGGAGTATGCAGGGAGCAGCTGAATCAATGTTTCTCTCTCATCGGTGTTTCTAGTTCTCCATCCCTCTCCCTTCCTCTCTGTAAAAAAAATTAATAAAATATACTTTTAAAAAGTTATGTTTACACTATACTGTAGTTTATTAAGTGTGCGATAGCATTATGTCTTAAAAAAAATCAAAAACCAAAAAACACCCCAACGTACATACTTTAATTAGCAAATGCTTTATTGCCCCAAAAATACCACCATCATCTGAGCCTTCAGCGAGTCATAACCTGTTTGCTGGCGGAGGGTCTTGCCTCGATATTGACGGCTGCTGACGGACAGGGTGGCGGTGTAACAGCTGGGGGCTGTGGCAGTTTCTTAAGATAAGACCACAATGAAGTTTGCCGCATCAAGTGACTCTTTCGTGAGCAATTTCTCTGTAGCCAGCGGGGCTGTCTGATAGCATTTTACCTACAGTCCAACTTACAAAGCTGGAGTTGGCTTCTGCTGCTGCTTTACTGACTGAGATCGTGTCGTACTCTAAATCCTTTGAAGTGTCCGCTTGCACTGATGGTTTCTTAATCCTCATGAACCAACCTCTGCCAGCCTCAAACGTTTCTCCTGCAGCCTCCTCACCTCTCTCAGCCTTCTCACAATCCCCGCTCTGGATTAGGCTCTGGCTGAAGGGAGTGTTGTGGTGGTGTGATTTCTATGCAGGCCACTAAAACTTTCTCCCTCTCAGCAATATAGCATTTGCTTTCTTATCATTTGTGTGTTCACTGGAGTAGCACCTTCAATTTCCTGCAGGACTTTTCCTTGGCATCCACAGCGTGGCTGATTGGCTGGAGAGGCCCAGCTTTCGGCCTGTCTCAGCTTTCGATGTGCCTTCCTCACCACTAGTAAGCTTAATCATTTCTAGCTTTTGACATAAAGTGAGTGTTCGACTCTTCCTTTCACTTGAACACTTGTGGGCCATTTTGGGGTTGTTAATTGGCTTACTTTCAATATTGTTGCATTTCAGAACACACAACATTTTTCAGTTGTCTAGAAGGGTGCAGTTTGTGGCACCCCCAAACAATTACAGTAGTATAATAACATCAAAGCTCACTAATCACAAAGCACCATAACAGATAATGAAAAAGTCTGAAATATTGCGCGAATTATCAAAATGTGACAAAGAGACACAGAATGAACAAATGTCGTTGGAAAAGGGCGACAATAGACTTGCTCAATGCAGGGCTGGCTGGGGTACATTTCCACCATGGAATACCATGCCACAGTAAGAAGGAAGGATCTCTTACCCTTTGAGACAGCCTGGAGGGACCCAGAGAGTATCATGCTAAGCGAAATAAGCCACTCAGAGAAAGATAAGTATCACATGATCTCACTTAACTGTGGAATCTAATGAACAAAATAAATTGATGAACCAAATAGGTCCTGAGACATGGAAGCATGGAACAGACTGACAGATCTTAGATGGAAGGGGTAGGGAGGGTGGGAAGAGAGTAAGCAAAGAACTTATATGCATATCCCATGGACATAGACAACAGTTCGGTGAAGGCCTGGGGTGGGAGCCAGGTGGAGGGGGGCAATGGAGGAAAAATGGGGGACATCTGTAATACTCTCAACAATAAAGATACATTAAAAAAAAAAAAAGAAAGAAAGAAAAAGCAGCCGAAACCGGTTTGGCTCAGTGGATAGAGCATCGGTCTGCGGACTGAAGGGTCCCAGATTCAATTCCGGTCAAGGGCATGTACATTGGTTGTGGGCACATCCCCGGTGGGGGGTATGCAGGAGGCAGCTGGTCGATGTTTCTCACTCATCGACGTTTCTAGCTCTCTATCCCTCTTCCTTCCTCTCTGTGGAAAATCAATAAAATATATTTTAAAAAAATTTAAAAAAAAGAAAAAGAAAAAGCAGTGTGTGGGAAGCATAATAAAGCAAAGCACAATAAATCGAGGCATCCTTGTATTTATAAAGGCCTTGCTATGGACTGTATTGTTTCCTCCACATTCTCATGTTGAAGCCCTAACCACCCATGGGATGGTTTGGGGAGGCGGGGCCTTTAGAAGATAATTAGTTTTTAATGAGATCAAGAGGGTGGAACCCTCATGACAGGAAGAGGAAGAGATTCCAGACACTTTCTCTACCAAGAGCGGACAGGGCAAGGAGGCAGCTGTGTGCAAGTCAAGCAGAGAGCCCTCCCCAGAACTCAACTGTGCTGGCACCCTGATCTCAGACTTCTAGCTTCCAGGACGGCGAGGAAGACATTTCTGTTATTTAAGCCATCCAGTCTGGGGCATTTTGTTATAGCAGCATGAACAAACAAAGACAAATCTCAAACTGCAAACAACGCAAATGCACATCAGCCATGGAGTTCATAAATAAATTATAGCCTATTTATGCTATGGATTACTAGGCAATAATGAAAATGAATGGACCAAGCTACAGGGAACAACATGGATAAATTGTACAGATGTTACAGTCTGTAAAGGAAGCTAGATACATAAGAACAGAGTGTGTGTGGGGGAAACAACAAGCAAATTGAATGGGTAATAAAGAATGCATCCTCAGGATACACTGTATCTATAAGAGCAAGCAAGGATCTCTGTGAGAGATGGATGGGTGACTTGGGATGGGGTAATGATTAAGAAGGGCACAGGGGCCCTAGTTGGTTTGGCTCAGTGGATAGAGCATTGGCCTAGGGACTGAAAGGTCCCAGGTTCAATTCCCGTCAAGGACACAGGCCTGGGTTGTGGGCTCGATGGCAGCCAGTCAATGATTCTCTCTCATCATTGATGTTTCTATCTCCCTCTAAAATGAATAATATATATATATATATATTTGTTTTTAAAGAAGGGAACAGGGCTTGCTATTTTTTTTTTATTTTAATCCTCACCTAATTATGTTTTTTTATTTGAGAGAGGGAGAGAGAGACATTGATCGGTAGCCTCCTGTACATACCCAGACTGGGGATTGAACCTGCAACCTTTTTGTTGTATGGAATGGTGCTCTAATCAACTGAGCATCTGGCCTGGGCTATTTCTGGCTCTACTTCTTGATCTTGTTGGCAGTTACATGACAATTAGCTCCGTAAAAAACCACTGAGCTGTTCCTTCTTTGTGTACATGTTTCTGTGTGCATATTATATGATATAAGAAAATGGTTTACAGAAAGTATTTGGAAAAATGCTAATATGCCTTCTGATATAGCAATTTCTCATATAGAAATTTATCCTATGGAAATATTTGCACATGTGTGAAGTGACTGTGTACATACATGGTTGTCCACTCATGCTTCCTTTGTAATGGCAAAATATTGGAAACAACCTAGAGACCCACTGATGGGGATAAGTGTGAAAAGAAATAAGAAAAGAGCTCTGTAACATATTAAAAATAAAACAAAGCGCCAGACTGTGACCATGTTTAAAATACACAGCTGATTGTAGGGAGCAGAGGAGATGAGGATAAGGGTGGAAAATTTACTTTTTTTGTGTAAACCCATTTGTACTGTTTGTCTTACCATGCACTGAATCACTCATTTGGGAAATAATTATTCTCAAAAAGCAAAATACATACATACAGACCAGGTGAAAGGCATGGAACAGGAGGAGGAGGGAGTTCAACCTCTGGCACTTGGAGGTCCCCAGTGAAACCCGTGCTCAAAGACTTGGGTTTGAACCTGGGCAGTTCCTGGTTCATGTCCAGATTCAGGTTCTTCCCATCTCTGTGACATTGGCCAAGAAAGTTAAAATGCTCTGACTCTGTTCCTCATTCACAAAAGAGGACCTTACCACCGGGGTTATTGAGAAGATGAAATCATATAACCCTAACAGAGCCAGAAGTTGACAGGCAGAAAGCATTTGACCACGTTCCCTCTTTAAAAAAAAAAAAAAAAAAAAAAAAAAAAAAAAATATATATATATATATATATATATATATATATATATATATATATATATATATATATAGTATAAAATTTACTTCAAAGAGGAAGGGAGAGAGAGAGAGAGAGATAGAAACATCAATGACGAGAGAGAATCATTGGCTGCCTCCTGCATGCCCCCACTGGGGATTGAGTCTGCAGCCCAGATATGTGCCCTTGACTGGAATCAACCCAGGACCCTTCAGTCTGCAGGCCAATGCTTTATCCACTAAGCCAAACTGGCTAGGGCTGTGGTTGGTAAACTGCGGCTTGCGAGCCTCATGTGGCTCTTTGGCCCCTTGAGTGTGGCTCTTCCACAAAATACCATGGCCTGGGCAAGTCTATTTTGAAGAAGTGGCATTAGAAGAAGGTTCAATTTAAAAAATTTGGCTCTCAAAAAAAATTTCAATAGTTGTATTGTTGATATTTGGCTCTGTTGACTAATGAGTTTGCAGACCACTGGCTAGGGCAACGTTCTCTTTTTAACTAAAAAACAAAAAACAAAATCAAAATACACACACACATATTTCAGAGATGTAGGGAGAGTGAGAGATAGAAACATCAATGATGAGAGAAAAATCACTGACTGGGTGCCCCCTACACACCCTGTCCTGGGGATTGAGCCTGAGACCCGGACATGTGCCCTGACTGGGACTTGAACCGTGACCTCCTGGTTCATAGGTCAATACTCAATCCTTGAGCCACAGTGGCTGGCCAACCAAGTTCCCTCATAATATCCAATTTAACAGTCATCAATGTAATGTTGCCCTTTTACAGATGAGAACATCGAGGCCCAAAAGTCCTATCTCAGGACTCTCAGGGGGCTAGCAATACATCTGCTTTCCAAATGCCTGCCTTTTCCTTAACCCCATAGGAGTGTCTGAGAAGCAGAGGCAAACCTAGGCCCACAGCAGGATCGCAGGGTTGAACTTGATCGATTCTTGCAAATGACTTGAGTTGCTGGTGGGCGGTTGCTGCTGAAAGGAAGCGCTTTGGACTTTCTCCACCTACGACTGGTTTTACAAGAACTGGGCTATTATAGTAAAGGGATAAGACAATATTAATCCCATTGATTGATGGGTAAACTAAGCCCAGGCAAGACAGTTGTCCTTTCTGAGTCTCCACTTCCACCTCCACAATTAGACCAGTCTTTCCTCCCAGGGTTGCTGTGAGCCAAGGATGAACAAATATACAAAACCCCAGAACAGCCCTAGCACCCACCAGATGCTCAGCAAATATGAGCTGCCATTATGTAGGGGCCATTGTCATCAGGAGGGACAGAGCCTGAGTTGACTCTGCCCAGGGTCTTCTGGAGGGACAGAGCCTGAGTTGATTCCACCCAGGGTCTTCTGAATGTTTCTTCTTGTCCTATAGCTTAGCATCACCCTGGCAGCCCAGCATGGAGCCCTCCTGGACCCTGTTCCCAGGTCAAAATGCCCCTGCTCTTCTGCGTGTGGTTCTTCCCTGAGCCCTGCTCTCAGTCCCTGGGAAGGCTGTGCACTTAGGGCTGGGGCGGATGCCAGGCATGCAAATCCGCAAGCAGGCAGCAATTTGCACAAATGCTCCGTGGTGTGCTCATTTCCAGCCTGTCCCCAAACCAGCGCTCAGCCTGAAAAGCCGGCGGAGAGCTATTTACAGCTCTGGGCAAGGGGAGGGGAGGCAGACTCTATTCAGCACATCTAGCCCAGGTGGCGGCTTGCTCCTTTGGCTACTGTAAGAGGCTGCGCGGTCAACCTTGCCCTGAAGGGGCTTAGAGGTCCTTAAAACGTTTGCTCCAAGGCCAGCGATCCACCCCAGGGGGACTGTCTGGTTCCCTCATTAAATCCACGCAGAGGCAAGTGGGAAAAGGTGTCCCTGGCTACCTCCGACAGCTGCCAATGGATTCTAAACATGTTGAGGAAGGAAGGGCTACAAGAGGCCTGTCAAAACCGCTGACAGCTCTAGCCTCTTTGGCATTGCTCCAGTGCAGGATTGATAAACTATGGCGGCGATGGTGGGGAAATATCTGGCCCCAGCCTGTTTAGCAAATAAAGTTTCATTAGAACACAGACATGCCCATCCGTTGGCATGGCCCATGGTTGCTGTCATGGTACAGACAGTCGAATAGTTGCAATAGAAACTGTATGACCTGTAAGGCCACAAATGTTTACTATTGTCTCCTTTAGAAAAGAGTTGCCTAGCCCTAAGCAGGTGAAGGCCCCGCCAGCTCACCTTCTATCAGGATTCTCTGTCTGATCTTCAAATCACGTCACTTCTATGTTAAAACCCATGATTCCCCCTTGGTCTCTGGGTTAAGTCCAAGTGCATTATCATAGGTTACCTGGCTGTCCATGATCTGGCTCTCCTGCAGCTCCCCTCTCCTCATTCAACCACTCTGTGCTCCAGCTAATGCCTCCCCCATACTCTGAGCATTGGTTTCATAAAAAAAAAAAAAAAAAAAAAAAAGGAGAATCTCAATGAAAAATTATGCAGTATCTACATACAATGCAAACCGTCACACTATCTGACTCCGGCCCTGTTCATTATCTTCAAGCTATTTTCCCCAACTCTTTGTAATTTGTTAGGAGACTGATAGACAAGCAAATTCTATCTAACAACTGTTGGCCCCATTTGCCACTCAGTTCAACATTCCTTTACTCCACAGACAATTATGCTTTATTTGACTTTTCCTTTGAACCAGTTCTAGCGTCTGCCCAGCCCCCTCATTGAATGAGCTTAGTAACATCCTTAACAAGTGTTCGTTTTTGTATCTGTATGGGAGTTATGATTTTATCCTTTTTTCCCTTGAAGATTTTCTTTGAACAGTTTTGCAGGAAGTTTCTGAGCCTCTTTGTTCATATTTTCTTTGTTGAGACCTTTCCTTCTTTTCTGTCTTTTTCTCCTGGAAGTTCTTCCCCAGAGTCCCCAGGGTCAGGTCAGGGGCATGTAATCTCTTTCTTCTCTCAGCCTCTATCCCCCGCCTTCTCCCAGTTACTCATTTCACTGAATGGCAGTTGTTTGTGGGCCTTCCGTCTGCCCCCAGCTAGCCTAGAAGATCTTCTGGTGTAACAGCTCTCTCTCTCTCTTTCTCTCTCTCTCTTACTCACACACACACACACACACACACACACACACACACACTTAGTACTGTACAGGACACATGGAAGTTGTACAATAACTGATAGGCCAAGGTTGTGGGTTCAGTCCCCAGTCAAGGCACATACTAGAATCAACCAGTGAATGCATCAATAAGTGGAACAATAAATTGATATTTCTCTCTCTGTCTCTCCCTCTCTCTATTAAAATCAATCAACAATTTTTTTTTTTAAAGAGTGAGACCCTGTTTTTCTTGTTTAACACCATTTACATGATGCTAACGTCTGGCATTTACTAAGTAGTCAATAAACATTGAAAACAGGAGAAGAATAAAAGAATACCACTTAAGTTCTTGTTCTTGGTCCACTTTTAAGTCATCTTCCCTTCCTCCACTTTTGAAGAGCAAACCTAGCAGCTTCAGAATGCTACCCTCCACTCCGTATGTTTGTGTATCACCACTGTGCTGTTTCAACCCTGCTGGAGCCTGCTCACCACTAAGGAATGGATGACTCCATTCTGCCTCACGGTCATCGTATGACCTTGAGTGAGGCACTGCTCCAATGGGCCTCTATTTCCCTTGGGTCAAACAACGGCGGTTCAGACATTCCAAGAGATAAAGATATAAATGACCAATAATATCTTAATGATGTCCTGCCCACACACCATTGGTAGTGTTATCTTTGAGTTGTGAGGGTCAGAGATATTCTCTTGAATCCCCTCCAGATGCTGCTCAAGTGCAGATTTGCAGTCTGTAGGCCTGGGTGGGGGGCAGGGCCAAGAGTGTGCATTTTGGACCAGCCCCCAGGTGATGCGATGATGCTGGTTACTGGGCCTCACTTCCAGTAGCAAGGTGCTAGGACATCTTTGAAAGAAATTGTGTGGCCAAGGAACAGATTTCCAGCATGCTGCCGACAGTCCAAGGGAGTAAGTGTTGACATTGGCAATGAAGGCCATGGGACATCTGAGAATGGAGATCTGAGGTTGGCGAGGTGGGGAAAGTCTGGTGCAGGTTGCCAAAGGACATGGAAACTGGGTGGGAGCAGAATGCCAGGCCAGTGATACTACTGAAGCACAAATTCTAGTGGCAGGGCCCAGCAGTCTTTAATACACCATCCAGGGGATTCTGATGCTAAAGCATGAGACCCATTGTGCCAGGTGCAGTAGACTACTCCAGCTGGGAGACTGGTGTTTTGTTTTCCCATAGTAGAATTTCAGGCTCATGTCCAGGTCCTGTAAATTACATTCATACACTCATCCATCCATTCACACACATATCCCTCAATTTACCCAACCAACAAAATGGTGTGCCCATCCTTCCTTCCATCCATCCATCCGTCCGTCCACCCACTCATCCACCCAACATTCAACAAATGTGTCCTGAATGCCCACTGTGTAGTCTCTGAGGCACAAGAGAAATGACTGAAATTATAGATACACACACCCGTGTTAGCTTCTAAACCAGTAACTCTCAACTAGGAGCAACTTGGCTCTCCGGGGGAACTGGGCAATGTCAGAGTCACTTTTGGTTGTCAGAACTTGAGGAGGAGTGTACAACTGGCATCTAGTGGGCAGAGGTCAGGGATGCTGCTACACAGTCTAAATGCACAGGATGGCTCCACAACAGTGCCAACAGTTTTGAGGTTAGAAACTTTGCTCTAGACTGTGAGACCCTTGTGGGCAGGAACTGCATTGTAGTCACCTTGAATCCCAAGGTCACAGACAGTGTCTGACCCACGGGAGCTGAGCAAATATCTAAATGCAAGAGGAAATGGCAACACAAAAATACATTTAAATAGAACTCTTACAACCCAATGAAATGATAAATAACCCAATTAAAAATGGACATTTCCCCAAAGGACATATACAAATGGCCAACAAGCACATGGAAAGATGCCCAACATCGTTGGTCATCAGGGAAATGCAAATCCAAACTACAAGCAAATACCTTCACACCTGCTAGGATGGAAGGAATAGTAATAGTCATAGTCATAGTCATAATAGTAATAATGACAATACAGAAAATAATGTGTTGGCAAAGATGTGAAAAAACTGAAACCTTCACACATTGCTGGTAGGAATGTAAAATGATATAGTTTGGCAGTTCCTCAAAAAGTTAAGCAAAGAATTACCATATGACCCGGCAGTCCCACTCCTGTGCACGTACACCAAAACGTTAGAAACAGGCCTTCAACCCAAAACCTGTCCACACAGTTATAGCAGCCTTACTCACAATAGCTAAAACTTGGAAACAGCCCAAATGTCCATCACCTGACAGATGGATGAACACGCTGGTCTATCCATACAGTAGAATATTATTTAGCCATAAAAAGGAATAAAGCACTGACACATGCTACAACATGAAGAAGCCAGACACAACAGGCCACGTGTTTCACGATCCCATTTGTGTGAAATATTCAGAACAGGCAGCTCTATCTAGTCTGAAAGCAGATGAGTGGTTGTCAGGAGCTAGGGGGAGGGAAAGTGACTGCTTAATGGGTGATAAAGCAGATCTGAATCTAGATGGTGGTGATGGTAGTATAATACTTGAAATGTACTCAATGTCACTGAATTGTACATTTTAAAACAATTAAAATGGTTAATTTTATGTCACGTGTATTTTACCATCACAAACAAATACATTTATGTGCACACAAAATGTGCATGGAGTCTCTCCTGTGTGCCAGGCACTGTACTCTGCATTTGGGACATGGGAGCCAATGAGACCAGTGTGCTTGCCACCCTCCAGCAGTTCCAGGAAGGGAGAAACACCAGCCCATAGTCCTGGGCCCCCGGGCAGCCCTGGATGTGGGTGGTGGGAGTTCAGAGGAGAAGAAATGGCCTCCTGCTGTGAATGGGGAGGACCAGGGAGATGTGCTATAAAAGACAGAACGATCTTATTATTGAAGGAATGTGTAATTAGAGGCCGCATCAGGCCGTCCTGTCCCCGCGATGAGTACGGCAGTGAATGCACGGAGCGTCTAGAAAAGCAGGGAGCGTTGGACTCCAGGGAGAAGGAAAGAGAGCAGTCACCCTCAGAACCCTGTCCCCTGGACTCTCTGCCGGGCGGCAGAGGAAAGTGGGGGTGCTGATCCAGCCAGCTGACACTCAGAGGCTTTGTCCTCTGCCTCCCAGCCAGGGGCAGGCGGGCAGCGAGAAGGAGAGAGCCAGGACTCACATCACCTAAGCAGGACTGTGTCCCGGGTGTTTGAACTGTGCCAGTTAATTTTCATCATAACCCAGTGAGGCAGGTTCTACCACTGCCCCCCCCCTCCTTTTTTAACAATGAAATTAACAAGTGTCCCCCTTTTAAAGATGGGGACATGAGACACTGAGAGGCAAAGTGGCCGTGGCCCGAGCCACCGACGCTGGTTCAGCTGCAGAGAGTCCAACCCCAGGACCCACTGGGCTGCTGGTGGAAGGACTTTCCCGCGGCCAGGGAGGCTCGGCTGCTGGAGATGAGGCTCAGGTTCCTGTGTCCTGGTCCCAGGAAGCTCACAGCCCGAGTTTCAGCCACTGGCGACTTGTAGCATCCCTTGACCACATCCCTGGAGAGAGGGACTCATGCATGCAGGTCCTCGGACCATAGCCATCCGCAGACACTGCGGCTGGGCAGCTGAAACAGCCCCAACTTGGGATTCGGCACTTGGTCGGAGTCCCACTGCCATACATATCCTGGCAGAGGGGCCCTGAACAAGTCTCAACTCCGGTGGGCTCTGTGTTGCTCATTTTTAACACCCGGGAAGCTGGCTAGGTATACCTTTTCTTCTCTTCTCTCATGAATATCTCTTGATATATATATATCCTTTCCATGCTCTTCACTCCCCTAATTACCCACTCTTGTATGTATTTACATACAGTATCTCCCCCCGCACCCCCCCCGCCGCAAATGGGATTATGCCTCATATACTGATGTTGTGACTTTATTGTTTTCACGCAACAGTAAGTTGCAGAGATGTTTCCAGGTGAGGAACGTAGATCTACATCATCCTTCTAAAATACGCTCATTTTCCCACGTGACTGCGCGGTAAGGTAACTCCTCCCCACGTCGGTATTAAAAAGCCCCGCAGTCTTGTATTGGTCGCTCTGCACACGCGTGAGCCTGTCTGCAGGAGATTCCTAGAAGCAGACCGGCTCAGCCAAAGGGCATGGCGTTTGCATTTTGAAAGACTGCCAAACGATCTTCTGGAAAAGCCTCCGCAGCTAGGCTACTTTTAAAACTGTTTAGAGGCTGCCACGGCCATGTCTTTGACCTCTAGCAGGACAGGAGGTAACAGCCTCAGAAAATCACGTCACCTCTGGGAGCCTTAGTTTGCTCATCTGTGAAATGGGAAGCCTAGAGTAAGGCACACGGAGGCAGTTGGGAGAGGGCGGTCCTGTTTAAAACGGGAGGGGTTGAAATTGTCATTAGCATTGGGAGGCTCAGGGCCTGACCACCACGACCTCCATCACACAGAGAGCAGAAAGGAGGAGCCTGAGCAAGGAGGGTGTTTCTTTCTTTCTTAAAAAAATATATTTTATTTATTTTTTACAGAGAGGAAAAGAGAGTTAGAAACACCGATGAGAGAGAATCATTGATCAGAGAGAATCACACTCCCTTCTGGGGATGTGCCCACAACTAAGGTACATGCCCTTGACTGGAATCGAACCTGGGACCTTTCAGTCCGCAGGTCGACGCTCTATCCACTGAGCCAAACCATTTAGGACATGAGGAAACTGAGCTAGGAGGGTGTTTCCAGCCCCGAATGCCTGCAGCATCCAGGATGAGAAAACCTGCTCTAGCCCTGTCTCTAACCTGCTGCCTATCTTACAGAAAACCTCACCCAAAGATGAGTATGAGAAGGCTCAGAGAGGTGAATGACTTGACCTTTGACCCCATCTGACTTTGGGGCCTGCGATCCATTCCGTATACCGCACTATCTCTGCGCAGACATCCCTCTTGTCTCCAAGTGCCGGCCAGCCTTCACTGCCTGCCCTGGCAGATGGGCTACAGGGCAGGTCATCAGTTTTTCCTAAGAGCACAGTCCCCTGCCGTTTTAGAGGTTTTATGACTTTGGGCTTGTAGTCATAACCATTGTTTCTGTTTACTGCGTGCTACACCGTTTATGGAGATGAACTCATTTTGCTCTGATAAGGACACCGAGGGAACCTGGTCACAGAGAGATTAATAATTGCCCCAGGATTACATAGTAAGCAGCAGGTTTGGGCTCTGGACCCAGATAAGAGGGGTCAGAGACCAACCTCTCAACCCGTATACACTGCGGTTCCCTCATGCTCTAACTGTTCCCCTGGGCACCTTGAATTGGGCTCCAAATCTAAAAGGAGTGTGAGGGGCCTCAGTTCCAGCTCTTGTCCCACCCAACCCCTCAGGAAGAGAAGCAGTTAGTTCTCAGAGCGTGAACAGGAAATTGCTGCAGGGCACTCGGAGCGGGAAGGATGTCCAGGGACTGAGAGGGAAAAGGCCTTGAAGGAAAGGACGTGCCTTCCTCGGACCCTGGCCACGGTTCCCGGAGCAAACCTGGCTGTGCAACTGAGGTCCTGCAGGGGTCTTGGCTCCCGCATAGTGCAAACAACCTTAGCTGCTATCCTGGGTTGGTGTAGTTTGGGCAAGCCTAAATTTGGCAGTGGGCTCAGCAAGCTCCTGGCTTTTCTCTGACAGGTGGGGACGGCAGTGCCCAGGGGTCCTGGACGTACATGTGAGGACTGGAGATAGTGTCCAGCATCCTGGAACCCCACAAGCCCTGGAGAGGCTGTGACCAGCCAGCTTTGCCACCCATTGGCTGGGTGACCTTGAGCAAGTCTCTTCCCCGCTTTGTGCGTCTGATTGCTTAACCGGCAAAGGAAGGGGCAGGATCCTGACCTAGGTGCCCTCTGAGGTCTCAGGGCTCCCGACGGGGCCATTTCTCTCTCTCCAGGGCTGACCGCTTTGGGCATTCAGGATGCACATTTTCCTGCACTTCAAGTCCCGGGGACAGCTGCAACCAGCAAGGCAAAGCTTCTTGCCTCTCTCTTCGCAGTCCCCACCATCTGGCCAGCAGAGAAGAGCTGCTCACAGCCCCCCTCAAATCACCAACATGCTGTCCCTTAGACCAGCTTCTTTGGAGCAGCAAAGCCAACCCGGTCTCCAGCCCAGTGGATGGCTCCTGCAGCACCCATCTCCCCTGGTCCAGCGCCTAGGGAATCCCACTGGGCAATGCCCAAGGAGGTGTGTATGTGTATGTGTGTGTGTGTGGGGGGGGAGGGGGGGTTGCAGGGAGCAAACTGGGGCCCTTCTTTCTGCATGGACACCCCCTTCTCTAGGAGAGGGGAAGGACTGGTGTATGTGTGGGTGGGTGGGTGTTGGGGGGCAGGAGTCTCTGCTGGTTCTGCCGCCTTAGAACCAGTCTCTAATGTCTGAGTTTGGGGGCTCCTGGAAGGGTCTCCATGCTCAGGTCCCCAGCTCTAAGGACTGCAATCACTAGGCCTCCAACTAAACCTCTTACCCTGGCCAGAGAGGTGAGATGGCATTAGGTGGAGCAGTGAGGTGTGACAGTACCGCTGGGGAAGGACGGGATTGGGTGAGGGGGGAGGTGGGTGAGGAGGGAGGTGAGTGTAAGGGGGAGGTTGGGAGGGGTGAGAGGGGGTGGGCTTGTGTGAAAGGGTTAGATAGGGGTGGGGTGAGGGGGTGACTTGGTCTGGATGGGTATCCAGACCCTTACCCTGTTTCTGAGAATAAAAGCCCCTCATCTACATCTTCAGGGGAGGAAGAGGGGAACCCTCTTGAGGAGGGGCTCACTTCTCAGGGTATGTGGGAGCCTCCATTTTCGGGGGAGAGCACACTGTCACCCCCAGGCTGAGACGACCCCATCCTTCAGAGGGGCGGGCGAAGGGGATCCAAACTGAGTGTTTAGGGGAGGGAGGGACACATGTCTCCAAAGAGGTGAGGGGACCCTAGATACCTGGGGAAGCTGGATCCCACTTTTGGAGGTGACATCTCATCCCAGGGATGAATGAGGGAGAAGCTTACCTCTAGAGCTTAGGGTCCCAAGGAGGAGCCCCCTTCTGAAGGGAAAAGGACACTATTTGCTCTCTGGCGGAGGTTGGGGGGTTGGAGAGACCTTCTCCTTTCGGGGGAGGGGGCCCAGGACTCTGGAGGATGAGGGTGGTGCTTCGGAGCGAAGACGTCGGGTTTTGCTCCCCGGGGCAGGGCCGAGGGGCTCCACCTCGACTCCCCGCGCCTCCGCGCCCCCGCGCCGCGCCCTTACCTCCAGGCCCGGCTCCGGGTGCG
The DNA here is from genome assembly GCF_014108245.1 of Pipistrellus kuhlii. Classification (NCBI taxonomy): domain Eukaryota; kingdom Metazoa; phylum Chordata; class Mammalia; order Chiroptera; family Vespertilionidae; genus Pipistrellus; species Pipistrellus kuhlii. The sequence continues at coordinate 85,521,110 of NW_023425540.1, forward strand.
GGCTCCGAACTGCGGGAGCTGCTGCGCCCTGGCTCCGGCTGCCGGTCTCTGCCCGCTTCCCCCAGCGACTCCCGGGGTCCCTGGTTCCGCCGAGGCGCGCGGACCAATCAGCGCCGCCGGCCCCGGCCTCGCTCGCGCCGCAGCCAATGAGCGCGCCCGCCACGGGCCACCGCCCCCGGGGGGAGGAGGAGGCGGGGCGGGGGTAGAGTCCGGTCTCCGGGGGGCGCGGAGCCGGGGGCCTGGTGGAGGGGCCGCGAGAGCCGGAGCGAGGGCTGGAGCGGCGGCCGAGGACCCTCATCAAGCCGCGGGGAGCCTCCCTGAGGGGGGTTAGGAGCCTGTCTTAAAAAAATAAAATAAAAAATGGAGGGGAGCGGGGGAGCTCTATTGGTTGATTTCACCTCGACCTCAATGACTCCTGCACCTTTTCTGGACCCTAGGGCTGCGGGTGAGCATAGATGCCCAACTGCACTCGGCGCCCCGGAACCCGGGCTCTGGAACCCAGGAGTCAGACAAGGTTTGGTGTGGAGAGGAAGGGAAAGAGCATCATGCCCCGCCCCCTCACCTTCTTCGCCCCCCCAATGAGGGCGCTCATGCCTCTGTCACTCAGCTCAGTCCCCTGAGCTGCCATTCACTAGCACCTCCTGGCCCACCGGCTGCAGAAGGCAAAGAGCTTGTGCACTGTGGGTACAATGCAAAGAGCACTGGACCAGGAGTCCATGGTCCCTTCTGCAAGTTCTAGGGCAGGTGCCTCCACCTCCCTGATTCTCAGTTTTCTAAATGATACGTAAATGAAGACAACAGAGATAGTACCTCCTTCGTGGGCGTAAATGAGATCGGGGATGTGATGAAGGTGCTTAAATAAAAATTAAAATGCTGCATGAGAACTAGTTAATACTAAAGTGTGAATGACTGATACCCTGTAGCTTTCTGAAGGCATCTAGAAAATGATACAGTCATTCAGTGGAAAAATCGAAGACATAAGATACTTCCCATCAGAACAACATGAGGTCACCAAGTGCTCATGATGAATGAATGGTTGGTCGAATGGAGAGTCCAGACCTTAAAAGGCCAGGAAAGAAGACTGCTTTATTTCCTCCTGCTCAGCCTCATCAGGTAACTATAGGGTGTTTTTTTTTTTTTTTTGAATGTATACACAATTGACAGCTGATAGCTCAATAATGTTTCTTTTCAGATTTAACCCATTGGAATTCATAATTATGCAAAGTGTGTATGCATTTTTGGGGGACACCCTGTATTTAGTCTTCTGGAATCCTGCAAAATCCTGAGGTCCCTACTTTCTGCCTTTCACGAACCCAGGCTGCCTTATTTCTGATTAGGCAAGGACAACTGTGGGAATTAAGAATCTAAGATAGCCCTGGCCGATTTGGAGTGTCAGCATTTAGAGTGTCCACCTTCGGACCAAAGGGTCTCGGGTTCAATTCCCTGTCAAGGGCACTTGCACTTGGTTGCAAGAACCCCAGCCCCCATGTGTATCTCATGTTGATGTTTCTCTCTCTCCTCCTCCTCCCTCCTTTCCACTCTCTCTAGAAATCAATGGAAAACATGTCCTTGAGGACTAAAAAAAAAATTAAGATAAATATATAATACAAACAAATACATAAAAACTTCCAACCAACCATCTGTTCCCTTGTATAGTCTGTGACTGCAGGGACCAAACAGAAACGATAAATAAGAGTAAATAATTCAAAAGAACAGACAGGAAATAGAATTGATCTACAGTCCTGCTGAAACTGAGAGAGCTCTGTCAATCTCTTCAGTATTTTAATCTTATCATCTGGCTTACAGAACTTTATGAAGCCAGGGTTATAAATCTAACAAGTTTTCCTTAATACTTACGCCATGAAGACCATCCCCTTTATTGCCTAAGACCCACCCAAAGAAATCAAACGGTCAGTAAACATGGGAGGAATAAAGTTGTCAACAAGAAGGCAAGTGAAAGCGATGAAAAATGTCATCTATCAAAATGGTATCATTTTCATTGTTATAATTATGATTATTTGTGGATGTTTTAAGGAAGTGGACAATTTCAAGAATTGCTGATGGAAGGACAAATGATCAAAGCTTTTTCTGGGAAGAAACTAGATATTTTATTTTTAAAATCTTAAAAGTGAGTTTACCCTTTGACCTAGCAATCAAACCTCTATGAATTTACCCTAAAACAATGAATGGTGCAAAAGTTTAGTAATAAAGCAGTTTGCTTTCATTTTACTGTAGAAAAAAACACTACTAGAAACAACTTAAATGTACAACAATAGGGCTGAAGGGACACCTGCTGTACAAGACAAAATGCCTCCAACAGAACATCGGTGTCGAATGTTGAATGGGGTGGAAATCTCATCTCAAAACACTAAGTGGCCCTCGCTGGTATGGCCCAGTTGATTGTGTGTCATCCCACCCACCAAAGGATTGGATTCCTGGTCAGGGGCTGTGCCTGGGTTTGCAGGCTCAATCCTCTATAGGGGGTGTGCAGGCTGCAGCTGACCAGCTGATCCATGTTATGCTCTCATCGATGTTTCTCTCTTTTGCTTTCCTTTCACTCTCTATAAAATAAAATAAAATAAAATAAAATAAAATAAAATAAGAACAAACTACTTTTAAAAATATTATTTAATCCTCACTGGAGAATAGTCTTTCCCATTGATTTTGAAGAGAGTGGAAGGGAGGGAGGAGGGGAGAAGAGGAGAGAGAAACATCAGAGTGAGGGAACCACGTCAATCGGTTGCCTCCTGCACGTGCCCCAACCTGCAACCCAGGTACATACCCTTATTAGAATCAAACCCATGACCCTTTGGTTCATGGTCGAGTCTGTAACCACTGAGCAATACTGGCCAGAGCTAAAAAACTATTAAGTGAACAAAGATAATCATCAAAAAGTTTATTTGGTATCATTCTATTTTTGTGTGAAATCTATATAAATAGAGATAGACCAGTGCTGTCCAATCGAACTTGCTGTGATGGTGGAAATGTTCTGCATGTGTGTTGTCCGATATGGTAGCCACCAGCCATATGTAGGTTTTGGACACTTGTCACGTCACTAGTTAACTGAGAAATTGAACTTTCAAGTGTTATTGAGAATTAGTTTTAAGTTAGTCATATATGGCAATGGCTATCACATTGGATGCTAGACAGACTGATAGAAAAATAAATATCTATTAGTAGAAGTAGTTATCTTTGTAGGCTGAAATTATGGATGATTCTAATTTTACTTCATTTACATGCCACTAATTTCTAATTATTTTAAAATGAATATATACTGCTCTTGTGCTAAAATAAAATAATTAAAAATTGCCGAAACCGGTTTGGCTCAGTGGATAGAGCATCGGCCTACAGACTGAAAGGTCCCAGGTTTGATTCCGATCAAGGGCATGTACCTTGGTTGTGGGCGCATCCCCAGTAGGAGGTGTGCAGGAGGCAGCTGATCAATGTTTCTCTCATCGATGTTTCTGACTCTCTATCCCTCTCTCTTCCTCTCTGTAAAAAATCAATAAAATATATTTAAAATAAATAGAGGGCCTGAGTAAACACTTCTCTGAAGATGACATATAGATGGCCAAAAGACATATGAAAAGATGCTCAATGTCACTAATTATCAAGGAAATGCAAATTAAATCGCTATATCACCTCACACATGTCAGAATGCCTATCGTCAATATACAGCAACAAGTGGCAAGTGTTGATGAGGATGTGGGGAAAAGGGGACCCTCTTGCACTGTTGGTTTGATTGCAAATTGGTGCAGCCACTATAGAGAACAGTATGGAGATTCCTCAAAAATTAAAAATAGAACTGCCATGCGATCCAGAAATTCCACTTCCGGGTTTTTATTGGAAGAAAACAAACACTAATTTGGAAAAATATATGGACCCCTATGTTGATTGCAGCATTGCTAGTAATAGCCAAGATATGGAGCAAGCTAGATGCCCATCAACAGATAAATGAATAAAGAAGATGTGGTGCATATATACAATGCAATGTTATTCATCCATAAAAGAGAAAAACTTCCATTAGCAACAACATGGATTGACCTATAGGATATTATACTAAATGAACTAAGACAGAGAAAGACAAATATATTTATTTGTGGGAATCTAAAAAGATCAAGCAAATAAATAAACCAAACAGAAACAGATCCATAAATATAGAGAATAAGCTAATGGTTGCTACAGGGAGGGGTGGTGGAGAGATGAAAATAGAAAATAAAATGAAATGAAAAACAAAATAGTGAAGTTTAAACCAAATGCAGCCCAACTTCTGTTTTGTATGCACCCTGTGATATAAAGTGGGTTTTGCATTTTAAATGTTATTAAAAATGAAAAGAAGAAGAATATTTTGTAGCACATGAAAATTATATAAAGTTCAAATTTCAGTGTGCATAAATAATGTTTATTTTGGGACACAGCTGAACCCACTCACTTAGGCATCGTCTATTGCTGTCTTTGTGCTACAGCGGCCAAGCTGAGTAGCTGAGACAGAGACCATCTAGCTTGCAAAGCCAAAAATATTTACCATCTGGCCTTTCTAGAAAAAATGTTGCCAGCCCTGGTATAAGGCAATCAGGGGAAACAAAATGTTAGAGACCTCATTTGTCTATTCATTCATTCATTCATTCATTCATTCATTCAACTACATATTGAGTCCCTGCTATGGGTGAGGACCTGACCTGAGCATTTGGGAGGAGTTGCACTGTTTCTGGTTAAACAGAGGTGTGAGAGGGATATTTAGGAGCCAGGTGCTTTGCAAGCTGATTCTCAAATAGCTTCATTGTGAAACTTGCAAAGAAAACTGTCCACAGGTGGAGAAAGCCCTTCTCACATTAGCTTCCCTTGCATTTTCCACAGTTCTGTGCTTTCCCTGTGGGGCTGCTGGGGACAGCAGGTGCCTTCCAAGGGATGTGGAGAATGTTTTGCAGAGGCTGGCTGAGGTCCAGTATGGGAGCTCCTTTCAAAAGAGCAGCTCTGGTTGGGAGGGCTCCCAGTGGCCCTTCAAGAGGAGAAACAAGGGCAATGGAGTGTGAGGTTCTAGGGGGGCCAGCAGTGTGAGCAGGAAAGACCCTTAGAGAGCGGCAACCCATTGCACAGACCAGAGATGAGGATTAACTTGCCCACAGCCAGATTAAAATGTGTGCCTTGCGGAAACCGGTTTGGCTCAGTGGATAGAGCGTCGGCCTATGGACTGAAAGGTCCCGGGTTCGAATCCGGTCAAGGGCATGTACCTTGGTTGAGGGCACATCCCCAGTAGAGGGTGTGCAAGAGGCAGCTGATCAATGATTCTCTCTCATCGATGTTTCTAACTCTCTATCCCTCTCTCTTCCTCTCTATAAAAAATCAATAAAATATATTTTAAAAATGTGTGCCTTATTTCCTAGGTCCGTGCTTTCCTCACTCCCTCTCTGCTCACAAAGTAAAAAAGGGATGTCATAGAGGGCCTTTGGGTGTGATGGAAAGGGCACTAGTGCAGGATCTGATATTGAAGTATCACCTCACAATGGCCATGTGACATTGAACAAGTCAGGTACCCTCTCTCAGCCTCTGTGTTTCCATCTATCAGGCGTCCTCAAACTTTTTAAAGTGGGGGCCAGATCACGGTCCCTCAGAGAGCTGGAGGGCCGGACTATATGAACTACTAATTCCTACTGTAATACCTCGGCTGCGCTCACTGCCCAAAAAACCTGGCGGGCCGGATCAGACTCCTCTGCGGGCCGCATGTGGCCCGCGGGCCGTAGTTTGAAGACCCCTGAATAGTTAAAATATCTACCACAATATTCACATGTTAAAGAATGAATCAAAGACCTAAATACCAGACTCAAAACTAGAAAACTCTTAGAAGAAAACATAGGGAGAAATCTTCAAGACCTTGGATTTGGCAATGGCTTCTTAAATATGACATTAAAGCATAAGAAACAAAAGAAAAGTAAGTAAATTGGAATTCATCAAAATTTAAAGCCTTTTGTGCATTGAAGGACACTGTCAAGAATGAAAAGACAACCCACATAATGGGAGAAAATATTTATATATCAGAAAAGAGTCTAGCATTATAATCTCTTATAATTCAACCACAAAAAGACAAACAACCCGGCTCAAAAATGGCAAAAATTTGAATGAACATTTCTTCAAAGAAGAAACACAAATGGCCAACAAGCCCATGAAATGATGTTCAACATCATGCATCATTAGGGAAATGCAAATCAAAACGTCAGTGAGAAGCCACTTCACACTCACTAAGATGGCCTTAATAAAAGGATGGAAAATCATATTATTGACAAGAAAGTGGAGACATTGAGACCCTTATACACTGCTGATGGGAATGTAAAGTGTATGGAAGACATTTTGGTAGTCACTCAATAAGTTAAACATAAAATTAGCATATGACTGACTACTCAACTGGCATGGTTCAGTGGTTGAGCGAAAACCTATGAACCATGAGGTCCCAGTTCATTCCTGGTCAGGGCACATGCCTGGGTTGCAGGCTTGATCCCCAGTGTGGAGCGTGCAGAAGGAAGCCAACCAATGATTCTCTCTCATCATTGATGTTTGCATCTCTCTCTTCCTCTCTGAAACTGATAAAAATATATTTTAAAAATTACCATTTGAACCAGTAATACCATTCCTGTGTATATATGGAAAATAATTGAAAATAGGTGTTCAAACCAAAATCTTGTATATGAATGTTCATAGCAGCACTACAGTAGCTAAAATGTGGAAATAATCCAAATGTCCCACCACTGATGAATGGCTAACCAAATCGTGGTATGTCCATTCAACAGAATATTACTCAGTCATTCAAAGGAATGAAGTGCTGATACATGCCACTAAATGGATGAACTTTTTTTTTTTAAAAACACATACTGTATGCTCCATTTTAATGAAATATCCAGGATAGATAAATCCATAGAAACAAAAATTAAATTAGTGGTTGCCAGGGCTAGCGGTGGGGGAATGGGGTGTGTCTGCCTAGTGGGGTTTTCATTTCAAAACTATATAATGGCGATGGTTGTACAATATTTTGAATGTATTTAATGTCACTGGTTTGTACACTTTAAAATGGTTAAGCCTGGCTGGCTTGGCTCAGTGGATAGAGTGTCAGCTTGCGGAATAAAGAGTCCTGGGTTCTATTCTGGCCAAGGGCACATGCCTGGGTTTCAGGCTCGATCCCCAATGTGGGGCGTGCAGGAGGTAGCCAATTGATGATTTTCTCTCATCATTAATGTTTCTATCTCTCTCTCCTTCTCCCTTCTTCTCTGAGATCAATAAAGAAATATAAAAAAAATAACATGGTTCACATGGTTCACATGGCACATGTTGTGCTATGTGCATCTCACCACAATACGAACAAAGTATCTACCACAGTGTGCAACTGTTTGGGATAAATGAGAGGAGGAGTTGTTCCTGGTCCCTGGTGGGTATCCAATGTTAGCAGCTGTGGTTCTTACTGGTACTAGTTTCACCAAGTTATCTACCTGGTTGTGAGAGATTGGCCAGAGCTCATTCATTCACTCACCAGCTTAGTAATTTATCCATCCATTCATTTGGTCAACAAATATTCATTTAGCACCTACTACGTGCAGGTGCTGACCTGTTTTCGGCACTGGGGACTTGAAGTCCCAGCCCAAGGAGCTTCCTGCTGGTGTTGGGAGACAGCAGGTAAAAGCAAATAAACATGTACCCAAGGAAGCTCATTTCTGACAATAAATGCTCTGAGGGAAAAGAAAAATAAGAAGATGTGACCAGCATCTGAGCAGGTACATCAGCATTGGCCATGATGGCTAAGGAGTCGCCTGGAGTCTGTGACATGGAAGCTGAGGCCTGAAGGCTAAGAGGGAGGCTCGATGAGATTTCCTCATGCTCATACCCATGCGTTTGTCCCTAGTGCTGGGCTCCTTGGAGACCCAGGGGCTGCCTCCTGCTTGCTGTACCTAAATGACCCTGGTAGGATGGGGATGGCATGGGTATGTGCCATGCCCAGCAGAACTGACACATTAACAGGGCTGAGAAACCTGCATTAGCTGATGCGTATGGAGTCCCAAGAATATAGAAGGAGCTTCATAACCCCAGTCCCTTTCTCCTGTGGCTAGAGGTGCCATCACCATTGTATAGTTTTCATCTCGCTAATACATGCAAGGGCATCTCCGGAGGTCAGGTGGAGGGGTGTGGCTCCCGCTCTCACCTCTGCTGCTGGAGAACACCGCTAAGTATTTCTGTCTTTTCTGAGGTCTGGGGACTTTGTTGGCATGTCTGAGATCTCTGAGGACAGTACATGGCATACAGTAGGTGCTCTATTAATACTGATCAATTGCACTGCCTGCAAAGGGCAGGGTTGAATAAGACGCTGAGGAGGGCACTGACTCCTCCTGCCCTTCTCTGGGGGAGCACTGGCTGGGCCCCAGGATCTGTCCAGCAACTCCCTGCTGAAACTTCACAGAGGAGCTGAAAACCCAAACTGATATCAAACTCTTCCCCCAGGGCCAGCAAATCCACAGCTTATTCTCCCCTCCCCCTCCCCTTCCCCCTCCCTTTCCCCCTCCTCCTCTCTCTCTTTCCCTTCCTCCTTCTCCTCCTCCTCCTCCCCCCCTCTCTCATCCATTTCCTCTTCCTTCTTCTCCTCCTCCACTCTCTGCTGTATGAAGGACAGAAGATGAAAACCAGGGGACAGTATGGTAGAGAGCTTACATCCTCAAACTCTGGGGTATAGAGATCTGGCTTCATATTCTGACTGTGACAGTTAAGAACTGACTTAAGCTCTCCCAGCCTCAGTTCCTCATCTGTAAAATGGGGATGCTGGTTACAATGCCTGCATGATTGGCCTCTTAGGAGTGTGAAGTGGGAAAAGCATCAGCAGAGCATATAGGAAGCATTCCATGAATATTAGCGATCATTATAACCATTATCATAGTGTGGGCTCCTCCAGAAACAGACCTAAGAGGAGGGTTTGAGTGCTTTATCTGGAAGTGATCCCAGGAGCCACCACTAGGGAAGTGGAGTCGAATGTTAGGGAAGGGAAGGTAGGCGGAGCTTCACTCTGTTGTGAACTTTGGGAGCCCGCATTTCAGAGTCATTTCCCCCAGAGCAAGGGCTCTGCGTATTTATACACCAGCTACTACCAGTCACTGGTCTCGGACTGCCTGCCCAGGTGCCTCCTGCTTTGCCTGGAAGGTACCTGACCTGATGTGGCTCCTGGGAGCAGCTCCTGAAGTGGATTCACCAGGCTCCAGTCCCAGACCAGCCGTTGGCCTCCAGGGATGCTGCTAACCACCTATGTGCACAGGACTTAGTGTGACTGGGGGCCCCATCACTGGCTGTCTTTGAGCCTCAGCGTTTCAGAGTAAGACGGTAGCTTATCCTTGCTGGTTGTGGAGAGGATTAAATGTGGTGGCTTGTGCATGCCCCGTGGGAATTCATGCCCATTTCACTAAGGCCCCCTCCTCTTTGTGAGGACCACCCACCGAATCAGAGCTGCTTTTGGTGAAATGCCTTCCTCTGTTATCGCAGGAAGATGACAACCCTCCCAACGCGCCACTTTCCCGTGTCGCTGAGGGACTGCCACCTGCCAGGCTGGGTCCTGAGCAGGGCTGCCCATGACCTGGGCTGCCTGACTCCTCCTCACGTCCGTGACACAGTGCAGCGAGCTGAGCTGGATGGCGGTTGTGTGAGCAAACAGACGACTTGGGGACCAGGAGTCCTTAGCAGCTACAGTGGAAACCACTGGCCTTGAATAAGATTCACTAGGGTTCCCTCACAGCCCTGTGGCTCACAGGCTGTGGGACCCCTGAGGGTCAGAAAACAAGATGATACAATGGGCTGCATCTGCTCAGCAAGGTTAGATGGTTGAATTTCGCCTTGTTTTCCCAAGCCCATCCCTGAGTCTTCCGGGTTACAGGGTATCACATTAAGGACCCCAAAGTCGCATGGGCCCATGTGGATCCTGCTGTGAAAGAGCTGTATAAATGTAGAGCTTGTAGGGTTAGGGACAATTGCTACGTAGTGGTGGTGAGGGACTGGGCACATCCAACCAGGATGGGAGACAGTTTGGGCTGTCACACTGGGCGAAAGAGGAACATGCTACTGGCACAGTGTGTAGAGGTCAGGGCTGCTGCTGAACATCAGGGTGCACAGGACAGGCCCACAACACAGAGTTTTCTGGCCCCAAATGTCAATAGTGCCAAGGCTCAGACACCTTGTCCTCGTTTAACTCCTTTGGCTTGACAAGGCTGACCTCGGGCACATTTTAACCTCTCTGAGCCTCAGTTTCTTCACCTGTAAAATGGGGACAAGCACAATAGTCCTTCCCCATAAGGTTGTTGTGAGGTTTAAAAGAGAGGACCTATGTAAAGCCTCCTGCCCAGAACTGTACACAGAAAAACAGGAGTGGGAGGACCCCCTCCACATCTCTTCACTTTAGTCTGACTCTTCCCTGGCTGGCTGCCCTCCCCATGGAACATCCAGGTATGTGTTGCCATGGAAACATTTCAGGGATGATGCATTCAAGAGCTTGACTGACATTTTTCTCCCCAATATAACCCATCCTGTCAATCAAGTGTAACAGTTAGGAGAAGTGGTTAGGCAAATGAGATTGTTTTTTACCGTTGTTAACTGTTGAGGAAGGCACCTGCCTGAAGAGTTTCCATCTTCCCCAGACAGGCAGCTAATGGAAATGCAACAGCAAATAATTCATAAGAGAGATGATGATGGTGGTGGTGGTGGTGGTGGTGATGTGGATGGTTGCCATGTCTTGTGCCTCTCCCCCGAGCTGGGTTATGTGATAGGTGGCTTATGATGCATCATTAAGAACAACCTTGAGAGGTAAACACTAGCAGTGTGCCCATTTTACAGACATGGCTGCTGAGGCTCAGAGAGTGAGTGTTGGGCTGTTTTGAGCCCAGTGCAGACACCGGGCATCATGCTCTAACCGCCAGGCTTTATTGCCTCTCCATAACCTTCAATGGAAGATGTGGGGAGAAGGCTGTCCCTTTCGTCCTAGGCTCAGCATCCAAAAGATAAGCTCCAGGCTCTCTGGTGAGCTCTGAAGCTGGAAGCTCCACCACCTGCCCTTGAGACCATTTCTGAGTGTGGCTCCTTCCTGGCCCAGACACTCTTGCCCCAGAGAAATGCTCCTTCGTGATCCAATGTCCGTTACTTCCTAAGGCCTAAGTCATGGCTCAGCGCTGGCAGTCAAACCCTCCAACCTTCCCAGGACAATGGCACAGCATGGTCTCCAACCCACACGGCTCCTCTTGCTTTTAAACAAACAGCCCCTACCCTGGGCAGGGGGTAATGGGAAGAACATTGGCTACAGACCCAGACCCCACCCTTGTTACTTCCGAGTCCTATGACCTACGCTTCATGAGCCTCATCTTACACCTCAGAATAAATGGTAGGTACTTAACAAAGGTGTGTTTGATCTGAATTAAGGAGAGGGGCTAGTGGGGTACTGGCTACTGTAAGCACTAGTGTAGCACTGCAGGTTAGCTAGGGTCCCCCAGTAGTCACTGGGACCCACACTTTGGAGCAGCTGCCTGTGGCTAAGGGGACTGATGACTACATCCTGGATTCCTCACTGAATTTCTGCTGTCGATTCATGAGGATGGCACGCCACCTGGTGGCAAGAGTCCTCCAGCGAGCCTGGGGAGAGGTGAGGCGCTCTGCCTCAGCCTTGGAACCTGAGAAGAGGAGGCAATGACCTCCAGGCTGGTTGGGAGACAGAAGCCAAGAACAAGCTTCATGCCATTGATTGGCTGGGCCGGAGTAAGTTCCGTTCATTCAGCCATTCATTCACTCCACACAGCTGGCTCCTTCCTATTCTTTGGGACCTGCTCAGTCACCTTCCCCTTCCACTCCCCACTTCTCCTTCATTAGTGCTCACTTAGCCCTAATGAACAAGCATTTTTTTCCTCATAGCTTTTATCAAACCTATCAAGATTATAATTCTCAAACCATGAAAACCAAATTCCCTTAAAAATGATCGGGAGCATGTGTCAAAGTCGAATTTGATTTATGGGGGAGGAACTATAAAGGATGACAGAGCTGGTTGAAAAGGGAATACAAGCCCTGGCTGGTGTGGCTCAATTGGTTGAGTGTCGTTCCGTGTACCAAAAGCTCGCTGGTTCAATTTCGGTCAGGACACATAGCTAGGTACTGCAGGTTCGACCTGCAGTTGGGCTGCGTACCGAGGCAATCAATCAATGTTTCTCTCTCACATTGATGTTTCTCTCTTTGTCTCTCTCCCTCTCCCTTGCCCTCTATGAAAAAAGAACAATTAATAAACATATTAAAAAATACAGAGAACAGGGATTTTTATAGTAGGTGGCATTATGATGAGATGAAATTACCAGATTGGACACAAATTTTGCTAATGTCCCACAGGGCAAAATCACTGTATCCCTTGTATTATCTTCCACTGGACAGAAAAGACAACCATATGCAGCTTGAGTGTTTCATTATTGTAAAATGCTTGCACCTGCTCAATTGTGCACATAGGGACTCTTAAGCATGCAGGGTGCCTTAATTTTGTTTTTTGTTGGATCACCTGACACTTGGTATGTATTTATTTATGTTTATTGCCAAAAGCAAGTCCCCAAATTCACAAGGATGTCCTTCCATTATATATAAAGAACATGCATTTTTAAAGATCTTACACATCTGCTTATGAAATCCTCCTAGCCAACACTGAGTGTAGAGTTGGGGAGATGAGGCATTTTGCGGAGCTGAGTGTGGGGTGGGGAAGAATCCAGCCTTGGAGACTGGCCTCCCTGCAGCGTCTAGACTTGCCATTTCTCCGCAAGTCAGTTTACATGCTGAGAGCATGTCCTTTGGGTCCTGTATTAGTTTCCTGAGGCTGCCATAACAAATTATCTCAAACTGGGTGGCTTAAATCAATAGAAATGTGTTCCCTCAGTTCTGGAGGTCAGAAATCCCTGAAGGCTTTGGGGAATTCTTCCTGCCTCTTCCGGTGGCTCCAGCATTCCTTGGCTTGTGGCCACATCACTCCAATATGCATATGCTGTCCATTGCCATCTTCTCTGTGTCTCAAATCTCCCGTTCTTTGTTCTTATAAGGATATGGTCTTTGGATTTAGGGCCCGCCCTAAACCTAGGATGACATAAACATAATTACATCTGCAAAGACCCTTTTCCCAAACAAGCTCCCCTTGTAGATTCTGAGAGTTAATTTGGCGGGGGTGGGGGGTACATACTATTCATTGGATCACCTGACACTTGGTATGTATTTATTTATGTTTATTGCCAAAAGCAAGTCCCCAAATTCACAAGGATGTCCTTCCATTATATATATAAAGAACATGCAGTTTCAGAAAGGTTTGGAAAGCAGTTTGCCTTCAGTGTCTTCAGGAATGACTGAGATTGTCTTGAACTCCAAATAGTAGAAGACAAGGAACCCGTGTTTCACTGGGGATACCTCTTCCCAGGCCAAGGTGTGAGCAGATTTGGTGTCTGGTGAGAGCCTGCTTCCAAGTTCACAGACAGTATTCTCACTGTGTGTGTTTTTAATACTTTTTATTTTTTAATATATTTTTAGTCATTCAGAGAGGGAGGAGTGAGAGATAGAAACGTCAATGATGAGAGAGAATCATTGATTGGCTGCCTCCTGCACGACCCACACTGGGGATACAGCCCACACCTGGGCATGTGCCTTTGGCTGGAATAGAACATGGGACCCTTCTGTCTGCAGGCAGAGGCTCTATCCACTGAGCCAAACTGGCTAGAGCTTCTCACATGTTCTCACAAGGCAGACAGCTCTCTGGGCTTCTTCTGTAAGAGCGCTAACCCTAGTCCTGAAGGCTCCTCCCTGATGACCTGAGCACCTCTCAAAACCATCACATTGGACGGACTTGAAAATCACTGGTTGGCTGCCCCAGTGTTGCTGGGCAGCTCTTCCCTGATGCTGGACAGGTGGACCTGCTGACACCGCTCTGGGGAGTGCCCAGCTGTTGTGTGAGGACCCGCAGTGCTTGGAAGGTCTCTCTGGTTCATGCTCAGATCATGCCAGCCTGCTACCAGTGTCTAAGGCATTCCTGATTGCTAGGCATAGAATTGGGCTTGAGCTGGCAGCCACATGGCTGCAATCTAATACCATACTCATTGGCTTTCTACTGTAGAATGTAGGACAGGAAACTCCGCACATACAGTGCCACCATCCCATTGGGAGGACCAGCACCCTGCACACAGCTCCTCTGCCTCTGAATCCACTGGGGACACATATGGCTGCGGTGGCTGAGGGCTAAGATATGGGTGGGCAACTTGATGCCTAGATGGGGCAAATTACTGATATTTCCCATCAGTCACGTAGGTTGTCAGGTCATGGCTCTGAGTGCAGGTCACTCACCTCAGATGGGGCAGACAGAGCAGCCAGTCCACCTTCCTCTGCATGAAGAATTTGGAGTCACGGTTGAGCCCAGGCAGCACATCTCTCTCCCAGCAGCCCACAGGAGTCTTGTTGGACATGGGGTGTGGAGGATGCCTTGCCTAGTCCTCCAAGGGGCTCCCAGACCCCCTGCAGTGACCCTGGTGTATAACACGGAGCCTGGGGCATAAGGCAGGCTGTTCATCTTGACTTTCCATTTGCTCTTCACCCAGCTGTTGCCACAGGGCAGTGTACAAAGAAAATCCGTTTTATTTATAGAGGTGGGTGGAGTTTGCTCACAGCGACTTCTCTAGCAGGGGACAATCAAACCTTACACATCGAGCAGGCCATGGTGTACAAGCTGAATTTGCCCCCAAACCAAAAAACTCGGCCTCGCTCAGTGTTTGAACATGTCTATGAATCAGGTCACCAGTTGCGGGCTCGATCCCCAGTGGAGGGTGTGTAGGTGGCAGCTGATGAGTGAATCTCTCTCATCATTGCTGTTTCTATCGATCTCTCCTCTCCCTTCCTTTTTGAACTCAATAAAAATATATTGAGAGAAAAAAAATAACCTATTAGGACCCTATCAGCAATCTATTGAAATGCTCCTGGGTATCATACACGAATCAGCTAATAACAGTGGTCAGCAAACTGCGACTCTCGACCCGCATGTGGCTTGTGAGCCGCAATTTGCCAACCACTGAGGTAATACAACCATCACAGTAACTGGAAGGGGAGCGGCACCATTCATAGCTGAGGCAGCTGAGGCAGAGGTGAGAGAGGTCACGTGTCCATAGGCATGTGGCTGCTGCTCTGTGGCGGTCAGTATTTGAACCCAGGCCAGCCCAAGCTGAGCTTAAGCTCTTCACCAGGAAGGATGAATCACAGCCTTGCTCTTCACAGTGTGGTGCCGGCCCAGTAGTACCATGTCACCTGGGAGCTTGTTACATGGCAGCATGGGCCCCGCCCAAGACTGGAGAGACCTTGGGCGCTCTGCGTGCATCATTTTTGTTGGTTTTACTATGTCTTTCCTGTGCAGCTGGAACCACCAAGTCCCCTTCTTGGGCCACATATTTCTCTGAAAATGTTAGAATGTGTCAGAAAAGAATTGGGTTCAATGGCCTGAGTTAATTCCCCAAACATCTCCCTGGTTTGATGGTTTTAAAATACTGCCACTAAACAAGCACTTACAGAGGCTCAAACAAAGCCGAACAGCTCGGCGAGGAGGGCACATTCACCTCGGAGAAGTGAACATCTGACCGTGCTGTGAACTGCAGTGGTCGCGATTAACTCCCGGCTCCACTTAGAGGAAGCTGCAGGTCTAGCAGCTTAGACATAAGAGCATTTGCCCTAATGCGCCAAGTGAAAGGTGTGGCAACGCTATTGCTTGGTGCCAATTCCACTTACGGCTTGTCCCCAGGAGTGCTAGGAGTGTGGCTGCTGGTGCTGACACATGGCCGGCTGGGGCTGTGCAGTGGGGTTCTTTTCCAAGACTCATTACCAATATGTCCTGTCGTGTTCTGTGACTCAGCCCCATCCCACTGAGTCTGAGTAGCACCCCTGGAAAACGGGAGTGGCTCAAAGGCTAAGCTCCTGAAACACTGCATGCGAGGCCGAGGGTCCTGCCACCATGCAGGCTCAGCTCGGGTCTGGGCTGGGCTGCTGCTGTTCCTCAAGCTCCCAGTTGGCCCCACCGCTGCTGCCTGTGGGCATGTGGGAAGAGCATGGCCATCGGGATCAGCTGCGCATGGGCTCTGAGCTTGACTCTGCCACCTGGTAGCTGTGTGATGTTGAGCAAATGGCTTAACTTTTCTGAGCTTCAGATTTCTCATTATGGGAATCACTTCTGCCTTTTAGGGTCTTTATAAGATTTAGAACTAGTGTGTGTAGATTGTCTTCCCACTCCTGGAGGGGCGGGGTGAGATTCGTTCTCCTATATTGCCTTCACTGCAGGTTTGGTGGAGATCCATTTTTCTTTCCTCAAGTAGCGAACTATCCTATTGCAGGTCAGGGTTTATTAGCCTCAGCACTGTTAACATCTGGGGCTAGATCATTCTGAGTTTTAGGGGGAGCTGTCCTGTGCACTCACATTTAGCAGAGCCTCTGGTCAGTAGCACCCACCTCCTCGAGTTGTAACGAACAGAAGTGTTTGCAAACATGACCAAATAGCCCTGGAGTCTGCAACGGGAAACACTGTCCTAGCAATAATTCATACTAGTCATACCAACATGTGTCCAATACCTAGTCTGGGCCAGGAATATATTGCTATTAAGACTAACAGGATACTTGACCTCATGGAGATTCTCCCCCCCGTTTGGGTACAGCCAGGCTGCTGACCTAGAGTTGCTGCAAAGATGAAATAAGACTCGCAACTGCCTGAACCCCGGTGTGTGGATAAGCCAGTGACTGCAGTGTGATGGGTCTGAGAACTGAGTGTGGGTGCTTGGGGAGAGGTGAGCCTGGGCAGGGACAGCTGCAGCTGGAGGGGTGGAGAGAAGCCAGGAGGTCTGGGCAATGAGGGGCGGGCGGGGAGGGGCCATGCGGGGCCCTGGAGGAAAATGTGCAGGAGAAGCCAGCCAGGGGAAGGGGTGCTGCAGGGAGAGCCAAGGGCAGTGGGAAGATGGGCCCCAGATTGGAAAGGACAGAGAGACAGGGGTACAGAGTGACAGGGCGGGGTGGAAATGGGAGAGGCACAAACGAAGGATAACCAGACAGACACGTGTGTTTTGGTTATAAAGGGTTAAAACAGAAGACAAAGGCTCAGGCTCCACTTGCCAGGAGAGTGCAGTGCCAACCTCCTCCCCGCACAGGGAGGGACAGGGACGGGCGCCGCAGCCATGAAGGAAATGAGGCTTCGGAGTCTCCCTTTGCGCGGTGTTATTACAGTAATTGCAGCGACATATTAAACACATTTGTAAGCAGCAGAGGGGAGCGCAGAAGACGACTGGCTCAGCCCTGGGTGCCCGCCCCAAGGGAAGTGCGAGTGGAATCAAGTTGAGAACATTTGCCCAACGTGACCCAGCAGCTCTTGAAACATCCTGCAACCATTACAGCAGCCTGAAAGCACATGTGAATGGACTTCCGGCGGAGCAGGGACCTTCTCTGGGAGGAGCAACCGACTCCAGATGACTACCCGGCATCACATAAGGTGCATTTGCCACGTTTCAAAACTGCTAACACCTCACCCTGGCCGGTGTGGCTCAGTTGGTTGGGCGTCATCTCGTGCACCGAAACCTTGCTGGTCTGATTCCTAGCCAGGGCACATGCCAGGTTGCAGGCTCAATCCCCCATAGGGGGAGTGCAGGAGGCAGCCGATTGATGTTTTGCTCTCACATCGATGTGTCTCTTTCTCTCTCCCTCTAAAAAAAAAAAAAAAGCTACCATCTGGAATCTCGAGCCCACCCCTCTGGGAGCCTCTGACTTTATTAGAGCCTATCAGAATAGCAGAGGAACTGCGCTGTCGGACGCGATGGGTCACGTTCCTGGTTCCACAAAGATCTTCCACAGCTCCTGCAGCAAACAGAGAAAGACGAGATTCCCCAGATGCCCCGAGGAGGCTTCCCAATCTCATAAGGGACATCATTAGCAAAGAACAAACAACACGTGTGCCAGGGGCAGCAGGCCAGCTACTGTGGGAGCGGGCCCTTCCCCACGTCTCTGTGCCTGGGCTGTTCTCTCTGCTTCACTGTGGAGAAGCGATGGGTAGGTCCCCGCAGTCCAGGAGGCATCAGATGCCACCCGGGCAATAGGAACCAGGAAAGGGCAGCAAGCCGCCACAACTTCTCCACCTGGGCAGGTCTTTAGTGCCCTGTACCGTGGCTGCAGGTGGAGAAGGTACAACAACACACCATGTTCTCAGTGGGAGCTCTATGTCCTGTTTGCTGTCTACCGGGAGGCTGACAAGCAGCAAGGCTAAGGGGCAGGGAGGCTGCCCAGAGGCAGTGGAGCAGTAGAGAGAGGTGGGAACTGGACGGGGAGGACTAACAGGGTGCATCTGAAATATGCTGTTGCAGAAAAGCTCTGCGAATAGCCTGGACTGCCAGAAAGATGAACACGTGGGTCTTAGAGCAAATTGAGCCTGAAGCACTGCTGGAGGCAGACATGACCCAAATGAGCCACCCTACTTCAGGCACATCATGAGGCAGGGTTCCTTGAAAAGACAGGAATGCTGGGAAAAATAGAAGGCAGCAGGAAAAGAGAAAGGCCAAATATGAGAGGGACTGACCCCATGAAAGAGGCCATAGGCCTGAGCAGGGCTGCTGAGGATGGGACACTGGACAGCACTCAGCCACAGGGCCACCAGGACTCAGAGCCAAGTCAACAGCTCGTCACACGCACACCTCCTCGCTCATGGAAACCACGCTGATGCAGAGCTGTGCTTGCTTTGGGGACAGGACAGGAGTGTGGGGGAGAGGGCCTCCTCCTCCCCTTTCCTCCTCAGAACCAGGCTCGGGTCTCCAGACCCAGCGAAAGGGAGGCCACAGCCCAAAGGTAACGAACAAAAGACGTGAATTCTGGAGCTTTGGACGCCTATGAATCCTGCTCCTGGTAATGTTACAGGATTTTCAAGTTTTCTCCAAGTGCTGGGCTTAGAAACAGTAACAGAGGTTAGTGGCTGTAGGCTTAAGCCCCAGCTCTGATGCTCCCTGACTGGGTGACTCACCGTGACATTAACTGAGACAGGGATGATGTCATCGGGATGATTACTAAGAAGCCTGATATGGTGAGACCCCATTGTGGAGTCAGAAGGTCATCGGTCTCCACACAAGCCTGCCTGGTCCGCAAGGCTGGCACATTTCCCGTGAAGGTGCCACTATCAGCACCGGAAGTCCCTGCACCAAGATCTTCAACCCAACCGAGTGGCTCCCACCGCTGAGCCCCAGCAGCCCACAGGAAGGACTGCGCCGTAAGGTGACATTCACCTGCAGGCCCACCCTGCACACGGTGACTCTTAGGAGCGGGGAGAGCCCCTCACAGGCTTCCTTAAAGAGAGCACGTTGTCGATTCCACAGCGCCCCCCAGAGCACCCACCAGCTGCCGGATGCGCTCATACTCCAGGCGCTGAGGGAAGGCGGCTTCCACCGGCTCCACCGTGAAGTGCAGCTGGCCGTCCCGGAGCTGCTCCAGCTGCCGCAGGCAGGCGCGGAAGTGGTCGTAGGCCTCGCAGGTGACGTCCAGGTGGCTCAGCGTGAAGTTCAGCCTGCAAACAAGCAGCCCACACACTGCCGTCCCCACTGGGAAGGCTCTGGCGTCCCCTCCCTGTGGGCCTTCCTGGGGCGGGTTTTCCCGGAGTGCCCACTGTGTGCTGAGCATCTGTGTGCTGCCTGCCGGGGTCTGCAGGGCGGCCGGGGAGGTGGACACGGCTACCACCTCCACTTTACAGCTGTGGAGACAGCTTCAGAGCTGAAGGCACGTGCCCAAGGTGGCCTAGCATAGGGCTCGGAGAGAGCTGTGCAGTGTGTAGCCCTGACCTGTCACGATATGGACGCTGCGTCAGCAGGAGCCCGAGCACTTCAGGCCCCTCCAGCGGAACGTCCTGGAGGGGTGCGTCTGCATCAGCGAGAGGGCAGAGGCCTGAGGGCCCGAGGAGACAGATGGCGGCCCTGAGGGAAGACTCAGAAAGAGCAAAGGCCCTTGACAGCGCTGCGGCCTCATGCCTCGGCTCTGGTGCACAGCCTACTAGTATGTTCAAGCCCTCGACCACACACTGACCAGCTGTGGCCAGGAAGGTTTCCTGATGTCGCTCAGACTTCCTCTCCTCACCTGAGAAATGGGTCGGCAGTGCCTACACACAGGTGGGCTGGTGTGTGGGTGACATGAAGCGTGCAGGGCATGCAGTAGATGCTGACTACGTGAGCGGTAATAAGGACCCTGACTGTGACGTGTATAGATGGTGAGCCTGGCTCTCGGAATGCCAGCACCTCCCCCCTCCCTCCACCCTCTCCCCTCCTGCTCATCTGGCATGGAGCTCACCTCTTCTCCACGGAGAGAATGGCTGTGCAGGCGTTTTTCAACTTGTGAGCGAGTCGGAAGAGAGTTTTAAACAGAGCATCAGTTAGGTCGTCGTCGTAGACCACTGCAGGGAAGAAAACGGGCATTGGGGGAAAAATGCGAATACCAGAGAGATCTGTTCCTCAGAGGACCCAGGCCACCACGAACAGTCCTGATGAACCGGAGCATCGGTTCTCAGGATTCACCCTGCACGGAGACCTGGGGACGTCCTGGGGAGGTGCTCCAGACAGAGAGGACGCCGAGTGGCGGGATGCTGCGTGGCTCTGTGACAGTGACATTGGCTGTGAGGGGCCGGCGTTCTCACCTTCGGCCGCGAGCAGTATGGTGGTGTGGCCGTATAGGTCGGAGATGTCCTCTTCCGACCAGCTGAAGGGGACCTCCGGGTCTGGGAGAAAAGGAGAAAGGGTGTTTTGTGCTCTCTCCTATCTCTGGCCACCAGCTCTCACTGAGAGACAGACTGAGAGGTTGCAGAAGAAATGGGGTTTGGGCCACCCGGGGCAGCAGGCACTGCCAGGCAGCCCCGAGTCCCAGCACCCCAGCTTCAGGGACACGGCTGCCTATGGGGGACCCACAGTGAGAGAGGTGGCCTCCCGAAGCGGGCAGCACAGTGAGTGGGGACGGGAAGACTAGGTCTCACCCTCTGCCTTGCCTGCAGCCTGTGCAAACATGACTCGTTCCGTGTCCCTGGCTCTCAACCCATGTTTACTGTGTGACCCCGAAAAAGGGCTTCACCTCTTGTTTCAGGGTCCACACTAGACGGCTCCCTCAGAGGATGGCTGGGAGGGGACAGGACCTAAGGTATGCCATGTGCTTGGTAGGTGACAGGTACTCCACAAGCAATGATTTTCCCTGCCTGACGTCTTACAGGGAAAAGTTTTCGTCCAAAGAAAGAGCAAGCCTAGAGGTCTGAAACAGTTTGTATAAGGAATTCAGAAAACCTTCACCCAGAGCCTGAGGCCATATGGCTGGCTCTCTGTTGTGGGAGCCCTGGAGTCGAAGACGTGGTTCACACCTGATCCCCTGGGTGGGAACTCACCCCGAGCATGGGTCTCCACTCATTACTCAAGGGTTCACACCTGCTGCAGTGACACTGTGGAGTCTGAATACCATGAATGGAAGGTGCCTGGCATACAGCAGGTGCCCATGAATATCACCTGTCACTTTCAGCCAATGAAGGGAACTTCCTGTGAGCTCTGGACCGTGGCAGCAGTCTGGATCTGCTGTCAGTCAAGGTCACAGGACCACTGGCCTTGAAATATTACCAGGGACCACTGAATCAAATGGGACACGAGAGGAAGACACGCACCTGTGCAGAGGTCGTCTTTCAGCCAGTCCAGTTCTCTGACCTTAACTCCTCTGCCTGTAAAACAAACAGAACTTGCCAAGCTCTGCAATTAGGAAAAAGGAGAAACATTTACACTGTACACCAAAACCCATCCATCCATCCATCCATCCTCTCACCTCCTTTATCCTCCTTCCCTCCTTCCTATCCATCCATCTTCCCACTCTTCCATATATATCTGCATCTAGAAAGGTCACTCTGGATGCCATATATATATATATATATATATATATCTATCTCCTGTTTTCCTTCCATCCATCCATCCACTCATCCATCCAGCATTTTTTGAGTGCTGAGTATTAGGTCCCATACCAGACATAAGGAATACAAAGATTTATGAGACACATGCCTGTTCCTGGGGACCTGCAGCTGAGAAGACTGGCACGTTAGCCGACACGGACAAGGCAGGGAGGGGGTCAGGGCTCTTACATGTTAAAGGGATGTGAAGGTGCCCAGGAGGAAAGAGGGGCTCTCGTCGGACAGGGTGTTGGGGAAGGCCCAAAGGCAATCATGCCTGCTTCGTCCTTCGCCCTGCTGACTGGTTACCGTACACTGGGCACTAAACAAACACCACAGTGGTGGGGATCACAGACAGGGCCCCTGCCCTCATGAAGCACGTGGTCTAACGGGATGGCAGACACCAATCAACCAGTCACATCAACAAATGTCAAATGCAATGGTCCGAGGTGTCATGAGTGTCTGTGACCTCATCTGGAGCTCGGAGCATAATTAGGAACTGATGGAGGAAGAGAAGACCATTCCAGGCAGAGGGAGCAGCATGTGCGCAGGCCTCAAGGCGAGGGGAACCTCCAACAAGGCCAGGGAGACTTGGCTGCAGGAACCGCTGGGTGGGAGGGGCTCTAGACAGGTAAGGCCAGATCCTGCAGATCTCAGACAAGCAAACAAATTCGGTCTGTACTCAGAGGGCATCGGGAAACCTATAAAAGGCTGGCAGCTGGAATGACCCGATCTGAATCTTGAAAAGAACCTCAGGCTGCTCAGAGGACGAAGGTCTGCACAGGCAGTCCAGTGAGGAGTTGGCTGCTGGCATGTACCTTGCAAGCTTATTCTCGCAGGTGGTGCAGAGCTGGCAGGGGTGACATTCCGACAGAGGGAGGGGCATTTGAAATGGGTCCTTGGCTCACTGAATGCAGAGCTGGAGTGGGACCATCAGGAGAGGAGGCAGGAGAGGCAGCAGGGGAGGACCAGGCGGTTTGGGAGCCAGAGAAAGAGCTTGAAGTTTATCCCTTCATCTAGAAAGGTCACTCTGGATGCTACATGGAGGACAGCTTGGCCGGGTCAGACAAGGAGCTGGGTCAGGAGGGAGGGGCCCCTGTGACGTGCAGGAGGGAGAGGCTGACACTGGATGGGGCATGGGCGTGGGAAGGAGGTGCTGCAGGGACAGTCATCTAGGATCTGAAACTACGTGAAACTATAATAGAAGGCTCTGCTCCCTGCATTCGCCGGGGTGTAGAGGGAAGCATGCGGAGGCCCGTCCTGGGTGTTTGTCCCACTTGCCAAACAGGGACACCTCCCTCCCAGGCTGGGCCTCACCTCCAGAGGCAGTCAGGTGGCTGTTGAGGGCAACGTTTCGCTGGCACGTGGCCAAGAGGTCCGCACCGACATCTGGAACGACAGAAGGACCTGCCGTCAAGCGCCAGCCACCACGACGCTTTATTTCCGTGTTGTTGCCTGGAGAGCTGATATCAACAGCCTGACTATAGAACGTGCAACACCAAGGCTAAACGTCTCCTGTGTGCTTTACTGCCCAAATTAACTCAGTACCTTAAGGCTCTCTTTAATGAGATTTCCTTTAAGTAAAAGACGTCGTCCTGGTGGAGACAGACTCTACACGCCAGAGGGAAAGGTTTCTGACACCTGCCCGGCACATCCCACAGCCACGCTGAGTGTTTCTACCTACCCACAAGCCGGTATCCCGGCTCCTTTCTCACAGATAAAGACCTGAGCAAGGTCAGGCCACTAGTAAGAACAAGGGCTGGGATTTGAACCTAGGCGTCTCTGACTCCAAGTCCGGGCTCACTCTTTGACACCCCAGAAAACTGACCAGAGTTAGAAGGGTGTTTGGATGTGATTAATGGATACACAGAGCAAATTCAAACAGGCTGGAGGCAGCTCTCCTGTGCATGATTCACTGCCACTGCCATGGCATCTTTCCCCAGCCGCCTGCTACTTTGCCCAGGTGGGGTTTCCTATCATTTCAGCAGGACTGAGATGCAGGATGGTGTGTGTGTGTGTGTGTGTGTGTATGTAAGTGAGGCTGAGGGGTATGTGTGTAGTGCTGTGCCAAAAAGTTACTTTCCAATTCGAACATGTCCTTACAAAGTCTTGGTAAGGACACCTGCCTGGCCACTGTGGCTGTGACGCCCCATCCCGCCCACTGCAGACTCCCTGGGACCAGACTACTGTCTCTCTCCCAGGACCGTGCAGAGTCCAGTAAAGGGAAGAGCTCCCAGCTCTCCGAGGGCACCTACCTGCCCCTGCTCCGGGCCACCGGGTGGAGAGGATAGGATATTGATGGTGTGTGCCTGACAGCACAAAACTGGTTCAGAAGTTTTTAACCCTCTGATAGTTTTTGTCCAAACAGATCTCATGAGGGACTCTAATATATGAAAGAAAGGGGAAGCTCTGGCTGAGTGGGATGGGACCCTGGAGCCCTGGGGTTGTTCCCCCACCCCTTACTGCACATGACCTTGGCCAGCTCTTTGACCTTAGCCTCAGTCTGCCCATTTGGACAAAGGGATGGTAACATGCCCAGGGCCACTCACGGTGAAGTTAGGAGCAGGTCCTGCTGTACACGGAAGGTTTTATTAACTCTAAGGTGCCATCCTCAGGCACGCTCTCCTCTTCATGGTGGTAAATCCCTCTCAGGGATAAGTCACCTTGATTACATCCTGCTATGAGGCACCAGCTATGAGAACACAGCTCTGGGTATTGCATTAGGTGTGACTCTGAGAAGTGCTCACTGGCAATCTGCACGGAAGCGTCAAGGAGCCTCAAACAGGGTGGCTGCCTGCACACTTCTGACTCGGTTGACTTAGGATATCCGAAAAGCATGCCCAAATCACAGACCATCCCTAGCTTCCTCTTCTCTGTCTCAGGAGCAAGAGATGCAGCCCATGAAAATGGGACCCAGGAACCAATGAAAGGCAAACCACCTCAGCAGGCACCGTTTTCAACTAGTAGACATTAAGGGTAGTACTTACCCGATGAGCTAGCACTGTCTTATAACTGCTAACACTCTCAACAAGAGCAGGCTGGGCATGTCAGGAGTGTAGCAGACAGTTACTCAGGTCAATTTGCTGGTTTTCAGCAACTAGGTTATGTAAGATGTTATTATTGAAGGGAGCTGGTGAAGGGTGCATGGCACTTGCTGTAATATTTTAGCAACTTCTGTGTGAGTCTAATGTTATTTCAAAATTAAAAACTAAAAAAAAAAAAAAAGAAAGCAATTGTCAACATGTATCAAAAGCTTAAGAAAGGGCATAATAGTCTAACAATGAACAAAGGTGCTCATTACAGTGTAACTGACAGATGCAAAACAAACAAAAATATCACGGGGACAACCAAAATGCCCAGCAAAAGGAAAATGAGAGACACATCAACTGGTTGCCTCCCACATGTACCCTGACTGGGGCTGGTGACTGAGCTTGCAGCCAAGGTATGTTTGACCAGATTTGAACCGGAGACCCTTTACTGACTAGGGCATCACTCTCACTTTTTTACGGTCAGTACACGCTTTGTGAAGATATGGCTTCCCATCAGGCTGAGGCAGTGGGTATTACCTGTACAATACACAGTCTGCGCCACGGTGGCTGCAATGATGCTGGTGAACCCCGTGCCCGCCCCGAGCTCCAGCACGGTGCGTCCCTGGAAGAGGTCCCGTTGGAACAGGATATAGTCAGCCAGGAACAGGGCACCTCGCCACACCTGGAGGGAGATGGACAAGGAATGACAGGTGACATGAGGCTCCGGAGAGACCCTTCAGGGCCACAGGAAGTGGATAGGACCTACCCACCTGCTTGCCAACATCCTCCAGGGGCGTGGCCATGGTGTGTTCTACACAGGATGGAAATCAAAAGAGAAAGGGCCGCTGTGAAAAGGGGGATGGACACAACACAGATGAGGAGCATGGCAAGCTGCACACGTGGTGGGATGGGCACTGGGGTCGGGCATTTAGAGAGCAGCAGAAACACAAGCTGTGTCACCAGCTGAGAGGGATATCTGAGCATTGCTCTCAATCTAGGCACCAGGGCCCCCTCTCAGAGAACTGGAACCCCAGCCTGAGGACCAGGTCACAATCGGTCTTGGCGATCACACACACCAACACTCCGCTTTTTATGTTTCATAACTGTTTACTAGAATTGTCGCCTTAATGTTGTTTTAATTAAGTGTATGCTTATAATAATCATAGCTTATTTCCTTACACTAAGAACCACATGAGAAATTAACAAAATAAGCTTTGAGTTTTACATTCTTTTCTGTGTGAAGAGAAGGATATAAGAAGTAACCACAAGCACAAAATATGTCAGGGTAAAATCTGGTGGTGGCAGTTGGGGCAGAGAATAGAAATATGAGACCAAGGAGAAAAAGGAATGATGGCAAACATGTTTGCTGCTAAATAAGAACTGGCTCTTATATTAAGCGGGATGGTGATGGCTATCACATTTAAACACACAACATGCACAGCAGGGTAGCTTCACGCACTTACTAGACGTGCAAGAGTCAAACCCCAGGCTCAGGACCGAGGGACTAAGGAGGGGAATAGACAGCCAGGTTGGAAGGAGTGTGGATGATGCTCCCCGCAGAAGGGCCTGCCCTAGGAGATCCCTCAGGACGGATGCCTCCCCTGAGCCAGGCCTGGGGCTGAGGCAGGGAATTTTACGTGACCCTCACAACGGCCCTGTGCGTATTATAGTTATCACCAACCCGATTTACAGATAAAGACACTGATGTTTCTATCTCTCTCTCCCTTCCTCTCTGAAATAAAAATATAATAATAATAAAAAGAAAGGTGAACTTTTGGCACCGGGAGACAGGGCGAAGGGTGGGTGGGGAGCAGGCCACACACCAGCCCCTTCCTGTGAGACCTGATTTTTTGCTTGCAGGATGGTAAGTTCCCAGAACACTAAACACATGCACACCAGAGGCCAAACACTTAGGAAATAACCGAGTCTGCTTCTCTTCCCCTGACCACGCCCCAACCGCCCGCAGAAAGGCCAAGTGAGGACTGAGAGCGCCACAATTCCCTGCCCCGGGCCTGAACAGAGCCAACTGCAGACACGTGACCCGATCCATACTGTGGTGCCGCCGTGGTGGTAGAGGAGCAAGCCCTTCATTTACCTATTTTGATGACATTGTGGGTGCTGCTCTCCTGCACTTCGTCTCCCAGGACGTCCTCTTCTTCCTGCGCTAGAATCATGGGATGTACCTTGTCTCTCGGAGGCCGTACAGGGTCGGGGTCGGAGGCAGCTCGTGGTCTTCTCACAACGTCCAAATCGCCATCCTCGTCCAGCTGAGCTCCAGGCCCTTCCTGTCCAGTGGCGTGGACACCGGCCTGGAGGGGAAAACCTGCAGCGCTCTGGCCACTCCCGGGAGGGGACCTGGTGCTGCCTATCCGAGCAGGAGTCTCCTCTATGGGAAAATCTCTATGATCACCTCCCATAGGCCCCGAGTCTGTCTGAGAGTCCTGGGTCCACAAAAGCTTGAACTGGGACAGAAAAACTGAAAGACAAAGCACAAAAGGAGACTACTTCTTTCTCCCTTCCTCTCCTTTCAGGAAGCTTGATTTCTAGAAAGAAACTTGGATTCCCTTGTAAAGGCTAGGTGGAGGCATATAAATGCCAGTGGAAAAGGCCCGTTTGATTCAGCCATGACACTGGAGACACACAGCAGCCGAAACCACCACAGAGGACAGCTACATGTGATGAGCATGGACAAGGTAGGCACTCTGCCCCCATTATCTCACTTAATGCTCACAGTGGCTATGAAGACAGAAGTAATGGCGCCATCTAAGAGACATGGAAACTGAGGCTGAGAAGTTAAGCGAGCCCACAAGGTCACACAGCTGATGTGTGGCTGAGGCTGAGGCAAGACTCACACCTGGTCTGCAGGATTCCTAAGCGGATGCCCTGCTCACTACCCTCTTCCACTTAAGGTCTGGAGGATGGGACAAGGGTATCAAGTGTTCCTCACCGTCTGGTGGCCAGAAAGTCACTGGGACACGTTTCAGGAAGAGGATGTGTGTGTCGGGAGAGGTGGGCTGGAGGCGGGAGGCACAAGGACCTGAGTGGACAGTCCTCGGCTGCTCGACCCTGGGCAAATCACGTATCTATTCTGAGCCTCAGCTTCCGGATTCCAGGAATCCAAAATGAGACACGAGGAAGGGGAAGTTCTTAAGTCACACCACAGACTCACAAGCTAATTACACAGCGATTGGAGCTGGGAAGGGTGGCCAGAGAGGGTCTGTCTGACGTGACATCTGGGGAGTCAGGGCTAAGAGGAAAGAATGTTCTGGGCAGAGTGAACAGCAAAAGCAAACGCACTGAGGAAGGCAGGTGTGTGCTATGTGTCAGGGGCACAAAGGGGTAGAAAGGGGCCACAGAGCAGTAACAGAGAGGGAAATAAGTGTGGACCCACAGGCAGGGGCTCAGTGAACTGGGCCTTGCAGAGATACCAAGGAGCCTGCTTTCACTCTAAGAGCCAGGGGAAGCCACTGGAGGTCTAAATCAGGGCAGCGATGTGATCCACATTTCCAAGAGACCCCCTTGGCCTCTGGGGAGATGAGTGGGGGAGAGTGCAGGGGAAAAGCCAGGGAGCCCCGAGGGGAGGAGCTAGAAGCAGCCAGCCAGGGACGAAGAGTGCTGGACTGGAGCAGGAGGCAGTGCCCAGGAGCAGGGCCCTGTCTCCCACTTGGACTCCAGGCAGAGCTCGGCCCATTCACTTTTGCCTGGCCCACAGCGGGTGCTCAGTAAAGCAGTTTACTCTGGGAAAGAAAGCACTTCATGGTGTGATGGTCATAGTTCATCCAGTCTTCCCAATCTTTCCCCCCCAAAATGAGTACGAGAAAACAAACTGGGGTCCTCAGGGTGCCAGGCCCCTCCACACACACACCAGGCAGGACCTTACCGGGCTGCCCCATGCTGTTCAGCCGCACCATGAGGTGTCTCTGGTTGGGGGTGTAGAGATGGACGTCGGAGAGCACCGTGTCACTTCTGAAGGTGACCTCGTCCATGGTCGGGGTGGAAGCCAGCTACCAAGACCCCGGCTCCACTCTGATTACAAAAGAGCAGCACCTGAGAGTGGACAACAGGCTCTCAGGACAGCAGGCCCCTAGGAGGCCAGGGGAAGGCAGCATAGACTAAGCCCACCCAGCCAGGTGGGTAGCAGCTCAGTGTCACCTGGGGGAAGCGCTTTCCTCTTCCCTTCTTTTAATTTTTCCTAAAGAAAACTAGCTGGGAGCTCTCCCTTTTACCGGGCTCTGCACCGTCCTGGGATGGGCACAGGAGTCTGGTCCCAGGGAGTCCCCGAGCCTGGGCAAAGGGAAAAGAATCCGCCTAGAATTGTGTTATTTTGTTTGCACCTGTGTTCATTTTCGTGGTAATCTCTTACGTTTGGCATAAAGTTTCCTTTCCCTTTTAATTTCTTACAACTTTATTATGAAGATTTCTTTTAAAGTATATTTTATTGATTTTTTACAGAGAGGAAGGGAGAGGGATAGAGAATTAGAAACATAGATCAGCTGCCTCCTGCACACCCCCTTCTGGGGATGTGCCTGTAACCAAAGTATTACATGCCCTTGACCAGAATCGAACCCGGGACCCTTCAGTCCACAGGCCGAGGCTCTATCCACTGAGCCAAACCGGTTTCGGCTATTATGAAGATTTTTAAACAGACAAATAAGTTGAGGGTATGGCATGAAAGCACGTACCCACTGCTTAGTGATTCAATGATCAACATTTAGTCACGTGCTCGATCTATCGATTCTTGGCTGAGAGCGAGGAGTTGGGCTTCAGGGCCGAGGGGGGGTTTCAAGACAGGACTTGGTGCCAGGAGACCCCCGCACCTGCCCTCGCCCCGCCACCTCCCCGCAGGCTTACCGGCTCCGGGCCAGGCCGCAGCCTGGAGTCCCACCCGACCCTGCCGCTGCGGGGCTCAGACGGCCGCCATCGCAGGCGGTCTGCGCAGGCGCGGTCCCGCCCCCTCTGCGTGCGCGGGCCCTGACCACGCCCACCTGCTCGCGCTGCGCCTGCGCACGGGGCCCGCCTGCCGACACCTGCAGTTCTGGTTCTGGGCTCCAGGGCGGTGCAGTGCTCACCTGCCTGGGTGTTCTGGGGCGCCCGCCTGGGGGGAACCGGTCTGCGTGTGGGGTCACTGGCTAGTGAGTTGAGAGGCTTTGATTCCGGCTTGAAGAGGGCTTAAGAGCGTGTGCTGTTAGCCAGCATGACAGCTGGTTATTAATTATTATCATCCTTGCTCTTGGTACTCATTGTTAATAGCTGGTAGTTGTTTCGTTAATTCGTGTAGAATCTCAGTCTGAATTAGTCTAATAGGAAATGAAATCCGATTCATATGTTGTACTTAAAGTGAACTTCCAAGCACGTAGGGCCACTTATATAAAATATATGTCTGCGCGGAAGCACACACACAGCGCCTCCACAGGCTCCCTCTGTCTTAATTATTTTAAAACGTAATTCTCTTTTCAAGACAAAAGAGGGTAAACATCAATTTCATGGTTACTGTTGATAAAACACGGTGGGGTGGAAGTGTTTATTGGGTGACCAAGCAACACAGATTTTTCTTAAGCAAATAGATCGTGTTTCCTGAACTCCTCAGGACAGTACACGGAGAGCTGGGTGGCCACCTTGGGAGCCTGTTGTGGTCCTGGTTCAGTTGTCCCCAGGATTCTGCCTAGCAGAGCTGGGATGCAGACTCAGGTGGAGCTGTGAGTGAAAGACCCTTTTAGAACTCTCCCGCTGAGTGTCCTCCAAGGCTTGGAGATGCCAGGGTAATGGTGCCAACTCACTTATGCTGGAGTGTACATGACCATGGCTGCCTGGGCTAATGACATCATGTAGCAACTAAGGGAAGGTGGACAAACTGCTAGATGTGTGACAAACTGCCAACTTGCAGGGATTTGCTGTCAGGTGATTATTATTAGCTTGGGAATGTAAAACAGTCCCTTTCCCAAATGTCGTGTTTACCAAGCACTAATGTGTTTTCCCAAATCAGCCCTAGAAGATTTTGTTCTCTTGGAGAGAGCTCCTCCCCTAGGACTGCTGAAAACAGAAATTATAATCTGTCCGCTTCTCACAGCAGCAGCTGCAGATTGCTGCCCTGGTTCCTGGTTTTGTGTGGACAGGCATCAAACCGATCTTCAGGTGGTTCAGATCCCCAGCTCAGCCACTGATCAGATTCAATTGTTCAATACATAATCATGGAGAGCTTTTCATGTGCTAGGCACTCGGGCAAGTTACCTTACTTCTCTGAAATGTAATTTTCTAATTTTCCAAGTTGTGAAAATAATACCTTCTTGGAAATGTGCCAATGAGTGAGACATAACACTCATTGGAAAGTTCCAGGCACAACTCTTTCCCACTTCTTGAGGTGATCTGACAGTATCTGGTGTATTTTAAAGAATTCACCAATTTCATTAATTTGCCAAGTAGTATTGCTAGATTAAAAAGAAAGCAGTTACAGTGGCATAATACTGTATTATATCTATATTAATAAAAGGGTAATATGCTAATTAGACCGGGATACCTTCTGAGTCCTTCTGGACAAAGCCATGGTGGCGGGGCTAAGGCATAGGCTATTAGGGGTGATCAGGTCAGGAAGGGAGGGCAGTTGGGGGTGAGCAGGCTGGCAGGGGAGACAGTTGGGGGTGATCAGGTTGGCGGGGGGGCAGTTGGGGAGGGAATGAGAAGGCTAGTAGGCAGAGTGGTTAGGGGTGATCAGGCAGGCAGGTGAGTGGTTAGGAGCCAATGGTCCTGGATTGCAAGAGGGATGTTTACCCAGATTGGAGAGGGTGCAGGCTGGGTTGAGGGACAACCCTCCCCCTCCATTCCCCATGCACGAATTTTGTACACCGGGCCACCAGTCAGTTACTTAAGAGAAGAGAGAAAAAAAAAAAAAACCCTCACAAAATACTGTATTTTGTCAGGACATGCATGTTATGTAAATGCACCGAGAAAAGTTTGGAAAGATGCCTTCAAACTAAAATGCTTTCTTCTTGGGAGGGGGTATGGATGGACTTTGTTTTAATTTTTAAAGAGATGCATCATGTGTTACTTGTATAGTTAGAAATTTACTTAAAAATGAAGGTGCAGAAGAGCTTTCACTAGTCAAATGTGGGACAATATGAGCATTGACATGAATAGTGACAAGAACATAATACTAACAATAGTCTATGCAAATGGCACTCAAACAAATGGGCCTTTATCTCTGTGGACAGCTCTGACAAAATGTCATAGACTGTGCGTGGTTTACAGATGATAGGAATTGATTTCTCACAGTTGGAGAGGCGGGCAGTCTAAGATTAGGGTGCCAGCACGGTCAGGTTCTGGTGAGGCTCTCTTGGGTTGACACAAACATTCAGACCATAGCACACAAATGTTTATCAGAACACTAAAATAGCAACCCAAATGTCTATCAACTGAAAAATAGATAAATAGAATGTGGTAACCCATGCAATGGAATATTTTTCAGCTCTAAAGTGGAACTAAGTCCTGATACATATTACAGTGTGGATGAACCTTGAAAACATGAAGCCAAATGAAACAAGCCAGACCTAAAAGGCCACATGTGGTATGATTCCACTCATATAAAATATTCAGAATAGACAAATCCATGGAGACAACAAGCAGATGAATGGCTACCAGAGGCTGGTATATTTAAAATAAAAATAAAAATGAATAAACATTATTGCTTAGAGCAATTTTAGGTTCACAACAAAATTGAATGAATGGAAAATACAGAGCTTTCCCTATACCCTCTGCTCCCGCACATTCACAGCCTCTTCCACTATCGACCCCGTCCACAGAGTGGTACATACATTACAGTGGATGAACCTGGCATTGACCCCTACCTGTGACTTTGGGCGACCTCTCAGAGCAGCTTCCTTCTGGGAGTTCTGGGACAGGATTATTGGATGCCTTCTCCCCTGCAATGCCTCCTTCAGTGTCAGCAAACTGACACTCCCTGTTCCCCAAACCAGGAGTGGGCAATTGTTGGAGAATCAGAACCTTTCATTCTGTTCTAGGCCTTCCTTTGTGATGTTTACTTTTTCTTCCTCCCTTGAATTTACATTTTTCTCTTTTTTTAGCTGAGGATACTCCATGAGCCTTTAGATCTCACAAATATACTTTGATTATATGGTTCCCTATCAGCTCCTTTTATCTTGGGAATGGTTTGCAAACCAAATCTAGTGATTACAGATCAGCAGAGGGCTCCTTGGAGGGGCCGCATCTTCCAGAGTCTACTTCAAGAGGGGGATAGATGCCCTATTGCCTGAGAACTCACACCCACCTGGACATCATAACCATGGCCCTTCTCCTCTCCTCCTCCCCCCCTCCCCCCGCCCCTGTACCACCCAGCAGTGCAGAACACAGTACCCACAGCTCAGGTGCCTGCTGCATGATTACATAGATCACGTCTAACTCTCCAGGCTACCTTAAGAGGGAGATGCCAAGAATGGGCCCATTTTGCAGATCAGCAAACAGAGGCTTAGAGATGTGAAGTCCCTTGCCTGCAGTTACTCAGCTCCTAGCAGGCTGGCCCAGGTGGCTCTGACTCTGAAAAGTGGTTCAGAAAAGTGAAGTGGGTTTTCTAAAATGTGTTCCCAACTGGCTGGAGCCGGGCAGCCTCAGTGCCGGTCTTGGCCTGGACCCATTCCCTGGATTTGCCCAGGTTTTCCCAGAAACAGACCCAGGCATGGGCCAGTGATTTATTGAGGGAGGGTAGAAGGGCATTCAGGAGAAACTGGAAGAGAATGAGGGAAGCAGGCAGGGAAAGTGAGAAGACCAGCATGCCAGAGGAGCTCGGCTGGAATCCAATCACAGCCTGACCCCTTGGGGAGCTCTGGAGCCCAAGTTCCATCCCAGCCCTTGTCCTGCCTGGGGCAAGTGTAGGAGCTTCCTAGGGCTGTGGTAAGAAATGACTCCACCGGGTGGCTTAAAACAGCAGAAATTCATGCTCTTGTAGTCTTAGGGGCCAGATGTCTGAGATCAAGGCCTGGCGAGATCACCTTCCCTTCGAAGGCTCTGGGAAAGAACCTGTCCCAGTGTTATAGTAATAGTAATAAGGATAAATACAATATTGAATAAGTATTAAAGTGTGGAATTGAAGTGTGATATCTGAAAGTATGGAATGGAATGTAAACAAATTGATAAGCACCCTTGAGTGGCCTGTATGTAGGAAATAGATAAAGTGATCTGTACCCCATATGTAAGACCGGATAGCAAGGCTCCTGGGACCCGCTGATAAGACACACTGAAGACACATTTGAAACCTGAAACAAATAAAAAGAGGAAGCTCCACAGAAGATCAGAGACGTTCCTTCTGCTCCTCCACAGAGGGTCGATCTCCACTTTCCCTGCCCGTACCAGTGAAAGCTCTGCCAGAGCGGCGAGTCCTGAACCCTGAGCTGCGGACTGTGAGCCATTGTGAGAGGCCTTAACTCAAGCTGAGCTGCAGCTGTAAGGTCCTCCGTGAACCGTGTGTGTGTGTGTGTGTGTGTGTGTGGTGTGTGTGTGTGTGTGTGTGTCTTATCAATGCGGATCCCCGGGTGGCCTGCCTAGGATTCTGAAACCCAGCAGGACTCTGGTAAATAAACCGTGAGTGATTCGTGCATTGCATATTTGTCTCCTGTGTAATTTATGCTCGGTAGAATTATTAATTAAGTACCTAGGGTCGTACGTGTCAGATTTCTGGCTTAGGCACCCTAGGTCACCTGTGCATACGTCCCTTATGGAATTATTGGGACACCCAGGCCTCTCCCCCAGCTGCTGGTGGCCACTGACTGGCCTGGGTGTTCCTTGTAGATGTACCACTCCGCTCTCCCTCCATCTTCCCAGGGCCTTCTCCCCCGTGTGTCTGTGTCTTCTCTTCTCAATCCAAGGACATGTCCTTGGACTTAGGGCCCTTGCAGATAATCCAGGGTGGTCTTCTGATGCCAGACTCGCCCCTCCAATGATCCATTCACCCTTTCCCATGGCTGTTCGACCCTGCACAGCTCTGTGTCTATTTGGATGGCTTGATTGAAGCCACTGACACCAGCAATGACTAATTTATGCGAAAAGATGTCATGATGTGCGTGGGAATCTCACAGCAAATGAAAGGCAATGCTGGAAAAGCCAAGCCTTGGAAGGGACAGGGTCCAGAGAGGCTCAAGAAATTTAGGACAGAAGCAAATGGACTTTCTTCAAGGCCTTACCTTAGCAATGAGTCAACTCCACACGCAAGCACTTTCTGTCCCCAAGTTCTCAACCCGTGATGCAAATGCCAGAAAGGGGAGCATCTATTTGGCCAGTGGGCGGGGCACCGTCACGGACAGTCCCAAACAGGCCCTTCTCACTCCTTGTGTGCCAGCCACGCCAGGCTGCTGATAGTTTTGCAAACACCACTTCCTCTGGCCTTTGGACCCAGAATGCCTTTTCTCTTCACTTGCCTGTGGATCAGTCCCTACACATCCTCCAAACTCTCCATCCTCCGGAGCTTTCCCCATACCCTTGCCAGGTTGAATTAAGGCAACTCTGCTCCCACAGGCGGTGGGGGCTGGCGGTAGGGGTGGGGGCTGTGCTCACTTCTGTCAGCTCCTTGAGGTGGCTCTGTGTTCTTCTTCCTTGTGCCTCGGTAGCCCCTAGCCAGCCCCTAGCCCGCTGCTGGCCCACGGTACCAGTTCAATAAATAATGACTTTTTGTATAACTTTGGAAATTATTCCTGTTCTATGGGGGAATTTTAGCTGCAGGCAAAAAGGGTATCTTGTGCAAGAACAAAACTTTCGATTTGTTTTTTTTTCCCAACTGGGAAAATGTGTTCAGCCAGGCAAGATCTGTGGAGAAGGAAAGAGCAAGATAACTTGGAGGTGGGGGGTTGGGGGGTGGAGGTGGGGGGTCAGGGAGAGTGGTCTAGTGGGAAGGGGTGGTGGACAAACCAGAAGTGTTGAGCTCTGGGGTAAAGGGGTCGGGGGGGGGGGAGGCTGGAGTGCCAGGGCTGGGGGCTTGCAGAAGTTGAGGGACCAGGAATGGAATAACCAGAACCAACAGCCATCCCCAGGAAGCCAGCATGATGTGGGCACAAAGACTGAGTTTCAAGTCCAAACTCTCTTGCTGGTGAGCTATGAGAATTTGGGCAAGTTCTTAATGCCTTAGACACTCAGTTTCTTACTTTATATTATTATTATTATTATTATTATTATTATATTTTATTGATTTTTTTACAGAGAGGAAGAGAGAGGGATAGAGAGTTAGAAACATCGATGAGAGAGAATCATCAATCACCTGCCTCTTGCACACCCCCTACTGGGTATGTGCCCGCAACCAAGATACATGCCCTCGATTGGAATCAAACCTGGGACCCTTGAGTCTGCAGGTCGATGCTCTATCCACTGAGCCAAGCCAGTTTCCGCAGACACTCAGTTTCTTTCATCTGTAAAATGAGCATAAGAGTGCCCACCTGACAGGGATCAGGATATTTTAGGGATCAAGGGAACATCCCAGCTTGGTGCCTGAATATTATAGTTGCTCAATAAACACACATCCCTTCCTTCAGTTCCTATAGGATTCATTCAGGGAATTATGGTTCTAGGCTAAGCCCAGCCTGGCTGCCTGCTTTTACAAGTGAACTTGCATTGGCACACGGTCAGGCCCACTCATTACAATTGTCAGTGGCTGCTTTCACACAACCAGGGCAGAGGGAAATGGCTGTGACAGAGATCATATAGGTGGAAATGCCTTAAAGATTGATCATTCTGGTCCCTTAAGAAAAAACTGCCTGAGTCTTTATTCTTACTTATAAAAGAGAAATATGTAAATTGACCATCACTTTACAATGCCCATAGCCAATCAGGAGTGAGTATGCCAATTAACCTGACAAAGATGGTGCCACCTTGGCTACTCTGAGCCTCTTGGCAGCACACATCCTCAGGGCCTCCCTGCTGTGCTCCAC
Source organism: Pipistrellus kuhlii (assembly GCF_014108245.1). NCBI lineage: Eukaryota > Metazoa > Chordata > Mammalia > Chiroptera > Vespertilionidae > Pipistrellus > Pipistrellus kuhlii. The sequence goes on from NW_023425540.1 coordinate 85,558,018, forward strand.
ACCTGTCAACTGTCCTTGCAGCCTCCCTGTGGCCCAGCCCCCAGCCTCAGAGGCAACCCTCTGGTGCCTGAGGTTGTAGCTCGAGGTGTCTGGCATCTCCCTCTACCCCACCCCTGCCTCACTGCTCTGGTAAACAAATCCCTAGCACTGGAGCAACAACATGGGCACGGATACACATGGGAGCTCAATCCTTGCACAGTTAGCATGCCCTGGGAGTCCGAAGCCAGTCAAGGGGCTGGTGGGGGTCATGGTAGCATCAGCAGGTGACTTAGCTTTGTTTTGAATTCAATGAAAGAGACCACCTACACAGTAACCCATATTATCAGATCTCCCTCCTCCTTATCTCGCCAAATCAAGAGAGGAGGGGCAATGGGGGTGGGCAGGAGGCGGAGGGCAGAGGAGGAAGAAGAGGATGAGGAAGGGGGTCAGTTGCATCCCACTTTCACAATGGGAAAGTGAAACACACTAGCGCACCCATCCTCTCCAGTTCTCCCTGCCAGCCTCACTCCCCCACCTCTTCCCCTCCATGCCTCCCTGGGGTCACCAGTGCTGCACAGAGGAACTCTCCAGAGAAGTAGGGTGAAGACGAAGCAGTGCTGGAGAGCACAAGGCTTGCCACTGCCACTACTGTTGCACCAGCTGCCGGAATGAGCCTGCCAAGTGCTGGCAGCCAGGGAAAAAAAGGCCCATTCTTGCACGAATCTTTGTGCATCAGGCTGCTACTGTATGTATAAGCTATAAATCTTACATAGATAGTCTCCCCTCTCTCTGGGTCGTCACTGAGATGTTGCTGTAGACTAGGGAACCCAACTCAAATGTGGCGGCCTGTCCTGCCAACAGGTGGCTGCTTATATAAACATTTCTGTAGATGAACATGCTATTGTCTGTTTTTCTTGAAATATGAGGTCTTCCGTGTCTCTTGGCTGAGTGTTGATTTTCCATGTTTGATAGAGATCGGTTACTAAGGAATGTATTGATTCAGTCAACAAGTGTTTATTGAGTGCATGCGATGTGCCAGGCAGTCTTCTCTAAGCTCTGCATAGAGTGGACAAAAAGAGACAGCTGTTCCTACCCTCACTGAGCTTACATTCTAGGGGCAGGGACAGACAGTGCACCATGGACTTACAATGTTGGGTGCCATGCACGGCAAGGCTGGGAACAGGATGGAGCGAGATGAAGGCTACGAGCACATTGGATCCGGTGGCCAGGAAAAGCCATTTTGAACGGGTGGTCTCTCTCCTGGAGGGCAGACAAAAATTTCTGCACTCAAAGAATAAGCACGGTGAGAAAGGGAGGATGAAACTCCATCCAGTGCGGGTTGTAGAATGGGAACATTCGGAGACTTGGTCTTGTTTCTCCTGATGTCAAATAACAACTCAACAATAAAATCTTAACTAACCGTTCCTTAGCCCTTTCTGCAGGCTGACGTTGTTCTGACTGCTTTTATGTGTGTGATCGTGTCCAATTCTGAGAATGTAAGTGATGCAAAGGAGAATCGGATGGTCCCCTGAGACCCACAGTGGACATGGCCCATGGCTGAGATGCCACTTCTATGTCTTGCTTAGACTTGTCTTGAATGTTAGAGGGTCTATATGGCAGTGCTTTCTCCTATGGTAGTCACTGCTTCCATATGACTATCAAGCATTAAAATGTGGCCAGTGCCACTGAGGAACTACATTTTAAGTTCTTAAAATTTTAATTAAGTTAATATTAAATAGCCACATGTGACTAGTGGCTATGACTTTGGGTGGCATAACTCTAATACATATCCTCCTATATAATAAAAGGCTAATATGCAAATCAACCCAATGGCAGAATGACTGGTCCTTATGACACATACTGACCACCAGGGGGCAGACACTCAATACAGGAGCTGCTCCCTGGGGCTCAGTGTGCTCCTACAGGGGCAGTGCCACTCAGCCAGAAGCCCTGAGCTCGGTTCATGTCTGGTGAGCATAGTAGTGGTGGTGGGAGCCTCTCCCAACTCCACAGCAGGTGGACATCCCCCAATGGCTCCTGGACTGCAAGAGGGCATAGGCCAGGCTGAGGAACACTCCACACCCCTGTGCACAAATTTTGTGCACTGGGCCTCTAGTATTATATAAAATATGTTCTAAACCCACTATTTTATTCATGTTTCTTTTGTTAAAACCCAGATATCCAGTCACTTAATATTTTTCTTTAAATTGACTCACCATGTGAAAAGAATCTTTAAAAAAATGCTGCTTGCTTCTGCGGAAAAGGAAACTGTCCCTTTTCTTGCCGTGAATAGAGGCAGCTGTGAAAGTGAACATTGCGGAAATGAAGCAGAGATCCTCAATTCTCACCTGGAACGGCCCACGTCTGAGCCTGGCGCTCGCTCCGTGTTGGTTAAAGAGGGAAATGGACCAGCGTTAGGCATGAAGGCCTTCGTTCTAGCACCACTTTGAGGTTTCCTCCTTCGGACAACCAGAAGGACAGGGGGAGAGCCGGAGCTGGAGGGGAACTGGCTTGTCTCTCTGTGTGATCTGATGTTCCTCAGTCCCTGACACCATCTGAAAGCACTCTTCAATCCCACCCATGCAGCCCGGCGTGGGACACCTGAACGCTTCTGTGGCTGCCTTGCTCAGCATTCGCTCCCCAGGGCCTGGCACATGTCCCAGCACATAGTAGGTGTTCAATAAACAGGTGTGCTGAGAACTCTACATCCTGCTTCCCCCTGGAGACTCTCTCACCTCCCCCGCCACACCTGTCGTCTTTGCAGCTATGTCCCTGGGCTTGGGGTGTGGTGATGAAGAGGCTGTGCTCAATGACAATGTTCCAATATCTTCTCTCATAGCTAGGTCTCTGAAAGGAAATGCTCAGTAGAGCCCCAGTAGGTTTTTTTTTTCTTTTTTCTTTTTTTTTGTCAGGAATGGTTTTGGTGAGCAGATAATAAGGCAACTGTTTGAGTTAATGCAGAATTGGGGATGGGTTCAATCAGCATCTTCATTATCACTGGCAAAACCTATAAAAAAATTCTATTCCTGACCTGAACAGCAAGGCTTTCTGGGAGACATGATTATTTCTAGTGAGCTCAGAGCATCTTGTTTCTCTTTGCAACAGGAATTGGAAAGGTTAGGAACTTTGGCTCTGGACGTTACTTCATCTGTCTGTGTGTCTCAGTTTTCCTACCTGTAGAATGGGGTAATGCACAGTCCTCATTGGGCTCCTGTGAGGATTAAATGAGCCAACATGGGTAAAGCATTTATAACAGGGCCTGGCACACATTAGAGTACTCATTAGACATTAGCCATTTTATTTTATTTTTTTGTCAATCCTCCATAGATTTTTAGAGATAATGGAAGACAAAGGAGGGAGGGGATGGGAAGAAGAGAGAAAGAGATAGATAGATAGACAGGTTGACAGACAGACAGACAGACAGATAGGGATTGGTTGCCTCCCACACATGCCCCAATGGGATGGGGATGAAACCTGCAACCCAAATCCACGTCCTTGGTATATGCCCTTGACTGGGAATCAAACCAGCAACCCTTTGGGGCATGAGCAGATGCTCTAACCAATGAGAAACACGGCCCAGGGGACATTAGCCATTTTTATTATTATTTTTCTTATCTGGTGGGGCCACGGAGAAGCTGCCAGCCCCCCAGCCTCCTTGAGAGCCTCTCCTGGGCTTGCCGTGTCCTTGGCAACGTTTGTAGCACTTAAGTCCTTGTGTGTGAGGATGAGGGGGCATGTCTGCTCCCTGGGCTCTGACCTTCGCACCAGCAGGCTTTGGTTCACCGAGGCACTTTTATGAGTTGCTTTTCGCTGTGCACTGTCGGGCAGAAGACTTGTTTTCCAGGCTACTGACAGCAGCCTCCAGTTCTCATGTCCTGAGCTGCTGTGAAGTTTGAAAAGGTTAGAGCGGGGAGGTGGAGGATGAGGCACATATATTGGTAAAACATAAGTTCTAGAATTGGACCATGGTCTGACTGAGGTCTTTCCCTCTCGATATCTGTGCTAGAGTAACAATTGCTGCATGGGAGTGGCCATGCCAAGTCTGTCAGCAGCACACCTTTCTCCCAGCAACCACTCTGCCCCACACTGTGGTCCTGGGAGGGATTGCCAATCATGACACTCATTCCCCTGGAAGAGGGTCTTGTGATCCAAGATGGCCAATCATAGAGCCCCAAACTTCCAGTGACATAATTCTAGAAAGGGTCATGTGACCCAAACAGGACCATTCTTCTCTGGGATTATCCAATTGATTTGGGGAGAGGGATGCTCTTGTTTTCCCAGGCTTGCTTGGCCAGGAGGAAGTAAACTTGTCATGGGGACAGAGCCTGCAAAACAGAGGTAAGTGAAGCTAATGGATGGGTAGTGATATTATAGAATCCTGATGATAAAGTTTCAGCTCCTGGATTCAGCCATGCCTGAATCCAGTAGCCCCTTTAAGTTCTACAATTCTGGGAGACCTTTTTAGCTTAGACCAGTGGTCGGCAAACTCATTAGTCAACCGAGCCAAGTATCAACAGTACAACAATTGAAATTTCTTTTGAGAGCCAAATTTTTAAAACTTAAACTTCTTCTAATGCCACTTCTTCAAAATAGACTCGCCCAGGCCAAAGAGCCTTATGTGGCTCATGAGCCGCGGTTTGCCAACCATTGGCTTAGACTATTTTAGATTAGGCTTCTGTAACTTGAAACTGAATGAGTCCTAAGACTGTAAGATTTATTGAGCACTTGCCTTGTGCCAGACACTGAGCTAAGAATTTAATAAGCATCGACGGATTCAAATTGGGTGAGTTGCTTCATTCCTTAGAGACTCCACTTGCTGGTATGTAAAATGGATATAATGCTATAAGAATAGGATTATTGTGAAGCTTAAGTGAAGTGAAGCATACAAAGTGCCTGGCACACAGTAGGTTCTTACTTAAATGTGAGATACTTTTCTTGGACTGGAGAACTCTGTGATAGACATCTTTGTAGGTACTTTTTGGAGCAATTGCCTCACTACTTCCCAAAGGGGAGTTGCAGAATCAAGAGATATGCACACATAACAGCTAACTGCTCCCTTGAAACATGCCAATTGTGTTTGTTATCTGTTGCTATGTAACAAGTCACCCCAAATTTAGTGTCTTTAAAAGAGCACACCTCTATTATGTCACATTTCTGTAGGTCAGGAAAATGGGCTTAGGTTGGTGAGTTCTCTGCTTTACTGTCTTCCATAGGCTACAATGAGTCATCTGCTGAGGGTGGCGTCTCATTTGAAAGCTCAACTGGGGAAGGATCTGATTCCAAGCTCACTCACTTTATTGGCAGAAATCAGCTATTCCTGGGCTGTTTACTGAGGACCTCACTTCCTCACTGGTGTTGGCTAGAAGGCTATGTACAGTTCCTGACCACGTTGGCCTTTCTGACATGAAGCATATAAGCAAAGAAGGCAAACAGAGAATGTCAGCAGCAAGGTGGAAATGACAACTCATGTAATGTAATCACAGAAATGACATTTCATCACCTTTGCTGTGTTCCGTTGATTATTGGTACAAGCAAGTCATGGGTACCGTCCACACTCACAAAGAAGGGGGTTACACAAGGATGTGATTACCTGGAGGTGGGTACATTAGGGACCATCATTTAAAAAAAAAATAACTTGTGCTCTTTGTGTCCTGCCTAGGAAATCTTGCCTAACTTAACACCACAAGGATTTCCTCTTACATTCACTTCTCGTTTTATAGCTTTGATTTTTACATGTAGGTATGTGATCCATGGAAAATTAATTTTTATATGTGCAAGGTAAGGATCCAAGTTTATTTTTGTTTTTGCATATGATGTTCAATTGAAGGATACAATGATAGTTAAAAACTTTACATGCAATATGATGACAATTCTAATAACAATGTCCTACATATTGTGAGTTCTCTGAGTGTTTTACTTGCATTATTTCATTTGCTTTTCATGATGACCAGATGAAGGAAGAACTAGTTTAAGTCTTCTCAGTCTATGCATCTGATGAGTTGGAACCCACCCTTGAACTAATCTGTAGTGACCCACGAGCTACTTTGTTAAGTTAACACAGCAAGATGTAGAGCAAGCATGTCAAATTCACGGCTGTCAGGTCACATGTTTGACATGCTTGATATAGAGTATACTGCCATTTGTGTAAAAAAGAATGCGTTCACAGCCACGTATACACACACGTACAAAACCAAATTTGCTTGCACAAATTATCTTTATGTTTTTTAATTTAAAAAATATTTTTATTGATTTCTGAGAGGAAGGGAGGAGAGCGAGATAGAAACATAAATGATGAGAGAGAATCAATTGATTGGCTGCCTCCTGCACATCCCATCCTGGGGATCGAACCCACAACCCAGGGAATATGCCCCCTACCAGGAATGGAACTGTGACCTCCTGGTTCATAGGTTGACAATTAGCCACATTTTGGAAAGATAAATATATTGCTAAGTGTGGTTAGCTCTGGGGATGGGAACTGGTGAACCTGGTGACAGGGATCAGGAGAGGAAGAGAGACAATGTGGTGTTTTGTATCTTTGAATTTTTAAAACTTGTATATTTCTCAATTTGTGTCAACATTACCTACAAAAGGATTACACAAAGTTAGAGGGGAAAAAAGAAAGAAAGGAAGAAATCCTGTTGATCTGCCCTCAAAACCTGCATTTTTATCTACCATCCTGGCTCTATTTATTCTTTTATTGCTTCCGTTCTCTTTGCCTCCACATTCCCACCTGTTCACTGGGAATGATAACAGCACCTGTTTTCTAGAATTGCTGTGAGGACTGAGATGATGCAGACAAACACTCAGAACAGGGCCCTGTGCCCAGAGAAAGCTTAGCAAATATTATTATCACTGTTCTGTTCCCAGAAAAAATGGCTAGCAAGAAATGCACCTTTATTGTATTATATTCTTTATTATATTATACTTTATTATGTTGTCATGTTAATACATGTTAGTCGTTGTTTCTCTGGCTATGGGATAACAGGCAAGATTTCTTTTTTGCCTTTTTTCCAAGATTAAAAAAAAAAGGGGGGTAACATACTACTTTGATGCTAAACATTTCAATTCCTTCCTAGCCCAGGCCCATCCCCCATTCCCCCTCCTCCACCCTCCCCATCCCCCGCCCTTCCCTTCCTCCCCCCCTCCCTCCCTCCCCCCCTCCGCCTCTGGATTGCTCGTTCTCTGGAGGTTCTATTCAGACTTTAGGTAACAGATGAGGGCAGATAAGGCCAGGCTGTCTGCTCTGTGTCTAGACGCCTGATGTCCCTCGGCTCTGGTGGAAATGAGGTACTTCTTAACACTGGAAAAATGTTTTTAAACTAAACCCAGAGCCAGGGAGAGTGGGGAGGGAGGGAGGAAGGGAGGGTGGTTAATGCGCTTACATGAGTAGGTAATGATGCCCACTTTTCAGGCAGGCAGAGGAGTTGGGACATGGAGTTAATTGCCTGAATTGCTGAGGCTTCCAGTTAAGCTGCTATTTCTGTCACGATGACCTGGAGCTACAGGGGAAGCTGACCTGGCGTGCTGGGGACATCCCTCACCCAGCTTCTGTCCTGCACATTGCATGCACAGGTGTCACGCTGGGGAGGACTGGCAGGAAGTGCAGCCAAGTGTCCCGCAGTTGATGCCCCAATCTCGGGTGCAATTTACTTTCGGGTCCCCACTTTGGAGACGCCTCCTATTGCTGGCCTGCTTTGGACTTCTTCCTATTGTCTTTCGTAGCAGAATGAAAACCAGACCCTATTCCTTGGGCTCAGGTCAATCCAGGTTCAAATCCCTGCTCCTTTTCTGATTTTGCATAAATTACTTTACTTTTCTAAGGCTCAGTTTTCTCATCTCTAACACAGAGGTAATAGTGAGTTTTTACTTTATTAGGATTTGTGCTGGGCAGAATGATGGCCCCCCAACAGGTGTCCACATCCTAATCCCCCCAAACGTGTGACCTACGTTACTTCCCATGGCAAAGGGAACTTTGCAGAAGTGATTAAGAATCTGGAGATGGTGCTGAAATCAGTTTGGCTCAGTGGATAGAGTGTCGGTCTGCAGACTCAAGGGTCCCAGGTTCGATTCCGGTCAAGGGCATGTACATTGGTTGCGGGCACATTCCCAGGAGGGGGTGTGCAGGAGGCAGCTGATCGATGTTTCGCTCTCATCGATGTTTCTAGCTCTCTATCCCTCTCCCTTCCTCTCTGTAAAAAAAATCAATAAAATATATATATTTTAAAAAGAATCTGGAGATGGGAAGGTTTCCGGGGGTGTGCTCAGTGTGGTCACAGACAAGAGGGTCAGAGCGAGAAAGTATAGGACAGAAGCAGAGGTCTGCAGCGGCGAGGGAAGATGCTACACTGACCGCTTTGAAGAGGGAGGAAGGGGCCATAGCCCCAAACGTGGGTGGCCCCTGGGAGCTGGAGAAGGCCAGGCAACATTGTCTCCTGGTGCCTCCAGAATGAAGGCAGCCCTGCCCACCCCTCACCTTAGCCCAGGGAAACGGACTTCAGACTCCTGACCCCCAGAACTCAAAGAGAATAAATATATGTTGTGTTAAACCACTCAATTTGTAATAATTTGGCACAGTGGCCACAGGAAACTCAAATAGAGCTGCTATGTGTGCCATACCAGCATGGCCAAGGGTGACCAGAGGAGGGGCAGTGAAGGATTGAAGAAAAGACAGACAAGAAAATACAGCTGGGGCCTGGTGGATCTCCTGTGCTTGGATGAGGACACAAAAGACCCAGCCTGCAAGACAATGCTTTATATTATAGTTTGATTAGAAAAAGGGTAGATTAACATGTATACAAATGTTCTTGTTTTGGCAACACTTGCTTTACTTCCCACACCCCATTAGCTACTTAGGAAAGAATTAGGGAGGGCTACAAGGCCAGGCTTAATTATGCTGGGAAAGCTCTGCCCTCCAGGCTGGGACCCTGCCCCAGGTCAGCCAAGGCTTGACCCTAGAGCTGCTCCCTACAGCTATGTAGATGAAATCTATGAGGTCTGAGGGAAGGAGTTGGAGTAGAGGCCAGAGCTAGGGGCTATCTGAAGATGCTGGTACAGGAAGGCATAAGCTAGCACCCCGCCAAGGGCAGCTTTCACCAAATACTGTGATTTCAACCTGTTTCAGTGATTGCAAGGTGCTGCATTGTCTTGCATGGATTCCTTTCCTTATCTGTGTCCCCAGGACACTGTGAAGTCCTCATCAGAGGAAGGGGATCCCGAGCTACTCCTATAGTGCCCTGAGTGTCGGGTGCACAGTAGCTGCTCAATAAATTAGATCTTGTCAGGCTGAGCAGAGAAGTCCTCTGCCTGTCTTCAGAGAGGGCTCGAGTCACGGCCCCTTTCTTTTCTATTTTATTTTATTTTATTTTATTTTATTTTATTTTATTTTATTTTATTTTATTTTATTTTATTTTATTTTATAGCAAAGGTGGAGATTTATTGAAGAACAAGTACAGACTCCCACGTAGGGAGGGGGAGAAGGGTCCCTGAACCGACTCCCACATGGGGAGGGGGGGAAAGTTCCCCCTTTCTTTTCTGGGTCTCACTTTCCTCCTCTGTGAGATACCTGGGCTGATGCTGTGGTTTCTCTTTGCTCCACCGGCCTCTGGTCCCCTCCCCCAGACTCCGCTGAGCCACGGTGGGGAGAAGGATCCAATCTGTCTCTCATGGTCTCTTGTGCCAGGTCCTGGCTGGGGAAGGGGATGGCAGTGTTTCCAGCACCAGGCAGTCTCTCTGGAACATGACCTCGGAGGTCTGGCTGGCTCTGGACCCAATCAGTGAATTTCCAGTGTGGCCTTTGCCTGCTCAGCTCAGAGGGCTGTGGGGAGCAGGCAGGAGGCTGGCTGGGCATGGCTGTGCCAGTTCTGACATTAGCAGTCTGGAGAGATGCTGTCTTCTTGGGAGTGGGTGGGAGGGGAGAGTGAGGGCAGATAGCTGCTATCTGTAGCCCTGCACACACCTAATTGTTCAGATGCATACCTGGGTCCTGGACACAGCCTGGAGCTGGGAGCTGGGTCTGGGTTGGAATGCCACATCTGTATCTAATTGGCTGTGTGACCTTGCTGAACCAAAATCTGTCATGTTTTATAAAACAGAGACTCAGGCTAATAGCTGGAACTAGTGTTTACTGACTGTTTCTATGGGCTACCGGGTCATGGCTCACAATCCCAAGGTCAGGATCATGAAACTGACAGAGAAACTGAGGCTGAGAGGGGCTTTGGTCTTTGCCCGGGGTCCCACATTAGGAATGGCTGCAGGTGAGGTTTGAACCTGGGTAGCCTGCCTCCAGAGCCCGTGTGCTGTTCATAGACCCCGCAGCCTTTCCAAGGCAAGCACCTCCCGGGAGGGCCGTGCTGATGAAGAGATGATGGATGCCAAAGGGCCCGGCCCAGAGCAGGCGTCCGCTTTCAGTGAGCTGTGCTGCTGGGAGCACTGCCAATCTTGTCGCTGCCACCTTCACCGTGTCATCATTTTTGTGATTCTTTCCTGAGCACTTCCCTTTCTGTTTCTGAGGGGGGCTTTTGCAAATTTGCATAAATAAGTTTGCATATGTACCAATTCTGTGCTTTTCAGTTTACCTACAGCAGTGGTTCCCAACCTTTTGTTTGGCCATGCCCCAACTGAGCATCTTAAAATCCTGATGACACGTAATTTCTGTTATTCAAAAAGTGATCTCCTATTCCCCGTGGAGGAAGCATAAAAGGCCATTAACTTGGTCTAAACAAGCTTCCAAAGAACATGGAATCCATGAAAGAGGAAAATAAAAGAACAAAAGGATAGTTAAAGTACTGAGGAAGAAACCACTAAGAAATTGTTTAAAAAAAAATAATAATATGAAGTGATATGAAAAAAGAGCAAAGTTTCAAAACAGCCGAAACCAGTTTAGCTCAGTGGATAGAGCGTCGATCTTCGGACTGAAGAGTCCCGGGTTCGATTCTGGTCAAGGGCATGTATCTTGGTTGTGGGCATATCCCCAGTGGGGAGTGTACAGGAGACAGCTGGTCGATGTTTCTCTCTCATTGATGTTTCTAGCTCTCTATCCCTCTCGCTTCCTCTCTGTGAAAAAAAAAAAAAAAATATATATATATATATATATATAGTTTCAAAACATATAATGGAGAACTGTAATGTGTAAATCTCTCTCTCTCTCTCTCTCTCTCTCTCTTTCTATATATATATATATATATATATATATATATATATATATATATATACATATGAGTCCCCTAGCACCATAAGAAATGCAAAAAATTAATAACTCATTCTCAAATTGCCCCCCTTCAAAATCAAATTGCCCCCCACCCACCATGTGGGGCCTGTTGGGAACCACTGAATGGTTCCACGTTGGGAACCACTGATCTATTGAGTCTGTGCAAACATCATCACAATCTGATCTTAGAACATTGGTTTCCCTGAAAGGTAACCTCCAGCCCGGTCACAGTCATTCCTCACGCCCCCGTGACGGTGACTTTTATGTGTCAGCTTGACAGGTTGTGGGGAGCCCAGATTGAACATGACTTCCGGTGTGTCTGTGAGGGTGTTTCCAGATGAGACTAGCATTTGTTAAGAGGGAAGGTCTCAGGTTAAGTGCTCTTACCACAACACCCCACCCCACCCCACCCCCAACAATAGCAACAAAAGGAAACGAGGAAACTTTTTTTTCTCAATTGATTTTTTACAGAGAGGAAGAGAGAGGGATAGAGAGTTAGAAACATGGATGAGAGAGAAACATGGATCAGCTGCCTTCTGCACACCCGCTACTGGGGATGTGCCTGCAACCAAGGTACATGCCCTTGACCGGGATCAAACCTGGGACCCTTCAGTCCGCAGGCTGATGCTCTATCCACTGAGCCAAACCGGTTAGGGCATGAGGAAGCTTTTAAAGGCGATGAATATGTTTATGACCTCAATTGTGGTGATGGTAACACACGTGTGTATAAATGTCCAAACCCACCAAATTGTATACATGAATATTGTGCAGTTTTTGGGGTCTATCCACTGTACCGATGATAAGGTTTGGGGAAATCATGCATATCTTTTTCATAGAATTGATGTGAAGATTCAAAAAGGAAACACACCCAATGTGCCAGCCACATTATAACAGCTCAGCAGGTAAGCTGACCCCAGGATAGATCCTTAGGAGAGGATTTTTACTCGCCCCTTTTACAGACCAGCAGACTGAGGCTCCGGAGGCGAAGCAGGCAGGCCAGGCTCTTTCAGCAGGCTGGTGCTGCTGGAACCCAGGTGTGCTGGCTCTCTCTGGTCCTCGCTCTTTCCCTCCACATTGCTCCTAAAAGCAGCTTCTCCCTGGCTGGGGGATTTTTTATTTTATTTTATATTTTATTGATCATTTTACAGAGAGAAAGGGAGAGGGATAAAGAGCTAGAAACATAGGGATGAGAGAGAAACATCAATCAGCTGCCTCCTGCACATCCCCCACTGGGGACGTGCCCACAACCAAGGTACGTGCCCTTGACCGGAATTGAACCTAGGACTTTTCAGTCCGCAGGCCGTTGCTCTATCCACTGAGCCAAACCGGTTTGGGCTGGCTGGGGGATTTTTATTCCATCTTCAGAAGAGATTCCCTGAAATAGAGTGAGAGCAGCCCAGCCTTCGTCCCGTGGCATCGTGCGAGGCGTGTAACGGGAAAATGAAAGCAGTGGGTTAATTGGTCCTTTTTTCATTCCAGGATAATTATGCCGTGCAGGGTATGGGGAGTGACAGCCTGCTCCTCTGGAGGTCTCTAATGTACAGATGGAGACTTTGACCTCACATGGCTCTGCACGGGTCAGGTCTGCAGGATCCAATTGGCCGGTAGAACATCATGACCTCATAAGATTGAATAAACAGAGACCATCTCTCTCTCTAGAGCAGCAATCTTAATAACTGCACAGATATCCTGGCTATATGTCTGAAGCCCAGAGCTGCTTCCTTATGGGCCTGCCACTCAAAAGAAGCTTGGTGCTTGGAAAAAAGAGGCTTTGGGGGCAGGATGTATTTATTAAATCAACAAATCTTCATTGCACATCTACTGCTACAATTAATAATTTACTTAAAAAATATAACCCGCATGAACCTAAACGCCAATGATATACAGTGGAGAGGACCTACACTATCCCTGTCTGCATCAGTTCACAGAGCATTCAGCTGCAGCACAGGCAGCCAAAGGTGGGGGCTTAAACAGATAGGGGTTCATTTTTATCTCCTCATGAGAATTCTAGAGGCAGGCATTTCAAAGATGGGCAAGCTATTCAACGATGCTGTCAGACTCAGACTCTGTCTTTTTGGAAGGCATCACAAGGAGGTTTATTCTCATGGCTGCAATATGGCTGCTGTACCTCCAGATGTCACACCTATATTCCCAGGGGACCCAAAGCCTTCTTCTCCCAAGGCCTTGTCCTTTTTTCTTGGGAGAGCTCTTCCCAACCGACTCTGCTTACTACCTCATTGGTCAGAAGTGTGTCTTATGGTCACCACTGGCTGGAAGGCATCTGGATATGGAAGGGGGAGATGCCTCAAAATTGTGTTGAATGAGCCACCATATAGTGTCTCCCATACTGCCTGAATGTCCACAGGGCAAATAGCTTCATCATTAAATAATCATTCACTACTATGGAGACTCTCAGTGCTAAGACCGCATATGTCTTTGGTTGGGTTTCTTTCTTTTTTTCCCCCCAGTGGATTTTTCTTTTCATTTTGTTGATGTGTTCTTTTGCTATGCAGAAGCTTTTTATTTTTATTATTATTATTTATTTAAAAATATATTTTATTGATTTTTTACAGAGAGGAAGGGAGAGAGAGAGAGCTAGAAACGTCAATGAGAGAGAAACATCGACCAGCTGCCTCTTGCATACCCCCCACCGGGGATGTGCCCGCAACCAATGTACATGCCATTGACCGGAATCTCCCTTCCACCCTGCACTTTAAAAATAGTTTAAGTATATTTTTATTGAATTCAGAGAGGAAAAAGAGAGAGAGAGAGAGAGAGAGAGAGAGAGAGAGAGAGAGAGAGAGAGAGAGAGAAACATCAGTGAGGAAAGAGAATAATTGATTGGCTGCCTTCTACATGTCCCCACTGAGCATATACCCTGACCAAGAATCAAACCGTGACCTCCTGGTTCATAGGTCAACACTCAACCACTGAGCAACACCAGCTTGGCCCACTCTGCACTTCTGAAAGCCTTTCCCTTTTTTTTTCACGACCAACTGATGCTATTATTTTTAATTAATGAATTAATTAATAATTTATTTTAAAATATTTTAACTACGTTTATTGGGGTGACATTGGTTAATAAAATTCTTCAGGATTCAGATATACAATTCTATAACACACCATCTGTATACTGTGTTGTGTTTTCATCACCCATAGTCAAGTCTCCTTCCATATTTTAATAATAACACCTGGGATTGGTAGGCATGAGTACCCCCACTTTACAACTGAGGAAACTGAGGCTCAGAGAAGGGAGGTAACTTCCCTGGGCTTACCCAGCCTGTAAGATGCTGGTTCCAGACTCAAAAGCAGCCTGTACAATCCCTGCTGAATGTTGTTCTACGCAACACTAGTAACCTGCAGGGTGCCCTGGCATAGCTTCTACCTGAAATGCTATGGCTTGTTGGGATTCTGCCTCAGGGGCTCAGGTTTTCTCCTGCCTCTTCCATTGACTGGCTGAGCCACGATACCATCTGATGTTTGATGTGCTCCACTCCTCCACAGACTCATTGGAAAACATTACTTTCTGTTCTTTTTAGAGTGGCTGCACACGATTCAGGTAGATTATTTCTCTTTATATATGTGAGGAAAGTGGGATCCAGGGAAGGGACGTGTGCCTGAGGGTGGAGGAGTATCTGCTGTTTTTGTTTACCATGGCACCTTCACATTCTGCTAATGACAGCTTTGTTTTCCTTTGATGAGCCAGCTAGGTTGTCCTGACAAAATACAGGGCACTCTGTTAAATTTGAACTTCAGATTCAACAACAATAACAAGAAAGTAAAACATTTTTAGTATATCTCAAATTCAAATTTAACTGGATATCTTGAATTTTGGCAGCCATAACACCTCTTAGCTTAAAGGATTAAGGTGGGGCTGAGCTGCAGGAGTGGGCAGGTGACCAAGGAATGGGCAGGTTACCCAATCTTGGCTGATACTTGTATTCGATCCCTCTGAGTCACAGAGGTTTGTTAAGAGATGGGACTATGATCCAAGACAGTCAAATGAGCTTCAGTTCTTGAAATCTGGCTAATACCATCCAAGAAGAGATTCCTTCCTTTTGTTGGAGTTGTTGAGCTGTGAAAGGTAGGCCCTGGGGTCCAACAAATGAGATTCTGCTTGAAGAATAAAGCCAAGAGAGGGGAAAGCAACTGAGAGATGGGGAGAGAGAGAGAGAGAGAGAGAGAGAGAGAGAGAGAGAGAGAGAGAGAGAGAGAGAGAGAGAGAGTATACAGAAGGAGATTGCAGAGGGAGAGACTAACCTTAAAGACATATTTGGGGATCCTGGGATCAGCCTCATTGAATTTTACCTTCATCTAGATCCCCTAATGTTGATAGAACAGCTGAGGACTGTTGTGAAAGTGGTGCAATTAAAGATGTCAGCCAGAGTGTGACGGAGTTGAAAGCAAAGCCTTCAGTAGTGATGATTATGGGAAAGATCCACTCAGTCAAGGTGGTGGCTGAAGGGGTGATGGAATAGAATGCTGTGCAGATTCAAGGGGGGGATGTTGTTTTCACTGGTGAGAGCTCTGTCCAGGGTGCTAATGATGCTGCTGATAATGAAGATGCGGATGTGTTGATGAGGATTAAATGATGGTAAAGGAGAATAAAGTAACTAGGAAAATAATAATTCTCAACCCCAACCTAGAACCAAGTCCTATCAATTCTACCTCCCCTCCCCAATTGAAAATATCTGTTCACTTCACTTCCTTTCACTGCTGGTACTGTCCTATCCTAAGCCACCAACGTCTCTTGCTGTCTCTACTGCAATGTCCTGCTTGCTTCCCTTCCTTTCTCCCTATAGTTTATGCCAGTGTGAAGACAGATTTTTACAAATGTAAATTAGAACATTCAACTTCTCTGCTCAAAGCCATTTAAGTGACTTAGATAGGACCCAAACTTTTGATTATAACCTTAAGCCCTGTATGACTTGGTCCCAACCTGTACCCCATTCCCCTTAATGTAAATTCTCTCTACTTGCTCTTCTATAACTATTATTCTGATTATTCTTCTTTCAGTTACTCTCAAGTGTTCTAAACCCTTCACATAAGCACGCCTCTAAACATGAAATGTCTTTGCATCTTGCATTCCTCAGCATTAGAGTCACTTTCTGGATTCTGAATCTAAATGATACTCCCCATATGTCACTTTCTGTCATAGCTCCCTGTTCTAAGCATGTTAAGAACATAATGATTCTCTCTCCAATTCATCAACTTTTTGGTCTTGGCACAATGTTTTCTTTTTAAATATATATTTATTGGTTTCAGAGAGGAAGGGAGAGGGAGAGAGATAGAAACATCAATGATGAGAGAATCATTGATCGGTTGCCTTCTGCACAGCCCCTACTGGCATGTGCTGGTTCATAGGTCAATGCTCAACCGCTGAGCCATGCCAGCCAGGTGGCACAACGTTTTCTTAAGAATGTGTTGCAGGAGTGCCAAGATTTTGACCTTGTGGTCATAAGGATACCCTCCAGGGGCCTTTGGAAACTGCCTGAGTCTGGTTTTCTAAAGATTTTAAAAGCCTCTTCCAGTGCCCTAGCTGGTTTGGCTCAGTATATAGAGCACCAGGTTCCTGGGTTTGATTCCAGTCAAGGGCACATGCCCAGCTTGCAGGCTCAATTCCCAGTAGGGAGTGCACAGTAGGGAGTGATGATTGTAGTGGGTGATAGTAGTGATGGTGATGATGGTGGTGATGATGACGGTGATAGTGGTAGTGATGGTAGTGGTGATGATAGTGGTGATGGTGATGGTGATGGTAATGGTAATGGTGATGGTAGTGATGGTGGTGATGGTAATGGTGATTGTGGTGGTGACAGTGCTGATGGTGGCTGTGATCATCTATACTGATAATAGAGAAATATACAAATTATTTATTACAGCTTCACGCCACCACCTGATCAGCAGGCTATATCCCTGCCCTCTGCTCAGGCAGCTGCAAGGCGGTGGATATGATAGGAGAGGATAAGAAAGGAGAGGGAGAGGAAAGCAGGCCCGCATGCAGACAGGCCCAGAGGAGAAACAGAAATATAGAAAGGGAACAAACAAACAAACAAAAAGACGCAGGAATGGAAAAGGGAAGGAAACGTGGGGCTGCACATGGAGGGGGTGGCAACCAATGGGGGGAGATCTATGGGGGTGGAAGGAGCAGACATGGGAGGAGGGTGGTGACCCCTGGCACTGGCCATTGGTGAGGAGGCATCCACAGATCCAGGGCGGAGTGATGGACGGTCCGAGGCCTTCTGGGTGGAGGTGCTCCTGCTTTGTGGTAGCAGCAGTGCCCGGTCCGCACGGGACTCGGACACCCTCGCTGGGCCAGGCGTCCTGGGCAGGGAATGGAAGCAGGACAGCTGCGGGGAGGCTGGGGAAGGGGGGCAGCAAACATCTGGCCGGTCTGATCCCTGGGCTGGGGGTTAATGCTCCCCGCCCTGAATAGAAGCTTTAAGAAGGGAGGTAGGGAGGGAAGAACTTCATAAAGGAGTCAGTAGAGAGCAGAGTTAGAGAAGGAAAAAGGATGTGTGAGTGAACTGTAGGAGCTGTAATGAAAACCAAGTATAGTTGTACACTGGGGGCAGATTTTAAAAGTAGAAGTCAGAAAAGAAAAAAAAATGATAGTGAATAATTAGGCAGGTAGATAGAAATTAAAACAGTGGAAGTAAGTAGAGAAGAATGCATGGGAAAGGCAGGATGAGAGAGAAAGAGGGAGGGAAGAAAAGTTTTAAAGGGGAGCTGGTAGAGCTTAAAAGAAGAATGGGAAGAAGGAAGAAATGGGGCAGAGAGCAAAGCAGGTTTGAGGGAGGAAGTGAAGAAAAAAACTTAAGGTGGGAAGGAAGGAAAAGGGTAAAGACATAGGAAAGAAGGAATGTAGGAAGAGAGGGGAGGAGAAAGATGAGAAGAAGGATGATGGAACAGACATAGGAAATAAGGAGGAAAGAAAAGTTTATAAATGATGAGTCAGTAGGAAAAAGTGTTACATAAAGGAGAAAGAAAAATTGTGTGAGAGGGAGAAGCCAATAAGAAAGAAAAATACAATTGTGTGTGAAGGGGATAAGATTACAAAAACAAAACAAAACAAAACAAAACAAAAACAAAAACAAAAAACCTTAGTAGGGGCAACCAAGCTGGCAGGGGGAGGCAGTTAGGGGTGACCAGGCAGGCAGGCAGGCAGGCAGGTGAGCAGTTAGGAGCCAGAGGTCCCAGATTGTGAGAGGGATGTCTAACTGACAGTTTAGGCCCAATCCCACAATTAGACATCCTCTGAGGACTCCCCTATTGGAGAGGGTGCAGGTCAGGCTGAGGACACCCCCCCACCCCACACACACACACTGTGCACAAATTTTGTGCACTGGGCCTCTAGTGATGAATAAAGACGTTGGTGGGAGAAACAACAGATTGGAAGCACCTGGCCTAGTTCAGTGGTCAGCAAACTGAGGCTCGTGAGCCACATGCAGCTCTTTGGACCCTTGAGTGTGGCTCTTCCACAAAATACCACGTGCAGGTGTACACATACAGTGCTACTGAAACTTCATGGCCCATGTGCAGAAGTCAGTTTTTGGCTCTCAAAAGAAATTTCAATTGTTGTACTGTTGACATTTGGGTCTGTTGACTAATGAGTTTGCTGACCATTGGGCTAGACCATTGCTTTAACGAACTTTTAGGGGAACAAAGGATCTGCCCTTTTCTCCTGTAGCCAGCCTAGAAAAATCAACTGAAGGTAGGCTGAACGGAGAGAGGCTACTGAAGATTATCATTAAGCCTGGGGGCTGTGAGGCCCACAGCGCCCCTTCTTCTTACTCCCTCAGTTTGTGGAAGGCCACCTTCTCTCCCCTACAGTGCCAGACACCCCATGCAGAGAAGGAGGCGTGCACCTTGGGGCGGGAGCAGGAGCTGTGGAAGGGCGGGCTAGGGAGGACTCCTGACACACTGGGAGGGAGGAGGGGGCTTTGAGGAGGAGGTGCAGGGAGAGTCAGGAAGGCTAGGGTGGAAAGGGAGGGCAGGGCAGAGTGGGCAACGCCTTGGGGTTCTCGGAGAGTGAGGTGGGGGGCTGGAGAGAGAAGGGTGGGGAAGAAGCGAGGAGGGGTGAGAGGGTGTGCTTGGGCTGGGTGGGCGTGTGGTCTGAGGGAACAGGGGCCACTCTGAGGGGTGGAGCCAGGGACTGGAGGAAGGCTCAGGGTCCAGGGCTGGGGTTCCAGACCCCAGCTGGGCGGCGCGGGCAGCGGACCCGGACCTGGGCCATGCGGGTGCCCCTGGCGGTGCTGGCGGGGGTGGCGGCGCTGGCAGGGGCGCTGAGCTTCGCGCTGCTGGCGGCGGCCATCGGCACGGACTTCTGGTACATCATCGACACCCG
This sequence comes from Pipistrellus kuhlii, assembly GCF_014108245.1. Classification (NCBI taxonomy): domain Eukaryota; kingdom Metazoa; phylum Chordata; class Mammalia; order Chiroptera; family Vespertilionidae; genus Pipistrellus; species Pipistrellus kuhlii. Next base: position 85,577,547 of record NW_023425540.1, read on the forward strand.
GCGCCTGGAGCGCGGCGCCCTGGGGGTGCGGGGCGGCGCGGGGGGCGCCAACCGCAGCCAGCCTGAGCCCCTGAGCTCGCACTCCGGCCTCTGGCGGACCTGCCGGGGTAAGGCGCCGGGACCTGTTGCTGGGCGCGCGCGCACCCCTCCGCTGAGCTGTCTGTCCCGGGGCGGGCGGGCGGCGGGAGGCAGGGAGCATCCCTCTGGGACCTACTCTGCACACGCGCTCCCGGTGGGGCATCTGAGGGCCGGGGTGGGGGTAGGGGTGGGGGTGGGGGTGGGGGTGGGGGTGGGGGTGGGACGCGGGCTTGGGAGCACCTGCGGGCCGGGTCCCCAACTCCAGGGCGCCGGGCCACTGCTGACTCTGCCCCCTCCAGTCCAGAGCCCGTGCGCGCCGCTGATGAACCCCTTCTGGCAGGAGAACGTGACGGTCAGCGACTCCAGCCGGCAACTTCTCGGTGAGTCCGGGGGGGTTTGGAGGGAGAGCCCAGGGCTGGCCACCAGTTTGGGAGCCCGTCTCCCACAGGCCGGCGGAGGGGCGGGAGGAGGGAGTAAGTAGGGCTCTCTGGCTCCACCAGTGCGGTCTAGGATTCTTTCCACAAACGTTGCCTACAGGCTTTCTAAGCTCTGGGCAGGGTGCTGAGGAGGGAGACCCAAGCCTGCCTGCCCTCCAGGAGCGCGCAGACTCGCTGGGGAGACAGATGTGGGAATTCGCAGTTGCATTTTATTTTATTTTATTTTTAAAGATATTTTATTGATTTTTTTATAGAGAGGAAGGGAGAAGGATAGAGAGTTAGAAATATTGATGAGAGAGAAACATCAATCAGCTGCCTCCTGCACCCCCTCTCCCCCCACTGGAGATGTCCCCTAAACCAAGGTACATGCCCTTGATCGGAATTGAACCCAGGACCCTTCAGTTTGAAGGCTGATGCTCTATCCACTGAGCCAAACTGGTTTGGGCCGCAATTGCATTGTAGAGTGACTGCAGCATGAGGGAGGGTGGGTGATCTATGGAGACACCCTATACCAGCTGGAGAGCTGAATGACGAAAAGAGAGCAGGCTTTAGCCTGTAGACCACCAGGCACACGCCCCATGCCAGCCTTATTTGTGTCCTCACTGTTGAAGATACAGAAGCGAGGGAGGGAGGTGAGAAATTGAGGAGGAGTTGTTTGGCTGTAGCCGGATGGAATAAATATTTGCTGAATGATTCAGGGAAGGCAATTCGGAGGCAGAAAGCAGCCCTCTCCCTCCAAGGGGCCATGGTGTCTGTCTTGGTCAAGGCTGATTTCCCACATAACTAAACGACCTGGTACTTATAACAAGGGACACGGCCACCCCTACCATAGATAAAGGCCCAACTCTTGTCAGTGGCCCCCATAGTGCCTGGAACTCAGTGAAGGTGTAAGGATGGAATGTAAGAAAGCAAACAGGGGCCGAAAGAACACTTGTGGAGGGAGGGAGATGAGCGTAATAGTTCATTTCATCAAGGCTTGTAGCGGGCCATACATGTAGCCAGATGCTTTCCATCTGTGTCGTCATTTAATCCCACCGCCTCCATTTCCATCTTCATTTTTTCCAGCAAGGAAACTGAGGCCCACAGAGGTGCCGGAGAAAGAATCTGATGAGGCCATGAGGACTGAGTTCCATAGACCTTGCAAAATGTGGGCCGTTTCTGATAGACTTACTGAGGCTTGTCTCTCACATGACCCACCAGGGCTGCCAGAGTCCCTTTCCAAGTCCATGCTACTCTTTGCTCTTTTCTTCCCAACAATGGACTATGCTGGCCTTGGGCCAGTTCTGAGAATATGCCAAGTTTCCTCTGGCCACGGGGACTTGGCACATGCCATACCCTCTACCGGGAGTCTCTGTCTGTTCCTACTTGCCAGCTTGACTTGGTCAAGCTTCTACTCCTAATATAGGTTGTGTGACCTTTTGGGGGTTACAATCTGATGCCCTCATTAGACTGTAAGCTCCATGAAGGTGGGGACCATGCCTGTCTTGCCACTGCTGAATCCCCAATATTTAGCAGAGGTTTTGGCATAGAGTAGGCCATGAAACAAGGTTTTCTGAGAGTGAATGCAGACTATATGTTAGAGGTGGAACTCAGTTTATATTTGTTGAATGAATGAGTAAATGAATGAACCAGAACTGTTTCTCTGTAGTCCAGTGGCTTGCTAGGAAATATTGAATAACTGGCTCTCGGGGAGAGGAGAGTCTTGATTTATAGCATTTGCCAATTTCTGTGGTGTAAATATTTTCAGTGTGGTCAATTTCAAACTATCAACATCATGTTGATTGGCTCATCCCTAAACTGTAATAGTTGATTCTTGTGAGCTGATATGACTCACTTCCAGCACACTACTGCACTGAAGGAGACATCCTCCAGGGAATATGTGAGAGGTTGGCAAACGATGGAGGTACCAAGGACTCTCTCCTCAGCCCCAAGCTGGACCAGGGGGAACTTTTGGGTGTTCCTGGAGCATTGTTTCAAGAATAATCAAAAGTTCCTGCCCTTGAAGTAAGGGAGATGGGGCTCAAAATCCCTCTGTGAACCGGGGATAGGTGTCTTAACCTCTCTCTGAGCTTCTGTTTCCACATCTATCAAAATGAGATGTCCAAACCATTAGGGGGTCTAGTCAGGCTCCCACAAACTAGCTGGGAGAAAAAAATATAACTTTACCTTGCACCTCACATAGGGCCTGGTTACTGTGGGATGTTATGCTGCGTGAAAGAATGATTTCATATAAAAGTGCTAGACACACAATAAGTGCTCAATAAAGGCAAGGCCTCTTGACCATTCCTCCAGCCTCTTGATGAGTGGCTTCATCTATGGAGTGCTGATCCTTCACTGGCCTGGGTGCTGGCATTCTGCCTACTTATCACATCTATGGGTAAATTGGGTGGCACTGGTCTGGCTATTTTTTTTTTGTGAAACTTGATGATGGAACACCCCTGTGTGCTCCAGGACTTTAAGAAACAGGCAAAACTCAAACCCAGAGTCTGTTCTGTTCACCCTCTGACCTAGGTCTAACCCCTAGCTTCACTGCCAACGAGGTATGTGGCCTGGTTGAGCTTCTATACCTCTCCCGGGGAGAATGAGCATCCCTGCCATCTCTTTTCATAAGGATATGCAGGGATGAGATGGGAGAGTGTTTTTAAAGAGCCGTAGGCACTGCTTGGCCCTGTAAGTGCCCCTTAAGTGGTAGCTGCTATTATTACAATACCATTGTGTCACCCATGGAAGAGAGCAGGGTGCCCCTTCAGGCCGTGTGCTTGCTGTAGATCACCCTGGAGAGAGCTTTTCCCAGAATCTTTTTATCCCCAGAACTGATTTTGAATCTTATCCAAGATCTTTGGTTATGTGGAGATATTCTAGTTCTTTAAGGACCCTCTGAGAGGCCATGAAGGAGAGGGGCCAGTTGTCAAGGCAGCATGTTTTCTGGGTCAGCTTCCTGGCCAAGCTCTAGTGGGGGAGCATGGGAAGAAACCTGGGTTTGTCCCCAAGCAGGCAGGGCCTGGAATAATTTTTGGTGAAGAGAGGTCATCCAATTCAGCACAGTGGAGGTAAAAGAGCCACAGTCTTGTATCAGCCGGGAGACTTTTGATGGCAAGTGACAGAAACTCAACTCGTACTTGTTTAAACTTGCTTCCTGGTCCAAGAAACTGGAAAGCTCCAACCTTCTGGCACCCAGAGAACTAAACTCAGTTTCTTTCTTTTCCTTTCTGGGTTTTGCTTCTGTTTGGGTTCTGTTTTCAAACCCTCTCCAGTCTTAGCAACCCAAGCGGAAGGAGACTTTCTTAAATAATTCTGCAAAAACCTTCAGGTAGGCTTCTCATTGGACCAGACCAGATCACATGCCCAGGCCTGAGCCAATCACTATGGTGGAGGGGATGGGTTGTGCTAACTGGCCCTGAGTTACCTGCTACTTGTCAGGAGGGATGAGGTCAGCCCTATCATAGATAAAGGCCCACCTCTTATCAGCTGTGTGACTTCTGGCCAGTCACCTGCTTCCTTAAATAGGCTGCTTTGGGATGAAATGAGGTCACAGAAGCAAAGCACCCAGTGTAGAGGGCACTGCTCACAGCAGGAGCACAATTAACATCTCCCCCTCCTCTCATCCATATTGCTTCCCTTAGCCTCAGGCTTTTCATCAGTAAAATGGAGCTTTCACAGCAATCCCAAGAGGCAGGTACCATTGTTCTTATCGTCACATTTCAAACTAGGAAAGCAAAGCACAGAGAGGTTAGGTAAATTACCAAAGTTTGCACAGTAACTGGAAGACTTGGAATTTGAACCCAGGCAGTTTCTACCCTTTTAGAGTGATGGCACACCAGGTATAATTTCAGTATCACATGAGTGTACTAAGACCGGAGGCTACGTCAGTCCAGAGGAGGAGCTCCTGGCCTTTCTTGGGTTTGGAGCCCTACTGTGCACTCTGCCTCCTCCAGACAGGCATCCAGAGACGAGGAGGAGTAGCTGGTGCAGGGGTGTGAGGCAGGACAGAGCTGAGCATGTTCCAGACACAACTGGAATTGGCTCTTAGGTGCACCTCACTCTGATGTTTCTTGAGGAAAGGCATGTGCCTGCTGTCTTTAAGAGTAGATCTGTGACTTAGCCAACCATCTGGGGCTCCCTGATCTCGAGAGCCCCAATTTCCCACCCAGCGGTTCTTTGAACAGTGTGAGCATGGAGCAGTCACAAGCACAGCTTTCCGTAGCTTCTTTCAGGGGTTGCTTTATTTTTCCTTGTAACAAAGCACTTTTTTTTATTTGATTATTTATTTTTGCATTCCACATATATGTGAAATCATTCGTTATTTGTCTGTCTCTGGCTGATTTGGTTCACTCATCCAATACCCTCTGGGTCCATCCATGCCTTTTCAGAAGGCAAGATTTCATTCTTTTTTTTATGGCTGAGTCATTTCCATTGTGTATATGCATCATCTCTTCTTTATCTATTTGTCTATCAGTGGACACTTAGGTTGCTTTCATGTCTTGGTTATAACTAATAATTCTGCAATAAACATGGGAGTTCATATACTTTTTCTGAGCTAATATTTTATATTTCTTTGGATAAATACCCAGAAGTGGAATTGCTGGGTCATATGGTAGTTATATTTTTAATTTTAAAATAATATATTTTATTGATTTTTTACAGAGAGGAAGGGAGAGGGATAGAGAGTCAGAAACATCAATGAGAGAGAAACATCAATCAGTTGCCTCTTGCATACCCCCCACTGGGGATGTGCCCCCAACCAATGTACATGCCCTTGACCGGAATCGAACCCAAGACCTTTCAGTCCGGAGGCAGATGCTCTATCCACTGAGCCAAACCGGTTTCGGCTATATTTTTAATTTTTTAAAGGAACTTGCACACTGCTTTCCACAGTCACTGCACCAATTTACAACCTGCCCAACAGTGTGTGAAAGTTCCCTTTCTCCACATCTCAACCAACACTTGTTGTTTGGTGATGATAGCCATTCTGACAGGTGTGAGGTGAGGTCTCATTATGGTTTGAATGTGCATTTTTCCTGATTATTAGTGATACTGGGCATTATTCATGTGTCTGTTGGCCAGCTGAATGTCCTCCTTAGAGAAGTGTCTATTTAGGCACTTTGCCCGTTAAAAAATCAAAACTGGATTGTTTGTTTTTTGGTGTTAAGTTGTATGCACTCTTTATATTCCGTGTTTCTCTGAAAATAAGACATCATCCGAAAATATGACCTACTTACAGGTTTCCTTCTGAGTGAAATATAAGGCATCCCCCGAAAATAAGGACCCCCTAGGGCCTAGGCTAAACATGAGAGATTTGGTCCACTGATTCTAAAAGAAATGGAGTCACAAGAAATTCACCAGGAAATTCAGGAATTGGATTGTTATGATGATGTTCCAGAAGATGATGACATGATTGTCATTGAATAAATGAGTAAATTCTTGATACTATAGGATTCACAGTTTGTCTGGTTTGTGTTGACAACTACCGTACTACCGTACCATATACAGGTAATAAATTTCCTTTATTTTCATTTAACAATGAATGTATACCATATTCTTCTTCATGGAAAAATAAGACATCCCCTGAAAATAAGATCTAGCACATCTTTGGGAGCAAAAATTAATATAAGACACTGTCTTATTTTCAGGGAAACAGGGTAATGTGGATATTAATCTTTTATCAGATGTATCATTTGCAAATATCTTCTCTCACTCAGGTGGTGGTCTAGCAACAAAGCCTTTTTGAGTCAAAAAGATCCTTTCCCTGGGGGCACATTTGCCCTTGATGAAGCCACTGCCTGCCAACATTATTATTCATTTTACAGAGTGACCTCAGCTGTCACCTGCTGCGTCCCCACTGTAAACTATAAGGGATTGGAAGGTGTCACCCCCCAAGTCAGGTCCTTGTACCTGGGGATGGGACATTATTTGGAAAACAATGCCTTTGAGATGCAATTAAGCAATGCATCTTGAGAAGAGATCATCCTGAGTTGAATTGGTGGGCTCTCAGACCTAGACCAAGTGCCCTGATAGGAAAAGAAGAATCGGAGGAGAACAAAGAAGGCCGAATGGAGATGGAGGTAGATGTTGGCATGAGGCTACCCCAAGCCAAGGACTGTCAGAGGTGGTCAGCCACCCCTGGAGCTGGAGAAGCGGGGAAGGTTCTCCCCTGGAGCTTCTGAGGGACCGTGGCTGGGCTGACACCCTGATTCTGCACGTGAGGCCACCAGAGCACGAGGGAAGAAAGCCCTGCTGTGTTTAAGACGCTTGGTTGGTAGTGATTTGTCCCAGCAGCCCAAGGAAACTAATGCCAAACAAATAGGACCCCTGTATCCAAAGAGGTGCCTCTCTCACTGCCTCCTCCCCCCATTCATCATCATCCCTATTTCCTCTGGACACATCCAGGTCTGTGATTGCCTCCTGTTTCCTCGCTGGTCCTGGGCTCTGGTCAGAGCTCACCCCTTCTCACAGCCCAAAGCATTAGTTTCTGAAAGCTACGTGGCTGGCAAGGGGCAGGTAGGCAGAGAGGACAGCATTCCTGCTCCGAGACTGCAGGAAAAATTCAGAAATAACGAAGACGAGGGCCCATGAAAAAAATATAAAAGACGCTAAACTAAATTTCAGCAGAGGCTCTTGCAACTCTCCGGTGGAGGGGGGAGGGGGCTGTTCTTCCCGGGCTTTTAATTGAATGCGTACATCAAGTCAGCTGGCGGAGCATCTGGGGACCCTGTGCGCGGGCGCCGGAGGAGGCGGCTCTGGGAAACCTCATTAATTTCTAAATGAGAAATGATTTTATTTCTCACTCGGCGTCTGGAGGCACGGCCAGCCGGTGCCGAGCCGCACAACCAGGTTTCACACCAGCTGCTATGCTTCTTGCCCTCGATTTTCCTTAAGAAAGGGAGAAAGGAGGGAGGGACCCAGAGAGGGAGGCCACGGGTGTCCTCCCCCAATCACATTTTCTCCCTTGACAGCCTGGGGTGGGGGGGCGGGGGGAGGAGAAGGAGGGTAAGAGTGGGGAAAGGGGGGAGAGGGGCGGGTGCATAGAGATCAGTCTCCTTTTCCTGCCTCACCAAGGGTGGCAGCATTTAGCGAGTGAAGACAAGGTGACGTGGTCACAGTGGAGGTCACACTGAATTGTTCACCATCCTTATCACTGCAGGCTGAGGGTTTAGTGAGGACTTACTCTGTCTACGAGACACAGACTGAATGCCTTATGCGTCCCCACTGCCATGTAGCATCACCTCCATCTCACCTCTGCGGAGACGGGTCTCTGAGGGATGAGGCCAAGGCCCAGGTCACAGCCTGACCTCAAACGCTGACCTCCTGGCCCTGAAAGCCATGCATTTAGCCACAGTGAGGCCATCTCACAAGCTTCCTTGGTTTCTTAGAAACCGCCTCCCAGCCACAGGCCTCCTAGGAACCCAGCAGCGAGGGCAGACAGGTGCCCGAGGGCCTTTGCTCTCTCACCTTGCCCGGCCTTTCCTCTCGCTCTTCACTGGCCTTTCCCCTCTCTCTATACTGGCCCTTCCTCTAGCTCCATACGGGCCAGGAACATATGACCTGCCCAATCCGAGGGCAGATTTGTGTGGCCTCCTTCATGCCGGGAAGGAGGAAACAGCGGGATGGTTAGCTATGCCAATGAAAAACGCCCAGTTTGTCTCAGCACAGTCACGTCCCAGCACACGATGCATGACCAGCTGCTTTTCTATTTACTTCTTCTTGACGGAATTGGGTGTGGTGTAGCATGGGTGCAAATAAAGGAGGCAACATTAAAAAACCCTCCAATACTTAAAGATGTATTTTTCCTCTTTAGTCTCTGTCACTCTCTCCTTCATCTCTATCTTTCTCCCCCTCTAAAACACACACACACACACACACACACACACACACACACACACACCAGAGGCACAGGTACATCCTAAGCACACTGTAAAAAACCACACACACTGCCATAGTTGTATTGTTTTAGCTCTTAAGTAATTAGATCCACAAATGCCTGTTGAACACTCACCTTATCTTAAGAGCTTGACTAGAAGCGCAGGGACACCATTGCACAGAAGGATACATGATCTGGCTCATCAAGGAACTCACAGCTCAGCAGGAGAGACAGAAAAGTGACTAAGATGCCTCAACACCAGGGAGCAAAAGCCAGGACTGAGAGGGGGAGCTGAGGGCCCAGAGAAGGGTGTGGCAGGTGTGGTGCAGGGACTGGCTTCCGGCAGGACTGCTGCTCCACTGGCACCGAGGGGAGAGGACAGGGTTTGTGGTCACGCCTAGCTGGCTGCCAAAAAGATTTAAAGAGATCGGTTCCCAGCTCCCGGCAAATGACCAAGACCTATTTGGTGAATGAATGCCTGGTGAACAAAAAGTTTGCGATTGTTTCCTTTCTGCTTTGGCTGCCAGGAAGCTCAGAGCCAAAGTGGAGATCTTGAAAACCCAGAGGCCCTCCAGCCCTCTCCCCACCCCACCCCATCACCATGGGTCTTGGCTTCCACGTAATTCATTTTCTTCTACTTTCTGTTGTGGGGTTGAACCCTGGAGTCAAAATAAGACCACTGGAGGCTGCTAATTGATTAAAAAAAAAGAGGCAAGGATTTATTGGACTGGCTAGGAAGGCCGTGAGAGCACCACCACAGGTGGAGTCCACACTCATGACCACGCCATCCCAGGTGTAGGCAGTCCTTTTAAAGGTCTAAACCACAAAGATTTTTCTTTGTTTTAAATTTTAAATTCTAAATTCTAAAGGCTGGGAACAGCCTGCAGGGTTGTTCCCAGCCACATTCTGCTCGACATTGGAGTGTGGCCCTATCTTGTGATAGCAGATAGTACAGAAGCAGAACTGAGTCAGCCACATTTTCCGGCGTATAAGACGATCCCCGAATTTTTACAGTTAAAACATAGGTTTAGGCCCATATTTGCTGTATAAGACTACCCCCCACTTCAAAGAAAAGACTTACTTTGCCGCCAAGATCTGCAGGTAATTTTTGTGCAATTTTTGTCTTTTGCCCCCGATTTTCGGTTGACTTTTTTTCATTTCAAAAGTCGTCTTATACGCCGGAAAATACGGGTAATCTCTAAAGATTACCTGCAGTTTCAACTCCCGGAGCTACGGAGTCAGTGGAATCAATGGTCCTGGTCCACAGGCACAGGAAAGTTACCTTTGTGAGTTTCCAGGTCTCACTCTGAAGCTGAGGTAACTACCCTATTGTTTAAGCAAGTAAGCGAGTGCCGAAGCCAGAATAGCAGGGTTAAAATTCAAACAGCAGTTTTTATCTAAGTATGGTTGCTACCATACTTCACTTTCTGATTTTGTAATGGGAGTTCTGACCATGCTCTGTAATGTGTGTACCTCTCTGTTCCAAAATTCCCTGCCGCCCTCACCCGCTTTCCCCAGGGGACTCCACCTCACCGGGCACACTCCCGTCTTGACCTGTGACCCTGCCCTTCACCCAGCACCAGCCTCACTCACCTCTCTCAGGTCTTGACTGGGAGGTCACTTCCTCAGGGGAACCACTGCCCGAACCACCCTCTGCTTTGTTCACTCCCCTCCCGAGCATTTGTCACCACCTCTCAACTCAGTCACTTGTGTCTTTGTTCACTGCTGGACTCCACTCCCTAAATATCAGCCTCATGAGGGGCAAAGGCTTGGCATGTTTGCTCCTGAGCCGGCAGGGCCAAGGTGCCCAGCACACAGAATGCACTTAGTCACTGTGCCAATGAGCCAGTGAACTGTAATAACGCTTACCTCGCAGGGGCCCAGAATTAAGGGTTCGACACAAACCTTGCACAGATGAGCCTTGGTAACTATTGTTATTATTGTTAGTAATAGTAATGGCCATGTTAATTAAAACCAGGAGGTGCTCAGGAAATGCTTGCTGACCGGCTGCATGGTGTTGGTAACCCTCGCCTGCCCCCCTCTCTCCGCAGCCATGCACGGGACCTTCGTGATTCTGCTCCCCTTCAGCCTCATCCTCATGATCTTTGGGGGGATGACGGGGTTTCTGAGCTTCCTCCTCCGAACCTCCCTCCTCCTGCTGCTCACAGGGGCCCTCTTCCTCTTTGGAGGTAGGTGCCCACCTGACCTGGGGTTCAGGCTGCTGGAGCGGCTGTGAGGAGCCCCCAGTAGGGGAGGGAAGGGGGGGAGTCCCATCGCCTCTGGTGCTCAGCTTCCCCATTGGTGACCTCCCAAATGGAAGAATGAGGCGTGTCCAGCCCAGGGCCCTGGGTCTGCGGCCCAGGAGGGAGGCAGAGGGGAGGGGCAGGATTTGAGAATTGCTCCCGAGATTTACCAAAGGAGCAACAGGGGGAGCGGCCACCGCAGGCAGTGGGCTGTCAGGGACCAGCCCTGGTGCCTACTTTCCTGTGCACCTGCTGCTCCACAGATATCACTCTGACGGCTTGCACACCGAGGCTTCCAAAGATGGGCTGCAGCACGTGGCTGGTTGTTCCCAGGCCCTTTCCTCCTCCTTAAAAACACAACCAACACAGTGATGACACGCATGCTTGTCCCTGGAGGGAAACAGTGAAAGGAACGGGCGGAGGTGGAGATAGAGCAGAGAGCCTCTCCACCACCCACGGTGATTGTTAATATCGGCACTAATAGTCCACCCACGACCATGTCTCGAACCCAGCGCTCCCTGTGGAACTTCCTGTGATGGCAAAGTTCTCTACCCTGCGCTGTGTAGGGCGGGAGCCATAGACCAGGCTACGGAGCACCTGCCACGTGGCGGGTGCCAATGAAGGGCTGAGCTGCCCATTGCAATGAAGTTTGCACCATCACGTGTGGCCGGGGCTCCAGGACTGGGCAGCACGGCGCTAATTACTTCTTTGCAGCCCCACCTTGTGCCACACTCTGTTCCGGGTGCCGGGGAATCCAGGAGGAGCCTCTGGAACTCAGCTCACTGGGCAGACAGACATTAGTTGTCATTTCACAAATAAATGCACCATGGAGGTAGCACCTCACACCTCTCAGAATGGCTACCATCAATGAGTCCACAAATGACCAGAGCTGGTGAGGATGAGGAGAAAAAGGAACACTCATGCACTGCTGGTGGGAGTGCAGACTGGTGCAGCCACTGTGGAGAACAGTATGGAGTTTCCTCAGAAAATTAAATACGGACCTGCCATGTGACCCAGTGATCCCACTCCTGGGAATATATCCTAAGGAACCCGGAGCACCAATCAGAAAGAATGGATGCACCCCCATGTTCATAGCAGTGCAATTGACAATAGCTAAGATCTGGAAACAGCCCAAGTGCCCATCCATAGATGAGTGGATAAAAAGGCAGTGGTACAGTTATGCACATGGAATACTATGCAGCTGTAAAAAAGAATCTCTAACCCTTTGAGACAGCATGGAGGGACCTGGAGAGTATCCTGCTAAGTGAAATAAGTCAGTCAGAGAAAGACAAGTATCACATGATTGCACTCATAAGTGGAATCTAAGTAACATTATAAACTGATGGATGGAAAACAAGACAAAACAAAACAACCTCAAAACAAATAAATGCAAAATTATAGTTCTGACCTGGGCTATGACGGAGGGCTATGTGGAGGCTGTGAGGCTTCAGGGGGGTTTGACCAGAGCAGACACGTGAGCTGGGATAAGGGGATGGAGAGGCGTTAAGGGATGGCCTGAGGAAGGGAAAGGAAGGAAGGGTGCCCGGGGCAGGTGGACCGGCTTGGGCAAAGGCCTTGGGGTGGAAGGAGGACGAGCTTGGGGAGGGCAGGGTGGCCGGCTGGGGAGGACGGTGGGGTTAGATCTGCTCTCTTCTGTCCCCCGCAGCTCTCGTCACGCTCACCGGCATCAGCATGTACATCGCGTACTCGGCTGCCGCCTTCCGGGAGGCGCTGTGTCTGCTGGAGGAGACGGCCCTGCTGGACCAGGTGGACATCCGCTTTGGCTGGTCCCTGGCCCTGGGCTGGGTCAGTTTCTTCACCGAGCTGCTCACCGGGGCAGCCTTCCTGGCAGCGGCCCGTGTGCTCAGCCTGAGACGGCGGCAGGACCAGGCTATCTGAGTCTGGAGGCCTGGGGTGGTGGGAGGGAGGCTGGCCTGGGCCTCCGGGACCCATCTTGGGGGGCTGTGGTCTCCTGCTCCACAGAGACCACCAGTGGAGGCCAGGGGCTAACCCCAGGATGCTGACTGAGCTCAGGGCCTGCTGTCCTTAGCGCCTGTGTGTGTATGCTATGTTCATGTGGCTGTGTGTGCTGTGGGCTGGAGGAGGCCGAGGGAGTGTGGGACTGTAAAACAACAAAAAACAAACCCTTCATAAACAGAGCGTTACAGATTGCAGCCTCTGTGAGCCTGCTCCTTCTTCATTTCATCCTCACTGCCCTTTGGGTCAGTTCCTCTTCTTTGGTAAGGGCATGGAAGACCAGAAAGGTTAGATAAGGTGCACAGAGGTGCACAGCAGAGCTAGTGGCATATTCCTCCTTCTGAAACAGTGCTCAGTCCTTTACCACAGCCTTTCTGAGCAGGTTCCGTCTGGCCATGGTTACTGTGTGGGACTCAGGCATGCTAACTGGCTGAGGGTACTGGGGGAGAAAGGAATACAGCTGGGCTGACATTCAGATCTGCCTGATTCCAAGATGATTTTCTTTCCACTCCTGACACTGCCTATCCAAGCATGTCAAACTCGCGGCTCACGGGCCTCATGCCTCATTTATTTGGTCCATGTTAGCCTTGGAATTTGACATGCTTGGCCTACACCAGTGTTTCCCAAACTTTTGACATATGTGTACCCCTTCTATAATTTTCGTAATGCTGAGTACCCCTTGTACTCATGAGAACGTAGAATTAGGTGCAGCTAAGCACGGTGAAGTGCATATCCCCACCAAACTCCAGTGCAACACATACTCCCACCAAACTATTCCCGTACCCCTGCGGGTACGCGTAGCACACTTTGGGAAACACTGGCCTACACCATCCACTTTCTATCTGCGTTTGGGTTAGGATGCAGCTGCTGCTGCTTTTCTGTGTAGTCTGGAAAAGTGTAAAGTGGGGGTAATGCTCTCAGAACCCCACCTAGGTGAGTGAGCACGGCTGCGAAATCAGTTATCAGGCTGCGGGAGGGGGGGGGCGGTGGTGGGGCGGTGGTGGGGGTGGAGGAAGGAAAAACAAAACAAAACAAAAATTTTTTTAAAGTGATGACAACCATGCCAATGAAAAGGCGGTCTTTTCTGCCATCTTCTGGTCATATGGTGGAACTGCGTCAGAGGCAGACCTTCAAAATATTTTTCAGCGTGTCCAGCAATGAATGGGACAAATGCAAGGCAGGGGTTCTCAACTGGGAATGAGACATTTGACGCAGTCTAGATATAGTTTTGGTTCTTACAACTGGGAACGAGAGCTACTCGCATCTAGTGGGTGGAGGCCAGGGAGCTGCTAACATCCTACAGTGCCCAGGACAGCCAACAACAGAGAAGGACCCAGGCCCACGGGTTGGCAGTGCCAACGTTGAGGAATCCTGCTAGGGGAAAGAAAATGAATAAAAACAGAATAAAACGTGTATACTCAAGGAACTGACGGATACTGGGAAAGAATCTCACTCATTCAATAAACGTTTACCAAATACCTACTATGTGTCAAGAACTGTTCTTGGTGTGAATGGATGACAAGATCCCTGCCTTTACTGACCTGCATGGAAACAGCCAATAAAAACGTGGACCAACAATACATAAGAGAAATTCAGATAGTAGTTAGTGTTGTGAAGAACATAAAACAGGCTCATGAGTTGGAGTGTGGCTGGGAGAGACACTACTGCCAGAAGACAGTCAGCGAGGGCATCTTGGAGGAGGGGGCATTGTGCTGAGACCTCAATGAGGAAGCTGCTATGTGAGGAAAAAGCTGACTAGGCAGGTGCCAGTAAGTGCAAAGGCCTTGAGGTAGGAACAGGTTTATGTAATTGAGGGAAAGGAAGAAGAATTGAGGGAGAATGATGGGAGGTGAAGTGAGAGAGAGGGGAGGGTGGAGAGGAGGCAGGATGGTAGTGCCCATGGTCCATGGTAAGGAGGGGCTGATGATTGAGCAAGGTTTGGAATCATCCCATTCTATTCCACCCCATTCCATTCCACCCCATTCCATTCCATTCCATTCCATTCCATTCCATTCCATTCCATTTCATTCCATTCCATTCCATTCCATTCCACTCCATCCTACTCTATTCCACTCCACTCCACTCCATTCCACTCCACTCCACTCCACTCCACTCCATTCCACTCCATTCCACTCCTTCCAGTCCAGCCACCCACCCCCACATAGTTTCCGCTTTCCCACCCCCCACTCCCACTCCACCCACTCCACTCCACCCCACTCCACTCCATTCCACTCCACTCCATTCCACTCCACTCCACCCCACTCCACTCCACTCCATTCCACTCCACTCCATTCCACTCCACTCCATTCCACTCCACTCCACCCCACTCCACTCCACTCCATTCCATTCCACTCCATTCCATTCCACTCCACTCCACCCCACTCCACTCCACCCAACTCCATTCCACTCCACTCCATTCCACCCTACTCTATTCCACCCCACTCCACTACATTCCATTCCACTCCATTCCACTCCACTCCACTCCACTCCACTCCACTTCACTTCACTCCACCCACTCCATTCCATTCTACTCCACTCCACCCCACTCTATTCCACTCCACGCCACTCCACTGCACTCCACTCCACTCCTCTCCACTCCACTCCACTCCACTCCACTCCACTCCACTCCACTCCACTCTGATTATATTTTGAGAGCATCTGGAACCCCTAAAGATGCTCAGCAGCAGATGAGGAGGTGCTCAGGGTTAAGACAGTGGTTCCCAACCAGGCTTTGCGTTAACAGCATCTGGGGACTTAAAAAGTCCTCATGATTGGGTCTCAACTGAACCCAAGAGAATCCAAAACTCAAAAGTGAACCTGGGCGCTGGTGTTTACCTAAGCCCCCCACCCCAACTCTGTTGTTTGCCACTCCATTCACTCACTCCCATGTTTGCTCTCTCAGCAACCGCTTGTTGGATGTCTGATGTGCCAGGGGCTGTGTGCGCACTGGGAGCCTAGCAGTGAATAGAAGTGACAGAAACGCCTCACAGCGCTGCCGTGTGTGTGTGTGTGTGTGTGTGTGTGTGTGCGCGCGCGCGTGTGTGACAGAGACAGACAGTGAACAGTGTGGGCAACCTTGGGGTATGTTACCTGGGAAGAAGTTCCGTAAAGGAGTGGAGGGGGTAGAAACGTGTGTGGGAGGATGAACTGTGCACTGACTGTGATGTCCCCTCGGGTCCTCGGCTGAGCAGGGTCTGTGAGGCTGGCACCTCTTTGTCCTAATTTCATGCTGATTGACCCATTCAATAAGCACTTCCCAGGCCCCACTGTAAGGCAGGGAGGGCATCTCAGGAGGTTGGGCAGGGGCTCAGGGAAGACCCAGCCCACATGTCCCACTGAGTTGGGTGTCTTTTCCCAGAGACGAACCTCAGGGCTGAGACCTCCCAGGCTCCTGTGGAGCAGGAAAGATGATAACCTCAATTTTGCAGATGAGGGGACTGAAGCCTAGAAGAAAGGGCTTGCTCTGGGGTCTGGTGAGAGAACTGGGAGCGCTGCCCCCCCCCCCCCCCCCCCGACATCCCAGCTGCTGGCTCCCTCCACCAGCGCCTAAGCCAGGACTTAATTGATAGTAAAACAGACAGCAATTGCTGTCTTTGCTTATCCTCTCAGTGAGGCTCACTTGTCATTTCCCAGCACATGACACTTAGCAGCTGGGACCCTGGTATTAGGCCTCCACGAACACCAAACATCGAGGAAGACTAATCTCTGCTGTGTTCCAACAACAGCCTGCGCATCTTCAAATATTTACAGTTAGGTCTCCTCTGGAGCCTCTGGGGGGTGAGAAGGAGGGAGGAAGGGAGATATATGAATATTGCAAAGGAGACAGAGCTAGAGACAGAGGTAGAGATGGGGCGGAGGAAAGGCAGAGCACTACAGACAAGAGGAGAGCTGCCTACAGAGAGGAAGAAGAGAAACGGGAAGAAGGAAGTGACAAGAGACAAGAAGAGAGCAGAAAAGGGTGGATAGAAAGGGATTGAATCTAAGAAAGGAAGGAGAGAGAGAGAGACAGAATGAACTGAGAAACAAAAATGAAAAAGCAGACACAGAGAAATGAGGCTAACCTTAGAAGGAACCTCAGAGCCAGAGGGTGGGGACAGAATGGCCATCTGTGTGGACCTTTGTGGGGTGTATCCGCCACCCAGGGGACAGTTCTGGATGCTGAGGAGGGTGTAGAGAAAGCAGTCCCGCAGGGAGGTCCCTGAGAGCTGGGAGACAGGCTGAGTGGGTGAAGAAGCCTTTGACAGCAGCGGGTCCTTTTTTAGGAGTGGGCAGCCATGGACATTGCGTGGGCAGTCCTTGCCTCAGTTTCCTTATGTGTAACATGGGAACGATGATGCTGTTCTCACTGTCCTTCTACTTTATCTCCAGAGAAGGACACTCAGCCTCTACAATGGCTCCCATCACATCAGAGGGCAAGTCCCAACCTCGCGATGACCTAAGAAGCCCTCCAATGCTCCTGTGTCCCTGACTGTCTCTAGGAGGCATCTCCCCTGTGCACAGCCACCGTCACTGTCATCTGCCCTGGTCTTGGTTAGAAGGCCCCAGGAATACCCATCAGGATGGGCAAAGGACATGCAGCAGAGCACTTTGGAATTTCCAAGGCAGGCTCATTGCTACCATCCTGCATGGAGGGTACCCGCCCTGTTCCCACTGGGGGACAGCTGGCAGGAGCTCAGAGAGACGAAGGATATGTTCAAGGTCAAGCCCCCCTTCTGGCTGCCAAGCCAAGCCAAGCCATGCATTTCCATTTCCCCATCTGCCATCCTTGGGGCCTGAAGGCCCCCAAGTGGTCCTGATGGTGGTCCTGGTGCAGAGTCTTGGTGCCACTGTGTAGGGATTCTGGGTGGCCCATGCACGCGGCCTTCCTATCAGCAACCACACAAATCTCCAGTATTGCACCCGCTTTGTGCGGGTCTTCTCCCTGCAAAGATGACATGGGGAGTCTGTCAGAACCCTGGCATTTGTTCCCTATTCATCTCTATTTCCTCAATTGGAAATGTGCCCACCGCAGCCTTGCAGCCCATAGTTCCTTTCAAGGTGCATGAATTTGTGCACTGGGCTCTGAGTCCTGTATAATAAAAACCTAATATGCTAAGTGTCCAGTCATCTGGTTGTCTGGTCAACCAATCAAAGCATAATATGCTAATGATATGCTAAGGCCACTCAACTGCTCGCTATGACATGCACTGACCACCAAGGGGCAAACAGTTGACCGGTTGACCAGTTGCCATGACTTACACTGACCACCAGAGGGGAGACACTCTGATGACTAGGTTAGCTTGCTGCTGGGGTCAAGCCTATCAGAACTGAGCAAATGGGCCAGACATGCCCTGGAGCCCTCCCTGCTGGTCAACCTCCTGCATCCCTCCCTGGGCCTGATTGTGCACCATTGGGGTCCCTCTGCCTGGCCTGCACACTCTTGCAATTCAGGACCCCTTGAAGGATGTCAGAGAGCCAGGTTTGGCCCCATTGCACAGCTCAGGCTGAGGTACCCCACTGGTGCATGAATTCTAGTATTTAAAGAAGTTCTCACCCTGGTCTCTATTGGTCTGTCCTCAGTAAATAAAAACTCAAATCCTCATAGATCTATTGGTCCAAAAGGCACTATCCTCATTGGTCAGAATAGAATTACTAAGATTGGTTGGAGCTGCACAGCTCTGATTGAATGGGGGAAGCCTCAGCCTCATTAGTTGAAACAAGGTTCCAGGAATTCCTTCTGGCTCAAATGGCAGAAACAGTGTAGGCAGGCAGGCCAGTGCAGAGACAGTGAGTCCCGGTGCAGGCTTCTCCCTGAAGTGCAGTTTGAACAAGAGGCCCCCTTTTTTTTTTAATTAAAAAAATTTTGAGCCCAGTTAGCCAGCAGGAGCTCTTCTTAGTAGACCTCTTCTTTCTCAGGGTCCACAGTTTCCACCTGCAGGATCTCAGCCACCCCTGCGCTGGATTCTAGCAAAGTCCAAATATTTATTTGAGTTCCTAGCAAGACCAGAGGCTGGAGGAACCAGATCATGGAAGCCATGAAGAGGAGTATAGAGGCCATTGGAGGTTTTGTATTTTTGTTTCTTAATTGTAATAAAATACATCTATAATAATAAAAGCATAATATGCTAATTAGACCAGAAGTCCTTCCAGACGAAGCTGAGGCTGAGAGGGAAGCCGGATCCCAGGTGCCTGCTGGTGGCTGGAAGGAAGCCTGAGTTTTGGGTGCCAGAAGGAAGCTGGTGTCGGCAGCCAGGGGAAGGAAGGCCTACTCTTGCACGAATTTTGTGCATCGGGCCTCTAGTATAGAATAAAAGTTAGCATTTAACCAAAACACACAACTTAATAACCTCATGATCATGTGTAATCATCATCACCAGCCAGTTCCAGATCATTTTCATCACCCCCAAAGGAACCCTTTTGGGAGTTTTATGGAAGCGGTGGCACTTCTGCATTCCAGAAGGATCTCTCTGCTTGTTGCTTGGGGGATGGGCTGGGGTGATGGTGACACCAATTAGGACAAAGGCCAGCAAAGAGGCTGATAATAGTGTAGATGAGAGAAAATGGTGGCCCGCAATGGGGCAGAGGTGGCTGGAAGGTGGGAAGGGTCCACGTTTGGTTTTAAGCTGTAGGACTGCTGGACACGGTGAGAGTGTGATGTGGGGAGTGACACGGGCTCCCAGATGGGCTATTAGCGTCAGTGGTATTGTGATCTGCAGAGCTGGGAAATGCTGGAAGGCAAGCCGACTGGTCGTGTCAGGGGAGAGGAGTCGATAATGAGTTCATTCTGGAAAATATTGAGTTTGAGACTCTGGGAGACATCAGAGCGGACATGGCCAGGAGGCAGTTGGAAATACTTTTTAGGACAGAGGTTGGGTCAATAAGGACTTCTCAGCCTCAGCTCTGGTGACATTTGCGACCAGATAATCCAGTGTCTGGGGGGCTGTGCTGGGGGGCTTAGCAGCATCCTTGGACTCTACCCAATGGGTGCTGAATGCATCCCCTCCCTAGTTATGACAAATTACTGGAGGCACAATTTCTCTGAGTAAGAACTACTTGGCACCATGCACTGTAGAGTCATTGGTGTACAGATGGCAGTAGAAGCCTTTGGGATACTTGCGATGCTCAGAGACTGAAGTGGTATGAGAAGAGAGGGCCCACAGTGTCTAATGGGACAAACCAAAGGAGACCACAGGCTTACCAAGAAGGAGGGGTCAGGGAGGAGGAAAGGAAACAACTCAGAAATGCACAGGCCACAGTGCTGGCTGCTGCATCATGCTGCTGCTTCTTCTTCTTCTTCTTCTTCTTCTTCTTCTTCTTCTTCTTCTTCAAATTTTATTGATGTTTTTACAGAGATAAAGGGAGAGGGAGAGAGTTAGAAACATTGATGAGAGAGAAACATCATCAGCTGCCTCCTGCACACCCCCTACTGGGGATGTGCCCCGCAACCAAGGTACATGCCTTTGACTGGAATCAAACCTGGGACCCTTGAGTCTGCAGACGACACTCTATCCACTGAGCCAAACTGGTCAGGCTACATGCATCTTCTTATAGTCAACTACTGTTTTGGGGCTGCAGAGCACGACGGCATAGGTGACGTGTATTACCATGGGCAAATTGCTCAAGCTACTGGTGCTTCTGTTTCCTCGTCCATACAAGAGGGCTGATCTCTGTGCTCACCTTTGGGATTGTTGTGGGCACAGTGCTTGCAACAGGGCTTCTTGCTTATACAAGCTTACCCAGTGCCGCTGTTCTTATTGCTCTACTCATTTCCAGACCTCGGACCTTACCCCACATCATGGATTAAGTTAACTCCATCATGGATACAGTGAGCAAATGTCTATGGGAGACCTAGTCTGCACTACCCCTAAGGGAGCAAAATGGAAGCTGACCTCACCCCATGGAAGGCATGGTTTGGGGTGGGGTGAAACCCAGACAATTACAAATGAGGCAAGCACTGTGATGGAGAAGGGCATGGGGCCATGAGAGACCAAGATGGAGATGCTCTCTCTCCCAGTTAGGGTGCATCTTCTTCACATGTTTGAGGGGCTTGGACACTCAACAAAGGAGCAGAGGACGGAAGCCTCTCAAGCATATCTCTTACTGCCCAGGAGAGAGGAGTCCTGGGCACCTGTTTTAGGACCTGCTATTTCTACTGCAGGAGGATCAATCCCCTCATTCCAGCTTTGGATTGAAAGGGACCAAACACCCAACATGTGGTTGAGAAGGTAGAAACATCAGGACCGAGTTAAAGAAGTGTCATACACTGCTCAGCTCTTCTGGAGAAAACAGCCTGCTTGCAAAGGTTGATGATATTGATGATGGGGGACAGGGAACAGGGGACAGGGGACACACACAAGCCTTCCCCAAAGTGTGTCCCTACCAGGGCTGATGCCACCCAGTGTGATGGAAAGAACTCCTTAAGGGCTCAGAGATGTGGGCCCTGATCCAGGCTCAATCTCCAGACCTGTAGCATGACCTTGAGCTTAGTCACGCCCTCCTAGACACTTAGAGTTCCATCCCTCCTAGACACTTAGAGTTCCATCCTTCCAGCCCTCTGGGTGGAGCTAGGGTGAGGAGGGTGAGACAGCCTTGTGGAAGTTCAGGGTCAGCTCCCTTCTATATTAAAAAATGTTGATACTCAGTTCATCATGAATATTTAAATCATTAATTTAAAAAAAGGACATTATTAATCTGGATGACTGTGTCACTTGATGTGCTGTTACATTTTGTACCCAGGTCAAAGGCCTCCCTTGCCTCACCCTAGTTCACTCTAGGGGGCCTCTTGCTGGACCCACCTTTTAACTTGGAGGTATTTGGGTTAAAATGCCCTTTGTATTTCTATAATATCTTAGGGTATCCCAAGTGAGTTTACTTCTGCCCAGCTGGCATGGCTCAGTGGTTGAGTGTTGACCTATGAACCAGGAGGTCATGGTTTGATTCCCAGTCAGGGAAAATACCTGGTGGGGCACGCAGGAGGCAGCCAATAGATGATTCTCTCTCATCACTGATGTTTCTGTCTCTCTCTTCATCTCCTTCCTCTCTGAAATCAATAAAAACTATTTTCTTTTAAATATATTTTATTGATTTTATACAGAGAGGAAGGGAGAGAGATAGTCAGAAACATTGATGAGAGAGAGTCATCGATCAGCTGCCTCTTGCACACCTCCTACTGGGGACGTGCCCGCAACCAAGGTACATGCCCTTGACAGGAATTGAACCCGGAACCCTTCAGTCCCCAAGCCGACGCTCTATCCATTGAGCCAAACCGGTCCCGGCTGAAATCAATAAAAACTATTTTAAAAAACAAGTTCACTTCTGAGATCTGTTCTGAGTGTTTGCATGCTCAAGAAAACACCCAGAGCAGGGGGTACTGCTCATCCCTTCACAGATGAAGCAATCGAGGCACAGAGAAAGGAAATGATTTGCTCAGGTTCACAAATCAAGCTACCAAATATAGGAATTAGGGATCAAATCCTAATTCAGGAGACCTTTCTGCTCTGTCCCTGGGACAGTTTGACAGGCACAATGAGACAGATTGATTCAGATGAGTTTAATAATATTATTATTTTTTCACAACAATAATACATGTTCATTGTAGAAAATTTCAAAAATACATATAAGCAAGAGAAAGAGAATAAAAATATCCTATAGTCCCACCACTCAGGGGAAATACCTGTTAATACGATTTTATGCATTTCTTCTATTCTTCATATCCATATAGCTATTCTTGAGAAACACATATACCACACACACACACACACACACACACACACACACACACACACTTAACTGACTAGAAGGCTTTCCATTATTCTGCCAGCATCTGTGTGTTCCCCTTCCACCCTTAGGCATGCCTTTAAGTTTCACTAAAGTCTCAACTTATATATACACAAGGCCACCACTGGCCCACGTGGCACCAGCCCATATGGTACCTTTGTGCAAATTAGCAAAAGATGCCCCCTCCAGGTAAGGGCACCTGGATTAGCAGGTGCAACTAGAAAACGTCCTTTTGCAAACCAACCTTGGACTGGAGCACACAGCCTGGTGAGCAGGTGCAGTATAGATGTCACCCCCACCATGGCTCCTTGCTCGCAGGGTGCCCTTACGCAGTGCTCAACCTGCCTGAGCACTGTGTGGTGGCCCCGTGTACAAA
Source organism: Pipistrellus kuhlii (assembly GCF_014108245.1). NCBI lineage: Eukaryota > Metazoa > Chordata > Mammalia > Chiroptera > Vespertilionidae > Pipistrellus > Pipistrellus kuhlii. The sequence continues at coordinate 85,600,272 of NW_023425540.1, forward strand.
GCATTCCTGAACAACGTAGGCATTTTTTAATCTTTTTTTCAAAGAAATAGGCATTAACTAAAGATTCATGCAAAATTCATGCACATTATAAAATTACAGTTGGGATACGTAAGACAACAAGCCCAAACACGTTGACTCCAGACTTGCACTTAAATCTAAATCTCTCTCCCAAATGAATGGCCCATTTCTGTCTCCCTGGTACCCAGCAAAGCCCCTGGCACAGCAATAATGCTCTGTATTTGTAAAACTGAGTTGGAATGCATCGTGTGGTGCTTTTCAAATATGTCTGCCTGCCTGTACTTTGACACACCCCTATGAAAAAGGAGTCCAAATTTTCTTCTCTTAAATATCGGCTGGCTTTCATGTTTGCCTCTAACCAATAGGCGTCAAGTATTGCTGCATGACTTCTGAGGCTAGATTGTAAGAGATGATATGGCTTCTGTCTGGCTCCCCTCTGCCCCTCCCTTGACATGTGCCCTTGAAACTGGGCCACCATGTTGTGAGGAAGCCCAAGCAGCCACATGGAGAGACCAGGTGTGGAAAGTTCCAGCTGCAGTCCCCACTGAGGTCCCACCACTGGGCATGGGAGGGAGTGAGCTTTCAGGTGATTCCAGACCCCAGCCTTCAAGCTGCACCAGGGGAGGCTGAGTGGAGTAGAGATGAGCTGTCTGTAGATTTGTGAGCAAGATAAATGTCGTTGTGTTCAATCACTCCGTTTTGGGATTTTTTTTTTAAAGGTAGAACTAAATAAATGGAACAGTTAGGCTGTGGAATATTATATTTACAGTAGATGCTGTCAGTGTCTGTCCATTGCCTCTCGGCCCTCACCATTTCCTCTCAGGGCTTCCTACTATGAGCATCCGTGACCCTCTGCCTGGGACATTCTTTGGCCTCAAGAGTCTGCTTGGCTAATACCTGGGGCAGGCTGTATGTGCCGGGGAGCTAGGACCTCTGGCACAGCTCTTAACCTATGATGGATGGATCTTTAGCTGCACTGGAACCCTTGTCTTCAGGTGAGGCAACTTCAGGTGTTGTTGGATGGTGAATGAAGCAACGCAAAGAGTTCTTGGAGGAGGAAGAAGATAAAACTAGGGCAATGACATTTTCATTTTATTTGCTAAGTACTATCTTGTTTGTAACCCCCTTTCCCACCATTATCTCATCAGCTGCTTGGAGCACATCTGTAGATAAAGAACAGTCGTTTCTCCCGAAGGGGAAAAGAGACTTGTTGGTAATGGTGATGCCACTCCTTGAATGTCCACCTCTTGGTTGTTTAAACTCTGTGGCCTTTTTCATTTCTTGAAGGAGTCCTCTGGCCACAGATACCCACAGAAGGGGCTACCCATGGTCAGAGTTTTCCCTAGAACTCCAATTTCAAAGTATTATGAAGTGGTGCCAATTAAACCGCAGATCTCACTTTGGAAAGTGGGATTGCTGAGCTGGTGCTCCAGGGCCAGCTCAGGGTTTCTCAGACCTGGAGGGTGAAACCGAGGTGATCAGGCCCCCCCCCTCACTCCCCCTTGGCTCCCACCCGGGCCCCTCAGCTCAGCAAAAGAGCTGACAAGGAGCAGGAAGAAAACCTGGCAGCAAGCAGGAACCTGGGCAGGATTAGCAAGTGACCAGAACTAAGTCATCAAAGGACCTGGATGAAAGAAGGAAGATCACTGGGGGAGAGTTTAAACACAGGCAGCTTAAGTGGTAAGAGACCTAAAGTGAGGGATCAAAGACAGCTTCAGAATCACAGCTCAGCCCGCCCCTGAGCTGCTGGAGCTGCAGAATCAAAGGCTGCGGGGTGGGGATGGGGGTGAGGGTGGAGGGAGGGAGTGCTGACACAGCAGGCCTCACCTTCAAACCAGAGGCACAGGCCTGGAGGTGGATAGCTGGCAGGTAGGTCCATGGATAACAGCCATTACTTGTTTTCTTTCTTTCTTTCTTTCTTTCTTTCTTTCTTTCTTTCTTTCTTTCTTTCTTTCTTTCTTTCTTTCTTTCTTTCTTTCTCTCTCTCTCTCTCTCTCTCTCTCTCTCTCTCTCTCTCTCTCTCTCTCTCTCTCTCTCTCTCTCTCTCTCTCTCTCTCTCTCTCTCTCTTTCTTTCTTTCTTTAAAAAATTTTTTTTTATTGAATTCAGAGATAAAGAGAGAGATAGAGAGATAGAAACATCAATGATGAGAAAGAATCATTGATCGGCTGCCTCCTGCACGCCCGCTACTGGTCAATTCCAGAACCCGGTCATGTGCCCTTGGCTGGAATAGAACCTGAACTGGAATGGTGTGCAGGCCAACACTCTATCCACTGAGCCAAGCCAGTTAGGGCATTCCTTGTTTTCTTTAACTTCATATTTGGAAATAATCATAGTCTCACACAGAACATTGCAAAAGTGGTGCACAGCATCCTGAGAACCCTTCTTTTCCCGAAACTCCCCCCGGGGGGACCTCCTGGTTAACTGCACTGCAATATCACCATCAGGAAATCAACATGGTGCAATTTGGTTAGCTAGACTGCAGACCTGATTTCTCTCTCTCTCTCTCTCCCTCCCGCTCTCTCTCTCTCTCTCTCTCTCTCTCTCTCCTTATGTGCAGTTTCTCACACATATAGATTCATATAACCACCACCATAATTAGGGTAGAGACCTTCCCATCACCACAATGGATGTTTCTTGTGCTACCTGCTTATCATTGACTACCTATTGTCACCCTGTGCCTGGTCCCTGGCAACCACTAATGTGTTTTCCATCTCTAGAATCCTGTCATTTCGAGAGTATTACCAGGATGGAATCATAGAGGGTGTAACCTCTTTTTTTATTTTATTTTATTGATTTTTCACAGAGAGGAAGAGAGAGGGATAGAGCGTCAGAAACATCAATGAGAGAGAATCATCGATCAGCTGCCTCTTGCACCCCTCCTACCGGGGATGTGCCCGCAAACAAGGTACATGCCCTTGACAGGAATCAAACCCGGGACCTTTCAGTCCGCAGGCCGACACTCTACCCTCTGAGCCAAACCGGTCTCGGCGAGGGTGTAACCTCTTGAGACCGACTTTTCTTCACTCAGCATCGCCTGCGGGATCCATCCAGGTTGTGGCGTGCATTGATTGCTCATTCCTTCTCATCCCCTAGTTGTATTCCGGGGCATGGATATAGTACAGTTTGCCCACTCACCGACTGAAGGACATTGAATGGCTTCCAGTTCTTGGCAGTTGTAACCACTGCTTTTACTGAATGGTACATAGGCTTGAATGGGGAGCCCCTTAAAAAACATCCCTAAGGAACCCACCACTGCATTTGATTTAAGGTGTGATTTGATGCCCCTATTATGTCAGCTGTGCTGTGCTTTAGAGAGCCTACAAGGAGGATGTCTCTCATGCCTCAAGGACATAAAGGCAGTGCTTCTCTTCAACCTTCAGGGAGTTTTAGCCAAGGAAACTGGGAATCTTGGCCACCAGGATGTGGAGTTTGGGGCCAAAAAGAGAAGAGTGAGAGAGCAGGAAGGTAGGGGAGATCAGACACCTTTGCTAGACTTTGGGCACTTGGAGTGCCAGAGCTGTGAACTGTCTGTCTGTTCTTGTGCTTGTCTCCAATGCCAAGCACAAGGCAAGAAGCAGAAGAGCTGTGCCCAGTTATGCCGAGTCCACCCTTCTACTGCCATTTCCTTCCAGGGAAGAGTGGACGCTCTGCCCAGGGTATCCAGTTAAGACCCCCGGTGACAAAAAGGCCACGAGCCTGTGTGGATGTGAGAGTGGGAGGGAGGTGAGCCTTTGGAGCCCTCAGAGGTAGAGAGCTAAGAAGAACCCAGATTTCAGATCTCACAGAAGAGGAAAATAATTCTGAGGTCTGAGGTGTATTACCCATTGTTTATCTTGCATCAGTTAAACAACCACCCAAACACACAAACATGTATAAACCCACATGTAAAAAGACAACCTCTACAATTTCCTGTTAAGACCATGGCACATATTGTTGGCCCAGAAAGGAACTCACTATAGACTGATTCATTTGTCTCTCAGCATAACCATTATGGCTTGTCTCAGTTTCGGTTCTTATAAGGGTATTTCTTGGATCACATGATCTCATGCATCTAGCGGAAATAAAGAACAAAAACACAGAAGCAGCGATCAGACTGTCAAACCTCAGAGGGAAGGTAGGGGAGGATAGGGGTAAGGGGGAGAGTTCAACCAAAGGACTTGTGTGCATGCATATGGGCCTAGCCAGTGGTTGTGGACATAGGTGAGGAGGGGTTTGGGATGGGAATGGGAGGATGAGGACAATTATGTGATACCATAATCAATAAATCAATAAAAAAGAATAAAAAAAAGACAATGGCACATGCATGCGTGCACACACACATACACACACACACTGAAAGGAAAATATTTTGGAATCAAAGGTTGACCTTTAAATGGAATATATGTGGACTTTCTTATTTTACTCAGTTCATTCAATTTGAGATCATGCATTTTTAACATAAATGAAAATTGGCTTTTTTTTTTTTAAAGGGACATGTTTTACTTTTTGTAACACCAGTTCCTCCCCTGACTATGTAAAATATAAATATTTTACATTGTCATACCCACCAATTAAAGTTAAACTAACCAGAGTCCATGTATGTGTAAATGTTTTATGCACTTATATACACGGTGAATCTTAGCTCACTTCCCTCTGGGTGGAGAAAAAGAATAAAAGATGCATGTAAGATTTCATCTCTGCTCAAAAAATTTCCTCATGAGGGGTGAAAAAACTTGGATAGTACTGTGCTTTTTGGCTCTCCAAAGGGCCGTACAAAGCAAGCAGATGTACAGTATAACTATGCTATTAGAATTGCATGGATGGGGGGGGGCAATTAAAAACAAATCTAAGAGATATTATGGAGGTACCAATGAATAAAAGGTTGTGAGGCACTGCTGTAGATCTGAATGGGTTTAGGGTTGGCATTTGGACTTGCTAATCTTGATCACAGGACACAGTATTAGTACCACCAGAGCTTGAGACTCATCTTCTCTAATCTTCAAAAGGGAAACATGCAAATTGATTGTACCTTTGCTATACCCACCAGCCAATCAAGGTGAGTATGCAAATTAACCCAACCAAGGTGGTAGTTAATTTGCATATCCAGGCCAGAGGGAAAAACTGAAGACTGCATAGAAATAAGCCAAGGACTGCAGAAGGGAGGGAAGCTGGGAGAAGCAAGCAAGCGGGGCGGCAAAGATGGAAGGGAAGCAGGTGAGGTAGGGGAGAAGGGAGAGAAGCTGGAGGGGCTGCAAAGAAGGGAGGGAAGCAGGTGGGGCAGTGGAGACTGCAGCAGGAAGCCCTATTGCAGGAATCTTCCTGCAAGGGGCCTCTAGTGTGTCATAATTGTGGAAGTTTGCTATGTGTCAGGCATGCTGCCAAGCCCTTCAAATGCACCATTTTACCCTGAGAATCAGACACTCGCATTGCACTCTTTTTACAAACAGGGACTCTGAGGGGCAGAGAGGATAAGGCACTTGTGCAGTCAGGTTCCCGCTGTTGCTAGGCACTGGGGCTCAGATCAAACTCAGGCCATCTGACTTACTCATTTGAAGACCAGGTGTTTTTCTGGAGGTCTCACCTGCAGCAGCTCCAGGAGGGCCTCATTTCTCTTTCCTCAGGTAATTTAGAAAGCCTGCCAAATGTTCTGGCCAGAGTCTCATTCCTTGTATTCCTACCTCCCAGACCAGGAGTCGTCTCCATGGCTTCCGCAAGTCCAGATGTTGGAGGTCAAAAGAGGGAGCAGAGGCCCATCCTCAGCAATTAAGAGGGATTCTCCACTATGAACATGCCCCTTGGTTTCCTGACGAAAGCTTATCATGTTAATTAAATAACCATGACTGGCCTGCTGCTGTTCAGGAGGCAACGCAAGGACCCGCCGGGGAGGAAAACCACGCCATCCTTTGTGATCAGGAAGGAAAGCTTGGCTCTCCAGCAGCAACAGGAATGCATTTCAGGACAAAAAATGTCTCCACCATGGAGACAGGGTCTGGTCTAGAGTTCTCATTCAATCCCCTTAAAGAAACCCTGGTTCACTAATTCTGACCTGACTCCCCATCCACACAGCTTCCAGACAGTTTTTAATGAAAAGATCATGACATGTCTCAGTTCAAAAATCTTTAGAGGGTCCCCCTTGCCCACAGCAGTGGTTGCGATCACTAAGGCCACACGGCCCTTCAACATAATTTGGAAAGGGGCTTGAGAGCACAGATGTGAAGTAACCATGGCCCACAGACTGGATAAAGATCTTGACGGGGCTTGCCCATGGAACTCTCCCTATGAAATGCTTAGAGGCAGTGTGCAGGCCGAGTGGGCTGTGGCTCTCCTCTGGTCCCTCAGCCAACTGTGGAAATAAACCAAGAGCAGCCAAGTGATAACAAGCTAAGGTTATTCTTTTTTAAATTTCTTTATCGATTAAGGCATTACATATTTGTGGTCAACCCCCTATTCCAATCCTCCCCCCCCCGCTCATGCTCCCACCCCCTATTGTCCTTGACCACTGGTTAGGCTCATATGTATGCACATAAATCCTCTGGTTGATCTCTCCCCTTTATCCCCACCCTTCCTTTGAGGTCCAACAGTCTGACCCATGGCTCCTTATCTCTGGGTCTGTTCTTGTTCATCAACAAAGGTTATTCTTGAAAGCTGGGCAAGATGCAGTGATGGTGGCCACCTCCCTTGTGTTTTGGCAGAGGCTCCAAGGCAGGCAGAGGAGAGGGAAGCTTTGTAGGAGGGAAATGGTAGGTGTAGACTGGGCCCTGCTGGGAGGCTGTTGGCCTGGGGAAACTGGACGTAGATTATTTAGCAGGAGGGCATCCTATGTGATTGGTGCAGGTGCATATCTGGCTTCTTTTGGTTGGTGTCAAGTTGGCAAGAGGAATAAAACTTAGGGAGGCTGTTGGTTATTAAGCAAGTTCCATTTGGGGCCAGTTGTTACAAAGGCTTGGCTTCCTGGATTGATCGCTGGAAATAGTGGTTTAACTTCCTACTGTCTGACTTAGAGATAGCAGGCTGCTCCCTGGGCTGGTTAGTATATATAATGGGTTGGTTTTATGGGCTGATTGCTACAGATTGTGGGTGGAAATTCTATTGTTGTTCATGGTCTGGCCATTGTCTGTTTGTATATTCGGTTTTTCATAATAAATACAGAGTGATCACATGAAAGTCTTAGCTCAAGATTTATAGATGCTCACCTTGACTGACAGGTGACAGCTAGAGATAATACAAATTATATGCACTTATTTACTTATCAGTTTAAAATGAGTTAGGAATTCTTATATCCTAACTTGCACAGACATGAACACAGGGATTCTAAGTGTTGCTGGAAATTTATTTTTTAAAATATATTTTATTGATTTCAGAGATGAAGGGGAGGGAGAGAGAGAGATGGAAACATCAATGATGGGAGGGAATCATTGATTGGTTGCTCCCTGTTACACACCTTACTGAGGATCAAGCCAGCAACCCAGGCATGTGCTCTGACCCGGAATCAAACTGTGACCACTTGGTTCATAGGTTGACACTCAACCACTGAGCCGCACCAGCTGGGCTGGAAATTTACTTTTTAATCTAATTATTTTATATATTTCGAGCACTTCTTTATGTAGTCCAGGGTTTGAGAATTTTAAGAGGTAATGTAAATCAGTGGTTCTCAAACTGTGGCCCCTGGATCAGCACTATCAGAACCGCCTGGGAAATTGTGAGAGATGCAAATTCTCAGGCCCCACCCCAGACCTCCTGCATTAGAATCTCCGGGAGGGGTCCCTGCAATCAGTGTTTTAATAGCCCTCTGGGTGATGCTGATGAGTATGAAAATGTGAGAGCCACCAAACTAGATGAACACATCAGAATGTAATGTGACAACAACAGATATTGATAAAATACACCTAAGAGAGAGGAAAAACAATCAGAAAGGAGAGGAAAGGTGCAGCACAGGCCTAATTAAGTAAAAGAGAGAAGCTTCTGATGAGAATAGTTCAGGCGCTGGTGCCACAGAGGAAGTACAGAGTGCAGAGACGATATTTCAAGGCTGAACATCACAGTGTGAGAGGTAGGGAGAAGCGTAGCCATGTGGAATAGACACAGTCATCTTTTATTTATAGCTACGAGGAGGACAGTGCATGTTTTGCTGGGTGCAGCTATTTTTCAAGTGTCTTGATGTGATTGGGCCTCACAAAGTACAAGTTAATTTCAATGCATCATTGCACTTACTGTAACGCTGGCCGCGATGTGTCTTCTCAGACAGGATGCACTGAAGCCTCGGCCATGAAATATCTGAACGTTGGAACGGGTCCTCACATGCAAAATGGCCTGTCAGATAAAATCTAAACCTGCCAGCAGGGTCTGCTTTCGTGTGTTTCATGACCTTCCTGAACAGAGGGGTTGCCCACCAACCTGTGATCCTCACTCCATGTTGTTGAAGTTCAGCACCTTTCCTCCATTGGTGAACTCCTATGTAACTGTGAAGACCCCACTCAAACATTACCTTCTCTAGGAAACCTTTCCCCACCGTCCCCAGGAAGCATCAGGATTTGCTTGCCCTACTCCCATGGCACCCAGGGCACACCTCTGCTATGGCAGGTACCCACACTGGGCTGGTTTACGTCTGTTTTGAGACAATGAGCTCCTGGAGTGAGGGAACCGTGTTTCTGTCTTTTCTGTATGCACAGCACCTCGCTTAACGTATATATGTGCTGGGTATTTGCTTACGGCTTAGACAAATTGAGCTTGTTATTTATCTAAAAGGTGTGCTTCACTGGTAAGTCAGACATAACGCACACATTAGAGGGTACATCCTGTACTGATCCTTTGCAGCCCACCTATGTGAAGTCATTTGCAATACCAACCATAAATGAATTGAGAAAGTAGGGCCAATAAAGCGGAAATAGAAAAGAACAAGAACAAAATCACAGAGAGGAAAAGAGAAAATTAATCAGCAACATCCTAGACTAAAATAGTGTTGTGATAGTTGAGCATGGCATTTCATTTTGAGCTTCCTGGTAGTCTAAGCAAAAGGGGAAATAATGGGTCACACAGGTAGGTTTGGTCAAAGAATAAAATTAGTTCACCAAGAGAGATGAGTGTTTTCATACCAGGAATTTACTCTATAGGTTGCTAAACCAGTGGTCTGCAAACTCATTAGTCAACAGAACCAGATATCAACGATTGAAATTTCTTTTGAGAGCCAAATTTTTTAAATTTAAACTTCTTCTAATGCCACTTCTTCAAAATAGACTCGCCTAAGTCGTGGTATTTTGTGGAAGAGTCACACTCAAGGGGCCAAAGATCTGCATGTGGCTCATGACCCGCAGTTTGCCGACCACTGTCCTATACAATGGGCATCAACAAAGTGTTAGATTAATAGACACATTTTTTTTTTATTCTTCTAATATTCTCTGAGATATATTCTCTCCTAGACACTGTGAATGCTGGATTACAGAGGAGAGAGATAAACGGACTCGGACAATATGGTTTGGTAAGTGCTGTGTTAAAGGGGAGACCACAAGGCCTTGGGAACCCAAAGCGGAAACCTGGGCTGCAGTGAGGAGGGAAGGCTTCTGGAGGAGGCGGCATCTGGGCTGAGTTCTGAAGAATGAGCTGGGCTGGCTGGATAAAGAAGTGCATGGGGATGGGGCAGGGCGAGGTGTCCTGGCAGTTTGAACTCAAGTGCAGGAGTGTGGAGAAATGAAGGTGTAATGGACTGAATGTTTGTGCCCCCAAAATGTAAATATTCAAATCTTAACCCCAAAAGTGATGCTATTGGAAGTTGGGGCTTTTGGGAGGGGATTAAGGCATGAGGGTGGAGCCCTCCTGGACAGGGTCAGTGCTCTTTTTAAAATATATATATATTGATTTCAGAGAGGAAGGGAGAGGGAGAGGGAGAGAGAGCTGGAAACATCAATGATGAGAGAGAATCATTGATAGGATGCCTCCTGCACCCCCCCTACCGGGGATTGAGCCTGCAACCTGGGCATGTACCCTGACTGGGAATCGAACCACGACCTCCTGGTTCATAGGTTGACGCTCAACCATTGAACCACACCAGTTGGGCAGGGTCAATGCTCTTATAAAAGAGTCCCCAAAGAGGACTTGCCCTCTTTCTGCCCTGTGAGGACACCACAAGACAGAAGTCTGCAATCTGGAAGTGGGCTCACCCCAGAACTGACCAGGCGGGCACCCTGATCTCTAACCTCCAGCCTCCAGAATGGTGAGAAATAATTCCTGTTGTTTATGAGTCACCCAGTCTGTGGTGCTTTGTTGGAGAACTCGGACTGGTGCAGTGGAGAAATTGCAAGCAATGTTGTTCAGACTGGGGTGGGGGGAGGAGGGCAGGAGGTGAAACTGACAAGTGTCCCACCAGGGAGGGTCCTGAAGGACGCCAGTGGGCCTTGGCTTTTGGGTTCTGCAGGGCAGGAAATGGGGAGCTCAGGAAGGATTTTAAAAGGGGGGAGCGGTGCAAGTTATATGTTTAAAAGCTGCCTAATGCTCCGTGTATTGCCCTTCCTCAGTCCCCTGCCAGTGCCCAGCATTGCTCAGTAGTCAACTGCCAGGAGCCCTACATTTCTCTGCTACAAGGCCAAGCACTTTGAAAACATTGAAGCCTGAACTGACATCAATTATGCTGAAAGGAGGAAAAATTAATTAAAAGTTTTTGAAGGGCTCTATTCTGTCTTCTTCTCCATTTTCATGTTATCAGCAGCGCTGCTTTTTCTTCTGGCTCGGAGTTATTACAGTATAACATTTTCATGTTGCTTGTAGGGTAATTATGTCAAATATATGGTAGATGATAAGCGGCGGTTTGTATTATTCTGTGATTAATCTCCATACATTCTGGCATTTCAATCTGGCCTCATAAGACTGGCTTTGCCAACCCCTGATGTAGAAGGAAGATGGGGGAAGAGCAGGAGGACTGGGGAGCTGGCATGGAGGCAGTTCTGGTTGGAAATATCCCAGTTCCCCCAATGGAGCACCCACCGAGGCTCCTCTCCTCACATTCTTGCCAAGGCTCATTCAGCCGAGTGCTTCTGAAAGCGCGGGCCTTAAACTGCTTGTGTTACACTTCACCTGAGATGCTTGTGGAACAAGGCTCCACCTCTCCCTTCTCCTCAACCCATGGAGTGGCATTTATAAGACCCCAGCCAAGGAATCAGCATTTGTTTATTTTTAAAAATATGTTTATTTTCAGAGAGGAAGGGAGAAGGAGAGAGAGCTAGAAACATCTATGATGAGAGAGAATCATTGATTGGCTGCCTCCTGCATGCCCCCTACTGGGAGTCGAACCCACAACCTGGGCATGTGCCCTGACCAGGAATCGAACCATGACCTCCTGGTTCATAGGTCAACACTCAACCATTGAGACATACTGGCCAGGCTGCATCAACATTGTAAGACCTCAGCCCGGGGGCCTGCATTTTCAACTGTCCACTCCCCCCAGATCATTCTTATGTACTGTAAAATTTTTAGCAGCTGATCCTGATCACCATGGATTGACTATTTTATTTTTTATTTTTTTAAATTTCTTTATTGATTAAGATATCCCATATTTGTCCTTAACCCCTCATTCCAAAACCCCACCCCTCCCACTCATGCCCCCACTCCTCTATTGTCCTTGACCACTGGTTAGGCTCATATGTATACATTTAAGTCCTTTGGTTGATCTCTTCCTTTTATCCCCATCCTCCCTTTGAGGTCCAACAGTCTGACCCATGACTCCTTATTGGATTGACTCTATTTTTGTAAACACATCAAATATGAAAACAGTATTGAAGGAAGAAGCAGGCTTTGGGATTAAATACTAGCATAGATTCCTGGGAGAGATCATAGCGACTCCTTGTCTGGATTTCTCTAAAAACATAAAACAGATGGGATTGGTTTGTTGCTACCCAGGCATCGCTTGTAAAACGTTAAGAAAGAAAACAAAATTTCGGAGAAACCAAGATGGCGGCATAGGGTAGACACCCGAATGCAGCCTACCACAACAAATTTGAATTTAGAACTGAAAAACAGGGGAGGCATTGCCCTGAAGCGCCAGACAGCTAGCTGAGAGGAGGCTCTGCCATCTGGGAAGGAGAGAGAAGGCACGCTGAACCTCAGGAACTGTGAAGGACTTTTCTAAGGCGAGACTGACAGGGAACCAAAGATTGTCTGCGCCACCCCGAGACCCCACCCTATTCAAGCAGAGTACGGAAACCCTCCTAGCTGAGACACTGCTGATCCTCACAGCCAATTGGCTTGGAGATCAACGCTTCCCAGTGATACCAACAATAAGCAAGGCTTAACAACAAGACTGCACTCACAGCCCACAAAGGGCTACACCAAGACTGTCCACCACAGGTAACTGGGAAGGCTGTGCTACTGGGCTCTACCAGAACACCTAGCACACAAAGCTATTCCATCAAATCAGGGAAACAACTAAAATGCAGACAAGAAGAAGGACACAAAGGAAGAAAACAAAATTTCAGTAGAGATTCTGGATAAAAGTTTGGAAATGGGCTCTACAGTTGGAATAGTGTTTGTACCAGGAGGAACCACCATGGAAGAGGGGAGAGGGGACCGGCCTAACATAGTCCTTAGACAAGGGACCCCTGACCTGGACAGTCCCAGCACTGCACCAGGAAGGTTGAGTGTGGAGGACTTCCCCGCCTGGCAGTGCTACGGTCCTGCTGTGTTTCAACCGAATACCAGGGAATTTTTTCTCACCACTACGTGCCCTGGTGAAAGCTGCCCAGAGTGGCAAAGTTCATGCCAGGCCACTATGTCCATCTCCCCAAGTCATCTCCCTTGCAGCCAGCTCCTCTCACCACAAAGTTCAGCCTCCTGTGCCCAGCAGTATTCCAGAATCTTCCCAGCTCCCAAGTTAACTTTGGCCAACTCCTGTCACCCCTGCGCTGACAAGCAAGAAGTATTGTGGCCCGTGTTCTCTTTGGTCTCTGATTTATTGATGGGGAATATGAAATTTTCATTAAAACAGACTGCTGTTTCTCACTCATTTGTCACATTTTTAATCTACATTTTAAAACATTAATAACACTGACAATTATTTTTTTGAAATGTCAAATATATTTGAGGTGTGGGACTGGTGGAAGCAGGCTTCCTATGTAGCAGAGGGAGGACGTAGCTTAGGAAAGCGGTCTTCTGTTGACATTGAGATGTTGTCTCTTCCTGGATCTCATGGTCAGCTTGATTGTCTCTGGTGTCTTAATAGATGCCATTGTTTACAAAGAACCTTCATGCTCTTTATCCTGGGATGCCATCCGGGATGGGCTGGGATGGTCCTGGCTCATGTCTATGGCCCTGGCATTATTAGTAATGGCCCCTTTTCAATGTTCCTCTTTGCATGTCAAATTGCATGGTATTCCGAGTCCACGACTGTGAGCGTTTATGAGCCAGGCTTAACTGGTTCAAGTTCTTGGTAACTCAATCACCTTTACAAAGTGGGGATGTAGTAGCTCCAACTTCATGATACTGTTAGGAGTTCAGATGAGGTAATATAATGTGCCCAGCACTGTGCCCGGCATACAGCAGGTGATTAATTGTGGTTATTGTTATCATTAGACCCTGCAAGGGGCTAATCTATACTTAGCTCCTGGCCTCATTTCACCTCACACTACCCTTTGTAGCTTCTCTCCAACTATTTGGGTTTCTTCAGTTCTTTGTGCAGGTAGTTGCCTCTGGTCACAGGGACCTTCCACGTGCTGTTTTCCTTTCCACCTAAATAATCCTTAGGCACCCTTCAGATCTTGGCTCAAATGTCACTCCCAAGGAAGCCTGCCCTGACTCCTTTCCTGAGATCAAATCTCCCGTTATCAGCTCTCGGGATATCTTCCACCTCTCTCCTGTAGCACTTGTCACAGGAGCAATCTTAGGTTAATCCTTTGGTTCACGACCATGTCTCTCATCAGACTGGAAGCTCCAAGGGGCAGAAACTGTGTGCACTTGGGCTTGTCCATAGTTCCAATACTTGGTTCTATGCTAAGGTGAAGTGAGAAGTCAGTGAGAACTGGTTGGGTGAGTGAATTCAATATCACTGCTTCTCAACTCTTTCAGTTCTGCCACCTCTGTCCCTGTTAATTTCCAAGTCTCTTTAGCCATTTTCTGAGTCTTTCATAACCCCCCCCCACCCCCCCAGTCTTGGATAAAATGAATGCTAGGAATAATAGCTGAGGTTGTTTTGAGTGGCAACTATATGCCAGGCATTTTATGTGTGTTGTCTCCTTCAAGATTTAAAACAATCCAACGAGTTTGATGCACTCATGATCGCCTCCATGTTACAGATGGGAAAATGAAGGTTAAGGTGACAAAAACCAGTGGGAGAATGGGGAAGCCGGGATTTCCTCTGAGGTGAGTGGCCTCAGAGCTCCTGCTCCTCACTGAGCGTGCGTTCTACTCCACAGAGGTGGAAAACCTGGAAGCAGAGGCCTCGCCACACAGAGCGTCTGCCCTTTGCCCCTGTGGCTGCTTCCTTGGCATCAGGCTCCTTCTCTCTCAGCCTCTGCCTCCTACAGGAAGGCTTCAGTACCGGGCATGCTTCCTCCACCTACCTAATCCCTGATCCCCTTCTGTCATGGCAATACTAGATTGTGACAAAGCCCACCAAATGTAGTATCTATGAAAACAAACAAACAAAAAGACAAACAAACCCACAACACAGCTCACAAATATATTTTGATAATCAGTTTATTGATTTATTCATTTGATAAAGATTTATTGATCTTCCTTATATTTCTTATATTCTATACACTTGAGGGCTGAGGATACAATGACAAAGTATTTTTCAAAGTTACAAATACATACATTATAAATTATGTGATTTAAACATGACACAAATCTATCTATTGTATTAAAATTATAGACACACAGAGTAATGTATAAAGAACATAAAAAGAGAACACACATGTTTTGTCTAGGTTTATACAATGGTATGCAGTCCTGTATTCCACAGATACAGTAGAACGTGCAATGAAATGTGTCTCCTGTGTTAGGTCTCACCCAAGTCTTTTCTCAGAAACAACTAGTGTCCCCAGGTCTTTGGCTTCTCCTCCTATATAATAAAAGCCCAGTGACCAAATGGCAATGTGGTATTTGTGGAATGACTGGTTGACCAGTCGATATGACGCTCACTGACCACCATGGGACAGACACTCAATGCAGGAGCTGCCCCCTGGTGGCCAGTGTTCTCCCAAAGTAGGAGCGCCACTGACCAGGATGAGCAACTCTCCCACAGCGGGTCAATCCCTGCAGGCCATGCCCCCCACCAGTGCACAAATTGCATGCACTAGGCTTCTAGTATGTCTATATATTCTTTTCTGTCTACCTTTTATTTCCTGTTGTTGTTTTTAAACAAATGGGAGCAAAGTAAATAGGGTTATAACCTTGCATTTTACACTTAGCCTATCTTGGAGATAGTTCCATATCAGTACACAAAAAGATTTCTAGTTCTTTCCACAGTTGCTTTTGATAGTGGTATGAATGTCAATGGCAAATTATTACCGGTAAATTAATACCATGAAAAACTTCTGAAAGGTTTTGCTGGAATGGAAGTTCCTGGCATGGAATCAAGTGGGAACAAAACATTCTAGTTTAGCACATCTATTATCATGTTTATGTCAAGTTGGATCTGCATGTAGAGAAGGAATATCCATGTGCATGGAGAAGAATGTTCATTAAAAAGTGAGCATCCAGCACTCACTTGGTGGTTGGAGCATCGTCTGGTACACCAAATCTTTGTGGGTTCGATTCCTGGTCAGGACACATACCTAGGTTTTGGGTTCAATCTCCACTGGGGCGCATATGAGAGGCAATCGATTGATGTTTCTCTCTCTAAAAATCTATAAAAACATATCCTCGAGTGAGGATTAAAAACAAGCCAAAAAATACCACGTTAGCATCCATCAGCCCATTTTGGTTGCCTTAACAAAGACACCATTGACTGAGTGGCTTATGAACAACAGACATATGGTTCTCACAGTTCTGAGGCTGGAAATCCAAATCAAGGTACCAGCAAACACAGAGTCTGAGGAGGGCTGCTTCCTGGTTCGTAGACAGCTGTCTGCTTGCTGTGTCCTCACCTGGCAGAAGGGGAAGAGATCTCTCTGGGATCTCTTACATAAGGATGCCAATCCCATTTGTGAGGGCTCCACCCTCATGACCTAATCACCCCAAAGACCTTACCTCCAATACCATCCCATTGGGGTTAGGACTTCAGCACATCAGTTTTTTGGGGACATAAACATAGCATTCTGCCCTTGGCCTCCCCAAATTTAAGTCCTTCTCACATGAAAATGCATTCAGCACAGCCCAACGGCCCCAAATCTTAACTCATTCCATCATCAAGTCTAAAGCCTAAGGTCCACAGTCTCATCCACATCAGAAATGGGTGAGACTTGAGGTGAGATTCATCCCGAGGCAAATTGTCCTTCATCGGTGAACTGTGAAACCACACAAGCCACACCCTCCCAAATACAATGGTGGGACAGGCACACCATAGATGTGTTCATTCCAAAAGGGAGATTCTGGAAAGAAGGATGGGTAATGGGTGCCAGAGAGTCCAAACTCCAAGGCAAGCTCTGTGAGGTCTGAGGTTTGAGACTAACCCTCTTTGGCTAAATGCTTTGCTCTCCAGACCCACCTGGGCTGCGGTCCCACCCTCTTTGACTCCAGGCTGAGGATGGGTGACATAGACATGAATGGTGGCAACACCCAGAACCTCATCTATGCACCCACCTCTTTCCTGCTGCTCATGTCCTTGGCTGATGTCCAAGGGCCTTAGATGCGGCGGCATGTTAAAGGAAATGTGTCTGTTCAGGACATTAAGAAGCAAGGCTGGCTTTGTCAGACAGGCCTCCGAATCCCTCTGTTTTAGAGACTCATTTGCAGACTTCATTACTTTAGCTGATTTCAGCAATAAATGAGGTGTGACTCTCTCCATTGCTGGATTGGAGATGCCGGGGCTAAAAGCCTCTGCCCAAACCAACCTGCTCAGTTTACAGATGGTGATGGGTGGTCCCCGCGTTCTTCCTGGAGAAGAGCACAGGTGTGGGGAATTTAGTTATTTACAAATTATTATACGAAGCGCTTTTCAAACATGCAATCTCTGGGGGAGAGAAATAACAAATCGGTTTCTTAGAGATGAAAGAGTTGGGATTCGGAATCTATTCCAACCTCATCATCCTATTTTCATGTTTTCGCCTTTCATTTTGAGAGAGGAAGGCACTTATTCAAGGACAAACCAATGAGCAAGGACAAAACCTGGGTATTCTTATTGCTAGCTCTGGGACTTTGCCTGGCGCCCCCACGCTCCTAAAAAAAAAAAAAAAAAAAAAAAAGAAGCTCACAGAAGATGGTAGGCTTCTTTCTTTGCCTTTACCTTTATTTGCCTGGCTGAGAATTCTGCAGGACCCCAACTTTGCAGGTGATGCCCCCATGATGAAGGATTCAGCGTAATGCCACATTCATCACAGAACTCATAAGAGCAGTGCCTACAGTTTGGAAATCCTTTTTCCTTGACAAATGATGTATTTCATTTATTTCCCATGATCTTCTCGCATTATTTCAATATTATTAATACTCGGCAAATATATTAAAAAAGTAATAAACTGGCAATTATGATTGTGCTATGGACCCCAAACTGCAATTATTCATTACATTTCAATTATTAATTTCACTTCAAATGTCTTTCAGCAAAGATTGCAAAAAAAAAAAAAAAAAAAAAAAAAATCCCAATGAAGCTCTGCACTCAGGGTCCTGGAAACCCATGTTTCACTCTGACTCGACATTTCTCTGATTTATTTGCTATCTCAGGGCTGGAGGAATCAAAATAACAGCAACAATCTTCCTCTCTCCTTAACAAACAATAACAGCAACAGCTTGTGTGTACAGATAGCTTTTTAACCCTTCTTAGTGCCTTGGTCTGTATTAATGCATTTTATTTAAAAACAATGCTGTTGAGGGCGGGTTCAATGTGACCCATATTTACTGATTGGGCAAACTGAGGAACTGGAAGCTCAGGGATCAGGCAGGGGAGACTCCTACTCTTCCTCCAACGGCACCTCCCTCCCCTCAACTTCTTAGCACCACCCCCAGTAGTAAGACAAATCCTGACCTGAGGATCATGTCAATCATTGAAGATGATGAAAATGTGATGACGATGGGAACCACCATTCACTGGACTTGCACACTACTAAAGGCTGGGCTCATGTTACCTTGTTGAATTTTCCCAAGAGCCCCACGGGGAAGAGAGCATCATCACTCTATTTTAGGGGGTGTTAGAGATTCACCCAAAGTCCCACACCCAGTGTCTAGTCGTACAGCCATAACAACAGCAACAACAGTGGCGATGGCCATGGCTTTGTGATTCCAATGCTGACCACGTGCCAAGCTCAGTGCTCAGCACACTGCATGCACCATCTGTTGAGTCCTCCCCCCACTCCAAAGGATAGATTTTCCTCTCAACCCATTTTTAAACCAGGGTCCTGGGACTTACAGGAGACTAAAGGGCATGCTGAAGGTCAACTACTAGCTTGCTCACCTCACACACCTCGCCCACCAACGCCTCTACCTCGAACACCCCCACCGAATACTTCAGCGTATTACCCCATCCCTTCCAAAGTCCTTCCACAATGCAAATGCCTTAGAGATACGTTTTATTGGGAATTTAGCTCAAGATCACCCTCAAAGCAGTCCTTCCCCTCTCCCCCTCACCATCTCTCACATTTTCCCTGTAGGATAAGTAATAGCTACAAAGGACATGAGGGATTCCATTTAAAAAAAATAAGCAAATTGTATGAAATTTTAATGGCGGTCATTATGGGCTGGTTTGTCTCTGGCGCTTAAGCGAGTCCTTCAGTCCCCTTTGAAGAGTTCCATTTGCACAGATTAATCGTCTGCAATCTCGTCTGGCACGTCCTCGTCCCAGTTATCGAACTGCGACGCCTTGTCCCCATCCGGGCAGAGTTCGATGATGTAGCACTTTGGCCTTTAAAATATGCACAATAAATATTTTAGATTTGCTGACGAATGACTTGCTCTCACTACAAGGCTGCCGAGCTTGCAAAGGCGGAAGGAGGAAGTTGAGCAAATCTCAAAGTGACAGAGGCTTTAGGCTTCACAAAGGGGTGCCCGGTGCCAGGCGGGTGCAGTGGCTTTCCCGGTCACACGCCACTGTGGCAGGGGTCACGTGGACTTCCAGAAATGCCTGTCTTCATTCTCGCCCTGGATGGGTGTCCCCCGCCTGGGCAGACTCTCTTCCAAGGTGCATAGAGTAGGTACTTTGCACTCCATTTATCCAACAATTCAGTTTTCTATGAAGCACCTAGGGATATGGACCAGATCATGCCACTCACCTGCTTAACACATTCTAGAATTTCTTATCACAGTCAGAATAAAATGCTAACTCCTGACTATGAGCCTGTAAGGCCCTACATGATCCACTTGCATTACTCCTCTGACCACCTCCCCTGCTCAGCATCTCTTGCTCATCGTATTTCATTCACGTGGGCCTTTGCTCATCTTCTAGGGAAACATAAAGCATGTTCTTGCCACAGGACCTTTGCACTTGCTGCCTCCTCTTCTCAGAATGATCTGCCTCCACGTTTTCCAATAGCTGGCTTCTTTTGGTCATCTAGATCTCAACTCAAATGCTCCTTCAAATGTAAACTAGGATTTTTGGAATACCTATTCTAATCACTATTTGAACTTGTGTTGTTGATTTATGGTTCTTTTACTTGCTTGTCATCAGTCTCTTCCAATAATTCCCATAAAGGTGGTGACTTTATCTTGCCCATCACTGGATCCTTCCTTCCTAGAATGTAGCTCATCACATTGTCAATGCTCAGACACATCTGTTGAATGAACCAGTGATTATTTCTCAAGCACTGGTCATGTGCAGTCTCTGTGCTGGGTGCTGAGAAAGCAGCACTAATTGAGATGCTAAATGGACTTTGCATTCTAGGGACTCAAAAAACCAGCTCTCAGGCAGACACACCCAAGTAGGAATGGCCAGTGTCCAAATCTGGTCATAATAAGAGGGTCATATCCTAAAGTCCTGGAGATTTCAGTGTGGAAACAGGATCATGACATCCAAACCCCCCTATTCAGCAGGCATGATTTGGCCAAGTTAAAACAACAGGTAGGAGGCAGAATGAGAATAAAAATGCAGGCCTTCTGACTCCAGGAATCGAGGTGGTTTAATTTCATTGTCTTGACACTCAGGTCTGGATTCTTGAAAGGTTCTACTTTGACCCAGTAGCTTACATATTGGTTCAAAAGAAAAAAAAATTTACACTAGCACTTTCTGAGCAAGCCTATCAAACCAAGATGGGTATGTTGAAACTGAACCCTAGAATCTTAAAAGACCTGTTCTTAAGGGCACCTGAGACAGGCAAGTGTTCCTGTTAGTATCGATACTTCCACAGTCTATCCTTCCTGCCAGGGTTCTTTTCCCAGCATTCTACAATAGAGAAAGGGGCTGATGGGTAGATTCAAGAAGGAGTCCAAAGATGAAAGATAATTTTGAAAGGCATTGGGGGTCAGAGGATCTTCAGCTAAAGGAACTGAAAACTCCCTCCTTGTCTCAGGACCCTGCTTTTATTAATACAATTTGTCCTAAGGCAAGGTGGAGATGAACACTTCAAAGGGTAAGGTTACAGAAGCATTGTCAGTTTGGGGAATAGCCTATAGCTGTTCAGGTGTTTGGCCAACAGGAGGTAATAAAATGCCCTGAGCTGTCTGGCAGCAGAAAATCCTATTCAGGTTTGGGGGAAGTGCCATTTAGCCATTCCAACAGGTAAATTACACATGTGGCTCAACCCTTGTTGAGGCGCCCAAGCTTCACCAACCTGTTGATGAAACTCTTGTAATTATTACATGCTGGAATTGGTTCCCAGCACCTTCCTTTTTCTCTTTCAACAATTTTCACTGCCTACTGTGTACCAGGAAACAAATATAGCGAGGCAAGCTATGCACCCAGCTTGGCCCCTCATATAGATGAAGCAAATTCCCTCTCATAGGAGATATATTCGCCAAGAAAATAGTCTCCATTTCCAGTGCACACAGAATATTCTGCAGCCCTTTCCATTACTAGTAAATATCTGATTGACAATATTTCTGAGTGTCCCGCTATTCAGTTGAATGTTACATAGATCACTTCACTGCATTTTCCTCTATTTCGCTGGAAATGCGCTGGAGAGGCCCTTTTACGCTCTTATCTTACAGAGGCAGAGTCGTTTAGCGCTGGCTCCTGATGGAAAACAGCCTGCCTTACCCTCGTGACGACTCTCAGAGCAGCTCCGAACTGGGCCATGAGGAGCAGGACTTTATTTCCTGGCTGCAACCCTTCTTTCCCAGTGTCCTAAGGAGGGAGTCAGAATGGGATAAGTTATGTGTTGTGGTTTTAGGCATTAACGAATATGAGAAACTAAATTATTGAATTTTGCAATGCAAATTATATTTTGAACACAAATTCTTCATTTCTGAATACTAAGGACTCATAAAGAATGTCAATGGGTTTATGAATTAGGCCATTAGCATGCAATTTGTGATTCAAACAGCACACCAGCCCCGTGCAATAAGTAACCGTACAAAGAGCAGTGTTGTCTAAATTTTCAAAATATTTTCCTAGATGCATTAGAAAGTTCTAAAAAGGTTCCAGGGGCCCATTCTTGTTTCTTTCCTTCTCTCCCGCCCCCCTTCTCTCCCTCCCTCCCTCTCTATCTCCTTGCTTCTCTATCCCTCTCTCGCATTCTCCATCCATTGGCTGACTACGGTAGCCACTCTTCTGACCCTTCCCAACCCTTTCCCAGGTTAGACTGCAGGAGCTGGACGAGTCCGAAGGACTAATTTATACCGGGACTAATCCAGCCTGCACTTTAGCAGCTCTCCATGCCCAAGGATGAGATCGGGGTTGCTGCGGGTGGGTTCTGGGGCACCAGCACTTTGAGAGCTCCCCTTTACAAAGCCCAATGTTCAGTCAGAGTCCAGGACCTCTAGAACAGCCCAGATGGTCTACAACGTCAGTGTGCATGAGAACCACCACGTTAGTCAATGATCAATGCAGGCTCCTGGGCCTCTGCTTTCCCGCACCACTTCCCTTAGGAAGCACAGAACAGCCATGGTCTGCTCACTGACTCATTTGGCAAGCGGCCTTGACTCCAGGCCTGGGTCTGGGTCCTCTTCCCAGACATCCTGATTCAGGTCATCTGGAGGGAAACCTGGCTACCTCTCCATGTGATCTTCCTCGCTCTTCCACAAATACCCCTGGCTGTTGTCTTGCAGCCACCCTACTTCTCCCAGCGACAGGGAGCAGCCGGCTACAGGAGGAGTGAACTTCCATGTTCTGGGCCTGCCATCCAGATGGCCTGGGGAGTCCTGACCAGAATGGGTTTGGGACAACCATACTCCAAGGGTGTGTACACAAACTCGCCTTGTGAGAGGGCAGGGCGGGGTGAGAGGGCAGGGCGGGGCGGGGCCAGCTCCCAGTAACTGGACCCTAGCCTTAAACCAACCAATCAGGTCAGCCAAGGTAGTGGCACTCTCCCCCCACCCCTATAAAACCCATTGATATGTTAAATTCTTTCTCTCTCCTGTCATGCCGTCCGGTGTAAGTGGGACTGAGCTTGGACTAGTCCGAAATAAATACAGGCTTTCTGCATTTGCATCGGATTTGGCTCCCTGGTAGTCTTTGGGGTTTATGACACTTGGGCACAACACTTGAACAGGAAATCAGGAACCTGGAAGAAAAGCAGCTTCCATCTGAGTGTAGCATTTCTTCTCTTCCCAGGTCCATGGAGTCTTTGGCTGTCTTTGCTGTCATTTGGGCCAGCTGCAGTCTCCTCCAGGTGTCAGAGTGCCTGGGAGTGCTGCTATTTCCCCAGGTGTTCTCAAAAGTGCTGATCTGAGAGTCCCCCCACCCCCTTACAGGTTCCCTTTCCAGAAACCCTGGCTGAGGAGACCCTCAATGTCCACAGTGTCTTGCTCAGGTCTAATGAATACAGGGCATCTAGGGTCGGCCAGGAATAGCTGCCGCAGACATGTTCCAGAAGATGGTGAACAAAAGCACTATTCAAATGAATAGAAGCAAAATAAATCATGAAGCCTTCTTCCTTCACCCTCCCCTCCCCCCCCACCCGCCCCCCAGTCCCCGCAGTCCCGAGAACAGAGAGTCTTAGAAGCTGCCCAACTCTCTGGCTCCATGAGTGATGGCCACAGGCAAACAGCTCACCTTGGGCGATAAAATATTTAGAAGTTAACTTAGCACCCCCCATGCTTTATAAAGAAGGTTCATGCATTTTTAAGTTATTTTGTAAATCACATTGAAGGCTGACAATGCAGATTTACCACTTTGGCTGCGGTTTAAATACCAGGTTATCCCCTCATTATGTTAACAGAGGGAAGAGTGGCAGAGTCAGTCCCTGGGAGCTGCCAAAGCCTGCGGTGCTCCCCTTAAGGAAACAACCCCCCCCCCCCCCCGGCTGCTGCGGGGCCTCCCCCACAGTGTGAGAGGCTGAGAGAGGGAGGTTGGATGCATTGAGAGAACTGGCTGTGTTTAGGGGGGCAGGTCAGGAGGGTGGCAGGGTGTTGATGCTTATTAACTAGAACAGCATGGGGGCATCTGCAGGAGGGGACACAGGCGATGGAAGCGAGATGCATTTTTCCCTTTGTTAAAATAAAAATTTATGGATTCCTTCAAAGGAGAAAGTGTGTGTGTGTGTGTGTGTGTGTGTGTGTGAGTGCACACACATTTCGGGTAAACAAATTCCTATCGGAAGCTGTCAGGGAAGAGACTTGGCTTGAGAGCGAGCATCCAGGTAATGAGGAGGGGAAATAATGACTTGTTAAAATGAGCTCTCAGCATCCCCCCCTCCCCACCCCTGCACCTGCTACCACCCTTTATTGGGAAGAGACAGGGTAATGTGGTGCATTTAGTCAGATGCTACTTGTTTGCTGTTTACAGCTGTGTGACTTTAGGCAAGTTACTTATCCTCCCTGGGTGTAGGGCCAAAACAACGACACCTCCCTTAATGGTCTCCAGTGAAGATCAAGAGACACAGCATAAGAGAGGGGCTGAGTTAAAAAGCTCAATGCTGATTGGCTAAAAACATACAAAATTCAATGATTAAAAAAAAATATTACCACCGACCAGGTATGTTGTTTGGGCTTTACCTGTGTTACCTCATTCTGTGCACAAACCCATGTGCAAGTGTCCATTTCATGCCTGTTTCACAGACGAGGGAATTGAAGCTCTGATAAATTCTGTGCCCTAAATTACACAGGCATTTACGGGCAGATTTGGGATTGAATTTGGGGCTCCCTGACACCAAAGCTGGGATGTTTCTGCTTTTGCACGCCACCTCATTTAGCAAGCACCGAATAGCTACTGTCTCCTCACTGACTCATTTGGCAGGTGGCTTTGACTCCATGAGTGGCTCTGGGGACACAGACTAAGAGAAGAGGTTTGCTGCCCTGGAGGACTTCCTGGTTTTGTGGGTTTGGAAGCTGCGGGGGCCTATGAGGTAAGCAGTGAGCAATGAACATTTATTAAGCACCATTTGTGCACCTGCATGACTTAAACACAGTTGGCCACAAGGGTAGGTCATTCTTCAGTCTTCTTTTTTGTGTAGCGCCGCAAGGTGAGCTAGACCTGCTCCAGGACCTTTGCACTTGCAGGAATGCTCTTTCCCACCATCTAGGCACCTGTGCTCTTTTTCATCTTTCAGAAATCACTCCCTAGAGTCACCTCCTCAGAGAGGCCACCCTACAATGCGCAAGCAGTGCTCCTGCCTTGCCACTCTGCTGTGCCACCCTCTTCCGCTGCTGCAGTTGGCACAGTATATATTCATCGTGTTTTGGATTTGTCTCCTGTCTGTCTCTCTTCCTCCAGGCGAATGTAAACAACTCTGTCTTGTCCTAGAATTGTCATCTGGCTTAATTGATATTGTTGAATAGATAAATGAAGGGACCCATTAGCTCTTCATTCTTCCTGAGCCCCGGTTTCCTCCTCCACACCAAAGGGGTGGCTGTATCTGCATCATAGGTTCGATCTTGCTTAGCTGCACCCCACAGTGAGGCACCCCAAATGGTGAGAGCTCAGTAAGCAGCACTACACTCTCCTCTTCCCACCTTGGGCCTGGCTTTGCCTTAGGAAAGAGGGAGGACAGACTTCCTGTGTTCCTGTCTCACCCAGGCAGCTGGAAGCCTGGGAAACACAAACTGACATGGGAGGACTGTGGTCCCTGTTGCTGGTGAACTCTGAGAACTGCATGCAAGCAGGGCAGGAGGAAGACTCTGGTTGCAGAGTCTGGGCTGGGAGCAGATGGCTGCTGGGTGCATGGCCTGTTTCCTCACCCTGAGCAGGCCCCCTCCCTGACCATCCTGTCCCAAAAGCCGCAGCCTCTCACAGGGCTGTCAGGCCTCCTCCTGTCATATACCCACCTCTTCAACCTGCCTTTTCTTTTTCTCTACCCCAATCTCCCTCTCCCTTTAACTCCATGTTTCCCTCCCTTCTTAATGACACTGGTGAATACTTATTGAGTCCCAAGTATATGCCAAGTACCTCACTAAGCACTTCACATGGATTATCCAGTTTAATCCTCAAAATAATCCCCAAATTGGTACCTTCCCTCAGGGGCAGTGAGACTGGTCATCAGAAGAGCTGAGATGGAACCAGGCTTGTTCAGAATGTACACTCTTAGCCACCACCCTCACCACCTCTGACTCTCCTGAGAAGTCATTCCAGCTCTTAAGAGCCTAGCAAACATTTCTTTCCTCTTATTTTCTATTTCCCACTATTTTCCTTTCATTTTTTGAGTAAGGTGTATCATAACAATTCGCCCCTCTAAAGTGTACAATTCATTGGTGGTTAGTGTGTTCACAAAGTTGTACAACCACCATCACTATCTAATTCCAGAACATTTCCATCAGCCCAGAAAGCAAGCCAGTGCCCATTGGCAGCCACTCCCATCCTCTCCTCCCTCCAGCCCTGGCAATCACTAATCTCCTTTCTGTGCCTAAAGTTGCGCGCATTCTGGATATTTCGTACATGTAGTCTTACACAATATTTGTCCTCTTGTGTCTGTCTTCTTTCCCAAGCCTTCACATCCCAAGTTTAAAGTGTTGATAGGAGAAGGTTCATGGGTTGGAGGGAACCTAACTCAGCTCATGCCCAGGAGCTTCGCTTGTACACCGGGAGTGAGTATGGCTTTGGTGTGGCTGGTTTGAGGATATAGTGGAGCTTGAAGTGATGGGTAGACAGAGCGTAGGTTTCAGCCATAGTACAGAGGCTTTGAGTATATGAAAATGGGACCTATCATCCCAGTTCATTCTTCTTCTTCTTCTTTTTTTTTTTTTAAACATATTTTATTGATTTTGTACAGAGAGGAAGGGAGAGAGATAGAGAGTTAGAAACGTCGATGAGAGAGAGTCATCGATCAGCTGCCTCTTGCACACCCCCTACTGGGGATATGCTCGCAACCAAGGTACATGCCCTTGACCGGAATTGAACCCGGGACCCTTCAGTCCCCAAGCCGACGCTCTATCAATAGAGCCAAACCGGTCTCGGCCCAGTTCATCCTTCTGCTTTTGGTCCTGGCTCTGAGGTGCTCAGATTTCCTCCTCCAAGGGACCCCTGGATGGTTGGGATTAACATACCTCCTTTCTCAATGTCGGTCATGCCATTTTCCCGATGTCTTGCCTTTCCAAGAGGAGACTCTGTTAGGCATTTGAAAGTAGGTTACAATAAGGTCAGTAGGTGGAGGCTGCGCCAGCTTCCTCCCACAGCCATGGTGACCTTGCCTGGCTCCAGTGTGACCTGAGCAGACAATCCCCGCTGTGTCTCAGGCTTCCCATTTGGAGAGTGATTGCTGTGCTTTACTCATCATGTCTCCGAAGTGCAGACTTTTGCCACTCACCATCGAACCAGCGTGGAACTCCATGGTCATATTACCGTACTCAGTCTAGCTGGAGTGTTTTTACCCTCTCTGAATGATATCATTTACCCTGTTTCCCCGAAAATAAGACAGTGTCTTATATTAATTTTTTCTCCCAAAGTTGTGCTAGGTCTTATTTTCGGAGGATGTCTTATTTTCGGGGAAACACGCTAATTATAGTTACCTAGTTTGCAAGCAATAGAAATGGACAGTGGTAAAGTTAGCTTAAAAAGTGGGGCTTTGCCCATCTGTGGTGGCTCAGTGGTTGAGCATCGACCTATGGACCAGGTGGTCACGGCTCTATTTCTGGTCAGGGCACATACCCGGGTTGTAAGCTCGATCCCCAATGTGGGACATGCAGGAGGCAGCTGATCAATGATTCTCTGTCATCATTGATGTTTCTATCTCTCCCCCTTTTTCTTTCTCTCTGAAATGAATACAAATATGTATATTTTTAAAAAGTGGGGCTTTATTGGGAAGGAACTGGGTAGTGTAAGGAGCCCCCAGAAGTAGTGGGTAACCAAGAATCAATAAAGGCAGGAGCAAGGTCTGCTTTAGGGAATACATTCAAGAATCCAGGCTGCTTCTCCTCTCTTTAGAGTGACTGGACTCAGCTTCAGTGACATATAGCCTCTCAATCTTCCAAATGTCAAATTCCCAGTGGGGAATGCAATTTGCCCAGCTTCGGTCTGGTGCTCATGCTTGCGATCAGTCAGCTATGGTTGGGTTGGCAGGGGGCTCATATAGCAGCACCCCTTTCTAGAGGTTTCATTACTGTGAGCCAGCCAGACATCCCAAGAGATCTCACTATGCTAATGTTGGGGGTTTTGTCTCCACTGTTGTCTTCCCATCTTCATTCCCGGTGAGGACCACTTGACACATCCTCTGGCTTTGAGACACATCAAAACATAAACCAACAAAGCAGGAGCTCCAAGAAAAGGTTACTTTGGGATCATGTACCTTTTAGGGTACAGTGATGCTTCCCCCTAAAAAACTTGGTTCAGAAAGTGAATCCACGAGACAACGAGGAGGAAGAAAAGCAAGGAATAGGGCCTGAGAAAGGAGTGATGCAAAGGACAGAGAACTCTCCTCACGCCTGAAGAGTCTAGTTAATAGTCTGCTCTGAAAGCATGACCCGCAGTGTCTGGGAAGGAGAAACCCTGGTGAGATCACTTGGAATGACCATACCCTCATCTGGACTGCGACACAACATGGATTGTCTTGTTTTTTTGTCAGCATCAGTGACATGGTGAGTTCAACCCCCATGTCAATTTGGTAGATGGCAAAATTCGTGATCACCAAGGCAAAGCACCATTAGTGGGCAAGACAATTTCTCAGACAAAATCTGACAAAGAATATACTGCTGTTTGTCATCAAGACACTTAATACACCAGGGGCTGCTCCCTGAGCTCCCATAATCAATTTCTGCTAATTTACCCATTCCGTGGCTCTGCGAGGGTGCTCGTAATTTCATACTTTACACACCCACAGAGGTTACAGTAATTGATTCCATTCTGGAAAGTGTTGTAATGACTTTGAGTGAACTTGAAAGATTTTGCATTTGTTTTTGGAGGCAGTTAGAGTGAGTCAAACGCTGCCACCTGGGCACGATTTGGGCATGAAAACGACAGACGAGCGTTTCCCTGAGACAGCTCTCCTCTCTTATAACCTCCCTGCTCGCCAGCGGCTGGGCTCACTACCGAGACACTCCACTTCCTTTCTATCTGTGTCTCAAAGGCAGCGGAAATCATCTCTGAACATCTGAAGGAGAAAAAGGCTATTATTGAAAAACCCTCCTAGAGTGACTTGATTTTCTGAATTCCATTTCTTTAATAAACACTCAAAAAGTAAGTTGGCAGAGATCAGAAGTTGCAAAGTTTTCTTCTTGATGTTGGCACTTCTAAAACAGAATGTATATATACACCAGTGTAATTTTGCTCTTGAGTTACATGTCCTGTCTTGAATCTCTCTTTCATGTAGGTCAGGCAGGACTGTGAAGGAGACCACAGGAAAAGCAACCTTTAGCCTTCTTACGGTGGCACCTGGAGCTTGTCTCTTGGCATATAATTACTAGAGAGAGTTTTCTGATAGTGTGCTGAGTGCTTGTCCACAGAGAGCATTTAATCAGAACGAACCCCTTTAAGGTGACTCATCCCTTTTATAGAAGACACCCTCAAGGCTCAGCAAGGTTAGTCCAGGTGTCCCAGTTTGGTTACAAATTGCATGCTTTGAACTTCTCCCCTGCTCTGCTATGTGACAACTGCTAGCTGGTCAATGTTTAACCACCAGCTTGATGCAAACACAAGAAATGAAAAACTAAACAAAACTCTGATTGGGGAGTTTGCCAGTTACCATGGTGTAAGTGCTCTCACCATGGCTGAGCTCAAGCTGCCAACGTTGATATCATGGCCTAAGGAAGAGATGTGCATGGCTGGCTCTCATGCCAGTGGGACACCACCCACCTACACTGCTCCACCCACCATTCACCCCACCACCTGGTACTCCGTGCTCCCACCAGTCTAGCTCAGACCATTTGTGTGTAGCCTCATTTTGCTCCCAGACTAACTGTTGGAAACTATCACCTAAGTTCCATCTTCTGATGTTCACCACGACTCATGTTCATGGCCAGGGACACACCTTGCTCCCCTCTTGTCTGGCATCCCTGCTGGGCCAATACTGGGCCTGCACTGAAACACACTAACGCCTCTGCCAGCTGCAGTGGTGGAAGAGGGAGGTGTCCCTCATGAGCGTGTGTGGGGACATTGGAAATAAGTGGGTATTCTAGTTAGTTGAGAGGTGAGTTGCAAACTCATTCAAACATGCCCACGTAGGAAGCAACAGGAATAGGTTGAGAAAGCACGAGGGGCTCTTACAGATGTAATTTGGAGGAGCTGCCCAACTTCCAGTGGAGAGGGCGCCTCTCTTCAGCTCCAACAGGAGTGGGGGCTCTGGAGAAACTTAGGGCTCATATTCACCAGGCAGAAGCCAGTAGTGCTGAGACTCCGGGCAAGGCTCCCCAGAGTGCAATTAGGCCAGATTGAAAACATGCTAATCTGTGTCTTGCAGGGGCTTCTGGGACTGCTCTCTGGAGAGGTGGCAGAGCAAGCAAGCCAATGGGAGAGAGAGCGAAGGCCGGATCTCAAGGGACCCTCGTGAGCTTGGAGGGATAGGGATGGCAGCCAGGACTGGGGTGTGGGTGGCATCCTGGGATGTTAGCAGGGGACAGGGAGGCTGCTGAGAGGCCAGAGGGCATCCAGGAGGAAACAGCTCCAGCCTCCTGGAGGGTGACAGCGAATCTATACCCACTGCTGAACACGAGGCAATTTGCAGCCGGCTGGAGAGAATGATGCCCCAGGTTTATTGAGCATCCTGCACTGGGAGGGAAATCTGACAGGTGGTTCTTTATTTTATCCTCATAAAGATCCTTAAAGACAGTGAGGCTGAGAGCAGGCGTTCTTGAGCTCTCGTCTTAGAGCTGGTGTGGTCAGGCATCCAGCCCAGCCCTCTTTGCCCTCTCACTGCTGTGGTGTAAATGCTCCTATCATGGCTAAGTTCAAGCTGCCAACGTGATGGGAAGAAGATAGCACGTTCTCCCAAGCCCTCCCACTGGTTCACTGCTGGGCACGCCCTCTGTGCTGGAGCTCTTGGCCTTTGAAGCTATTTCTTGAGCTCTTACTAAGCTGTAGCACTGGCTAAAGGCTTTACATGCACTGGCTTGGTAAATACTCACCAGTGACATTAGCGTCACCCTACCACCCTTTTCCCAATGAGAATGCCCATCCTTGGGAGATAAAGACACCTGCTCAAGGTGGCACTGTACATGGCAGAGCTGGGCTCTAGTTCAGCCCTGACTGACAACCATGACGTCTTGCTTCCTGCCCTCTGATCCATTTGGAACCAACACGTCTCAAGACCTTGGGTAAGACAACAGTATTCATGCACAAGAACAGAATGGTGCTTGGACTGGCAGCCTAGAAAGTTCTCCTTTTACCCCTAGGGTTTTTTTTACTGCCAACCCCAAACAACGTGCCTTTGGTACTGGGACAAGGTCTGGGACCAGGAAGGGTCTGCCTAAGGCCACCTATTGTGTGTGGGTTCTTGACTTCCTGCAGGAAAGGTTTCATAGCACAGGGCCAGGTGATTTTGAGAGTCTGTGTATTGAAGCTGGGAACCATGAAACAAAGGAAGCCTTAAGGTAGGAGAAGCCACAGAAGAGGGAAAGTTAGAGAAAGTGGGGTCTTGGAGACAGGTTCCAGGGGTTAGCCTGGGATGAGCTGCTGCTGCCCACTCTTCCCCTGGTTGTAAGTCTCGCAGTGACCCTTAAAACTTGGGAGAAAAACAGCAAAGATACAAGGTGGGGGGAGGCCTCCATCAAGAGCCAACCCTGTGTCCTTTGTCTTAAATCTTTTATCTTTCTTTGGCTGCTGGAATCCTAGGGAAGGTGTCAGGGGAGGCTCTCAGCAGAATATTCATTAGCTTTTCAGATGTGTCCTTCAACGTGTTGACTCATTAAAATGTGTATACAAAGGGGCCAGGGTTGTTTTCTGGTTAGTTTTATTTTTAAAGAATGTTATTGAAAAGGGGCTGGGAATGAGATCGGTCTGCCCCAGCATGGGTCTTGAATGTGTAAACCATTTGCTCCCATGCCCTCGGTTTGGGAAGATAAAACCTTGTGATTTATGATCTGGCTGTAAATTTCTCAAATTGTTTGGCCTTGTCTAATTATTTTGTCTCAGTTTCTTGTATTCCACTTGTCAAGGCCTTTCCCTAGCTCCTTACGATCCTGCATCACCTTCACTTGCCATCTCAGTGCTTTGGCCCTTAGTGAAAATGTGACAAGTACCAGGAAAATAACTGACTCTTGTTAATTCTTGCATCCCAAACCCAACGGTGAATGCTTCAATGTCAGAGTGAGAAATGAGGCTTCAACCAAGGTTACATCCAGCAATGAGGTTTCAGGATAACTGGATTTTTGTTTCCTAAGGGAGAGGGTGTGTATGTGGGAAAAACCTGTATTGCAATGCTGTACCCTTATCCCTCATCTCCATGCCCCTTAGGTTAAAATCTATCAATTGAGGTCAGGTTATATTTTACCTACCAGTTAGTAGCTCTTGCAATTGAGTCGGTTACCTTATCTTGCTTGACTTGATTTTTTTCATCTGTGAAATGGGTCTGACAGAGAGAAGAGAGGCTCATTCCTCTTTACTTAGGTCCATGGTCCGCAAACTGCGGCTTGTGAGCCACATGAGGCTCTTTGACCCCTTGAGTATGGCTCTTCCACAAAATACCACGGCCTGGGTGAGTCTATTTTGAAGAAGTGGCGTTAGGAGAAGTTTAAAAAATTTAGCTCTCAAAAGAAATTTCAATCGTTGTACTGTTGATATTTGGCTCTGTTGACTAATGAGTTTGCCCAACTGTGTTATTAGGAACCGTGAATGAGAAAGTAAGATGTGAGCAAGCTCAATGTGTGGCAGGTGGGTATTGTCATCCACGTGCAGCGTGGTGGTCCTGATGTGGGTGCTGGTGCCAGCCTGGCCAGGGGTTAGAAACCCAGCTGTGCCATTTACTAACTGGGCAACTTAGGGGAAGTGTTTTAGCTTTTCTGCACATCTGTTTCCTTATTCCTAAAGTGGGGATAGTAACAGCTCTTGTCTCATGGGGTAGGTATGAGGATAACATGGGAGAATGCGCAGCACAGTGCCTGATGCACTGGAACCACTTAAACGTTAGCCGTTGTTCTAATAGGACCCTGTTTGTCATCCACAGTGGCCGCAGCGACAGCCAGGAGGCGCGTAAGGTGGAGATGAGGACTGGTGGTGGCACATGGAGAAGGATGACCTCACTGGAGGATCCAGGAGAGTCTGGGGGTTCATAGGGTTTCCACTGGGTGCCAGAGTGAAGAAGGCATTTCAGTATGGCTTCATCCAAAGCAGAGGCTGGAAGGAATAATACGTAATGGACATTCCAGGGACTCTTCTGGACATGTCCCCACACATGAAATCCCTCCATCCTTGAACAAAAGGGGCAAGGTGGCATCATGACCTCCATTTTACAGGTGAGAAAATGGAAGGTCATGAAAGTGAATTGGATCGAGCTGCAGAGTGCAGAGATGATCCCTGGACTTTTGGAGCTTCCATCCACCCCAACCCATTAGGGCCAATGGGTTGGAGGAAGAGGGCTCTTGGGAGAAGGAACCAGAGAGGATGCATAGCTTGGTTCTCCCCACCCCCACTCCATCCCCAGGGGACCTGAGGCAGCCTAAGACCCCAGCGGAGTTTCTGATGACCACAATACCCCCTGCTCAGTTCATTCTGTCTCTCTGCATGCCCCAGCCCAGCACGACGCCAGCGGCCTCAGTTAATGTTCCTGAACAGACATTCCCACAGACCCAGACAAAAGCCCAATTATCTCGGGCCAATCACAGGCCTACTCCCTGCTTGGGGCCCACATCTAGAGGTGATTTCTCTTTTTCAGGAGAG
This sequence comes from Pipistrellus kuhlii, assembly GCF_014108245.1. Taxonomy (NCBI): domain Eukaryota; kingdom Metazoa; phylum Chordata; class Mammalia; order Chiroptera; family Vespertilionidae; genus Pipistrellus; species Pipistrellus kuhlii. The sequence goes on from NW_023425540.1 coordinate 85,633,668, forward strand.
TCAGCCAGAGACCCGAGGGCGCTGTGAAGGTAATTAGGAAAGTTTGGCCATGGAAACCCATCCCCCCTCCTCCTCCCAAGGAAAAGAAGGGAGGGGCTGTGAGAGCCGTGGGGGATGGTTTTTCTACACAGCTGTCTGTTCCAAGCAGCTGGGAGTCAAATCAAAGCATTGGGATCAGAAGAGAGGGGACAGAAAACTTGGAGTCTGTGTAGAACTCCAGACCACAGAGTTATGTTTCATGCACCTTCAAAACAAGTTTGAGACAGGTCTTCCTCTTCCTCCTCCAGCCACACTTTCCTCTTCCTTCCTCCTTCACTTCTAGCCCTTGCCAACAGTTGGTGATCAATAGTAATTAAGTCACTAATTATGGCTCCTTCTCTATTCGACACACTAGGAGCCATCTCTGCTTCCTCTCTTTGCTTTCCTTTTCCCCAGGTCCCACCCATCAGCAAGTTCTGTTGGCTTGCCTCCAACGCACACACTGGATGGGGTAATTTCCATTCATCTCTGCTGCTGTCTTAGTCCAAGTCATCCCACCTCGTGCCTATATCACACTGGCACTTTCTAAATTCTGGATGGTCCATCAGAAATGCAAATCAGGTTACTTGTCACTGCTCTGATTCAAACCGTCAATGACTTCCCTTTGCTTTTATTTATTTATTTTTTGTTAACTCTCATCCAAGGATATTTCCCATTGATTTTTAGAGAGAGTGGAAGGGAGGAGGAGAGAGTGAAACATCAGTGTGAGAGAGACACATGGATTGGTTGCTTTTCGCACACCTCCGTGTCATCTCTCCTCATTCTCCCCTACTCCCAATCCCCCCAGGGCCAGGAGTCCAGCCTGAAACTGAGGTATGTGCCCTTCAGTCTGAGGGCCAACACTCTATCAGCTAGGACTTTCCTTTGCTTTTCAAATAAAAGCCAAGATCCGACATGTGAGCTGACTCTGCCTGCTTCATCTCCCCCCAGTGCTCACTCTATTCCATACCTGGGCTTCATTGTGTGCCTGGAAAATGCCCCATGTTGAGCCCATGTGCTCTCAGTTCCACTGTCTGGATGCCTCTCCCCAACATGGCTGGCTTCTTAGGTCTGAATGTCATTGTTATTAAGAGGCCTTTGTGAACTTTCCTAAAGTACCAGCTTTCCCACTCCCCAATGAACTGTGCTCCCGTGCCCACTTTGATTTTCTTCACAGCATTTATCAGTCTGAGAATATTTTTTTTATTGTTTGTTGCTTTATGGCTGTGAATGTAAGTTTCACCAGAATGTCTGTTCTGTGGGCATAGAAACCTTTTCTGTTTGCTCATCACAGTATCCACAAGAGAAGGTGCTTAAAAAACATTTGTGGAATGAATGCATGAATGTCAGGTGTGATGCCAAGTGATTTTTATATAATTTCTCTATTTAAAAGCCTAATATGCAAATTGTCCCCACAGGAGTTTGACCTGGAGACTGATCACTCGCTATGATGTGCGCTGACCACCAGGAGGCGGTGCAAAATGAAGGAAGGCCCTGGACAGCAGCTGGAAGACCCCAATTGGCCCTGATTGCCAGCCAGGCCTAGGGACCCTACCCATGCACGAATTTCATGCACTGGGCCTCTAGTCCTATGCAATAAAAGGCTAATATGCAAATCAACTGAACAGCAGAATGAGCGGTCTCTATGATGCACACTGACCACCAGAAGCAGACACTGAATGCAGGAGCTGCCCCCTGGTGGTCAGTGCGCACCCATAGAGAAATGCTACTCAGCCAGAAGCCAGGCTCATGGCTAGTGAGCGCAGCAACAATGACAGGAGCCTCTCCTGCCTCCGTGGCAGCACTGGAGATGTCTGACTGACAGCTTAGGCCTGCTCCCCATGGCTGAGGGACCCTCCTAGAGTGCACAAATTTTATGTACTGGGCCTCTAGTATCTTATAATTCTCCCTGCAATTGTATGAGTTAGGGACTATTTTTATCCCCATTTACCAGCGAGGAAACTGAGAGATTGGCTATACAAATGGCTAGTAGCCAGTTCATATGTGGCAAAAGAACTCTGACCCACAACCTTTGGAGCTTCCAGCCTGGGATTCCAAACCATGGCTTCTGCAGTGATTAACTCCAAACAGTCAGGACATAGCCAATAACTGCCCACTTCCCTAGTTTTCCTTCCTGCTTCCAACTTATAACCAATCAGAGAGAGCCAAATATACTTCCCTACCCAATCACATAGGGCCTTCCACTTCTAGGAGCCTACCTCCAGCTTTGTCAGGAGAGCAGCCTTCAATCAGGCATAACCAAGGCTCCTCTTTCCACACTGAAGTTGGCCCACTCTTCTGCCCACCTCCAGGTCTCTAAACACAAGTGATTGTGTCTGATTCCCTTGCGATGGCCATCTCAGAATACATAGCCTTTGCTTGTTTGTATTCTGGTGGTCTTTGTTATTTCCAGGAAACTGAAGCTGCTTTGAGGGACTGGGGACTTCTCAAGGTCACACATCTAAGGAGCAATTGGAGTAGAATCTGAGTCTCCTGCATTTGGCTCCACAACCCTTTTTCTCCCACAACATAGCACTTTATTTCAAAGAGATCCTCCTTTTGTCTGTCCCAAACTAAGGAACAAATGGTGTGGTCACCAAGGTGAGAGGATGGTGGAGCAGAGGGTCTCAGGACTGTGGCGGGCTGATGGACAGGCAGCTCAATCACAGAATTTCAACTTTGCTGCCTTCTTCCTTATGCACTTACCAAAATGACTGTTAAATGTTGAGAGTCAATCACTTGTCCTTAGGTTGTTATTTGTTTAAAGATAAGTAGGACTAGGGAGAGATTAGTAGGAAAGGAGCATTTAGTATTCCCAGCTATCTCAATGAAAGATAATAATAACATTCATTGATAGCCAAACCAGGGTGCAGCAGCAGCGCTGAAAGTCTACAAGTGAGAGCTCTTCGGGCGCCATGTCTTTCCTAAGTGCCTCTCTGACAGGTGCGCATTTGTTATGGGAACAAGCAGGGACTGCACCTCTCCTATCACCAGTAACCGGTGTCCCATAGCTCATCTTCATCCTGTTAACCAGCTGTGGGCACATTTCAGGGGTAGGATGTGGAGCTCCTGGAGGCTGGAGGACAAAGACTGTGGAAGGGATAGGTGTCCCAGATGAAGCTATGACCCAGAGAAGCAATGGGGTTACCCAACTGGATTTAGGGATAGAGGGAGGCCTCTGGCAAGAGCACCTGGTAGGGTTAGTGTTGAACTTTACCCTCTGATCATAGCAGCTCTCCTTTGGGGAGCTGCCCTAGTCTCTCTGTTTGGGTTAGAACTGGCCCATTCTCCCCTTCTCAGCCCCACAGGTGAAACATGATGCAGGCACGTGTGAGATGATATCTCATTATACTTTTTATTTGCATTTATCCCCAATAATTAGTGATATTGAACCTCTTTTTATATGCATATTGCAATTTATATGTATTCTTTGGAAAAATATCTATTCAGGCGCTTTTTCATTTTTATTTTTATTTTTTTTAATATTTTATTTATTTAGGAAGGGAAAGAGATAGAGAGCCAGAAACATTGATGAGAGAGAAACATCGACCAACCGCCTCCTGCACATCCCCCACTGGGGATGTGCCCGCAGCCAACGTGCATGCCCTTGACCGGAATCGAATCCGGGACCTTTCAGTCCACAGACTGATGCTCTACCACTGAGCCAAACCAGTTTCAGCCCTTTTCCATTTTTAAAAATTAAATTTAGTGGGGGTGATATTGGTTAATAGAATTATATAGGTTTAAGGTGTACAGTTCTATAATATACAACCTATATATTACACCAAGTGCTCACTACCCCAAGTCTAATCTCCTTCTGTCACCATATTTGTGACTCCTCCCTTCCCCTCTTTATCCTCTGTTTGCCCCATCCCCCTACTCCTTTGGCAACCAGCATTCTCTTTCTGTGTCTGTGAACTTCCTTGTTTTGATTGTTCATTTTTTTGGTTAGTTTTATATCCCACACATGAGTGAAATCATATGGTTTTTGTCCTTTTATGTCTGACATTTCACTCTCAAGATCCATCCATATTGTTGCAAATCCTTTGCCATTTTAAAATCAGTCTGTTCTTTGCTATTGAGTTGTATGGATTCCTTATGTATTTTAGATATTAACCCCTATCATATATATATATATATAGTTTGCAAATATTTTCTCCTATGCTGTTAGGATGGCTATTATCAAGATTATTATACAGTAATTATTAAGATTGACAACTGCTGGTAAGGATGTGGAGAAATGGGAACCCTCGTGCACTGTTGATGGGAATGTAAATTGGCACAGACACTAAGGAGGGTCCTAAAAAAATTTAATAATAGAAGTATCGAGTGATCCAGCAATCCCATTTGTGGGTACATATCCCAAGAAAATAAAATTAGTATCTCAAAGAGCTATCTGCACTCCATGTTCATTGCAGCATCATTCACAATAGCCAAATTCACAATAGCTAAGATACGCAAACAATCTAAATGTCCCTCAACAGATGAATTAATTTTTTAAAAAGTGGTATATTATATACATACACAATGGAATATTTTTCAACCTTAATAAAGAGTCTTGTCATTTGCAATGACATGGATGAATCTGGAGGACACTATGCTAAATGAAATAAGCCAGACACAAAATGACAAACATTGCATGATTCCACTTCCGTATGGAATCTAAAAAAGTCACACTCATAGAAACAGAGACTAGAACGGTGGTTACTAGAGGCTGGGGAATGGAGGAATTGGGGAGATAGTGATCAAAGGGTACAAACTCTCTGTTATAAGATGAATAAATTCTGGAGACTACTGTACAACACTGCGATTATGGTTAATAATGGTGCATTACATACTTGAAATTAAAGACAACAAAACAAAACATAACTCAGCTCGGGCATATTTCATTCCCCTGCTTGCCATGAGTGGTTGAAAGAAGAGAGTTTTAGGTTGTTGAATTAAGGGTTCTGGGGAGGCAGATGTGAGAAATAAGGAAGACCATGGTTAGCTAGTGAATTAGAGGCATTCTTCCTCTTTAGTCTCATGGGAGAGTTGCTTTATCAACTGCTGTCAGTCAGCCTCCCAGATTACCAGCTAAACTATTGAACTGACAACTTATTTGATCTTCTTTTTGTCTGCATTCCCAGGGTACATGTGTATGGCGTAGTGCTAGAATGGCTAAAGCTCACTAGATATTAGTTGGATGAGTGAATAGAAGCTGGGCGTTGCCCCCTAAAAAGCAGGTAGGTCTGATCATAGGGATGGTGGTACTTATATCTGTCGCTTTAGTGGGTAAAATAGTTCAGGTATGGCTAACTGGGTGGAAGGAGTTAACACCTGGGAAAGTTTTTAAATTATACTAGTTATTGAAAAGTAAGCTACCAAAATGACACCATTTAATAGTAATTGCACAAAAAACAGTAAGAAGTAGATTGGACATAAAAGAAAAAATGGTTTGAAATGTCAAGAAATATTACACCTAGGTACAAAGCTTTCTTCTTCTTTTTTTATTGTCTAAAGTTTTACATATGTCGCCTTTTTCTCCAATTGACCCACTACTCCACCCCCAACCAACCATTCCCACCCCGGGCAAGCCCCCACTGCCCCAGTGTCTGTGTCCATTGGTTATGCTAATATACATGGCTTTCTTCTTAACACCAACTACTGAGTACCCCAACCTGAGGCTGAGATGATCACAGACTGAAGTTTCAAATTGACCTTAACCTAGGTTCTGGACTGGTGTTTCTCAAAAGTGTGGTCTATGGGCCCTCTGCATGGGACAAACTGAACCAGGCTCTATAAGGCGGGGCCAGAATGTGCATTTAAAACAAACTTCTAGGTGAGCTTACTCACCAAAGTGTTTGAGAACACATGTCCCAGATTTGAGGACGTTTTGGGGATGTGTTTTTTATAGATCGTGCACATCTGAACTCAGTGTGACTCTGCATTATCAAGCCAAAAAGATAGAGGACAAAGACTGAGGCCCAATGAACATTAGAATAAGGGAAGCAGAGAACTCATAAAGGAAGGTTCTGTGGGAAGGCATCTAAGGTGAGACAAAATTTGCCTCAAAGGAATCACGTGAGTATTAAAGAAGGGTGGGCCCAGCATGTGGTCCAGTGGTTGAGCACTGACCCATGAAACAAGAAGTCACAGGTTTGATTCCTGGTCGGGGCACATGCCTGGGTTGCTGGCTCAATTCCTAGTAGGGGGCTGTGCAGGAGGTGGCCAATCAATTTCCTCTCTCATCAATGTTTCTATCTTTTTATCCCTCTCCCTTCCTCTTTCTTTAAAAATCAATAAAAAGCATATTTTAAAAAACAAGAAGTGTGGGTTTAGAGAGAAATGTGCAGAATTGAGGTCACATGGAGGGAAAGAGAAGTCCCCAAGGAATGAAACATGGTATGTGCTGGGTAAGAGAAATATAGCACCCACTGTCCACTCCGCAGACCAGGGAGATAGCCTGAGTGGGGATGGTGATAAAAATGAACACAGTGTGCATCTTGGGAAAGGAACCTGTGGTAGCAGCATTAAAAATATGAAGAATTGGGGGAAATAAAAGTGAAATTATGGATGGGAACAGTGGAGAGACTAAACATTATGCTGGCAATGCAAAGCCATTTACTTTTTTAATACAGAACATAAAATTTACTTCCTAAGTTATTTCAAAGTATACAGTTCAGTGGCACTTCAGTACATTCACGTTATTGTGCAACCATCACCACCATCCATCTGCAGACTCTTTCTTCTTCTAACACTGAGGCTCTGTTTCCATTAAGCATCACTTCCCCTCTCCTTCTCCCCCCAGGCCCTGGTATCCACCATTCTACTTTCTGTGCCTGTTAAGCTCTAGATGCCCCGTATAAGTGGAATCATGCACTATTTGCCCTTCTGTGGCTGGCTTATCTCACTTCCCAAGCAATGTTCAAGGTTCCCCAAGGTCACAGCATCTGTCAGAACTTCCTTCCCTTTTCAGGCTGAATAATATTCCATTGAATGCATATACCACACTTTCATTCATCGATGGATGTTTGGTTGGCCATTTAATGGTTTGAACAAGAGATTGTTATGTCTGATCAATGCCAGAGGAAGTCCATATGGGGATAGGAGGGTGGGTGGATGGGTAAGGACAGGAGTTTAGAATGGGGAGGCGTATTCTCTTTGTAGCCAGGTGAGGAGTCTGGTTCTGGCTAACTAGGAAGGATCAATAGATTTAATGGTGGTGAGTGCATGATTGCTGTGTGGCACAGAGGGGACAAACTCTGTGATGGATTAGCTGTGTCTTCCCTGCTCAAGGAGGGGGGGGGGCCGTGTAGGAGTGCCACTTGTTTACATTCCTGGCCTAACCTGCTTGGCAAGCTTGTTTGGCTGTCTTCACAGCCCTGCTGGGTCAAGAGCCAGCTTCTCCAGCTCTTTCCTACAGTCTTTCAACCATCTATTGAGCAACTCTTTCCCCCCCCCCCCCCATTATGTAATATACGTGTCTGTGCTATGCACATACAACATTTTATGCCATCTTGGAAATAGGATTGTCATCCCTATTTTGCACGTAAGGAATCAGCAGCAAAACCCAGATGGGCTAAGTGATTTGCCCAAAATAACCAAGACAGTAAGTGAAAAAAGATGTAACCCCGGCCCTGGGAGGCCCCAAATCCAATTTTTCTCCCCCAAACCATTGCCGTCTCTTCTGACAAGAGACCAAGAGTGGGGGCCCTGACCCCCGTTATTGAGGCAGCATGTTTGGAATAAGCTGCATGCTACCCGGAGGAGGGATGGAACCAAGAGCAGCCGGTGGCACCTGTCATCTGTGCGCCAGGAGTGTTAGAAGCCATCCGGCCTGCTAGCTGTAAATACAGACTCCGGCTCCTCTCTCAAGGAAATTGGTGGTGTTGCGTTAGAAACCTTCTCTCTGCAAAATGCTAACAATGCGGCAGCGCTTACATTTTACCGGTGCAAGGTTATGACTAGATACATAAAACGGGAGAAAAAATACCTGTAGCTGACAAGACTGAGGTGCACAGTTATTATTTTCCCTTTTCTTCCAGCCTCTCTCCCAAGAGTGGAGGAGTGTCCTCAAGGAGAAAGTTAACAAAACTGCTGACTGCAGGCTGTGAGTGGCACTCATGGGGCATTGGGAAGCTGGTGGTCTCTGCTTTCCTGAAGAATCAAAGGCTGTCCGTGAGAAAGCTGCAGCCTGGTTAAAATTAGAGGCGTCCTAGCGAAGGCCCCAGGATTTGGGGTGTGGAAGGGCAGGCTCTGCTTCCCTTGTGTCTGGAGCTGACTGGGCTATGGGGCATTGTGTGGGCAGAGCCAAGGACAGACGTGAGCTCAGGGCCTGGATGGGAGGGGAGAGAAGAAAAGGAAGGGAGAAAAGTCACTCTCTTTTCCTCTTGCTCTCCTCAGCATATTATGGAAAAATGAGAGGAGGGTCAAAGATGGAGGGAGACTGACAGAGTTAGAGAGAATTGAAGGGAGGAATCACAAAAAGGGAAAGGCGAAAAAGAGCCCGATCAGAGCCCCAAGACAAGTCGAAGAGGCACAGAGGTACCAAAAGAGGGAACCACACACTTGCATACACAGGTGCAGCTACACACACAGATGTACACACAGATGTACAGGGAGAAATGTGTGTGGCATGTATGCCCACATACACTTGAGAGAGAGAGAAAGAGAGAGAGAGAGATATGAATGCAAAGAGCAATGTATGATATATTAATAGAAAGAACAGAGAGGAGAAGCCTTTCTTGGAAACTTTAATTCTGACATTTAACCTGAGAAACAAAGAAAATGGAACTCCATTTTTGAGTCTCTTAAAACGTACTGAGGGCCCAGAACTTGAGCTGAATGAGAGGACATTGGAGCACTCACTGAGGGCTGGCCCACAGCTGAAGATGCTCTTCCAAGTGAGATGACATCGGCCCTGGCATCCTGCCCACGTTCCAAAAGCGTGAGCCCATTGTCCTGGTCAGCTGATGCTTCTTAACCATGGCCCTGGAGCCCCAAATGCCCTGAAAGGCAGATACTCTGTGACATAACATGAGTCTGCACAACCCACTCACCACCCTCTGGCAGTCTGGGTTGTCCAGCAGCACCTGCTAGTCAGGGACCCATCGATACCCAGCAGTCACACCCTGGCATGACAGCACCTCATGGTGGCGGCCCCTGATGTGACCCTCATGTTCCTTTGAACCAAAATCCTGGTGGACAAACCTTGGCCTGTGTGAACACCGTGACCATATGGGGGCCTGAGAGTTCACCGATAATGTGAGTGTATATCGTTACTTTGGCAGGAGATGGTAAGGTGTTTGTAGGGGCACAAAAAGTCTGTGTGTTCTTTTCCTGCTAAGGGCATAACGTCTTGGGAGCTCTTTCATATTTGTTCATTGAAATGGACATCATTGCTGTGAAGTGTTGGGCACCACTGTTGCCCTAGCCTTGCGTTAGACAGGATCCTGAGGATGAACAAATATGTAGCTTTCCCATTTCCATTGGCTAATGTAACAGCCCTACAGCAAATGTCCACATACCTGCATCTGTGTCCAGATGTGAGAATTTTTCCACATCGTGGCAAGTAAACTTAATGTGCTCAAGGGCAAGGAAAACACTGCCATGTGAATTTCTGAGTCTTTTGCTCGGGTCTTCTTTCCGTGTCTGGAAGCAGCAGGGCAAGGACATTAAATGTATTAAAGATTTTGCTAAAATGGGGAGCAGGCATCTGCCACAGAATTTCATGGCCTAGTCCCTGGAAGCTGTGAACATATCCTATATAATATGCAAAGGCTAATATGCAAATTGACCAAATGGTGTAATGACAGATTGCTATGATGTGCACTGACCACCAGGGGGCAGGCACTTAATGTAGGAGCTGCCCCCTGGTGGTCAGTGCACTCCCACAGGGGGAGCGTTGCTCAGCCAGATGCCCTGCTCATGGCTGGTGAGTGCAGCAATGGTGGATGGTGGTGGGAGCCTCTACTGCCTCCATGGCAGTCAGACACCCCCTGAGGGTGTCCTGGACTATAAGAGGGCGCAGGCCAGGATGAGGGGGGACAACCTCCTCTCCCAATGCATGAATTTCATGCACTGGGCCTGTAGTTAGATTATACGGCAAAGAGGAATTAAGGTTTCTAATTCTCTGACCTTGAGGTGGGGAAATCATCTTGGATTTTTCAGGTGTGTCTACTGTGATCACAGGGGCCATTTTAAGTGGAACAGGAAGACAGAAGACAGAGTCAGAGAGATAATGGTATGAGAAAAACTTGTCTCAATATTGCCAACTTTGAAGATAGAGGAAGGGGCAACAAGCCAAGGAATGCTGGTGACTTCTAGAAGCCAGAAAAGCCAAAGAAAGGGATCCTTCCTTCCCTAGGGCCGCCAGAAAGGACATCCAGATGTTAACCCAGTGAGGCCAATTTTAGACTCCAGAGATGTAAAATAATAAATCTGTGTTGCCTTAAGCCTCTAACTTGGTGGTAATGTGGAACAGTAGCAACAGGAAATGAATACAACCATATCCCAAACACCTCTCTCACAGCCCAGAGCAAAGAAAAGTCTACCTTTGGGATGAGATTTATGCAACTGTTGGGTGGGAGGCTGTAGGAGGGTGAGGTTTAGGGGAGGTAGAGACCATGAGGATATTTGCTGCCCAGAGATTACCATTTTGACACCAGCCTGCAGTCATGCTAGGCTCTCATGGTAATTACTATGAAAGCCACTTCCTCCCACCCCAGTGATGCTACTTGCAGACACACACGATAGGCAGATGTTTTCACAGCCTGATTGGGAGACAAGGTTTGATGAGGAGAGGAGTTCCCCTCAGACCAAGCCCATTGCTCTGTGGACCAGGGAGTCTCGGGCTGCTCAGTGAAGGTAATATCCTTCGTACAAGGTCACCTTGATCAAATCCTCATTTTCAAGAAAAATCCTGAAATGTCAGATCAGGCCCTCAGTGGGGGAATGAGCAATTATGGTATTTGTTTTTGTTTGTTTGTTTGTTTGTTTGTTTGTTTTACAGAAGTACTATAGTATCTCATCTTGCCCTTCTCTCTCCCGTCTTTCTGCCTTCCCCTCTGTTCCACACATCCAGACTCTCTCTCTCACTCTCAGAATTAAAAAAGACTAGCTGATGCCTGGGCAGCCCTGAAACACTCTGGCAGCATCAAACACTCCGGTCGGTCTGGGCTGCTTCTGACAGGGGAGATTAGCCCGCAAGTTTGGAACGATTGTATAACAGGCAGTTTTGGTTCTCACTGTCTGTGGGCTGGCTGCCACCGTTGAGACTAGCAACAGGCAGCCTGTATCATCTTTGGATTCAGTAGAAAAAGAAAACACAAAGATATTTCCATTTGTAGAAATAAAAAGAGATCAGTGAAGGGACATGAACTGATGAAGCATCTGAGCAGATCCAACAGGAAGATTCTATCTTGAGGTAAGAGTGTTAGTTTCAGAGTAGTTTTGAATCCTAGCTCCACCACGGCAAAACTCTTAAACTGTAAGATTTGCTTGCCCCATCTGTGAAATTTAATAATTAGTCCCTACCCCATTGTTTGTAGCTAAGAATTGATAAAAGGGAACCATACATGTTCCAAAAATTTCATTTTTGAAACTCTAGGTTTGTGATCTTGGTTGAGTCACTTTATTATCTCTGTGCCTCAGTTTCCTTAAATGCAAAATGGGAGTACCATTGATACCTACTCAAAAAATTGTGTGGATTTAACACAAATGGAGCACTGAGATTAGTGCCGAGCATAGAGTATGTATCCAATATTTGCTAGATATGGCAAATGAGATTGTTGTCATATTTCTTGTTTGTGAATGACAGAGAACCATCTTGATTGAATTCTTCTTGGGCAACAGGTGGTGGTGGGTTATGGGCCTGAGTAATCAAATTATGGGCAAGATTAGAATACAGCCAGAGTGAGAGGATCTCTTTCTCTCTCCAGATCTCAGGTTTCTTCTTTATGCCTGCCAAGGTTTATTATTATTATTATTATTATTATTATTATTATTATTATTATTATTTTTGTCGTATTTCTGTGGATGGCTTTCACTTGCCTTCATGGCCACCAGTAAGTAAGAGTTATATTTTTCTGGCTCTCTACCAGAAAAGCTAGAAGTATAGCTCCAACTCCAGTTAGAAATATTCTGGGGAAGAAATGTGATTGGGGAGGAAACCAAGATGGCAGCATAGGTAAACACCTAAGCTGCTGCCTTGCACAACAATTTCAAAAGTATAACTAAAAGACAAAATGGACATCATCTAGAACCACAGGAAGGCTGGCTGAGTGGAAATTCTACAACTAGAAGGAAATAGAAAAGCACACTGAGACTCACAGGAGCTGTGGAAGGCAGAGGTACAGAGGCATGTGGGCAGAAAAAGCTAGCAACTGAGTACACAGCTGGCTTTCTCAAGCCAGAGGAAGGTAAAAGCTCCTGACTGCTCTGAACTCTAGTTCCTGGAGAGACTCTGGGGACCCAGAATCATATGGGGAGAAACCAAACTGTCTGGCAGTGGTCAAAACTGGAAGGCAGCTTTCTCTCAGAGGTGCTTGCAGCAATTACCATGGGACACTGAGACCCAATGGGCTTTTAGGGCAGGGCTAACAGGAAGCCATTGCTGCCTGCTCTGCCCTGAGACTCCGCCCCACCCCAGCTGTGTGCAGAGGCTTTTTCATAAGAATGGCCTGGTCCTTTGAAAACTAAACTTACTTAACAAACTGAAGCTGAGTCAGTGAGACCCAGAACATTCAAAAGAAGGCCCAAGGTCCTACAGCAGCTTGCATTGTTTCACAGCTGGACCACATCTGGACACCTCCAAAACCCAAACAAAAAAGAGGAATCTGCAGATCTTTCTGTAGCTTCTGCTGGGTGGCGTCAGGCAGAGGCTAAATTAGCATCTCCTTGGATATCCAAGAGCCAGTATACTCAGGGGCCAGAGTGGGACCATCCAGATTACAACTCCTCAGCCATAAGGGACACACTTAGGGGCAGACTCAGTGAGCACCAAAGCCCCACTGAAGCAAGTCTTCCCCTTAAGCAAGACATAAGGGTGTCTCCAGCAAATAAGTTCTCCCATCATAGACACAGCTGATCCTCACAGCCAATTGGCCTGGAGGTCAATTCCACCGAGTGATACCAACAACAGTCAAGGCTTCACTACTACAAGACTGTGCACACAGCCCACAAAGGAGTGCACCAAGAGTGTCTACCTCAGGTAACTAGGGAGGCTGAGCCACTGGCCCTATAGGACACCTAGCACACAAAGCCACTCTATCAACTCAGGAAAGCAGCCAAAATGCAGAGACAATGAAACAGGTCACAAATGAAAGAAATGGAGGAAAGCAAACTACTAGATATAGAGTTCAAAACCACGGTTATAATGTTTTTCAAGAATTTTCTAGAAAAGGCTAATAAATTTAGCAAGACCCTCGAGGATTTGAAAAAGGACCAACTAGAAATTAAGCATACCACTGACTGAAATAAAAAACAATATTCAGAGATCCAGCAGCAGAGTAGAGGATCTCAAGAATCAAGTCAAAGATTTGAAATACAAAGCAGCAAAAAACACCCAACTGGAAATGCAAAAGGAAAAAAGAATCCAAAAATATGAGGATAGTGTAAGGAGCCTCTGGGACAACTTCAAGTGTACCAATATCAGAATTATGGAGGTGCCAGAAGAAGAGAGAGAGCAAGATACTGAAAACCTATTAGAAGAAATAATGACTGAAAACTTCTCCCACCTGGTGAAAGAAATAGACTTACAAGTTCAAGAAGTGCAGAGAACCCCAAACAAAAGGAATCCAAAGAGGACCACACCAAGACACATCATAATTAAAATGCCAAGAGCAAAAGACAAAGAGAGAATATTAAAAGCAACAAGAGAAAAAACAAGGGAGTACCCATATGACTGTCAACTGATTTCTCAACAGAAACTATGCAGGCCAGATGGGAGTGGCAAGAAATATTCAAAGTGATGAATAGCAAGAACCTACAACCAAGATTACTCTACCCAGCATAGATATCATTCAGAATTGAAGGGAAGATAAAGAGCTTGACAGATAAGAAGAAGCTAAAAGAGTTCATCATCGCCAAACCAGTATTATATGAAATGCTGAAAGGTATTCTCTAAGAAGTGGAAGAAGAAGAAAAAGGTAAAGATAAAAATTATGAACAACAAATACATATCTATTAACAAATGAATCTAAAAATCAAGTGAATAAAAAAATCTGAGGATCAGAATAAACTGGTGAATATAATAGAATCAGGAGCATAGAAAGGGAGTGGACTGACAATTCTTGGGGGAAAAGGGGTGTGGGGAGTGTGGGAAGAGACTGGACAAAAATTGTACACCTATGGATGAGGACAGTGGGGAGTGATAAGCAGAGGGTGGGGTGGGAACTGAGTGGAGGGGAGCTATGGTGGGGGGAGAGGAACAATTGTAGTAATCTGAACAATAAAGATTTATTAAGAAAAAGAAGATAAAAGAAAAAAAAATATGATTAGTTTGGCCTTCATCATGTTCCCAACCTCTTAGATCAATCACTGTCACCAAGGTATTAAGGTCCTGTGATTGACTCAGGTTTAATCACATGACTATTTGACATCCTGTAATTGACTCATCTTGACTCAGATGACTGTTCTGGTGACTTGTATGTGTGGTTGGAATAAAAGGAGTACTATTTTCCCAAAGAAGGGAGGTGCTTTGCAAACAGGAGCAGATTTTTGAGAGAGAGAGATTTAGAGAGAGAGTGAGAGAGAGAGAGAGAGAGAGAGAGAGAGAGAGAGAGAGAGAGAGAGAGATTTTGAGAGAGAGAGAGAGAGATTGATTTCCAGGCCCAGAAATAGGTGCTCAGGGAATCATCCTCCATTCACTAACCCTCACCTCAAGTATACTTAGCTATAAGATGGATCTCATAATGTTAACAGTAAGGATAGAGTAACACATATTAGAACCTAACAGTGCAAGTGCATAGTAGGTGCTTTATGACTTCCATTGACCTTCCCCTTTCCATAGCCAGAGATGCAGGGAGGCTGCCACACAAGTAAGTAATAGGAAAATTCCTGAGCAAACCTACTGGAGACCTGCTGCTCCAAGACCCCGGGAACTCTAAAGCAAATGTAACTGGAGAAACACAGCTCTTACCACTTAGTAATTAGGCCCTGATTGTTGTTTATCTGTGCGCTGTACTGTAACTCCCTCTGCCTGAGGCTGATGCTAGAGCTGGGAAAATACAATTTCCTCCGAACTAATTTAGTTTTAAGAGGAAAATGAAAGTTTAAAGTAGTTTAATGTTTCGGCTAAACCATAATGGCTGGGGAAGATTGGACAATGTGAACCAATAAAGCCCCCTAATTCTGATAATAACTCAAGGCTTAACTCTTCCCCACATCAAAACCCATCCCTGTGCTGACATTCCACACAGGCCAACACAGATCCAGCAGATGGTCAAATGATTGTTCTTCTTTATTTATTTTAATTTAATTTTTAAAGAAACTATATCACCTTTGACTTCAGCAGAACTCTAAGGACACAGTCATTAAGATCATTTGTGTAACCCTGAGATATCCCCAAAATGTATGTATTTCCAATCTATTCACATGTTTCCCTTACAACTGGGATTTCCAGGGTAAGAGTTCTATCCTTGAGTTTTACATGCAGAATAGTTATTGAAAAGGCCCTAAGTAAAATATTTAAAAAGTAGTTGTTGAAAAGGCTGTTGTGAGAACTAAATAAGATAGTAAAGTACTTGGCCAATGAGACAGACAGGTACACACACACACACACACACACACACAGAGAGAGAGAGAGAGAGAGAGAGAGAGAGAGAGAGAGAGAGAGAGAGAGAGAGAGAAACACAAACAAATAGAAAACCACATTTACTCATTTGCCACATTCCTTGAATTGAATACTTATTCTGTGGCTAGCATTATTATGGGAATCTAAGTATTCATAAAGCCATAAAACATTTGAGGATTGGTCTTAGCACCCAGATAACCTTTGTAGTTTTGCCTCCTTCTACTTGACTAGATTATTCTGTTTTAGTCAATTAACTTTTTATTTTTAACCAAAATTCAGAAAATATTTTTCTCTTTTATGTATGTTATCCTTTCTAGCCTAGATGTATTTTGCCCCCCTTTCATCTGTGAAGTTCCTATTCATTTGCTAAGATCAGGCTCAAATGTCATTTGTTCTACAAAATCTTCTCTGGTTGCCCAGACGTAGTTCCCTGCTCCCTGCTCTGTCTGTTCTGTCACAGCACTGTGTCCATATCTCTGTGATAAATTATAATTTAGATTTATCATAGGTATCCTTACAGATTTTACCACAGCATGAGCTGGGTATGTTCTAATCTTTCTGTTGTCTCAGTATTTGGTACATGTCTGCTCAATGAATGTTTTGAGTATGCATGGGAAACACATAACTCTTCAGTCCCTGCTCATGACAGACATCACTAATCAAGAGTCTCTGGTTTAGGATTGTCTCAATCTAGGGCTCTAGCAGACACTCTCAATCAATTACAGCTAACCAAAATGTGAATGGAAACTTACTGGCCATGCCTGAATAAGAGAATCTTTCTAATTAGTGTTTCTGAAAGACTGTTCTTCAGACCACTTGCATTAGGGACTAGAATCTGAAAATGGTGCCCAACGACCTGTTTTTGAAAAGAAGAGGTGAAGTTGATTTGGGGGCATGCTAAATACTGAGACAGTGTCATGACCTTGAGTTACTTAAATGAAGTAAAGCTGCATAATTCAGTGTTTCAGGCACTCCTTTGAAAAATGTTACAAAAAAGGGAGAAAGAAAAGGATGGCTCAGGCAGCATCCCTTTTCCTCCTGATTCCTGTGCCTGGCAGGTAATACTGCAGACTGCTGACTTTAACTGATCTCACACCCCAAAAACTGTTCTGAGAATTCCTTCATTCCTCCCTCTTTATTTTTAGTCATATCAAATTGCAGCAATCTTTCTACAGTGACAATTTAGAGTCTCAGAGTTTCTCACTTCCCTCTTTGTTTACCCATAGTCACCGAGGATGTTTATTATAACTGAGCCAAGAGAAGAGTTGGCTTTGGATGGCAGCCAAACAGAAGAAATTCTGTGGTGAATATATACCTGTTTGCAAAGTTGGAAGCTGCTTCCCTAAAAGGGTAAATGCATAAAGAATTCCACCCACTTCCCCCTTTTTCCTTCAGTGTAGTCTGGGCTGCTTTGTACAGAGTCAGAACCTTAGTCCCCAATTCCTCCACCGGACGTGTCCTCTCCTCACCCATCCCAGGCACACAATAGCCTTGGTTCCTACCCTCCCTCTGCTTCTCCTTCCACTCTCATCCCAGCCTCTAATGATCTTTGTCCAATTATCCTGAGCAGGAGATGGTAAGGGTATTCCAGATGGGATTTGGGAAAAGGTTGAGAATGAATGATGGGTGGGTAAGAGTCTTAGGTAGGCAGTGGCATGAGTGATTCAAGAAAAGAAGGGGAAAATGAATTTCCCTCCCATTGCTCAGTTTGTCTTTTCTCACAACTGGCCAGCAGGTCTAGCTGACAAGCAAGAAGAGAACTAATGATGTTTGTTAAACAGTGATTATATTATTTGAAGCCTGTACATACCTCACTTCACTAATTCATTTACCCCCTCTAACCATTTTCCCTTGACATCAGTTACTATCTCTATTTTATCTTTATATTGAATAGTTGAGGAAATTGGGGATCAGGGGATTTCATTCCTTGTTCTCTGTTTTCACTTCTTCAAAAAAGTATTGTTTGAGTGTTGCTAGGGACCTAGTCTCCATGCTGGTCGCTAGGAACAGAACAATGAACTGTCTCCATGCTGGTCGCTGGGAACAGAAAAAGACACTTTGTGTGGCTTGATGTCACAATCCAGTGGTGGGAAAGATATTAATGAAATAATCACATGGATGCATGTAAAATGGCAGCTGTGAGGAGCCCCACAAGGAAAGGACACACTGGCCACGGGAAGGGAAATCTGTCATGTCTGAGGAACTTGGAAATTCTATGTCTGGGTCAGATAGGAGTTAAGCAGAGACAGGCAGGTGAGGAACTTGACAGTGACGGGGGATTCTGTAGGTCCTATGGCAGGAGAAAACTTGGTAGGTAAAGAAACACCCAAAAGAACTTAAGGGATGCCAATCAGCTAAGGAATGGTGAGTGAGGAGGGGCCTACATAGAGGTAACATCAAAGATATTTGTATCTTTGTAGGGCTCAAGCCATGCAAAGCCTTGTAGGTCCTTGTTCCAGTCAACTTGACAATGTAAAAATGTTCTCTAGGCCAAAACTGGTTTGGCTCAGTGGATAGAGCACTGGCCTGCGGACTCAAGGGTCCCAGGTTTGATTCCAGTTAAGGGCATGTACCTTGGTTTCAGGCACATCCCCAGTGGGGGAGGGTGCAGGAGGCAGCTGATAGATGTTTCTCTCTCATCGATGTTTCTAACTCTCTATCCCTCTCCCTTCCTCTCTGTAAAAAATCAATAAAATATATTTAAAAAAATGTTCTCTAAGCAAAAATATCATGGCCTAAAGCTTGAGTGTGGGGAAGAAAGCTGTCTCATTGGTTATTCCAAGCAGAGCCCAAAGCTCCCAAATCTATCCCTTAAAGGATGGGCCCAGTCATGGGACAATGCTGCAAATTCATAGAACTGGTGGCTGGTGCTGTTAGCCAGCCTCCCTCATGGTGACACAACACAGATATACTTTCTGGGCTGCCCTTGAAGTCTAGCTCCTCTCCAATCCCTCCATTACAACTTTGCTTGGAGGCAGGGGATGGTAGCAGGAAACATCAGATTTTGGAAATCTTCCTAAGCCATGATAAGATTTTGGTCATTATTCTAAGAGTATTGGGACATAGTGAAGTGTTAACATGAAAAAACAATGTGTTTTGGAAAAATTATTCTGGCTGCTGAAGAAAGGATTGGAGAGAGAACAGAAGTGCAAACTGGGTGACCAGTGAGGAGATTGATACAATTACCCAGGTGAGAGGTGGTGGAGACGTGATGGTGCAGAGGTGAAGAATAGTGTGTGGATTTTGAACATTTTAAGAGCTAAAGTTGTAAAGAATCCATGATGAATTGGATTTGGGGGTTGGTGGTAGCAAGGGAAGAGAGAGAAGTACCAAGGAAAACTTCCCTCAAAATCTCAATTCTATGTGCTCTTGGCCAATGGAGACCTCAGGAGAAAATCAAGGATGGAGCTTTGTAGAAAAGGAAAAGAAGCCTTTTGAGAAAGGAGAGAGTAAAAAAGGGATCACTGGAGACATTGGGAGGTAAAAAAAATGCAGGGTCATGGAAATTAGAGGAGAGAGTGTTATGGAGAAGGAAGTGATTGATATTATAAAAGGCCACATGGGGTCAAATACTAGAAGTGTTCATCATCTCTGGCAATCAGATCCATGATCACCTCAGACTGGGCTTATTTCTCCTCCTGTATAAACTGAGAAAAGGTCCAAATTACCTAATAGACTTTTCCTTTTTATTATAGATGTTTTGAACTATTCAAGGCTTGCATAATGGTGTTTTCCCTCTTAGAATGATTAGTTTTAAGAGGGCCCGATGAATAAAAACATCTCCACTAGTCACAGACACTCTAAATCTTGTCTCTTTTATAAAAATCAGTGCTTTTCAACTCTAACTACTCATGTAACTTACTGGAGGATCTCTAAGAAAGTATCAAAGCCAGGGCCCCATTCCCCTTCTAATTGAGTCAGACTTTCTGGTCATAGAGCACTGACAGTGATATTTATTTTGGAAATATGTATTATGTTTTTTGTTTTTTTTGTTTTTTTTTTTGCTGTGTAACAAGTGACCACAAAGTTAACATTCATGTATTATCTCATACTTTCTGTAGGTCAGAAGTCCAGGCATGGCTGAGCTGGATTTTCTTTTCAAAGTCTCAAAAGGTGTCTGCTGAGCTGTGTTTCTTTCTGAATCTTGGATTCCTCTTTCTGAGCTCATTCAGGTTTCTTGACAGAACTCAGTTCCTTTTGGCTGTTGGACTGAGGCCTTCAGCTCCTAGGGGCTGTCCCACCCTGTAGGCAGCTTCCAATGTGGTTGTTTACTTCTTTGAGGCCCACAGGAGAGTGTCTGCCACTGTTTCTTGTCTTCTACTCTAAACTGTCATTTATTTATTTGTTTGCTTGTTTATTTATTATTTTTAAAATATATTTTTTATTGATTTCAGAGAGGAAGGGGAGAGAGAGACATTGAGACATCAATGATGAGAGAAAATTATTGTCTTCCTCCTGGCTCACTGGGGATTGAGCCCAAAGCCCAGGCATATGTCCTGACCGAGAATCAAACAGTGATCTCCTGGTTCATAGGCCAACACTCAGTCACTGAGCCATGCCGGCCAGGCTATGATTATTATTTTTTTAATCCTCACTTGAAGATGTGTTTTTATTCATTTTAGAGAGAGACAAAGGGAGAGAGAGAAATATTTATGTGAGAAAGAAAATCCATTGTTTGCCTCCTGTATGCTCTCTACCAGGGATCAAACCCACAACCTAGGTATGTGCCCTGAACTGGAATCAAACCTGCAAACTTTTGGTTTATGGTATGCCACTTCAACCAACTGAGCCAACAGCCCAGGGCTAAAACATCTTTTAAAGGATTGGGCCAACCCTACTGAGGATCATCTGTCTTTTTATTAACTCCAAGTTACTGATTAGGGACCTTAATTATATTTGCAAAATTCCTGCTCCTTTGCTATAGAATGTAACCTAATTCATGGGAATGACATTTGCAATGGACTGAATGTTTGTGTCCCTGGCTCCCAATTCATATGTAGAAGCCCTAATCTCAATGTGACGGCATGTGGAGGTGGAACCTTTGGGAAGTAATTAGGTTGGAGAGTGGAGCCCTGATGACTGGGATTAATGTTTTCATGAGAAAGGGCCTGAGAGCTAGCTGGCTGACTCCTTGTCATGAGGGGACACAAGGAGAGGTCAGCTGCCTGCAAACCAGGAAATGGGCACTCACCAGACACAAGACCTGCCAGTACCTTGAACCTGGACTTCCCAGCCTCTAGAATAAATGTTTGTTGTTTCAGCCACACTGTCTATGGTCATTTGTTATAACAGCTTGAACTAACATAACACTCTATCATATTTATAGGCACCACTTACATTTAAGATGAGGGGATTAGCCGAGGCTTGAATGGAGTGTTGGCCTGCAGACTGAAGGGTCCTGGGTTTGATTCCAGTCAAGGCATGTACTTTGGTTGCGGGCACATCCCCAGTGGGGGAGGGTGCAGGAGGCGGCTGATCGATGTTCCTCTCTCATTGATGTTTCTGACTCCCTATCTCTCTTCCTCTCTGTAAAAAATCAATAAAATATATATTTAAAAAAAAAGATGAGGAGATTAAATGAGGGTCTACATTAGAGGGCTGGAATCTTGGGGCTATCTTAGACTTATGCTTACTACAAATTAGATAAATTAGTACAGTGGTTCTTCACTATGGGCGATTTTTCTTCCAGGGGACTTTTGACAATGGTTGTCACAAATGGGGGTGAGCGGGTGGGGAGGGGGCGGTGCTACTGGCATCTAGTGGGTAGAGACCAGGGACACTGCTGAACATCTCACAATGCACAGGGTATCTCCCCAAGACAAAGAGCCATCAGGCTCCAGTTGTCAATATTGCTGAGAAACATCGAACTAGAAGGAGGAGAAATGTTGTGAGGAGGGCTCAGAATTGGAGGATGGTGAGCTGTGTGCATTCCATTTCTTACCTGGCTCCATAAATTACTTTTCACTAATGGCAGAAACTGATCAGAAGCTTAGGGAACATTTCTTTAGAGTATTTTCAGATTCTGTGCAGAGCTGGGTTTGGGTTTGGCCCTAGAATTGGAGAAATGGGATTCTCTGCCTTTTAATGAAATGGAACTGCACTCTGCCTTCTCCCCTGAACACAGCATGATAGTAAGCTGTGGGGTCTGCTGGAGAGGGATTCTTGGTGTGGACTTTGGGTAGTGTAGTTGTGGACCAGTATGGTCTGTGGAAGGAGAGGGGAAAGGACTGGGCATGTTTGGTTTGGTCACTGCAGCTGATAGGTTTGATTGTGGATTTAGGTGGCATTACAAGAAACCCGTAACTGGAGATCACTTAAAGTGGGGTTAGTTTCCAACAGGCAGGGGCCACAGGTACTATAATTTGGTTATTTAAAGGAAATGTGTTAGTCTTTAGGGGGCTGCAAATCAAAACCACAATGAAATACCACTTCACAAACACCAGGATAACTATAATAATAAAAAAAAAAGACAGACAATAACAAGTGCTTACAAGATGTCGAAAAATTGGAATGCTCATACGTTGCTGGTGGGAATGTGAAGTGGTGCAGCTGCTTTGGAAAACTGTCTGGCAGTTCTTCAAGAGGTTAAACACAGAGCTCCCACGTACCCCAACAACTTGACCGCTATGCACAGGGTGGTCCCCGAATGTATACACACTTTAACAGCTGATAGCTTAATTTTGAAAATGAAGTGCACTTGTATTTTAATAAATGCTGCCTTAATAATTATTCAAAGTGTGTGTATACATTTTTCTTGGAACACCCTATATATAGTTAAGAGAATTAGAAATATATATTCAGATAAAAACTTGTACACAAATATTCAGAACAGTCTTATTTATAATAGCCAGAAGGTAGAAACAATCCAAATGTCCATTCAGTAATGAATGGATAAACAAAATGTAGTCTGTACATATAATGGGATAGTATTAAGCCATGAAAAAGGAATGAAGTCCACATGCCACAACATAGGGGAAGCTTGAATACGTTATACTAAGTGAAAGAAGCCAGACACAAAAGGCCACATGTTTTATGATTCCATGTATAGTAGTCAAGTCTATAGAAATATAAAGCATATTAGTGATTACCAAAGGTTGGAAGAAGGGAAGACTTTCTCAGTCTTTGCTGTAGATTTATCATCAGATTCAACTTCAGTAATCAGTGCAAGTCTGGTCCTCTCTCCATATAGGTCTGGCTCAGCTCCAAGGTTAGCTCAGAATGGCTATTCCCTGAAACCATCTTTGTGGATGGGAGTTTGGGATGTGTCGAATAGCTAAGTTACATCGCTCACCCATCCCTGGTGCTGAGAGAATTCAGAGGATATAGCTTAGAAATAGAAAAGGGGATGATTTTCAAAAGGAAATTGGGGTGGTCTTGCCAAAGGAATGGAGATGGATAATTGAATGATAAAAATGAACAAGTGCCCACTGTGGTTCATTTAGGTATACCCAATACTTAGAACCTGATGGGAGTTAGGTGTACATCTACTGAATTAAATTGAACCCTTAGAATACCAGCTTCTAAATCACAGTTTGTAGGAAAGAATGAAATGCTTTGCAAGTTGGGATGAATGGGGAAGACATAAGATATTAAACCCTCAGAGTATTAGAGATTTATATTTTAAAAAGCCCATGTTCTGATAGTTACTTTTGATATTTCTTCTAAACCAGTTAAGTTTCAGATTCTATGAAGTTCAAATCAGTGGCACCAATCTTTTCATTTTGTAACGTAGCTACTCTTTCATTTATTTATTTGTATTTATTGTTAATATTTTTAATACTCATCTGAGGATATGTTTAGAGAGAGGAAGAGAGAGAGAGAAACATCAATGTGAGAGAGAAACATTGATTTGTTGCTACCTGTACGTGCCCTGAATGGGGATTGAACCTCAAACAAAAGGATGTGGCCTTACTGGGAATGGAACTTGCAACCTTTTTGGTGAATGGGATGATGCTCCAACCAACTGAGATAGCCAGCCAGGGCATAGCTACTTTTTAAAAATTCAATGAAAGCTACAGACTGGTTTTCTTTAAAAGAAAATTTTACATTATACAATAATTTACCTGAAATTTTGGGAGCTTCTGAACCCCTAAGAGTCTCAAGTTTTGCGGCTTTGCTGTGAATAATTATTGGTACTGAATTTTGTATATTTTATGATTCTCCATTGTTTTCAAAATCTTTCGTCTTGGAACTACCCTGACTCAGGACTAGAGGGCATTGTCTACCCAGAAACCACATCAAAACAGTGTGAAAGCTCCTTAGATTTTCATGCAAAGAGGCTTATTCACCGCTCCTTAACAAGTAAGTCCTTCCTTGCTCCCAGGAGGGGATGAAGGCAGCCCCCCTGTGAAGAAAGGATGGGGAGGAGGAAGAGGAGCAGCCTCAATGTTTCCCTCATTTGTATGTTGATGAAATGTGGACAGTCTCCCCAAAGATCAAGTGCCTGGTTTTGATTTCCCAGACAAAATGGATGCTAGGGTGTTGGGTTGTGCCTCAGAGTCTCAGAGTCTCCGCCTCACCTCTGTCTCCCTGGGGGATCTAAGGAAGGCCCCTTCCCTTCCCTGTACCTCCACACTCTTATTTGCAAAGCAAGGGGATTGGATTAGTTGCTCCCAGACAATTACAGTATGTGATGTGTTTCGGGTTCAAATATTTCAGGAGTGGTGGAGAGACATGAGGGGAAAGCAGGAAGCTAAGGAAGAGTGTGGGTAGACTCAGAAATAAGCCAATGAGGCAATCCAATGAGCATTTGGGTAAAACAATCCAGAGACTGAATTGGGAGAGTTGAAGTCCCTTCCACAGTGTGAAATGTTTGCATATGGATGCAGTCTGCTTATCTGAAAGGCTAGTACTGCAACAGGTAGCCTCTGAGATGCCCCATGTCTCTCCCTCGGTGTTTAATCCTCTCCCCTTAAGCGGGCTCTCACCAGTTGAATAAAGAAAAAGTACTGAATGTCACTTTGAAGATTAGGTTATAACAAGAAGGGAAATTCCATCTTGGGTCCTCTCTTTCCCTCTAGTTTTCTGCTCTGATGAAGCCAGCTGCTTGCTGAGAACTGACCCATGGAGAGAGAGACCCTGGTGGCAGGGAACTAAGGAAGGCCTCTGGCCAACAGTCAGTGAGAAATTGAGGCCCTCAGGCCAACAGCTCACATGGAACTCAGTCATGTGAGCTGTTGAACTCAGTCAAACCACAGGAGTGAGTTTGAGAGTGGCTCCTCCCTCAGTTGAGCCTTCAAATCAGACTGCAGCCCAGCTTTCTGTTTGATTACAGACTCCAAGTGATCTAAAAGCAGAGGTCAAACACTGGGATACACTCCCTTACAAGAGTCAGAGGCACAGTATAGATTGGAAGACTGGAACAATTTCCCAGGAAACCCCAGAAAAACAGCCAATTAATCCTCTTGGGACATCCTGGGATTCAAGGTCTCACCCAGTGCTATGGATCCATATTCCCTCCACACAATTAGTCAGTGCCAAATGTACACATCCAGCCATGACTGGATCCTGACCTGCAGTAACTGATGTAATAAATGTTTATTGTCTTAAGCTGCTAAGTTTTGGGGTAATTTACTATGTAGCAATAGATAACTAACGCAAATATTAAAGAAATGATCTTCCAAATTGTTCTTCTTCCCAGCAGTGTGACTTTGGTAAACCTTTCCACTTCTCTAATCTTTGGTTTTGTCACCTGTAAATGGTCCCCACATGGTAAGATTGTTGTGATGCCTAAATGAGATCATGCACAAAAAGTGCTTATGCAGTGCTTGGTACATGAGCAATAAATGATAGCTACCATCATCATTGTCATCATCCAAGAAATCCAATAGTAGAGGGGTGGAAGGTAGTTAACTATTTAATTTTTTTCCTGTCCAAAGATCTTCCTACCCTTCACTACAATTATTACAAGCGACTGGCCAATCAGAGAGCCACATCTACTGGCAACAATGATTGGTCCAAGGAGGAGGTGTTGACTTAAAAGGACCAATCAGAGTTCTTTCCTGAGATTTACATAGAATTGCTAGGAGAGAGAGACTGGGAGACTTCTGGAAGGAGACAGAATTTTTAGTGTCTCATGCTTTATAGAGAAAAATCTTCTCAACTACTCTTCAAAACAGAGGCTGCCAGTAATTTCCAGCAAAACTCTTTGATATCTATTTTATTTCCATTAGCATTAAATTCCAGTGATTATAGAAGCCTAAAAAAAGCATCCCAAAGAAACAAACACAACAACAGAAAGGGAACTCTACTAATGCCCTCGTCCAAAGTCTATCTGCAAATAATCTCTCATGGTTTAATTGGCCCTTTTAGGTAAAACCTCTCACTGTTGCAACGGAAATTAGTTCTTTTTACTTCAGAGGGTGCTCAGAGCTGATTACCTCTGAGGAGTGAGACCTGAGGGCAGATCAAACAGGGAGTCCTTTTATCTATCCTGATCCTGGAAAGCAGGAGGTGCAGAGGAAATCCCAGGGCTGGGTGGGTAGGAAAGTGCTCATGTCTCTCAGATTCCCTGGGAAGCTCCTAGAAACCTTACTGATCCTCCCCACTCACAGGCACCGGTGTTTTTCTCCTGGGTGGCCAACATGGGCAATGGCAGATTGCCAGGAAACACAGTAATTTATAGAATAATCCAACTGTAAATTCCTTCCTTGGAAATTAGAAATGGCTTATTTGTGTGCAGTTTTTCTTTTCCTTTAATAAAGCAAGAGTTTAATTTGGGTCTTGCTGAACTTGAGACACCTAAAAGACATCCAAGGGGAAATTGGCTGAGTGAGTGTGTAGGTCAAGGCAGAGTCTGGCTAAGTGTGTACATTTGAGGGTGACTAGTGTATGAAGGGGCAGATGGAGCCACAGCACTGGGTGCGAGCACAGAGGAAGGGAAAATGCTGCTGCTCCTGACCTTGGACTAGGCACCTCTCCTTTGGGAGGTGAGCTGAGAATCCCAGGATGCCCCAGAGGGTTGATCAGCTGCTTCTCTTAGATTACATGGAAAAATTTTCCAGTTTCCCAACCTCTTGTAAGAGAGTGTGTCTCAAATCAGGAGCTATGAAGGGAAGAGATGAAGAAGGGCTCATTACTGCCTGTGATATTAATTTTATGTGTTAACTTGCCTGGGCTAAAGGATGCCCACATATCTCTGGTATTCTGTGTATGTCCATAAGGGAGTTTCAGGAAGAGATTAGCATTTGATTCAGTTGACTGAGTAAAAAAGATCTTTTTCACCAGTGTGGACGGGTGTCAACTAATTTATTGAGGGCAAAATGGTGGAGGAAGGGTGAAGTCTCTCTTCTTGAGTTGGGATGTCCATCTTTTCTTGTTTTCGGACATTGGAGCTCCTAGTCTTTGGGCCTGTAGACTTTGATACTTAAACTAGTGGCAACTCCTTCCCCCAGATTCTTAGGCCTGTGGCCTTGAACTGGGTATTATACCCACTGGCTCCCCTGGTTCTCAGGTCTTGGGACCTGGGCTGAATCAGATCACTGACTTTCTACATCCTTGGCTTGCAGGTGACATACTGTGGTATATCTCAGGCTCCATAACTGGGTGAGCCAATTCCCACAATAAATTTCCTTTTACATCTCTGTTTATATATCCTTTTGGTTCTTTTTCTCTGGTGCTAAGACTGGTTTGAAAGAGACAGAATTTTAAGGATGAGTTTTGTGAATTGGTTCAGGGGTTTCTGGAATTGACCCTCCAATATGATTAGATTTAAAGAGACCAAGGACTCTTTCCAGTAGTAAAGAGAGCACTGAGAGTCCAGGAAGTTAATGTTTATAGAGGAGATACATCAAATATCTGCACTGGATACTCCTAATCAGTCACTGGTAGGAAGGAAGCAACGAGGTCAGTCTGTATATGATACTCTGAATGTTTTTAGAATATAATGACTTTGGTTTGTTCTTCTAATGTTGATGGACAAATTTCAGAGAAAAGGATGAGC
Organism: Pipistrellus kuhlii; assembly: GCF_014108245.1. NCBI lineage: Eukaryota > Metazoa > Chordata > Mammalia > Chiroptera > Vespertilionidae > Pipistrellus > Pipistrellus kuhlii. The sequence continues at coordinate 85,661,402 of NW_023425540.1, forward strand.
TCAGGGATTCCAATGCCATACAAATGACCCAAGAGCTTCTAGGTGCCCTGAGAGAGAACCCTCTCTCCTGTAGCTTTGGGGTTGAAATTGCTGAAAATCAAATGCAGGACCTCATCCCAGGATCAGCTAAATTACAACACAAGCTGGACTCCCAGCCTTGTAGGATGTCCACTGTTAAAGGACGGCCTTAATTGAGAAATATTTGGATTCTCTATGTAGGAATGGGGCCATGTGGGAAGACCCTGATGAAGCTGGGGGCATTGAACCCCTAAATTCTGATGAGTCTTTTTTTGCCAGTGAAAGAGTTCTCCCCATCCACAGTGATGTAAGCCTTTCCACCTCCACCTGAGGGGATTAACCCTGTATTGTCTGAGGAAATAGTAATGGCCTCCCTGAGGCAGTGGTCATGTTAGATAATGCTGATTCTCCTCAGGACCCATCTCTATCACCCCTCTTGGCATATAGACTTATAATAACAGTCATGGCCCAATAGACACCTAAAGTTGAGGTACAAATGTGACTCATGAGGAGGCTTGTTACCCTTCAAAAGAATTACTTGAGTTTTCTCATTTCTACAAACAGAAATCCGAGGAACATGTGTAGGAATGGATATTAAGGGTGTGTGATAATGCTGGAAGTAAGATAACTTTGGATTAGGCCTAATTGATTGACATGCCCGAGAAGCAGAGATTCTGCATTTAATATTGTGGCTCAGAGAGTTAAAAAGAGCTCTAACAATTTGGTTGGTTGGCTGAAACATGGATCAAAAGATGTTCCACTGTGAATTGACTGGAAATGCCCCATCTCTTTGGATTCAGAGATTTAGGGAAATTGGAATGTTACAGTGCATTTGTCACATTTAAGACCTACTCAACTGCACTGGAAGGGCCTGAAAGATACACCTTTTATTATTGTTTTGAGAAATAAATTTGAGAGGGGAGCACCAGCATCCTTGAAGAACTCTGACATCACTCTTCTCTTTAGGACAGAGGGAACCACAGCCACTGAATTGGGAATCCTAAATGCAGTTGGGGTTGGTCATTGGGTCCCAAGGTGGCAGAGGCTAAAGGGAATCACTCAACCTCCAAGGCAAGAGGAGTGTAGTCACCGTAATGGACAGAGTAGCCAAAAGCAGAGTCTAATTGGAAGAGTCCTAGTCGCAAAGAGTGGCATTGGCTAGTTGATCAAGGTATCCTCTAAGTGAGAGAGATGGAAGTCTACTAAATTCTTACTTGAGCTGTATGAACAGAAAAGTTTTTGGTCAAGTGAACAAAAGTCTAACTCAAATCATAACAACAGAGAGTCCTGGTCTCTCAATCAATTCCAAGACCTGAGCCAGTTTACAGATCCAAAGGCAGGGAATGAAGGGTTATTTGGAGGATATTTTCATTTTGCAGACTGAGAAGCTAAGACTTGGGGAGGCTAAGCAAATTGCATTAAGTTTCAAGGAGAATACAAGGTAGAGATGGGATTCAAAGCATAGATCTAATTCCCAAACCTGTGGTCTTCCCCTAAACAAGGTAGCAGACTGAGTAAATGTTACGGTTCTGGAAATAGATGCCTGTATTCTAATCTATCAAAAATGACGATGATGAGAACTGTAGCATTCTTGTTACCCCTGACCCTGGCCTCCAATTTTCTATCAGCCCTCTCTGCTTTATTTTTTTCCTAAACACTTATCCTCCCTACAGGTTGCATATGGTATTACTTATTTTGTTTATTGTCATCATCCCCTTTTCTATGAATGTAGGGATTGTTTTTTCTGTTTCACCCATTTCATCCACACTCCTGTAATATACTTGGCCCACAGAAGGAATATCAATAATAACTCAGTCCATGAATAGTCTCAGCACCACCACTCCACCACTTAGGGCTGCTTACTTACTTTGATGAGTAACCTATTCTTTCTGTATTTCAGTTTCCTCAGTAACAACATGGAGAAATGGTAATACCCACCTCCCACAGTGGAGGTGAGGATTAAAGGAGTTAATGCATATAAAGGGCTTCAAACAGGGTCAGGGACACAGTGGGCACCCAGGAATTGTTTATTATTACACAATCCATTGCATGCCAGCACTTTAATGACACTATCCCTTAATGACAGTCCACTGTGTCAATATTTGTTTTACACTTATTATCTAACTGACTCCTTTAAACTACTATCTGCTCACTTTGCAGGTGAGGCAACGGAGGTATTAAAACGTGACGCCTTTGCCATCATGTTCTTAGTCAGCATCCAGGGAAGGCATTTCAGTGGTACCCAAAAAAATAAACCTCTCCGGTTTTCTTTCTATGGAAGCTGGCTGCACTGCCATGCTGGCATTTCAAGTTTCTGTTCGTTAAACTCAAAGCGTTACAGAATCAACGGTGGTTTGCAGAATGCCTGTTCGACATTCTCTGTTAATTAATGCCAGTCTTAATGTGAAGCCACATTAACAAGACCATTGTGTTTCGAGGTCTGGGTGATGCAATGCCCAGGACAGTCTATTTAAAGCCAAAGTGTTTAAGATAGTTTCCCTACTGAAAAAATTGGTGTATACTAACTGCTGTTGCAAAATCAGATTTATCACTCAGGGTATTAAGAAAAACGAAGGGCCACTTAAAGGACAGGATTTAGTTTATTATTTATCTTCTAGCATGGAAATTATAGATTGTTATACATTTTTCATTCTTTGGGTGCATACTACCTAATTCCAGAAGAAACCACACAAACCCATAAAAGCAGAAGTCTGCATTACAAATAGCAAGTGCCTCCTCTCTGGGCACAAGAGCCATCTCCTCTGCCTTCTGACGGACGATAATCTGTCAAAATGAAAAATTAATGTCTGCTCCCTTAATTCATCATTGCCTGCCTCTGTTCTATTAACACCCCTCCTTCTTCCTCCCCTCTTTCCGCCCTCTGTCTCCCACCCCCTCTCCTCCTCCACCCAACCCCACAATGTGACTCCATCCACCAGCAGTGAATTGGACACAGAGAACTGAACTGGTGGTGGGAACAGAAAAAGAAAGAATCAAATCCACTGACCTCTGGATCTGTGATGCGTCTGCATCTGTTAAAGGGATGGTTCTACCTTACCCATTAAACATGGCAAGACCCCATGGCATAATGCTGGTACAGACATCTTGGACACCCAGTTCCCCTATAAGATCTATTTCTGGCATTAGGTGGGCAGTTAAGTGACATGGTATTTCAACAGCATCGTATTCACTGTTCAAGTAATGAATCTTGGAATTTGATGGGGAAACTTATAAGACGTTTGATCCAACCCTTCCATTTCACAGATCGGAAGACAGAGCTTCAGCATTTTGCTAAAGGTCACACAACTGGTGAGATTGACAGTGCCACAAATTATGGATGTTAAACTCAGCTGGGCTATCAAGGCAATTTATCGACTCCTTTATTTGCTTTAAATAATCTCTCTTCTAATTTCTTTAAAGACTCTTCCAAATCCCATTTAACTTCCCTGATTCTGTAGAAATCACCTCATCGTAAAAACCATTTGTACAATTGACCAAACATTTCTAGCTCTTCACTTCATGGGTAAATGCTAGGGTTGCATGTCTCCATTCACTTTGCAGTTAGGCTTGCTCATGTCTTCCACTCACCTTAGAGTTAGGCCAATGAAATGTGAGCAGAGACTTTAAGAACAGAGGTGGATTTCACTATATTTCCTTCTCAGTGCAATGGCAATTGTTTGGGTAGGTGGAGTTGAGGTCCATTATCTGGTCTTCAAGTGACTACATGAAAGACCCTTGCTACCCAATCACCATATTTAGTGTGAGTCAGAGAGAAGTTAAGCCACTGAGATACTTGGGCCAACCTCCCACCCCCCTGCAGCTAAATTCAGCCTATTCTGATTCTTAAAATTCATTAAAAAATTGAGATCACCATGCTCCTCCTTCCCAGCTTTCTTCAGATGCATTCATCATCATCTCACCTCCTCCAGGCTGGATATATAGAGTATGTTTTCTGTAAGATTCAACATCTTTTAGATTTTGCCTCTTCCTTCTTTTTGTTTCTGCCTTGTTAATGTATCCTTTTATTGACTTCTCCCCATTCTTTCTCATTTCCATTTTCATAAAATATCTTTTATTTTGCTGATTTTTTTTGTGTGTGTTGTGCAGAGTGGGAGTTGGAAATGAATGTTGTGAAATAAGATCTCTTGCTGGTTTGATCTCTCATACAATATATTTGAAAGTGTTGTCTAATCTTATTTTCTTTCATTTCTCACCTCTGTTGCTTTTAGTCCTTGTAATTAGGCTTCCTTCCCAGCATTCCACTAAAGCTCTTAGGATGCTCAATGGCATCTTCTTGGCGAGGTCGAGTTTATTTCCCATGCTAGACCTTGTCAATGTATTCAATACTGTTGATTTTGTCTCTTCCTTGAAATACCATGACCCTTAGCTTCTATGACATCTGGTTCTTGGATCTTTGCAAGCTGGTTGGTCAATTTCTTTCTGTCTATTTGGGTATTATTTTCCTTCAGTCTCTACGTGTCTTAGAGTTTCTTAGAGTCTTACTGTTTCTTAGAGTTGTAAGAAACAGTAATAAGACTCTGCATGAGAACTTTTTTTACTTCACATTTTATCCCTCTCCTGATTTCAACTTTTTAACTCTTAGGTTATATATATTTTCCTAAAGCCTTCCACATAACATAACCAACTACCCATTGGTCATCTCCAGCTGATTCCTGGAGATCTGTCAACCTCAGTAAGACCAACACAGCATCTATCATCTCCTCCCAAAACTTGATTTTTTTTCTTTCTTCTAGTTGGTGCCATCATTATCTTTCTAATCATCTGATCCATTTAATCCTTCTTTTCAGAATTTCAACACATACATCAGGTTATTTCTGTTATATTCTCTTGTCTCCCAGAGCATGAAGGAGAGAGAAGGGTGAAGGATGAACTTCAGTTTCAATGCATAAAGCTGCTTTTACTTATTTTCTTAAAGAAAAGAAATTATTAATCAAGAAAGGGAAGAGACTTCCCCAAGAAAGAAAGGGTTATATGTGTTTAGCTGTTTGTCTCTGAGGTTGATGTCGGAAAATTCCTTCAGCCTCCAGGCCTCTTCCCATTGATAATTGAGCAAATGGGATCCAGGGATCTCTATGCAATCTTCCTGCTCTGGTACCTTATATAAGAGAAGATATTTTGGTAGGGCTCAAACAGGCTCTGAATCCTTCAATCCTCTTAAATTAAGATGCAAATATGGCTTCTGGGCTTAAGGTGGAAGTAATAAGGTGGTAGTTTTATGGAACTGGAGTGGGTAATGGAATTCAGTAGGCCTGAGGCCCATGGAGCATAACTTAGCTGCCCTCCCTAAAAGATAAGAGAGGGGGCAGAGAGATTGTGCTGGGATTAACCAGGTTTAACAGTTCAATGGCTATGGGATAACCATGGGAAGTCACAGCCAGGACTGAACTTGTTCACTGAAATCTCTGATGTCCTTTAACGTGCAGCCTGCTCTTCCTTACCTTCATAAGCTGATCACACTGGCTGGTTGTAAATATGGGAAATTTTCAGGATCACTTTAGAAGTTGATTTTTATGTTCTCTGATTATAAGCCTTCAATCATGTTCCACTTACCAGTTTCAGGTCAGCCTGGCATTTGAGGCTCTTCATGACCTTGGTCCCTGGTCTTGCCTTCTACCACTCTCCCAGTGTATTGATTTCCATATGGAAGACAGAAAGGTGACAGAATGAAGTGACAGAGAAATGATAAGAGAGATGGTGAGATTTGATGTGAGCATAGTCACTGTAACTCTTACCTTTAAATCTTGGCCCTCATTTTCTATTGTATAATATCTCCATGTCTTTTCCTGACTTCCATCTTAGTTTAGAGAATCTCCAACAGTCACCTGAGAGACCCTGTACCAAGACAAGCACATGGGCTTTGAAGATACATGTGGTCTGGATTTATATCCTGGTTCCACTATCTACTAGCTGTGTGACTTTGGGAAAGTTACTTTACCTCTGATGTGATGTTCTCATCACAGCTCTTGAGCTCAACATAAATTCCAGTCTCCATCATCAGTGGTCCTTCAGAACAAGTTTTCACCTCTTAATTTACAGCTAACCAACCTCGCAGGCCTCCTGGATACCCGTCCCCCTCCCCAATTGTGTCTGTCATCTGTAACCTTCCTTTATGAATGTTGTTCTAATAGCATTGGCCTTCATACTTTGAAAGGCAGCATAGAAATATGGAAGCAGAGAAAGAGCATGGATTGTGGAATGTGAATTGTTTCCCTTACCAGCTGTGTGACAGACCATGCAATGTAGCTGAACCTGTACCCAAATTTGTTCTCCTATTTTAAATTAAAAAATTTAATTAAACATTAAATTAAAAAACCCAACAATACCCTTTTCTCAGGGTTTTTCTAAGTATTAAGTGGGAAACATGCATATGTTTTGGGCTTAATCCATTTGTGGGTACCAGGTAAGGTCACATTAAAATTAAAATCTGGGGTTAGGGTTACTATCAATAATTACTTTAAATGCAAATAGATTAAATGCTTCAATCAAAAGACATATGCTGGCTAAATAGATAACAAAACAAGATACTTCCTTGCATATGCTGTCTACAAGGACTCACTTCAGATCAAGACAAACAGAGACTTAAAGTAAATAAATGGGAAAAGATATTTCATGAAAATGAAAAGAAAAGAAAAAAGCTGGAGTAGCATTACTTATACCAGACAAAATAGATTTTAAAATAAAGGCTATATCAGGAGACAGGGTAGGACCCTGCAATTCCACTTCTGGGTATTTACCCAAAGAAACCCAAAACACTAATTCAAAAAGTCATATACATTCATATATCCTTTGCAGCATATGTACAATAATCATGATATGAAAGCAATCTGTCCATCAACAGATGAATGGACAGAGAAAACATGGTGCATATAGATAATGGAGTATGACTCAGCCATAAAAAAGAATGAAATCTTGTCATCTGCAGCTACATGAATGGATTTAGAGGGTACTGGTGCTGCGTGAAATAAATCAGGCAGAGAAAGAAAAATGTCACATGATTTCATTTATATGTAGAATCTAAAATATGAAATAAACAAGCAGAACAGAAACAGACTCATAGACACAGAGAACAGACTGGTGGTTGCCAGATTAAAGAAGGTTGCAGGGATGGGTGCAAAATGTAAAGGGATTAAGAAGAACAAACTGGTAGTTACAGAATAGTCATGTAAAGTATAGCATAAAGAATCTATCTAATAAAAGCCTAGATAGTCCTCACACCCTTGCATGATGCCCTCACGTCATCACAAGATGGACACCCTAACATTATATCAAAGATGGCCATCACAAGATGGCCACCACAAGATGGTCAACAGGGGAGGGCAGTTGGGGGTAATCAGTTCAGCAGGGGAGGGCAGTTGGGTTCTATCAGGCCAGCAGGGGAAGGCAATTGGGGGTGTTCGGGCCAGCAGGGGAGCAGTTAAGCATCAATCAGGCTGGTAGGGGAGCAGTTAGGGCAGTGGTTCTCAACCCTTCTAATATTCTGACCCTTTAATACAGTTCCTCATATTGTGGTGACCCCCAACCATAAAATTATTTTCATTGCTATTTCATAACTGTAATTTTGCTACTGTTATGGTCGTGACCCACAGTTTGAGAATTGCTGCTATAGAGCCTAAGACTATCGGAAAACACAGATATTTACATTATAATTCATTAACAGTAGCAATATTACAGTTATGAAGTAGCAACAAAAATAATTTTATAGTTGGGGATCACCACAACATGAGGAAGGAACTGTATTAAAAGGTCTTGGCATTAGAAATGTTGAGAATCACTGAGTTAGGGGGTGATCAGGCTGGCAAGGGAGCAGTTAGAGGGTGCAGGTCAAGCTGAGGGACACCCCACCCATGCATGAATTTTGTGCATTGGGCCTCTAGTATAGTCAATAATATTGTAATAATTATGTGTGGGGTCAAATAGGTACTAGATTGAACACCTGAAACTAATATAATATTATACATTAACTATAATTGAAAAATAAAATATTATTAAAAAACAAAATTAAAATAAAATCTGAGTTCTTGACTATGGAAAGAACTATCCTTCCCAAATAATTCCATGAATGTTTATGGCATCCATTTATGTCTTAAACTTGTTTTTTTCTCTATGTCATCCCAGGTAGAGTGTGATAGAATGCTACTTTAAATGGCCCATGTCCTCAATTGTAGCTTTTCAGCATCTAGGTTTCAGAAGAGTTGAAACTCTGTCACTCCTCAAAGTTGCTGAAACTGGAAATACCACTTCTGACTTCTGATACCAAAGATCCATGTCTGGAAAGTAAGAGAAAGGATGCTCAGTTAGGTGGTCCCACAGTTTGGTTGCTTGAACCCTAAGTGTCTCAGGGTTTAATAATAAAACTTTTTCATTCTCTCCTCCAGGAATTCAAAACTAGGAATAAATTTCTTTGGGCCCAAGAGTTCACCGAGATGTCACATTGAGGCCTGGGATCTGTTCCAGTCTCATCATTGATGCTCTGGTGCAGTGATCCTACAGCCCAGAAACATCCAATGTTGGTGGATTGGAAATGCCAATGTGCCTCATGCTCAGAGACTGAGTTGGTATCTCATGAAACATGACCAACATTTCTTTTGTGTTAGGCTTGGTGGGGCTGTCACTTAACTATGTTACTTGAGACTCAAAAGTGCTACATACAGCATTCAGTGATGCCAACCTTCAAAGTCACTTTCTTGAAGTGCACAGAAAGGCTCATCTTCTTTCTCCCTTAACCAGAATTGTCCTTCCTTTTGATGCTCATGACTTTCTGCTGAATCTGATTTGCAGTGTTAGCTTCTGTCTTCTCTTTTATTGATTCTCCCAGAAGTCCCTGTTCCTTCTTCTAATACGACCCTGGTGGGGCATTCTCATTCATCACATATGTCTGAAATGTGCTCAAATACCTATTGGCCAGGGTCCTCTTGCCAAGTTGCTCCTCAACCTTTTTGAGTTGCAAATGGGGAGGTCTATCTTCTACCTCCATCCACCACAAACAATCTGAAGCCCAGCCTATGCCCAGCTGAGAACCTGGTTATAGAACCCAGGCACTCAGAGATCAATCCTCTTTCCTATCATGACCTTGCTTTTACCAGAACATCAGCACTTGAGAATGTTGCATTCTTTCTCATCTCCATCCTGCACACCCTCTCACTGGAATAAAACAACATAAAATAATAAATTGGCTTGATTTCTCAATAAATTACCATTGCATAAGTGTCTGGTACTTTGCTGGAAAATTCGGGGCATTAATAATATTGTTGAGTGGCTACTATGAAGATTTATGTGTGGATCCAGGGAGGTTTGCTTTCTTTCTATTTCCCCCCCCCCCCTTAAAGTAATAATAAAGATTACAAAGGAGAAATAAGCAGGGGGAGTTAATTTGAAGTGAATCTTTAATCGGGTTTCATCTGTTCGAAGCCTTTATTTGAGGGCGGCTGCAGAGGGGGAGCCTGGAGACACCATTTTGTAGATGGATCCGCAAAGTCAAAGCCATTCTGACAGAAATCAAAAGAGAAATAATTTCTCCCCGAAGGAATTCTGCTTTACTTAATGACGGCCAGAGTGTTCTTATTGAAATGGCATAATGGTGGTTTTTAATTACGACTCATACCACCCGGTTTAATGACAAGACTTGTACTTATTTATTTATTTTCCCTGAGCTTAGAAACTCATTTGTTGAGCGTGTATTGCCAAATGCAGAATTCACCCCAAGGTGAAGAAGCAAATTAACTACAAAGCTGCCCTGTGTCCACATTTCTCCTTTTATGGAAGAGGAGAGGGAGCCTGACCTGGCCAGCGGGATGCACAGGGTCAAGCTGGAGCTGGGAATTTATTTCCCAAGACCACTGGAGAGGCATTAATGAGAGGAATGAGCTAAGCTAGGAGACTAAGATCAAGAATCCCAAATGAACCCAAAACAGCCATAAGAACCATGGTGTAGGCCAGGCACCCAGCCATTCAAACAATTAAGAATGTTCTGGTGTTGTATAGTGGGGGGAGGGGCGGGGGGAAACAAAAAAACAACAAACAAAAACACTTATGGAAACTGGTGTCATTTAACCTCCAGAACTTCAGAAGGAGACTTAAGTTAATGGAGAAACTGTTATAGCAAACAACAATGACAAAAATCCCCAAACCAAAACAACAAAAAAATATGTAGGCTTGAGTGGCAATCCACTCCTTGACTCTTGCCAGTCTTTTTGAAGTCCTCTGAGTGTCCTTTGTAGAGGAGAAAACACGACGCAGAAACATGCAAGCTTCTCACATTAAATCAGAATGAGTGCAAACTACCCAAACCTAGCTCTGTTTTCTATTTGCTGCTAGAGAGAAGGCTGACATTATCTTAGAATCTCTTGGCTATGAAAGGATGGACATCTACATAATGACTTCCCTTTGTTGCTTGGCTGCCTAATTAACAGAGTTACAATATTCTTATTAACAAAGAGGCCTCTGGACTTGGGCCTGGTCACAGCCATGCTATAGTAAGACCATAGGTGGCAGGGTGAAGAATATCTATTTTCAGATTTGGTATAAAACACGTTGAATTCAGAATGATTCAGGCTTCCTTTCCAGAACAAGGTAGAGCTTCTTGGGAAAGTAGAAAAAAAAATTAGCTGCTTTTGTTGTTGTTGTTTGTTTGTTTCCTTTCTTTTCCGCATCATGCAAATCTGTATGGATGGATGTATACTAGGGGGTGGGAAAATTGTTGAGTTAGTGTGGGAAATTACTGTAGTTTTGGAATTGACAAAATCCTTGTGCAAACCTCTCTCTCTGAATCCAGCTTGGCTTAGAATGTTACCTGCCTCCCATGCATTGGTCAGCTGGTCAATAATGGCACCTACAGTTCATTGCCAAGTCACCTAATGTGCCTGGAACAACTTTTGAATTAAAGTTTGTGTTTACACACCTGCAGGAGAGACAGTGCAAGAGTCCTGGTTGTTTGCTTGACTATCAGTTCCATTCCTTTTCTGGTGTTTGGCTTGGGGCACCTCAGTTTAACTCTTTAAGTCTTAGTTTACTTTGTCTAAAAAATGGAGATCAGGATACTTCTATCTCCTATGTCACCAGGTTTCTGGGAGAATTATATGAGCTTGTGAAACCCAATTAAACATTTTACAGTTCTATAACTACATGAGAGATTATTGGGTATAGTTAAAACACTCTTGATGCTATCAAGTTAATAAAATTATCCTTTCCTAGTACCAGAGTCATACCATTGACATTTTTTATAATTATAAACTTACATCTGTATGATAATTTAATCCATATCTTTTTCTTTTACCAAACTGTTAGCTCCTTGATGACTGGGTCTCTGTATGTTTTGGGCCTTAATATGGTGCTGGACTCAACAGAATGGGTGGATATGATGGTGAAGTTATGTGTCAACTCCACTGGGCCACAAGGTGCCCAGAAACTTGGCCAAACATTCTGGGCATGTCTGTGAGGCTGTGTTTGGATTAAACTAACATTTGAATCAATAAACTGAATAAAGCAGATTGTCCTACCCAATGTGTGTGGGAATTACCCAATCTATTGAGAGCCTAAATAGAATAAAAGACTGAGTAAGAAAGAATCCTTTCTCTCTGCCTGTTTTGGAGCTGGGACATCAATCTTCTCTTGTCTTTGGATTTGAACTTGGACTGGAACTATCGATATACCATCAGCTTTCCTCACTTGTCAATTGCAGATTTTTGACTTTCCAGCTTCCATAATTGTGTGAGCTAGTTCCTTATAGTAAATACGGTGTTTTTCTGGAAAAATTAGATTAATACAGTGGGTATTAGTGGCTTCCACCAGGGTGGCATCCATGAAGATAGCAAGAATTAGTCATATTTTAGATGTATGTGAAGGTCAAACCATAGGATTTTCTGATAATTGGGTATTGGATATGAAAGACAGAAAGGCATCAATGGGGAATCCATTCTAAGCCCAGTTGGATTCAGAGAGGGAGATTTGCACAAAGATTTTGTCAATTCCAAAAATACAGTAATTTCCCACACTAACTCAACCACTTTCCCACCCTCCCTAGTATACAGAATTGAGTTCTGTTAACTGAAATGGGAGAGGCTATGGAAGAAGTTGATTCTAGAAGGAAGATTAAGAATTTAGTTTTAAATTACTGGTAAGAATGTAATCTATAATTAAAAAAGTGTAATATGCTAATTAAACCAGATGTCCTTCTGGACGAAGCCAGGGCTGCAAGGGAAGCCTGAGTCCCAGGTGTCAGAGGGAAGCTGGTGCCAGCAGCCGGGGGAAGGAAAGCCTACTCTTGCATGAATTTCGTGCATCGGGCCTCTAGTTAAAGAATAATAGGTTCTAAGACTATAAGGGTCCATAGAAACTGTCTAACCAAACAGTCTCAATAAGTAACTAGCTACTTTCTGCCTACATACCATCAGTGACAAGGAGCTCACTACCTCAGGAAGAAGTCTCTTTCATTGTCAGACAGCTCTGAGTGCTAATGACATTGAAATTAATCTCCTATGATTCCTACCCCATAAGAAGCAGTTTGAGCTCTTGTTTCCCAGTCATTCACATATCAGAAGTCCTTAACCAGACATGGGTTTTTTCCTTCTCCCATTGAAGCACTCTCAGTTCTTCCAGACTTTCCTCATGTGATCTGGGTATCAGTCATTCCCAGTTTAGTGTGAAAGTTGCTTCTTTCAGGAGAAGCATAGCACATTCATCTGATCCTTGGACAGATGATTATGCTTAGGAATATGACCAGAGATGGAAGGAGCAGTTTCAATCCACCCTGGGAGGTGAGATGATAAAAGAATATACATGAGAGCCCAGCTGTGGCAATTGGGGAGGCTAGAAATTAGGAGTCAAGTATAGTGACAATGCAAAACTATCATGGTGGGAGATTGGCCTGCTTGTTCAATGCAATATCTCTAGTGCCTTGCATGCAGTGTGTGGACGAAAGGGGCCACATGTTGACCTGTCAAGCTCAGGGGAGGCCTGCATGGCAGTCTTGCAGACTCAGAGACCTAAATTAACCACAAAGGATGGTCTGAAATTAAACTTTAACTAAATGCAGTTATGGTGGGCAGTTACATCCTAGTCCAGTATCTTCACTGACAAGGTCAACCTTTACCTTAGCTGAGCCTATCTGTCTTTTTGCATTTATGATAACATACCTTTGCAATGTCTGAGTAACTTGTAACTTCCATTTTTTTTTTTTTCTGGAGCCCCTGGGGCACAACCAAATGTTCCTTCAAACCACAAATTCCTTCATTATCATGTGAATTGTTCCTGCTCCCACCTTAGTATGTGTCCATCATTTTACTTTTTTATCCAATCTCAGGGGTTTTCCCTGCTTTGCTTTATCCTATCTCCTTAATCTATCACCAATGAATTTCATAGAACCCACCTATGTCCCTCCTTTGATGGCAATGTATAAATACAAATGTAACCTGCCATTCTCTGGAGCATTATCTCAATTCGTTGAGGTTCTGCTTCTTTGCATATGTCAACAGTTTGCCTCAAATAAACTCACAAAAATTCCTTACAGGTTTCAATTTTTTTTTTTTTTTTTTTTTTTTTTTTTAGGTTAACAAGTACTTGTTGAATTAGTGACTGGGTAAATGAGTGAGCACAGGGACAGAAAACAGATCATGGAGGAAGCTCAAAGGAGGAAGGCTTCCCTGTCTCCATACCAGGTCAATTTCTCTTTTTGTAAGTTCCCATTCCCTCCGTTAAAGATGAACTCAGTGAGACTGAGGCCATCTCTGGCTTTACTTGCCAATGAGTCTCCAGTACTGTGTACTGTGACTGGCACATAGGAGGCACTACAAAGTCCCTAGAAAGTGAACAAGTGTTCTGGATCTGAAGGGTTCATTTCTAGCAATCATTGAGCTTGGATCTTAAAGACACAGGAAACAATACTCCTTACGAACTAGCTAGGGCTTCTGCTCTTTAAATCAGAGGGGCTGGTTTTCATCAGCCCCGCTCTTACTTGTGTTTGGGGACATTGTCCATGGATCAGAATTGTCGAAGACTAAACATAAGTATTGGCTACATGTGAATTTGATGGCTTCTGCTCCTAGGTTGCTTCCCTTACCACATGACCTTGGGGATTTTTCTCATCTTTAGACTTCAGTTTCCTCATCTGTATTACAAACGTACTGGAAGAGATGTCCTAACAAGGGCCTTTCAAGGTTAGCAGGCAAGGATTCTAGTCACTCCACGCATTTTAATTTTTACTGCACTAAGCTGAGCTGCCGGTCAACTCACAAAGCAACCTGTAAGGAAGTCCTTCAAAGTTGCCTGAGCTCCACTTGGCTTTCCGGAAAGCAGTGATAAAGAGAAATCAACAAAGAGTTCTGAGCCTGGAGGGACAGCCGTGCTAGAACAAAGAGATCAATTGTCTGTCTGCAGCTGTAGACAGATAAAAAAAACAGGTGACAGCAGAGATGCAGGATTCTGTGTGAGATGACAAACCCTGTCTCTATTGAAATCAGCAGGAGGAGGCCGCTGTGGAGCAGATCTCGGGGCAGGGAGTTGGAAGAGGGTCTAATTGGAGTCTGGCGTAGAGATTGCTTGAGCCAAAGTGGTGAACAGGCACACACTCATTGAGCCCCTCCGCAGTGAGTGCTGGGCCTCTTGTTGATGTCAGGGCTTATTTCTTCTAAGAGCCTTGGTTGGAGGGACTCTTCCTTGTACATAAAGAAACTGAAATACACAAAGGTTAGAATACTTGCTACACAGTATTACCCGGAGTAGGCTAAGCTGGTATCACAAAGAAACTCTCCAATTAAGGGGTTTAAAGAGCAAAGAAGTTTAATTCTCTCTGATGACAGAGACCTGGGTGACTATTGCAGGCAGGTAGGTAGCTCTGCTTACATGGTCAATCATGGTCTCAATTTCTTTAGGGTTATTAGTGGTGTGCCATCCCTTCGGGCCATACTGCCATTCCTAGTAGACAGTAAATCATAAATACAGAAAGGCCGAACTTAACAGGGTTTTACTGATGTAAGGTTTGAGGCGCAGGAAATGAGTTGGAGACCACCAGGACATATTAAAGGAAGGTATATTCCCCAGTAATGAGCGGGACTCATTACGGAGGTAGAGAAATCAGAATTAAAGGAGGGCGGAAGGAGGGACCCAACTGGGCTGACTCCACAGAAGGAAATAGAGAACAGCAACACATGGAGGGGTGGGGAGGCTTTTGAGGGGAGGAGCAGGAAAGGGTTGGACCGAGGGCGGAACAGGTAGAGGTGGGTCTCAGGGCCCTCGACACTCACTGATTGGTGGTTAAATGTCTTGGGATGTATTGGTGGCAGATGCCAGTAATGTCATAACTCCACCCACCAGTTGGGGGGAGGGAAGATCTCACAACTGAACCAGACCAGGGTTTGTCTGAATCTCAGAAGACAAATCCACTTACATATTTTTGGCAAACTGTTTCATGTTCAGGGAGGGCTAGAAGATGCTGTGTGTGAATCCTAGGCGGGGCAGCTACATCTTGGCCACAAATATCTTCCTATTGCAGATGGGGATGGTGGATATAAGTGGACTCAGTAATTTTCATCCCATAAATGCCACATGCAAAGGGAGTGGGGGGAGCAGGGACCCATGCTCAGACTGAGCTCAGAGCCTCTGTGTATTCTTCCCTCAGCTTCCTCTCACTTCCTGAGTCTCTCCAGGTCACATCCTCTCACTCTCACAACTGTTCACACACATAGTCCACCCCTGACTCCTTAGATAAGACCAGCTCTTTCCAGCATCCGGACCTGTATGTGTTGTCCCATAATCTTTTAAAAATAGATATTTTTATTGAATTTTTTAGGGTGAGAGAAGAAGGGAGAAAGATAAAGAGATAGAAATAATGAGAGAGAATCATTGATTGCTGCCTCCTGCACACCCCACACTGGGGATCGAGGTCTCAACCCAGGCATGTGCTTTGGCCAGGAATTGAACCGTGACCTGCTGGTTCTTAGGTTGACGCTCAACCACTGACTGGGCTCCCCTCATTTTTTTATATTACTCTTGCCCCAGTCTTTGAATGACTGGTCCCAGGTCACACCCCCCCCCCCCACCCCCCACCCCCGCGCCCCGCCCCAAGTGCGCGCGCGCACGCGCACACACACACACACACACACACACACACAGCTGGCCTTTCTCTAGGCGTGGACTTCAACTGGATATTTCTGCCTTCAGTCTCCATCGTGTAGGATTCTTCCATCTGAACCAGAAGACTTCCTGAGATGTTTCTCTGGTTTGATTTCCTCCCAGGGCCCGAGGAGGCCAGGAAGGGGAGGGAAACAGTGCAGCCAACCCTCTTGCACATATTGTGAAAGAAGAGAAAGAAAAGCAAGGAGCCGCTGGCTGGAAGCAGCACTCCAGCCATCGATTGGGTAATTGGAAGCCCTCAGTGTGAGTCCTCATTAAGGCTGAGGAATATGAATCATTTTCTAATGACACCTCTTCGATCCCAGCGGCTCAGCATGCAATCTGCCTCCACGGTTGGGCTGCAAGTCAGGAGAGCCGGTGGGGTCTGCAGCCGGGCTGCCTGCCATATGTTGTTTCTTATAATTAGCAGGTGTTGGGTGTGGGCTGGGCACTGGGAAGGCAAGGTGGCTGCCTGTGCCAGGGAGGTTCTCAGGAGCCATACCCAAAGCTCAGGAAGAGAAAGAAATGGACCGGGGGTGATGTGTAGCCCCCTGTGGGGCTATAAAGTAGTGGTCAGGTGGGAGACCTCTGTCTATGGATAGTTTTGTTTCCTGTGTCTGTGACTTAAAAAAATTGATTAATCTTCATTCTTAGAACTGTAGTCATTCTTGTAGGTCTGCCAAGAAAGATATTTTGGGATCGTTTCTTTAATGTCTATTATCACACCATGAAAAGAACTGTAAACATAGTAGCCCTTCTTGGAGTGATCAGTTGTTAATGGTATTGGTTATATATACCCCCCCCCCCATTTAAAAAATATATTTTATTGATTTTACACAGAGAGGAATTGAGAGGGATAGAGAGTTAGAAAAGTCGATGAGACAGAAACATCGACCAGCTGCCTCTTGCACACCCCCCACTGGGGATGTGCCCGCAACCAAGGTATGTGCCATTGAGCAGAGTCGAACCCGGGACCTTTCAGTCCTCAGGCCGACCCTCTACCACTGAGCCAAACCGGTTTCGGCCCCAATTTTTGTTTAGGGATTTTTCTTTTGATGCAAAGAGTGAAATGCACAAATCTTAAATGTAATAGCCAAATTATGGCAAATGCATACACCTATGTGTATCCTCAATTCTTAACATAATATAGAGCATTAGCATCACCCCTGAGAGTTCTCTCAAGTCCCTTCCCAATTGGTCCCACTCCCTCAGGCAAATTTTTCCATCACAGAATGATTCTTTCTGTTCTAAAATTTTACATGAATGGAATCATGCAGTGTACACTGTTTAGTCTATGCTTACTTCACTCAGTGGACTGTTTTTAAGACTCACCCATGTTGTTGCTTGTATCAGCTGGTTATTCATTTTTTCCCCTAAGTAGTATGCCATTGTATGGATATGACATAATTTGATTATACAGTCTCCTATTGAGAAACACCTGGCCTGATTTTAGTTATCACTTATTATGGATAAAGCTACTATGAAAATTTCTGTGTAAGTCCTTAATGAATATATGTTTTCTTTATCCTGGGTAAATATTTGGGGGTGGAATTGTTGGATCATAGGGTAAGTATATGTTTAATTGTATAAGAAACTGCTAGACCTTCCCCCCATAAGAGAAGTATAAGCAATCAATGTATTTTCAAAACAACATAGTTTCCCCATTGATTTTTAGAGAGAGTAAAAGGGAGGGGGAAAGGGCAGGGAAGAAAGAGAGAAAGAAAGAGAAAGAGAAAGAGATAGAGATAGAGAAAGAGAGAAACATCGATGTGAAAGAGACACATTGATTGGTTGCCTCCTGAATGCACTCCCACTGGGGTAGGGATTGAGCTGCAACCTAGATACATGCCCTTGACCATGAATTGAACCTGAGACCCTCAGGTGCCTGGGCCGGCACTCTAATAGCCAGGGCTGTTGTCAGCTTTTTAAATTTTATTTTTATTTTTAATATTTTTATTTATTTCAGAGAGGAAGGGAGAGGGAGAGATAGAAAAATCAATGCTGAGAGAGCATCATTGATTGGCTGCCTGCTGCACCCCCACTACTGTTGACCAAGCCTGCAACCTGGGCATGTGCCTGATGGGAATTGAACTGTGACCTCCTGATTCATAGGTTAGTGCTCAATCACTGAGCCACACTGGCTGGGCTGTTATTAGCTTATTTATTTATTTATTTTAAAGTAGTTATTCTGGTGGGTGTGAAGTGGTATTTCATTTAGTCATTCCTTGATGACTTTTGATGTTTCACATTTTACCTATGCTTATTGGCCATTTGAATATATGAAGTCTTTTAAAAAATCATTGGCCTTTTTGGGCTGTTAGTATTTTTATGCTTGGTTATGGCTAAGAGCAGGGACTGTGGCTACATTAGGATTAGCAGTCCATTCTGGCCCCTCCACTCAACCAGGTGGTCTTGGGAAAATCACTTTAACTCTCCGAGACTTAATTTTCCTTGCAAAGAGGGACAAATGATTGAACACAGTTAATAGGGTTGTTGTGAGGGGAAATGAGACAATGTAGTGAAAGCACGAGGCACGGTGCCTGGAACGTTTCAGGAGGTTACACAGGGTCTTTTATTACTGTTACCTGTTTGCGATCAGTGTGGCAAAGCGGAAGTCTGGGGTTTTGGAGGGTCCACTCTTGTTCATGGAGCTGAAGGCAGTTGAAACTACCTCTCAGACCTCCTCTCAAAGCCTTTGTGCCAATGTAATAATGATAGAGAAAGATGTCATTGAAGGTTTTGGCGAGGATGTGACCGCAGGTTGACCCAGAAGCTGGATCTGGGCAATGGAGCCCGGCCCTGCCCCCTGTTCTCAGGGCTGGAACCAGTTTCAAGGCCACAGCCTGGAGAACACTGTGTTGTTGAGAGCTTTGACCGGTGTACAAGACTGAGCCTCTGTAGAAACTGTTGAGGTTCTGGCCAGAGAGCACAGAGACCCTCTCGCCTTGCTTCTGTGGCAGACAAGCCTCCTAAGTTTCTTTGCTTGTTAAACTGGCCACCGCCCCATCAGGAGTGGCCTGCCTCTTGTCAGTCTCTCCTTGGCCTCCATGTGGGGGCAGTTTATGAACCAAAAAGTGTCCATACCTTAGAGTTTTCAAATATTTTCACAGGCCCGATCCCCTTTCATTCTCGCCATCATCCTTTCAGTAAGCCCTGTCTTCCCCATTTTATTGATTAGGAAGTTGAGGCTCACAGAGGTGAAGTGACATGCCCAAGGTCATACAGAGATTCAGTGGAGCAGCCAAGGTCAGTACCCACATGCTCAGACTTCTAATCCAGGGCTCCTTTTAACACCCTTCCTTATGTGGCTCTGAGCCAGGCCTCAGCTGTCCCATCTGCAATGTGAAGGGGCTGATGAAGGTGAATTTGGGAACCACTTCTTACCATTTGGGTTTGTGTGTCTGGAAGAGAATGGGTGTTATGATGTGAGAAATTCCATCAGGTAGGCAAATCATCCATGGCAGGGGAGAAGTTCCCCAAATCCCTGAAGACCAATCCAGTATCTTTAGATGCTTTTTGGTTGAAAACAGTGGGATTTGCCATCGACCCAGTGGCTAAGATCTACTAATCCATTCATTCATTTATTCAGCATATTTTGCACACCATCGTGGACCAAGCACAGAGCTGGGCTTTGGTAGTTATGACCATGAGAAATAAAAGGACTAATATCCTGAAGCATCCCTCATACTGGGCAGGGAGTGGGTAGAGTGGTGAGAGAGAGCTCCGTGGCTGCTGGCAGCTCCCAGAAGCAAGGACAGTTGGTGCTGCCTTTCCTGAGCTGAGCTCCACACAGGATGAGGTGGTGTCACAGTGACCTCTGCTTAGGTGTCATTACAGTGTTTTGCACTTTTTTGTTTACATGTTTAACTTTTCTCTCTTAGCTTTCCCATCACCCTCCTTTCAGTGTGCGGGGGGTTGGGGACTTCAACCACGAAGAAAATACGTGGTCACTCCCCACTGGACCTTGTGATTGTCAGCAGAGAAGAGCAGCACTGAGGCCACACCATCTCTGCACAGGGACAGCTGTGCTGAGACCTGTAAGGATGCATGGCCGGCGCTGCCTGGAGCACCAGAAAAGGCTTTCTGGGGGAGAGAGGCATGTGCCAACTGAGCTCGGAGTGGATGATGCCCTCCTGTGGGTCCACGTGGTAAAGAAAGGAAAGGCCACACAACATAGAGCATTAACCACTATACAGTCACAGAGGCAGAGAATCATCGAACAGACTGTCAAATGACAGCAGGAAGCCTGCGGAGGGTTGGAGAATATGGGGTGGTGGGGATGGGCGGGGGAGGGAGGGAGAGGTAAGAGATCAACGGAAGGACTTGCATGCATGCATATAAGCATAACCAATGGACGCAAGACACTAGGAGGGGCGTGAGGGCATGTGCCAGGGTGTAGGGGAGGCTGGAGGAAGGTCAATTAGGAAGATAAGAGATCAACCGAAGGACTTGTATACATGCATATAAGTACAACCAATGGACACAAAACTCTGGGGAGGAAGGGTATGTATTGGGGGGGGGCAATGTTAAAATATGTATGCAGATAATAATTTAATAAAAAAATTTAAATATGTACTACTATTTTTAATATTTTAAACAATAATAAACAAACAAACAAACAAACAAACAATAAATAAATAAATAGGAAAGGCCATTCATTCCTCGCCGAGGGAGCAGCATGGGCTCCTGTGGCTGGAGACTGGCGGAGTGCTCAGAGGCTTGGTGGAGACCCCAGTGTGCTGTTCTCTGCAGGCCCACAGCGGACAGTATGCCTGGCTCCTACTAGGCACCTGGTGATTGTTTACTGAATGGAACTGAGTCCAGCCCTTCTCTTCCCCCCTGATGTGAGAAATGAGAATATTGGGAAGTATTTTAAAAGAACAGGTGGCCTGGCCTGATCTTGTTAAGTGCCTTAAATCTTCTCTCATTCAATTTATACTAATTAAAAATACCGATAGTCATTTCTGGTACCAACTCTGTGTCAAAGACTGTCAGGAAGTTCACCATCCCTTTCAAACCCTACAGCAAGGCTCCAAAGAGCATTGTGCTACACTGGCTTGCATGTTAGGAAGCTGGGACTCAAAGATATGAAATGGTAGGTACATTCAGTGCAATAGGACTAGATTGTGGCTATACCAGAACTCAAGAGTATGTGGCCTCAAAGCCCATGTTCTTTTCCACCTGTCCCTTGGGGCCTGTACCTTGGCTGGAGGCGGGGGCATGGTCCCAGTTAATCTGCTCAAGTTAAATTTGGTTTCGATTGCTTCCTAATGAAAGCTGTCCAGCCAAGGTCTCAGCAAGATCCTGTTTGGAGTAACTGACAGCCAGAGATTGCCAATACCAAGCAACTAATATGGAGTAATGATGAGTGATAAGAGATGAAGATCTAAAGTGAACTATTAAACGACAATATCATTTTCTTGTCTTCTTCCCTATACACACTGACAGGAAGAGAGTTGACATGATAATTTTATAAAACTCTCTGACACTTCCTGTTAACTCGCTTCCATTAGCTTAATGTGATAATTGGCAAGAACAGACATGGGCATAGGAAACACACTCTTGAAGGATGGAGAGGTACTTCCACATGGGGCATGGCACCCTTGCATCTCTCTGGTCTCTAAATCTAATCAGAGTCTGAAGGGTGCACTCAGATGGTAGGCATTTCCTTTGGCAAATCTGAAAGTAGAGAACACATAAGCTCGTCTCTCAAAAGCAAAAATGGGCTTTCTACCTTCAATCCTTTACATTTGGCCCCTGTATGGGAAACCTGTCTTCTCCCCTTCCCTCACCTAAAT
Organism: Pipistrellus kuhlii; assembly: GCF_014108245.1. Classification (NCBI taxonomy): domain Eukaryota; kingdom Metazoa; phylum Chordata; class Mammalia; order Chiroptera; family Vespertilionidae; genus Pipistrellus; species Pipistrellus kuhlii. Next base: position 85,683,343 of record NW_023425540.1, read on the forward strand.
TTTACCCATCCTTCAAACCCCATCTAATTCTCATGTAGTCAAGAGCCCTCCATTACATTCTCCCTTCTACTGACTCTGAACATATTACCTGGAGGTCAGAGCACAGACTTAAAAATTTTCCATGTCTGTGGGTAGTGTAAGAGCAGACACCTGCAAGTGTCTACTTCCCTGAGAAATCCGACAGCCCAAATTTTTTTTTTTAAAATGGAATTTACTGGGGTGACTTTGGTTAATAAAATTATATAGGTTTCAGGTGCAAACTCCTTATTTTTATGTAAGGAAATGGGAGCCCAGAGAGGCCTAGGGATTGAAATGTTGAGTCATTGGAATTGTTTTTTAAACTTGACTTTAAAAACTTCACCATAGTCTTCTCATGGCAAGTAGGAACAGCAGTGTTATGGGCTGAATTGTGTCCCACCCAAAAATCATATGTTGAAGTTCTAAGCTCCAGGAGTTCAGAATGTGGCTGTATTTGGAGATAGGGTCGTTATAGAGGTTATTAAATTCAAATAAGATCCTTAGAACAGAACCTACTTCAATATGATGAGTGTCCTTATAAGAAGAGGAAATTTGGATACAGTCACAAACAGAGTGAAGACACAAGGAGAAGACGGCCATCTACAAGCCAAGGAGAGAAACCTGGAACACATCCTTCCTTCACGACCTTTAGAACCTAGCCAACTAACACAATCAGCCAAGTAAATAGTAATAACACTGCAATATGAACACCAATTCTTCTCCTTCTATTAGTAACATTATCTTTTATGGAGAGCTGGCTCTATGAGACACATAGGCCCACTGTATTATGCACGTTAGCTCATTTATTAAAAGTCTCTTTCCTTGATGGCAGCCCAGGATTCTCTGGACCTAAGAGCCACTGTGGATGAATGACAAGAGGCAAATTACATGAGTCACAGGGCAAGGCTGAGCCCCAGCATCTGTTTGAGGGAGAAGAAGAAGACAGGACAAAAGGACTATTTTTAATCAGGTGGCTTGACATTTGAAGAGATTGGATCCCAGCTCAGAGCACTGTGATTGCGTTTCTGCCAAGCTCTGGGACATATGGGTGAGTGAAGCAGTCTTTCTGTGTGTTTTTCCTGACCCCCAGACCACTGGACGCACGGAAGTCCACACCCTGTGGGACTGGGTAGTTCCTTCCTTCAGTCAATCATTCATTCATTGAAATAGACATTTAGAAAAGCTTTGCAGCATAATGGAAAAATATACCTTTGGATTAAAATTTTGGCTCTGCCCTAAGTTAGTAGTGTGACCTTGGTTAAGCCATTTAACTTCTCTGAGCCTCAGTTCATTTAACATCTAATTCACCTCAGGGTGAATTAAGGTAGCTAGCACCAATTACTACTATTTATCCTCCCCAGTGACCTTGACCTGGGATCTTCTGGTAGCACTAAGTAGACAGAGATCTACCTATATGATTTGAAAATTTTGAGGAAATTTTATTGACTTAATGATCTACTTGGTGGAAATAGATGAATCATCAAAAACTAGTAAATACTGCCAAACCGGTTTGGCTCAATGGATATAGTGTCGGCTTGGGGACTGAAAGGTCCCGGGTTTGATTCCGGTCAAGGGCATGTACCTTGGTTGAGAGCATATCTCCAGTAGGGGGTGTGCAAGAGGCAGCTGATTGATGACTCTCTCTCATCGATATTTCTCTCTATCTCTCTTCCTTCCTCTCTGTACAAAATAAATAAATAAAAAATATATATATTTATAAAAACTAGTAAATACCCACAACATTTTATGTAAATTAAGTTCCTCTCCATGTTGCAATGCAATCTTCCTTCCTTCCCTCCCTCCCTCCCTGCCTCCCTCCATCCCTCCCTCTCTCCCTCCTTCTCTCCCTCTCTCCTTCCCTCTCTTCTCTCCCTTTACTATTTGCAACCGGCCCTTTCCACTCACCATAGCGATTCACTTCCTCTGTGGGTTGAATTGTGTCCACTCTGAAAGGTATGTTGCAGTCCCTGGTACCTGTGCATGTGACATTTTTTTGGAAATAGAGTTTTTTTTCCAGATGTAATTAAGATATAAGTTAGAACAAGGTCACACTGAAGGAAGGTGGATCTTTAATCCAATATAACTGGTGTTTTTCTGCAAAAAGAAGAGACAGACAGATACACAGAGAGGAGAGCTCTGTATGAGCACACAGGACACAGAGGAAGAATGGCCATGTGACCAAAGAGGCAGAGATTGCAGTTAGGAGCTACAAACCAGGAAATGCCAAGGCTTGCCAGCACCCCTAGGAGGGAGAGCATGACCCTGTGACTCTGGCTTCCAGAACTGAGAGAGAGGGAGAAGGAGAGAGAGAGAGAGAGAGAGAGAGAGAGAGAGAGAGAGAGAGAGAGAGAGAGAGAGAGAGATACTGATTGAGGGAGAGAGGAACTTTTAGCTGTTTCAAGCTGCCTACTGTGTGTTACTTTGTGATGGGAGCTCTAGGAAATAAACATGCTTTCCTCAGGTGGAGTTTTACTGGAAGCCATGCAATGCTGATGCTGGAGTCTTGGCTGACTTGACATCTTAGCCCTAGTGATGGTCTTTTACTTACTTGCTTTACCACCACCTTAAAAATTTTCTGCCATGGCCCTAGCTGGTTTTACTCAGTGGTTGGATCATTAGCTCAAGGACTGAAGGGTGAGAGTTCAATTCAGGTCAAGGGCATGTACCTTGGCTGCAGGCTTGATGCCCCACCCTATAGAGATGTATGCAGGAGGCAACCAATTGATGTATCTCTCTCACATTGATGTTTCTCTCTCTCTGCCTTTCCTCCTTCTTTCCATTCTTGCTAAAAATCAATGGAAAAAAGTATTCTCAAGTGAGGACTAACAACAGCAACAAGCAATTTCCTGCCACAGAGAATATTTCAAATATCTAGAGGTGCTGATATTTGCCGATATCATGCCTCACTCTGGGGCTGGTTGAAATGAACAAACCAGGAAAAAGACTTTCCAAGCATACTTTCCAAAGAGAAGCTTGGGATACATGAGGAACTTTCTTCAACATGAATGGTTTTCCACAAGGAAAAGCCAGTCAGTGCTTCCTTATTTTTTTTGGAGGAATTTATTGACCTCAGAGCGGAAGAAATTTGCTCCTAAGCCTTCTGTCTCAAGAGCTCGCAAAAAAATCATCTTTTAGCATCTGTCCCATCATGTTTCCTGCTGTCCAGAACCTGCCTGGCCTTGAGTAGTCTTGATTCCAAATTGCTTGTGGGACAAGGCAAGGTTGTACCTTGTCTCCAGTCTTATTTATTAGCACATTACGACCACCAATCACAATTAAAAATAACGATGCCATCAAGATTATTTAAATCAGGGACAACCAATTTCAATTACCATTACTTCTAGATGGAATTATAGGTCTTGCTCTTTCTCTTCAGCACTTTTAAAGGACTCCTTTCTTTCCATTACTCCTCCATCCCCCATCAGACTCTTGAATTATACCAGGAATTAACGTCACATGTAAAGTCACTTCTAAATGAACTCTATTCTGCTACTTTTGCTTTGCCTGCCCTCAAGTCCCCGTCTCTCCCTGGCAGCCTCCAAATGTCAAGGCAGGACATTCTGAGTCCAACATCTGGTATTGTTCTTGTAAATAACATTTTCCCCCCAGGTAGATGCTCCTGAGGGTGAGTCAGTGCTTTGCTCATCTGGGTCATTTACATAGAAATAGCATTCTGCATTGGTGCTTCTAAGGTGTAGAATATTTATTCTTTGAGCATCCAGGATTTTCTCATAGAATCCGATACAGAAGACAAAGTCAGTCAGCCTCCTCCTCACTCTCTGGAGGGGAGGGGGGCGAGGGAAGGGGAAAAGAGAGTAAGGTAGGTAAGGTACTCTATAGAGGTACAATTTTAGCTGAGACCTGAGTGAGAAGAAAGCATTTTTAAAAAAACTTAGTGATGGCATTTAAGACAAAGGAAGAGTGAGTATGAAATCCATGAGGTGGGAGCACACTTGCTGTGTGTGAGCAGCAGAAAGGAGGCTGGTGTTGCGGGGGCATGGTGAGAGAGCAATGGAGTGGGTAAAGACCCAGGGCCGGGGTGGGTAAGGCAGATAGTGCAAGATTTGGCAGGCACAGAAAGAACTTTTGATGTTGGGTTTGGGGATCCAGAGTGCTGGAGAACTCATTGTCTGAAGTGCATAGGTGGGTCCCCACCCTTCCTGCTGATGAGATGACACATATCAAGCACAGTTGAGGAAAGATGTCCTCTGTGGGAGAAGGGGAACTCATAAATGGTCACTTGGACTTCTTTCTCCTCCTTCAGTTACTTACCACTTTCTTGGTGGACATCAATAGTGACTCCTGCTCCTGTTCCCTTTCCCCATAGCCTACCACCAACCTAGATCTGTCAGTGACCTCTTACTGTCCTCCATACCTTTCAGCCTACGACTGTATTGCTCACACTGCCCTAAGAAGCTTGGGTAACAAGTGCCTCCCTACACCTCTTCCATCATCAATGACAATGGAATGCACTCTGACTTGGTATTTCAGGCCCACTGGGACTGGAACGCATTTTCCTTCATAACTTCCTAGCTCCCTCTCCACAAACACACTCTCCCCTTCGATTTTCAAAATCTTCCGAGTCTGTGGTTTCAGCCTGGATTGTCTGACCTCCACCCACTCACTTCCTTTTCTGCCACTTGAGTGCCATTTGCAGTCCTGATGAAAGGGCCAGGTAACCTGATTTGGAATCCTGGCCCTGACAGTCTGTGTGAGTCTGTGTTTTTACCTATAAAGTGGGGACAGTGATACTGTCATTTAGCAGGCTTTGGTTGAAGGTAACATACCAACAGGTTTAAAATTGGCTTGCACCAATTTTAACTGGTTTGGCTCAGTGGATAGAGCATCGGCCTGCAGACCAAAGGGTCCCGGGTTCGATTCCAGTCAAGGCACATGCCTGGGTTGCGGGCTCAGTCCCCAGTGGGGGCAGTGCAGGCGGAAGGCAATCAATGATTCTCTCTCATCATTGATGTTTCTATCTCTTTCTTCATCTTCCTTCCTCTCTGAAATCAATAAAAATATATTAAAAAAAATAAATTGGCTTGTACCAAAAGCCTGGGGTAGAGTGGTCTCAGAGGTGGTTTATTCAGCAGCTCAATGTTATCAACCAGTTAGGTTCTTTTCCCCCTCCTATCTTTCTGCTCCATTCTGACATGCATAGAATATTGGCTTTCCCTCTCAGGCTGGCTCCCACATGCTTTAAGACAGACCTTACTTATTAAGTCTTATATACAGAAGACACTACCTAGAGGCAGCAAAGGAAACATCATGCCTTGTGTCTTGGTAGGTGAATGAATAAGCCTTGTCCAGAGGTTCGGCAGCAGACTTCCCATTGTATTTCCACAGCCACAGCCGAGTCACTGCTTATACTTGGCCAATTGCTCGAGCCCATGGCCACTGGCTTAGAGAAATCATGATTCACAACTTGGGCTGGGAAGGGGTTCATGTCAAATGGCTGCATGGAGGATGCTGAACAAGATGGCAGCTCTCTCAATGAGAAGAAAGGAGGTGGATGGCTGTTTGGTAGAAAATCAAGTATCCAACACAGGAAATTGCCTGGAGGAGTGTGTGGGAGAAATGAGATGATGTATTAAAGCCTAGTATAGCATTAGGCTCATAATAGTTCATTAGATGGTAAGAATTATTATTATTATGGCTAGTCTTACGTGTTTTCTCCTTCAAGCCTTCTTCAGTCCTGGATGAAGTGATTGCAGCCTCCTTTAAAATTCACACAGAACACTGACCCCATCTATACGTTGGGTGGAGTGAGCACAGAATCGGAGTTTAAGCCATACACTGGCCTTCCGCCTGACCTAGATAGTATTGGAGCTTGATGAGGAATTACACATTTCTCTGATTCCTACCTACTGACCTGAATATAACTGTGTTGAATTTTGAAAGGTACGGTGGAAGAGAGAAAGGTTAAAATACTCCAAATAGAGTGAAAGCCTGGCCACAAAGTAGTATAACAGTGTCAGGTTCTCTAATAATAACCTGGGCACACCTGACATACTTTTCTTCAACTTTGTTCTTCCATCGCCCAAGCATTTCCGGTGTTTATTGCTCCTATGAGTGCATAGAGGAGGCGAGGTTGCCACTTAGCCACAGTATATGGTCACACACCTGTGCCCCTGCCCCACTTGCTGGCTTTTACATTTTCCCTTTAATGTGATCTACATTACAAAACCCATTACAGGAACTTAAAAATTAGAAATTTATATTAATAGCCCTAACTGGTTTGGCTCAGTGGATAGAGCGTCAGCCTGTGGACTGAAAGGTCCCAAGTTTAATTCCAGTCAAGGGCATGTACCGAAGGGCATGTACCTTGGTTGAGGGCTCAGGAGTGGGTGTGCAAGAGGCAGCTGATCAATGTTTCTTTCTCATCGATATTTCTAACTCTCTATTCCTCTCCCTTTCTCTCTCTAAAAAAAATATCAATAAAATATATTAAAAAAATTTACATTAACAAAAAGATGACAAGTGACAAAAAATCAGGAAAGGAAGGTGGTTGGATAGGGGCCTCTGAGGCAGGAGAGCTACCTGTGATCACCCATGCCCATGCCTCCACGTGGACAGGCTGGAAACAAGGGTCTGGGGGTCTTTCCAGTGGCAGATACACGGGAAAGGAGCCACTATGAGGTCATCATACTTTCAGTCTTGTATTTTTGTCTTCTACCACATGGAGAAACCTTTTTGTACTTGCCAGACTGGGGAGTCCCATTCTCCTCACAGGCCATCAAACCAAGGTCCACAAAGCATTTTATTTATTTACTTACTTTTAAAATCATTATATGAGCAAGATCAATAAACTTTCTGGGTATAATCCAAGCTCTTAAACATGACACGAGAGGAACTCTTTCTCCAGCCTTCACACCCATCAACGTTGTATGCTCAGTGCATGCAGGAACCATAGTGAACATTTCTGCTCTCTCTCACTTCTGTTTCCTGCACATGTTGGCATCTTCACCTGAAACACATTTCTTGACACCTCGCAGGAACATGTACAAGTACATGTGCATGCGGGTGCACACACATGTTATCACTTGGATCTGTAACTCTCTTTTGCTCACCTGCCAGCTCAGCTTTTCAGGGGGAGGCGTTGCCTTTTATTCTTTGTCAGATCTCCAGTGTTACAGAAAACTGAAGAAGAACAAAGCAATACTTAGAGAGATGGAGTTACATTTATTACGTGCGGGTCCAGAGGAAAATGTATCTCAAATTCTGGGCCCCAACATGCAGGAATTCTCCTTATTTATATGATCCTACCCTCTTTGTCCCCCAAATATGGAGTGTTTCCAGCCCCCTTTTGCAAGTCCTTAAAGAGCCAGTTTGTACTGAGCCCTTGAGACCTCAACCAGAGGCCTGGCCTGGAGCCAACACTGATGACCTTGTCTGGGGAAGGTTGAATCCACAGAAGCCAAATAGCAGGGTTAAAATTTCAAACAGCAGTTTTCATACAAGATGGATGCTTCACCGGCACCTGACACAGGGCAAGGCATTGAGCAGGAGTTTAATGAAGGTTTGTTGAAAGAATGAAGGATGCCGTTCACAGAAGTAATGGATGTGGCTGTGGACGAGAAAGGGGCCACATGCTAACCTGACAGGCTCAGGGAAGGCCTGCATGGTGGTTTTAAAATTCGAAGACTTAAAGTAACCACAAAGGATGGTCTGAAATTAAAACTTTAACTAAAAGCAGTTTATAGTGGGTAGTCCTGTTCTAGACCAGTATCTTCCTTGATAAAGGTAAATCTTTACCTTAACTGAGCTTATTGACTTTTTGCTTCTAAGATAACTTCCTTGTGAAATGTCAGGGTAACTTGTAACTTCCCTTTCTCCAGACCCCTCGGGGGGAACAAACAAATGCGCCTGGGCACCAGGACAGAGACCATAAATTCCTTCATTGTTATTGTTACCATGTTACTTGTTGACTGTTGACTCTCCTGCACCCGTCTAAGTAAAAGATGTATGTGTCTATCAGTTTACTTTTTATCCAGTCCCAGAGCACAGAATCGGAGTTTAAGGTCTCCTCCCCCCCCTTTGCTTTCTCCTGCCTCCATAATCTATCATCAGTGAATTTCCTGTAACCCACTATGTCTCCTCCTTTGCTTGTAATGTATAAAACAAGGTGAAGAACTGCCATTCTCTGGAGCATTAGCCCAATCCGTTGAGATCCTGCTTCCAGGCACTTGTCAACAGTTTGGCTCAAATAAACTCATAACCATTCTTTACAGGTTTCAATGTTTTTAAGTTAACATAGCTGAGACAATCCCGCTGGAACATCTCATGGTTACTTTCAAGATGGAGTCTCAGCAAGGATTTGCCACCTCCCTCCGACGTGGCCCTCGTTTCTTCATCCTTCCATTCTTTTCATCAAGTGAAGTTTGAACATCTGCTCTGAAGCAAGCGCTGGGTTGGGCTATGGGACCTAGCAAATAAGATGGATTTGGTGCCTGGCTTCATGGGACTTAAAATCCAGAGGCCTTGTCTTGGGGGTTGCTTTCTGTTCACTACTCTATCACCAGCAACTATCATGGTTTGTGGCATACAATAAATACGCTACATAGAATAAAAATGGAAATGGTTTCAGGGCTCACATATATCAGAGTGGGCTGAGATGGGGGGGGGGGGGGAGCAAATGGTTTTCTTTCACCTGGAGAATGAGTTGGGTTTGCAAGGGCGAGACAAGCAGGCCCAGAGACACAAGTGGGAAGGCAGCGCGGCCATTGTGGGTAGGGGGTTCAGTGGCATTATGTCATTTTGACAATCATTTTGTAACCGGACAATCAATGGGTCCAGGCTGCCTATCTCTACTTGAGCCAGTTCAGCAGAGACAGGGTTGAATCATATATGAGCATTTATTCTCATACTGCCCACAGGATGGGAGAGCAGCAGCTCATTCATGAAAATCTGTTCTCCCTCCACCATAAGAAGGACAAAGAGTATGTGGGGAAGTAGGCAAAAGGGATGAGAATGGGTATGCAAAATGGGCAGTTTACAGACAACACCAAGGCCTCGGGGTACACAAAGGCTTGGCGGGCGCCTCTGGTTTCTGCAACAAGGTTGTTACTTGTTCCATGATAACAGGCAGCTCCAATGGGGAGAATGAGCCAAATTTCCAGATGAGCCCCCAGGTCCTGCATGCAACTCCCAGTCAGGTTGGAATGTGCTTTTCTTCCTTCCTTCCTGCCTTCCTTCCTTCCTTTCTAAATATACTTTATTGATTTTTTTTTTTAAACAGAGAGAGAGAGGGATAGAGAGTTAGAAACATTGATGAGAAAGAAACATCAATCAGCTGCCTTCTGCACACTCCCACTGGGGACATGCCCACAACCGAGGGACATGCCCTTGATTGGAATTGAACCTGGGACCCTTCAGTCCGCAGGCCAACTCTCTATCCACTGAGCCAAACTGGTCAAGGTGGAATGTTCTTTCTTTAATCAGAACAAAACAATCACGGTTAACAGAACATAGGTAATAGTTCTTATAATTATAACTGGTCCCCAATATTCTATTTCGGCCCCTAACAATTTTAACCTCTTTATGCCTTTCTGCACATGGAAAGGGGGATGATAGAAATCAAGTCATTGAGTTTGTGTGGGATTTCAATGAGCTAATCAGCTGCAAACTTTCAGCATAGAGGCACCATTTAGAAAAGGTTAGTTTACTAAATTAGGACTGGAGGCTTAAAATGGTCTGCTGTGCTTGGGAATGGCAAAAAGTGGAGTGTGTGTGTGTGTGTGTGTGTGTGTGTGTGTGTACACACACTGGAATTAGGAGGTGAGACTGGCCAGTTGGCAGAGATCAAGATGCAATGTTTTCCATGCCAGGGGGCTTGGGAGGCCTCAGTGGGGAGCCCTGAGGCTAATAATGGGGAGTGGCATACACGAGTGGCAATAGAAAAAATTTTAAAATATATTTTATTGATTTTTCACAGAGAGGAAGAGAGAGTGATAGAGAGTCAAAAACATCAATGAGAGAGAAACACCGATCAGCTGCCTCCTGCACACCCTACACTGGGGATATGCCCACAGCCAAGGTACATGCCCTTGACTGGAATCAAACCTGGGACCCTTTCGTCCGCAGGCTGACGCTCTATCCACTGAGCCAAACCAGTTTTGGCAATAGAAATTTTTTGATAAAGAGGAGAGGTAGAATAAAAGGAAAGCGGGAAAAAAAGCCAGAAAGAAAAGAGAAAGGAAACTGCCAGGGAAGAGGAGTGGAGGGAAGGTGCGAAAAGTGGCTGGAGCATCTGTCAGTGCCATTTGTGCCAGGCTCCTGGGTTTGCATCTCAATTAGGGAGGCGTCTCAGAGTGGGTATCAGGGCAGGAAGAAGAGGGAGCGGAGTTGTTAGTGTGATATAGAGGTCTCCATCCCAGGGGGCTGCTTTTGGGGGAAGAATGAACCCTCAAGTCAGGGCCTCTGTCTCAGGGCGCACCTGTGGCAGCAGGCTGCCTGTGTCTGTGAGACGATGGCAGGGGTCACGGCATGAGAGCAGCTTGCCCTGAGGTGTGCTTTGCAGCCTCTGGACATCCGGCTAATCGAACGGGAGAATGTCCCTGCAGTGTCACAGCCTCCATCATCCTTCCTGCCGGCAGTAACTCCAAGGATATTTTCCTAGCTTTAACTTATTTTTTAAAGTAGCTTTATGAGCCTGTTAATAAAAGGAAAACTTGCTCCTCGCCCAGCTGTCGCTAAGCCCGGGCTGGTCTCTCCTCCCTGGGAAAGTGCTGGCAATCACACGGCTCCTTTTGCCCGCACATAAAAAGGTTTATAGATCTCCAGTTCCCTACAACTCAGCCCAAAGTAGCTCTCGCGTGACAGCCTTCAGGAATCAGTGTGAGGGGTGGGGGTAGGGAAGCCCCTTCCACCAAGGTTAAGCTTTGCTCCAGGAAAGCGCTGCTATTTGACTCACGCTGGCCAGGCTGCCCGGCCTCCTGGCTGGGATGTTTCTCCTTCAGATGACACCTCTGTCGTGGAGAGGCATTGGAACTTTTAACAGCACAGACAAGAAGCATACACTGTCACCCAGATGCAATTCCCCACTGACACGCAGCTAGGGGCTGGGATGTGAAAAAGGGGTCTGGGCTGGTGTTGCCCCTGGCTCTGTTTTATTGCAGTGAAGGATTATGGGAAAGGTGGTTGTTTTATGTCCAGGGTGGCTGCCTGATGATCATGCCCTGAGCTGTGTGACCCCAGCGGGTCTGACCATAGCCATGGGATACATACATTCTCTGTGCAGTTTCTGTGCGAATCACAAAGGTCTGTGAGTGACCAGAAGGCTCACAGTGGTGTGTCTTAGCCAAACTGGCCATTTGGTGTTTCATCCTATATAATAAAAGCCTAATATGCAAATTGACCAAACAACAGAAAGACCAGCCGAATGACTGGCTGCTATGATGCACACTGACCACTAGGGGGCAGATGCTCAATGCAGGAGCTTCCCCCAGCCCACAGGCTCCAGGCCGGCCAAGGCAGATGCCAACAGGGGCCCCTTGATTGCCCCGCCGATTGCCCCACAGATCAGCTCTGATTGTCAGCCAGGCCTAGGGACCCTAGCCATGTATGAATTTCATGCACCGGGCCTCCAGTTTAATGTAAATAAATGAAGACTGAATTGACCTAATGCTGGCTGGTTTTGCAACCTCCACACTGTGGACACTTGGGTTCAGCTCATTCTTTGTAGTGGGGGCGGTTTGTGCATTGTGGGATGTTAACTGGCCTCTACCCACCAGATGCTTGTAGTACCCCCTTTGCAGCTGTGACAATCCAAAACGTCTCCAGACATTGCCAAATGTCCCTGAGAGGGGGAAGATCACCCCCCCACAACTAACCTCCCCCCCGCCCCCATTCTTGATGGGGGCAATGTGGTGTCCTACAAGGCAAAACTTGGTTCTTAGGCGGTGAAAAATTATATTCTCTTTATTTGTAAAGTGCAGATATGCATCCAATATACAAGCAGATATGCAATATACCTGTGATGTTAAAATTTCATAGGGATTTTGTTAAAATTCATAAGGAGTGGTGATTAGGGGGAAAAAGCTGAAAAAAGGCTCTTCAGGTGAGTAATAGTGCAAGAAAAAGTGAGAAACAAGATATAGATATGCAGATTGAAGCCAGAACAGGTTTTTTTTCCACGTCTCTAGGGAGTTGCCTTCACCTCTGTGCAGTTTGGAACTCATGGAAGATACATTGATTTTTGCCCCAAATGTCATCATCAGAAGCTGTAAGAATTGTGGTGTCTGCACTCAAATTTTTGGATGCCATTGGGACTTTCAGTGACCACATTCCATCTCCTTTTAGGTCTCATTTGCTAACCTAGCATCATCTTTGGTAGAGAGGAAGGAGTGATAACTTATTGAGTGTCTACACTGTTCCAGGTTCTGCGGGGAGAGCTTTACATCAGTCTCCATGCTGACACTCTGCCTAAGGAGTTCTCACCATCTCATCCTGGGGACAGTCTGGGGAACATTTGTGGCAGCAAGTGGTGCAGGTAGGCCTTGGGATATGGAGATGAAATCAACTGCATCGCTGAGAAGCCTAACAGAGGCCACAGTCCCTGGCTCTGACTAGATGCTCCATGAATGCTGAATTAATCATCTTGGGTTGTCTCTTTTTCAGCATACCAACTGAATTGGCTAGAATTAAAAGAACAGGAATAGAAGCTATGATAGGTTGGTTTTAATCTGTCTCATTCTTCCCCATTCCCCAAATATTTATTGAGCACTTATTGTATTTTATGCTTTCTCCTGGGTTAACAAGACAAATAGGTTCCTCCCTATGTGATACTTATAGTCTAGATCTGCTCTGTCCAATATGGCAGCTGCTAGCCCCCTGTGGCTCTTTAGAACTTAAAATGTGGCTCATGAATCTTTAATTTTACTTAATTTAAATTTAAATTGAAAATTGATACTTGATGCAGTTATTGAAAAACTTTTAAGTATGCAACACCTTGTGGATATATCTTTTCAGCTGTAAATTTTATTCAATCTAACTACAGAATAGTTATTTCATGTGAAAACTTAGCCTGAATGGAAATATTTGCACGTGTACAAAACACACTGCATTTTGAAGATGTAGTACCAAAAAGAATGTAAACAATTTCATTAATAATTTTTCAAATACTGATTACATGTTGAAATGATAATATTTTGGATGTATTGAGTTACATAAAATATAATAATATGAATTTCACCCATTTTCTTTCAACTTTTAAAATGTGGCTATGAGAAAGTTTGAAATTATACCTTTGGCTCACATTTTATTTCTAACTCATGATACCAGGCTAGTGGGTGATGGGTTCATTTGTCTTTAACACAAACTGCCTGCATAGACTTGGGTAAGCTACTTCTTTCTAAACTTTCATGTCCATTTCTGTAAAATACTAGAGGCCCAATACACGAAATTGTGCATGGGGGCTGGTGGTGGGGAGGTGTCACTCAGCCCAGCCTGCACCCTCTCCAATCTGGGACACTGGCAGTCAAACATCTTTCTCACAATCCAGGACTGCTGGCTCCCAACTGCCCTCCTGCCTGCCTGCCTGATTGCCCCTAATAGCTCCTTCCCATCAGCCTGATAACTCCTAACCACTCCCCTGCCAGCCTGATTGATGCCTAACTGCTTCCTTACAGGCCTGGTCACCCCTAATTGCCCTCCCATGCAGGCCTGGTCACCACTAACTGCCTTCTCCTGCAGGCCTGGTCAAACCTAACTGCCTTCCCCTACAGGCCTGGTTCCTCCCAACTGGTCTCCCCTTCAGGCCTGGGTCTCCCCCAACTGCCCTTTCCTGCAGGCCCAATCCCCCCAATTTCCCTCTTCTGGTGGCTGGTTGCCCCCAACTGCCCTCCTTTGCAGGCCTGGTCCCTCCCAACTGCCCTCCCCTTGCTGGCCGTCTTGTGGCAGCCGTCTAATGTCCACATGGGGGCAGCGATCTTGTGTATTGGAGTGATGGTCAATTTGCATATTATTCTTTATTAGATAGAATATATCATCATAAAACAGTACAGAAACACTGAACAAATTAAATGAGGTATTGCATGAGAACTTGGTATACTGATTGGCACATAGTAGGAGTTCAGTAAATGCTTGTTAATGAGTAAGTTAGGCCACTGGTCTGACTAAGGGGAGTCAAGTAATATTTTATTTTTTCTAATTGAATAAAGAGTTCATGCTCATTATACAATATTTGAAGAATACATGAAAAAAGTAAAAATTGCCTGGAATTCCATTACTTTCCTTTATACAGACAGTAGCCAGCATCTGTGAGCCCAACTCTGGTGTCAAATTTCATGTGAAAACTTACTCAGCTTGCCCAAGTGATTATTTAATTCCCTATCCTCAGTTTCTGCATCTGTTGAATGGGGATAATAAAGAACCTAGATCAGGTTGTTGTTAGGAGGTTAGGTGAGTTAATATTTATAAAACACCTAAAATAATGCAAATAAGCATTATGTAACTATGTATTAAATCTTAAAAAAATACACTGAGCACTCCTTGTTCACCCTGTGTGTACCCCAATATTAGCCAATACCAGGATGTGTTGTGGATCCTTCTATGCCTTTATCATGGACCATATAATCACATATGGTTGTGGATAATTGCTTTTTTCATAAAAATGTGATCATGTTATATAAACCTCTGGAAAATGAATTTTTTTAAACTTGCAATACCCTAGATTGTGGACTCTGCTTTGTCAAGTTAATTGGTGTCAACAAATGACCATAAAATAATTCCATGGCAGAGATGTAAATTTTTTTAATATAAAAATTCCCCTATTAATGGCCATTTTCTTTGTTTGCTGAAAATTTCTGAGCATTAAAATGTTATGCTGGAAAGGCCAACTTGATTAATTATACTTCCAAAGTTGAGTAAGCTTTGGGGCTGAGCTATGAATTCCATGCATATGGCAAGTGGTTCTATCTGAAATCACCCAGCAGTTAGATCACTGACCCAATTTAATTTTCCTATGGAAGGATGACCATTGGTTTGTCTGCTTGATCTATAGGTATGTCACCATGTGTATTACAAACCAGTGGGCTAAGTATGAAGCTATTATTACTAATTAAAATTGCTTTCCTGCAGAGTCCTCACCTCCTCTGCCTCACTAGCCCACCTCCCCATATTACCCAGGATTCACCCCTTCAGGAAAGGTTAATGTGAGCCAAAAATCAATAGCTCAATTAACAATCAGGATTGGGGCTTCCAGGCAACAGAGATCAGGATCAATAACTTATGTTCAGTGAAATTAAAGGCAGTTGTTAAGTCAAGTGTTTAAAAACTGCAGTCATGGACTATGGGGATATCCATCAAAACCCCGTTGGGCTCTTTCTCTGGAGAGAATGGGAAGTACATCTTTCTTTGGTTCATCTTCCACATGGATGGGTGCCTAATGAAGCAGGGATGTCCTCACTGATTCTTCTCTGAAATAAATCCCCCAGCCCCAGGACTGCCATGGGCATCTGAGCTGACTTGAGAGAGAATCTTCTTTCATCAAGAACAATGCAGCAAATCAGAGCTCCAATATCCTCTTCAATCTCTTTAGGGGGATAGAGAAAGCAAAGTTCCCCCATATCTTTGATTTGTTCAATCTGCCCAGCATCATAACCATTTAATCATCAAACCAGCATGCAATGAACACTTAGTCTGTTCTCCTAAGCTTGACTTCTAAAATTTTTATTTTGTGGTTTTAGTATTATTATTTGTATTAGTTAGTATTGGCTAGGCTGAAGTACGGTGTTTCCCCGAAAATAAGTCATCTTCCGAAAATAAGACCTAGCGCATGGAAAGATAAGACATCCCCTGAAAATAAGACCTAGAGAAACTTTGGGAGAAAAAATTAATATAAGACACTGTCTTATTTTCAGGGAAACAGGGTAACAAATAGCCCCAGACATGTAATGGGCCCAGAAGTCTGTGCCTGTTATGAAACTAACCTTGGTGAGTTTCAAGTTGAAGGTACTTCTCTAAGTGGAGGCTTGGGCTGATTTTACCTTGTAACTCCTCCATCCTTTTGGACCTAATCATCACCTTCATCCAGCTGGAAAGGGCAAGACAACATGGGAAAGGCACACATCATTTCTTAAAAGCCTGGGCTTTGAGGGCATTCAATATTCCTACTTCCATTACATGGCCTAGATATTATCATCCAAGTTTTATGCCTAGGAAATAAAAAAGGGAAGAACAGATTTGGGGATCAATTAGTTATATCTACCTCATTATTATTACCTCCAACCGAGGATATCTGTAATTTTACCTGCCCACCATGTCTTTCCCTTTCTTTTGGCACTAGAAACACTCTTTGCTTTAGAGAACTTATTCCATCAGATGGTATAGTCCACATCCTTATGCACAAGAATGTGCACATGACCTCAGCGAGGCTAATCATAGTCCCTCTTGGGTTATTTCTGTTGGATCCATCAATAAAAGGCCAAATCTTTCCACTGGAGTTTCTAAGTCAGTAGGATATGAGTCTCAGACTGCCTATTATATCATATCTGCAATTCAAATAACACATGCCTACATGGTAGACAGTTGTACATCATGTCATCTATGCTTGCGTGTGTCCTTGGATCTAATTGTGCCTGAAGCCAGTTATCTCTAGACTTCTCTAGAAAAAAACACCAATAAATGTTCATAAATTCCTTGGCCTGCGTAACAACCATGCTGACTGGAGATAGACTCTTCTTTCATCACAAACCATTTCTATTCAGCAATAACAAAAGTCTCAAATCAGTGGGACCAAATATATTCCTTCTTTCTTATTTAAGATGGGTTGTTATTTTGTTTCTACCACTAGTAGTTGAAAGAATATTGATCAACATCCTTCTCTTTATTATACACTGATTATAAATTTGGGACATTCTGCATTTTTCACAATAGAATCCTCCCCATATTCTGTTTTACACATGCTACTTACTGTGCCTGGAATCTCTCCTCTTTTTCTCTGTCTGTTGGACTTGGCTGAATCTCAAATACCAATCTAATTAAGTTCTCTTCAATCCAATAAATGGATACAGGCTGTCTCTTGTATGCTGGACAAATTGCTGGACACTAGGAAACAGAAATGAGTACTTTATTAGCTTATGGTCTTGAAGAGAGACTCTCATAAACTCAGACAATGAATTACAATACTGAGAAATAGTAATCATTATAATTAGGCTTTGTTGGGTGCTTGCTATGTCCTAGGCCAGTGGTCGGCAAATTCGTTAGTCAACAGAGCCAAATATCAACAGTACAATGATTGAAATTTCTATTGAGAGCCAAATTTTTAAATTTAAACTTCTTCTAATGCCACTTCTTCAAAATAGACTCGCCAAGGCCATGGTATTTTGTGGAAGAGCCACACTCAAGGGGCCAAAGAGCCGCATGTGGCTTTCCAGCCCCAGTTTGCTAATCTCGGTCCTAGCCGCATAGTTTCAAAGTTTTATGTTTGTTTACAATGGAATCCGTACTATTGTTCATATTTCACACATGATGAAACAGAGGCTCAGAGAGGTTGTGAAACTTTCCTGGGGTGACATAAATAACAAGGGTAGAGCTAGAACTTGAACCCAGGCAACCTGGCTACAAGGCTCTTACGCTTAACCACTGCAGAAGACTGCCTCTGAGAATGCTAATAAAGGCATGGATAGCAGTGACTGATTGACACAGGGTGGGAGTGATCAGGAAAGGAGGTGATGCTGACTGTGCTCCCTGCTTCTTCCTCATGAGCTCTTTGAGTTCAGGGACAGGGTTTCATTATCTTGAAATCCCAGTGCACCTAGTACTTAGTAATCCCTTTTCCCAGGGTTAGTGAGCAGAAATTCCAAAAATCTCTATGGAAAAAGGAATGCACAGTGGTAGACAGATTAGAAAATGTAGATGGTCTTTTTCACAACTATTAGATCAACCACCTTGAAGTCTTCAGGTTCAAGAAGAATGGAGATGGTGGGCATTAAAATATGGCATGGCTTGCTTCTGAAGGTAACTGTGATTGTGTTGTGGACATCCAGGCCAAAGTTGTACTGCAGGGGTCAGGATCCAGCCAAGTGACACATCCTCCTCACCCATCAACCATCCTGGAAATGATGCATTTGATCTGTAGCCATGTGGCCAAACACAGCAGAAGCTAGCATTTATTAACAGACTAGAGGCCCTGGGGAAGGGGGGGGGGGGAAAGGGACAGGGGGCGAAGCAAGGTCCTGTAGCCTGGCCTGGGACCCTCACAGTCCAGGAGCCCTGCAATCAATCACCCCAAAGTGGTAGGCCCTGACCACCCGGCTGCGGCTCTGCAATGGATTGCTCCAAAGAGGTAGACCCTGCCCACACAGCCAGGGCTCTGTGATGGATTGCACCCCCAAAGGGAGGCCCAGGCTACCACTGCAGCACTGTTGCCCCATCAGCTGGTGACCTGGGCCTCCCTCTGCAGGGACATCATGGGGTGATGGCTGGGCCCCTGAGCATTATACTTTATACTCACCTTGGCTGGCCTGGTGCCAGTGAGTGTAATAGCGTGGTTGTCTGGATGATTGTCCTGTTGGTCATTCCGATGTTCGGACGTTTGGTCAATTTGCATTTTATGTTTTTATTATTATAGACTAGAGGCCTGGTACATGAAAATTCATGTATTCAGAGTGTTCCCTCAGCCAGGCCTGTACCCTCTCTCAGTCCAGGAGCTCTTGTGGGATGTCCACCTTCCAGCTTAGGCCCGCTCTCCATGGGGAGCGGGCCTAAGCTGGTCGTCAGACATCCTTAGTGCTGCCAAGGAGGCAGGTGGGAGAGGCTCCCATAACCACCACTGTGCTCTGGCTGAGCAGAGCTCACACTGTGGGAGCGCACTGACCACTAGGGGGCAGCTCCTGCTTAAGGGTCTGCCCCCTGGTAGTCAGCACACATCATAGCAACTGATCATTCAGCTTAGGGTCAATTTGCATATTACTCTATTATTATATAGGATAAGCACATTACCTGTATTTTATTATTTATCTGCCCCTCTCCCCCGTGACAGTTACTATTATCATTTCATTACTTTATGGTCAATGCTTGGAGAACTTGCTAGCATGTAGTGGGTACCATATAGACATAATAATACTGTACAAAACCCTCCACAAGACCTCAACAGGAAACAAAAAGCAAAAAGGATTCAGTTCTCAGAAATCTGGGGATCAACTAGGAGTTGGCTAGGTCACACTGCTGACCTCTCCTTGGGATCAACTGGCCATAGGCTGAAGGGCTGGCTTTGGCAAAGGACTCTGAGGCTCCATGTGCCTCTCATCCTGGATATGTTCTCATCGTGATGACAAAAGCACACACCTGTTTCAAGACTGTACATGGCATCATGTTTCCTAACATCCTATGGACCAAAGAAAATTGCCTGGCTGAGTTCAGGGTGGGAGGACGTTACAAAGTTACGTAGCAAAGTGTGTGCCTAAAGGAAGTGTATAGGAAAGGGGCCATCAGTGCAACGCACCACACGCGTCATAAACGTGTGTCATATAAATGAGTGAGACTTTGAGAACCTAAGGGAAGAGCTGTGGGTTCCACAGTGAGTACAACACAGAGCTGTGCTTTGAGTGTGGGCTGGATGAAATCTCTGAGAGGGTGATTTGGAGGCTGATAGAGATCTCCTTTTTCCTGTTAACTGAGGCCGGATTTCTCATACAGGGACCAGAGCCATTCATGTGAAAGTCCATGTTCCTGGGAGACATGGTAACAGTTCTTTTTACATTAAAAAAAAGTTTTGAAAAATATATGCTCATTGTATATAAGATGGCAAGAGAAAAATACACATTTTATAACCTATAGATAATAACCAGTAATACTTAGGTGTATTTTCCTCTAAATATTTTCATTATTATTATCATTATTATTTACAAATTTAGGATATGCCTTTGATAAAAAATTTTGGGTCAAGCATCTTCCATGAACATTTCCCTCCACCATTAAAAGTCTATGGCAAATGTTATTTCTAGAGGCTGTGTAATATTCTTTGTGCAGGTAACACCACAATTCATTTGTCTGATCTTCAATGGAATCTTTTTGTTGTTTTCAACTTTTTCCTGTTATAATGCCGGGATTACTAATTTTTAAAAATATATTTTTATTTATTTCAGAGAGAAAGGAAGAGAGAGAGAGAGAGAGAGAGAGAGAGAGAGAGAGAGAGAGAGAGAGAAACATCAATGATGAGAGAGAATCATTGTTCAGTTGCCTTCCGCATACCCTCCTCTGGGATCAAGCCTGAAAGCTAGGCATGTGCTCTGGCTGGGAATCGAACTGTGTCCTCCTGGTTCATAGGTTGATTCTCAACCATTGAGCCACACTGGCCAGGCTAATTTTTAATTAGAAATATTTTTCATTACAAAAGTGACAAACTGCTGTATATAAAACTTCTAAAAAGAAACAAAAATACCACTATCATAATCATGGCTAATTTTTTTTCTATTATTTTCTTCTAATCTTTTCTTTCACACAATTTTGTGCTCACTTTTTCCTGACTATAAAAGTAATAAATGATGACTTTCTAAAGGTTTGAAAGTATAGCAACAAAGAAGCAGGAATAAAAATCATCCATAATTTCATCACCTAGAAGTAACTCCTATTAACTATTTGGACTATTTTCTCACATTATCATTACAATTAGTATTAATTACTTTTTATTTTACATGGTTGAGATTGTGCTAAACCTACTGTTGTATTTTGTTTTGTTTTGCTTAATACTATTTCTTGAGCATTTCTCCTTGTGATAGAAAGCTTTAAAATATTTTAAAAATATATCTATAAAAACATCAAATATTACAACATATCAATATCCCTTCAAAGAGATGTATCACAATTAATTCCACAACCAGACTGGGGGGACAACTTTAGCTATCATGTTTTGCTGCAAGAAACATTTTTGCACATACATTTTGATCTCATTTTTGATTTCTTTAGGATAGATTGCTAGAAGTGGCATTACTGGCCATGAACTGGAAGTACAGACGTTTTAGGCACATTTTTAAATACACCTAACATTCAGGCATACTGTACTATATCCTGATTTTAACTTACCTTGTTAGCATAAGCATTTCCTCCTGAACATCATTCCGCTTGAAGGCATGACCTCATACATTTTAGATCTCCAGTACGATTGGCACAAAATCAGGCACAGCTGTAACAGAGATGCGGTATAGTTTAGTAGTGACTGCATTGACTAGAGTCCAGTGTTTCCCAACCTTCTCTCATGATGAGAATCACCTGGTGGAGTTGTTAAAACACAGATTCCTGAATCCCAACTAAGAAGTGCTAAACTAGAATTTTTGGGAACATATAGGTAAAATTGTATACTTAACTAGTGCTCTAAGACAGATTTTATATACAGAGCACTAAGTTAGGTATGCAATTTTACCTATATGTTCTCAAAAATTCTAGTTTAGCACTTCTTAGTTGGGATTCAGGAATCTGTGTTTTAACAACTCCACCAGGTGATTCTCATCATGAGAGAAGGTTGGGAAACACTGGACTAGACTGGTGGATCCGGACAGCCGGTCTTTGCATCCTGGCTGCATCCCTCAGCAGCCCCTTAATTAATCAACCTCTCTGCCCTTTAGTTTCCTCATCTGCTAAAGTGGGACCAAGACCGTACAAACTGCAGGGGACTGTAGTGAGAATTGGGTACACAGCTTCTAGCCCGTGCTAAGTGCTCTGTGGGTGTAAAGCTTCATTCATTTTTTTTCTGAATTGGAGGGTCAGTGTGTTGGTTCAAGTATGGGCCTTCAGAATTAGGCAGCCCTAATTTTTGTGCAACTTGTATTTCCTTTTATTTTTAAAAATTAAAATTTTATCTTTCAGTTACAGTTTACATTCAATATTATTTTGTATTAGTTTCAGACATATGGCATAGGATTGTCATAGCTTCTAAATAGTTTGACTCCTTTATCATTATAAAATGACTTTCTTTTCCTCTATTGATATTTTTTTGCTCTAACATGTACTTTGATATTAATATAACCACTCCACCTTTCTTTTGACTTGTGTTATCATGGTATATATTTTTTGATCCATTTACTGTGAACCTATTTCTCTTTATGTTTAAAGCACCTTTCTTGTCAACAGCATATGGATGAGATTTGCTTTTTTATCCAATCTGATAATATCTATTTTTTAGTTAGTGATATTTAGTCCATTTAAATATAAGGTGACTTTTTTGTCAAAGCCGGTTTGGCTCAGTGGATAGAGCGTCGGCCTGCAGACTGAAAGGTCCCAGGTTTGAGTCCGGTCAAGGGCATGTACCTTAGTTGGGGGCACATCCCTAGTAGGGGGTATGCAGGAGGCAGCTGATCGATGTTTCTCTCTCATTAATGTTTCTAACTCTCTATCCCTCTCTCTTCCTCTCTATAAAAAAATCAATAAAATATATTAAAAAAATAAAATAAATATAAGGTGACTTTTTATACAATTAGATTTGAGTATTGAATTTTGCTGCTTATTTTTCTTTTTTCTTTTTCCTAACTTCTTTTAGATAATTGAGTTTTAATGGTTTAATTTTATCTCCCTTGTTGACTGATTAGCTATGATTATTTTGTTATTTTAGTGGTTGTAGTTTATATATTTAACTTATCCCAGTCTATGGTTATATCACTTTACATAAAGTATCAGCCCCTTTGGCAATTATTTTATGTTTATCATATAATATACTTACACAAATACTCTAAACTTCAAAATACAGTTTTTTTTGTAATTAAAAGTAAATTATTTAAAAAATAATTAAATAATAAAAGAAAATTCTTATATATTTTTTCCTAGTGCTCTGCATTCCTTTGGGTAGATCCATATTTCTATCTAATGTCATTTTCCTTTTCCTAAAGGGACTTCTTTTTAATATTTCTTGGAGTGCAGCTCTGCTGTAGATAAATTCTTTTAGCTTTTTAAAATGTCTGAAAATATCTTTATTTTGAAATCATTTTTTTGAAAAATATTCTTTAAAAATATGTTTGCTGGGCATAAAATTCTAGATTGATCCCCATCCCTCTTTTTAAAAGATATTTTTCCATTGTCTTTTTGCTTACATTGTTTCTGAAGATAAATTGTTGCCACTTTTATCTTTGTTTCTTTTTATGAAAATATCAGTTTATTTTGGCTGCTTTTTCTCTTTATCATTGGTTTTGAGTGATTTGATTTTGATGTGTTTTGGG
This sequence comes from Pipistrellus kuhlii, assembly GCF_014108245.1. Lineage (NCBI taxonomy): Eukaryota > Metazoa > Chordata > Mammalia > Chiroptera > Vespertilionidae > Pipistrellus > Pipistrellus kuhlii. The sequence continues at coordinate 85,706,508 of NW_023425540.1, forward strand.
GTAGTTTTTTCTTTCTTTCTTTCTTTTTTTTTTTTTTAAACTCCTTTCTGTACTAAAGTCTTATTGAACTTGTTAAAAACTTTTAAACTGTAGTGTATTTCATTTTAGACATTATAGTGTTCATCTATAGAAGTTCTGTTTGGGCATTTAAAAATATTCTTCCATGTTTTTACTTAAATTTTTGAACATATGGAATACAGTTATAATAACTATTTTAACATCTTTGCTAATTCTAACATCTATGCCTGTTTTGATTGATTTTTATCCTCAAGGAATGTAGTTTTCCTGTTTTTTTGCATGCCTGGTTATCTTTGATAGGATGACAGACATTGTTCACTGTTGGATTTTTTGTATTCCTATAAATCATCTTGAGCTTTGTTCTGGAATGCAGATGTTATATGGAAACAATTTGATTCTTTTTAAAAAATATATATTTCATTGATTTTTTATAGAGAGGAAGGGAGAGGGATAGAGAGTTAGAAACATCAATGAGAGAGAAACATCTATCAACTGCCTCCTGCACACCCCACACTGGGGATGTGCTCGCAACCAAGGTACATGCCCTTGACTGGAATTGAATCAGGGACCTTTCAGTCTGCAGGCTGACGCTATATCCACTGAGCCAAACCAGTTTCGGCTGATTCTTGCTTTTAAGATTTGTTAAGAGAGACCAGAGCAGTGCTTAATGTAGGAATAATTGTTTTCCACAGTGAGACATGATCCTTCTGAGTATTTTGAAATATGAGGTTTTAAGTGTGGCTTGTAGGATTGGGCATTATTCCCAACCTTATGTGAACACCTGCTATTTCTTCTAATCCATTAAATGGTTTTTGTTCTTTGGCCTTGGGAAGGCTCCTCACACATATATACCAACTATTCCTCTACTGAATACTGAAGGAGGACCACTAGCAAGTCTCAGGGTTCTCTCTCTGTGAAGTTCTTTACTCTGCATTGCAAATCTTAGCTGCTTTGATGTTTCTGGAATTCAGCTTCTCTCCTCAAGAAGTTTACTGTGGATCCTCTCTTCCTCTGTTGTGGCCTGGGACATCCCTTAGGTAGTGTTTTTGGGAAGTCCTATAACTTGCTTCATTTGTTTCCAGTCTCTCAGGAGACAGTCTCCTTTGTTGCCTGGTGTCCAGTGTTCTGAAAATGGTTGTTTCACATATTTTGTCTTTTTGTTGTTGTTGCCATGTTGTTATTTCAGGTGGAATAATAGATCAAGTCCCTTTTATTCCATCTTGGCTGGAAGCAGAAGTACTCTACAAGCTAAATAATTTTCCAAGGCCACACCGTTAACTTGTTTTTCAGCTTGAAATAGAATCTCTGTATATCATTTCACAATTCAGTTCTTATTCCATTGTTTTTGAAGTTTCTGCTAATATCATTACTCTTTTTTTTTGGTTCATATTTTTAGAGAATAAAATCTGTTTTTCCTACAAAAAAATTTGTTTTGAGATGAGACTATAAATACAAGACAATGCGAGTAGCAAGAACTGAGAAAAATATCAATGTGGCAGTTTTACCATTTCCAGAGATTTGAGAGCTTTTTGGAAATACTTTAGAAAACTTGTCAGCAGCCGTTTCATTTTAGACATTATACTGTTCATCTATAGAAGTTCTGTTTGGGCATTTAAAAATATTCTTCCATGTTTTTACTTAAATTCTTTTCATAATTGCATTCTTAAAATATGTATTCAATGAATAATCAACTCCATTTCCCACTTTCAATTATATTTACTGTATAGAATTTCCCAAGGGAACTATTAAAAACACACTCATTAGCTCCATTACATATTTTCACAAAATATAATTGATATTTCTTTTCCCTGAGATTTTTTTTTTTTTCACTAAGGGACCATAGTCCAACCAAAAGCATGGCAGAATCAATAAAAGAGTTTGCTGAATAACCTGAGTGGTAAACTTTCCCTCCTTTTCATTAGTTTTCTTCTTAAACAGAGATTGGCTTTCTTGAATTTAATTGAAAATTTTAAACATTTTATACTAAAGGGTTAATGCATCATCTTGGGGTATTTCTGCAGGAAAATTTATAGCTTTAATGTTTACTTATTTTTTTTTCTTAATAAGAGTCTTCGACTGCTAACTTTTAAAGTGACCCTCATCTATTGCAATGGTTCTCAACTCAGTCTTCACATTGGAATCACCTGGGAACATTTAAAAGCTGTCAATGCCAAGAGCCTCCACCCAGACCAATTCCATATCTCTGGGCATAGAGGCTGGGCATCTGTATATTTTAAAACTCCTTGGTGATTTTAGTTTGCAGGCAGGATTGAAAACCACCGATGTAGTGAAAAAGCCCTCATTTTATAGGCGAGAAAATGGAAGCTCAGAAGGATTAGCTGATGCCTAATGTTATATTGAGAAGGGGACATGCCATGTGTCAAGTACACACTTGGTGCCCTGCATGCAAGCACTGTGGTAGTGCTTTAAGGACATTTTCTTATTCAGTCCTTATAATGATCTAATGATTTTTTTTTTTTAAAAAAACCTGACTTGACAGTCAAGGGAATGAAGGTACACAACTGCCGAGTCATTTACCCAAGGTCATCTTGTTAGGAACTTGGACACACATCTGTTTCCTGATCCTCAGCATAATGCTTTTCTTATTAGATCTCTCTGTGTGTCCCGTCACTGGAATTGCTTTGTAACTTTATTCACAGAGAGGCATCTTGGGATTTCACGAATTGGGCTTGGCTAGTGCAGCATCAATGGCTGGAGACTTCCATAATGCCTGTTTATGGCAGGTGCTTGATATGTTTGTTAAATAAATAAGTTGGGTTATGTCCATCAGACTTGTTAGTTTTGTTTATTTATTATTGTTTTTAAGATTTCTTTAAAAATTAGTTAATATGTAATATTACATTAGTTTTAGGTGTCCAGCATAGTGATTGGAAAGTTATATACCTTACAAAGTGATCATACTAAGTCTAGTACCCATCTGAAACCATACACACCATTAAAATATTATTGACTTTACTAGAAGCCCAGTGCATGAAATTCGTGCATAGGGGTGTTTGTCCCTCAGTCTAGCCTATACCCTCTCCAATCTGGGATCCCTTTCACAATCCAGGACTGCTAGCTCCCAACCACTTGCCTTCCTGCCTTCCTGATTGCCCTTAACCGATTCTGACGGCCAGCCTAATCACCCCCACTCCCCTGCCAGATTGATTGATGCCTAAAGCACCCCTGCCAGCCTGATTGCCCTGCCCTGCTGGCCTGGTCCCCCCCCCCCCCCCAACTGCCCTCCCCTGCAGGCCTGGTTCCCCCCAACTGCCCTCCCCTGCAGGCCTGATCCCTCCTAACTGCCCTCTCCTGCTGGCCTGATTACCCACAACTGCCCGCCCCTGCTGGCCATCTTGTGTCCACAGAAGGCAGTCATCTTTGACCACATGGGGGCAGCCTTCTTGTGTTTTGGAGGACTGGTCAATTTGCATATTACTCTTTTTTTTAGATAGGATTCCCTATGCCTTTTAGATGCTGCTTGACCTGGAAGAGGTTCTAGCTCAGGAGTCAGAGCACAGTAATGTGGTGGGAGATAGTGATGAAAAGAAGGCAGGTAAGCAAAAGGCATTGGGGATATTTAGCTATTGGATGTGGAATATTTCAAAAAGGAAAAAGAGTAAAGGACTAGACATTTTTTATTTTATTTTTTATTAAATTGTTTGGGTGACATTGGCCATCATGACCATATAGATTTCAGGTGTGGGTTTCTATGTTATAAGATCTGAATATTGCATTGTGTGCCCACCACCAAAAGTCAAATCTCCTGTCACCATATATTAGGACCTCCTTTACCCCGCACCTCTTTCCCTCTGGCAACCACCACACTGCAGTTTGTTAAGACATTTAAATCATCAGACCATGCCTATAGACATTTTGATAGGCATGGATGATATCTGTACTGTACAAAAGTGTTCAGTACAGTTATTACTAATAGTATGAAAAATGAAAATAACTCAATTATTTATTAATTATATAACAATAGAGAATTGAATAAATTATACTTCATTCATCTATTTGCTGTTATGTAGTCATCACTACTGATGCTGTGAATGACTTGCAATAAAATGAGAGAAATACTTTGATCCATGAAAGATGAGCAGGACATACAAACAGAACATTATCTCAATCATATTCATGGTTCCATTTTGAGGTTCCACTCTTTATTTCTTTCTTCCTTCCTCTCTTTCTTTCTTTTTTTTTCTTTCTCACGCATTTCATAAAAACATATATTGTTGCCAAAACCAGTTTGGATCAGTGGATAGAGCGTCAGCCTGTGGACTGAAAGGTCCCAGGTTCGATTCCAGTCAAGGGCATGTACCTTGGTTGTGGGCACATCCCCAGTGGGGGCGTGTACAGGAGGCAGCTGACTGATGTTTCTCTCTCATCAGTGTTTCTAACTCTCTATCCCTCTCCCTTCCTCTCTGTAAAAAATCAATAATATATATATATATATATATATATATATACACACACACACACACACACACACTCACACACACACACACACACATATATATATATATATTTTCTTCATGCTTATGAAGTCAATATATCTACATTGTGGAAATTTTGGAAAGAATAGAAATGTGATATATACATATATGTATATATTGCATGACCTAGTCATAAGTACTGACAATGTTTTGTGCATTTTTTTAAAATTATTTTTTTAGTATTTTTCTCCCTGTGTCACCCTACTCTTCTCAAATCCTCAGAATTTTTGGAGCCATCTTGTCCTTGCAATGGATATAGCTTGAGCTTATATTATTAATCTGTGGGTGCCTAGTCCTTATAAAAATATCTTTGAATTTGGTGAAGTCACTATGTTTTCTCTCATTCTGCCTCCTGGGGTCTATTACCGAAATAGGGCACATAGGTGATTTTTCATGTATCTTCTGGAAAAGGCTCTGGTGTGAGAAAGGTCTAAGATAAGCTGGAGTTAACTACAAAAAGTGTACCGTGCTTCCTGGACTTCATTGCCTGTATCCCACTGCTGGGAATTTCTCACTGTCATGCTTCTCCGTAAGTAATAGCTTCCCACAATCCCAACTGCTATCTCCATAGACTAGCATTCAATTAAATAATTCCTTTTAGTATATTCAGCAATTTAATTCTCCCCTTTTCATGCCAACTAGACATAAAGAGCCTTGAATTTCAAATTCAAAAATTATCATCTAGTTGTCCTCCCAAATAAAAGAGAAATTATTTCCCTAATGTGTATTATTATGTTCTCTAGAACAAGCAAATTTTACTTTGTGAAGCTACATATATAAATATATATACATACACATATACACACATATGAGCACACAAAATATCTCTATAAAACACATGCACATAAGATATATGTAAATAATGTGTGTGTACATATATATTATATGGATTTTAGTGAACAAGCACTGTATATATTAATTTATAACTGATTTTTTACTACTTTTTTCATAAACTTTAGGATGCCATCAAATACAGGGGTGGGCAAAAGTAGGTTTACAACTGCTCATATGGAAAATAATATAATTAATAAATAATAATGCAAAAGTTAAACTGTTTCCTGTACTCACAACTGAAACCTTTTTAGTCCACTCCTGTATAATAAACACCATCTTTGACATACCACAAAGACAGAAAAAAAAACCTTTGCTAAAAAAACATTATAGCATATTATTGATTATAATACATATCCTGACTTCAATGATATCCTACATAATAAAACCCTAATATGCAAATTGATAGAATGATGGAATGACCGGTTGTTATGACACACACTGACCACCAGGGGGCAGGCTCTCAACGCAGGAGTGTCTGCCCCCCTGGGAGGGAGGCAACTCGCAGTGGTGGTGGGGGGTGAGGCTGGCCAGCAGGCTGCACTAGGCCACCAGCCAAGGCAGGTGCCAGTGGGGACCCTCCCCTTCACCTGCTGGTCGCCTCAAAGATGGCCCTGATCACAGGCCAGGCCTAGGGATCCTACCCTATATATTGGGAACAGTCTCTTAGATTTAAAAATTAAAACCTGGCAAGGCTACTCTAAAACTGAAAAACAGGATGATGCAGTGATGACATGCATGGACTCTGGCTTGCATATTTTGTGGTCAGCCCTGATTCTGACACTTATAACTGTGCGACAAAGCCAATTACTTAACTTCTCTCTGCTTCAGTTTTTCCACCCTGAGATGGGGAAAATGGTACTACTGCTTCAGAAGGATCATGTTATGCACCAACTTTTTATAATCAGGGCAAAAAAATGTAGCTGCCCATACGACAGCAAGATGCCTTTCACCTGTATGAAAAGTATGGTCACAGGTGCATGCAGCATCCTGGATTGTGACAGGGAAGTCCAACTGCTGATTTAGGCCCAACATCCAACTGCTGAGGGGTCCCAGGTTGCGAGAGGACATAGGCAGGGCAGAGAGACTCCCTCTCCCCCTGCACCCTCCCCGTGCACAGATTTTATGCACCAGGCCTATAGTTACTACATAAAAACACGTATCTGCAATAAATGAAACAAAGCATGTGTTAGTCAGCTATTGCCACAATAAAACTGAGTAAAAATTACCCCAAACTCAACTTGGTAGCATTCAATACTAAGAAGTTGCTCATTGCTCTTGTGTCTGATGGTTTGCTCAGGATGGGGAGTGGTTTTGCACCATATATACCATTTTGGGGCCCAGGCTAAAGAGGCAGTGGCCTCCATGGTATGTTATTTCTTTGGCAGATTGCTGGAGTATAAGAGGTAGTAAGCTCAACAAAGCAAGTATGTTTTATGTCTACGTATTATGTATTCCTAATATCCTATTAGCTAATTGCATGCTAATTCCAAAGTTAAGCTGTGTGTGTGAATATATATTTCACCCATCATGTTGAAATATATATACCTAATACACTTCTGGGGAGTGAACATTGAGACCAATAATTCAGTCAATGGGTATTTTAAAATCATTATGTCCTGTATTTTATGCCCCTCTGTAACCTACCTGATATACTCGTTGGAACAAAGCACACCATAACATACATAAAGTGCAAGGGGAAAAATGGAAGTAAATGTACCAAAACATTAAAAATGTTGTTTCAGAGAGGGTGAGAGATGGCTTTTATTTTCTTCTTTGTCCCTTTCCTTTCTCTAAGCTTTCTATGATGAGTAGGTGTTACTTTTTAAACCTACACCTACACCATTCATTATTTCTTTTAAAAAAAAAGGCCATGTAGGCAGGTAGTTAGGAAGAGAAATAAGCAGTTATTTCAGAGGAAATTCAGAGGAAGGCATTGGTCTTTGGGTGGGGTGGCATCAGTATACACAATTAGATTTCTCCAATGTTAGAGAGGTTAGGGGTATGAGGCAGGTGCTTTAGATAAGAAATTCTGACCTTGGAGAAAGACAATAGCCTGGTTATCAGAATAGGTGGGTCAGATTGGCCCCGGGTCGGTGAAACCAGGTCTACTCATTAGAGGTGAACATGAAGGAATCCGAACAGGTGTCTTGGGATCATGAATGCTAAGCTCAGTCTCAGCATTGTCCCTGGATGCCTGACATCCTTCCTGCCTCAGGTGAGGATGAGGTCTGGAGATGAAGGAGAGGATGAACTTAGAGGTGGAGCAAAGGACTGTGAGCAGAGTAGCTAAGAGGAAGCTGAGCAGAAACTGAGCCATATCTGTTAACAAGCAGGGTGCAGTCCAACATGGAGGACCACCAGAAACGTGATTCTTTAAGTTTATTGTGCATCAGAGTCACCTGATGAGTGTGAAAATACAGATTGCTTGGCCCCACTAGCAGGCATTCTGATTTACGAGATCTGGGGTGGGACCTGAGATTGTGCATCTCAAGTAAGCATCCTGGTAATGTTGATGCTGCAGATCTGGGGACCACGCTTTGAGTACCACCAAGGCAACTGTTCTCAACTCGCTTGCAATTTATACCACCTGGAGAGCTTTTAAATCTCCCCACGCCTAGGCTGCACCCCAGACCAATTAAATCAGAATCTAGGGGTGGGACTCAGTCATCAGTATTTTTTTTAAAGCTCCCAAGATGAATACAATGTGCAGCCAAGGTTGAAAACTGCTGCTCTAAGGAGAATTAATTTAATCTGTTTAACTACTGAGTACATTGGCAGCAGGTACTAAATTAGCTCATCACCAACCACCACCCCCTTCTCTGTGGAGCAAGGAGTTGAAATTGTGCCTGTGGAAGCCTCCTGGAAGAATGGAGCTTAAAAGTTGGAACTCAACTGCCTTTCTGGATGCCAAGGACATCAGGCAAAGCTCTTGACACTTGGTTGAGGAGAAAATGAGGAGAAACATGGTGAATCTTGAGATGTTTTTATCTTCCTTGGAAAGGGACAAAGGTCATGGTGGGATGCAGGCTGCCTTTATTGGAAAGTAATGTTGTGAAAGATGCTGAAGTCTAAACACAATATGGCATGTACTTTGGTGGTGAGAGGACTTTGTCAGCCTTCTAGGTCCCCACAGGTCTCTGAAATTGCCATGGAAGCAGTCAAAGCTATGTCATGTGAGACAGGTAAAGAGCTACACCTTGAGGGAGATGGAATTTACCCAGGTCTTGTCTTTTTTATCTTTTATTCCTGATTCTGTGACTCTTTCTTCCAACCCAGGCATCCACCAATCCCATTCTTTAGACTGCTTTGTGTGTGTGTGTTGTGTTTTTTTAAAATTTATTTTTATTTTTTAGACTCAGATTTTTAATGGACTTTTTTAAAGAGCAATTTTAGGTTCATAGCAAAATTGAGTGGCTGATACAGATATAGGGGGCTATTTCATATACCACCTCCCCCACATTTACATAGCTTTTTCCAATATCAGTGTGCCCCACTACTGTACATTTATTACATATGATGAGCGTACATTGACATATCATTATCATCCAAAGTCCATAGTTTACATTAGAGTTCATTCTCAATGGTATATATTCTATGGGCTTGGACAAATATATAATAACTAGAGGCCTGGCGCATGAATTCATGCATGGGTGGGGTTTCTCGGCCTGGCCGGTGATTAGGGCCAATTGGGACGGGATAGCTGGGGGAGGTTGGCTCTGGGAGCTCACTGACCATGAGGGAGCAGCTCCTGCATTCAGTGTCTTCCCCTGGTGGTCAGTGCATGTCATAGCTACTGCCTGGTTGTCTGGTCATTGGGTCATAAAGGTCACTTACATATATAGATATGCATTCACTTTGACAGTATCATACAGGGTAGTTTCACTACCTTAAAAATCCTCTATGTTCTACTGATTTATCACACCCTCCCCCAACCTTTGGCATCCACTGATCTTTATACTAATTCTGACCATTTTTACTTCTCTATTATCTTATTTGATAATACACACCCCTCTAATTTGATGACAGAGTTTATCTGACCCTTGTTGATCTCTGCTAAATCTAAGATGGCAGCCATATCTTTTCCATTGAGGCATTAGCCTGAAGCAAACCTCTTTCCACAGAACTGGCCTTCTACCCTTCCACCTTGATGAAGTTCACCCTGGAAACCAAGGAGACACTGTTGGTGTGAGAAATGGCTTTCCAATGGGGAGAGTATAGGTTTGGTGGCAGAAGAGGAATAGTCTTTAAAGACTTTTTAAATAGGCTGTATTGTCTACCCTCCCTCCCCATTAATATGCTGAAGTTCAATACCCAATACCTCAGTTTGTGACTGTATTTGGAGACCGGGTCTTTATAAAGAGCTTAAAGAAGGTCATATTGGTGAGCCTAATCCAATATGACTCATATCTATGAGAAGAAGAGATTTAGATGGACATGCACAGAAGGAAGACAATATAAGGACATTGGGAGAAGACAGTCTTTAACAAGCCAAGGATAGATGCTTCAGAGGAAATCAGCCCTGCTGACACTTAGATTGTGAACTTCTATGCTCCATAATTGTGAGAAAATAAATTTATATTGTTTAAACCACCCAGTCAGTAGTTCTCTGTTATGGCAGCCCTAGGAAACAAATACAGATTTGAATGATGATTTGTTGAGGAGGTAGTCAAGTTGTTTTTCTTTTTAAAAAATATGTTTTTATAGTCAAGTTATTTTTCTTTTTAAAAGTATGGTTTTATTTATGAGGTGGGGAAAGAGAGAGAGAGAGAGAGAGAGAGAGAGAGAGAGAGAGAGAGAGAGAGAGAGAAACATCAATATCATAGAGAAACATTGATGGGGAGGATCAGTTGCCTCTCTACCTGGGACCAAACCAGAAACAGAAGCATGTGCCCTGACTGGGAATCAATGATGCTCAACCAAATGAGCCACACTGGCCAGGGCTCAACTTATTTTTCATTGGACTGATCCAAATGAGTGCAAATTAGGGGTAGATGGATTTGGCTCAAAATCAATATAATAAAGTATTCTAGACTGGCTGCTGCTAACATAAATAATATCCTTTCATAAATTTGTTTCTGTTTATGAGTATGGGAGTTTTGTTTTGTAAATGGGAGAGTCAATTTTTTGGGGGGAGGACTGGGGGTTTCAGGGCCAAACTGTGGGAAAGAAAAACTGCAAGGAATGGAATGATGTTCGTTCTTCACGGAGTCCTTTGTGTTTATTTTGAATCTCTTTGGAAAGGCAAGTTTAGATGCATAAATTGTGAAGATAAGAGAGTTGATGTAACATATTTTAGGTACTTCCCTGATATAATGTCTGACATACAGAAACACTAAAAAATATTAGGTATCAGCTTGTCCACCAGTCCCTTCTCCTGTATCTTTGTAGCAGACACCTTTTGGTGGGTGTTACCAGTGGGCCAAAGTTACCTTCCTCTGGAACTTCTCATCCCCATCCAAGACTCACAGAGAGAATCTGTGAGTGGGACTGTGATCCCAGCCCTGTGGCTGCAGTTGATTGGACCAGGAGTGCTCACATGACTCAAGCTAGCCCAACCCCAGTTTCTTCCCATGGAATTTGGACTTGGAACTAAAAGACTTGTGTCTATATCAAGCTGGTTTATAAACCTAGGAGCTGAGGCATACCCACCACCACCACCACCACCACCACCATCAACATCATCATCATCATCATCATCATCAATGTGATATGTATTGCAGGTTTTCAGGGATGGAATGGCTGAATATTAGAAGTACAGGTGAGAAGTAGAAAGAAGCTTGTTACTGACGAGTTTTCCCCTTTCAGCTTCTTCCCATGACCCTACTACATTTTTGCCCTTGAGTTCAATAACTGTTCCCTGAGACTTACTATGTAACAGTTTCCCATTGGACTCAAGTCTTTCCATCATGACTATTTACTGAACTTGGTAAAATGTTTCTGTGATGGGTAAAAAGACCATTACTTATTCATATTTTTATCTGCAAGACTAATGCAGGCTAGATTACTATTATTAGACTTGATTCATCATTTAGTCCAATCTACAAAGTTTAATACCCAACCTGACCCCATAGCCGGATGCTCTGAAATTTTAATTCAGCCTGGTGGTCAATTAGCAACCTCTTTGTAGGAACACCTTTTGGGTGGCTGACTTATGCATGCTGAATACATGATGTTCTTTGCACTGACTCTGGTTCTATTTTCTTATATCTAAAAGATACTATGATGTTCTTGGACTAGAATGAGATTTTGTACACACAGAGTTTAGCGTGGTGCCAAGCACATGGTAAAAGCTCAGTATATGAGTTGTTATTATCATTACATTAACTTAGGGAAGGCCACAAAGGAGATACTCCACCTTAGCCTCCACAGATCACTCTTCCCCACTCTCTTGATGATGGGAGGAAGTATAGTGGATTTATGGATGGACCAGGTTGATATATTTTATCTTTCCCTTTTCCAAAGCTGAGGATTAACTGGACCCACAAGTTGGTACCTGACACGAGGCTTTATAGCTCCTTGCCTGGGGTGGTGGTCATATATTTAAGACTGTTGGGCAAGGAATCTTTCAAAGTCAGTTATTTGGCTTCTCCCTGTTGAGCTGAATCAGCTATTATTAAACCCAAGAAGGGCAGACTGGCCAGGCCAATGGGTTTGTAAAAAAAGCATGCTCATATCTGTGTATGTCTCTCTCAATTTGTGTGTGGAGATGTTTTCTGTACCTGTCCTCTTGTCTCTCTGTGAATGTCTGCTTTGTGTTTCTCTTTGCCTCTCTTGTTTTCATTTGAGAACTCTTGAATATGTCTGTGTCCACGAGCTGAGATTCTTTGTCTGCCTATGGCAATCATGATCACGATCACATCAAACTTGTGAGAATAGTATTTCTTTTTTAGTCAACTCATTTGTTTTGGACCCTCCTTTTTAGAAAAGACTAAATACAGTAGTTACTTCTTCGCCGGTGTAGATATTTTGATAATGATTTTTTTTTTATAATCACATTCCCTAATGTTCTTTTAGAAGAAGTTTGATCCCACCCATCTAGGGTTTCCCTTATAGCTAGAAATTAAACACCTTGATCAAGATTCCATAAAAACACACATCCATTAACAGATATCGCCAGGGGCAGCCTCCTTGTTCAACATCTGCTACTTTATTACTAACAGCTCTGGCAGAATATATTATGGGGAGTGTGTCTGTGGATTTAGCTGGCCTCCAAAAGTGCACAGAGATTTCCACTGGGCCTGCTCACTTTTCTAATGAGGCACTTAACACTTCATATTTGTGGGGTGGCACATTTTCCTCCCCCATTCTGGCAAAACCACGAACACTAGGGTGATTATATGGGAAAACTTGATTTTTTACTTGCAAGGAGCTGTTTCTTCTCCCCCCTGTTTCTCAAGAGGTATCAGGAACAAGAAATAATGATAAGGATTGATAAGAGCTATATTTTTGAGCATATACTGTATGTTAATCACTGTTTTAGGCAAACCACATGCATCATCTAATTTAATCCTAAACCAGTCCTATAAGAAGGCATTATTATTTACATTTCAAAGATGAAGAAGCTGAGACATAGAGATAGAGAATTCAAGTATGTTGCTCAAGGTCACATAGAAAGTGAGGGGCCATAGCAGACAGCTGTTAGTTCTTTGATCCCATCTGTTTTTCTTTGGGGAATGACTCTGACCTTATGCCCTAAGGATTGGGCATGTGATTGACACAGGCCAACCCAATCATCTTCTGGGCAGTCAGGATTAGTCTTAGGTGGATACTGACTCAGCATGTCTAATAGGAATCCATCTCTGGGGTCAAGGTTTAGATGCTGGGAGGAAGAAGGAAACTTTGCCCTGTTGGATTGCTAAGCTTGGTGCCAGTGGCTATTTTGCCTGGTGTGTGGAGATGTTTTTTCTGCTTTAGGAAAAAAAAAATGAGACCAACAGGCAAAGAGAACCAGAGCAAGCAAAGATGAGAAACAGATGGAGAGAGAGTTCCAGTAGGGTAGTGTTTGGTCCCAAGTTCCCATTCCCAAGGACGTGATTAATGCAGCTCTTCCATCCATATGTAGAGTTACCCATCTTTCCCTGCTCTGAAGCAAATAAACCCTCTCTGTGGCTTAAGTATGTTTGAGGTGGATCTGCTGGTTTAAAAAGACCCACAAATGGAACTCCTCCATTCAAGAGGCACAGTCTAATTCTGCTTTTCTTGCCTGTGGACTGGACTTAGTGACTCACTTCTAACAAATACCATAAAGTGGAAGTAATGGTGGGCAACCTTGGAGACTGTGTCATAAGGCAGGGCAGCTTGCTCCTTGCTTCTCTTCTCTTGGACCAATGTCTTTGGGCAATCCAGTTGCCATGATGTAAGCGCACCCCAGCAGCTCTGTGGGAAGAAGCAAACAGCCATGAGAAGGAAGCATCTAGGAAGTGTATCCTTCAGCTTGGAGATGCATGCAGCCTCTACTGACACCCTCACAGCAATCTCATGAGAGGCCTCGATTCCTGATCCATAAAAACTGAAATAATAAATTCTTGTTGTTCTAAACTGCTAAATGTAAGAGCAATTTGTTATGCAGCAATACAGAGATAATGCAGTGGGTTTCTGTCACTTCTAAGTGACAGAATCCAGTCAAGTAGGGAGGTGAAGGTATCACTCACATTAAGTGGATGCTTATTTTTTGTCTCGTCCATATCTATTTCTCCTTCTGCCCACAGAACCATGCTGTCATCTTGGGTAAATCAATATTTTTCCCTGGTCTTGGTTGTGTACTTTGGATGGGACTGGCTCTAACATTAGATTGTCTGTGATTGATTTAAGTCAATGCATTCCATTTCCTGGCTATAGAGATAGTTTTTGAGAATGGGCATCTCATTTCCAAAAAGTCACTTAGATGCAAAAAGATAATTCTTGAGCCTTTGAGAAAAAGTTTCCCTTTCTTCTGAAGAAGTCTTCAGAAAATTTTTATTTCTTTCCTTAGAATATGTGGTATGAGGGTGTGAGGGTGGATGCCCCTGTACCCATTTTGTTGCCATGAGTCAGTGTCCAGACCAGGGTACTGCAATGTTTGAGAGAGATGAGAGACCAACAGATACCAGGTATTTGGTGATATTGTTGGTCTCACAACTATCGCCTGAAGCCCTTCTACGCTGTTTTAGTCATGTAAACCAATGAATTCTATTCATCACTTAAGCCACTTTAATGTGGGTTTTCTGTTTCATGAAACAAATAGGTTCTTAACTGATATACAATCTCAGGTCTGTCTAATCCAATGCTCATACTCTTTTAAACTGCTGTGAAATATATTGTACCCTATTGAACATGATCACTGGACTTCTGCTCAAAAGTTGTACTGGACATAGTCGTATCCAACTTAATATTAAAAGCACACATCCAAGAAGACATAGAAAAATGGAAACTCAGACAACTCTTTAAAACAAAACAGATACTGAAACTGGTGTCAAAATCTGTAACAACATTCCATTAATCCTAAAACTGATGGAGCCAAATTGAGAAGTACAAAACTATAGTTGGCACCTACTTTGATGTCTAGAACATGACAAGCCTGGTATTTGTAAACAGCACCGAATAAATGTTCTTCTCTTCCCAGTTTACAGCCAATGGGTGATCTCAGTTTTGTGGATGCTGATTGACATGATAGAGAATTTCTGAAAAGCTTTTCTTTAAAAAATCTTTATATATGTTCAGATAATTGGTTATTTTAGGTTATGCAATGGCTTAGAAAAATATGTTTATTTTTTAATTGAATTTATTGGGGTGACATATATTGAAGCCATATAGGTTTCAAGTGTACAACTCAACAAGACATCATCTGCATACTGCATCAGGCACTCATTGCCCAAACTAAGTCTCTTTCCATTCTCATTTATTCCCACTTTGCCTACTTCCATCCATCTCCACTCCTTTTTCCCTCTGGCTATCAGCACACTGTTGTCCGTGTCTATGTGTTATAGATATATGAGTTTTTTGCATACTCCCTTCAAATTCTTTCATTCAGCACCCCCAAAACAGTACTTCAAGTTACATTCCATGCCTGGCTGGTGTGGCTCAGTGGTTGACCATCCACCTATGAACCGGGAAGTCACAGTTTGATTCTGAGTCAGGGTACATGCCTGGGTTGTGGGCTCAGTCCCAAGTAGGGGGCATGCAGTAGGTGGCTGGTTAATTATTCTCTCTCATCATTGATGTTTCTATCTCTTTCTCCCTCTCCTTTCCCTCTGGAAAAAAACAAACAAATAAAAAAACAAACAGAACACACACACACACACACACACACACACACACACACACACACACAAAACAAAAACACCCTCCCTCCCCCAAATAAAAAAGATACACTTTAGCCAATTGGAGTATTTAAAAGAGAAAAGTCAAGATTGAGACTATTTTGGCATAAAGAAATTGATTATGAATGCTGCTATATATTTTGAAAGACAAGATATGTATTGGAGAAAACAAAAGGAAAGAAAAGCTTACTCATTATTTTCTCGCATAGAAGAGTGTCAACAGATACCATTTTATTCATGTTATTAAGCTCTTATTATATTCTTGACACTATGCAACATATTTCACAAGAAAAATTTTATTTAAGAAGTATATGTTAAGCTCTGGCCAGAGTAGCTCAGTCAGTTGGAATGTGATGGGTTTGATTCTTGGTTAGGGCAAACACCTAGGTTGCAGGAGGCAACCAATGGATAGTTCTCACATTAATGTTTTTCTCTTTAAAAAAAAGTCAATAAAATATAAAAAAAATGTATGTTAAAATATATTTTTAACTAACTTAAATGTAATGGATAACCCAATCAAATTCAATAAATACTATGATATACCTAACTTGACTGAGGGACAATTTTTTTTTTATTGTTTAATGTATTACAAATAGTAGTACATATGCCTCCCCCCCATTTACCTTCCCCTAGCCGCCCCCAAACCTTACCCCCCACACACACACATATGCTCTCACCTCCCTAGAGTTTGTTTCCATTGGTTATGCATCCATGCATATAAGTCTTTTGATTGATCTTTTACCCCCCTCAACACTTCCTCTGAAGTTTGATAGTCTGTTTAATGCTTGTTTGTCTCTGTATCTATTTTTGTTCATTGGTTTATGATGCTTTTTATATTCTACAGATGAGTGAGATCATGTGGTCTTTTTCTTTCTGCACAGCAAAAGAAACCATCAACAAAACAACAAGAAATCCCACTGCAGGGGAGAACATAATGCTCTCCAGTTTCATATATGCTTTTGCAAATGGTCAGAATTCCTTCTTTTTATACTGCAACATAGTATTCCATTGTGTAGATGTAACACAGTTTTCTGATCCACTCATCTGCTAATGGGCACCTAGGCTGTTTCCAAATCTTAGCAATTGTAAATTGTGCTGCTATGAACATAGGGGTGCATATATCTTTTGTGATTGGTGTTTCTGTTTTCTTGGGATATGTCTCTAGAAGTAGGATTACTGGGTCAAATGGAAGTTCCATTTTTAATTGTTTGAGGAAACGCTGTACTGTTTTCCATAGTGGCTGCATCAGTCTGCATTCCCACCAGCAGTGTAAGAAGGTTCCTTTTTCTCTGTATCCTCCCCAGCACCTGTCGTTTGTTGATTTATTGATGATAGCCATCCTGATGGGTGTGAGATGGTTCCTCATTGTTGTTTTGATTTGCATCTCTCGATTGATTAGTGACTTTGAGATTGTTTTCATATGTCTCATGGCCTTCTGTATGTCCTCTTTCAAAAATGTCTAGGTTCTTTGCCCATTTTTTGATTGGATTGTTTATCTTCCTTTTGTTAAGTTGTGTGGGTTCCCTGTAAATTTTGGAGATTAAACCCTCATCAGAGATGACACTGGTAAATGTGTTTTCCCATGCAGTAGGCTTTCTTGTTTTGCTGATGGTTTCTTTTTCTGTGCAGAAGCTTTTTATTTTGATGTGGTCCTATTTGTTTATTTTCTCCTTAGTTTCCATTGCCTTAGGAGCTGTATCGGTCAAGATATTGCTACAACACACGCCTGCTATTTTGCTGCTAATGGCTTCTTCTAAGATTTTTATTGTTTTCCATCTTACATTTAAGTCCTTTTTCCATTTTGAGTTTATTTTTGTGTATGGTGTAAGATGGTAATTTAGTTTCATTTTTTTGCATGTATCTGTCCAATTACCCCAACACCATTTATTGAAGAAACTGTCTTGACTCCATTGTATGCTCTTGCTTCCTTTGGTGAATATTAATTGAACATGATAGCTTGGGTTGATTTCTGGATTCTCTGTTCTGTTCCATTGGTCTATAGGTCTGTCTGTTCTTTTGTCAGTAGCAGGCAGTTTTGACAAAAGTGGCTTTGTAGTAGAGCTTGATATATAGTATTGTGATCCCGACTCAGGAACAAATTTAAAGAATGCTGGGTGTGTTTTTTTTTTTTTTTTTTTTGAAGACTAAATCTTATGAAGTTGTCAATTATTTGAAAATTTATATACAAAGTTCACAATACCCCAGTCAGAATCCTTTGAAAATCATTCTCAAGTTCATATGGAAGAATTAATTGGTGAAATTATCTAAGGGCATTTTGTAAAATGAAAAATGATAATACAATGACATTCAGAAAACAAAGGTACTTGCCTGACCAAAATGTTTCATAGGCTGTGATTATTGAAACAATGTGACATGGTATAAGAAATAATTAAGGGAATAAAAGAAATACTACTGACTAAAACCTGAGCATATGTTGTATCAAATTGGGACAAAGAAGGCATCATCAGCCAATGGGAAACAAGTACATTCAAGAAGTCTGGTCAGAAGAAGTAGTTGTTTAGGGGAAAAGTAGCAAGTTAGATCTTCAGAAATACATCATGCTCCCAAATACATTCCCAAATGAATGAAAAGGGTACATATGAAAAAAAAAAAGATTTGTAAAAATGAAGAAATAAATTAGAATGAAATGTACATAAATATTTATTTCATTTTGAGCTGGGATTGTTTTAAGCATGAAACTTATAGAGGAAATTACAAGAAAAATACTAGTAGATTCAATTTTAAAAGTAGTAAACTTTGAATAAGTTCTGGGGGTGTAATGTGCATAATGTAAAAAATATGAAGACTCTGTAAAACACAGGACAATGATAAAAATTAAAGGGCAAGTGGCAATTGGGGGGAGGGTGTTGCACAAAATACAATAATGATGAATAGTTTTACAACACCAAGCAATCTTTAAAACCCAAAAGAAAAATGTGCCAAGGGCAAGAAAGGTTAGTTTACAAAGTGAGACATACAAATGGCCTATCCTATATAATAAAGAGGCAATATGCAAATTGACTGTCACACCTTCACACAAGATGGCTGCCTGCATGTGGTCACAAGATGGCCACCACAAGATAGCCAGCAGGGGAGGGCAGTTGAGGGTGACTGGGCCTGCAGGGGAGGGAGAGCAGTTGGGGGGGGACCAGGTTTTCAGGGGAAAGCAGTTGGGGGCAACTGGGCCTACAGGGGAAGGAGGGAAGTTGAGGGGGACCAGGCCTGCAGGGGAAGGCAGTTGGGGGTGACCAAGCCTTTAGGAGAGGGTAGTTGGGGGGACCAGGCCTTTAGAGGAGGGTAGTTGGAGGTGACCAGTCTGGCAGGGAAGGACAGTTGGGGGCAACCAGGCCAGTAGGGGAGGGCAGTTGGGGGCAATTGGGCTGGCAGGGAGTGGTTAGGCATTGATCAGGCTGGCAGGGGAGTGGTTAGGGGGTGATCAGGCTAGCAGGCAAAAACAGTTAGGGGCAATCAGTCAGGAAGGAAGGCAAGCAGTTGGCAGCCAGCAATCTCTCCCAGATTGTGAGAGGGATGTCCTAAACCAGCAGTCAGATATCCCCCAAGAGGTTCCAGTTTGGAGAGGGTGCAGACTGGGCTGAGGGACACCCCCTCCAGTGCACAAATTTCGTGCACTCGGCCTCTAGTAAGCATATAAAGAAAATGTTCATCGTTAATAGGCATCAAAGAAATGGAAACTAGGAGAACAATGAGGCATAATTTTTCCTATCCACATTGGCCAATTAAAACATTATAAGATGTAGGGCTGGCTGGGGTGTGATGAGCAGACAGTCTAATGTGCGGCTGGTTGTTATATAAATTGGTGCAAATTGACTTTAGGATCTCTAGTAATTCCTATATAAAATTGGGATGGCCATACCTCTTTGTTATAGCAAGGGTCAGATGAGATAATAAATGCAAAATACCTCCAATGGTGTAAATGTTAATTACTTACATTGGAGATGATGGCTGTGGAGTGGTGAAGAAAGATTTCAGAGGACTGAGGAGCAAAGCATTAGTGTGTGAACTGGGCCAGCAATTAGCACAGGGCCAAAGGGAATTGTGCAAGCAGAAGTGAGAAATGCCATTTCTCTTTGCTCCCTGGATTTATGGATTAGGAAGCAGAAGCTGTGTTACAAGTGCTCAAGGAGAAGGGATTTATTGGGCTTTCCCATGATGGATGACACATAGAGGCTGAGTCCCAGCACAGCCACCACCAATCCGGCTGCCGTGTGACAAGTGACCTCTTTCAGCATTCTTGCCTCCTTATCCCTTCTTCCCCTCCTTTCCTTCCTCACCCACTAACTTTATTTAACCAGAAAACTGTTCTAGAAACACACTGATGAGGAAGACAGCACTGTTACACATCATACCCTACATCCCAAAGGTATGAGTGGAGCCACTGATAAAAGACCTGGTCTGTCCTTCTACTGCTACTGCTAAATTCCGTATAGTACTCGGCACTGTTTTGATTGGAAACATACAAAATATATTTCTACTAGCTGTGGCTGCCAATGTTTTATAAAGACAAGAAAGACTTTATACGTCAGCTAATAATACATTGGGCTTCAAAATGAGCTGGCACTCAAGACCCAGTTGAAGTGAGGGTTAGTGAAGCCAGTGATTCCTGATCTCTGAAGAGGTCAAAATAGTCTAGTTGTTTTTTTTTTTTTTTTTTTACCTCCATAAATTAGCTGGAAAACTCACCCAGTCTGTCCGTATGCAGCCAAACTCAGGAAGCAGCACCTCAGACTGAGCATATCGTCCAGATGTGGTAAAAGACAGCCATCTGCGAAGATGCTCAAGACAACAACTGAGCTTGCTTGCTACCTGTTCTCATTAGCATATTGGCACCTTCCACTTAAATAACAGGGTGTCAGGTGACAATGGAGCTTATTTTTTGAAATCTGGAAGGAATTGCTGATTTGGAGGTGGTAATTGATGTTTCATTTTTTAGAAGGAGTTTAAAATTTGCTTTAAGGACAACGGCCCTTAGATTTCTTCCAGAAGGACCATTTTGGAGGACACACTAGATGTGTGAATGCCAATCAAATTCTTTCCCCACAGTCTTGGAGAATCTTTAAATACAGCAAAGCAACCATCATGCAGGTGCTTCAGACCAAGACCAGTTTAATTTTGGCAATATAAAATGAGTGTGGTAGTGGAACTGAGCCATTTTAAAGTTACATTTCACCCTAAATATGAATATAGACTGCTGTATGCTTGGAAATTGCCTGCGAGTCTTGGGCAGTGTGTGTATGTGTATGATCTTGTTGGAGCCTTTGTTATGGTCCATGGTGGGTAAAGAATGGTTGTGGCAGAGAAGATGAAGGACAAAAGATGAATTGAGTTTAACTCAGCACACCTCAGCTTCACTAGTGCCTTAGATGGGATGTCCATTGCCATGGAATTTGGCTTGTGTACCATTTAGTAGTTAACCAGTTGACTAGTTCAATGACCTTCTTACTGGTCCCTGCCTCACTCTTATAGCTCCCTCCTCTGAAACTATATTCTCCATAGCAGCTAAAATGATCTTTAAAAATGTTAGTAAGATTTATGCTACCCTCCTCATTAAATTCTCTTAAGGCTTTCATCACATTTGAAATGAAGTCCAACTTCCCTAGGTATTCTTGTATTAGTTAAAATATTTTATAATTGGAAGGAAATATATTCCAACTACCCACATAATTAAAGTAAAAGGAGAAAGACAAGGTGCTATTGAATTTTGTAGTTTCATGCAGAGGAAATGAGTGGGATAGATAAGGTTCCATTAGTTTCACCAGGAGCGCACCTGCATCACAGCTACTTTGGTGAGGGGAGGACTATGCCTGTGGAAATTCTTGACCATAGAAATCTGTCTCTGGAGTAGGACCTTGGGAATCTGCAGGCCTGTCTATTAAATTCCTAGGATCACTGCCCTATGTGGTCCTGAGATGGTGTTTTGGGAAACACTAACATAGGGAAAAACCCAGATTCTGACCATTCCTATCTTCATCTTGCTTATACCTGGATCTAAGCCCAGAACCAAGTTTGTATAAAGAAAATATTCTTCCCAACTACTAGGCCATGAATAAAACAAAGAGAAGCCATTATGCAGATGTACAACCATTTAAAGTTGTTTGGCTTGGAAAAGAACTGGGTCTGTCTGAGCTCCTTCATTAGGATCACTAATATTTTACCGTAAATATAATTTGAAGAAATGGGTCATGATGTGACAGTGGGTGGAGCCATCCAAACATGGGGCACCTGTGTTATCACATGCATGTTTCAGGTGTACTTGTTCAGGTTGAATCAGAGAAGAATAAAAATTGCAGTGGTGAGTTCTCTTGGGGATGTGGATGTCATTGCAATGATGCTGTGGTTACTCAGGGTATTCTGTGTCCCCAGGGTTGAGTGAACCTTCTGCTTCTCCCTGAAAATCTTCTACACCTGAATTTATCAAAGTGTGTTCTGTAAACCACTCTCTTTGGAGTGACCTGAAGGTACTTGTTAGAAACAAAGATTCCTGGATCCTGTCACTGATCTACAGAATCAGGATCTCTAAGAATGGGCCCCAAGAGCTTGTGTTTTAAATAAGATTTCCAGTCTATTCTAATACACAGTGAATTCTAGCCTATGGTTGGGCCATCCACTATAGTATTCACTATAATAGCCACCAACCGTATGCGATTAGTGCCACTTATTGAGATGAAAATATGTTGGATCTCTCAGGTTAAATAAAAAATATTTTAAAAACATACACCATCTGTCTCTTTTTACTTGTCTAATGTAGTTACTAGAAAATTTAAAAATACATAGGTGGCTCACTTTACTGTTTTATTGGACTATTCTATAGAGCTGCTGTAGAATATTTGTATCTTATACACCCTCATAGAATTATTGGAAGAAAGTTCTGGAAAGCTCTGAGAATGGAGTGGTGAGTGAATGAAAAAAATCACTTTCAGAACTGGGGGAGGGGAAGTCTGTTTAATTTTCTAGGTATAAGGCCCTGATTCAATTGAGGAAAGCAGCCAACTGTCTCTGACTTATATTGTGCTCACGATCTTGGGTTTTCCCTGTAATGGGCCATAGTCAAACACTTCCTCACAATGTAGCTTTGATCAAGCTACCTCCCTTCTGCGATTTCAATGCTTTCATCCTTGAAAGGAATTATTCTAATAACGATGATACTAGTAGTAATAGCAATACATTGACACAGGATTAAAATAAAATAACTTAGGTTTCCTGTTATAGAACTTGGGGCATACCAACATCCACCCAAAGTATTCATGGTGTTTATTGTTGTCATTACTGTAATGATGTCCAGCCCTGCTCTTTCTTGGCCATCCCTTGGGTTTTTGGGGTGTGAGTCACTGGAACTGGAGAGTCCCTGTGACCTGTGGACCATTATTGATGAGTGAATAGACTGGGTTGGTGTCAATGACTGAATGATTGGGTCTACCCCAGATTCATATGTTGAGACCCAATCTTCTATGTGATAGTGTTAGGAGGTGGGGTCTTTGGGAAGTAATTAGGTCATGAGAGTAGAACACACATGAATGGGATTGATATCCCTATGAAAGAAACTTCAGAGAGCTCTGGCTCTCTTTCTACTATGTGAGGATAAAGAACTTGGCAGTGTGCAACCAGGAAGAGGGCTCTTACCAGAACCCAATCAGGTTCGCACCTTGATCTTGGACTCTCAGCTTCCAGAACTATGATAAATAAAAATTGGTTTATGGCATTTTTGTTAAAGCAGCACAAGCTGGCTAAGACAGTTGGATTTCTAGTTACATTACTCATTGGCATTAAGAGTGCAAGTCACTAAGGGTCCCTTTTCCATAAGTTAAAATGGCCCTGGTTACTTATAATAGCATATAATTAATAGAACCACCTTACTACACAACTCCAGGGGGTACCATTCACAAAGAATACAAATGTAGTCTTGGAAATATTTAACTGTAATAATATTACCTCTAGACAATGGAATACTATGGTCATTAAAAAGTCACGCTTTTAAGAAATGTTTAATGGTGTGAGAAATTAAGAATAGAAAAGCAGGATGAAAATTTATATATGGTATGAATCCTATTCTGTTGAAAAAGAATTGAAATTTGAGGGAATGACATCAAATGTTAACAGTGGCTGCCACTGACTGGTCAGATTACTGGCATCATTCCTCCTGTTCTGCAGTGTGCACATTTTTAACAGTAAACATGTGGAAAGAGAGGGTCCTTTGTTCCTCTCCATGCTCATCACTGATGGGTGGGCCCTTTTTAAAAAACATATTTTATTGATTTTTTACAGAGAGGAAAGGAGAAGGATAGAGAGTTAGAAATATCAATGAAAGAGAAACATTGATTCACCTTCGTCTTGCACACTCCCTACTGGGCATGTGCGCACAACCAAAGTACATGCCCTTGACTGGAATCGAACCTGGGACCTTTAAATCTGCAGGCTGATGCTCTATCTACTGAGCCAAACTGGTTAGGGCTGGGTGGGCTCTTTAGTATAATCACCCTTTGACATTATTCTAGGAGAGGTGATCAATTTCACTTAGAGAGAGCCTGGTCAATGTATGAGCTTCATTCTGGAGTGGGGGCACATGGAAGTTGCTGGCCTCAGCCAGAGGGGCAAGTGTATGTCCCAGGACAGGGAAGGAGGGAAGAGGCCTGGGAAGAAGGGGTTTTAAAGGATCCAGGGCAAGTGAATTTTGTTTGCTTTGGCTTCTAGGAAGAAAAGCAATTTCTACACCAAAGCACAGGTGGGATAAAAGGCCAAACCAGGAGAAATGGCAGGATTGTACAAGAGGAAGGAGGCGGGAGATGAGAGTAAAGGAGTAAAGGCTTTTTTGGTTTCATTAGAGGTGGATGCTTAAGACTGAAAGGAGATTTGATGGAGAAAGAAAGTCCTATTTTTCAGCTCCCTTCCCACTTCCACCCCCCATTCTGTGTTTGTGATGGCCTAAGGGTCAGACCTGATTTGTTTGGTCTGCCTGTGTCTATGCTAGCTCCCTCCCCAGCAGCCTAGCCCAGCAGTGGCTGCATTGTGTACATGCTGCCTCACACAAAGAAACAAATAAAATTGTAGTAAAAATCACGATTTCTGCCCTACCTATCTGACAGGGTTGCTGATGGGTCAAAATGAGATAATAGGCATGCTGATGCTCTGTGAGATGCAAATGGGCGGCCTGGTTAGCAGTACGTTCCTGGCTGGGACCGCAGCGTGTCAGCCTGGTGGCTTAACCCAGGGTGGCAGGCGTCTCTTATCCTGGCAGAGCCAGGTCGCTCGTTAATGTTTCCTGGTGCTAACAGGGCCGCACTCATTCTTGGCTGTTGACCTGGGGGTCAGTTCTTTGTCACTGTGAGTGCTGCTGCCTTGGGAAGATGGAAACTCACTTCTCAGAGAAGCTTTGCAAAATTCTCCCAGTCTGCCTGCCAAGGGAATGAGCCACTAGCTGGGTGAGGAGTGGTGATAACCATCCATGCCGCAGGCAGAGGGACGAACTGTGTCTAGTTAAGGAGACTCCAGGTCAGAGATGAATCACCGGGTCAGGCTCTGTCTAAATACGCTCTTGGAAACAGATCTTTATTCCACCTCTGGCATGGCTTCTATAGCCTTGACATAAGATTCCAATTCATTGGAATTGAGTACGTTTCGAGGGATTTTTTTCAAGAGCAACCACATGAAGGAACAGGTTGACCTTTAATTTATAATCCTCATGTCATAGAGTTTAGCAGAGCTTAACCTATGTCGGTTGTGGTTCAAAACCATCCACCTTGCTTTGGAAAAGGCAGGCTATGCTCTCAGTGTCTGTTTGGGAAACAAAAAGAAAAAAGAAAATGAATCGAATGGGAAAACACACCTCCATTGCAAAAGGCAGAAGTCTATACAGAGAAGGAAGACTGTTCAGAAAGAAGAGGGGAACCTGAGATGTGGGTGAGGCTCTGAAGAATGAGCAAGATGCTAGTGGGGAAATACAAATGTTTGTGGCTCTTGGTAACTTGAGAGCAGCCCAACTGAGCCCAAGTGATCTCAAGGGCCATTCACAGAAGGTGGAGAGCAGTGGAGAGGTCTAATCAAAGAGCAATTTCCGGCTACACTGAGTATTCAGCACTAATCAAGATGCATGTGCGGTTGTCCTGGTGCACAGCTCAGACACCCCTTCTTTTACCTGCCTGAACCGGTCCCATGACTCAGTAGTTAGCAGCCAAAGACAACTCTGAGATGATTTTATGAGAAGGAGCTTTATTGTCAGCCAGCAAGCAAGGAACACACTGAGTGTCTCTCCCAAAGCAGTGCACTCCAACACAAAGAATCAGATTCATCTTTTTTTCTGAGAAATCATGCATAAACATCATTCTGCATTGAGCGTCTGCCCCATGGTGGTTAGTGGGTGTCTTAGCAACCAGTCATTCTACCATTTGGTTGATTTGCATATTAGCCTTTTATTATATAGGATTGCATGCTCAAAAATAGTAGAAAATCTCCTCTGCCCCTGCCAGGAGATTTTAGTATTATAGAAACATTTGTAAGTAGATTAGTAGAGGTTCCTCGAGGCCTGTTCTGGCAGCCCTGGGTGGTTTGAGCTGGATGAGCTCTCAGTTTCCCCAAATAATCCTTGCATCTTCCTAAGAAGACAGGTTGGGCAATTGTCATGTGAAGGATGGCAAAGGCACATAAGAAAGTTTAAGTCTCAGCCTTTCTCTTAGCAAATCGCAGGATGTGGTTAGCACACCTTATGCAGGCGTCTTCAAACTACAGTCCGCAGGCCACATGCGGCCCGCAGAGGAGTCTGATCCGGCCCGCCAGGTTTTTTGGGCAGTGAGTGCAGCGGAGGTGTTACAGTAGGAATTAGTAGTTCATATAGTCCGGCCCTCCAGCTCTCTGAGGGACCGTGATCTGGCCCCCACTTTAAAAAGTTTGGTGATCTATTGTAAATGGGCTTGCAGTTTTACTCTGAGCAAAATTATGAATTCTAAATAAAAGTTAGTCATATGCCAGGCTATCTGCAAGGCTATATATGTGTTAGGTTATGGTTCTCCTGGTGGCTTGGGACATTGCCCAGGGTTCCCCTCTTTGGGGATGGTATCAGCTGAAAACACTTGCCTTGCCTGGGCACCCAGTCCAGTGCCTGATAGAGGAGCTGGCCGGGTGCCCTCCAACAGCTTGGTATAAACCTGACAGACATCCTAGCTCCAGAGCTATTTTTCTGAGGCCAATGCTGAGCCTGTATCACAGCTTCAACTTTCCCTCTGCCCAAATCCTGCCTCCTTCCCCACCTTTCAGTGGGTATTGCGCCCCAGAGCATCCTGATCAATGTCCTGTTCACTAATTCTCATTTTAAACTCTGCTACTTGGGACCACACTTGTGACAAAGAGGTATTTGGTACTTAGCTTCTAAATTCATTAATAAGTAATGATCGCAAAGATGCTAAACTTTTGGTGAATGCATCTGTTTGTATTCTTATAGATGGAAATAATCAGTGGTGGATGGTCCCATGCATATGTTACCTTACATGGCAAAGGGGAATGAAAGCTGGAGCTGAAATTCAGGTTGCTGATCAGATGAACACAAAATAAAGAAATTATTCTTGATTATCTAGGTCAGCCCCATGTAATCACAAGAGGCCTAAAAGTTGGAAGAGAGAGGCAGAAGAGGAGGGCCAGAGAAAGATGGGATGAGAGAAGCAGGGTCAGTGATGTATTTGGCTGGGAGGGACCACTAGCCAAGGAATGTGGGTGGCCTTTAGAAGCTGAAAAAAAGCAAGCAAAGAAATCCTCCCTTAGAGCCTCCAGGAGGAATGCAGCTTTGCCAGCACCTTGATTTCGGGCCAAGGAGAACCAGGTTGGATTTCTATAAAAATGTCAGAGAATAAACTTGTGTTGTTTTGAGTGGCTCTGTGAGGCAATTTGTTGGGACAGCAGTAGAAAAATCCTCAATTGTTATGACACTTTTGGGAAAGTGAAGGGTAATATGTATCAAAGGCTTCAAAAAATTTTCTAACTTTTTATTCCACAAGTAGGTGCTAGAGTAAGGCCTACCTCTGCAATTCATTCTAAGGAAATAACTGAGGAAAAAAAACTACACCATTGATATTATTTAGAGCATTAGTTTGGTACTGCTTCTGGATAGACTATTAGCAAGTCAAATATTGTTAATGACAAAAGCCAAGTTAAGACTGACTTTGTCAAGCATTGCAGAGCCAGCAGGCTAGGGGTATTGTGGGCAGGGCACATTCTCCAGGACTTCTCAGATTATACCATGAGCACACCTACACAGATGTAGACAGTTCTGAGTATTTAAAGAGAGGAAGTTCTGGAGAATATGAAGGTGAAGGAAAAAGACAAACTATTTTTCTCTTAGGACTTTAAGGACTCTCTGGCTCGTTTGAATAGTTTTCATCAACTTCCTATTTTGTGGTTTCCTTCACTAGACCTGACTGCTCCAGAAATAAGTGCTTAATTTTGAAAATGCAGGCTACATTTTGGCCTTAGATCAACAGGAATAAGAACTGAAATGATGCATAATTAATTGCTTTGCACATCAATATCAATCTGCAATATCGATTGCTTAAATATTTCAGAACCAATGTTTTTATTTATCTATAGGTGTGTGTGTGTGTGTGTGTGTGTGTGTGTGTGTGTGTATACATATGCATCATATAAATGTATTTAAAAATCATCCAAACCACTAAATTTCCCTGAGTCTGGTGTTCAACTTTTGAGAAGCAAACTAAACTTCCACAAAGTCAGGGAAGAAATACGGGAAAATTAAATGGAAAGGCTATGCAGGTGGGAGGGGAGAAATGGCTTCATGGTGGTTTATAGTGCTGTCATCCAAGTGTCTGAGGGGATACCACGCATTTCTTCTTTTTAAAATTTCAAGCAGCAAGTTTCTACTTTGGGACCGCCTCCCCACCCTCACTCCCTAGGATCTTAACTGATGAGCACGAAAATCTGAGAACCATTGGTTTACTATTAAAATAATGGGCTCTCAGGCCCAGCCAGTGTTGCTCAGTGGTTGCACATTGACCTATGAACCTAGAGGTCACAGTTCTTTTTCTGGTCAGGGCACATGCCTAGGTTGTGGGCTCGACCCCAAGTGTGGGATGTGCAAGAGGTAGCTGATCTATGATTCTCTCTCATCATTGATTTTTCTATCTCTCTCTCCCTCTCCTTTCTTCTCTCAAATTAGTAAAATTATATTTTAAAAACTGGGCTCTTGGGTTTGATCTGCAAGAGATCTGGACTCAATAGGGGCCTGAGGTTAGGCATAGGAATCTGACTTTAAGAATTTTTTCTATGTTTTTTAAAATTGATTTTTAGAGAGAGAGAGAAAGGAAGGGAGAGAGAGAAAAACATCAATCACTGCCTCCTACATGCTCCCCACTGGAGATCAAGCCCCTGTCTGGGAACTGAACCACCAATTTTGAGGTCCATGAGATGGCACACAACCAACTGAGCCACTCCAGCCAGGGCATGATTCTGATTTTTTACCAGGCACCCAAGAAATTCTGATTTAGGTGGTCTGTGACCTCCACTCTAAGAAACTCTGCCCTGCTTGAATCCCCAAACAATTTCACCTGCAGGATTCCTTTGTGAAAGCAGCTGATGAAGTGACATCCACCTTAAGTAGGCAGTTAGGAACTTTCCCCAGTAGGGTGTTGCCTGGGTTAATCCACTTTATAAATAAAGTCTTGGTTGCAAGTCAAATATTTATCTCCTGTGTGGAGTAGGAGAGAGCCCCTTTTCTATCGGCCTCCTCACGACACATGTTGGAATGGTGCCGATGAAAAGTGATTGCACTCGGGGAGATTTTTTATTATGTGATTTGGACTAACAAAGAGAAGAGAAAAATCCAATTAAATCCTAGGAAGGAATGACAGAGAGGGATCATAATGAAGCCATATTGTTCCAAGAAGGTCCCCCTGCCAGAATAGAGACCCTGGGCAGAGCTAATATCTCAGCAGACAGTTGGGGCTTGGGGGAAGGGGTCCAGGAGACCAGTGAGCAGGGACTATGGCCACTCAGAGACACGGGTAAAGGGTCACTGTGGTTAAAAAATGCATGAGATTCAGAAACTTAATTGTAAAAAATGATTTTAATATAATGCCGGCTGTAAGATTCTGCCTTTTCAGCCTGGAAAGACAAGGGCTAAGAAAGGAGTGTGCTGAACTATTAAACTCATTGTAACAGGAACATGAGTGGTTGCAGAGCTGACAGGGCTTTGTGGGTCTGGGAGGGATTCCTGACTTGTAAAGGAGAGGATTGACAATGAGAACAATAATGGAGATGGAGAAGGGTAAGAGAAGGATGACAATGGTTTACACTTGTGGTAGATGCACTTGGCAATGGTGAGGATTGAATTGGGGGTTCTGGGTGCTGTAGGACACAGGACTCTGTTTATATGCCATGAGACTAAAGAGGCTTCGGGGACAAGAGACTTCAGGTTGAAGGGCATTACTGGGGAGCATATCCTGGCACATGGAAGGCTTCACAGGGCCTAGAATATCAGCACTGGTGGAGTAGGCAGGGACCTGTGGTACAGAGGGAGGAGGGCACGCACTTCTATTGAGAAGAGCAGGAAGCAGAAAGGGACACAGCCTGTGGTAGGAGTGCCTCTGGGCTTCGGAGAGGATAGGATTTGAGCTCTCTTCTTACCAGAAACCAGGTCTCTGGAACCGCTGTGTGGTCGTTGACGGTTCTGCCACCCTGGAGGATGAGGACCAGCTTAGGCTTGGTGAAAGATGCACTTGAATGCCCAGGACTGGGGTCAACCTGAGCAACAGCTAGTCTCTCTCTAGTGCCCCAAGGTGCATAGCCTTGATGCCATTTGTTTTCACTTATAATAACAGCACATCTACTAGCATAATAATAAAAGCATAATATGCTAATTAGACAGGTCATCTTCCAGATGACCTTTCAGACAAAGCTGGTGCAGGAAGGGAAGCCCGTGTCCCAGGTGCCAGAGAAGGAAGGCCTACTCTTGCATGAATTTTGTGCATGGGGCTCCTAGTTTCTAATAAAAGAGTAGGTATACATTGCAAAACAATTCAAGCAACCCATAGGGCTTATAATGAAAAACAATGGTTCTGTCCTCAACCTTCCCACTGCTGAACCTTTATCTTTATTATTATTTTTTAAAAAATATGTTTTTTATTGATTTCAGAGAAAGGAAGGGAGAGGAAGAAAGAGATAGAAACACCAACAATGAGAGATAATCATTGACCAGCTGCCTCCTGCTGAGATCAAGCCTGCAACCCTGGCGTGTTTCCTGACCAGGAATCAAACCTTGACCTCCTGGTTTATGTGTCTATGCTTAACACTGAGCCACACTGGCCAGGTTGAACCTTTAACTTTAGAGTCAACCATTCTTTTGTCTGTTTCTTCTGGGTCTTGAGCATCACTTGATGTTCAGAGATGCCAGATGCAGTGACGTAATATATGGAAATACTGGGCCCAACACAGGATACATCAGACACTGGGTACCCTCTCTGATAAGGGCAGAAAGAATGAGTCTTAGCCAAGCAAGGGCTCTGCCCTGAATACGAATATCTCATATCTGGCTTAACAAAATTTTTATTGACTGATGATAATGACACGCCCAATAGTGACAAAAGTAGTAGTAATAATAATAGAATAATTAGCATTAAATGAGCACTTAGCAAGAATCAGAAGAACCTGGCTATGTAATTTACAGAGATAAATCCATTTTTTTTTAAGTCTATGAGACCTCCTAGAGACTACATTTTTCATACGAGGGAATTAAATCACAGAGGGAATAGATATATTCCACACTCACTCTGGCAAGTTACAGGGTCAGGATTTGAGCCCCAGAATTCTGACTTCTGAACCCAAGCTTTCATCCTTCTTTTACAAATTCAGGTGATAAACCCCTGGTCATATCATTGAGGGTAGAGGGGGTTGGGGCTGTGATGAAGCTCATTCTAGAACCAGTTTTCAAATTCCAGATCTTGGGTCCTGTCCAATATACCACCCACTTCCTTCTCATCACCTAATCTCTGAACCACTTCCTAAGATCCAGAACTTTTGAAGAATCCAAGGATTTTAAAGAATGAAGTCTGAGCCACTGGCCCCTCCCTGGTGTCCTTAAGTAAGCTGCAGAGAAGGCTAGACCATTCATTTTCAGGAACAGCCTAATGATCACCCAGCAAGTCTCGTTACAGATGTGGTTCATCAGGCCACCTGGATATACTAGTGCAAAGAGCTCACAGTCCGTCTCGGGCTGATGGATTGCCCGAGTTATTAATACGGAAAAGGAGAGAGATTTACTTTCAGTAGTGGAATTAAGGTGCTTCAGTGCACCCTGGACCAGTTGTTTTAAAATAACAGGGGACCGAGTTTCTGTTGGAAAAGGACTTCATTTTTATTGAAAACCTACCACCTTCAAATGGCCGGAAAGTTGAAGAACTATAAAACTGTCAAACAGCCCCATTATTAAAAGCTTTATTTGACAAATCTTCCACTGCTGGGGTAACTCGTGCGTTTTCCCTCCTCTCTCCCAAGAAATAAAACCACTCACTTATGCAAACTGCTGACAAGGAATGGAAACAAATGGACTTCTAAACACGAACAGAGACACCCCAGCCCCTTCCCGCGGCCTAATGGACGGTAGAGCCATTCATAAATCTTGGGCCACTCGGACAGAATGGTGGCTCCAGGATTGCTCATTGGGCTCAGAGCTGAGGCAAATGTCCTTGTTGCTGAAAGGCTTGCCAGTGGCAGGGATTAAAGGGCACGAAGGAGTGTTTTGCTCACACAGTTTTCTGTTGCTGCATCCCAAGTGACCACAGGGTAGAGGCTTACAACACAAGCATGTATTATCTCATGGCTTGTGTGGATTGGGAATTCAGAAACAACTTGGGTGGGTCCTTTGCTTAAGATTGCAGGAGACTGCAGTCTGGAGACTCCACTGGAGAAGGGTTCATGTCCCCATTGGTGTGGTGTGGGCAGCATTCAGTCCAATTCCTCAGTGTTGTAGCTTATTCCCCCCACCTTCCCCGCTGTTGTCTAGAGGCCATCTCAGCTCCTCACCATGCAGTTTCTTGCCACGTGAATTTCCCCCACAGCCACTGAATCAAGCAGGAAAAAGAGTCTCTGGTGAGTCCATCAGCAAGATGGAGTCTTTAAAAAAATTAAAAATATATTTTTTACAGAGAGGAAGGGAGAGTGATAATTAGAAACATCGATGAAAGAGAAACATTGATCAGCTGCCTCCTGCACACCCCCTACTGTGGATGTGCCTGCAACCAAGGTACATGCCCTTGACCGGAATCGAACCTGGGACCCTTCAGTCCGAAGGCCAACGCTCTATCCCCTGTGCCTAACCAGTTAGGGCAGCAAGACGGAGTCTTATGTAATATAACTAGTTATGGAAGTCCATCACCTTGGTCATCTTCAATTGGTTAGAAGCAAGTCATGGTCTTGCCCATACTCAAGGAGAGGGGATTATGCAAAATGTAAATATCAGCAGGTGGGGAAAGAAAGTGGGGGAACCTTAAGGTCTGTTCACCATGCCTCCCTAACCCACCTCAAGTTGAGTTTGCTTAGCCTGAGCTGCTGGAAGAGAAGGAAGGAAGAAAGAAGGGAAGAAGACCTGTTTCTAGGATGCTATGGACAAATAAGAGAGCAAGAGTCCTGTCTTAGAATATCTTCAAAAGAAGAAAGGAAGCCCCTTTCTTGGCCAGGCCTAATTCTGATTCTATATAATAATAAATGCGGTTTAAGTTTTATGTCTCCAAGGTAACCTGATACTATCCACGAGCTTAGGGGTGCTAATATGTACCCGTAAAGCAGAATGATTACCATTATGACTTCTACACAGTTTACATGGTTTGGAAAATGGGGTCGCCAATCCTTGCTTTTGAATATGTCATCTTCCCATTAAACAAGAACTTTCTTAATGGCAACCTTTTCTGCATGTTCACTCTTCGTGTTTGCTCAGGAGCTCTGATGAGCATTTAGAACATTACAACTCCTAAAAGAGGGTCCAGTGAGTTAGCATGGGTGGATTGCTTTTGGGGGGAGGGTAGTAAGTGAGTGAGCAAATGACTTAGGAAGGAGACAAAGGGCGAAGATTCAGGCAGGGGTGAAGGGAGAGGCACAACCAACCTTCTCACCCACAGTTGCTACAATTCTCAGCCTTGGCACTGTTGCCGTTTTGGGCCAGATGATTCTCTGTTAGAGGGAGAGGGGCTAGAATGTTTAGCAGCATCTCTGGCCTCTACCCACTAGATGCCAGCAGCATCCACCCCAACCCTCTCTAGGCATTATCAGATGCTCCCTGGTAAGGAGAACAAAATCTCCCTCAGTGGCAAAGCACTGATGTAATTCTAGCATGGAGTAAACACCATTGATTTTTTTCTGGTGGCTTGAGTTGTTTTACCTGGACCAATATATAATTGTTTAGGCTTCACAAATGCTAGAACAATCTCATGGGCCTTGTAGTGTTGAAGGTGGGCATTCTAGTGTTTGAATACTGGCTCTGCCACTTGCAAGCTGTGAAACAGGGGACACATTTAAAAAATGACCTCTGTTCTGATCTCTGGTCTGCAAACTGGAGCTGACAACTCATCTAACTGCCACGGGTACAAATAATAAATGTAAAATGCTTGATACAAGATGCTGCACAACGTAAATTTTCTTGCTACCTTTAGAATATTTAGACATCTGGGCTACCTCAGGTTGGCCATTTTCTTCCTTCTCCCCTCTTTTGATTTGGGATCTTTTTGGGGTAGAACAAGAGGGTCTTAACTGTGGGCCCAGTGGCCTTGCTTGGGTGAAGATGAGTAGGTATTGGGACATAGGGCAGGTCAGTTGGGATAAGGAGAGGAGACATGTTCACAGATGATATTCACATGTTCTCTGTCACTGGGGGTATTTCTCCATGATGACATTCCTAAGAACTCCAACCTTTCCTCCTAAAGGATCTTAGTATCTGCTAGCTGTAAACTAATCCTTATGATCCCTTTGGAAGGGAAGTATTTTCATGCATTAACCCATCAGGCAGTATATATGTATTATTGTGGTTAAATATGCATAATGTAAAATGTACTATTGTTAGCTATTTTTAAGTATACAGTTCTGTAGCATTCAGTACATCCATGTTATGCAACCACCACCACCATCCATCTCCAAAACTCTTCTCATCATCCCACACTGAAACTCTGCCCCCATTAGACACCAACTCCCATTTCTCCTTCCCCAGCCCCTGGTAACCACCATTCCACTTTCTATCTCTGTGACTTTGACTGCTCTAGGAACCTTATATAAGTATAACTACTACAAATATATCTCCTGTTTTCCCGAAAATAAGACAGTGTCTTATATTAATTTTTTCTCCCAAAGTTGCTCTAGGTCTTATTTTCAGGGGATGTCTTATCTTTCCATGTGCAAGGTCTTATTTTCGGAGGATGTCTTATTTTCAGGGAAACACGGTATGTGTGTGTGTGTGTGTGTGTGTGTGTGTGTGTGTGTGTATGACTGGCTTCTTTCACTTAACATAATTTCCTCAAGGTTCATCCATGTTGCAAAATGTGTCAAAATTTCCTTCCCATTTAACTTGAAAAATATTCCTATGGATCTGGCTGGTGTGGCTCAGTTGGTTGGGCATTGTGCTGTGCACTGAGGTATTGTTATTCCTATTCTTGTGTATGTCCGGATTGCATGTTTGATCCTTGATTGGGATACAACTGATGCTTCTTTTTCATGTAGATGTTTCTCTCTCTCTCCCTTCCTCTCTTTCTAAAAATCAATAAAAAGAAAAAAATATTCCTTGGTTTGTGTGTGCATGTATGTGTATTACACTTTCTAAATTCATTGATCTGTTGGTGGACACTTGGGCAGCTTCCACATTTGGGCTATTGTAAATAATGCTGCTATGATCATGGATGTACAAATATATGTTTGGGTTCTTGCTTTTACTTCTTTAGAGTCTATACCCAGAAGTGTAATTGCTAGATTACATGGTATTTCTGTGTTTTTTGAGGAATGCCATTCTGTTTTCTACAGCAGCTGTGCCATTTTCAATTCCCACCAGCAATGCACGAGGGTTCAGATTTCTCCACATCCTTCTGGTTTTGCTTTGCATTTCCCTAATGACTCGTTTTGCTGAGTGTCTTTTCATGTGTGTATTTATATTTTAATAAGGAATTT
Organism: Pipistrellus kuhlii; assembly: GCF_014108245.1. Taxonomy (NCBI): domain Eukaryota; kingdom Metazoa; phylum Chordata; class Mammalia; order Chiroptera; family Vespertilionidae; genus Pipistrellus; species Pipistrellus kuhlii. The sequence continues at coordinate 85,742,305 of NW_023425540.1, forward strand.
TGGAACACGTCCTGGTGGAATTTCAGGCAGAGACAATTTAGACAGTAGGACCTCCCTAGCTCCAAATACCCCAGCGTCCAGAAGGGCACATGCTGCCTGCTTCCTGCCTACATGTGGTCATTCCTGATGCTCCAGGCTCTGAACACTCTCCAGTATAAGCTCTGCTCATTCATCTTGGTTATCAAGTGATATCCCGCCTACAAAGTCTGCTGAGGGAAGCATGGCCAGCTGCCATCTCTTTAATATTTAGAGCTCTGCCTTAATAAATCCCAGCTCTTCCCGCGTGCTGCTATCTGCACTCATGGTCTCCAGTTTTCTGGGAATTCAGTGGGATGGTTTCTTATCTGTTAGCTTGTCAGAAACAGGCGTGAGGACAATCTAATGTTCATCTATTCACATCTGGTGTTCTGCGGGGAGCAGCGTTTAGACCCCTACTGTGTTTAACTGTATAAATGGTTTCTATCTATCATCTAAATCAGAACTGCTTACGTGCAGAGCAAAGCGCATCAGATAGAGAGCTACATAGGATTGGCCTTGGGAGGGGGCAGAGGATCTGTCCTCTTTGTGCATTGGGGACTTTTAGAATTGTCAGCATACTTCTTCCTGACTTTTTCTATCATGATTCTTAGTTGGAGTTTAGCTTTTAAGCGTTGCACTGTGTGATGCGTGTGTGTGTGTGTGTGTGTGTGTGTGTGTGTGTGTGTGTATGCATGCCTGTGAGTGTGCATGTGTGCATCCATGCCCATGTGTGCATTTTTGGGTCTCTGCATGTCTGCATGGTGTATTTTTTACCGTGTCTGCCTGTTTTTGCATGTATTTGCACCATACATCGTCTCCTGCATGTTTATGTGTTTCTCGGTGGATGTGTTTGTGCTCAGCTTCATGGTGTCTGTATGTCACCCTGTGCTTATTTGTGGCATCTGTCTGCTTGTCCCTGTGTCTCTCGGTGCAGGCACTGGTCTGCAATATCTGTGTCTGCCTGTGATTGGCTGCATCTGTGGGCCTCCCTCTGTGTATGGGCTCAGCGTGTGTGTCCATGTCCCATGAGTCCTTTCCCTTCCCATGTTGCCTGGCTCTTTCTGTGGGTGGAGCAGACCATCCATTTTCAAGCTGGAGGACAGTTATGGGCGTGGCCTGTGATGGTCCCTGGCAGCTGGCCCTGCCATCCCTGAGGCTTGGTTTGCAGGGCCTCTTGGGACAACTCCCACCCTCATCTCTGGGCCCTGTGCGGAGCACACTATTGGGGCAGATTACTCGTGCTGCAATCAATGCCTCTTCTCTCTCTCCTGCTAATGAGGTCTGCACACAGGCGCCTCCACATCACATTTCCTGGTAGCCACAAAGGAAGATGCTTGGAGGTGGTGGGACTGGAACAATTTAAATTCTCCTGTGAGCTCCAGGTGGCTCCGGCCTTAAAATTCATTTGCAGGACAAATGACACAATTTGGAGTTTCTGTCTCCTTGTTAACCATCTTGCCCTCCGCTCTACCTTGGTTTCCCCCTCTGAGCTCCTAAGGAGTTCATCATTCATTGCACCGTATCCTGTCATCAAGGATGGTGACGGCATTGATCATTCTCACCACCGCCACAACCATATCATCAACGTCACCTGCTTCCTAGACTTACGTGGCACTTTCTAGAGTAGAAAGGTCCAGGGCTTTGCTCATATTGCCTCCCTCAGTCCAAATGTTAAACCCATGACACAGTAACATGATTTCCATTTCCCCAGAAACAGCTGGCATTGACTAAGAAAAAATAAAGAGTCAGACTCCATGCCAAGCCCTCCACACGTGTTAAAAAACTTCATGGGCAGCACGACCTGAGGGAGTAGATGTTGTTATTGTCTCCACGGAACAGGCAGAAAAATGGGTATTGAGAGAGGTTAAGCAGAGGTCGCACAGCCTGTAAGGGGCAGAGTCAGGGAAAGAACACAGACTCTGGATGCCTGGCCTGTGTTCTCAGCACCACTCAGTGGGGCTCTGCCATCTAGCCAAGCCCCAGGGTTTTAACTGGTCTTCCCCCCTTGACTTTCCTGGGCCAAGTTCACAGAGGGCTATCTACACTTTGGATAGTGTCTGGGCTGCTCTGGCAAAACACTCTCTGCCCAAATGCCTCCCTGTTATTCCAGGTTGACTGTTGATTCACACACCCACACACACACACACACACACACACACACACTCACCCAGAGATCTGGGCCAAGAATTTTTTACCCCTCTTTTCTCATGCCTCCCATCTGACATGTTACTGAACTCTGTCAGCTCCATCTTCCCACTGAATCGAGAGTGGACCCCACTGCCATCGCCTGCTGCACATCATCCTCATCTCTTTTCTGGATTTTGCAACAGCCTCCTAACTATTTGCCTCCATGCTGCAGTTCCCTGTCATCCATCCTCCATACTGAAGCCACCATGGCCATCAATCCTGAAGCAGTAAGTTAGGTCATGTCACTTCTCCCCTCTGAGCCCTCCATGACTCCCAGCTCATCCAGAGTAAAAGCCATAGTCCTTCCTACAAACCCAAGGGATCTGACCCACAACCCCTCTCTGGCTCATTAGCCATCCCTTCCTCCTATCCCTCCTTGCTTCAGCCACATCGATCCTACTCCTGAAACACAAACACGCTGAGGTCCCAGCCCCTCCTGCGGCCTGCACTGTCCTCCCCGGTGCCTGCTGGGCTGGCTCTCACCTCACTTTCTTTACTCAGTGGTCACGTAACTTGCCCTAGCATTCCAACCACTTCTCACCCATTCAAAGCCCGTGACTTTTCTTTCTTTTGTTGCCTTTTAACACTTACGACTGGCATATATGACTAGACATTTTGTGTATGTATCTTGTTTGTTTTCTATCCTCTGCTAGCAGGGCATAGGGATTGCTGTCTGTTGATCATTGCTATGTATTTGGCACACAGTAGGCACTTAGTTTATATTTGCTGAATGACATTATCTATGGCAATGCAAGCATGTAATACAAATTTTAGGTTTTGTGTGAATTTTTATGAGTTTATTTGAGCAAAACTGATAACATATGCTGGGGAGCAAGATCTCAAATGCTCTCAAGTAATGCAACATTTACAAGGTTTAGGAGAGAAAATTTTCCTTCCCACTCCTGGCCTTTAGCCCTGAACTTGCTCTCTCAGGAAGCAACAGCCCTGTCAGATCACCCTGTATTTTTCCAGAGATATTCTACAGAGACAAACATCTCTGTGTGTCTCTATCTCTATCTCTATCTCTATCTCTATCTCTATCTCTATCTCTATCATCTCTATCTCTATCTCTATCTCTATCTCTATCTCTATCTCTATCTCTATCTCTATCATCTCTATCTCTATTTCTATCCTTGTTCCTGGCCCTTGCCTATTCCTGTACCTAGTCCTATCCCTGTCCCTGTCCCTATCCTTACCCCTACCCTTGTCCCTATCTCTGTACCTATTCCTATCTCTATCTATCTATCTATCTATCTATCTATCTATCTATCTACCTATCTACCTATCTATCTATCACCTTCTATCTATTAATATTTCTGTAACATCATATACTGCTGTTTTTCACCCTTCTTTTTTTTACCCAGCATCTTAGCAATCCTTTCACATCTGGACATTCATCTCTTGTGTGCCTGTATGAGTGTGCATGTGGTGTCTCTCCAGGCAGCCAGTGATGGGCTTTGGGGCAAGTCCCAGGATCTGGCTCTTGAGACACGACTGCAATGAATAATGCAGTGCTTGCATCATTTCTCACAAATACAAGTGGATCCATGGATGGATTCCTAGAAATGAAATGGCGTTGGCTTACTTAAGAACAAAAATCAATACTTGGCAAGTTCGGCTTTCTCGAGAGGGGTATTCGTGGCTATGCTGATCCAGAGGGTAATGGTGTAGTGTGCTTCATAATGTCAGAATTTAAAATCAACTCATTATGCAGTTAATGGAGAATTCACAGTGGCTGCTAAATCGGAAGCCCAACCCTGCAAACCCCCCTCTGCCCCACCCCCACCAGGAAAAGGTGTCATGGGTCTCAGGGACTATAAATGGCAGAGAGGTTCATGGGATGATTTTCTGTTAACAGCAGCATCAAACCCAATTATCTTTAAAAGCAGCCCTGGGGTCAGGACTTTCTTCCATACTCTAAACATCTCTAATTTTTACTTTGCCTGTTGTCTCAGGGGTTATTTTTCCTCTTCTTGTGCTGCCAGATATGGGGTGTAGGGTCGGGTGTGGTTAGTGGGCCTGCTTCCTAAAGCAAGAGACAGAGGAGAGAAAGGGGAAAGTGTGAATGTCAGGGATGCTTAGGCATCGTGCGAACTTCTGAACATTATAGTTTCCCTTTCCATGAAATGGGGATAATGATAGCTACTCCTCCTGGGCCTGTTTCGAGGATTTAATTAGTTCACGCATTCATTTGTTAAAAATATTTACTAAACACCAACTATGCGTGAGGCTCAGGGAATGAAGACAGAATTCACAAAATTCCCTGTCACATGGATACTGTTACTATGCGAAGGGCTCTGTGTTGTTCTGGTGCCTAGTAGGGCTCCATGCATGAGCGCTTAGAGGGACTCTTTCTGCTCCGGAGACTCAGGGACTGGGGGAGGCATTGAGTTTGCCTTGAATGATGAGGGCCTGCTCTTCAGGAAGGGAAGCGGTGTGTGTGTGTGTGTGTGTGTGTGTGTGTGTGTGTGTGTGCATGCTGAGACTTCCTGACAAAGGAAACAGCATGGGAAAGGGTGTGGAGAAGGGAGGACAGTAGGCTGTTTGCAAAAGTGAAGAATCTAGTCCAAATGAAGCATAGAGGGTGCATCTCCCACCTGATGTGCTGGCTCCCATATCTCTATGTTGCCCCTAGCAGTAGCTAAAGACAGATGGCATGGCTCACAGCCCGATTTCCTGTTTCCCAAAGGGCAGTTGTGTCCTTGCTTGGACCTCAGCCTGAGCATTTCTGATCCTTCACTCTCATGCCTTCCCACTCCAGGACCTGGTATTTGAGTGAAGTAACCCATGGCAAGGCCAACTTTGGCTCACTCATGTTTTTTGTCTATTTCCGCATGGTTTTTAATCATTCTCTTTTGCTTTGATAAATGAGTCTTGGCTCCTCACCACTTTCCCGAAGACCCAGGCTAAAAAAACATCCTTTCTGGTAGCGATTGCAGTGGTGAGGGAAAAATGAGCCTCTTCTATAGTCAATAAATCACTTTGTCACCTTAATCTTTTATTGATCTCAATAAAAGTTGTATCTTGTTTCTTAACAAAAATCCACCAGGGAAGACATCCTACAGGTGGGAGCATGATGGAAGTGGTGGTCGGGCCATCACCTCCCATTGTTATTTATGGGAGAGCAATGGATTTGAGGGGGTCAAATGGGGGGTGGGGAAGCAGGAGACTAAGAAACCATTCCTGCAAGTGATGCATCATATTTTAAGAGACACACACTTGACTCCAGGTAGCCTACTCACAGCCAAGACTCTGAAGCTGTTATTTTATGCAGACTCTTGTAAACAGGTCATAAACATCCCGCTTCTCCAAGTCAGGAAGGGAAGGCTCTTTCTTGCTTGCAAGTAATGCATCTGTGTGGTCAGTTAAATTTAGAATGTGGCAATCATTGTGCCGAGACAGGGCCCAATCTCCGGGGGAGGACGATCAAAACAGGTTACTCATCAGGAATGAGTAACGTTCCATCAAGGTGTAGAATCAAGCTTTCGTTAAGGCTTGGGATAAATATATTTCCCCCTAGGTGCAGAGGTAAAGACAGACTAATAAAAATGATCTCCAGTGTTAATGTTTGTGTCTTGCTCATATGCCCCGAGGGTGTGGATAAAGGGAGGGTTTGGTATTTGGGCTTTAAAACAAAATCAGCGAAAATAGAGCAGTGCACACACATAATATTTTTCTTGTTTGCCTACTTTTTCTGTAACACTTAACTCATTGCCATCTCTGCCAGGGTTTCATGTCTGGGGCCAGTTTTTTCTCTCACCAAATAGCCTGTGATTTTCCTTTGCCATTATGTTAACCCATGTTATTGTAGGAATCAGGCAAGGTCCCTGACTTCATGGAGTATATATTTCTGGGTGAAACCTCACACAAATAAAACACAAATTTTATTACATAGTAGTTGCTCAGAACATGGAAAGGTTGTTTCTATTTTTCTTCTTCTGGGTGATGGTTGTCGTAGCACTCTGGGTGCACAATTGTGTGTGTGTGTATTTAAGGTTCATAGCTCTTTATAAAAAAATATATATATTTTATTGATTTTTTAGAGAGAAAGGGAGAGGGATAGAGAGTTAGAAACAACAATGAGAGAGAAACACCCCCTACTGGGGATGTGCCTGCAACCAAGGTACACGCCCTTGACTAGAATAGAACCTGGGACTTTTCAGTCTGCAGGCCGACGCTCTATCCACTGAGCCAAACCAGTTAGGGCAGGGTTCATAGCTCTTAAAGGGAAGATATAAACCAAATAATCTTCAAAGACCAATTTTAACACGTGTTATAAGAACAGCTAGCATTAATTGTGTTCACTCTGTCAAGCACTCAATCTTATTAATAACAGATGGACTTTTGTGTGCTTATTATATGCCAAGCACATAGTCCTTGCTAAGTACTTCCCATGTATTTATCTTTTACTGTTCATAAGAATGCAGGTTCTAATTCTTGGTTTACCTCTGTGACCATGGAGGTTAAGAAGCACGTCCCATGTCGCCCCCTGGAAATGGCAGAGTCCAAGGAGGAGCCCAGGCAGCCTGGCTCTGCAATCCATGCTCTGCCCACTCCACTCTTCTTCCCCTTCCTCTCTCCTTTTAAAAAACTTTAAATTCTTTATTGTTTTCTTCATCTCTTTCATATTTTATTAGCCAAATCCTCCTAAAGATAAGACCTTCATTCATATTACTTCAAGCACTTGCCTCGCATCTTTTATCTCTAAACCAGGAATGGGTTATGTTTTAGCATCAACTTGCCGAGTCTAGGATTTTGGACAGGATCATGTCTAGGATTTTGGACGGGAATATGCTTACAACTTCAAGTCTGATCTCTTTTGATCACCTGGACCTCAGAGTCCATGAGCAGCGGCCGAGCCCTTACCCCTGGGTTTCAGTGTTTCAGGGTGGATGCTGCATAAGCGTGTTTGACTGTGAGGAGGAAAGATTCTCTGTAGGACCTACCCAAACACCGACTCAAGGAAAGATGTAGCAGGCCCCCCAATATAGTGCTCTCCCTGGACAGCATCATCTCCTCTTATCTCTTCTCTGATCTCCTGAGTAGGGTGGGCTGAGTAAACTAATTAGTGCATTTAGCCCCAGATGTGCCAGAGAACAGAGAAACAACGCTGCCAGGAGAGTTTTGATTGTCTTTTTCTCCCCATGCAGACCCAGGGATTTACCCACTTGCAGATTGTGGAAAACCCAGGCCCGTGCACATTTGGCGAAATATAGAGCACTGCATAAAACAAAGGGAATTGTTAGTAAAACAGATGCAGTGTTAATTGCGCTTGTGAGAGCAGCATAAATAAAACAATGCACGTACTAGAAAATCTTTTTATGGCTCTCAGATTTTACAGAACTGCCTTTTCTGCAAAGGTAAAGAAAAAAAAATAACAGGAGTACTAGAATCACATTTCTTAAAATTATTCCAATCAATGCTAATGGAGTCAATAATTTTTAGTGTCTTATTCATTTTTTTTCATCCCACAAATCCTTGATGAAGGCCTGCTCTATACTAATCCATGTGCTTGGTGCTGATGCTAAAAAAAAAAAAAAAAAAAAAAAAAAAAGTCTCTAGCCCTGTCCTCAAGGGGCTAAATGCCCACATCAATATTTAGGGCAGTGGTTCTCACTGAATGGGGAGTGTGGGCAAAAGGGAATTTGATAATATCTGGAGATATTTTGGTTTTTGCAACTCGGGAGAGTGTGCTATCAGCACCTAATAGGCAGGGAAGCCTGCGATGCTGCTAAACATCCTACAGTGTGCAGGCCAGGCTTCCACAACAAAGAACTATTTGGCCTCAAATGCCAGTTGTGCCAAGGCTGAGAAAACCTACTGCAGGGTATTAATGAGTTCTGTAATAAGCCATTTGCAAGTTCTATAGGAACATAGAGAGAGCCACCAAACCAGCCTCTGGCACTGGAAAAGTTTTTATGGAGAATGTGACATTTGCATGCAGGCTTGATAGATTAATCAAAGCTTACTTGGTATGGAGAGAGGGGAAGGGCATTCATAGTAGGAGGACCAAGGGCCTAAGGCACACAAGGTCGATTCAGCGAATGATGGTAGTTTTAAGAGGGCTGAAGCTGTGTGTGTGTGTGTGTGTGTGTGTGTGTGTGTGTGTGTGTGTGGTGTTGAGACAAAGCCACTGGGGCAAAATTCAACCCCATGTTTAGGAGCTTTTCATTAAATTAGGGGTCAGCCAATTATAGCCTGAGGACCAAATCCAGCCTATTGCCTATTTTTGAATGACTCATTAAATACAAATGCTTTTTATCTTGAAAGGTTTTAACAAAAATCCAAAGTAGAATAATATTTTGTGACATGAGAAAATGATATGTAATTCAAATTTCAGTGTTCATGAACTAAGTTTATTGGCACATGGCACACGCTCATTTGTTTGTTTATTGTTTAAGGCAGCTTTCACACTGCAACTGAGTTGAGTAGTGATGACAGAGACCGTATGGCTTTTAAAGCCTAAAATGTTTACTATCTGGCTCTTTACAGAAAAAGTTTGCTAAAGCCTCAGTTAGCGACTAGAGTGATCTATCATATCTTTCAGACCTGGAAGTTTAGAAATTAGTGAAAACTATTATTAGCCAAATAAGAGTGTTATTAAGGTAATATACATTCAGGATATGCCAGGTTGTGCCAAGAGACCCTGAAAATCTCAATGGCTTTCAAGTTTGGTTTCTCTCTTGCAGTATATTGTATTAGGGTAAATGTATTAGTCAGGATATGCAAAGTTGTGCTGTGGTAACAAATGAGCACTCATGTCTCAGTGACTTTCAAGGCTAATTTCTCATTCAAAGTATATATCTATGATTAGCTGGCTGGGGTTCATCTCTATTCCATCCACCCTCCTGGATCCAAGTTAAGAGAGAACCCTTTATCTGTAATATTTGAGCTGCTGTAGCAGAGGCAAAAATAGATATAGTGAGTCACAAACTGACTCTCAAAGGGAGACACACCGTGCTTCTGCTCATCATTCATTAGCCAAAGCAGGTCTTGTGGTACTTCCTGGCCTCAACAGGATATGCATGCATAATCCTCCCACAGGCATGGGCGCTAAAGGCAGTAGCAGAATGAACAGGGATGAGGAGACAGATCCTCTTGCCATTTCAAAGAGAGAATGGATTGGAAAGAGGAGGGAGAAGGCAGAGCCTAGGAAACATCCTGTTTTCCACCTTTGATATTTTGGTTCATGGTGATCAGTTTCACTGAGATGGGCAACCCAAGATGAGATATTGGGAAATAAGATGGTGGATTCATTCAGGGCAAGGTGAACTTGGGGTGCCTCTGGGACAATGAAGTGATGGTGCCTCATGAGGCTGCTGGGGAAGTAAGTATGAATAATCATAAGACAGGTATAGGAAACTGGAGATTAACATAAATCTTATTCTAGCCTGGCTGGGGTTGCTTATTGGTTGAGCATTGACCTATGAACCAGGAGATCATGGTTCCATTCCCGGTCAGGGAACATGCCCAGGTTTCTGGCTTGATCCCACTGTGGGGCGGGTAGGAGGCAGCTGATCAATGATTTTCTCTCATCATTGATGTTTCTATCTCTCTCTCCCTCTCTATGAATCAATAAAAATACATACTTTAAAATCTTATTCCACCTTGTGGATGTAGAAAGTGATGCTCGTCCTAAATTAGATGACGAGGTAAGTAACATGCTTAGCACAGTGCCTGTTACAGAGTAAGGTATTGCTAAAAATGTCAGCAATTTTTCTTTTTCTTATAAACCAAGTGAAAAAATGATTTTCTTTGCCTAGCTTTGGTCACATGGCGATTCTAATCAAACTATTGGACAATACACATATTTTGATTGCTTCCTCCTGACCTGGAGCTGGTGTTATTAAGCATATACATTTTGCTAAACTATATAGTCATACTCAAGCCACAGCCATTCCTGTGTTTGTTAGGACCATGATGCTATTAGCCTACAAAGAATTTCTTAGTAATTTGAATTCTGTTAGGATTTGTGTCTTTTTGGAACAGTAAACAATGGGTCAACTGCTCCCACCACATATTGGAGAACACCAAAGCTTTGGGGATGGCCAATGTTCAGGAACCAGGTTGCAGAGACCCATCTATAGTTTATTTTCCTCAACAGACTGGGGAGAGGAACATTCAGAAGCCCAAGTTATAACACTGTTTGGTTACCCTTGGAAGGGCAGGGCTTCAACTTCAATGAACATAAGTTAAACTGATTAAAGTTAAAATTAGAAATCAATAATGATTTCAGTTTTCTAACTCTTATAAATTTTTGGGAATAACAACATTCATTTAGTCCTTCATTAAATAAATACTTGAGTTTCCATTATATTCCAGGCCATTATATCCTTTCTGGAGAGGGACATAGATATTAATTGACAAATAAGTAAATGTGTAATAAAATTTTAGGTTATGATAACTTTAATGAGGAATAAAAACACAGGAGGGCAAAGGATTCATGTGATATGGGAAGTGGTGGGTGTCTGATTGTGGTATCTAAATGTCTCTGTGTTTCTTTAAACAGGAACAAGAAAGCTGTCAATGAGGCTATACCAATTAGGTGAAGTCTGAATAGAGAAGGATTGAACTTTTTTGGAATTTGGAGGAGAATGCTCCAATCAGACGGTAGAGACCATGCAAAAATCCTGGGGTAGGAAGTTAATTGGCATGTTCAGAGAGTAACTGACCCTCCTGCAAGTGGGACAGAGTGAGCTGAATGAAAGAGGTAGGGGGAGAGAATGAAGTTCCCCAGGAGCAGGTCAGGGGAAGGAGCCTGGTTGATGAAGGCTGGTGGGAAATGACTGAAGCATTGAGAACAGGGGGGTGACTTGATCTGACTCTCATTTCAGAAGGACCATCTTCTGCTTTGGCTGTTCTGTAGGGAGGCGACTGTAGGATGGCAAAGGTGGAAAAAGGGAGGTCAGTTATCTGGCTATTGTGGTTGTCCAGCTATTGAATGTCATTATGGAGGAGGTGATAAGTATATCATTTTGGGACATATTTTGAAGCTAGAGTAAATAGAATTTGCTGAAGGATTTCATGTGGCATGTGGAAGAATGAGAGGCATCAAAAATGACTCCATGATTTTTAGATAGAGCATCTGAGTTCTGCCATCTGCTGAAATGAGGAACATGGAAGGAAGAGGGGGCTTTGCTAGGTCAAGAGTCCTGTAGCCCTCTGTGTAACTAGGGCCATGTATGTAGGGATGACTTATATCCTTATAACACTTGACATTTTGCAAAAACAATTTCATGCCAGCCTTATGAGCCAGGCAGGTCTGAAGGTATTTGTTCCCATTTTGCAAAGGAAAATAGCCAAGGCTCAGAAAGAGAAGCCGGAGATAGCGTCGCAGGACTATTTTGATTAAGGAGACACAAAATTACTCAAAAAAAGAACTAAAAAGAAATAACTCCACTAACATAAGCACAAAAGAAAATGCACTGGCTCTGGCAAATGAGGTATCTAAGGATGTAGCTGGCATAAGTCTTGGCTAGGATTGATGGGGAGTATTGTCCATCTCTCTGTTTGTTTGTCTGTCCCACCCCCAGCACAGAAGCACAATCAGAGCCCCTAGAAAGAGAATTTAGAAGACTCTGTGCATGGATTCTTCTGCGATGACCTCTCTTTCATTTGCTGAAAGACTCTTGCAATAATGTCAGAGCTAGACCCATAAAGATGGAAGATTGAATGTTTAGTGGGTTGGCTGACAGGCTCTAGTTTTGTTCTGATCTGGGAAAGGGGAAACCATCAGAACCCTGTCACCTCATCGCCAGAGAGATTGCCTTCCTCCAGCTAGGGAAAGATGAACTCTCTGCCTCCCAGACAAGCATTTTCCCTGCAGCTGGGCACTGCCAGACCTTCTGCACAGACATCCCCCAGACTCAGCTGCCGCTGTCATGGTGTGGAGGAAAGGATTCTCGGTCAGGTGCCTCAATACTTGGAATTCTACCTATCAAAAGCTATTCCTTAGGTCTTTAACTGCCATTGTTCCCTCTGCCTGATCTTGTTGGAACATAGAAATGTCCTACACTGTATGTCAGTTACAGGTATTTATGCCTTCTTATAACTGACATCCCTTCTTCACACTTTGGGTCTCCACAACATCACAGCCCATTTATTTTGTTCTGACCTCATTGGCTGTCTCAAGCTTCTTTGCTGATATCTCGTCTCCCCAAATTCGTAATATTGGTCACTTTCAGACATCAGGGCTGGGCTTTTTCCTCAACTCTATTTGGAAGCTCCCAAGATGAGATGCCACCCATTTTCCATGATAGAGGCTGCTGGCTACTTACTGATAGTCCTCCTCCTTTCACCTCTGTTAACAATACGCTGCCTTTAGGTTGAAGTCTGGCCAGGCAAGTGTTCAGGGAAAATGACAACTCTTCTATCTTTTGATGATCCATGATGGGATCTAAGCCATTTATGGAACCCTCATTACTCTTTGCCAATGATTGGTTGAGGGATGAACACGTGACCTACTTCTGGCCAATGGGATCTGAAAGGAAGTTGGGGATTCAAAGAGAGATGTCCCACTCCAAATGAACAGGGAGAGTTACCCACACTTGCACTCAACAATTTCAGCCATGTTCAAGCTTTTTACATCTCTGGACAGTTAAATAAGTCCTTCCCCAGGCTTTGAATGTTGTCTCCCATTTGTAAGCTGATTAAACTTTGATTCATGCTTTCAAGATCCCATGCCAATGTCACTTCTTCTCCATAGCCCTTGTTATTATTTTATTTACATGCCTAGGATTTATTTTATTTGTTCATGCAATAGCTCACATTTACCTATAGCATGAGATTTCTTAGGTTACATTGTGATTAGACGTCTCTCCTTCTCAACTTTGAGTTTTGTCAGGACAGGCGTGCTAGCTTATATGTGAAGCCATTTCAGTGAACAGCACTCTACTTGATGTTTAAGGCATGATGAATGAAAGTGTGACCCAGTGCTGCAAGAAAATATTGGTGCTATTGACAAGTCAGGGAACAGAACTAAATGAAGCTATCAGGAGCTATCACATAGTCTTGTTTTCCCATTGTTTGCAGGACACTCAAACTCATGACATTCAAGACCTCTCATGGTCATGTCCCTGAACACCTCTCTACCTCTAATTTCTTGCCCCAAGCCCACGTGCATGCTGAGAGTGTGAAGTTTTGTATATACACATATGTTGTGTTCTTTCAGGCAGCGGTGCCTTTTCACCTTCTATCACCTTGCTCAGAATTTCTCCCCATCTTGTTCACCTAGTCAAGCTCCTATTCATCTTTCAAACTCTTGCAGCAGTATCATCCTCCCAGGATGCCTTTTCAGACCATTGTTGAACAGGTTTAATTACTCCTTGCTCTGGGCTACCTCTGCACTCTAAATATAACGTCAAGTATGGCATTTGGGTCTGTGTACTGGTGTTTGTGTGACTGTCCAATGATATAGATTCATCCAATGCAGGAGCCATGCTTTCTTCATATGTGTATTCCCAGTGCCTCACTCAGAGTCCAGCATATCACTGGCTCCATAACTATCTGCCTGGGTGAGTTGAATCCTTTGCTTCCTAATTCCACTGAGACTACTTCTGATATATCAGTTTGGAGCTCAAACCAGAGCTCCAAATTAATTGGTTTTCAAATGGGTAATTATCCTATCTAATAAAAGAGAAACATGCAAATTGACCATACCTCCACTATGCCAACAAGCCATGCTCACCATCCACACCCACCAGCCAATCAGGAGCAAATATGCAAATTAACACAATTTAGATGGCGATAAACTTGCATATCTGGGTGCAGAACGAAGACTGAAGACAGTGTAGAGGAAGCCAAGTGCTGAAGAAGGGAGCAAAGTTGCAGAGAAGCAAGCAGGGTGGCGAAGACTGGAGAGAAGCAGGCGGGGCTGCAGAGAAGGGAGGGAAGCAGGTGGGGCTGCGGAGACCACCGCAGGAAGCCCTATTGCTGGAATCTTCCTGCAATGGGCCTCTAGTAATAATAATAATAATAATAATAATAATAATAATAATAAACAACAACAACAACAACAACCACCTTGCATTCTGAGTTTTTATTGTGTGCCAGCATTATTTCAAAGTGTGGCACACGTTATCTCATTTCCCTACACCTCTACCTTATGAGTAGATACTATAGGTATTTATACTTTACAGACAAGGTATCAGATGCCCAGAAAGAGTTAGTAACTTATCCAAGGTTACAGAACCAATATTCAAACTCAGACAATGTGACCCTGAGCTTGGGACACTTCGGGAATTGATAGCTCCTGCCGACCTGTTGTCAGTACTGTCTGCCATATTTCCTGCGGTCCCAAACCTTTGTAGCAGGGCTTTTAAATTCAGAAGCCTGCAAGAATTACTCCTCCCTCCTCCGGCTACAGGGAGCACACCAGTGAACATCACTGAAATGCCGTGGCATGGTCTTCAATCTTTCCCACACTCAGCCACTTCCAACCTTGACCTCAGAGCTGTGAAGACGATCCTTATGGGGCTGTTACTCAGAGGAAAATTGAAATGGTCCCTGTGGGCAGACTGCAGAATTTTAGTTCCAGCCTTCTAATTTCAGATCGGCCTAGAGAAAAGAACGGTGCTAGAAGCCTGATGTGCAAAATTAGGTGAGCTCCGTTCTTTGCCTCTTTTTAAGAAATATGGGCACCACTCTAAAAATCTTTTTTTAATCTCCTCTCTGGTCCATGTAACAGGAAATTGGTCTCTGCCATAGGCCAATAAATCTCCGACTTTTTTTTTTTTTATTGAATATTAAAGAAAGACTTCAAGTCAAGTTCAAGTCTCTTCACTTGGAGGTTCTTACATAACGCTGCAGCTCCGATACCTCGGGTCACAAAGCTTTAAAAAGAAGGAGAAAAATGAAAAAGTCCTCCAGGTCAGTGGCACCCAGGGATGATTTCTTCTTCTTAGAAATAATAGCCTATTACTCTGAAAAATCTTCAACAAGGCACTTCCTCTCTGGCTTGCACATTATAATTGAGATAGGAGGATTAACATCTGGTAGACTCTGGATGCATCTAAAATGAACACACAGCAACTTCTCCAGGGGGTTAAGGAATAGAACTAAATGGGGGTGAGTGAGGGGCCTGGGATTAACACAGAGCTTGTCAGCCCAGGACAATGAAAGAACCAGAACCTGTGATAACCAGTGGGTGGCACTGCCCAGATATCCTTTCAGAATAGAGGCTTTTGACCCTGCTGCTGAGAGCGTAGTGGCTGGCAAGGCTCAGTCAAGTTGTTGGCTGGAGGAAGTTGCATTACCCAAGGTCACACCCTCTCCCAGGAACAGCCCATATTTATTAGCTGGACAATGGAGGGAATAAAGGTCTGGACTTCTTGCTTCAATTTAGAACAAAAGGCCTCCCCCATCTATAGAACTCTCCAGGGATCAGCTGAGCCATTGCTCCTGAAGCCTGCTTCTCTCACTGTACTGCAGGGGGCGCTTCTGCCAGCATTCTCCAAAAAGCCTACTGCATGCTGTTTCCCAGGGACCCCATCCAAAGTAGACCATGATGCAGCGATGTCTTGAGAAATTTAGCAAATTTTGTCTGGAAAGATCTTTAGAAGAAAATGTATAGAATGACCTCATTTTTATAGTATTTAAAACTATAAATACTGTCAGCATTTAAAACTTAAAACTGTCAGCATACATATGACTTTTGAAAATGTATAAATAAGTTCATGGGAATGGTAAACACCAAATTTGAAAGAATATTTACCTTTGGGTGGGGAGAGCTGTTGAGAGGAAGAGAAATGGGGTCCAGGAGGGGCACACAGGGTTTTCACCTCTATTGGTCAAGTTTTATTTCACAGTCTGGATTGTAGGTACATGAGTATTTATTTTATGATTCATTATGTTTTTGGAGGTAAAAATTTATAATAAATATAAAAAAAAACCAAGGCATTTTTAGAGGTTCATATTTGTACCTTACTTTCCCAGTTAAGATAGCTGTGTGACTATAGGCAAATGACTTAACCTTTCTGAGGCCTCAGCTATGTAAGGAACAGAAATCCACTCAAATTAGCTCTAATGACTCCATAAAAATTTAAAGATCAAACTTAAAGAGCAATTGAAAGAAAGTCTCCTGGAATTTCAGGATCTCTCTCTCTCTCCCTTTTCTGCCCTCCCCCCAACCCCCCAATGTGTTTGTCTTATTCTCCTTGTTCCAAAGACAAGCAGCCCCTGCTTCCTCATCAGCTGGCATATTTATTTACTCATACACTCCCCACTCTACATCATGACCTTCCTGCTTCAAGTTCCAGCTTTGGGTGTCCTAATTCCAAATTCCAAGAAAATGAGCTATTTTTGCACTGAGTACCTGTAGTCCAATCAGCTGTAGGTGCCAGATCTCATCAATGGGGCCTGGGATAGATCATATTATTGTAAATGCTCAGTGTCCATCATCTACCAGCTTCTCATTACTGGGTGTTTGTGGTTCTTCTTCCCACTTTCCTCCCTCCCAGCCATAGATATCAGCTTGGCCATGTGACTTGCTTTGGGTAATGGTATGTGAATAAAGTAACATGAATGACTTCTGAGCAGATGTGCTAAGAGCCAACGACATCACTATTTTTTCCTTGTCATGAGAATAGTAATGTCCTAGACAGGGCTTCATTTTCAGACAAGGAAACAGAGCCACAGCTGGCTCTCCACTAACTTGTAACATGAGTGAGAAATAAGCCTTTGTTGTCATAAGTCACTGAGGTTCAAGGGTGTTTTGTTTCTGTAGCATAACCTAGATAATGCTGACTGATACAAGAGCATCACATCAATATCAGAGACTATGATGGGGCAGATTCTCAGGCAAGAGGAAAAGGGTGGGCAGGTATCTACAAACATATTTTAAGAGAGCTGCTTGCATTTCCTTGTAGAATTTTTACATAGTTGAATTAAAATAATGTACATATAATAGTTTAAAGTAAAACTTGGCTTTAGGAGGCACTCTAAAATTTTAGTATCCCTCCTCGAGTTATGAATCAAACTTCTAAGACTTAAATTCTGGCTTCATCCCTTATTCTCTGGTCAAGTAATTCAACCTTTTGGTGTTACATATTTCTCACTTGTAGAATCTAATAGGATTCTTGAGAGGAATAAATGAGATGATTTATATAATATGCTTTATTGGTGCCTGGAACAAATAAAACACCCTACTGATGCACAATTATATTTATTATTATCAATAAACTTGTGAATCATGAAAAAAAAACCTCTTGGATAAAAAGTCAGTATGTTGATGAAATTTGGCCACTGCAGCCATAGTCCACTCAATCAACTGGGGACACATTTACTAGAAATGTCTTGGGCAAGCTACAAGCTCTCTAATCCAATCCAGCACTCATTTAATTTGCCATCCACATGCCAGATAGTGGGCGAGGCTTAGTTCTTGCTGTCCAATTCAAATGAAATTAAAAAGCTTGTCTTTAAGGCAGACTGAATGACTCACCTACAATTTCCACTAGTATATAAAGAGAAGCCTCAAAGATAGAATTGGTAAAAATAGGTTCGCATCTTTAAATTGGTAAAGATAGAAAATAGAGTATATAAATGTTTTGGAGCAATGCATGGTACATAATATTTGCTATAGTATTGTTATTCCTACTATTATCATTAGTACTATAGCTATTATTACTATTGTTATTACTATCTTGCTATTATTATTATTATTATTATACTATTACTACTATTATTATTTTTTAAAAATGTTTTTTGAAAAAATTTTTTTATTGTTGAAAGTATTACATACATACATCCCCTTTTTTCTCCCATTGACACCCCCTAAGCCCCCACCTCCAAACTTCAACCACACTATTGTCTGTGTTCCTGGGTTATGCATACAAGTTCTTTGTTTGATCTCTTCCCACCCAGCCTACTTTGTTTTTATTGATTTTAGAGAGATAGAAGAGGCAGAGGAAGAGAGAGAAACATTGGTGAGAGAAAAACATCAATTCACTGCTTCTTGCATGCCCCCTACTGGGGACCAGCCTGCAACTCCCCACTAGTGCCTTGATGGGGAATCAACTGGCAACCTCTCAGGGTATGAGAGGCCTAACCAACTGAATCACACAGGCTGGGCACTACTGCTATTATGCTATATAATAAAAGCCTAATATGCAAATTGACCAAACTGCAGAACAACTGGTCGCTATGATGCCCACTGATCATCTGAAGGCATATGCTCAATGCAGGAGCTTCCCCCAGTCTGCAGGCCTCAGGCTAGCCAAGGTGGGTGCTGATCACCCCGCTTGTCACCCCACAGATTGGCCCTGATCACTGGCCAGACCTAGAGACCCTACCAGTGCACGATTTCATGCACCGGGCCCCTAGTTATTAATATTATCTTTTCTCATGGTCTTCATGATCTGCTTTTGTCATCTCTCCACCCCCCCCCCCCTTTTTTTTTTAAACATCTCATCTTCCAGGTTGCAAGTGCCTGGTTGCTTCTTTAGATCCTCTGGAGTTAGTGCTCACTGTCTCCCTAGCATTTGGGTTCCTGTCTCCTGGTTGCCTCTGTGGCCTCTTTGTCGCCTGACTCCCCCTATTCCAGTGCCCAGTCTGGCAGAACCATCCCTTATCTCAGTCTCTTGAACTAGGCTCTGGACTCTCCCAGAAGGAGGGTGGGGATTGGGACCCACTTGGATTAGAAGATCAGATACCTGCAAACTCTTTTTTGCTGGAGGAGAGGGGTGCTTCTCCACCGTCTTCTCCAAGGCCAGCGCTCAAAGAGAAGCTTAATTTCCAGGCTGCTTTCTGAAGATGCTATTTTCCCACCTTCTCCCCGCAATGTCCCTGCCGCAGACATCCCTGCAATATCATCGTGACCTATATTTGTGGCAACCTCCCCTCCCAGGAGAGGGCTGCAGAGCCAGGAGACTCCCCCCTACAGATGGCTTTGCAGGGCGCCCTCCCCTTCCAAATAAGCAAATAAAAAAAAAAATACCAGTGCCTGGTTTGATACCACCCGAACTCCAAAGCAATATTCATTCCGCTTACAACCCTCTCCCCTCCCCCCCACAGCGAGTTATTTGCCGGATCCCACATGGTCCGCGGTTGATGGATGGCGGGTGATTTCTACATCAGCACACCTTGGAGCCCCAGAGCTAACCCTCTGACAGCGTTAGCATAAAAGATTTACATTTATGTTACGAGGGCCACACAAGAATAATAATTTTAAGATACATTGCCTTGGCTGCTGGTGCACCCTGGGAAATCTAGCCTCGGCAGGAGCTCAGCCGCACTGTAATTACAAAATGGCAGTGCAGGAGAGGCTTTCTGGAGACAAGCAGCGAGAGACCAAAGCCATCTGCATGCCTTGGCGGAGTGAAATTATAGTAATATATGAAGACATTACCTGAAAAACCCGGCACCATTTAAATGATTTACTCTTCAGCCCCAGCAAGCTTTAATTTAAGGATAAAGTCATTCAGAAAGCTAATCTGATAGGGGAGGCATTATTTCACACGGTTAAGTTAATTTACAGTAGTTGATTGTTGTGGTTGCTTTTGGTATTATTATCTTCCTACAAACAGCTGATCTGCCAGACAGAAGCAATATACTGCTTAACACAGTGTCTTAATTCAGCAGGCAAGCTATCTGTGATAAAGGTTTTGTTTATAAGCAATAATAGGAAAGTCATTTTGAGGCCATGCTGATAACAGTGATGGGAAATATATATGTTTCTCCCCCCACCCCCCGAAAGGGGAAATGGCACAATTAAATAAATAAATGAAGGAGCAAGCCTGGCACTCGTGGGTCTGCGTGGTCATTTCCCAGTGGTGTGGCCCTGCTTCCCTTTCCTGTGAGTTCTCTGACCCTGGTCCCCGGCCCATGGACTCCAAGTCAGCCTCCCGCCTGGCAGTGAATTTCTTCCAGTTGCCAAATGAACTTCTCTGCCAAGCCTTTGAGCAAATCATGCCTTGGGAGCCAGTGAATTCAGCTGCCTGGACAGCTACCTGCTTTCTAAGAAAAAAGTGAGCTCTGCTATTTGTCTTTCATGAATTTTTGCATCTCTGAGAGACCTGGATTGTGTTATGGATGTGGAGCTATCATAGAAACATCTCAGGAAGTGGGAGATAATGGATTAGGTGGTGAGTGAAATCGAGATTTTGAAAGGGTTGGATAAAAAACCAATTTTGGCAAAACAAGAAAGGGGTGGTCGTGTTTTATGCTGACCCAGGATGCTGAGATGATTCAAGAGCCTTATTAGCCCAGACAAGAATATTTGCCAAATGGATTTGCCTTCTTGGTTTACAGATGTTTTCTGTAAAGACAAACATTCTCTTGTGACCTCATGAGTTAATCTCAATAGAAGAGGCATAACTTTTGAGGAAGTGCCACCCAGGGGATCAGGAAATTACTTGCCAATGGTATAAGGAATGAATTCATAGAATAAGCATCCATCAGAAGGGACAAGGAAAGTCATAGATTCATAAAACTCACAGGGGCTCAATCCTGCCCACTCATGGGTAGCCACCACTTCTTGAGTTCTTATTGTGGGCCAGGAACTGTACTAGATGGATATTATTTCACTTCATGTCCACTTTATAAAGGAATAATCCAGATTCAGGGGCACACAAAATTTTAATCAAAACAGCATGAGTTTAACAAGCAGGTCCCAGAATAATGTCATCTGTTTTAATATCGTTTCATTATAACATTGATGAGATGGTGTAAGAAGTGAACACTTGTTTATATCAGTTAATCTACGATAAAATTGGTTTTAAGATGGCTTCAGTGATCCACCCCACCTGGTAATCACACCTGTGTGTAATCCCCCCCTTGCTTCTACTGAGTAGCAAATGGAAAAAGTGATGGCTGTTATTTCTGCCATTCAGTTACAAGGATTGATTTCCTTCTTGCTCCTATTCTGCCTGACTACATTCGCAGCTTGCAGGCCTCAGTGGGCTGCCATGCTAGAGCAGCTCATCTGGCTGGGAATTGAGGGTGGCCTCCAGATTCAGCCAGTGAGGAACTAAATTCTCCAACAACCACATCAGTAGGCTTGGAAACAGATTTATTTTCCAGTCGAGCCTTCAGATGACTGCAGACCTAAGGAACACACTTTGATTGCAGCCTTCAAGAGATCCTGAAGCAGAAAGCCACACCTGGATTCCTCGCCTATAGAAATCATTAATAAATGTTGTTTAAGGTCCCTCAGTTTGGGAGTCACGTATTAGTCAGCCATAGACAACAAAAACAATGTGCATTTTCAAGCAGGTGGTACAGCATGATACAAGGAATTCAACAGACCTGGCTGAAAATACTAATCTTAAATACATTGAACAAATTGCCTTGCCTCTTTAGGTCTCATCTATAAAATGAGGATGGTGAAATCTACTTTGCAAGGTTGCTGTAAGAATGGGATTATTGTATTAATCTGTTTCCCCAATCATGCTTGGTTTATGTAAAGTAACTTCTCAATAAGTGATCAGTTGTAGTTATGATTTTATATATAACTGGTCACCATAAATTAAAGCTCATTCCCATCCTTTATTATTGTCTAACTCATCTATATATTAATTGCTCATACTCCTAGAACTTTTCTCCTATAATTAAGGACTTCTCTTCTGTCTGGGATTTCCTCTCCACCTTTTAGAAGTCTACCCATCCATCAAAGTTTGGTTGAAATCCTGCATCTTTCAAGATGCCCTTTCCTATTACTTCCACATTTTGTGAATTTTCCCTCCTTTGTCATCTTCAACCATTGGACCAGTCTTTGGTCCTCATATTCTGCATAAGGAATGCATGTGTGTGGGCAATCAGGCCAGCAGGGAAGGGCAGTTGGGGTCAACCAGGCCTGCAGGGAAGGGTTGGGGGGGGCACAACCAGGCTGTCAGGGTAGGGCAGTTTGGGGCCATCAGGATGGCAGGGGAGCAGTTAGGTGTCAATCAGGCTGGGAGGGGAGTGGTTAGGTGGTGATCAGGCAGGCAGGCAGCGAGCAGTTGGGAGTCAGCAGTCCCAGATTATGAGAGGGTGCAGGCTGGGCTGAGGGACACCCCCCCCACACACACTTCAATGCATGGATTTTGTGCACCAGGCCTCTAGTATAGTATAACAACTATTTACATAGCATTTACATTGTATTAGATATTATAAGTAAGCTAGAGATGATTTAACATATGCAGAAGGATGGCCACAGGTTATATGCAAATATTATGCCATTTTATATAAGGGACTCGAGCATCTGTAGGTTTTAAAAAAAATAATTCTTTATTGTTGAAAGTATTACATATGTTCCCTTTTCCTGCTATTGACTCCCTCCAGTCAGCGCGTGTGCCCCCCCCCCCCCCCCCGACCCTGTGCCAGGCCTTCAGCACTCTATTGTCCGTGTGCATGGGTTGTGCATATGAACACCTATAGATTTTAATATCTCTGGAGGGATTCCCGGAGCCAGTTCCCCATGGGTACCAAGGGACAACTGTAATTAAAATTAGTTAGCTGATTAATTATTAACTGGTATGATTATTTGGTTTGTTTTATCTCAGCCACAGGTTAAATTAGGTTTTTCTTTTTTTCTTTTTCTCTTTTTAAAGCTTGGCTTGCTCACCCGTGTATGTAGTCCCAGCACCAAGCACATTTCATATATATATATATATATATATATATATATATATATATATATTAATATATATTAAATAAAGATTTATTGAATGAATGATTGAGTACATAAATAAATGGGTTTCTTTAGCTGTAAGAAAGGCACACTGGGAGGAACTAGTGAATGAGTGTTCGCTAATGTAGGAGCAATGCCAGTGAAGCTTTCCCCTTCTGCCTTTTGCAGCCTCATGAACAGGATGGGCTCTTCAAGGTCCCAATGAGCCTACTAGATGGTATGTTAGAGAGAGATGTTGTCTTTTCTGAATATTTTACATGGGAGTCTGAGGGGCTATTGACATTGTGTCTATCATAGCACACGGTTTATTCCCCATTGCAAATTTCCTTTCGTTCCAAACTCCCCCCTCAGTGAGATCACTGGGAGATACTTCTTCACTCTTCCTTATAGAGTGAGCAGTTCCGCAGGCTGGTGCTCACCTGCTCTTGGAATGTTGTTAACTCTTCCCTCCACCATCAAAGAAAGTCTCTTCTTTCTTTCTTATCAGACCCAGTGCCAGGACAGAGACACTTGCATCTAAACTGTAGCAGGCTTAACAAACAAGGCCAATGAAGGTGACTCTCAGACGACTGCCCACCCTGCTAAAAGAGACAATGTCTTCATATAGTTGCCCCCATCACTGGCTCACATTGAGTGTGCATAGGCATCCATTCTCTTATCCCCCATATGAAGGTTTGCACTAGAAAGAAAAAAAAAAATGTTAGAAGGGATCCCTTCCTCCTGGGAGGGAGAAGGAAATTGCTTGCTTTACAGAGAGCAATTGTCACTCACTCCTGTATGGTTTCTATCAGTGGGGAATACTGGCTTTGAAATAAAATTTGGCTTCATTGCAAGCACCCCTTTTCAGATTTGGGGTGGGGGGAATGGATCTGGGGCAGAAAGGCCAATGGGCATTGCCCACACTTGAGGACACAGACCCTACACATAAATTCTGAACCTGGGTGGTCCCTTTTATCCAAGTGCATGCTGCAGCCCAATTCCCTGAGAAGGGAAACAAGGGTCTGACACAGCTTTCAGAAGTGAGGATGACCAAGCTCTTCTTGGAAAATTTCTGTTCCCTTAGGGGTATCCCTGACTCAGCACAACATCCTTCTCCAACTTGTTCTCCTACCAGCCAGGTATCACTCAGCACGTTCTACGTACCTGGAAATGTGCATTGTAAATCACCTGTCTTTTGTGATCTGGGTGAGAAGGCTCTCTGTCATTGTTTCTCCCGGGCCCAGGATGACTCCTAGCATGTAGTGACCAGTCACTTCTCTCCACTCCCACAAGCTTTTCTGTAGTGACAGCTCAGATATTTGGATCTCCCCGACTCCCCCTTTTGCCTCCCACTGCTCCACGATAATCATCCAAAAGTTCTTCAAGCCACATCACTGACATCCTGTCTGTCTTCCCAGTGTGAGGGGCTGTGACTGTCCCATCAGACAAGTTCTATTAAATATGGAATCCCTGCACATTCGGGAGCACCAACCCGTGTCCCACATACCATGTCCATTTGACAGGAGTGAAGTGGATTAATTAACGTGGTGGGTCTATCTTCCACCCAGCTGTCTTGTGCTGCAATGGAGAACAAGAAAAATCCATTAGATTATACAGAGAGATAGCAGAAAGGAAGTTTAGATTAAGTTTATCTCTGGAGGCAATTTTATTAGATAGATTAAGGTTCTGCTCCTCTCTCCAAAGACCATAGTAATAACCAGTGTCGTGACTTTCAAATCCTTTGGATTGCAGAGGGTAATCAAACATGGTTGTCTTTTTATCCCACTCGTTTACTTCTTAGTATTCTACAATCCTGCCTCATTCATCTGTCAAAGGGATAGTATTAAGGGGATCAATGTTGACAAGTGATAGTACAAATTATGTAATGCTGATGACATATCACTGTTTCCTTTTGATCTGCGATTCCCACTCTCACTCACTCCTTATTCTACAAAAAGCATTGAAAGAGAATGGCAGCTGTGGAAGCTCTTTGCTGGCATCCCTGAGCCCCAGGCGCAAAACAGGGTGCATGTGAAGTACAGAAGGCTTCTGAATTAGGCATGGGGCCTGGAAAGATGGCCTGATGACAGAAGAGGAAATTAGGTCATTTTCCTACAATGAGCCCTTGGCAGCTGCCACGTGGGACTGCATTGCAGCTCTGGTTGCGTTGTAGTCCCATGAAATACTCAACGTGTCAGGCCTGTGACTGTCATGGCTTTCTGTTCCAGGCATATAAACCTTTGACTTCTTCTCCATGGGGAATTCCATCCTTCCCTTGGAGAATTGATAGAGGATTATTTAAATGGAAGAACAGAGGTAGTGAAGTAAGAGGAGAAGACTAGGATGGCAGGTACAGGTGCAAGAAAGGCTGTCTTTCCTGGGGAAGGGAAGATAAGTTTTGGACTAGGTTAACCAGGGACCAAATAAGAGGGAACAGGCTCAAAATACAGCAGAAGTGACTTTTGGGAGAAGGAGTACATCTTCCTTCCTCAAGTTTCCATTTGTGTGGCCAAATCTCTGTTGGTATAAAAACTCTGGCACTTTCTTCTCACTCTCTCACTCCACCCCTTAAGAGGTCTGAAGAAAGGATGACTGTTCACAAACATGGGCTCCAAATCAAGACAGACATGCTTCTTTCTAATTGTGATCATAGATAGTTGCTCAACCTCTATGATTCATAGTTTTCTCACTTGCAAAATAACCACAATAGCACCAATCTGGCAGGAATAAAGAAGGAATAGTCCCGAGCCAGTCACTTTACTAGGTACTTATTCTTGAGGAGAGTTCACAGACTTTTATGAGAACCTCTCTTGTGGAGACATTTGGCATAGGTTTTACCTGTTTCCCATGATCTCATGCATGTCATGTGACCAATGAAACCTTTTATCATTTTCTCCCCAGCCAAATGGGATTTGCCTTCAGTCCTAAAGTCCCAGAGTAATGGGTGAGTGTCATGAAGTTTGATAGCTTTAGCTTGGCTTATTGCCTAACTGTTCCAGTAGATTCACTTATTCTGCAAACATTTATTAATCATATACTATGTATTATCTGCCTTCTTGGGTATTTACTGATGGCAAACAACACATATGAAGTCCTGTTTGTCAGCAGTTTGTCAGTTCATTGATGGAGATAGCCCTGCTTCACTCACACAGGTATTTTCATGACCTGTCATGGTATCTACAACACAGTGGTACTTAAATAATGTTTTCTGAATAAATGAGATGAATGCATACAGGCCACTCAGATTCTTCCTAACCCCTAACATAGAGTTGATGAGAGGCTGAATCATTACTGGGAGAGTTTTTCAAAACATGAGCAAACCCTATCACTCAAGACACACAGTCAAGGCTAGGAGGAAGAGTAGGATTCCAGACCACATTTCATCATGAAGTATTCTTTACTATGCAAAATAAAAACAAATAATCTATTTTTGCCTACAGCCCGGAAAAGCCCTTATGTCAAAAATGCCTGCCTGTAAATTATGCTTTGTCTTCCCATTATGAATTTTATTAACCACTCTTTCATTAGCAATCTTATTACAGTTGATCTGCACATGAATAGAAACAATTTACAAATGATCAGGGTTGGGTTAGAGAAACCATAAACTCAATGCAAATTGTTACAGATTATTTATTGGCTTTGCACACATCTGCATATAGATGGAGGAAGTCAATCAGAAAGGTACCTTCAGGTATTCTTCCCAAGATATGATTGTGAAGATAGTTGCAGACTGGTATGCGTGGTGCAGAATAGAAATGAAAATAAATAGATTCATTTGTCAAATACACTTACCTGTGGATATCCTCATTTAATCAGAACTTTGAAGCACTGGGTATGTGGGAAAATTGAAAAGGGTAAGAAAGGAGAGGGGGTTGATTAAATTGGGCTTGCTGTAAATATAAGGTAAAAAAATCAGAGAGATATAAAGAGATTTTTGACAAACAGAAAGGGAAAACTGAGCCAGCATACTAGAAACTGGCAGGATATTTCTCAAGTTTCATCCCATTAATCTTCCAGCAATTCTGTGAAATAGGAAGGACCATTACTACTATTTCTCAGTTGGGGGAACTAAAGGTTTGTGACTCTGCTAAGGTCACACAGCAACAGGACATGGATCTGCAATCTCCACCTCCACGTACTAAGATTCATCCATGGCAGCATCGACTATGCCCTTGGAGCTGCTATTTTGGGGAGCTGGGGGTCCTAGGGGTGGCTTTGAAGTCCTAACTTTCTGGCAGCACCACAAAACTTTAATTAATCCAACTTGTCCCTTCTTCTCATTTATGAGAAGGATGGTATGAAGAGATGGCATGATTTAATACAAAGAACCCTGCCAGAGTCAGGCATTATGAGGGGTGAGCTCTTCTATCCAACTTAGTTTCTGACCTTGGATAGTTCTTTTATCTTTTACTGGAGGCCCAGTACATGAGATTCGTGCACTGGGAGGAGGGGGTCCTTCAGCCCCGCTTGTGCCCTCTCCCAGTCTGGGAGCCCTCAGGGGATGTACGACTGACTGCTTAGCTAGGGGTGTCGAACTCAATCAGAGAAGGGGCCAAAATCTAAAATCCAGCCTAAATCGCGGGCCGAATGGTTTACTGAACAGTCATAAACTGTCATTGTGATGGAAACGCAGCGGAGTGCAGTGATGACAGCGCGGTGTGGGCCACATTGCAAGGCCTGGCGGGACGGATTTGGCCCGCGGGCCTTGTGTTTGACACATGTGGGCCTTAGGCCATTCCCAACAGCTCCCATGGGAAGTGGGTCTAAGCCCACAGTCAGACATCCTTAGCACTGCAGAGAGGTGGGAGTGGCTCCTGCCACCATCTCCGCACTCATCAGCTGTGAGCCTAGCTCAGGGCTTCTAGGGGGCAGCTCCTGCATTGAGTGTCTGCCCCCCTGGTGGTCAGTGCACATCATAGCAACTGGTTATTTTGCTGTTTAGTCAATTTGCATATTAGCCTTTTATTACATAAGACTAGAGGCCCGGTGCATAAAATTTGTACACGGATGTTTGTGTCCCTCAGCCCAGTCTGCACCCCCTCCAATCTGGGACCCCTCAAAGGATGTCCGACTGCCTGTGTAGGCCCAATTTTGGTAGGATCAGGCCTAAACAGGTGGTTGACATCCCTCTCACAATCCAGGACTGCTGACTCCTAACTGCTTGCCTAACTGCCTTCCTGATTGTGCCTAACAGCTTCTGCCTGCCAGCCTGATCACCCCCTAACCACTCCCCTGCCAGCCCGATTAATGCACAATGCTCCCCTGCCAGCCTGATTGCCCCTAACTTCCCCCCCTTGCAGTCCTGGCCCCCCCTCACTGCCTTTCCCTTGCAGGCCCAGTCGCTCCCAACTTCCCTTCTCTGCCAGCCTAGTCATCCCTAACTGCCCTCCCCTGCATGCTTAATTGCCCTCAACTACTTTCCCTTGCAGGTGTGGTCCCTCTCAATTGCACTCCCCTACTGGCCATCTTGTGGTGGCCATCTTGTGGGCAGCCATTTTGTGTGTTGGAGTGATGGTCAATTTGCATATTACTCTTTTATTAGATAGGATAGAAGCTTGGTGCATGGGTGGGGGCTGGCTGGTTTGCCCTGAAGAGTGTCCTGGATCAGGGTGGGAGATTCCTTGGGTTGTGGGGAGGCCTGAGCAAGGGACCTATGGTGGTTTGCAGGCCAACCATGCCCCCCGGCGACCCAAGTGGAGGTCCTGGTATCTGAGATTTATTTATCTTCTATAATTAAAACTTTGTAGCCTTGAGCAGAGGCTAGGTATGTGGGAAAATTGGCTTCCTCCATCTCCTGGGGAAACCCAAGCCTCTTGCTCTCTCCAGCTCTGTGGCTGCTGCCATTTTTGTTGGGATTTATTTATCTTTTATAATTGAAACTTTGTAACCTTGAGCAGAGGCCAGGGCCAACCAGAGCAGGTGGGAAGCTTGGCTTTCTCCATTGCTGAGGAAACCAAAGCCTCCTGTTCGCTCTGTGGCTGCAGCCATCTTGGTTGGGTTAATTTGCTTACTCACTCCTGATTGGCTGTTGGGCGTGGCTTGTGGGCATAGTGGAGGTACAGTCAGTTTGCATGTTTCTCTTTTATTGTCTTATTTAGGGGATAGGATTAGGTTTCTCTAAATTCTCTGCAAATTTACTGAAGTTAAGCCCAGAGCCAAAAGGTGTGAATACTTATATGTATTTGCTATAGACCTATACCATTCCTTGGCAAAGGAGAAGTTGGGCAAAGTTGGAATTCTCATCCCTTGTCCCCACCTTTTGTTAATGCATTACTTATTTCCCCTCTCTTATATTTCATTTTTCTCCTTTAGTCAAAACATATTCTTAGGTTATTTTTTTTATTCCTAGTAACACAATTCTTCTCTCATAGAGTTCAGAGTCTTCAGCTATATGCAAAACCCTTAATGGTGACATTTTAGATATTTTCATTAAGTAGAAAAAGTTATTGAGAACTCAGAGTCTTCTCAGAAGCCTGAAAATTCACCTCCAAATGTAGTTATTTATTCATTTACGTCCCATGGCTAGCCTTGGTGTGGTGTGGGTCTGGAGAGCAGATGGTACCATTTCATTTATTTCATGGAAAAAATTTTTATCTGCCCTCCTTGTTGCCATTTTGCAATGTCAATGGTGAGCATAAAAAGACTAAATTGGGAGACATTCCCCCTCTTCTACCACCTTACCAGCTGGGGGACCATACCACTTCATTTGAAAAATGTGTGTAATCACATTACTGGCAACAAGAGTTACAATAATTATCTGAAACCAGTTTGGCTCAGTGGTAGAGCGTCGGTCTGCGGACTGAAAGGTCCCGGGTTCGATTCCGGTCAAAGGCATGTACATTGGTTGCAGGCACATCTCCGGTGGGGGTGTGCAAGAGGTGGCTGGTCGATGTTTCTCTCTCATTGACGTTTCTGGCTCTCTATCTCTCTCCCTTCCTCTCTGTAAAAAAATCAATAAAATATATTTAAAACACACACACACACACACACACACACACACACACAAATAAGAGTTACAGTAATTGGATGCTACCCATGGGCCAGCCATAAGCTCATAGCTCTATGTGTTTTAGTTTATTGAATGCTTACAATAACTCTGTGATCTAGGATTATATTATTGCCCCATCTACAGAAAAGAAAACAGAGATTTGATTAGGCAGGGGATAATTTATTTAATTGTGTACACAGATAAGAACTGGAAGAGATGGAATCCTAGCTCAGTTTTGTGTGATATGAAGTCTATATCTTTAACCAATTTTAATCTTAAGAGTTTGCAATACATGGGACTGGAGAAGACAAAATTTATAGATCTTTTTCATCTTAAAGATATAACTGATAAATTTTTAGAGTTGGACAATTCATTTGAGAGTTCATTTGAGAGCATCTAGTCCAACACCCTATGTTATAGTAAAGAAACTGGGGCAATAAGATTGGCAATTTTTACGAACACATATGAGGACAAAGACTTTGGAAATGACATTGGGAACAGCAAGAAAATGGGCAGATAAAAATCTTGACTCTTCACCTCTTATCCAGACCCTCTATGCATAGTTAGGAATGTTGCACTTTGCACAACTCAAATGGGGACCATTTGCATGTACCTGGTGATATGAGATTGTCCTCATTTTTCAGTTCCCCTACACTGTCATATATGACTAGGGCATTTTCTGATCTCCTTATAATTTTATTCAAAGCTAGAGGAAGGTTAGCATTCCTCTGTCTTTTTCTGTTTTCCTAGAAGAGAAGCTGAGAGCTTGCAGACTTGGGTTGCTGGCATCACTGACTTTGGAGTTTGCCAGATAATCAATCAGGACCTGCATTGTGAATGCTTGGCGTGGATTTTCTTTTCTCTTTTCATTGTGTGTGTGTGTGTGTGTGTGTGTGTGCGTGTGCATGTGCATACAACTTTGGTTCCTTTCCAGCAAAGGACTCAGGAGCTGGCTGTAATTAAATGGCAAGGATATATTGCATTCAGCCCTGCTTTGCACACACGTCTTCTCCCTTGCACCATTTACAAATGCCCAAACTAGCTCTGTGCTCTGCATTCATTAAACTTCTCTGCACCTGGAATGCTTCACAGCCTGCTGATGTGGTCTCCCCAACACTGCCACCCAGAATCTGGGATCCATAGGGAATTCCATGAGGCCATTAGCAATCTTTTAGGCTGCTCTGAGGTTATGCAGAATGAACTGTGCAAAGTCAATAGGACTTCTGCAGGGACGTCTGGTGGGGACACCAGTGTCTAAGACTTTGTTCCTCTCCGAGTGCCCAGCCAAGTCCTCAGAAGTTGAATTAGGATAAAATTGAAAGGTAAACTAATTATAGTGAGGCCACTTGTGCTTTTGTGGTTCAGCTTATGTCAGCATTTCCAGGCTAAACTGAGTTCTTTGGGGATTTGAAAATCTGCTTTAAATGTCTTTTTAAACCCTTATTACTATTTCCCCTGGTTCTGAATCTAGTTCTTACATTTAGACAAATGGACTTTACCATTCCTCTTATGTGTGGCTCAGGTGCCAATTTTCTCTCTCATAAAAAACAAACAAATGCACACGGATGCTATATTAATTCAAGATGCTTTCAATTGTAGTAACAGAAACTCAAATCAAACTGGCCAAAAGAAATCATGGATTGTATAAGCGAGAAGCCCAAGGATGAATGTGGTTTCAGAGAGTCTGTTCCTGGAACTCAAATGTGCTGTTAGGACTTTGCCTCTCTGGTTCTGCAGTTCTCACATCTGCTTGTCTCAGTGAGACATCATTCTTCACAAGGCAAATCACTCCATGGTAGGCGAGATGGCTGCCAGTAGCCATGCAGAGGAAAGTGCCCTTCTTACAACATTTGGGGGAGGTCACATGCCCAACCCTGAGCTAATCTCGACAGTTTGGGAGGAATTAGGGACTAGTCAGCATGTCATGTACTTGGAGAATGAGTCAATGGCAATGGTTATAGGAAGCATTAGGGCTTGGCAGTCAGTGTCATTTATCCACGGAATATGATTGACAGCTCTGCTGGACCACAGGGAGTAGAGAATTTAGGGCTCTGTTGCTTCCTGGTGTATAATTGTCCAATACCCTTAATTTCTCTGCTTTTTAGTTTTTCCAACTGTGGAAGAGGTGGTATACCATTCACTTTACAGGGATTATTAAGGATTAAATAACATGATGATACATATAATAATGATACATATGATACATATTATAGAGTAGCTACTAGTGGTAGACATTAGACAAGCTAGTCACCCCCAAAACAGACAGCATGGGATATGAATAAAAATGCCCAGTGTTCATAGGTGTGTTCAAAATAAGTAAGTTTCTTCATTAGAAGGCTAGTCAGTCTTTAACTTGAGCATTCCAAACCAATTGTCAAACCAATTTTGACCTGGATACCTTTTGGTCTTGGATCCTCTTAGGAAAACAGTGCTCCACATGGTGCAGTTTTGGAACTCTGCTTTCTATAGTCTAAAAGTCTTGAAGCATAGTAACCTCCATCTTGGGTAAAAACTGCTGTTTAAAATTTAACCCTGCTATCCTGGCTTCTATAAATGTTTGCTTGCTTAAATAATAGGGGAAAATAAGACTACTCTCATTCCAGAGAGGCATAAACTATGACCCAGACAGAGTTGTCAGTGCCATGCCAGGAAATTCAAATTCAAATGTAAGTCTTATTTCTTTCAGGTTCTGTCATTCATTTTGTGTATAGCTCTGTCCTTTATGGTATCTTTCTTTCCTACTCCTTAGAATAAGTTACTCTGGTTAAAAATTACATATTTATCCTGTTTTATTTCTGTAAATGAGTCAGATCTTCATGCGGTTGAGATGGAGCTAAGTAAACAACTAACTGAGTGAATAAATAAAATGCAGGTGGAATCTCAGGGGCCTTTTTCTGCAAAGATAATGTTGGCTGTACTAATGCCCTTTCTCCTTCACTGCTAATGTCTTGGCTCTGTTTGGAGCCACTTGTTCAATTACAGTGCCAAGCTCCTGTTTTACAAGGCTTCCTTTGAGCACATCTAATCAGGAACAGCTCTTCACTGCAGTCTCTTTGTTCACTGATTGGAACCCTGAATGCCTTGCTTTGCCTAATAAATAACCCAGGGGCTCAAACGTGGCCTTAGGCTTGTTTAGAAAATGGACCTGGCGAAGCTCTGAAGTACATTCCAAACCAAGGCCATTGGAAGGTCAAGCATGTCTCAGGCACTTCCTGAAGGTTTTATACTTCTCCGCTTCCTCCCACATTTATTGGACAATTTTTTTTTTCATTGAGCCTTCTGTGCATGGTCTTATCTTGGTATAAATACCACTGGAAAAAAACCCTAGTAGAGTGATTGCTGGGTGACTCATTCTTTCTTTTTAAAACTATGTTTTATTGACTTCAGAGAGGAAGGGAGAAGGAGAGAGAGGTAGAGATGTCAATGATGAGAGAGAATCATTGATTGGCTGCCTCCTGCACACCTCCCACTGTGGAATCGAACCTGCAACCTGGGTATGTGCCCTGACCTGGAATAGAACCATGGCTTCCTTGTTCATAGGTCAATGTTCAACCACTAAGCCATGCCAGCCCAGCAGTGACTTAGTATTTCTACTTTTGGGTGTAGACTCAGGAGTTGATGCCAGCTATGTGCAGGGCATGGTTAAGTTTAAATAACCATCTGCAAAGTGTTGATTACTTTCATCTCCTTGAACACTAGATGACAACTATAAAAGAGATCTGGAGGACAAATAATATCAATGGTTGATATTCATAGGAAGAGGCCATGATTGGAAGTTGGCCCCATGCTGGATCCAGACCTGGGTTCAAACACCAGCTTCCTTGTTATGAGTTGTGTGATTTTTTTTAAAATATATATATTTTATTGATTTTGTACAGAGAGGAAGGGAAAGAGATAGAGTTAGAAACATCGATGAGAGAGAGTCATCGACCAGCTGCCTCTTGCACACCCCCTGCTGGGGATATGCCCGCAACCAAGGTACATGCCTTTGACCGGAATCGAACTCGGGGCCTTTCAGTCCCCAAGCCGATGCTCTATCCATTGAGCCAAACCGGTTTCAGCGAGTTGTGTGATCTTGAATAAATTACTTTGTCTCCAAGTTTAAATTTCTACATCTATATGGTACCACCTACACATATCTCTTGCTTTTCTCACTCTCTGTCTCTCTGTTAATTATCACCCAAGGACTTTTCCCCCCATTGAGTTTTAGACAGAGTGGGAAGGAGAGAGAGAGAGAGAGAGAGAGAGAGAGAGAGAGAGAGAGAGAGAGAGAGAGAGAGAGAGAGAGAGAGAAATGGATGTGAGAGAGACACATCAATTGGTTACCTCCTGCACATGCCCCAACTGAGGCTGGGAATTGAGCCTGCAACTGAGGTATGTGCCCCTTTAGTCCGATGGCCAATGCTCTACCCACTGAGCAAACATCCCTTCTCTCTCTTGAACTCTTGGTTTAGGATATGTTACCTTGTGGAAAGGCTTTCCTAATCTTTTCAACTAGGGCATATCCCCTTATGATAAGTTCCTATTTTACTGAGTATCCTTTCTCCTAACTCCTGTCACAGTTACAGTCTGACATGTGGTCATATGATTATCTAATGTCTATCTCTCCCATCAGACTGTAGGTCCATAACAGCAGGCCCTGAGGTTGTTTCTGTTCACCATTGTATCCTCAGTGCTTGCCTCAGGGGTTGGCACATAAGAAGGGCTCAAAAAGAGTGAAGAGTGAATGAGTGAGTGAAAATGGTAGGCTGGTAGTGTCAATCAAATCTGCAGAAGGAAGAGAGGAGGGTATCTACTATTGCTAAATTCATCACAACTAAATGAGCAAGGATTGTGTTGTGTTCATCTTAGTTCCCAGAACCATGCTGAACAGCATGTAAGGCCAAATGAATGTTGTATGGATTTGAACATTAAATAAATGAACAAACACATCTCCATTACACCCATGGAGCTGGAAAGTCACCTACAAAAGAACTTCAGCATTGCTGAGATGGAGGTTTGAGTCCTCCTGATGCTCTACTTCTTGGAGGTAACAGGCTAGAAATGGACAGCTTCTAATTGCAAATGCAGCCACCCCACCTCTTGTCTAACCCCAGCTCATGTGAGACGGTGTGCTCTTTATTTATTATACATGTCTGCATATTGAGATAATTGGGTTGCATAATGTGGCACACAGACTAATCTGAGAATGATTTGTGCTGAATAGAAATTACTTATTTTGATTCCTCAGGGGTTTGTTTTGTCAAAACTCATGTAGTATTTAGCGAAGTAATCACTGTTCAATTGCTGAGCATAGGAAGTGTAAAATTAACCTAATAAGAATGAAAAGAATGAAGAGAACGAGCGCCGCTGACCTCGTCAACGTGATTAGTGATATTGTATCATCTCATTCTCCAGGCCTAACCACACATGCCGCCCATGAAGATCACCATGCACCTCTTTATCTCACCAGCCCTAATTAGGTATGCAATTTGTCATATGGTTGTTCAACCAGAATAGAAGGGAAAAAAATAAAAAGAAGAAGGAAGGTATTACTAAAATTCTTAAGAAAACTTCTCAATAACACATGAATACACAAACTGGAAGGGGAGTTTTGAAAGCAAAGAGACTGGGTTTTCCAAATATAGATGCATGCTGTATGACATTGAATTAGTTCCTTAACCCCCTTGAACCCACATTCCTCATTTATCAGAAGGAGTTAGTAATAATACATACCTCATGTTAGCTCCTTATAGTCAGGAACCTGTTTTGTTCATCTGCCTTATTCTAGAATGTTGTTGACCATGTGGCCCCTTTTTGCTTTGTAGTAAAGCACATTCTTGTGAAAATTTTGAGGCACCATATAAAAAAAAAATCCATGGAGGAAAGAGGATAAAATTTTTCTTTGACATCTTCACGTGGAAGTAAAAATAGAATCACAGTTAGTAAAAATGCTTCCTATGAACTTGTGATGTCATTCTGAGGTGGCTTGAAGGGACACACTCAAGGTCACACAAGGACAAAACATAGGATACAAATGCAGGTCTCAGATCTTCTATTTCTGTCTATTTCCCTGGCTGGCACTAATAACCTGATGATTTAGATAAAGTAATCCCTACACTGTGTTTAAGGTAAGTTAAGAGGACACACTCTGGAGTTGCAAAGCTTGCATTTGAACCTTGTCTCTACTCTCTTTAGATGAGTACTCTAGACAAGAGATTAACCTGACTGTGAACTCTTTGCCTCTGTTTCCATTGAGACATTGGCTCTCTGTTCTCTTCCTTTGGATATTGGTAGATTCAAGTAGTAGAGCACAGCAGAAGTAATATTATGTGACCTTCAAGGTGAGGTCATTAAAGACCAAGTAGCTGGTGCTTGGATCGCAGGGAGAGGCCACAAGTTGTTCCTACAGTTGACAACCCTAGCTAATCTGAGCCTTCAACTCACCCAGCCCAAGTGAGTGAAGATACCTCCGGTTATCTCCAGATATCAGCCATCTGAATCCCCTGCAGCTGATCAAGTGTTCCCAGCAGATTCCCCCAAGGTGATGGAGCAGAGACACACCATCCCTGCTGTGTTCCATCCACTTTCCTACCCATTAAATCCATGAAGGTTGAAAAACAATTGCAGAATCACTCTCTAAGTTTTAGGATTGTTTGTTAGACAGCAATAATACCTAGAACTGTTCTAAGCCTCAATACTTTACCTACATAACAGAGATAATAGTGATGCCTTTCTCCTAGGATAGACAAGAATTGGAAGTTAAAGGTAAAGAGCTTAGCATTATATTTTACACATAGTAAGTGCTCTTGGAGGTAAATGTTAATGGCCATGTTACTATTCATATCATCATTATCCTCATCTGTCCTGAGGGGAGATCATTTTCAGGCCATCGAGGATGGGCGCTCTGAGACCTGAATGCCACAAGGCTGATTGGTATATTGTAACTGAAATGGGGCAAAGAAGCAATATCAAAATGCCAGAGTCAGATGCCTCTGTTGTCTTGCACCCACTCCTGGGAAATAATGTGGCCTTCACAAATGCCCAAGGCAAGCAAAACCAGGGTATGTGCTTTGATTTCAAAAGTTTTCTGAGGAGGCAACCTGATTCCTTTATAAACCACGCAATCCTGAAAGAGCGCTGATGTGGCACTGAGTGGAGGAATTTTGTGTCTCTAAGTGTTATACCCCTAATGCCATGATAATAAAGTTAGTCTGTTTATTTCCGGCAGTGGGAAACTCAGTTGGGGATGTTCGTTGCACCACATCTTCCCTCTCTCTCCCTCCACAGACCTCCTTGGGCTCCCGGCGGATTCTCCTGATGCTTCTCAGCCTCGGCAGTGAGATTTGAGATGCTTTGCCCATTCAGACCAGCTGTCAGCTGGAATATCCAGCAGGGCTGTGAGGTCTCATTATAGAGCCCAGAACCGTCCAAGTTTGTACCAGGCTGTGTTTCTTGGCATTTCTTTGCAGTAGAGGTTTTGGCCACCTCTGCAACCCTCAGTTCTTCACTAAGTGATGTTACCTTCTTCTTCCTTAGCACATAGATGCTTGACTATTGATAGGTCGGGGCTGGTCCAATATTTCTCCCCAGACTGAATTGCAGGTTTGGGAATGAACCAGTGTGAAACCCTTCTAGCTGAGCCCTGGACACCTCCCCTTGTTATCAGCTTTCAACTCGTGATCCATAACACTGTGTTGCAGGCACTTATGCTCTGAGAACTTGTGGTTATTATTCTCCATTTCCTTCCTGCAGTGACAGCACCTAAGATGTGATAAACGTTGGTCAGAAAAATATCACTCATCTTTTTTATCTGTTACCAGGGTACCATGGCATCTTTCTTATGAGATAGGGCCAAAGAGCTTCAAGGAGTTTTTTCAAGCCAACACTTCTTAAATGCTTACTGTCAGACACTGTTCTCAGCACGTTCCATGGGTTGTCTCATTGAAACCTTGCAAGGATTCATTCTTTCTGTGCCCATTTGAAAGATGAGAAAGATGAGGCTTGGAGAGAAAAAGTAACTTGAAAAGCTAGAAGTCTGTGGAGTTAGGAACTGTGTGCAGGTATCCTAGATGCAGGGACTGGAATTGTTTCCTTTTATGCATGCTGCCCCCTAATTCGAGACACAAATCCCCCCATGTGGGTGGCTTCTGGTTGAATAAGGGGTGTTATTCATCTCTGCATTCTTTGAGCCTAATTCGGGACCAGGCCAGCAGAAGGCATTGGCCAAGTATCTGTTGAATGAATAGGTGACCACGGAGCGTCAACACAGTGATAGGACTGAGAGAAGGACTCCTAGTTGAAGATCTGAGCATTTCTTAGGGCTCAGGGCTTTTGAAGAGTCACCTTAATTGTGGTCTAATCTTAGTGGTATTGGACTAAGAAAATGAAAGGTGAGGGGTTAGGGGATTACTGAAAGATATTGGAACTTCTCTTTGAAGCCAAGAGAACCACATCTGAGCAAGAGTTAGGAACCAGGGACTTGGCTTGCTTTCTAGTCTCTCAGTTATGATTTTCTCTGTATATCTTATCACTCTTCCTCCCTCTGTAGGAGAGACTTTGTTTTCTGCAAAAAAAAAAAAAAAAAATTTTTTTTTTTTTTTTTTTTTTTTTGCTTCTTTGCCCATTTCACAGGAAAAGGATGACATCCAGAGTTTTCCTGTCTTACTTCAAGTCCCGATTCCAAATTTCCAAGAGAGAAAATCCAATTTCCCCAGATGGTTGATAGACATGGTACACTGAAAGTTGCCTGAAGGGAGAGAGGTATGATGTCTAGTATAAATATGGCTGCCAGAAACCCTGCTCCCTAGGTTGAGGGGATAATTGTGGGGGGAGGTCAGTGAAGGGGAAAAGACATATCCAAATATGAATACCAAGGTTGTTGCACCAACTTCAAAATATATCTGATGTAGGGTATCTGAGTTAGAGAGCAAGCAGGTGGTTTGCTCCAATCAGCCTCTCTTTGCAATAAAAATGTGCCAATGTGCCATAGGAAAGGAACCCAAGAGAGGGAACCCTTCAGAATGCGCCAAGATCTGCTGAGGTTTGGAGGCCATTTTCAAATTAGTTTCTCACCATAAGAATACCCGGTGATGTGTAGATAGTTTCCGACAGCTACTCTTAGGGCAACCTCTGGGAGACAAAGTCTCTGAGCTCAGTCTACCTGGTGCCTGGACTCTACAAGGCATCTTAGACACAAGGATTTATTCTGCATTTCAGGCTCTAAAGACAGACATGTTTTAATTCAACCTTCATCAAAGGTCCTCATGAGTCCTAGTTAGTATGCTCTTCCCACTTCACCTATGAGAAATTGAAAG
This sequence comes from Pipistrellus kuhlii, assembly GCF_014108245.1. Classification (NCBI taxonomy): domain Eukaryota; kingdom Metazoa; phylum Chordata; class Mammalia; order Chiroptera; family Vespertilionidae; genus Pipistrellus; species Pipistrellus kuhlii. The sequence goes on from NW_023425540.1 coordinate 85,781,375, forward strand.
CTCAGAGAAATTAAACAACTTGGCCAAGATCAGAGTTAGTATATTATAGGATTTCAATCTAGGTTTATCTGAATGCATATCCTGGCCTCTTTTCACTACTCTGTAAAATCTCTCTGATCCAGAACAAGTATCTTGCAGGGAGAAAAAAAAGGAAAGTAATTTATCTTCCATGAGAGTTGCTGGAGGAAGTGAGGGGCCTCCAGATACCTGAGCACCAAGCATATGGGAGGAAGTGTTGCTAGGGGTCTGGGCTAATTAAGCTTAGGTCTAATCAGTGACACTTTGGTGCCTTGGCTCCGGGAGTGAAAAGCCATGCATAGCTAAGGATGCAGGGTAAACAGAGTGGATGCCAGGGCTGGCTCCACTGTCAGCAGGAAACCTAAAAATGCGAATTTAATTCCGAGGAAGGCAAAACACCCAGAGGACAGAGAGAGCTCATTTGCAAATGATCAGAGCTATATCAGAGGGAGGAAGGATGGTGGGAAAGGGCGCCAGGGACCAGATGGAAACCAGTGTGCTCCTATTCAACATCTAGATTCCAGGGAAAGATGAGCCTTGGCAGATGTGATGAGAATTCACACCAGGAGCCCGTGTCTTTGAAAGCATTCTCAAGGTGCCAGCTCTGTCATTCCTCAATGTGATTCCTGTTCCCAGAGCTTCCCCCACTTCTTTAGATCATCCTAAGAGACAAAAGAGTAGATTAGCTCTGGGCTAGTTCCTTGAGAAGAACCCAATTCTTTAATGGGCTTCAGAATGACTCTTTTAGAAGTTATTATCGAACCAATTCATCATCCCAGGAACCATCTTCACACAATTATTCTGGTTGGCTGAATAATCGTTGCTAAAGTTACATGGGCTAGGAATGATGAGGGAAGTTATATTTGATTGGTCGCCTGTGAAACTGACTGTTTGCGTAAGTTCAGTGTTTGGTATGCTGGAGATCCAGTTGCTTGAATAAAGCAGAGTACATGGCTTTTGAGAGTCAGTCTCCATGTGTGAAAAATCATAAGAGTCATCCTTAGCTTAAATCATGAGTCATCCTGCCTGGCCGGCTCAGTGATTGAGCATCAATTTATGAACCAGGAGGTCACGGTTTGACTCCCGATTAGGGCAAATGCCTGGGTTGTGGGCTCAATCCCCAGTGTGGGCCTTGTAGGAGGCAGCTGATCAATCATTCTCTTACCATTGATGTTTCTATCTCTCTCTCTCCTTCTCCCTTCCTCTCTGAAATTAAGAAAAAACATAAAAAACAAAAAAAGAGTCATCCTTAGCTCAAAGGGTTGTTGCAAGGATTATATGAAGTAATGGATGTCATCACCCAGCCCAATCAATGGTTCATAATGGTTCTCAACCTACTGGGCTTCTCTTGAGATGCATTTATTTTATTAAGCACTTATACAGTGTTTACTAGCTGTTAAACACATTACAGATATTAACCCATACAATACACAACCCTTGGAAGTAGGCACTGTGATTACCTTTGTTTTACCAATGGGGAAACAGAGGAACAACGATGTTACTAAGCAATTTAGGCACAGGAAGTAGCAGAACTGAGATATGAATGTGGATTCTCTGGTTCTTGAGTTCAATCTCTGATCATCCTGCCCAGCCCTCTTGGTGAATTGTGCAGCTCTGCTGCTCACAGTCCCCGAAAGAGTGGCTGGCAAGGTGCTGGGGAAGCTGTGAAGAAGGAACACACAAAGGGAAAGTAGACAAGATATCATTGGGGGTTAGCTCTATCGATGCTCTGGTTCCTAAACAGTGTTCTGACGGTACAGGGTGGAATCATGACCAGAGACCTGGAAAGGCTCTACACCAGCTACTGCCTGCATCTTCTCCATCTTCCTGTTTCCCTGGGCTCCGAATGACTTTGAGCTGCCACTATCTGCATCCCTACCTCTTGGCATTTCCTGAAAAACCATTCCACTTACCTGCAAGCCAGGCTGGATGTGCCAAGGAATGAACACCACCCTTCCGTCCCCACCCTGCCCTCAAGGAGCATCCCTTACCTAACCTCCGAGGAGATGGGTGTCTATAGAAACATGTTCCCCAGTACTGAGTCATGCATTCTACACCTTTTCCCAAGGTCCCCCTGTGGGATTAAACTTCGGCCACCCACTGTGGAAGCTGGCTTGTTAATGTACCTTTTATTGTCTGCCCTCCTCCTCCTGTGTTATTTTCCCACTTTCTTTCCAGTGTTCCATGAACTTTCAGAAAAAACAACAACTCTCACTCAGATTCTTGTCTCAGGGGCCTGCTTCTGGGGGAACCCAAACAAAGATATGCTCCAATTCTGCCCCAACAGTCTTTCTCTTCCAAGGATTCCAGAGTAAGGGAAGTACAGTACATGCAAAAAGCAACGGCTAAATGGAAGAGAAAGTACTGCTTTTTAAATAGCTGGGTAAGCACCCAATACTCCCCAGGGTGTGGTGGTAAAATGCTAGATGGGGAATGTGGATGAGCCTCGAGGAGAGTTCACTGAGGTCCCCTGCTTGCTTTCTCTTGTGTAGATGTGCTGACAGTATGGGATGGGAACGCAGTGGGGTGGGAAAGCAGAGGGAGTCCACCCCAGGAAGCAGAGCTTTAAGGCACAGTAACTACATCCAGCAGCGAACATGGCTCAGCAGAGGGGCAATTAAATTAGCCATCCCTCTGTTAGGAGAGCCAGCGGGAGTGTGAGCAGAGGGTCTGAGAAGTGGGGAGCTCACCTCCTAAGGTGGATGCTCACACCTGCCTTGGTTTGCCTTCTTCCTTTCCTCTTCTTCAGTGTCATGATGCTCATTGACTTGCTGCTATCCAGTGAAGTGCTAAGTTCATTTTCTCTGATAGCATTTCTCGGCCTTGTCTTAGGCATGGTGATCAGGAAACAGTCAACTTGTATTCTTAGGATGCCAGCCATGTGATCTCTCTTGCACTTGGTCAAGAGTCTTGGAGCATTGGTGGAGTTTTTCTCCATATTAATGGGTTGTTCTGTAAGTTATAAATTGTGACAAAGCTGCAAAAATAGAAGTGTTAATGACAAAGATGATGATGATGACATAGAAGTAAAAAGGACTTGAGTTTGTTACATGTTTGCCCTGCCCAGGATGCTCAACAAACCATTTATGTGTGTCTCATGAATACTCGCAGCAGGTCATTGTGATGTCATTGTGCAGGTGAGGAAGGTGGTATTTAAGGAGACTAAGTAAGGTGCTTACTGTCACGAAGTTCACTGAACGAGGCTCCTGAAAGGTTCAGAAATATTTTCTGGATAACATTCCTGATTGTGGTGTATTCAGGTATTGGGGAGGGAGCCAAATGGAGAAGGGGCTGGGGAGATGCTGCAATGTGAACGGCTGGGGGAAGAGCTGTTTAAACTTGTGTGAAAAGTTGTCTTTGCGATGTGGCTTGAGATAGTTCACTGCACACTTCCTTGATGAGATAGGTTTTTAAAAATATATAAATTTTTATTGATTTCAGAGAGGAAGGGAGAGGGAGAGAGAGATGAGACAGTTTTTAAAGAAATGCCATTGCTCCACTGGCCTCCCCTATGGATTTCATGAATATCAGGGTGGTCCTCTACAGAACTGGGAGTGTCACCTAACAGAGTGAATGAATGAATGAATGAATGAAGTGTCATTATTTTTTTATTTAAATAAAATGTCTTAAATATGGGATTTCACGAGGGCAGGGGACATCTCTGTGGAAATGCCTCTTAAGAACTAATGGTGCCACTGGCCTGGGTGAGGGGTGTGTTTGAAAGGACTTAGCAAATCCTGGTCTTTTGGACCAACTTCACAGATACACCCCTGCTCTTCTTGCTCTGAAAAGATCTGGTCCTGGTTCTTTCTCCCCACTTTGATCGCTTGTATGACCTTTAGGGGAAGAAGATCATGGCATTGTCCTTTCAAACAATTTTCTGGAAAATACCAAGGGGAATGGATGCCTAAGTGGTAGAACTCCAAGTTAGGCATCACAGAGTGCATTTTGCTGTGTTTAAGGGCAATGGCAATTTTTCCTGCCCCTTGCTACACTGGCATAGGCTGCTATGCTGGATTCTTCACCCCTTTTTGTGGGCTGAGATCTGAAACATTGGAGTGCAAAGAGGATTAGGAGCCGATAACAATGCAAGCAGGTAAACCATCTAGGGAAGAGTTGGGCTCTCTCTCTCTCTCATGGAGCTGAATTCTCCCTTTTATTAACATCTTCACCAAGGAGTGTTTGTCTTCCCCAACACCCAGACAGCTCCCTGGGTTATTTCAGCCCCCACCAGGGCAGCTTTCGGAGCCCCAGAACCTGATTAAAAACCTGGTGAATAATGGGGAACACAGGCCTCCTTCCTTCGGTAGATCTAAGCAAGTTAATAACCTCCTTTAAAGCGAAAGCAAATCAAGTCCTATTTTAAACATTTTATTGACAAGCACAAAAAGGCTGCTGTCTGTGGCCCAGGGAAATTTATCACTTGGTTTTGTTACTTGTTTCTCACTCTTGAAATGGAAAGGAGCGTTTAAATCTTTCAAAGCCTTCCATTGTTCCAAGATGGGTAAACATTGGTGCAGGGGGAATTGCATTGGGGGGGGGGGGGGGGGAGTGTATTTCTTGAGTTTATCCTGCAGGAGCAAGACTTCTCTGTGTTCTTTCCAGACAGTGACTTGTCAGATGCTCAGACAGTCCTCCATGATGGCATTATTTTAATCCTTGTTTCACAGTGGAAGACACTGAGATATAATGTGTGAAATGTCTTGCCTGGAATCAGTGTCTCCAGGATTCACATCTTCATCTGCATTTGCAATCACCCTGGGTAAATCATGGTCCAAAGACAAACTGATGACAGTCCAGTTAGGGGCATCCCAGGAGAGCTAATGAAGGAACCACTTCTTCTTCTTCTTCTTCTACTTTTTTTTTTTTTTTACTTAAAATCTTTTTTTTATTTATTAAATTGATTGGGATAACATTGATTAATATGACCATATGGTTTCAGGTGTGGGGTTCTATGTTACAAGATCTGTATATTGCACCATGTGCCCACCACCCAAAGCCAAATCTCCTTTCACCTTATATTAGGACCCACTTCTCTTCCCACCCCCTTCCCTCTGGCAACCACCATACTGCTGTTTGTGTGCATGAGTTTCAGTTTTATATCCCACTTCTGTGAGAGTAAGGATTAGGGAGCCCGAAAGATTGGTGGGAAGACTGGTGTCGTAGCCCAGGACTAGGAATAGTAGAATCGCTCCCACTACTAAACCTGGGGAGCAAGGGAAGGGAGCAGTTCCTGGAATGCTGACAAGTGCTTTGAGAGGAGCAGTGACTTATGGTCAATGGACGGAGCCAGGCCAATAGGATTTTCCATAGAAGGAGCTAGGGAGGGAGCCCATTGACTGAGCCAACCAGAAGCCAAGGATCCTGCTATGTAACTCATCTGGTCCGCTGCCCAGTGTGGAGGCAGTGTGCACAAGGGTCCAAGATTTCCCAAGCTTCTGTTCCTGCAGGTCCTTCAGAATATATTCTTTTTCAGAAGGCAGTGGCCACTGAGCTGTACCAGTAGAAAACACTCCTCTAAAGGAAACTGATAAATATCAGAGCATTTCTCCTTACATGTAATAGAAATAATCTCAAACCATATTACTTGGGTTTGGCCATGACCTAGAACCTATAAAGAGCCCTTGTCAAATAACACGTCATATTCATAAAGACAGACACCCAGCAGAGGGGAGGAAACACACAGGCTGGCAGTGGGGAGGGTCATTAAAACTCACCATCGCCATTATTTAATATAGCTTCACAATACCCTGGGGCGGGCACGGGAGAGTTTCTATAAACTCTGTCTGCTTTACACGGTTTTATTCTCTGAAGAAAATAAATGCCATTCTTCCTCTTCAAAGCAGAGTTGCTTTGCAATATTAGGTCAGTTGTGCTGCTGATCGAATGGCTTTGGGAAGCTCCTTGCCTTGAGAACAGAGGATTTGAAAAGGAAAAAACCCCAGAATTTCTCCAGCATTCCCTACCACATTGCTCTCATATTTTTAGTATCCTGGTGTGCCCCTCATTCCTGGATAATGTCCTGAGTCTCTGTTTCATGGTTAGGGACATGGAATTCAAAGCTCTAGGAAGAGTCACAGTGTTTTGCATCTAAAATCAGCATTCCGAGGCCTGGCTCAATTGGTTGATCACTGACTTATGAACCAGGAGGTTATGGTTCAATTCCCAATCAGGGCCCAGGTCTGGGTTGTGGGCTTGATCCCCAGTAGGAGATGTGCAGGAGGCAGTCAATTAGTAATTCTCTCTTATCATTGACATTTCTATCACTCTCTCCCTTTTCATTCCTCTCTAAAAAAATAAAAAAATAAAATCAGCATTCTGAGACCATCATGTGTGCCAGGCCCTGTGCTGAGTTTTGTAAGGTGCTAATGTAGGTAGGTTCCAACTTATGGTGCAAATTGAGTTAGGTCTCGCTGTAGGAATGGTTCTCTGATGTAACCTAAGGACTGCCTGTATAGGGTCATTCATAAACTCACCCTTTTTGCTTCATTCGCTGCTCACTAACACACTTCAGAGCTGCTGGTGAGATTAGGCTGAGCCTAGACTTCAGCTGAACCCATTTTTTCGCTTAGGTTGTTTTCCTGCCCCATCCTGCTTCCTCTATTTCCTTTCAAGTTTGTCCCATGAGCTCTCTATCGATAAATCATTTACACAAGGATCTCCACCTCATATTCTGCTTTTAGGGAGTTTAAGCACAGACATAAACCCCAGGATTACATGCAATTATTGTATGCATTCTCATATCTATGTCAATATCTGGGATAAGGTCAATGGCCTTCATCAGGTTCTCCAAGGAATTTATGACCCAGGAAATGTTCGAAACCTCTGCCATAGGAGATAATACTCATTTTTGCTTCTAGCCTGTGGTTGACGCTCTGTGAGCCCATCTTCCTGGAAGATTGAATGAAGAGGGTTCTCCTTTACTACAACTACCCTGTAGAGGGCAGGCTTATTTGCTTGCAATCCCAGGCCAAATCCCCTGAAAGGTGAAAGGATTGAAGGAGGGGGAGGATGCTTGGATTGACAGAAACCTATTTGTTTGGAGGCAGGAGCGAGTCACAGTTCCAGGCAAGACAGAAAGTATTAAACTGCCCTTTTAAGTCCTAATCAAATACAAGCAAAAGCATTTCAAAAGCGGGAGTAACTGGTAGTTAAACAAAGCCTTCTTTTAGAACACAAATGTTTCCCACACACAGGGACTGGTAACATGTTTTCCTTATTCCTGTCTCCTCCAGGATAGCTGCTTACAGCTTCAGCACCAACCCTTCAATTGCACCCAGTTAAGGCGTGAAAATTACCATTGCAAGTCCCTGGTGAGTCTTTGGTTTTTGGGACTGGTGGTGTCCCAGGATTAGCCAAGGAGGCTGGATTGCCGGCTACTCCGCAGAAGTCTACACACACACACACACACACACACACACACACACTCAGACACACACTGTAATTGTAGACATTCATGCTGCCATTGTTTAACATATGACATGAATAATTTTTTGATGAAGGATTCACCAATTCTGTGGGAAGCTTGTCTCCTTCTGAGACAGGGAACTCTCTGGTCACCCCACGTCAAGGCAGCCTGAGTCTTTGCAAGGCTGGATGACTTTCCTCTCAGTGTTTCCTTGTGGCCCTTTGCAAGAATTTCTCTAGCAGGTGTATTTGAGAAGTAGTTTAATGGATCATCAATATTAAAGCCCATGCAGTTTTTCTAACACTGCTCCCTTGGAGAACTGTAAGACTCTATGTTGCCATTGGTGATACAGTGAGAGTTGCATTTTCTCCATACAGAGAAGTCTATCCTCCCAGATAGACTATTTTTTGTTTATCTGGAGGGTATAAAATGGCATCTCACTGTTGCTTTCACTTTTATTTCTCTAAATAGTGGAAATTGGAGCCTCCTATCATATACTTTCTAGTCAACTTGTTTTTTCTGTCTGGATTATTGCAATGTCATCTTCCAGTCTGCTGCCTGTCAATGATACCCATCATTGAAAACACTTCTTAAATTCATCATGAAGTAAACTAATCTATTAATCTCCTCCCTCAAGTTTGTGCTAAGAAATCACTTTATACCCTGAGGTTACAAAGCTTTTAAAATTTGTCTTTTGTTTCAGTATGAAATGACTAGCTTTAATGTGTTTAGAACTGGTTTTTGTATATAGTACTTAGGAGAGATTCAATCTATCTAAAAATAAGTATATTTTCAAGTAATAATTGTCAAATATTTATAAAATAATCCATTATTTTTCTCCATAGATTTGTGATTCTACTATTATATGCCAAATTTATCCCTTTTCCCCCTCTCTCTTTTTCTCTTCTCTTTGTGTCTCATGCTATATATTCTGTTCCATTGGTCTACTTGTTTTTGCAAGAGTACCATATTGTTTTTATTGCCAGGAATTTGAAGACATCATAATACCTCTATATCCTCACCTTTCCCCTTGTTAACCTCACAAATTTCCTTAGCTATGTTTGCTATTTTATTCTTACATACATATTTTTAACCAGTTTGTCAAGTTTTTTATAAAGTCTTGCTGTGAGAAAGTCTACCCCATGGGGCTGGTTGGGCAACTGAATGAGATAATGGATAAAAAAGGCTTTGCAAACAGTTTAAAAGTCTAGAAAAGTTAATACAGTGTTGAGATAAGAGCAGGGCTTTGGGGTCAGCCAGAAGTGAGATGAAGTTTCTTGGAGGGTGAATAAATCATCTAATACCTCTGATCCTCGGTGTCTTTATCTGTAAGAATGGAGTTGATTTTAACCAGCTCCCAGGCTTGTGCATAGGGGACACCAATTATATGGGCACCACAGCCCAGTGTGTTCTAGGGCTGGGAGGCTGGGCATGGGGTGGGCATATCATGGGGGTTAGGGGGAGAAGAGTGAGAATGCTGAGTCTAGCCTCACACAAAGGATCAGGGCTGCTGTTGACGAGGTACAGGCTGTCAGGTTAATGAGATCATTCATCAACATTATGTTCAGGGCCATGATGGATTTATCCAGATCCCTTGCCTGAATCTGCTGAGGGAAAGGACATTAATGGTGACATCTGTGAGCACAGGGATGTGTGTCAGGCTCCCGGAGTGGCGGTGGGGTGAGGACTTGTCTCTCTCCTTCAAATTCTTTCTGTTGCAGCATCTTAAACTCAGCAATGCCTGGCGGGACCTGCTGGGTTATTACTTATCTGCCCTAGAATCAACCAGCTATGGGAGGAGTGGTGCTGTTAAATGCTCCAACAGTGCTGGGAGGCAAGAAGGTAAAGTGGAAAGGGCACCAAGCTTGGAGGAAAATGCAATTGGGTCTGAGCCTGAGTTCTCCCATTTAGCAATCAGTTACGTGACCTTGGGCAAGTCATTTTGCCTAGTAATTATACTTACCGTGTAGAATGGTTGAGAGGGTCATGTGACCTAATGAATGACAAAGGGATATGATAAATGGTGACATGTCACAGAGATGCAAGGCAGCACAATCATTTAAAAAAATAATTATGTGGTGGTTTCCTTGCAATTTTAACTTCAGCCCTGCCACTAACTGGCTCTTGTAATACGTACCTGAAAAATACTGTGGACTCTAACCCTGGCTTGGGCAATATACTTTAATGATGTTTACAAGTTGGCATGTGTGTATGTGTCCTGTGTGTTTATTGGGGGGAGGAGTATGGTGAGATGAGAAGTTATAAGAAAAAGTACAATAAAAAATTAATTTGGACTTTTTATTAAGTGCTGATGATTGTGAATCTAGAGTGATCTTATGACTAATGATAATGATGATTAGCACTAACAACATGTTCCAAATACATCATCCAATTAGTATATATCCTTCCATTTCTTTTTATAGCAATTAAATGAATCCCTATCTTACAGATGAGGAGACAGAAACATCCAAAGGAAACACAGCTGGTAGGTTGTTGGAATGGGGGGATCAAATCCATGTCCGTCTGGCCCGGATACCAAGGCTCTTAATCACTTGGAAAGCCTGTCAGTTACTCCGGGAGATTCATTTGGGGTTCTTTTCGCTGTCAAGGGCACAATGCTCCAACCATGTCACTTCTGAAAACAGCAATTTCTGGAACTGAAACTTCAATTTTTCAGATTGGGAGGCTGACACTTGAGACGAGGCATCATGCTGGAGCCTGTCATCCCCCGTCACAATTGTGGAGGTGCTTGTTGCGAAGAAAGCAGTGAGTGAAGCAGCCATCTAGAAAATCAGAAAAAAAAATACCCACCAAAAAAAGGGGCTTCACTTGGCAGGCAATTTGTATTTTCTTCGGTCCACCAGAGCCTGATACCTTTCCTGGTAACATCCCACTCAACTTATGGTGGAAGACAGCCTTCTCCCTTGGCCCCTGGACCTTGTGAGTACTTCCCCTTTGCCCCCACACACTTCTCACAATAGACCTTGACCACAGAATAGAACATGCTCCCGTCATGTGACCAAGAATGTATTTTACAACTTTTACCATTTGCAACAGCACGGATGGAACTGGAGAGCATTATGCTAAGCGAAATAAGCCAGTCGGAGAAAGATAAATATCACATGATCTCACTCATATGTGGGATATAATGATCAACATAATTTGATGAACACAAGTAGATACAGAGACAAATAAATGGTAGGAGGGGTTAGAGAGCAACCGAAGGACTTGTACACATGCATATTAGTATAACCAATGGACACAGACACTGGGGCAGTGGGGGCTTGCCTGGGGTGGGAATGGCTGGGGGAGGGGGTCAATTGGGGAGAAAGGAGACATATGTAAAACAATATGTAGACAATAAAAAAGAAAACATACCAAAAAAAAAAGAATTTATGTTACTATTATTAAATAAATTATCACCCCACGACCTTAACAGAACCTTCTTGGATGAAAGAAAGATGAAAAATAATCCACAGATCTTAACTGCCAGAGGCATCTTGGCTTGGTATAGAGGGCAGGGACTTTGAGACAAAGCCGAGAGTCAAATCCATACTCTGCTATTCCCCAGCTGAGTAATCTTAGGGAAGTTTCTTTGTCCCTCTGAAAAAGACCAGTTTATCACACAACTCTAGGTGGCACCACTCACCCCAGATTCCTGGGTGTGATTTTACATAGAATATTCTGTTCCTCGCTCCTACTGGAGCAGTGCAGTGTAATTTCCCTGTCTCTGAAGATCACAGTCTTCATTTATAAAATGAGGATGGTAAAATAATATCTTCTTCATAAGGGCTGCTTTCAGAATTAGATGGGATAATGACTGCAAAGAGGTTAACAGTGGCTGGCACCATAGTACGTGCTCAACAGTATTCATTCTCATCACACGTTGTGTTTCAGAAATTGGAAGAAATGGAGATAAATAAGATACAGCACAACACAGTGCATGGGAAATCAAGCATAAAGATAAATGATGATATCAAAGTTGGTGAAACAATATGAAACAGGAGATTACAAAGTGATACTTGTCTAAATATTAGATAAGTGATATAGTGAGAAAGTATTATGACTTCCTGAAGGGAGGTTATCTTAGGTGAGGTTCCCCAGAAACAAATTCTGACATGAGGATTCATGCACAAATGATTAAAGAAATGCTCCCAGTAGAAACTAGTAAAAGAGTGCAAATAGCAGGGTAAGGCAGGTGTGTGTGTGTGTGTGTGTGTGTGTGTGTGTGTGTGTGTGTTAGGGAGTGAGGGGGGAGAGCAAATAAGGATGTGCATTCAGTGAAGTCTCAGCCTTACCCTAATCCTGCAGGGATGCTCTGCAATGTGAATTGCTTCTATGAATCTAACTCTACTTGCATGAAGAAGCTTTCATTCTCCTGCCCAACAGTCATTGGCTAGGACTGCACTAGGAGAGTTATACTCCTGGGCACTTGTGATTCTCTTGGAAGGTTTCTAAATACAGTCACAAGTATCAGCCATTAAAAACAACACACAGAAGTTGGTGAAGGGATGCATGTCCCCAATCTGTATTTTACAAAAATGGCCACAGCAATATTTCCCATTGAATAAGTTCTTCAAGGACTTTACCACTTCCTTTTAAGAGGTATAGAGAGTCTGCTGACTTGAGGTATTGGTGACTGCCACAATGAATAGACAACAGTAGAAAGAATGCATGTGACTTATGAGACTACTTTCTATAGCTCTCTCCCTTGGAATACATACCCTTAGCAATGTTTTAGAGAAGGTTGTGCCACATGGAGACCCATGGAGGGAAGAATGAAGAACTCCAGCCCTATGTGAGTGAACCTTCTTAGAAGTAGATCTTCGAGTTGAAGATTTTGATGCATACAACCAAGATGTGCCTCCCTTGCTGTGCCCTGCCAAAGTTGCAGAATTCTGAGCAAAACAAACGATTGGTTTTGTTGTAAAATACCGAGTTTTAGAGTGACTTGCGTTGTGGCAGCAACTGAAACAAGAAATAGGAAATGGTAAACAGGAGGCTCCTCTTGGTTTTATACAACATCAGGTGGGTGGGTCAACTGGAAGGTTACTTCTAAGAAGGTTCATTCACCTGGTTGGCAAACTGATGCAGGCTGTCAGTAGGAGCTCAGCCAGGTTGAGAGCTGGAGTTTTTCATTTCTCCCTGCATGGGTCTCCATGTGGCCCAAGCTTCTTTAAAGGGGTTAGAGAGCAACCGAAGGACTTGTGATTGGGTTCTAAGGGAACATGTTCCAAGGAAGAGATCTGTAGAACCTAGTCTTATACATCACATAGCTGTTGGCTATTCATTGTGACTGTCATCAATGCCTCAAGTCAACAGATTCTCTATACCTCTGAGTAGGGAGTATTAAAAGGAAACTGTGAGTTTGGGTAATGCACTAACAGTGTGGTAGGAGCTGTTGGTCATGTTCAGGTTCTCTTTACCATGCTGGTGTACATCTTGCAGGTCCCTTGAGTGGTGGTTGGTGCCCTCTTTTGGAGAATTTCTCTGGGCCTTAAATAGAAACCATTTCAACTGGGAGGTATTTTTTTTTCCCTCTGGGAAATGTTCAGCCAATGATTGACTGACACAAGGATCCTAAAAGACCTGTCCCTTGTCTCAAGGTAAAGCTAACTCTATGATGTAGTTGTGCTACCGAGCTCCCTATAGGATCCCATTGAATCTGGTGTCTTCACCCTTGTTTAGGTTCTTTCCCCTACCCTACCCCAACTTTCCTCCTCAACTACTTCTGAGAGTACTCAGTTAGTAAATCCCTTGCATAAGAATCTCCCAAATCAGGCTCTGCTCCTAGGGAACTTGACCTAGGACAGTGTTTTTTATACAGGCATTATTATGGGACTAACATATAACAAAGGTTGTGTATTTTGTATAAAATACAATGCAAGATGCTGCTGCTGCTGCAACATAAGATGCCTTAGCAGGGATTTTGTCAGCATGTATTTAAAATGCCCTGAAGGGAATAAGGATGAGGATGTCTCTATAGGTGAGAAAGGACAGTGGTCTTTGTGTCCTAAGCCTAGGCTGGCAATAGTGGATTTAGAGATTTCTGGCTCAGCATCACAGTTTGTGGACAGCACCAACTCCCCAAGGCTTAGGTACAAGGCACACACAATTAAAGTGATTTCCATTTCAGTACCACAACATGCAAAAAGCAGATGCCTCAATTAAAGGGCCATTGCTTTTCGTAAGTCTGGGTTGTAAGGTCTTATGCTATTTTTCACATATCAAGCCCCTCTCCCTTGACACTATCAGGATATTAGAAAAATCCCAGGGCCTGCCAGGGGATTACTCTGTTTATTAAATTTAGCTTCACAAACAGAAATGCTCTGCACTTTGTATCACCCTGGAGAACTTGAGCATTAAGGCATTCTATTGGCTTGAAACCCAGCAATTTCACAAGACAATAAAGCGATGTATGTTCTTTTCAATTTTTTCCCTGTATACTTTATTTGCTAGGGGAAGTAAAACATAGTGCAATGATACACCATTATGTGCTATGGAAGCTCTCTGCTGAAATTAAATCTCACCATTACAGGGTGAATATCCAAATCCGTGGTGTTAGCATTTTTACTTTGTGTATGCCAGTGGCTGAGACTTGATGTGCTACTTTATTCCACTAGTGTTTTGGTATTTTTTAGTTTGTGTGTTTTAGACTGGAATTTTGCAAATGAGGTGAGTGCACAGCTTAATGTTCAGAGAAACACAGAATGCAGAACTGGAGGAAACCTCAGAGATGGTTCAGCTTAGATATTTCCTTTTTAAAGAGTAAGAGACAGATGCTCAGAGAAACAAAAATGCTTTGCCTGTGGTCACAAGACTGGTTAGGGAGTCAATAAGCCAGATATTTGGATTCCAAGCATCATGATCTTCCTGTAGGTCTTACAGTCTTCTGTCACTCCTGCCTTTCACAATGAGACCTGTTCTAATTCATTTATTGTTTGGCTACTATTGCTGTTGGGCAAACCATACCCTGTTCCACGTAGGAGTAAATGGGTTGGCTGCATAAGTCCTAAGGAAGATGAGGAGTTGGAACACAATAAAAATGTTTCTCCTAAGTACTCTAATATGCTCTGCCTTCATTGCTATCAGTGTTCAATGCCAAGCATAAAAATTATGGAGAATTTGCTGAATATGATATTCTGAGACACTGTAATAATTGCATTATAGCATGTTGATGTATGAATTACTCATATTTTCAGACTTAAACTTTAAAGAAATTCAAGGTTTTTAGGAGTCTTCCATCTAAAAAGCTGAGGCATGGCCAACGGAATTTTGAAGTTCAATAGTTAGTACTCAGTGTGGATCTCTTTACTGTTAGTAATGAGATCAAACCTTAATAGAATCTTTTGACTTTAGAGTGGTTTAGCCAGAGACTTAGAAGTCCAACACCTGGTGTTTGAAGTTGGTATCTACTGTGTTTCCCCGAAAATAAGACATCCTCCAAAAATAAGACCTAGCGCATGGAAAGATAAGACATCCCCTGAAAATAAGACCTAGCGCGACTTTGGGAGAAAAAATTAATATAAGACACTGTCTTATTTTCGAGGAAACAGGATATATATATATATATATATATATATATATATATATATATTTATATTTAAGCGACCAGTAGACAGTACCTATAATGTGCACTGACCACCAGGGGGCAGATGCTCAATGCAGGAGCGGAAACCACAGGCACGGAAACATGGAACAGACTGATGAATCTCAGGGAGAAATGGGGAGGAGGGAGGGCAGGAAGAGATTAACCAAAGATCCTCTATGCATAATAGAGGCTCAGTGCACAGATTCATGCACTGGTGGTGTCCCATGGCCTGGTCTGCAGGGATAGGGCTGAATCCAGCTCTCTGACACCTAAGGGATCCCAGATTGAGAGAGGGTACAGACCAGGCCACATGACCCCACTGGTGCACAAATCCATACTCCGGGCCTCTAGTTCTCTATACTTGTTTTTGGGCAAGTTATTTAACCTCTTTAAGCCTCAGTTTCCTATGTGTATATTGATGATGATTTTAGTAATGCCTATATCATGTGGATTAAACAAGATCATTGATGTAAAGCCCTTTAGTACAGTGACTCACTTTTTAGCAGTACTCAATAAATGTTGGCTCTTATTATCAGTGATAAGAACTATCAATATAAGTTATATTCAGGCAGTGGTCTATCCAGAGGTCACCAACCAGTGGTCTGTGGACCACTGGTGGTCTGTGAGGTCCAAAAGGTTGGCAACTGCTATTCTAGACGATATTCAGATTGTCCTCATAGCAACCCTGTCATTACAGATGTATATACCATGGTATAGAGAAGTGACTAGCTTGTTCAAGCTTATCAAGTTCATATCTGAAGGTTCCAGGTTTTGAGTCCAAGTTTGTCAAGTCCCAGAGTCTCTACTTATGTCACTACATTTCTGAAACTAAAAGGGATCTTGAAGACCATTGAATCCAGTCTTAGTATAGAATACTGGGCTTTTGTGGATTACATAAAATAAGCATTTCATGGTCAAACACTTTTGAGAAAGGGGACTCACACTATGCCCTATTGAGGAGCCACCCTTTACATTGACAAATTTCTGTCCTTGAGGTTTCAGAGCAAATAAACCTTTGCAAATAGGTTAACCTCAGAATTTCCCTAGAGTATCTCATAGGACCAGTATTCTATGGAACATTCTTTGAGACACAGTGATTGGGCTACCATACCCACTTTGTAGATGAGGAAAAAAGGCTATGAGGGCTTAATAGGAATCATGAGATGAGCCATAACTAGACCCCAAGGCTCCAGGTCTCCAGGCTAATAATCCATCAACTGCGCTACAGTCCTCGATCATCTCTCCTGCCTCTATGCCACTCTTAGCATTCATTAGCTAGCTGGTTGGGGCACTTTGTATTTCACTGTTAGGACCTCCTCCTCATCAAGGAGAGGGTTTCCCTTCCCCCTACACCCTACACACTCTTCTCCTTCCCTGTTACAACAGCCCCATCTGTTGATGAAGTCGTCACCAGAGTGACAGCATTCTATGATGTACTCACATAATACATTATCAGAGTGCCAGTCCTGATGGCCTTGTGATAGATGAGGCTGGCGTTTGTCAATGCCCCGCAGTTCTAACAGAACCATCTATCACAATAGCGTCCTCTTCATGGGGCATACATGGAGACACCTTCCCAGGGAAATGAGGAACTGTGGGGGACTGAGCAGCCAGGTGAATGCAACAGCAGGGAGGCATCCAGAGAGATGGGCAGAATGCATATATAAATCCTTAACTGGGAAAATAAGTGCTCTATAGGCTACCCATGCTGAGCCCAGCAGTCATTTAATTGCATTCATTCAAATATATAAAGCCAAACACTCTTCTAGGTGTTGGGGTTCAAATAATAGTATCAATAACAATCAATGTAGCTTGAGCTCTTCCTATGCATCAGACACTGTGATAAATGCTTGATAGATATAATTGCATTGGATACCCCTATTATCCATTTTTAGAAGGGAAAATTGAGGCACAATGACTCTAAGCAGTTGGTGGATTCAACATTTGAACCCTAAATATTAACCTCAAAGTCTATTCCATTAGCCACTAAGCTTGTACTGCCTATTAGAAGGCACAGGTCCTCATGTAAGCTAAGCACTCAGCACTAGGCATGTGAAGTTTGTACTTTAATGCTAATAGAAACCTACAAAAGTGGGTTTTATTAATATCATTTTCCAGATGAGGAAACCCAGAGAGGTTACGCTGTTAGGAAATGGTAGAACCAAGGATTGATCTCAGGAATGTTTGACTCTAAATTCACTCATCTTATATCCCAAGGAAAAGTGGGTGGACATGAGTGACAGGTCTAGACTTAGATCTGGATTCCAAGCCATCTCCACCTTTTACCAGCTGTGCAACAGTGGAAAAAGTTAATGAATCCCAGTGGGTCTTGCCTTTTCCATTGATAAGTACTAGAATGTGCCTTTCAGGATTTGCTGATGGTTGAATGGGACAATTTATGCATGTATAGGAAAATATAGCACCAGGTCTGGTGTTGCATAGTGTTTTAAGCAATAATTTTATTAGAAGAGGGAAATGTATCAGGGGGTATTATTATAAATAGACATAAAATATAACTAATGCCAAGGTCTCAGTTTCTAAATTGCATTCTCCAACTAAGGAAACCAAATTTCCTTAGAGAAATGCTTTAATCTAGGACTGGAGCAGAGATAATAATTGAACCTGGAGCATCTTGTAGCAACAGAATGTAAGAAAGTGCTAAAAAAAAAAAAAAAAAAAAAAAGAAAAAAAAAAAAAAAGAATGAGGGTATGTCAAAGGGAACTAAGAACCAAGCTGATAGAGCTTCTAGTTACTAAGTTTGAAAAATTTAAACAACAAAATAAATGATAATGTTGATTATAATCCAAAGAATAAAATAAGTATTCTTGAGTCCATACTGATATAGGTGCTACTGAGCATCCTGTGACTTTGCTTGATAAATCCAGTGCCCATGAATCCTTGTTTTCCTCATTCTGAAAGTCCACGTTGTTACCTGAAAGGGACTTGGGACTGGTGATTAGCAGAGCTCATTGTCTTGGGGCCTGTATGTAGCATGGGATTGAAGCAGTAGGTGAGTGTGTTGCAGTATAAGTTCTGAATGTCCTGTGATTACTCAGGAGGGTGAAGTTAGCCCTATGGGTATAGATGAGAGAGAACCAGGCACATAGTAGGCACTTAATAAACTAAGCTGTGATTGACAATGCTATTAGCAGAATAACATGATGACCAAGATCAAGGGCTCTGGAGTAAGATTGCCTGAGTTCAAATCCAGACTCCAACACCAAAGTTACATTTATAATCTTGGACAAATCACCCAACTTGTTATGCCTAAAAAATGGAGAATTAATAGTATCTATATTATAGGATTGTTGTGATAATTAAATAGGTTAAAATGTTAGTGAGTTACAATAGTATTTGGTACATAATAAGCACTGAAATGAGGATATTGTGTTACCATTATTACTCAATTCCTGCTACCATCATGGCTGTATATATATATATATTTTATTAATCCTCACTCAAGGACGTGCTTAGAGAAAGGAAGAGAGAGAGAGAAATATTGATATGAGAGAAAACATTGATCGGTTGCCCTCCGTATGTGCCTGGACCTGGGATCAAACTGGCAACCTTTTAGTGCACAAGATGATGCTCAACCAACTAAGCCACACTGGCTGGGCTTCCTCCCTCCCCACCTCCCACTCCTGTTAATATGACCATTACTGCTGAAGGCACACAACACCATTTCCCTGTAGACTTACTGGTTTGTTGGTTGACTAATTCATTCAATCATTAAAAGTCAAGAGCAGCCGAAACCGGTTTGGCTTAGTGGATAGAGCATCGACCTGTGGACTGGAAGTGGTTCAATTCCAGTCAAGGGCATGTACCTTGGTTGCAGGCATATACCCAGTGGGGGGTGTGCAGGAGGCAGCTGATCGATGTCTCTCTCTCATCAATGTTTATAACTCTCTAACCTTCTCCCTTCCTCTCTTTAAAAAAATTAATAAAATATATTAAAAAAAAAGTCCAGAGCAATTGGTGTGAGAGGAAATAAAAGGGTTTCTCATCAGAAAAATAAAGCTCCATTGATATGTCTCCATCCTGCCTTCAGTGTGAACAATGGATCTGATGGGACTTGACAGTAGATCCACTTTCCATTGACCAGATGCTCTTAACCCTAGTTGACCCCAAGTGTTTTGTCTTGACACGGGAGCCAGAATGATGACATAACTTTCAAAATAAACAAGGCAGATAGAAATTAGGCCATCCTTTCCATTGGCAGGTGAAATGCTGAGACATCAGTTGCTTTCTTCCTTGAGATACTAGATTACCTAAAAGACAACATATGAATCCCTTTTCTGCAATGATTAGGCTCTTGTCAACTTTATCACATGGTAGTCTGCCCATGCGTATGTGAGGTTACCTATGAGATGTAAGCTAATGTGCTTTCTTACCATATACTTAAGGAATTGTCTTGTTTTCTAAAATTTTTACCACTTAATATCTATTTTTAGGTCTTAAAGTTGTGTAATCTTTAAGAACTTCCTCAAAAATTGTGAATACTTCATTAGAGAGACTTTTCAACAACAAGACTAAATTTTCAAATTGCATTCATTTCTTTTTTAATTTTGTCTAGCCTAGCCAAAACCAGCTTGGCTCAGTGGATAGAGCGTCAGCCTGCGGATCAATTCTGGTCAAGGGCAAGTACCTTGGTTGCAGGCACATCCCCAGTAGGGGGTGTACAAGAGGCAGCTGATCAATGATTCTCTCTCATTGATATTTCTAACTCTGTCTCTTTCTCTTCCTCTCTGTAAAAAATCAATAAAATATATTTTAAAAAATTTTTGTATAGCCTTTCAATTATCCCACTTTACAGATGAGAAGACTGATGTAGAGTTATTAAGCAGTTTGCACTTATTTGTTCAGGTGACATTTGAACTTGGATTCCTTCAACTTTAAAGCCTTTCCTATTCTGCCACAGGGGTTTGGAGGGAGAAGCATCTGACAAGGACTAGGCAGAAGATAAGGGCTGTTGAGACTTTGAGGTGTTCAAGGGTAGGTATGAAAGTCAGATAGATTTTAGATTCAGCCCTTCTAGCCATATGACTTTGGAAAAGCAACTGAACTCTCAGAACTGTAATTCCTTCCTTGTAAAATGGCAACAGTGATAACTACGCCATGGGCTGGCTGGAGAGATTAAATGGTTTATTATGTGATTGTGTTGATCCTAATGCTTAGCCCATTGGAGGAAATTACCAAATATTTACTTCTCCCTTTTTCACTTTTTGCTGACTGCCTCTTCGAATTTTAAAAGAACAAATTCTTGTGGAATTTAATGAACAAAATGAATTGACCCACAAAATAAGACCTGAGGCATGGAGGCATGGAACAGACCGACATATCTTGATGTGGGATTGGGGGAATGAGAAGAGATAAACCAAAGAACTTATATGCATAACCCATGGACATGGGTACTAGGGTAGTGAAGACCTGGAAAATGGGGAGGAGCTGGTAGGATGAAGGTAAAGGGGGGGGGGGACGGGAGATATCTGTAATGCTATCAACAATAAAAATACATTAAAAAAATAAAAGTACATATTCTGAACTAGTTCAATAATAATGGTCAGCTTCTTGGCATCCGAGAAAACTGCTCCTTGCCGGAGGTGTTTTGTTGGTGGATGAAATGTGACATGCATGGCCTCTTTCTACCTAGAGCTGTTGTTTATTTTACCGTTCACTAAAGCCTGTGAAGACTCAGGCTTTGCACTGGTCACAGCTGAGAACCACACACTGCTTTAGAGAGGGCTGGCTTCCAAGAGAGTCTCAGATGCCACGGGGCCTCAGCTGGTGGGACCCCTCTTCCCTGGGCAAGGTGCAATGATTTATACCTGATCTCTTGGAGGTCACCTAGCAGCTCAAAGCTAAGCTGCAAGATTAAGAATTGATCCAGGTGTAATAATGCCTCAGACTAGACATCCAGGCCTCCTGTGAGGCAGGGCACAGGCAGCCTCTGTTTGCGTGGTTGGAGGGGACAGTCTGGAGCCATCCTGGGGCTCCATTTGGGAATCAATTATGTATCCTGGGCTCTTTGTGTGATGAAATGGTATGTTTTGAGGTAAAGGAAGACTTGTAGTGTATTTATTCATTCATTCACGCGTATACTGAGAATCCCAGGCCTCATCAGTATGGGACTCACTGTCCAGTGCAGAATTCTGAACTTGAAGTCTATGGGATCCTGGGTGGGGGGCAGTCAGTAACCTCACCCTTCAGTATTGGAGCCCCCTTCACTGGCTCTGCCATCCTTTTAATTGGTTCTGATCCTGGTTTGGCCTCAATTTATAAAGTGAGGTTAGTAATAATTTCTACTTCAGGACCCAGATATCTTTCTACAGAAGATACACAAAAGCACATGAAAAGATGTTCCACATCATTGGTTTTCAAGAAAATGCAAATCAAAACCACCATGAGATACCACATCATAGTCACTAGAATGGCTATAACAAAACAAAACAAAACAAAACAAAACAAAACAAAACAGAAAATAACAAGTATTTTGTTATTTAATACTTGGGAAAGTATTAAATACTTTGTTATTTAATGCTTGGGAAAGGGAGGGAAAGTAAAATGATGTGGCCACTGTGGGAAACCATGTGGCGGTTCCTCAAAAAGTTAAACATAGAGTTACCATTTGACCCAGCAATTCCACTTCCAGAGAAATAAAACCAGATGGCCACATAGAAACTTGTAAATGAATGTTGATAGATGCGTTATTCATAACAGCCCAAAGGTAGAAACAACCAATGTCCATCAACAGATAAATGGATAAACAAATTGTGGTATATACATACATAGAATATTGTTCAGACATAAAAAGAAATGAAATGCCATTTGTGCCACAACTTGGATGAACCCTGAAAACATGAATCTAAGAAGCCAGACATGGAAGGTCATGTATTATATGATTCCTTTTATGTGAAATGTCCAGAATAGTCAAATCCATAGAGACAGAAAGTAGATTACTGGCTGTCAGGGGATGGGGAAATGGGAGTGATTACAGAGAATTCATCTGGGATGATGAAAAAGTTTTGAAACTAGAGAGAGATAGTGGGTGCACAGTAATGGGATTGCATTCAATGTCCCTGAATTGTACACTTTACTATAACTAATTGCATGTTATGTCAATTAAAAAATAGCAATATTTACCTCTAAAAGTTTTTGTAAAAATTAAAAGAACTAATACATGTATCTGAATAAACATTTACTAGCATTTACCTCAGCAAAATATTATTTTGAATGTTTATGGTGATAGTATTTACTTTTTCTAAGAAAAACTTCCAAATGTCTTAGATCCTTAAAGAGATTTGTGAGCCCCAGAACACTGGAATAAACCAATGAAACTTTGGCTTTAGGGGTACAGTTTGGTGCAGCCCTTCTGGACAAGAGTTTGATAACAGCTGGCTAGTCAAAATGGAATGTATATGCCCCATTTTCCGACTATTGCATTTCTGGGTATGTGTCTTGAGGAGATTCTCAATGGGGCTCCTATAAAGCTGAGCACAGTGACATTTACTCTGACATTGTGGCTGGAGGCAGTGAGGGTGTGGTCCCCAGGGACTGATAAAGGTGGGTGATGCACATTGTGGAATTTTGTGAAACTTTAGAAACCTTAGCTATTATTTTTAATTATTATTATTATTATTATTATTTTAAAATATATTTTATTGACTTTTTATAGAGAGGAAGGGAGAGGGATAGAGAGTTAGAAACATCAATGAGAGAGAAACATCAGCTGCCTCCTGCACACCCCTCTACTGGGGATGTGCCCGCAACCAAGGTACATGCCCTCGACCGGAATCGAACTCGGGACCCTTCAGTCCACAGGTCGACTCTCTATCCACTGAGCCAAACCAGTTTTGGCTAATTATTATTTTTAAAAATTTTAATTAAACTATAGTTGGCATGCAATAGTATATTAGTTTCAGGTGCACAGCATAGTGATTCAACATTTATATACCTTATGATGTGATCCCCACAATAAGTCTGGTAACCATCTGTCACCAAGCAAAGTTATCACAATGTTATTGACAAGATTGCCTGTGCTGTACACCATCTCTCCATGGCTTATTCGCTTCATATCTGGAGGTTTGTATTTCTTATTTTTATTCATCTTTCACCCATTCCTCCATCCTCCTCCCCAGTGGCAACCATTAGTTTGTTCTCTGTTTCTATGAGTCTATTTTTGTCTTGTTTGTTCAATTGTTTTGTTATTTAAATTCCTAATATAATTAAAATCATACAGCATTTATCTTTTTATGTCTGATTTAGCTGATTTAGCATAATACCCTCTAGGGTCATCCATGTTGTTATAAATGGTAAGATTTCATTCTTTTTTATGGCCAAGTAATATTCTATTGTATAAGCAATCAGTTATTTTAGTAGCAACACAGAGTGATCTTAAGAACACAGTGCTGCCCTAGCTGGTTTGGTTCAGTGGATAGAGCATCGGCCTGTGAACTGAAAGGTCCCAGGTTGGATTCTAGTCAAGGGCACATGCTCAGGTTTTGGGCCCGCTCCCCAGTGGGGGACTTGCAAAGAGGCAGTGGATCCATGATTCTCTCTCATCATGGATGTTTCTATCTCCCTTTTCCTTTCTCTCTGAAATCAATAAAATATATATTTAAAAAGAAGAAAGAAGAACACTGCTGGGTGCAAAAAAGAACAGGAGCAGAGGGGAATCCTTTGTCCTCCTCCATATATGCAATTCAAAACGATGTCAGAAACTCTTCCCGTGCAATTTACAGGGTCACAAATGAATGACAGAACACACAACAAATGCAGTAGAATGCTGGCCTAGGGGAGGAGAGGGGATGATGTGGGATTGGTAAAGAGAATAAAGAAAGAAAGTCTAACAGGAACTTCCCCAAGCACCGGGATGACCGGAGGAGTCCGAACAACTCAAAATTCTGTACCCGAAGTCCAACAACACAGAAAACAAAACAAAACTGCATTGGTCTGGTACGGTAACCAATATATTAAAGAGCAGTTAGCACCTGGTGATGGGATCTGCCTTCAAACTTGACTGCTAATGATCGTTACCTGGGTTTTCCAGATCAATGACATCAGGCTCTCCAAGAGGTGGGGCTGGGAACCACAGACGAACCACCTTCAGAAGCCTCCTAGGAGGTTCAGCCGTGCCGCCATGGTGTGGAGCCCGGGGCCGCATGTCCTGAATCCAGGTAGGCAGCAATAGGATAGGCCCCGGGAGAGGAGGAGGCAGAGGGCCCAGTGAGGCTGAGGAATGGTCCCAGCCTGAGGGCGTAGGTGGAGGCCTCTGGACTGTTTCTCAGAAGTTGATGATGAAATCTTGGAAGAGTTTCAGCTGGGGAGTGACAAGACCAGACTTGCATGGTAGAACATTCTGGTGCCTTGTTTGGGATGGATGGGAGGTGATTAGGAGAGAAGAAAGGGATCCCATTGAATAAACAGTCAATGCTCCAGGCAAGGTGATAAGCGTCTGAACCTGGGAGAGGAAGAGTAGGTTGTAAATACAAGTTCAGGGCAGAGAACAGCCATCCCCTTCCACAGATGGGCAAACAAGGGCAGAGAAGAATGAAAGGGCCCTCACTTCTTCATCCACAGGGGATGCAAGGAAGCTCTCCTGCGCTGGAGTTCAGTGCACTACTTGCAGTCCGAGTGACTGTTGAGTGCGAGGAACCTTTTTGACATTTATTTTCTTTTAAATACACTTTATTGATTTTTACAAAGTAGAAGGGAGAGGAATATAGAGTTAGAAACATCATACAGCTGCCTCCTGCACACTCCCTACTGGGCATGTGCCCGCAACCAGGGTACATGCCCTTGACTGGAATTGAACCTGGGACCCTTTAGTCCACAGGCCTGTGCTCTATCCTCTGAGCCAAACCGGCTAGGGCTGTTAGATTTGTTATCCCTTCTAATCATTTCAACGGTCCAAGGAGCACAAAAGCAGGTCCTGCCAAACCCATTGTCCCCGTGTAAACCTCAACAAGGCTCTGAGGTCAGCTGGAGGCCATAGAGTGGTCGGTCCTGGCCCCACCCATTTCCACCACAGCTCTGCAGGCGGTAGACGGTGTGAGCAGGTACCACCAGCCTTTGACACCTGCAGGTCTTTGTCTCTCCTAACCCAGCTGGAAAGATGAGCCTCATCTTCGGTAGGTTTGCCAGGGTCTGCGAGGGATGCTCTAAGCACTTTGGAGAATTCCTCAGCCGCACCATCAGGCTGGCAAACCTGGGGACATGCCATTTGGCCCTCTCCGAAACGGAAGCGGAGGTGAGTGTTTGGGGGACAATTTAAGAGCTTCCAGGAAAGCGAAAAGAACAGTTCCCAGAAGGACGCGGGACCTCTCCCCGTCACAACGGGGCTGCCCGAAAGACCCCGCATTGCTATGGAAACGGCACATTTCTTTTTTTTTATGGTGCAGGCACATAAAACTCCCAGAATGTGTCATGAAATAAGTTACTACTGTCCCGAGGCTGCCAAAGATGTACGCCCTCATTAGGGGAGCGGTGTGACAGTTTGGGTTTATAATGAACAGTTTGCAGCTCTGAGGCCGAGCTAAGCCTACCCTGGTTGGTATCACACCCTCTTGGTTTGGGGACCAAAGGGGACCCCTTCCGCAGTGTCCACAGACCAAAGGCCCATCAGCTTCTGCACCGAAGCAAGACGACCAGGTGATGTAATTACGGCGCCCGCACATCTCATTTGCATGCAACCAGCGAACACATTCTGGCGTTTCCATAAAGACACTCCTGCTGAAATGAAGCGTTTTATCGCCTTCTTTTCACCTGGAGCCCTTAATTGGGTAGCTCTGCTTCCATCAAAGTTTTATTTACCTGGTAATATGCAGATGTTAGTGGGCCAGCTTAGAAGCAGAGAGAGGCATTCCACAGGAGAGGGGAAGGGAGACCACACAGGTAGATGTGTTTCTCCCTTTGACCTGGAAAGAGGCAGCTCTCGACTGTACACCCTGCCTTGGGGCCTGGAAGTCTTTTTTTTTTTTTTTTTTTTTCTTACTGTCTTTCAAAATCTTTTGTGTCTCCTGTTGATTGACAGTGTCTCTGGTAGTGCTTTTGAGAAAGGTGGGCTTGTTCTAGGGAGCAGACAATTAGATTGTGAAAAGAAAGGAGGTGAGACAGTAACACCCAGGAAACACCTGAACTGTTATCAATACATCCTGGTAACCGTAAGGGGTTTGTCATTGAAGAGGTGACCACTGATGCTCAACATTGATGTAGAGAGGGCCAGGGCCACCTTGAGGAAAGACTTCTGAGGCTATAAAAAAATAGCTGCTTTAATAAGATGAACAGCCAGGCACTCAAGTGATGACATTGTAACACCCCCCTTGGGAGATTTCTCACAGTGCAATGGGCAATATAGCAAAAATGGTTATGAGCTCGGACTCTGGGTTGCAATGCCTGGATACAGTTCTCTGCCTTGCCCCACCAGAATTTTGAATGCCTTCTGCATGCCAGGCACTAGTCTTGCTATCCTTATGACTGTGAATAAGTTATTCATCACCCCTAAGCCCCGGTTTCCTAATTTGTAAAATGGGAATAGCAATCGTACCTTCCTTACTGGGTTACTGTGATGGTTAAATGAATGCATGGGTGTAAGGTGCCAATTATACTTCATTTACACATCTTCACCTGTAAACAAATAATGTACCATCAAACAGCTGATTGACAAGCTTGAAATAATCAGCAAATTGGTCAACACATTGGATGGAGCACTCACTGAGAGTTACTAAGCTGCCATGCTGTGGCCATTAGCAGAGTTAAGTTATTCCATTGGTAAGCTGTTCACTGAGTGTAAGGACGCTGCTACCAAGTGTCAGTCAAGAATCTATTGCACAGTCCACGGAGGGAGTAGAAAGGGAAGGGGTGATAACATCCCCTGAGAACTCACAAAACGAAGCACTTTCCCCACACGGTCTTGTTGAATTCACACGCCACCACAGGTTCTGACAGGCACCATCATTTCCCTGTTAGATGAGGATGCTCGCGCTCAGAGTTGATGTGATTTTCTCAAGGTCACACAGCTACCAGAGTGGCTGAGCTGAGGTTCAGACCTGACTGCCATGTCAATGTCACCCTTACTTCCCTATCGAGTTTGGGTACTCAGAAATCATCCTGAACACTAGGTAATGTTGGTTCAAATTAGAGTTTTCCTCCTTAAATTAACTAAAATGAGACAAATTATTAGGTAAAGCTGAGAGCTTTATCTTAATACTCTATGAAGCAGTGAATGTAACACTATATAAATGTTCTGGTATAGTCAATTATGTTTCTTTAAGCTTATGCTCATTTTTTTATAGCAACCATTTTTCTTCCTAAGCCGGTGGTCCTCAACTGGGCATGATTTTGTCCCCCACCCACCCCACCCCTAAGAACATTTGACAATGTCTAGAGACAATTATTTTTGTTACAGTTGGGGTTGGGAGTGTTCCTGGCATCTAGTGAGTCTGTGAGGCCAGGAATGCTGCTAAACTTCCTATAGTGCGCAGGATGGCCCCCACAGCAGAGAATTATCCAGCCCCAAAGCAATAGTGCCCAGGGTGAGAAATCCTGGCCTTAATACACCCAAGGTGAACTTGACATTGAACATGGCATCTCAGTCCTAGCATAGGGTTTTCTTTTCATAAAATGGAATTATTTCCCTCACCATTAAAATGATGCTGACATGATGACTTGGGCCTTGGAGTCTGAAATAAAGGTCTGTTCTGCTTTTACCAGCTGAGCATCCTTGGGCAAGTTGCTCAGTCACTCTGAATTCCACTTTTCCTTATCTGCAAAGTGCAGGTATTTCAATACAAGTATCTTGGGGACTTTGGGAGATTAAATGAAAGGAAGTGCATAAGTACATAATACAAAACACAATGGACAATAGACGATTATTAATTTGTGTACTTTCCTCTCTTTTCCCCTTGAGACAGATACTGTAACATCCTTCTTTAATTAAAAAATTTAAAAAAAATACATTTTCCTGGTAGGCACCCACCAAATCTTTGAATAAAACAATGTAAACTTTAGTTCTAACTTGGTTATGGAAAATGGAGTTAAAAATTCACAGGGTGAAGTTACAAGATGATGGAAACTGGGCAGGTTCTCATTTATCACACTGTGCCAAACTCTGTGCTAGACTGCAGGGAGATAAGAGGAAGACATGAGTCATGATTATGGTCACCAGACACCAGTTATGGAAGGACATTGAAAACTGAAGGAGAGGACAGAGGAGGACAAAGTTAAATTGATTCTTGGAAAAAGGTAGAATCCAACAAAGCAACAAAGGAAAATAAATTCACCCATTCAGAAAACAATTAGAATTATTTTACTGTGAAAGTGAATCTATATAATTTACGAAGCTCCCACTTTATTTTTCCCAGTTAAACAACAAAAATAGATAGCATCAAATGCGTTTTAAATCCCAGTTGGGCTGATAATTCAATCAAAAGTGAGGAATCACATAAACTTAATGGTCAGAGGTGTTTCCAATCTGGGCAAGATGCTCAAACCTCTCCTCATTGAAAGCCACTGATGTGAAGGCCATAATAACATTTTGATAGACATTCTAAAAAACATATAGATTTATGATACCTGGATTGGAATAATCTCACTATTAAGTCCATTTAAAAAAAAATTCTGCTTAAGTGTTTACCTTGTTTGGATCAAAGTGCACTTTCCATTTATTGCCTCCTTTTCACTTCAAATCATGATTTTTTATTATAATGGAAGTTCTATAGTTTACTTTCAACTGTTCCCTTATGGAAAGGCAATTTAATTATTTCCAATCTGGGTCTGTTATAAACAGCAAATAACGAGCATTTGTGTGCATATATCTTTGTTATTTTATGATAGGCAAACTGTAGGATGACCCTCTGATCCTTGCCTTCTGGTAGTGATGGTTTAGTGTAATCTTCTCTTGAGTAACTTGTTTTCAATTTTTAAAATTTATATTTTTATTTAAGTATAGTTGCTATACAATCTTATATAGGTTATATTAGTTTCAGGTATACAATATAGTGATTCAAAATTTTTATACCTTACAATGTGATCATCCCACCAATTCTAGTAAGTAATTTGCTTTTAACCACTAAAATGTGACGATGTTGAGGGGATGTCACTTCCCTTATTAGGTTGTGAAAAATTCTAACTTCTGTTTTGAATGGAAGACTTTCTGTCGTCTTCTTGGTTTGCATGCTTTGTTGAAGCATGGTGCCAGTTGGAGAGGTGCATGTGGCAAGGAACTGAGGCCCTCAGGCTAATATCTCTCAAGGAACTGAATACTGACAACAATCCCCAAGAGCATTTGGAAGCAGATCCTTCTCCGGTTGAGCCTTCAGATGAGGCCTCAGCCCTGGCTCAAACTTTGCAGTCTTATGAGAGATTGTGAAATAGAGCACCCAGTTAAGCCACACCCAGATTCCTAACCCACAGAACCTTGGAGATAGTAAATGTCTATGGTTTAAAGTCCCTATGTTTAGACATATTTTGTTACACAGCACAGGGAGCTAATGCAAGTAGCTACCAATTAAGTAGAGAAACTGGCAAAAATAAGCAAATAAATACACTAACAAGATAGACTATTTTGAGGACCAACAGAATTTTAGGGAAAGGGTTGTGGGGAAGAAAGACACCTTTATTTAAAAATATATTTCTTATTGATTTCAGAAAGGAAGGGAGAGGAAGAGACAGATAAAAACATCAATGATGAGAGGAAATCATGGCCCACTCTGGGGATCGAGCCCACAACCGTCCATGTGCCTGACTGGGAATTGAACTGTGACCTTCTGGTTCATAGGTCGACTTAACCACTGAGCCATCCTGGCTGGGCAGAAAAGACACCTTTAGCTAAGAGTGCTTTAGCTAGCAAGGAGGCACTTATTCATTTACTCAGAGACTATTTGTTAAACTTTTCCTGCATGCCAGGCACTATGCTAGGCTCAGGAGCTAAAACGGTCAAAATGGCAAAGTTCTTCTTCTGTTGATGTCTATACCCTCTGGGGACAAAGGCAGAGAATAAAGGGTAGATAAACAAGAGGTCAAGGTAATTTCTAGCCCACGGGCAGTAGGAGGGAATGTGATAAAGAGTGATCAATAAAGCCAGGTGGGTTCTTTGTTTCTGGTCATCAAGAGGGACATCTCACTGAGGAGGGGAGAGGGGCTGGAAACCACCTTTAGGCTGCACACAGGTGAGGTCTGCATCAACCCAGAGGGGCCAGGGTTGCACCCTCCCATCCCAGTGCTGGCTGCCCAGCGCCCCCTGCTCCTGGTGGGCAGCCCATGACAACGGGAGGTAGCTCAGCCCAACAGAGGCAGTATATTGGTTCAGGCTTTTGTGGCTTCCACGGGCTGGATGATGGATGCCACGGTGGAAAGGGGGACCTGCTTTGATGTACGCGGCCTGGGTTGATTAATGAGTGGCTCTACCGGGAGGCTATGCTGGGAGTAAATTACTCTTTTCAGAAATGGCTAGATCGGCACTATTGTACTAATTATTTCACAAGCTCGGGGTCAGTTCCAAATTTCCTGACACACACAAGGGAACAAACACCCAGGCTAACTGAAGCCGACAGAGCTCTAATTAAAGAAGAAATTGTTTGTGACTCCCCCTTTCCCCACCCTCCACCCCACCAACCCTGTTTTTCCAGAGGAGGAAGCTGTCAGACACATTTCCTTCCTGCTCTCCCTCTCCCCCCGGCATCGCCCAGGACAAACCCCTAGAGTTTCAGGAATCAGTCTGTGGTATCCCTAACACATAGGCTGAACACTGGCAAAGAGGGTCCAATGTCTTGATTTCTCGTTTCTTATATTCATATGCACAGGTGTTATAATCACTCATTCACTCACTCATTTCTTTGTTCATTTGTTTGTTCATTCCATACATTTGTATTGAATGCCTTTTATGGGCCAGATAATATGCTGAGAACTAAGAGAGCCCCAGCCTCCAAGAGTTTACTGCTTGGTTGCGGAGACATATTATCTGAGATAATCACACAGGAGAATAAAAAGCTGCAACTCTAAGGAGTGCTTTCATAAGGGGACTGTGGCTTTAAGGATGTGTAACTGAACATTGGATTTGGTTGGGAACTCAGATCCTTGAGGCTGTGGTGCCAGACCTGACAAAGTTTAACTCAGTGCAGAGTATGGAAGATGAGAAATGTTCCAGATGGTGGAAACAGCATGTGCAAAGGCCCTGTGGTAGGAGTAAAGGTGATTCAGAAAGAATCAATAGCAAGGCACAGAAAAAAAGGCAATATAGCTGGAACTCCAGAATGAACAGACTGATCTGGGTCCAGGCTTTGTTATGTGGGTGGCCATGGCATCCTTAGCCTGGCTGTGCTTCCATTTTCTCACCTGCAAAATGAGGATAAAATTTGGCAAGCTTTTCATAAACATTGCGGTAGCTTCTGCAACAAGTTCTCCTAAGTACTACCCTGGCTCCTGCTTAAACCGCACACTTCACACTCTCCAACCTCTGTGCAGCCTCCCCCATCGACCTCAGGAAGGCAGGCTTCCTCTTAACCCACTTACAGGGGAGAAAGTGGGTAAAAATGTGGACGTGCCTCCATGAACATCACATTAATTTCTATGTATGACGCTGATCACTCCCAATTGGTGTGTCTTAGCCATGCCCTTTCACATATGTTGTCTATTTAATTCTCCTGTCAACACATCCTGGTAGATATCACTGGGAAATATATGATCTGACCTAAGGTTCAGGGATGCAGCCAAAGACACATATCTAATAAATGTGTGCTAGAATTAGGGTTAGGCCTTTTTTGCAAAGCCTTCTAAAGTCCCCTACCCCCCCCCCCCCCCCCCCCCGCACACACACACACCCACAATATCCCGTTGTTACTAAATTTATTTGTTTTATAAATAATAAAAGTAAACTTTGGTGTATTACATGCTTATTTTAGGGTAGGCATTGTGCCAGATACTTTCCATGCATTAACTTACACCCACACTATAAGGTGGAAACCACAATTGCTCCCATTTTATAGATGTTAACACTGAGGCACAGAGGGATTCAATGATGCACCATATAGCTATGAAGCCATGGAGACTGGACATATGCCCAGGAATGAGATGCTAGAACTCAACTCTGTGAGGGACTGTCACCTCCTTGTCAGTTTGGATGCTCGAACAAGAAAGCATCTTCCTTCTGATGGTCCACTAAGCCCCCTCTGAAGCTGGTCAACGTGGCTGGCTAAGGCAGGCGCAGAAAGGGGTTAAAAATACCGTGTTCACTTAGATTCCTTTAGTTTGGGAGCCGGGGACTTTTCAGCTCCAGGCTCCTGTGCACCATCTAAAAAGAATGGACTAAATGGGAAAATCAATAACGCACACAGATGGTCCCGGTGATGTTTACACTATTTAAGAGAACAAATTATTCGGAAGCACCGGGGATTCATTCTTTCTCCCACAAAAGGAGAAAGGCGAGGGAATTACAGGTCACTCTTATCTATTCATTGGAGCCAACTCCCTGAGAGGCAATTATTCCGGGGTTCCATTAGTTTGCGCTGGTCATTTCTTATTGCCCCCACTTACGCCAATTAAGAAAGTTTCACTTTACTGCAATTTTCAGCATAGATTTTAAAAAAGTAAAATAATAGAACTCATGCAATAGGCACTTACTGAGTGACTACTATATGCCTGATACTAGGCCAAGGGCTGGGCCTAAGAAGAAATAGCTATAAATGCAGCAACAACCATGACAAACACTAATAAAGCACTTACGCTGCACTAAGTTCTCATCTAAGATCGGTGAGGTGGGAGCTAGTATTATTGCCTTTTATGGGAGAGGAAACTGGCTCAAGATCATGTATTTAGGATATGAAACAGGCAGGATTTGAGCCCAGGAATTCTGGTGAAGAAATTTTACTTATTTAGTGGGAGAAGCAGATTCCCCTTCCATACTCCTCCCCTCCCCCCCACCCCCACACAAACACACACTGAAAAAGCACGCAAATTAATTTGCAATTCATATGCAAAACAAAACCTCTGCAAAATTGTACTATGCTGTAAATAAATACAGATAAACCCGAAGAGTTATATTAAAACCTAAGGAATGACAAAGAGTGAGATATGGGATATTGGTGAAGATACTAGTGGTGGTGGGATGGACAATTCTGGAAAGAGGGAACTAGGTGGGCAAAAAGTCTGAGCTGGGAATAAGCTTGGCATGTTTTCTTTTTTCTTTGTGTGCGTGTGTGTGTGTGTGTGTGTGTGTGTGTGTGTGAGTGTGTGTGTTTGCATATTAGTACCTAGAACTGAATGAGTACTCAATTTAATGCTCATTTTTATGACCACTATGGTTATTCCATATCTTGATCCCTTGACTTTGACTTGTTTTAGATTATTTAAAGGAAAAAGAAAATTACGTGTTTTTTTTTTTTTTTTTTTTTTTTTTTTTTTTTTTAGTGTTTTCCTCTCTCCATATGAGTTCATGCTTACAGGATTCTGAAAGGATCCCAGGTGGAGGGCCTCAGGATCATCCTAGGAGCACAACAGAGATGGCGCTGAGGTGTATGTCTATGGATCAACCTAAACATGCATGGGTGAATGAATGGATTGGGGAAGTGTGGTATCCTATATAACAAAAGCCTAATATGCTAAGTGTCTAGTAGTCCAGTTGTTCATTAAATCAGTCAAAATATAATATACTAATGATATGCTAAGGCTGCTCAACCACTCGCTATGATGTGTACTGACCACCAGGGGGCAGGCGCTCCAACTGGTAGGTTAGCTTGCTGCTGGGGTCCGGCCAATCGGGACTGAGCGAGATGGGCCAGACATGCCCTGGAGCCCTCCTGTGGTCCCTCCCGGGCTGGCCAACCTCTCACATCCCTCCCTGGCCCCAATCATGCACCAGTAGGGTCTCTCAGCCTGGCCTGCACCCTCTCGAAACCCAGGCTGATGGAACCCCCCCGCCCCCACCCCACTGAGTGCATGAATTTCATGCACCGGGCCTCTAGTATATGTGTAAAGAAATACTGTTCAGTCTTGAAAAGGGGGTCATTTTGCAATATGTTATAACATATTGCATACTTTGAGAACGGCATGCTAAGTGAAATGAGGCAATCACAGAAGGGCAAACACTGTGATTCCAATTCCATGAGGAATCTACAATAATCAAATTCACAGACTCAGCGAGTGGAGTGGTGATTGCCAGGGTCTCGAGGAGGAGGAAATGCAGCATGGCCAATGGATGGGCTTAGATTTTCACTTGAGCAAGATGAATAAGCTGTAGAGATCAGCTGTACTACACTGCGACCATAGTCAACAGTAACGTATTATTCACTCAAAGCTGCGTTAAATGTTATTTAAGGAATAGTGCAGTGA
This sequence comes from Pipistrellus kuhlii, assembly GCF_014108245.1. Classification (NCBI taxonomy): domain Eukaryota; kingdom Metazoa; phylum Chordata; class Mammalia; order Chiroptera; family Vespertilionidae; genus Pipistrellus; species Pipistrellus kuhlii. Next base: position 85,815,713 of record NW_023425540.1, read on the forward strand.
GTGGGCATTTCCAGTCGGCAGTGAGGGGCTGGAGGCAGGCAGCTCGGAGTCAGGCCAGGGGCTGCCTCTCGTTGAGATGCGGGTCCTTACACGGGCACTAAGCCTCCTGGCAGAGATGACAGGGCTTGTGTGGAGAAAAACCTGAGGGCTTTATTTTAAGACCTTCTGTCAGGAAAGGCCTTTGGAGCAAATTCAACCACTCGACCGCACTCCTGAAGGTCAAGCAGCAGCTAGATGATCTGCTGGATTTGGGAAAACATTTAAAAAGGAAGGAGGAGGAGGAGGAAAAAAAATCATATTCTTCCTGTGGGATCGTTTTTGTTTTTACTGAGAGACAGGGCAAGACATGAGAAGGTTCTGGGGGGAGGGAGTGAAAGGGAGCTGAAGCCCTGCCTCTCCCGGGACCGGGGAAACGGTTCTTAAATCAAGCTGCGGTTTTTGGACAGCGCCGTGTAATTGATTATAAATGTTGGAATTTATTTCAATAAGCCCTGTCATTCCCTAGCAGCTGTTTTGCTTTATAGCAAACCAACAAACAGACGGAGGTGTTGGATGCAGCCTGCCTTTTGTCTTCGCCTTTGATGAGTCTGAATTGTTTGGGGGGAGATGCTTCTGGCTGAGGTTTGCAAGAGGCGAGGCCCCGGTTTTCTCAGGCTCCCGTCAGCAGAGGGCAGAGGGAGCAGGGAGAAAGACAGAGCTGCCCTTAAGCAGCCTGTCTTCTCGGGGGCTCTGGGGTACCCATGCCTGGGCATCCCTCCCTGTATCTCCTCTCCCAGAGCCAGAAGAAGGGACGGTATCTTTACCCACATTCGTCAGCCCAGGGAAGCCAGCCAGGAGTTCTGAGAGGAAGCCCATCTTTTATTCACGCAAAAGCAACTAGAGGCGATAGGCCTTTCAAGGCCTAAACCTAGACACTGCTTCTCTTGTACGAGGTGAGGGCTTTCTGGCTCTCAGATGGGGGAATGACGCCGACACCCAGAGCTGTTGGGAAGACTCAACCCACTGACCTTGAGATGGGAGCACTCTGTGAAGTGCCTGGCACATAGTAGGCACTCAATAAATGTCTAGCTGAACCTCAGCTTATAAGCCACCTCCCACCTGCTCTGGCTTGCCCAGGTGGCTCCTCTGTGCCACCTTGCTCACTCAGTGCTGAGCGTGGGGCAGTAAAGAGATCCCAGTTCAAGTCCTGACTTTGATACCTGACTCTGGACCTGACAGATCACCTCCTCTTTTTGTCCTACTGCAACATGTTGAAACAATCAGCACTTGCCTTCCAGGATGAATGTCAGGTTTAAAAGGGTTAAGAGAAGGACAAACATGTTGGGGTCCTGAAAAACATGTTATAGAAGGAATGGGTTATGCCAGTGGTTGGCAAACTTATTAGTCAACAGAACCAAATAGCAACAGTACAAGGATTGAAATTTCTTTTAAGAGCCAAAAACTGACTTCTGTGGATAGGCCACGAAGTTTCAATAGCACTGTACATGCGTGCCCACATGTGGTATTTTGTGGAAGGGCCACACTCAAGGGGCCAAAGAGCCACATGTGGCTCGCGAGCCTCAGTTTGCCTACCACTGGATTATGCTATAGGCTGTCTTCTGCTGCTGCATTTCCTCCACTTTATTAAAAGCTGGTTTCCCATCCAGGTGGTAAGGTTAATTAAGGCAGTCACCACAGCTCTGACCTTCTTTGTGCTCCTGGTCTAAGTCATGGGTCTGGTCCTTTGGTTAAGATCGTGAAGGGATCTTCTAAAGGAGTTGGGAAGCTAGCAGCAGTAGGGAGCTTAGAAGTCAAGGGTCTTCTGTCTTCTTTCCCCTGACTGAATCCCAGTTTTCTGTATTTCCTTGCTCACACGCTCCTTTTTCCCCCTGCTCCAGCCATATTTCCAGTAGTGCCACTTGTTGCCTCAGGACCTTTGAACATGCTGCTCTCTCTTTGGGATGCTCTTTTTAAGATTTTTGCGGGGTCCTCTGGTCGTTAGGTCTGATGAAAAAGACCCTTCCAAATCCAAGGGCACTCCCTTTATCCCAAACCGCTGTTTCAGACAGTGAAAAAGGACTTGACTTTCTTATCACTCTGTGAAATGACCTCATTCTAATATTGTGTCTATGTTTGTTTCCTCCCTTCCACCAGAATGTAAGCTGCATAATGCCAGGGACTTTGATTTTTGTTTTTAATCACCACATCCCTTATAGTAGGCACCAGCTAATGCTTACTTAATTAATTAGTTACCTTTTCTTCACAATCCCAGCTTTCCTTCCTCTCTTCCAGGGTTGTTCCAGTACTTGTTGATTTTCCCTACTCAAAGAGTTTCTGCTTTTAGAGTTTCTAGTGCTTCATGACTGGCTTTGATTTTCTCCAGAAGTGAAATGGGATGGTCTTGTGTTCCTTTCCCCTGTGTTTGAGGTGGGAATGGAGATGGTCCTGTGTTCCTTTCTGAGATGGTCTTGTGTTCCTTTCCCATGTGTTTGAGGTGGGCATGAAGATGGTCCTCAGGAAATGTCTGCCTGACTAAGGGATATCTTTTTGCTTGGCTGGGGTGGAGAACAGGAAGCAAAGATAGCTCTGGGGTCTCCAGAAGGCTGAGAAAGAAGGGGAAAGCGGGTAGACCTCCCTCACTCATGCCTTGGGGCTTTCACAAATAGGGAGTTAAGAAGTAGAGATGTGCTTACATTTTAAAAAAATATATATTTTATTGATTTTACACAGAGAAGAATTGAGAGGGACAGAGAGTTAGAAATGTCAATGAGAGAGAAACATCGACCAGCTGCCTCTTGCACACCCCCCACTGGGGATGTGTCCGCAACCAACATAACCTTGACCGAAATCGAGCCCGGGACCCTCCAGTCCACAGGCTGACATTCTATCCAATGAGCCAAACCGGTCCCGGCAATGTGCTTACATTTTTTCAGAGCAGTAAAATCTGGAGTGATACTCAGAGGTAGTGAAAAATCCAACTCCCTCATTAAAAAAAAAAAAAAAAAAAAAAAAAAAAAAAAAAAAATATATATATATATATATATATATATATATATATATATATATATATAGTTATTGATTTCAGGGAGGAAGGGAGAGGGAGAGAGAACTAGAAATATCAATGATGAGAGAGATTCATTGATCAGCTGCTTCTAGCACAATAGGGGATTGATCCCTTAACCCAGGCGTATGCCCTGACTGGGAATCAAACCGTGACCTCCTGGTTCATAGATCGACGTTCAGCCACTGAGCCACCATGGCTGGGCATCTCCCTTATTTTCTTTAAATGAGAAAATAGGAAAAGATCCAGGGAAACAAAACAAAGGAGAGGTAAGCAAAAATTGTTCAAGACTTGTGTTCTGGGTTATTTCCTTATCTATCATCTCATTGAATCCACAACTTAGCAAGGAGATCAGTGAAGCTGTTCCCATTTCACAGGTGCTATAACTGAGGCTCAGAGAAGCTAAGTAACTGGCTAAAAACACATAGCTCGCAGCAGGCATATAGCTACGACTTAAATCTAGGTCTTCTATGTTATTTTCATATAACATTGAGGGGTTTAGAATAAACCCTCCACATTCCCCAATGGGACGGGGCCCCTGCCTCCCAGCTTGTGTTTGTCAGCCCACCAGGATCCCAGGTGGTGGAGGCAACATCCTTCTACTTTTTCTAGGCAGGGCGCTGAGATTCATGAGAGTGCCCTGTAGCTTCCAGAGCTCTGCTGTAAAATCTGCCATTATGAGCTTAATTAAATTAATATTCCCGGGCGAAGGGCTGCTGGGAGCAGGGCTCCCCGAGGCTCCCGGCTTTCTCGTGGAGGGAGAGTTTCCTGCGCTCCCTCTCCGGAGGCTGCATGAAAAATTCACGGGAGGCTTGGATAGCCGCGAGTGCTCCTGGCAATGGCATCTTTGTGCAATTAAACATTTTAAAGTTTCTCTTCTCTTCTCTTTCCCTAGCTGCATGCAGGGAACAGGGCAAACCAGGGAGCTTTAAAGCGAGATGGGCGGAGTTTGAATTCACCCAGCCTGGCTGGCAAAGTGTCCTGGTGAGGAATTAAGAACACCCATCAGGAAAGCAGGGTCTGAGCAGCCCAGTGTCTCCATCTGAAGAAGAATAATGCTTGAATGAGAGAGTAGACAGTCAAAGACAACAGGAGGAAGCTTGATGCAGTAGAACGGCTCTGAGAGCTACTGTTTAGAAGATGGAGCTTATGGTACCCTGTCCATGAGCTTATTGTCAGGGTTCATGACAGAATGCATGCAAAATGCTCAATGAATGGTTTTTCAGATGATACTTAGTGTTACTAATTGCTCAAAATATGCCAGACCGTGCTAAGCCCAGTTAACCAATTGAACCCTTACATCAAGCCTTCTGAGATATATTTAATCACTAGAGGCTCGATGCATGAAATTCGTGCAAGAGTAGGCCCTCCTTCCCCCAGCTGCTGGCACTGGCTTCCCTCTGGGACCCGGGCTTCCCTTGAAGCCCCAACTTTGTCTAGGAGGTCGTACGAAAGGACATCGGGTCTAATTAGCATATTTGCTTTTATTATTATAGATTATAGTGCATCAGATGGTGGCTTCTCAGAGATATATCCACTCAGTACCATGGATGTGACCTTATTAGGAAAAATGGTCTTTGCAGATATAACTAAGCTAAGGGTCTCAAGATGAGGTCAATCTGAATTCTCTGGGTAGGCCCAGCATCCAATCACAGGTGCCCTTACAAGAAGAGATGAAGACAGAGGAGAGAAGACCACAGAGGGGAAGCCACGTGAAGAAGGAAGCAGAGACTGAAGGGATGCAGCCCCAAGCCTAGACACTCCTGGAGTCACCTGGAAGCGGGAAGAGGCAAGGAAGGATTCTCTCCTAGAGTCTTTGGAGAAAGCATCACCCTAGTGCCACCTTGATTTCAGATTTTGGCCTTCAGAACTGTGAGAGAGTAACTTCCTGTTGTTTTAAGCCACTTTGTTTGTGATGATTTGTTATGACAGCCCTAGGAAAACTAGTACACTCACCATCATCACAATTTTACTGATGGACAAATTAATGCACAGAGAGGTCCAGTAATTTGCACAGTCTCACAACTAAAGAGGAAAATATCTGGTGATTACAATCAGGCAGGGTGGCTCACAGTGTTAGGACCCAGGGAAACCGAAGATGCAAGCATGCTATGCAACTTTATCCAGGTCACTTAACCTCTCTGGCATCCGATCATATCATCTATAAGTGGTGACTGATTGATTGATTGCCAACTGGTTGTAAGACTGTAAATAAAGTTTGACAATGTATGGCTTATGGGCCAAGAATAGTTTTGGCATTTTTAAGTGGTTAAATTTCACAGTTTTTATTTTGCTTCATGGTCTACACTGTAGACTCTACAGGCTTAAATTGTTAAGTATATGATCTTTTTAAAGCAGTTTGCTGACCCTATTCTAAAGAATGAGGGATGATGGCACTTTCTATTCCAAGGATAGTTATCAAAATACTTTTGCTCTTAAATGTATCAAACATTTATTGAGCACCTACTAACAGTCAGAAACTCTTGAAAGAACTGGCCACGTAAAGATTACAGTGCAGTGGGGAGCACCAATGTGTAAGCAAGTCTACAACAGTATGCCAATGCAGTTACTGATGGAGATAGAGAATATCATGAGGGAAAAATGGGCGGGATCTGGGTGGGAGCTTTCAGGGAATTGTAATTCTTGTATACTATAGCCATCACCCCAAGATAGCACAGGTCTCTGTCTGTATGTAACAGAAGCTCTACAAACTTCTGCTGGTTAAAACAGAGGATTGACTTTACCTACTGGATCCAGAGAAGTATTTCCCTAAAGAGCTGAGTTCTGAACTGTCTTAAAGGTTAAAGAAGACAAAGACAAGGGTGAACAATGTTCTTGGCCCAGAAAACATCCTTTTCAAAGGCTTGGCTGAGGGAGAGGGCATGAAGCATTTAAGGACCTTCATGCAGTTTGGGTTGTCTCCATGGAATGTCAGCAGGAAGAGATGAAAGATGCAGTGGCCTCAAGCCAGGTCCCAAAGCACCTTCAAAGCTGTGTCCAAGACCTTGAATGTTCTCCGAGAGGCATGAGGAGCCACTGGAGTTTGGCTCTTTCTGACTCTCCGTGTACACCTCCCATCCCCATTCTTCTCCCCAACCCCAGCCTCAGATGAATGGTCATGTTCCCTCCAATCCTAGGTACTTTCCATGTGCTTTTCAATACCTGAGATTTTCTCCTCCATGGATATAGGGTGTTCCCAAAATATGTACACACACTTTGAATAATCTTTCCAATGGATTAAATCTGAAAAGAAACATCAGTTGAGCTATCAGCTGTTAAAGTGTGTATACTTTTTTTTTTTTGGATACTATATATATATATATATATATATATATATATATATATATGTGTGTGTGTGTGTGTGTGTGTGTGTGTGTGTGTGTGTGTGTATTTAATTAACCCTTATTTTCTTTTAGATCTTGACTCTACTCCTGCTTTTTCAGGGAGGCCATCCCTGACCTCACCCAAGACTAGATCAGCTCTTCCTGATATACCTGTATATATTCATATCTATATCAATATCAATATTTATATTCCTATTCATATTCATGTCCCATCTATATCCATATCTCAAGCTATACCCATATGTTTAGTCAGTATCAATATCTATATATTTGTATCCATTTCTGTATCTATCTCTCACCATACTATCCTCCTTAGCACATATAGGCTTATAATCATTAGACTAGTAGTTATTGTTTTTCACACTAAATCATAAGCTCCACGAGACCATGTGTCAGTCAGTTTGGCTGCCATCACAAAGTACCATGGACTGAGTGGCTTAAATAAGAGGAATTCATTGTCTCATGGTTCTGAAGGCTACAAGTCTGAGATCAAGGTGTCAGTAGGATTGGTTCCTTCTGAGGCCTCCCTCCTTGACTTGTGGATGGCCATTTTCTCCCTGAGAGTTCACACTGTCTTCCCTCTGTGTGCATCTGTGTCCTATTTTTTAAAATGGAGGAAGGGAGAAGGAGAGAGAGATAGAAACATCAATGATGAGAAAGAATCACTGATTGGCTGCCTCCTGTATGCCCCCTACTGGGGATCAAATCTGCAGCTAGCCATTTGCCTTTGATCTGAATCAAACCTGGGACACTTCAGTCCACAGGTTGACGCTTTATCCACTGAGTCAAACTAGCTGTCCTAATTGTGCCCTAATTTTTTCTTCTCAGGAGGATACCCATCTCGTTTGATTGGGGCTCACACCAATGAACTTACTTTAATCTAACAGCTTTTTAAAGACCTCCATCTCCAAATATAGCCCCATTCTGAAACGGGGGGGAGGGCCCTAGCACTTCAATATATGAATATTAGGGCACACAATTCATCTCATAACAGATGGTGTCTGTCCTTTTTTCTCATAATTGCACTGCTTTTAAAAATTGACTGGGATGACGTTGGCTCACAAAACCATACAAGTTTCAAGAATATAACTCAATAAAACATCATCTGCACATGCATCCTGTGCCTACTGCCTAAAACAGTCTCTTCTCCATTTCTTCCCCTTCGCCCACCTCCACCACCCCACCTCCCTTTCTGTCTGGCTATCACCACACTGTGTTCTTGTTTATGTATTTTATCTATCTATCTATCTATCTATCTATCTATCAATCTATCATCTATCTATCTATCTATCTATCATCTATTTATCTATGTTTTTTATTAACTTATTTACCTTCTTTTATCCAGCCCTCACTCCATCCCATCTAACAGTTGTTAGTCTTTTCCATATATCCATGCCTCTCTGTCTATTTCATTTGTCAGTTCCAAAATATATAAAAAATGTATACAACTCAACACCAAGAAGACAAACAACCCAATTAAAAAATGAGCTAAGGACATGAAAAGACACTTCTCTAGAGAGGACATACAGATGGCCAACAGACAAATAAAAAGATGCTCAATGTCCCTAATCATCGGAGAAATTCAAACTAAAATTGCAGCGAGAGATCACCTCATGCTTGCCAGAATGGCTGTCACCAATAAATCAATAAACAACAAGTGCTGGCAAGGGTGTGGAGAAAGGGGACCCTCTGCACTGCTGGTGGGAATGCGGAGTGGTGCAGCCACTGTGGAGAACAGTATGGAGTTTCCTCAAAAAATTAAAAATGGAACTGCCTTTTGACCCAGCAGTCCCACTTCTGGGAATACCTTAAAAAACCTGCAATACTAATTTCAAAGAACATACGAACCCCATGTTCATTCAGCGTTATTTGCAATAGCCAAGATCTGGAAACAGCCCTAACTGTCCCTCAGTAGGTGAGTGGTTAAAAAAAACTGTGCTGCATCCACACAATGAAATACTACTTGGCTGTACAAAAAAGGAAATCTTATCTTTTATGATCACAATGCTTTTAAAACAATTTCTTCTCCCAATGCTAAGCACAGTGCCTGGCACATAGTAGGTACTCAGTAAATATCTGAGGAGGTCAGAAGATGCTCCAAGGAAATGACTTTGGAGTATACTGGGAGAGGAGGGACAGGTTTGGGAAGAGAGTGATCTTTGGTTACAGCTCTTTTTTTTCTCATTTTATTTTTAAAATTTCTTTATTAAGGAATTACATATGGTTCACAGCTCTTGAGATAAGAGACAACAATGAGTGTACTGGGGCAGTGGCAATGGGGGCGGTGGAAAGTGCAGATTTGAGAAAAACTATCGGGTCAGTGTACATTGAACTTAGAGAGTTTGCAGAGAGTGGGAGGAGTGGGGGTGCAAAATTAATTCAGCTCTATTGTCACCTTGTGGGCGCTCTCTCATCCACACCAACGTGAATGAGAAGCGGAGGCCTGGGACAGGCTAGCTAGGCCTGCGTGCATAAGCAATGCTCTCCCTCCAGCTTCCGCATTTCCAGGCACCCTCCTCCCTGATGCCTTCCCTTTCCTTCCTCCGGCTCCCCTTTCTTCAAACCACAAGCATTACCTGCTGGAAGCCAGGGAGGGCGAAGCTGCTGGGCTCCCAAGCCATTTTACTCCAGGAGAAAGGGAGGATAAAAGATGAATGCCGGGGAACACGGGTTCATGGGATTTAAGTAAGAAGTAACTAGACCCTAAAATGTAGACCTCAGAGCAGAGGCAGGGAATCTGAACTTCCCTGCTGTCACAGCCGACCTGAGACTTTCAGTCATATCTTGTTAGGCCTAATCGCCCCGTCCCCGATCACGATCACATTGGCGTCTCTGGAGCTGACTCAGAAATGCGGGCGCTGCAAACGGGAGATTAGGCGTGGTGTTGAATGGCACATCCACCTTTCACAAGCTTTGCTGCTCCAGACGCTTATGAAATAATTTTCGCCTTTATCTGAAGGCAGAAGGGCTTTTCTCCTCCAGCTAGTGTTCCGCGCCCCCCCTCCTCCCTACCTTCCCAAGCCTCTCCGTCTTTCCACCTAATAAAAACCCTGCCTGCCAGTGTAATCAGAGCCTTGCAGGACGCTCTCAGCTCTCAGAGCTCTTCCCAGGCTGCTCTGCAGCAGCAGCGGAGGAGGCAAGAGGGAAACAGGGAAGGCTTGATGTCTCCACCACCAGCTGGCTCCTGGGGGTGCCTGCTCCGCCTGCCCTCTGTGCATCCCCAGAAAAGAAGTCTGGCTTATTTACCATTTTAGAAAGTTAGACCTTTTCAAAGAGCTGCCCCAGGCAAAACATCCTTCCTTTCCCGTGTCTCTGCAACTAATGACTCTTGTCAGAAAGTTTTGACAGAGAGAGCTGCTCCGAAGGCTGAGAGAGGATGCTGGGAGCCGGGCTGGAGTGCACAGCCTGCAGAAATTGCTTGTCTGCGGGCTGCTGGCCCCAGGATGCTTGCTTCTCACATGCAACAAGTTCTGGGTTGGAAATGGAAATGTCGGAAAGACTCCTGAGCTGGGGAAGTCTCAGGACAGGTGTCACTCTCTGGACATCAGATCACGGATGAGGGCTTCGTGTTCAGGCTCATGAAATATTTGAATTATTACAACAATAATAGTGGTGATAATGGCATCAGATTAAAAAGAAGATGAGCCCTAAGTGGTTTGGCTCAGTGGATAGAGCATCGGCCTGTGGATTGAAAGGTCCCAGGTTCAATTCCTGTCAAGGGCATGTACCTTGGTTGCGGGCACATCCCCAGTAGGAGGTGTGCAGGAGGCAGCTGATTGATGTTTCTCTTTCATTGATGTTTCTAACTCTCTATCCATATCCCTTCCTCAGTGTAAAAAATCAATAAAATATATTTAAAAAGAAGATGAAACAACATTATTTGCACACACACCGTCTCATCACATCTGTAGGATGACGACAACAGGTACATGTTTAAATGCCTCCTTGTATCTCGGAGGGGAAAAGAAGCTCAAAGAAGACAATGTGAACAGGTTTTGTAGCTCGAGTCCCACTTGGGAGTCAAATTCAGGGCTTTCTACCTCCAGCTACATCATGCTGGCTCTCATGGACCCCGGAGGACACTGGATGGGAGGCTCACAGGTGGAGATGGAGAAGGTAATGCTCAAAATCCCTGTGAACCTGTACAATGGACAAAGGAATGACTACACAGACCCTCATGGAGTAGAGAACAACGAAGCTAAAATTATGACAGTAGTAGCCTATTCCACATCCATTAGAACCATGGTTTTCAGAAAAATTTGGCGAATTAGCAAGGGCTGGGCTTAGAGAAACTCCCATTGGTGGAGGTGAGGACACTGAAGTGGAGATTGCCTGGGAGACTCGAGGAAGATCATAAAGTTGGTGGGCAGTGCAGCTGCCAGCATTTTTGTCACAATAGGAAACTGGGGGTGCTTCTTAAAGACTGACTGCTGGCTCCACACCAGACTCATCTATCGCATCAGAACATGTGGATTTTGAAGTAATTCCTCCAGGGGATTCTAATGCCACTGGCCAGTTGGACACCATCCTGTGCACCTAAAGGTTGTCAGTTCGATTCCCAATCAGGGCACATGCTCAGGTTGCGGGCTCGATCGCCAGTAGGTTGATGTTTCACTCTCACATAGATGTATCTCTCTATTTCTCTCCATTCCTCTCTCTCTAAAAATAAAAAAATATATATTTTAAAAAGCATACTGCTTGTATTAGTTTGCAATTTGCTTTTCCCTGCCATTGTAGGTCTGAGGCATCTTTTACCATCAGTTCACCCATACTTATCACATTCTGTTATATGCTTGCACAGTGTTGGAAAGACTTACTTTACTTAACCAGCCTCTTTTGATGGACACCTAGGTTGCTTCCAATTTTAGAATTGACCATCTTTGAATGTTCTGCTCATTTGCTCTTCTGTGTGTTTTTCTCTAAAGTGGAATAGAGAAGCTAATTTTCTGGGTCACAGATATATGCAAATTTTAATTTTTATGTGTAACCTGAAATTTTCTCCCAGATGGTATTATCAATTCTTACCCCCTCTCCTCCCAGTAGAGTTTGAGAATACTCATATCCTACAACTCATCAACACATGATATTGTCAAACTTTTAAGTTTTGAGATCTATGATTTTAAGGGATGATTGGGAGCTTTACATAGGCTTCCATGAGCAAAGACTTTCCACTTGTTTCCAGAGAACATCCTGGAAAGGGGAATGTGTCCTTCTCCCCACCCATGGCCATGCCTGATTCTATGCCACCTTCACAGGATTTACTGATTTCACTGGTGTCAGGGATGAATTCTCCTCAATAATAATATCAAACTGACACTGAATAGATCTTCTGAGAAGAGATTTGCTGATTTTATTTGATATGGAGGTAGAGGGAAGGCATTTGCATAATTCAAATGCATGTTGCTGCCTATACTGTGTTTTCTGAAAGTGGCTGGTCTTTGTAACAATAGCAGCTTAAAACAAAAACAAACATAACAGATACTCCCTTCAGATTCCCAGGCACTGTTCCAGACAAATAGAATCAAAGTCTCAAAGATGGGTCAAAGGAATCTGTACTTTTGAAAGTTTTCCATCCTGGCCAGGTTGCTCAGTTAATTGGAGTGTCGTCCCAGAAACCACAAAGGTTGTAGGTTCCATCTTTGGTCAGGGCGCATCCCAGAGGCAACTAATCAATGTTTCTGTTTCACATTGATGTTTCTCTCTCTCTCTTGCTCACTCCCTCTTTTCTCTTTTTCTAAAATCAATAAATATATCCTCATGATATGAGGATTTAAAACAAAAGCAATATCAGTTATAGCACACTTATAAAAGCATGAAGCAGGAAAGCTTTGCAGCCAGGAATACCTGAGTTCAATTTCCTGGTCAGCTTCTGCCCAAATTGGTGGCCTTGGGTAAGTCCCTCTAACTCTATAGCTCTCTAAGGTTTGTCCCAAATGGTCATGTTTGATGTTAGATCTGAAGCACTGATTTATATCCAGCCATACAAATTAAAATAGTCTCAAAACAAAACAAATCATGCTGCTTTTACCTGTTTCCATGGTATCCCTACTCCAAACTGAAGCTCTGGGAAGTTAACTCCCCTGTCATCCTACCATCTGTGAAATCAAAACCAGCAAAAAAACCAACAAAACAAAACAAAAAAATAAAAAAAATAAAATAAAAACAAATAAACACTCAGGTCTCCAAGTAACAGGAATAGATTCAGATCTGCTAAGTTGAGAGGTGAGCAGCATGGGCGATAGAAAGGAGCATGTGCAGGTGGGACATAGCTTAGGGCATGCAGCTTAGTGGTGAGTCCACAAGACCTGGAATCTGTAGACAAAGGATGTAAGCACTTATTAACTTTGGGACTTGATACCACAATTTCCCCATCTGTGAGCTGGAACAATAATGACCACAATGAGTGTGGTTGTCAGGATTAAAGTAGATAATTCATATAAAACACTCTCTAGCATAAAATGTGTTGTGATTATTATTATGACAACATGGAGATTGAACCTTGATGGCTCTCTGGGAATAAATTGAAAGAGAAAAGGAAACCAACATATAAAGATAGGTTGGCTGAATTTTAGGGAAAAGGTTAGAACTATGCTAGAGTAAGTGTCAGAGTCCTTACTGCTGCTATAACAAATGACCATAAACTTAGTGGCTTAAAACAATACACATTTATTATCTCACAGCTATTATCTCAACCTGATATTGGTTTCCACAGGTTGAGAACCACTACCAGGGTCGCCTAAGACCATCAGAAAACACAGATATTTACATTATAATTTATAACAGTAGCAAAATTACAGTTATGAAGTAGTAACAAAATAATTTTATGGTTGGGGGTCACCACAACATGAGGAATTGTGTCAAAGTGTTGTGGCATTAGAAAGATTGAGAACCACTACTCTAGAGGTTCCTGCATTCTTTGGCTCATGACCCCTCTTTCTATCTTCAAAAACAGCAGTATAATAAGCATCACCTCCAAAAATTTCCTTGTGTTATGACAACATGTTAGGTGTGTACTAGGCGACAACATGAAGGACCCAAATGAATGAGGTAGGTACCAAATGATACATTGAATTGACAGGCATTCTATCTCAGTCTTAGATGTACTCTGTTGCCCCAGTGAGAAATATATATTAGATAATTATGAAGAATTGCCTAATATGAGGGATGTCACATCCTTAAAGCAGAATGGATACAACAAATGTGAAGAGTTCTTTTGCAAGAATAGTCCGTACTTCTCATTGGGTGAAAACATTGTAGAAATAATTAAAGAGCCATTGTAACCTGAAGATTGATGATCAATGAACTGTGGTTTGCTTGAGGCATTTAAAAAAATTAATTAGGCATTGGAACTCAGGATGAGAGCAGAGAGGTGCATGAATCTTTAGGTAGTTACTCCAGGGAGCCTGATGGCCATGGCTCTATATCCTGGCAGATAAGGTGGGGCTGGATGATGAGAGAAGCAACACCTTGAGCTGGCTTCTGAGGGTGGACTTGTGGAAGAAGACAGTGGTCTTCAATATAGAAGGCCTTCTAGGAGAGACATACTCGAACTTTGGAGGCTATGGAAGCCTCTTAATATGTTCTACAACTGTGCAAGGGATACCCATTTTCTGTTAATGACATGATGCTTAAGCTCCTCTTAACTCTCCTAGAGCTAATCTAGTGTGTGTGTGTGTGTGTGTGTGTGTGTGTGTGTGTGTGTGCGCGCGCGCACACGCTAGTGTGGTTAGCAGAGAGAAAAGAATTGGGATGTCAAGAAAGCTCCATTTGAGGAGAGGAAAGAGTAATCAAGTATAGAAAACAAAGCCCATCTGCTGAGTAAAGAGCTATTTCTCTCCCCCACCCCCCAAAAAAATCCCAAAGCAGAGGAGAGAACTCTAGTCTGCTGCAATATGCCTTCTGTGCTTTAACCTGTTGAATTTTCCATCAGCCTTAGCCAATATCATCTTTATGTCACAGGTGAGGAAACTTCAACCTAGGTTAGGAACTGCATTCAAGGAGACTGGTGAGAGGTAAGATTGGGTGAGTTTATACAAGAACTTCAGAGCCAATGAAGAATTTTGGATTTCCAGTGAAATGCAATGGCAAACTGCTGCCAAGTCTTGAGCAGTGGATTGTGAAAGCATGGCTCTGGCTGTTGTGTAGTCTTGAAATGCAGTGGGGAGTGAGTGGGCACAGAGAGGCCAGCCAGGGGACTATTTAGTATTCCCCATGGAGCAAGAAAGTGGCTTGGGCCAGCATAGTGAAACAATTTTGGATATATGTTGAAGATAGATTGCCTATAAAAATTTTTTCTAACTGGAAAGTACTCTGTAGTTATTTGCTGGGTGAATAAAGTGGTGGACATGGGAACGGAGAAAGGGACACCTTTGATGGTGGCACAGACTAATGGAATATAATATGGGTGACGGTGAGTCTCCTGTGCAGACAGTATCCCGGGAGATGCTTCTCTGCAAGGGAACCTCCCAGCCCATGAAGATCTAAACTTTCCAGGATGGAAATTGATCACATGCAAATATCATATCTTTTCTAGAACTCTACAGACTCTAAACTCTTTCTAGAGCAAACTAAAATGCCATGATCTTGATTTGGGAGATGAGTGGGGGAAGCACATTTATTGAGCTCCCACTGGTTTACACACTCCCAACTTCTGACTTAATCCTCACACTCATGAAACTTTGGCATGCTTCCCTAGCTCTGTGGACCAGGAAGGTGAAACTCAGTGATTCAAAGACTTTGAGTGAACGGCAGAGTTAAGATCTGAATCTGCTTTTATATCCAAAGCACAAGTAGTTATTACCACAACATACTGTGTTATGCAAGGGGAGAAAGGTTCTAAAGTGGTGATGAGTGTGGTGGGTGCTAGCAATGAGAGGCCTTGGGGATCGTTAGGGTATTATAGACCATTCTAGCCCCTATCTCATCTGCATCTGGACCAAGTTTAGGTTACACTTATTGACTGAGATGCAATGGTAGATCAGAGCTGCCGCATTTCTCATCAACACTAATGTGCATGAACATGGATAGGGCAATTTTGGAGGCCTTTGGGAAGATACATAAAGGGAGAAAGAAATATAATTTTACCAAGAGTTTTCTTGACTTCATAATCTTTTGGCAATAGCATTTGCTGGTGCTTGAGCTCTTTCCTGGGACAAGGGCAGCTTGGGGTCTCACTGGGCCTCAGAAAAAGGAGAGAGGATGATGCTCAGAGAAGGGTGGTCATGGGAGGAGGGGCCTGGACTCAAAGCTCTCACGGATCTCCAATTAGACATCTGCCCTGTGCTGCTTGCAGTCCCTCTCTCTGGAATTACAGGTAATAAGGTAGAGCTGATGTTAATGGTTTATGACACGAATTCATTTTGAGAACTATATGCTTCACCCATCGCTTTTATTTTTCAATTTGGATCTGTTGGGTATTAATAGCTTTGGGGCTGTGTTTTCCATTTTAATCTTGCTTTTTCTCATTTCCAACTAGATTCCTTCTTTCAATTTACACAAACATTAAACCTTCATTTCCTGCAGCCCCACATTCCCCGCTCTCTCGTTCTCTCTGCTGACCTTGTGATAAAACTTTTCTTTAGTGTGGGAACTTCCCTCAAACAGGCCTACCTTTCCACACCCACTGGACACAATTCCTTGGTGCTTTGGCCACACTTGATTACTTGTAGTTTTCTCATAGGTATGACAGTTGGGGCTGCAAGGAAAAGATGATTCAAATCAACAGAAGCTTAAAATATACAGGCCTCTAATATCTTACCTAATAAAATGCCCAGAGCTGGTCAGTCCTAGGGCTGGTTTATTTGAAGGTACTACGACCTCATCAAGGTTACAGTTTCTTCCCATCTTTCTGCTCTGTCCTTCTTAGCATATAGGTCTTTCCCCTCCCAACCTGTCTCCTCATCACTGTGGGAAACCTGGGCAGCTTCAGGTATCCTGTCCTCCACAGGAAGGAAAGGGACTTTTTTCCTTGTTCATTTCCTTTGTAGGAGCCCACCATTTCCCCCAGAAGCTCTTCCATTGGTCACAACTGGATGTCATGCCTAAAACCAATCACCTCATGACCTTGATTGGCCCAGAGAAATCATGATTCATTCCTCAGGGCTGGGCATGTCCTCCCTGAGCTTGGTGTTGGCAGATACCTGAACAAGGGCTAAGGGGAGAGTAGCTATTGTACCAGCAGAGGCTGCAGACCAATGAAAACTTTACCTGATCTATAGGTCTTTGCTCACACTGTGTGACTTTCTGTCATGTCTTTTTCTGTCACCTCTGGACCTCAGATGAAGGGAACACCTGGCTTACTCTTGGGCAGATCCTACAATAGCACAGGTAGCACATTCTGCTGGCTGTCCTGGTTTTATCAGAGTTCCCCAGGCATATACCAAGCAGTGCATTTGCAATGTCATCCTTATAATAATCTGTTTATCATACAAGGCTGGGAGGTCTTTTCAGGCAGAGGCTGGTCTTATTTGTCTCTGGCACTTTTAAAAATGATCCTATTGTGTCTTGTGTGTACTTCCATTAACAGAGGGACATTTTGAAAGGCTTTCTGTGCATTACTTATCTCATCTGATAAAAGGAATGATAAAGCACTTGTCTATATTTTTGAGGAGTAAATGGGTGCAAACATGTCAAACTTGTGGCATGTGGCCCGCCAGCCAAGAGTTTAACAAGCGTGGATCCCCAACCCTTAGAAGGGAACTTTACACAAATTTAGGCATCTGATGTGTGCTGGCCGTGGTGCTGGCTGCAGCATGCATCCCTCTGGAATGAGCATGTTTCCCCACTGTATTCTCTTCTGAAGTGCACTGTGAGAACCCTGCAAATAAAGACAATATTGTGTCCATCATTAACTCCCCAGATTTGATGCTCAGACAGTTTGTTGTGGACTGAGTGAATGTGGAAGTTTTCCTATTAAAGGAAAGCTCCAGCCACTCTCCATCTCTCTAGAAGAAGCAACTGGGAGGAGGTGATGCAATTGCAGGGGAACGGATAGAAATTGGACAGGAGGAAGTGATTCAAGACTTTCTAATCTTTGCCCACAAACCACAAAAACCAACCCAGGCAAATAAGCATCTTAGTAAAGATCACCTCTCTGCTTGTTGGGAGTGGATTAAAAATCAGGGGATCCAGGTTCTAATCCTGCCTATGCCATAGACTCCGCGAGTGGCTGTGCTTGAGTTCCTGAAACAAGGTGTTAGCTTCCTAGCCCATAAAATGCTGGAGGATGGGTTGACTGATAGCTCAGAGTCTTAGTATCTTGGACATTTAAAGTAAATAAATAAATGATAGAATAAAAATGAAGCATTCTGTGGTGCTAAGAATTTCATAAACTTCTTGGGACCAATAGATGGGAGAGAACAATCACTATGAGCTATAATTAGTGCTATAAAGGCAGGCCTGATTCCAGGGAGGTGATACCTAGACCTGAGAGAGGTTGGGGCAGTAGGCTCTGGATCCAGGCAGAACTGGTGTCCAGTCCTCATCATGTTACTTCAGGGCTATAACCTCCTCAGAAAGCCAATGAAACTCTCTAAGCCCCAATGTTCTTATCTATAAAATGGGGAGATAGAATCTACCTCATAGCATAGTTATGAGAGTGACGCATGGACCTGGTACATAGTAACCCCTATCCCAATTGCAATGATTACCCAAGAGCCCCTGTTGACCACAGTCATCAGTGGGTGGGATTTGAGATGAAATATGAAAAATGGGTACTGGTCAATGAGGCACAAAGAGGTGAAATATGAGACATGTCTAAGACAAGGAAATTATGATGATGAGAGATAATTATGGTGGTTGTGACTCACTATGCATCACATAGTCTCATTGGATTCTCAGAGCAACCCTCTACTATGATTTGTCCATTTTTAAATGTTTGAGACCAAGTTTCAGATGAGCTAAGTAACCTGCTCAAGGTCACAAAACTAGTGAAACTGGAATGCATGCAGACCTGTTTTAGAGCTCATATGTAATAGCTAGCTCTACAAGAGTCTGAGCAAAGCCTTGAATACCAGGCTCACATCTTTGAATAGCTAATTGGCACGGCGTGGTGGCCTTTAAAGGACAACAGAGGTTGTCCAGGACCAGAGCTAGGTTCCAGATTCCCTCACTCGAGTGGAGGGAGGGCAGGTCGGCCCTTCCAGCTCACTCTCTATTCCAAGAAGCCCCCACAATGCCCCGTTGCCCAAAGGGTGACTCACAGCTCTCGTGATCCTGGCTGGCAATTGGAGACACCCTTAATTGGATGCTGAAAAAACTCCGCCTGCTGCACAATGGCTCCAACAGAAGAGTTATAGCTGTTTACTGTAACACACAGACAGTCCCATTAACAAGAATGATGGGAGGCTGCTCCGTGGCATTACTCTTAGCAAAAGACTTGACAAATATGCTTTGTAAATGAAGGCGCTCCAACAGAGAAAACATATAACACTCCGTCTCCCCGCCCCCATCCACCCCCTCCCCTTCCTAAGGAGACTTTGCATGTTGAATCCTTTATACATTATTCAAGGCTCCATATTCTGACGATGTTCATCAATAGCGGTGCCTATGGCAGGGAGAAGCTTGTATCAACTGACAAATGTAGACAAAGCAGGCTACTTAACCCAGGAACAGTGGGGCAGAGAACAAACAGGGAAATTGATTGTGCCCACCATATTTCTGCGGGAATGGAGGAGTAAATGAACACCATACGTCACATCTTATCACATATGGTAGGAGGCGATTGTGAATGGAGCAGCCTGGCTTACTTAAGGAATGCTGATGGATCATTCACAGAAAGCTTTTGTTCTAGGCTGGGGTTTGTCTTATCTACAAAGGGTCTGAGGCAGCTTTAGGTGAGAGCCATAGGCGCAAGAGCTGCAGGCATTGAAGGAAGCCTCTATTGAATGGAGAGTGAGGGAAATGTCCAATCACATGGCCAGTGGATACAGGGATGAGTGTCCTGGTGCACTCACTAGCCTCTCATGGATCTCTATAGGCATACAGATCATGCAGTGGTTATGGTCTGGGCTTTGCCTTCAGTTATAGCAGGTTTTGGACTGTCATGTATTAAAGTTAATGAACCAAGATTCCTCACCAGGAAAGTGGGACAATAATAGTACCTTCTTCCCAGGAGCGCTATCAGGATTTTTCACCTCTTTGTGCCTGAGTTGCCCTTGGAACAGCGTGTGGCTTCTGGTTGTACTCAGTAAATAATCATTAAGAAATGTCTTGTGCCAAAACCGGTTTGGCTCAGTGGTAGAGCGTCGGTCTGTGGACTGAAAGGTCCCGGGTTTGATTCCGGTCAAGGGCATGTACCTTGGTTGCGGGCACATCCCCGGTAGGGAATGTGCAAGAAGCAGCTGGTCGATGTTTCTCTCTCATCGACGTTTCTAGATCTCTATCTCTCTCCCTTCCTCTCTGTAAAAAATCAATAAAATATATTTAAAAAAAAAGAAAAAGAAATGTCTTGTGAGGTAGTGAGTTTGCCATCACTGGAGATTTTAAGCAGAGGAAGACTTGTCCCTCTGGGATAATTCTGGGTGGTAGGAGTGGCTTGCTTTGGAGTCCTGCTTCTGCCAGTTTGCTATTCACGGAAACCTGTCAAGTCTCATGACCTCTGAGTGTGTCCCCTCCCCACAGAAGGCCTTCAGAGACATGTATTGATGGGTAGGACTGGGGACAGAGCCCTCTGAGCTGTGTTCAGCCCCACGAGCCCACGATGTTCTGGAGAAAAATTATGGGTCTCTTCTTCCTCACACACAAGAGGAAATGAAGAAGATAATGATAAAATAAAAAATACTATGCATTGAGTATCTATTGTTCATTAAGCACATTCAATCATTTCATTCAAAACTCACCACAGCCCTTCAGTTGTTATTATTATCCCCACTGAGCCCACTGCCACCAACAGCAAAATTGCTAGAAGCTAAGAAGGGGAGATCCGCTCCCTCCTCTCCTCCCCACAGAGGTGATTCTGAGCCCAAAAGTGACCACGGAAGGCTGCTGTCCTCTGTTCCCATCCCACCCCTGTTGGAGTGATGTGCTCCTGAAGTCCCTCCATGGAACTACCCTTTTTTCCTTCTATTAGCTGGTTCCAAACAGCCAATTTCAAGCGAGGTTGGACAAGCTCATTCAGTTCCCAGCCAGACATCGATGCAATAGTTAAAACCCCCAAGTTTCTATGAGGAAAATTGGCTTTGGTCTTATTCAGTGAGCTCACGCCTAGAAGGAGCCACAACAGCTGGAAAAGGGACCCAGGGAGTCAGCACAGCTCTGTTCGTGGCAGCTGGGTGGATGGAGGGAACATACACACCCTCAGTGGGATGAGGGGTGATGGGCTGACTGCCAAGAAAGACCCATAGATTACTTAAGACATGCTCTGACTCTTCCTAGGAAGGGATACTTTTATATCCGCAAGGACCACCAACACACCCACTCTATTTCATTAACACACGGCAGGTGAAACAGAATCCTTAATGTAAATTAATTCTCATGAATTCCTTTCAACACCCACACAAGGAAAATGCGATTAGCATCCTTCTCATGGCCGAGGATGCTCAGAACCTCCCAAGTTCACCCAGCCAGCAAGCCTCACCTCCAGGACAAAGACTCTTTCCAGTGTTTTAACACTTTGGAACTTTGCATTTATTTTTTCTTTCTGTATGGAGCAGTTCCACCCGTGGAAATAGAATGTGACCCATGAATGTGTGCCATGTAGGCAATTTTAAATTTTGTTGTAGCCACATTTGAAAAAATTAAAAAATTAATTTTAGCAATATTTTATTTAACTCCTATGACCTAAAATATCATCTCAGCACCTGACCAATTTAAAAAAATATTAATGAGATATTTTACATATTTTCCTTCACACCAGGTCTTCAATATCTCATGTGGATTCTACAATGATGGCAGCCTAAAGTCCGACTAGACGTATTTCAAATGTCCAGTGCAGGTCTGGAGGGGGACCTCTCAGTTCACAAGTCACTCCCTCGAAGGGCCTTCCCTGAACCTTTCACCAAGTGGTACCCCGCCCCTCTCATGCCCTTCACCACATCATCCTTTTTAATTGCCTACCTTGCACAATTCACTACCTGCTGGTCTTCCTTTTGTTGTTTGTTTTTATTTTTTAAAATATAATTTTATTGATTTCAGAGAGGAAAGAAGAGGGAGAGGGAGAGGGAGAGGGAGAGAGAGAGAGAGAGAGAGAGAGAGAGAGAGAGAGAGAGAGAGAGAGAGAAAGAGAGAGAGAGAAAGGGAGAGAGAGAGAGAAACATCAATGATGAGAGGGAATGAATGATTGGCTGCCTCCTGCATGCCCACTAGTGGGGGGTCAAGCCCACAATTCAGGCATGTGCCCTTGACTAGAATAGAACTCGGGACCCTTTAGTCAGAAGGCCAATGTTCTACCAGCTAGGGCTGTTGGTTTTTATTACTATCCCCTCCAACAGAATGTAAGTCCGCAACAGCATTTACTGCTATGTCCCCAGCATAGAGAAGAGTGCACAGGGCAGAAGAGGCTCTCAGAAAACATAACTATGTGTTGCACGATGAACGGACATCTGAAAAAAGGGCTGTCTGAATCCAAGGCTAACAATAAGAACTATGGCAGGACCCACCACACTGCTGAGTATAGCTTTTGTCCCTCTCCCCATCCCAGTAGCATCTCCCCACTCCAGTAATTTGTAAATTGAGGGTTCTCACTTTTATCACCTCCATCCACATTCTAAGAGTTGATGATTTGTTGCCTGGTCTAGTTCTTCCAGTGCAGGTGCTTAAAGGACAAAGAAGATCCAGGGCCTGTGTGTATGTATCCCTCATCCATGCTGATTTGCCCATTCTTATGTAATTTCTAAGATGACAAAGCCCTGACATACTACCGCAGCCTGGGCAGCCAGGGCTGTTTATAAGCTGCTTCCTGATGCAGCCATTGAACAATTTTAGGCCGCCTCTAACAGCAATCCACCAGATTCATGAAGTCCAACATGCATAGCCATTTGCCATACAAGCGAACCTGGTACAATAGCCTGGGATGCGGGATCCTGCCCAGTCAGGATTCCTGGATTGCTCTTTGCCCCTCAGTTCATGTGCAAAAAGGAAGGATAAGCTTCCCCAGGAGAATGACAACCTTTGTTGTCAAAGCTTGAATTAGAGACCTGTCCTGTTGTTATTGCAAGAAGCCTGGTGTGGAGATATATACACACTATGTGCAGCTCTCTGGGCTTCCTTCTTGATTAGAAACCTGCATCAGACATGCCTGTTGGCTGCATCAGAGCCTGAACTTCTCCAGGGATGAAAATATATCCTGTTCATCTTTGTCACCCCAGCTTCTAGCCCAGGCCAGACATATAGTATATATTTGTTGATAGAATAAATTGAACCAAGTGAGTCTCTCAACCATTCATTTATTCATTTAAAACTCTTTACTGAGTATCTACTGTATGTTGCCACTCACACACATTTGAGACAAGTCCCCAGGCCTTTTGGAGCTTACCTGCTAGTAAAGTTGAATTATGCCTTATGAGTTATTTTCTTCTCCAAAAGAATACCAGAAGCCTGTTTTGTTTCTGTTACTAACCTTTATCTCAGTGATACAAAATCAATCAAACAAACAAACAAACAAAAAACAAACAAACACACACACACACACACACACACACACACACACACACACACTGGGTTCTGTAGACTGATGCCCCCCAGGTCAGATCCTCTGGTCTGCTTCCCCATCTGTAAAGGAAGATAATAACCAGAAGCATGGAAACATAGACCAGACTAAGAAATCTAAGAAGGGGGATGGGAAGAGATTAACCAAAGAACCTATGTGTGTATATGCATAGCCCATGAACACATACAATAGGGTGGTGAAGGATTGGAGTGGGAACCAAGTGGAGGGGGTAATGGAGGGAAGAAAGGGGGGACATCTGTAATATCTGAATAATATATATTTTCTAAAAAGGTGGTTGGGAGCATTGAATCAGATCGTGCTTTTAACCTGCAGAGCATGGTTCCTGGCTTGGATGTCAATGCATGTGATGCATATTTAATATTTAATTTAATTTAATTTAAATTTTATATTGAATTTACTGGGGTGACTTTGGTTAATAAATTATATAGGTTTCAAGTGCACATTGTATAATGTATCATCTGTATATTGTATTGTGTGTTCACACCCCAAGCCAAGTCCCCTTCCATTCCCCCTTTACTCTCTTCTACTTGCCCCCACATGTTTCCCTTGGTGATCGCCATATTGTTGTCTATGTCTATGAGGTTGTTTACACTATGGAAGGCTGTGTTTGGTTAGAAAGGAGGCTAACGAGTAAATCTGGGCCTTGTCAAAGGAACCACACCCTGGCCCAGGTGGGAGGATTGCTGTGTGGGTTTTACATGATGGTGGGAAGGGGCCAAGGAGATACCATGGCAACAGCTGCAGGATTTCTGGTGGTAAACAATTAACATGGTGCCATGACGATGCAGCATTACCCAGAAACAGGACAGCAGGCCCCTGTGATCCAAAAGAGCCACAGGGAGAGTGGCTGTCTCCACACTCCCAGAGCAAGCTGCCTGTTTGCTTCTGATGAGGAAGAGGCAGGATGCCTCCCACAATAGCTCATTTCTGGAACCCTGGTGGATCCTGGAGAGCTATCCCAGGATGACATGGAGAACCAAGGTCTGAGTGAGAATGGCATAGAACATCCCACAGCATTCCAGCTCTTTCTTCAGAGATTGCTTTCTGGAGGCAGATTATCCAGGTTGTATTCCTGGCTCTGTCACTAATGGCTGGATGACTTTGGTAAGGCTCTTACCCTCAATCTGCCTCATTTCCCCTATCTATAAAATGGAGATAATATTAATATCCATCTCATGGTGTGGGTTTTTTTTTTTTTTTTTTTTTTTTTTGTGTGTGTGTGTGTGTGTGTGTGTGTGTGTGTGTGGTTAAATGAGATAATTTGCATAAAGCACTAAGCCAGTGCCTGGTAGATGGCAACATCCCAATAAATCCCCTGTAGAATTTACAACCATCCAACCAATTCCCCCAACATTTCACCTCCTCTTTCTTGTATCCCCATTCCTCCAAGGTCCTCACTTTATTCTCATGCCCCACCTAGGATTCAGGCCAGTGAGTCTCATTGCCACGATTCTCAGAGAGGTGTAAATACAAGATGGGTAAACCTTACTACTATTGATAGCTGCTTATAGCAAAATCTGGCTGTGTTAATGGACTATAAGTACCCCCTTGCATCCTAGGTGGAAGTGGAGGTGATGGTGAAGAAGATGAAAGAAAAATCATGGGGAAATAGATTTCTTATATCAAATAAAAAATACATACTTGCAACTGTCTGTCTATTTTTATGTATTGTTTATTATTTAGAGCCACACTATTGCTAACAGCTTTAGCCAAATTAGAATTCAAGTGGTGTGTGTGTGTGTGTGGATATTCTTTTTGAAACATACAAAAATTCTATTTTAGGGGGAAAATGTGTATTGGTGATAGGTTCTCAGGAAAGAATTTCAACTAAAAGGAATAAATTAATGATTATTTTTTTTAATTAAAGAGGAAACAGCAAAGAAGTAAGAAGAAAAAGTGAGCCTGGAACCTTAAAATAAAATGGGATGATAACCTTTTTTTTGCTGGCAAAGTTGCAATTTCTCCACTGGGTTATTATTAAGGCTGGTGCTGCAAGCTGGCGTTTTGACAGGAACATGGAGCGTTTGTCACTATCTGGGGAAGAGATAGATGTTGAATGACATTTTGGAAGAAATGTGTACATTTTGGGTCTAAGTACTCTTCCGCCTTACTAGGAAAATTCCACCAGCAAATAACTGATTGGTTATCTTGAGTTCCCAATGCTCATGGCTTTTAAAATAAAAACAAAATTAAATTTTCTTTTTTGTTTCTCTTTAACCTTTGGGGAATATGGACAGGAGTTTTCTCCACAGGCAGTATCCTCTCCTGGAAAGGGCATATTGCTGGCTAGGAAAATACAATGGCACCTTCTTTGTTTGGAGGTGAAATAATTGAAAGAGCATAGAATACATCCCTGGAGGAGTAGTTGAGATCCATGATTAGGGAGAAGATTGTTTCTATCTCCAACCCCCCACTTATTAATGCAAATAACTCAAGAAAGGAATGTGGCAAAGAGGAGGAAGGATCTCAGCAATGTCACCCAGGAGGCCTGTGTTTCTCTAGCTCAGCTACATACCAGCTGTGTGACACTGAGCAAGTCACTTTCCATTCGTGGCTTCTTCATTCAAAACAGTCAGAGTGGAATGGACATTCCTTCCCTCTCTTTGATGATCCAGAGTGATGAAAGGCAGGAAACACTTTAGAGTGTTATACAGTGCATGCTGCTGTAACTAAGAAGCTAAGTTTGTGTAGCCTGTTATACCAAATTAGATTTAGGTTTAGTTTCTTTCCTTGGATTTTACTCTACTGATAGCTCAGACACTGCCCTCCTGTATAGATCACTAAATAGTTATAAGAGGACACTGACCTGCCATACACAAGAGGACTTTCTGCTTAAGAAGTCCAAGTCCAAGTCCCTGGCAGCCAAACTAGTGAGTGATAGTTTGATATTACGGCCATTCTTAGCCTTTCATGCATGGTCTTTCTCCTTTGCCCTTGGCTTCTTTCCCTTTAGTCATGGTCTCCTACAACTCTCAGGAGAACCAATGAAAGCTAAACCTAAAGCTATTAAAACCCGGGGAGGTCATCCTTACAAAGAGAAGTCTCTAAGGAAAAAGATCAAGTGATGACTCCAACGCCTCTCAAAGGAGTTTTGTTCAGGCCTGTATGGTCCCCATCACAACCTCTTCCATCTGCAGCAGTGCTTTGAAGGTTGAGATGTTCATATATTCTGGATTGAGTATCTATGACCAAAGTCCCTTCAAGACTTTTTTTTGTAATCATTTCCAACTTTCTGGGGCTAATTTCTGCATTCATGTTTATGACACTGTTGGACTTTATCTGAGTCCTGAACTCCCCAGAAAATAGTGGTGTTAACACCCTCATTCTACCCTGGCCAGTTTGGCTCAGTGGATAGAGCATTGGCCTGTGGACTAAAGAGTCCCTGGTTTGATTCTGGCCAAGGGCACATGCCCAGGTTGAGGGCTCGATCCCCAATGGGGGGCGTTGCAGGAGGCAGCCGATCGATCAATGATTCTCTCTCATTGTTGATGTTTCTTTATCTCTCTACCTCTTTCTTCCTCTCTGAAATAAAAAATGAAATATATTTAAAAAAAGAAAAAAGAAAAGAAATACCCTCATCATTTCCCCCCACACAGAGAACTGGCTAACTGTAAAGGACTACCTTGCTCTTGCATGTTCCAAGATGAGGCCCACCTTCATTTTCCTCAGTGACTCAGGTAAGACATTCTCTGTCCTTTTTCATGATTCCCATAAGACATGTAAATGGCTTCCTGGCCTACCTGTCTTTATAAAATTCCAGATCTCCTTCCTTATCATTGAGATACTCTCATTAACAAATGTTCTCCCTATTGCAATAGACTGAAATGAAATCACCTCCTTAGCTGTCTAGTGCATTTTGTCTTTGTCTTTGACAATTCCAAGTTTAATATTTTTTCCAGACCATAGGGAAATGCATGGACCCATCACAACCATAAAAGATATAAGTAAGAAGGTCATAGTGAAGGTCTCAGGAAAGAATTTCAATGGAAAGGAATAACGTGATGATTAATTTTTTAATTAAAAAGAAAATGGTAAAAAAGAAAAGAAAAAGTGAGCCTGGTGCCTTAAAATAAAGTGAGATGATAAACCCTTTTCTGGCAAAGTTTCAATTTCTCTGTTTTTGGATCTAGTTTTTGTTATTAAGGTTGGTATTCAGCAGAAATATATATATATAACAATATAACAATATAACAATATAACAATATAACAATATAACAATATAACAATATATATATAGCTTTGAAAATGAGCTAGAGCTAAGACTGAAGAAGGAACAAAAGGAAAATTTGTATGCAAATGAATGAGCATCACACCTTTCTGCTTTGAGGCAAGCATCACATCCTTGGCAAAGGACAGAGAAAAAGGTTACAAAAGATGCCCTTGTTGGCTCACAAACTTCCTTTCTTTTATTATAATCACCAGACTTACAATCTATGTCAGCATTCTGGAGACCATGGACCCAGTGTAAACACATGCAAAGGCAGGGACAAGATCATCAGACTCAGAATTATGGGATATCTACAAATATTTTGACTTTTGGAGAAATGCCCTTAGATGCTGGAGTTTCCCAATATTTCATTCTGAAAGCCAGAAATGTCTGGAAGTTTCACCCCTCACCCTAATGCCAATGAGTGGTAGGAAAGTACAAAATCTAGTGCCTTTGCTTCAAGGGTGAAGGATCTTTTTTGGTCCAGAAGTTGCATTTGTACAGGCTGAATATGAAACTTCCCTGTGACTGCTCTTCAGTCAGTGTCTTTCCTTCTCTTTTCTAATGTGTCCACTCCCTATTGGTTTCTCCTGGAACCTTTCCTTAATTAATCATTTGCACTTGAATCTTTGGTTCAATGTCTGCTTCTGAGTGACCAGAGCTAGGACACTCTATTGACCTACTGTGCAGAAGGAAGGAATAAATGAACGAAGGAAGAATAGAAGAGGAGGGAGAGAGGGTAGAAAGGGAAATAAGGAAAGAAGAAAGGTTGGAAGGAAAGAAGGAAGGAAGAGGAAATTTCTTTTCTTTGCAGGAAAACAGCTAAGGAACAATGAGGATTCTTGTTTTGCAATCAACAGCCCTGCATTAGATTTCCAGCTCAGCCACTTCCCAGCTATTGGTATATAATCTTGGACATGCTATTTCCATGACTTGAGTCTAAACTCCCTCTGAGTAAAGACTATCACTGATTCAAGATTGATCAATAATTAATATCACGTTTTTGAGTGCACCCAGCACACAAGCAGACTAGCTCATTTAAACATGCTATGGTTTTTCAAGTGAAGTCCATAAAGAAAACCTGTCTTCTCTGATGTGAGTTATCCTAGCATTTTCCCCCTGGTTCCAAAAAAGAAGAGTTTACTCACATCTTCCTCCTTCCTCAACTACTGTCTGTAGGTCTAGATAGACTAACTGAAATAGAGAGGAGTAGTGCAGTCTTTGTTCAATAGGTTCCAAATTCTCAGAGACACAAAAATCACTCGGAGTCTTTGTTAAACATATAAATATCCAGATTCTCCCAGGAGATTCTGGTTCAGTGGCTATGGATGGCTTAGAAGTCCTGGTTTCCTACAAACTCTGTGACTGCAAGTCTGGGAACCCACACACTTGATTTTGAAAGAGTTGGTTCAGGGATAACTGTTCACCAGCAATGTTCATGATGCCTTTGATGCTTGGTGGTCTGCCTGCCTGTATGTATTACGGTCCCTGCAAGCTCTGTGCAGCCCAGGCTGGACACTCAGTGCCTTCTCTCTGACCCCTGCTGCATAGTTGAGCTCCCAGATCCATCTGCCTCTTGGTGTACCTTGCCCCATTGGGTTGACACTTTGCTCTGCACATTGATGAATTCATTCATGTATGTCAATGAGCAGTTGTCTGTTTAGTGCAAAACAAATGGGCTGAGATGACACAGACGATCAATCACAGCACTCCGAGGGCCCACCTAGCCCTTGAAGCTACAGATCCATTACGGTCGATTAAGACCAATGAATGACAAGAAGTTGTGACAAGGCCAGAGTTTGTCCTTTGTCTTTGACCTCAAATGCTCTCACCTCTAGGCATCACATTGCTATTTCAATTCCACACACCTCAAGTTCCTGAGGTTCCCAAGGCACAGCCTTCTTTTCCACCTATGTCATCCTTCTGGGCATAGGTTGGATAGAGGAAGAAACACCTTTATTATTCATAAGACTTTCTTATCTTCATGTTACTCACTTTACCTCCTGAGAAACTGAAATCTAGCCTAGGGGTAAGCAAACTTCTTCTGTAAAGAGCTAAATATTTTAGGCTTTGTGGGCCAGATGGTTTCTATGACAAATACCCCACTTTGTCATTGCAGCACAGAAGTAGCAATAGACAACAGGTGCACAAAAGTGGGTATGGCTGTTCCAATAAATCTATTGGAGGAATGGATTTGATTGATGGGTCATAGTTTACACTAGCCCATCTTTATTCATTCAACAAATATTTACTGCACATGTGACAGACATTGTGCTGGAACCTGGGATCAGCAGTGGGGCAGAACAGATAGAGTCCCTGCAGTTTAATAGTGGGGGCCAAATAATAAGTAGCGAATAACACAATAAATGGTTAATTGCTATTGTTACAGGTAACCTAAAGGTGAAGTGTAAGCTGTGAAGGAAGAAGGGACCAGACACACAGGGGTTTGGAGAAATGAGGGTAAAGAGATGAGGCAAAGAGGGGATGGGCCATCCTGCAGAAAGAGAATGAAGGGAAGGTCCCGGGGAGAAAGGAACTGGGCACATGAAGGGAGTCAGGGCCATGGTCACCCAGAGAAGGAGTGAGATTCAGAGTTGGGTCCTTCTAGCTAAGTATTGTAGACTGGCCCCTCAAACCCACGGGAAGTCTCCGAAGCATTTTAAAGCAGGAGGGTGACATGAGCAGACTTGTGTTCCAGATCAATTTATCTGGCCACAGTTTGGAGAACAGACAGGAGGCAATAATAAATCCAAGATAGAAAGAAGGTTCCTGCAGTGCTTTTTCAATTTGGGTATAACATAAATTCTCACTGTATTTCTCTTTTTTGCCAACATCACCCACACAGTTAGGGACTTGATGAAATGTCCATGCCTGACGTCACTGTGTTGAGGCAAGGCTGCCCCTGACTGGGAATATACATCTCTGGTGATGACTCTGCTCTTGGAAAACATATTTCAGAGTTTTGCTGGGTGCAAGGTTCCTGTGGAGAAGGGCGGACGCTGAACTGGAGAGTTGGGTTGGGGTCAAACAGTGCAGTGCCTATTAATTATCAGGGATGGAGACTTCTAGAAACCAGAACCCTTCTCTCTTGCCACCGTGAGGCTTTGCATTCCAAGGCCACCTGGACCTTCTGAAGCTTTGCTTATAGCCAATTCAGGTAATGATCATTTTTGCTTGAAGATGCTATAATATTGCAGAGCGCCTGCACATTCCAAGGCATTTAATACCTTAATACCTTCGCTTGGAATACACTGATATCAGATCATTAAGCAGAACAGACCTTCTCGGTGAAAGGAGTACTAATTGCAGTTTTCAAATGCCATTTTCATTTGCTATTTGGCAGGGGTACCACAGTCACAGTCCTCCTATTTCTATTAACTACAAGGGCTGGGACAAAGTCATCCTATCTTCTTGTTGGCAAGCCTTCATTTCAGACTATGAGTAGTGTGGCTATTTAGGCAATGAAGAGGAATGGAAAGCCAGCCTCCGAGATGGCCCCCAATGATCCCACAGGCATGATGCACCCTCTTACATTGTTCCAGGGTTGTTCTGTGTGACCAATAGCATTTGGCCAAGGTGATGGACACATTACTCCCAAGATTAGGTTATAGAAAATATCACAGCTTCCATCTTGGTCTTGCTCTATCTCACATCACTAAGGGAAAAAACTGAGCAGTTCTATGGATAAACCCCATGGTAAGAAACAGGAGCTTCTTGTCACCTGCTAGATGAGTGAGCTTGGATGTGAATTCCAGACTCAAGCAGGCCTTCAGATAAAGGGTCCCATTGTCTGGAGGGTGAAGACTGAGGCAGGACCTGAATGAGAGTTGAAAGTCCTTATTGGGGCCACTAACAATTTTTGTCACTTTCCCTTCTGGACCTTGTTTTTCCTTGCTATAAAAGCAAGAAGAAGTTGGACAAGATAAACTCAGGGAGACAGAGTCCCTTCCCTGAGGCTCGGGTATTTGGTGATGGATGTAAGAAATATTGTTACCGCACATGGGCACACATGCATGCATGTGATCACCCACTTAAAATGTGAAGAGTTTAGCTAGCAATTAGTAGCTGTTGAACTACAGGTCAGGCATTGAATTATATAAGAGTTTACCAATTAATCCTCACAACAACCAATAAAAGTAGGTGTTTCTACTATTAGTATTTACTAGACCAGGCTCAGAAAGCTTAATTTTATTCAGGGACACTGTGTTTAGTTCTCTGTTGTTGATGATACATTACCACAAATTTAGTGCCTTAAAAAACACATTTATTATATCACAGTTTCTGTGGGCTGGGCTTCGAGGCATGGCTTGGCTGTGCCTGCTGCTCAGGTTTTACAAGGCTGCAAACAAGGTGTAAGTCAGGGCTGCATTCTCATCTTTAACTCAGGGTTCTCTTCTGTGCTCCCCCAAGGTGTTGGCAGAATGTACTTCCTTGCAATTATAGAACCGAAGACCTCAGCTCCCAGAAGCAGCCCCTCCTGGTAAGTAGTTAGTAGCATAGCTCTTTGATTCTTCGAGGCCAGGAGGAGAGCACCCCACTCTTCAGAAAGAGCTCAGCCTCTTTCAGCCTTTTACCTACTTAGGCCAGGCTCACCAGGATACCATTCCTTTTGATTAACTCAAAATCAATTGATTCAGAATCTTAATTAGATCTTCAACTCGCCCCTCTCCCCAAACTGTAACCTAATATGGTAGTAACACCCAATCATATTCACAGTTTCTGTCCACCTTCAAGAGGAGGGAATAATTTAGAACCATGGTTAGCAAACTGTGGCTCACAAGCCACATGCAGCTCTTTGGCCCCTTGAGTGTGGCTCTTCCACAAGTCTATTTTGAAGAAGTGGCGATAGAAGAAGTTTAAGTTTAAAAAATTTGGCTCTCAAAAGAAATTTCAATCGTTGTACTGTTGATATTTGGCTCTGTTGATTAATGAGTTTGCCTACAACTGATCTAAAACATTAAACCTGGGGTGACTGTGCGGTAAATCTTTGGGCCATTTTAGAATTCTATCTACCACAGACATGTAGTAGGTATTCAAATTCAGGTGAGCTTGACTCCATTGTCCATGTTTTAAATCTCTGGCCATGCCCTATCCCATGGCTCAGTGGCTGACCATTCAGTTCCCAGTGAGAGCATATGTCTGTGTTGCAGGCTTGACCCCTAGTGGGGGAGTGTAGGAGGAAGCCAATCAATGATTCTTTCTCATCATTGATGTTTCTATATATCTATCGATATCTCTCTCCCTTCTTCTCTGATATTAATAAAAATACATAAAACAAATAAAGAAAACAAAAACCTCTGGCCATACATCCTTGTCTGAGAGCAACTTGAGAGCAGGGATTATGGCATTTATCTTAGTATCCCCAGTGCTTAGCACTTATAATGATGCTTCTTCTTTTTTTGTTAATCCTCACCCAGGGTTATTTTTTCCCATTGATTTTTAGAGAGAATGAGAAGGAGGGGGCAGAGACTTAGAGAGTGAAACATGGATGTGAGAAAGACACATCAACTGGTTGCCTTCCACATATGCCCAGACAAAAGCACAGAATCAGGCCTGCAACAAAGGTATGTGCCTTTGACTGGGAATCAAACCCAGAACCCTTAAGTCTACGGGCCAACAATCTATCCACTGAGCCAAACCAACCAGGGCATGATGCTTTTGATTACCAGTAACAGAAATCTAGCTCAAACTCACTTAAGAAAGCTCAAGAATGTGGAAGTTGGGGCTGGAGGGGGGGGGGGGGGGGATAAGCAATGTTTTGTGGCTCTATTGTTCTCCTGTCAGTGCCCTGTGGCTGTATTCTCCTCCCATGCTGGTAAAAAAGGTCACTGGCAGCTATAATCTCATATCCTCATGGCTCAAAATCCAAAAGGAACAAAGATATTTCTTCTTTAATATCAATATATCAAAATGTAAAGAAGATTCTAATTGGCCTAAGTCATATACTTTCCAGAATTGGCCTAAGTCATATACTTTCCAGATCCAAAGTGTGTGTGTGTGTGTGTATGTGTGTGTGTGTGTATGTGTGTGTGTGTGTGTGTGTGTGTGTGTGTGTGTGTGTAGGAAGGAGTCTTCTGATTGGTCAGTCCAAGTCACATGATCTACTTCTAGTGGGGGAGAGAAAGAGAAGGACACCATAACAAACAGCTTCCCTAAGATAAGGTGGGATATCCAAGATGTGGTTTATACTAGAAGAGCAGGGCAATTACTAAAGGGAAGTGATGTTGGGGCTGATAAAAACATTGGCTATACACAAAGCCTAGAGATAAAGCTCCTCAACACTCTGCATTGGGCAAAAAGGTTATATAAATTGTAAAGAATTGAGAAACTTGTACAAAATTCTTCCTCCTGTTTTAAATTCTCAAACATTCAAATTATGGAGCTGGAGGATGGGGACTAGACCCAATGCATTGAATAAACCAATGGTGCCATTCCCAAAACTAATTATTTCTGAAACTTTGGAGATGAGCTCATTGTTGAGATTTAAATTCATTAACCTTATCTTAGCCTGGGGAACTTTCTCCATGGTATTCTAGATTTTTAAATGAGCTGAACTCCAGGAGAGCGACATTAGCACACATTCTCCCTGTTACGGTGGCCTAACTCCAAGGAGCTAATACAGCTTAATAGTATGGTTTGGAAAAGGTGGAAGATATCCTAAGGATGGGACTAACCTTTATTTTACAATCATTTCAGTGGCATAATGGAGGGATTTATCAAAGAGGGTTGATGGCAGGGTCAGGGTGCTAAATCTTCTCTTCCCTGGGAGACAGGTCCTCTGCAAAGTCTTCCCCTGAATTCCAAGGAAGCAGCTCATTTCTGTCTGTTTTCCTGTGTCTCTGTGTGTCTTTATTTCTACTTTATTCAAATCACATGGATATTTTCTCATTTTGCTTTCAAAAGCTTTTAACCTCATTTTGGCTGCTTTTAAGGCCTTGCATTTGGAAACCTCTCTAGAGAGGGGACTCAGGCTTCCTCCAAAATCTTGTCTGCAAATGATTCAGCAGTGTAACAAGTCAGAGATCTTTCCCTATTTTGCTCCCATAGGGAGAGGGAAGTGGAACCACGGCCAACTTTCTATGAAATTTAATTTTCCAAAGTGGTGACTCCATCTTGCAGCTATGCATGGAGAGAATATGCAATATGAAGTGCTGAGGTATTATGCTAACCAAGGGCTTACCTCTCCCTTGTTAATTATCCAAATCTCACTCCCCTCCTTCATTTCCTGCTGTGTATTCCTTCCCAATCCTACCTTACCCACCCACCCCAAAGCCATAGAAAACAAGCATGGGTGGGGGAACAATGGAAGATATAAAATAATCTGCTGCCCTCCAGTTAACAGGTGGACTCAATGTGTTTACTAGAACAATGGAGGCTTTTTCATGTTTCCTAGTATAATGGTAAGCAGACTGAGTTGCTTACAGTGATCTCCACCTCCTGCTATTCATGCGCTTGTGTGATCTCTTCCCCTTGCATGGGAACTTGACCTAGTGACTCAATTCTAATCAGTAGAGTATGGCAGAAATGATGAGATGTTATTCCTAAGAAAAGGTTACACAGAGACAGAGACTGTAGCTTCCAACTCCAGCATTCTTTCATAATTTCTCACATGTCCACTCTGATGGAAGCCACCTGCTAGATTGTGAGCTGCCTTACGGGGAGGCCCGTGTGGATGGGCAATGAGGGTGGGCCCTGGCTAAAGGCCAACGGAAAGTAGATGGCCTCAGTCCAACAAACCATAAGGGGCTTTATCCTGGCAACACCATGTTAGAGAGGTTGGAAATGATGCTCAGCCAAGCCTTTGGATGAGACTGCAGCCCAGATCAACACATTGACTGAAGCCTTGTGAGGGATCTTGAGGCAGAGGCACCTTGTTGGCAAGCACTCAGATTCCTGACTAACAGAGATGGGGAACAAATGATTACTGTTTTATGCCACTAAGTTTTGGGGTGATTAGTTATACAGATATAGATAACTTCTATAATCTATCTATCTATCTATCTATCTATCTATCACCTATCATCTCTCTCTCTCTCTCTCTCTCTCTCTCTCTCTCTCTCTCTCTCTTTCGCTTTCTCTCTCTCTGGCTATCCCTAATCTCTATCTGTTTCTATAATCTATCTATTCCCCGTCTCTCCACAATCTATATACTTTTCAGAGAGATGCTTAGGCTCAGAGAACTTGTAACATATTCCATATCACAGAGAAGGCAGGACTGTTACTGGTCGAGGCTCTCCTATTAACCCAACTGTCTTCAGTGTCTCCATTCTGTGCTCTTCTTGAATCCTCATCTCCTCACTCTGAAACAGATATTTTTATCCTCCATTTAAAGGTGAGAACATTAGGGATTAGAGAAGTGCAATTATTATTATTATTATTATTATTTATTTATTTATTTATTTACTAACCCAGGCCACACAATTAGTAAAGAGTAGTTAAGAATCACTATCTTTTTTTTTTTTTTTTTTTTTTTGAGTTGGGGGAAAGGGTGTTGTGCCAGTTTTATTCCATACAGGCAACCTCCTTGGCCATTTCTTTTGGTATCTGCCCTCTCTCTACTTCATGCTATACATCAGAATTGAAAGATATAAACCTTTCATTTCAGAAAGGGCTGGGAGTGGAGTTACTGTCTTAAGTCCTGATCTGCATCCTCTCTTATAATGAAAATGAAACTAGAATCTGAGCACTTACTGTGTGCTAAAAAGTATTGTTACTCCAACATACAGATGAGGAAACTGAGGCTTAGAAGTTTATTGGTTTCATACCATGTAGCTAGTAAGTGACAGAGTCAGAATTTAAGTCAGATTCCAACAAGGCCATGCTGGTTAAGTGCTTTCCTCCTCCTTTTCTCCTCTCCTGAGTATCCTGTTCCCAGGGTCCAAAAATCAGGGTAACTCTCATTATTTACCCCCATCCTGTCAGTATAGATGAAAGTGTGATATCTGTCAGACATCTGTATTCAGGCAAGGGTTATGAGGCACATCATTCAGGAGAGTTCTTGGAAAGAATAGCCACCCAGCACAGAGTGACCTCTTATGAAGACTGGTCACTCCATTCAGGCTGACATGTCACAGACGGAAACAAAACAATAACTGAAATAAATAGGAGGACCCTGGTGGGCAAACCAGACGCAATTACAGCTGACTAGACATGTGTGAACATGACATCCCTAATGAATTTGCTTCCAAAGCTCAGTACCCATTGGGCATGGGATAATACTATGAGTAAATCACTGGGTGGATATGAGGGTAGAGAGCAAACCCTCCAGGTGGACAGTAGCAGAGACATACATCAGCAATTTAACAGGATACACTAACCAGTGAACTATATAAGACAGAGCTATAAAGTTAAGTATGCAGAGACTAATTCCCCCTCCTAAGCCCTTATATCCCTCTCCCTTGCCTATTTTCCACATCCAGGTAATTGGAACCCTCTCTTCTCTTTTGCTTTAAATGGGTGTCCAGGAGATTCTTGTTTAAGGGCTGCCCTTGCTCATGAACCTGAGTTGGTTTCTATTCTCCTTATTTTAGGCCTCCTTCTGGTCTAAACTTGGTAATGTCTGGAGACCTTTTATTGTCACAACTACAGAGAGGAGTGCCACTGATACCTAATTGATGGAGGTCAAGAATGCAACTAAACATTCTTCCATGCACAGGACAGCCTCTCTCAAGAAGGAATGGTCTGGCCTAAAATGTCAACAGTGCCAAGATTGAACACCCTGATCTAGGTAGACATCTGAGGTAGAAGAGAAGCAGAAATGGTGTATCAAGAAAAAAAAATGTTCTCAAGACTGGGTTCTAGCCCAATCATGACACTAACTCACCGTGTGACTTTTTCTTCAAGTTCATGAACTTCTCTGGATCTCGGGGGTTCTCTCCTGAGAACTTATCATCTCGAAGAAGCCTGGAGCTACTCCTAGAT
Source organism: Pipistrellus kuhlii (assembly GCF_014108245.1). Lineage (NCBI taxonomy): Eukaryota > Metazoa > Chordata > Mammalia > Chiroptera > Vespertilionidae > Pipistrellus > Pipistrellus kuhlii. The sequence continues at coordinate 85,852,891 of NW_023425540.1, forward strand.
CCTTGATTCTCTCCCAGTTTGGAAATGTTTTGCGTTTGCTACTGCCCTAAGTGCCTTCTCATCATCGCTAAGAATTTCATTTTTAGTCTTGCTCATAGATTATTTTGGGAGAGATCATGTCAGGGGCTTCCCTTATAGATGGCATGAACCTCAAAATTGTTTTGAAAAGATTTCCATTGTGCAGAAGGACACTGGTTGCATGGGTTTTATGTTCTTTCTTTGGAGAAAGTATTGTTTCACAATTTTTCTTTTGAAATTCAATAGCCTGAACTCAACCTCACTACTGAGGAGAAAATGAAGAAAAGAGACTGGAAGGCAGAACTAAAATCTGGGAATCAAGGTTAAGAACCAAAGGATTCTTCAATGTCTTCATGCAAAAAAAAAAAGGGGGGGAAGAGGGGACGGAATTTAACATTAGCACTATGTACCACCACTTAAAGTTGCTGTAAAGATGAAATGAGCTATTAGTCAAATAATTTTTTTAAAAAAATCTATTGATCAAATGCTATGTCCTAGGCATGAGTTATATATTGAAAAGCATTTTGGATGGTGCAAAACATGGAATAAATATAGGAATTATTATTAACAGCTCATAGAATAATGTGCAGAGTGGGTGAGAAAATGCCAAATGATGGGCAAATTAGTTAGAGTTCAATTTACAGTCCTCTCTTGTTCTCCTGGGGTCACTTCACACTGAGATGTATGATCATTAAATATGACCCTCTTCGGCACTATGTCGAGAGTAGAGGAAATTACTCAATTTTTAAGACAAGATTTTAAACAAGGGCCAAACTGTTTTATCTACTTGGATTTTTGTCACTAATTACACCCACTGATCTTCAAGTAATGAATCTAACAATGACCTCATAAATTGTGCAATGACAACCAGTTTCCTTTCTGTCCTTTTTTCATCATAAAATGAGACTGATGCCTTACCCAATTAGTTATGGCAAGTATATTGCCTATCAAAGAGATGAGACAAAGGAGAACCAGTGCTGTGCTATTAGGAGACTTGCTAGTTTCAGTTGTGCGGAAGCTGTGTGTCCCTAAAGCTGCCCTTCCCCCTCTCTAATTCTGTTTCCTCGAAGGAAACCGTCTGATGTAGCATTGGAGGATTCCTAAAGTCTTTTCTAAGCCCAAAATTCCAGGGTTCTGAATAAAATTTGTAATGTTGAAGAAAAGACACCGTTAAAAAGACCAAACTCTGCATTGTTCCAAAATAAGGTAATATATTTGAACTGCATTTAATTTATGGTCATAAAAATAATAAAAAGGGTTTAAAGAATAACAATAGATAGTTGGGAGAGAGAAGAAAGGCTGTCTTAGTGGTCAATATAAGGAGAATAAACCACTGAATATCTTTCCAAAACTGTGGTGTGATTTTTACTCAGTGAGATCATTAAGGGAATCTAGAAGCTTTTAATCTTTAATTTTTTTTTTTTTTGCAATGGACTGCATGTAGGTATCCTACAAAATTCCAGTTGAAATCCTGATGGTATTAGGAGGTGGAGCCTTTGAGAGGTAATTAAGTTATGAGGGTGGAGCTCTTTGAATGAAATTGGTATCCTTGTAAGAGACCTGAGAGCTTGTTTGCTCTCTCTGCTCTTTATCATACGAAGACACAACAAGACAGTCACTGGCAAGCCAGCAAGTGAGTTCTCACCAGACACCAGATATGCCAGACACTGTGGGAAGTAAATTTCTGTTGTTTAAGCCACCCAGTCTGCAGTATTTCTGTTATAACAATTTGAATGAACACAGCACATTTCTTTCCAGGTTGGAGAGGATTGACCGTAGATCAGAGTGCAGTACATTTTCAATGGTGCAGCCCTGCCTAAGGACTCTGACACTGGCACATCTTATCAGGAGAGCTGAATGTGAGAACCAGACCCAGCTAGATCCCCACTGGATTTTATTTTCTCCAAGAACTTGACTCTGTGACTTCAATATCTGTTCGTCTTCTACAGAGTCGAGCCTCCTGAAATCTAGATCTTACATGGTCTCTACTTATGAATTCCAGTTCTTTTCATGTCTCTAACCTCTGGCATATCAATGGTTCCCTGGAACCCATCCCTTGCTTTTGTCATTAGGTCTCAGAGGAAAGCAAAGCATCTGTATCAGGCAGGTTTCTATAGAGACACAGGCCAATAGGGTGTTGCTCCTTCTCAAAAGGGATGCAATTGTCTACCAAGGATAGTAAGCCATGCTCCCACATCCCAAAGGCCTTCTGGGCCAACTGCCATTCACCAGTCCACCTGCCAAAGACTTCAAATAGCATCCCTGTCTGCTGCTGCCATTCACACACCATTGGACTTGCTGGATTGTATGGTCCACGTGGTATAGCAGCTTGAATAGCAGCATAGACCTGTTGAAGAATTTCCACTTAGTAAGCCCATGCCAGTCAGTTCATCCTGCTCCTTTGTTATCTTCCTTCCACCACGATCCCATGTCCTTGGTAGCCATCCCCACACACATTCCCTGAATTCAAATCCCTGAGTTCTTCCTTTTCCTTCACCACTTCGTCCAGTGACATTAGGATCTAACAAACAATGTAACGACATTATATTAGCTGTTTTTTATATTATGTTCTATTATGCTATGTAATGTCATAATAAGTTATTATATGTCATAGTATTTAATATTATGTTTATTATAATATTATATTATATTATATTATATAGTTTTATAGAACCTAGCTTCTTAGCAGTGATTGGTTAGCACTGTGATTGGCAAACTGTGGCTTGCAAGCCACATGCAGCTCCTTGGCCCCTTGAATGTGGCTCTTCCAAAAAATATCATGTCCTGGGTGAGTCTATTTTGAAGAAGTAGCATTAGAAGAAGTTTAAGTTTAAAAAATTTGGCTCTCAAAAGAAAAGTTGCCCCAATAAATTTTTGACTGAAACACAAGCAAATAAACAACCACAACAAGAAGACTCTGGCTATTAGAAGAGTATGAATGTCATGAGACTATTCTGAAGTTTTGGCCCTTTCTTTATTGTTTTATGGTATTAAGAGAGATGTCTGGAAGATAGTGCTGTGGGCTTTCCAAGGCCTCCTGAATTCTTAAAGGAAGAGGTAAATGCCCAGTGCACATTCATGAAATTTATGACAAAAGATGGCAAATGGGTTGCAAAAATGGATACAATCAGAAAGCAATGAACTGGCCTTGGTTGTTTACAAGACTTGGAGCTGCCCCGATTTCAGCTTGAGAAAACAGTCTTGGTTGGCTCGGCACTTAATTCCAGATGAAGTCCTTCAAAGTGGAAATTTTCACTGTGATTTATTTATTTTTTTTCAGATGTAAATATGTAGCAACAATTCAGTTATAAAACTGGCATGGTATTAAACCATAAATTATAGTTGACACATAATAATGTTGAATTACTATGAAAGTCCATCAACACACAGTGGCATTGCCAACACCCTTGCTGCTGCTCCTCGACCAGCCTGATTGCTTGCTCTGCAATGCATATGTTATGGAGATCTTTGCTCTTGGGGTCAAATGAAATCAACTCTAGCTGAGAAGAGATGTGTCAGAGTCCAATCAAGGCTGAGGGCTCCAGAACATAGGGACTCATTCTCAAGCTTATGTATTCATTCAGAACATTGTTACTAAAGACCTAATTGTGCAGTGCTAGGCTCTGATGGTAAAACAGGTACGACCGGCCCTCAAGTACCCAACACAGACATTTAGAAATAAAATGCACAACTCACTTCTTAATTATGGTGAATTCATATAGTGATTTCCTGGAGATTTTGTCTCTTCTCACTGGCACTGGGGCTATCAATGGCAGGCTACGGGCCAGTCTAGATGGACTGGGGGAAATTAACGAGTCCAAGCACAGGAGCTTCATCTCCAGAGCTGCACGTGGGGCCACACCAAAGAATCTCACTGATCGGCAGGTTGAAGGACTCAGGACCAGTGAAGAGATGCTTCTAAACTAAGGACTTAAACCAGGCCACGAATAGCAGAGGAGCCCCTGTATTTTGTTTGTTTTAATTGCTTGTTCGCCATTATCAAAGCCAATGCCTTGCTTGAGGAGCATTCAAAAAAAAAAGTAGTTATTGAAAAAGTGAATGAATGAAAACTTTCAATAACATAGGAGTGTTGAGTATTATTATTATGACCAGCGTTACAGTGGAGACTTAATCTGCTTAGTAGGGATATGGGAACAAATTATCTAGAAGTCTGTTTATGTGACTTTCCCTAAGCTTCTGGGGAAGGGGTGCAGGGAACGTTGGAGCCCCCATTTGGGTTTCCTAGAGGGCAAATTAGTCACACCCTTATAAAGGGAACCTACAGGGCTGGTAGAGTGAATGAATGAAATGAATGAACATTTGTTCTGACGTAGGAGGACATTGGAACAACTCTAACTCAGTTCATGAGGGTCAGTGGAGAAAAAAGGGACATCTTAAAAATCCTCACTGGGGGACATACTTATTGATTTTAGAGAGGATGGGAGCAGGGAGGGAGAGATGGAGGAAGAGAGAAAGAGAGAGATAGAGAGAGACAGAGAGACATCAATGTGAGAAACAAACATTAATTGTTTGCCTCCCTTTTGTGGCCCGATTGGGGATCAAATCTACAACCCAGGTATATGCCCTGACTTGGAATGGAACCCCCAGCCTTTTGGTATACAGGATGATGCTTCAACCACGTGAGCCACAACAGCCAGGACACAACGGAGGGAATGGGTCAGAACCATATGGCTTACGGGAGGAATTGTAACCAGTTGGTGTTGCTGGGAACAAAAAGAGAAATAGAAGGAGAAGCAGAGGTGAGGGCAGGGGATGAACAGGGCCAGGTGTACTCAGTCTACAGATGCTACTTTGGGCCATGCGCTGTCCTAGGAACTGAAGATATTATGAAGCTTAGAATCCAAAGGGGTTTGACAACCATGTTCAGGAGTTTGGAGTTTTCTCATCAGGACAATGGGGAGCCATGCTGGTTTTAAGCAGCAGAGCCACGTGAGATCGTATTTGCATCTCAAAACCATGCCTCTGGTTGCCATATGGAGATTCAGTTTAAGGGGGAGATGTGGAGGTGAGAGGCATAGTCCTAAGAAACCAACAAGAGAGATGATGAGGGCTTGAGCCTGGAGGAACTGCCCTTGTCCCTGGTTCCCCAAGGTGGGTGTGGATCTGAGAAACATGGCTATTAGGACACCTGTGGGCAGAAGGATGAAATCCCATCCTTCAATTCTTCGGAACAACAATTAGGTGCCAAGGAAAAGGGAAAACATTTATCTGCCCCATCTTCTCAGCGGTGCTTTCGCGCAGTGAGAAGTCAATAAGTAGGAGGTGTGATTTATTTCACCCAGTCCTCCCAAACCAAGGGTGGTCAGGGCATCGATGCAGACCACAAGCTGGCCAGGGGAGATGAGAAAACCAACCCCAATTTGGGAGGCAGGCCGTTCCTAATTGAACTGTTGAGGGAATTTTGATAAATGACCCCGCCGATGCCGTGAAATTAATAAATCATGCTTCAAGCTGAGAGGCTGGCTCCTGAGGGACAGCAGCAGAGCGCAAATCCTGTTGACGCCGATGGGCTGGAAGATGGCAGGGAACTCACGCGCTCTCTCAGCTCTGCAGGTGGCCATAGGAGCAATAACCCCAGTTAGCATGGTCACCATTTGGTTCTTTTAAAAAGCAGGAGAAAGTTGTATTTCCTGAGCAAGGAAGGGGGGGGGGGAGGAAGACCACGCTGCTACCTGAAATTGAAGGTTAAAGACATACTTCTCAGACTTAGCAATGGGTGAGTGGCTTCTGATAGAGAAGACGGTGGCCTGCATTGCTGCTTGAATCACACACCAGAGGGAAAATGGGGGCAAGACCCTCCGTTGTCTGCAATGATCTCTGTTTCTTCTAAGAGTTAGGGCCCTCGGATCATTGTCTTTTCAGATATCCTCTCCAGGTTCCTTGGCTGTGAGCTGCTACATCTTTGTCCATCAATTCAAAGCATTTGAGGGGAAAAAAAGAAAAGAAAAGAAAATCAGATTCCTCTTGGCTCCTGACTTTTCATGGCAATTGGGGCCCAATTTGAATCTCACACGTTTAGCATATGTTGTGTGTGGAGAATGAGATCTCTGGAAAAAGAAGATGGAATGTAATCCTCATAAAGTTAGCATGACTATCCCCATTTGACAAATAAGGAAATTGAGGCTGTGATCTTGTGACTTATATTAAGAAATATATACTTTGGTCTTTGTCCTGTTTCTAGCACAGGACTCCCAAAACCTTTGTAATTTCCTCTGGGGAGGAGAGAAGAGCTGGGTATTGATTTCAGTCACTAATGACCAATCATTTGATCCACCATGATGGTGTGCTATAGCCTCCATAAAAAGCAAGAGGGAGGAGGTTTGGAGATATTGGGTTGGTGAACACATGGAGATTTACGGGTGGTTTGTGTGGAGAGGGTATTGATGTCCCCCTGCCCTTTTATCAGACCTTGCCCTATGCAGCTCTTCCATCTGGCTGCTCCTGGATATCCTTTTATAAAAACAACAGTAACCTAGTGAGTAAAATGTTTCTCTGAGTTCTGTTAGCCATTGTAGCAAATTAATCAAACCCCAAGATGGAGTCTTTGGAAATGTCCATTGATAGCCATGTGATTGGAAGCATAGGTAACAACCTGGACTTGTAATGGGCATCTGTGGTGGTGGTGGGCAGAGGGGGCTGTAGACTTGTAGGCTGAGACCTTAACCCATGGGATCTGACACTGTCTCCAGGTAGATAGTGTCAGAATTGAGTTGAATTGTAGGACATACAGCTGGTATCTGAGAATTGCGTGGTGGTGGAGAAACCTCTTTCCCTAATTCATTGGAATCTTAGCTGGTGATCAGAAATGGAATCTGAGAGGCTAGGAAAGGTTAGCTTATCCCATTTGGATTTGAAATATTAACAGGGGATAATAACTTCAGGCACATTAGTATTGACATGCGTTTTAGAAGGCAAGAGGGTCATGTGTATGCCTCTTATCAATCGTCCTAGAGAGCTAACCACTTCCTTTAGAAATAGGAACATCCTTGCCCATCACTTTCTGGCAACTATCAAGATCCAAGGGCAAAGCAACTTGGAAAGGAGCTTTATAATCAGTATAATGAATAGCACTGTGTTTACTTAGAAAATTTCCTTGATAGCTCCGGTCTGGGTTAAGAGTAGGAAGCCTGCTCTTCTTGTCAAAAAAGAATTTCTGTTGGTGCTAAAACAAGAGGAGGGGCAAGAGAGGATGGGGGCAGTGAGTTGGGTTTGCTTCTTGCCACTCACAGAATTGGTGATAGATAGACCTTCCCTTGTACCCCTATGTCTTTCATAGCTCACACCTGGAGTGAGCATGGGATCCTGGTAGCATGTTAACAGAGAAGGACTATCATTTGTGCCCCATGGATGCAGAATAGAACAGCCAGCATGTCTTTAAGAATAGGCATGAGAGAAGCATGAAGAGGTGGTCTCTAAAACTCTCAGAAATCGAGGAATTTGGGAGGAATTTGGGCTATCATAGCTTATAGTATTGGGGATCCATCCAAATTTAAACAAATCCATTGGGGGTGGGGGGACTTCAGCCCATGCTGGGATTATACAAATTATTAAATTTCTTATCATTTTGAACCACTGCAGGCAGGTAAATTATGCATAATGAAGGATCTGACTCAATTCCGGTGTGGAGGTCAGAAAGGGCTTTCTTATGTCTAGACCTTTAACTGAAATAAGGTGAGTGAGCAGGAGGAGTGTGTAGAGGGCTGAGAAGCAGGGAGACCCATGCAAAGCACACTGGGGTGGGAGGAGGAAGAGCACAGCCAATTTGGGAACTCTGGACACAAAGCACAAACAGGAAGCTTGCCTTTCTGCTCACATCCACCTCCCATTCTACAACTCCTTGATGTGTAAGAACAGAGAAACATTTGTGTTCAAGCTCAGGAGTCGCTTTGCCATCAATTAGCTGCCCTGTGCTTAGGGATAACAGACAGGTAATTTAGGGTAATTGCATGGGCTAAAACCAAAGTACGTGTGTGTGTGTGTGTGTGTGTGTGTGTGTGTGTGTGTGTGTGTGTGTTTGGTGTTTGTAATGACAATTCTATGAATATATATACATGACTTGTACTTTGAGAATTCTCTGCAGCACTGGAAGGGAATAAATATAATATGGTAGATGAACTGTATTTTTGTTGTCATATTTAAGAATTAGTGAATATTTTAGTTCAGAATGTTTTGTTGTTGTTGCTTGGGTAGGCATATTCAACTCTCAGATGGGCAAGGGCATAAAATCATAATTTGTTGATTACATCCATATAACAGTTCACAAATCATTATCTTGTAAGATGCTCTTGACAGCCCCAGGAGGTGGGTAATTCATTAACACATGCATTCAGTCACTTACTCATTCAACAAATATCCTTTGAGGGCTTGCTACATGCCAGGCATGTTTTTAAGTTCTGGGATTGGGGTGCCTATATAAGAAAAGATCCTTGCCCTTGTGGAGCTAAAAATCTGGGTGGGGGAAGGCAGAAGATTAAACCATATACAAATGAGTAAATACGTAACTGGCAATGGCAGTGTAAGAGATGGTGTGAAGTGATAGCTGGTGGATGGAGGAGAGGGTTTGGGGGTGGGGGAGGCAGTGAAGAACTCTCCAGGGAAATAACATCTGAACTGATATTTGATAGACAAGGAGGAGTTGGCCATGGGAAGCTACAAGAGCTGGATTGTGCCAGCAAGGGTGTCACAGGATGGATGGGAAGTCCCAGAGGGGCTAAAGGGCTTACCACAGCCACACAGCTAAGTGCTGGGTCTGTTGGCAATTCTTCACTGTCTTTAACTCCAAGTCAAGGGTTTTGTCATATGCTACCCCCTCAATACTCACTTTCAATATCTTTGGCCAAATCTTGACACTGTAGTATGATAGCATACTATTTATATTATTTATTCTTTCGTTATTTTAAACTTCAGTGGTTGTTCTAAGTCATACAATAATTCTATGGAATGAGTATGGGTGAGGAAACTGAGTGGAAGATTTGATAGACCATTATACTGGAAAATGTTAAATTAGGAGACTAGCTTGCTCTGCCTTTAACTTACTACAGGGTCTTGAACAAGTCTTTTAATCCTTCTAGTTCCATTTTTTTCTCCATTGGCTTCATGGGAGTTGAATTGGGTGAATTCTAAAGTCCATCTCTGGTCATGGTATCCTTCAGCCCACTTGGAATTGTGAGCAGAAGGCTTTAAGGGACATTGGGGTTAAGAAAACATTTCTCTGAATTCATCTGTCACACCCATTGTCATTTTAGTGTTGGTTTAGCTCCAGCAAAATAAGCCACATGATTATCCATATGCAGGTGCTGCTGTGATTAGCAAAATGCAAAGTCATCTAAACATTTGCAGAACTCAGAGCCACTTTCTGCAACTATGTATTTTCTAAATCAATAGATGCTAAAAATTCAACTACTACTACATGAGCATCTGCTCAAGTTTAATGCGATAGAGAGGTTCTCATACTCAGAGGAGGGAATCCCGGACATTGTGGGGTGAGCACCACACTTGGAGTGAGGCAAACCTGGACTGGACATCCAGTGCTGCCTGCATTGGCTGTGACCTGTGGTAAAGGTATCTACTCTCTTTAAGTCTCAATTATTTATCAGAGAAATGGGGATAGTGGTTAGTAGTTCCTAGTTTGATTTTTAGGATTAAATGAGGGAGTATTGGCAAAGCAATGAACACAGTGCCTGGCATCTAGGAATCACATTAAAGTTAGCTATTATTTTTGAGATGATGATTATTGGAATTAATAGTTATTACTACAGTAATGATGGTAGGAGTAGTAATAAAACTGGCATTATCAAGAGCTACTCAGGGTAATGAGAGCAGCAATATGCCACAGGTAAATTTCCCCAACAACCAGTGACTTCTATGAGATGCCACCAATCAACTAGCTTCTCTAAAGTCCATTTTCTTATAATGGACCTGAACTCAGACCCATGAGATGTCTCTGAAAGTTCTTACCTACCATCATTCTGAAATCCTTGATTTAGAGGACTTTTAAATATAATTCCACTTGTGCAACACTGCGTTAATGGGAGAAAGTCATAAGTGCAATGAGTTTTAAGCAAAAATGAATATATTATTTTATAGACCAACACGGAGATCAGCAGGAATCCCAAAGGCTGTTGACTTGTGAAAATAAATCATGCTCAATGTTGATAAATGAGCAACAGAGGGCATCCAGCCTGCCTGCGTGATACAAGCACTTCTGTGTGTGGGTGTTTGACTAGGGGTGGGAATAGCTTAAAGCCACCAACTTCAAGGCTGAAAAAGTGGAATCTAGTCATGGAAAATTACTCCCAAGAGTTTTGGGGTCTGTCAAACATGAAGGTCATGTGATTTTATTATACATTTTAAATAAGTAAAATATTTAATTGAATGGGAGTTTGAGTAGGCAGGTGTATTTTTATATTAGGACTCTGAGTGCCTGATATTTATTGTGTGTCTCTGTGTTAAGCACTTCATTTTACCTAGTTCTATATAATCTTTGCAATGAGCCTTTGAGTTGTATTTGTATCCGACTATGCAGATGACAAATTGATCTAGAGGTGTTAAAACACAGGCTGTACCAGTCAAGAGGTGTTAAAACACAGGCTGTACCAGTCAGGTTTGACTGACCCCACAACTCTCAGCACCCCCAACATTCTTTGGTTTCTTAACATTTGATTTGATGACCCCTTGTGACAAATTCCCTGGATTTCTAGCTAGTGAAATGCAGATTAATGCAACCTACCTTGGCTTTACTGATTAAAATAATTTCTGCCAGAAATCGTTTTTTTTAAAGTAAACTCCCAAGAGATTCTTCTACCTACAAACACTGAAGAGTCTGTGCTTTTTTATTTTCCACCCAGCATTCCAACACCATATTTGGCTATCTGGGTACCGACAGATTCCTTAGGCTTTAGGTTACTGTCAGCCTTCCTCCAACCCCAGGAAATGGAAATATGGAAACCTTTTCTTTTTCTCTACCCTGGAGGATTCCTAATAATATGACATCAATTACTCTATTACATAGGGTAGCCAAGAATATCCTAAATATTTAGAACATATGTTGCTATAGGATACCTCTTATACATCATTAAAAATATTATAATTTGAAAATAGTGACTTCAAAATAGTAAGAGTTCTTTAGAATGAGCTTGAAGCCAAATTGCTAAACAATTGGGTATTACATTTTGGAGTTTATAGAGTGAGGATGATTCCCTTAAGAGACTATGTTTGTAATTTAAGTGATTTTCCACCAGGGGTCAGTGATGTCCTCTTTATATATAATGTGATGGTCAGCTAGTTTTCCCACTGATAATTAAACTGAGAAGCATAGATTGCAATAATGGAATTGCAAATGGAGCTTAATGGGGCCAAAGAATATGAGAGTTGATGGAAATCTATGAATAACAAATGATTAGCTAGCTAAAAACCACTTAAAGAGTCCTAAATATGACTGAAATCTGTTGTCTTTGCAGACAAAAGAGCGGGACTCTAACTAAATAAAGGTGGCTTCAAAATTTATTCAAGAATTATCCTTTTAGTTGTGCCCCCTTTTCATCTTTCCCTTTTTGAGAGTCTTATCTGAATCCTCTCATTTATTCTTCCCTCACTTTCATAGTATTTGTTATGGGCCGAATTATATATTCCTTCCCCCTCTTCCCCCCCCCCCCCCCCCGACCTCCCTTCTCCATGTTAAAATGCTAACTCCCAGTACCTCAGAATGTGACTGTATTTGGAGCCAGCATCTCTACAGAAGTAAGTTAACATGTGGTCATTAGGGTTGGTAGTAACACAATATAATTAGTGTATGATTAGTGTCCTTATAAATAGAATAAATTTGGCTACAAATAGGTACAAAGGGAAGACAATGTCAAGACACAGGGAGAAGATGGGCATCTATAGACAAGGAGAGAGGAAGAACCCAACCCTCAGAAGAAACCAACCCAGGATCTTGGACTTCTAGCTTCCAGAACTGTGAGAAAACACATTTCTGTTGCTTAAGCTGTCCAGTCTGTGGTACTTTGTTATAGCAGGTCGAACTGACTAACTCAGGATTTCTCTGTATGGTTCCTCTCTCTGGATTGCTATGGCTCTTGATTTCTCTCTGTATCTCTCTGGATATCTCTGTGTTCTCTCCCCCCTCTCCAATCCCCCCCCCCCCCCCATCGACTATATTTCTGTTTCTCTGTCTTTCTCCATGTCTACCCTCCCCTTTTTGTCTCTCCTATCATTTTCTCACATCCTTGGATAAAACAGGATAACCCATGTGAAATGTTTAGAACAGTGCCTGTCATATAGAAATTACTCAAAAAAGTGAATTCCTCTCTGCTCTTGCTCTTTAATTTTTCTTTCCCTTTTCACCATTTTCCTTCCAATCTCTTTCACCAACTCCCTAATTGGACATAAAATAAAACTGGAAATTTGTTTTTTAGAATAACATTTTATTCTCCACCTCCCCCTAATTCTGATTTGAAAGCAACTCACTTGACTGTTTTACATTCCTTAAAGTGGGAGAGAAGGGGAGTTTAAGTTGCATTGCCTTTTAGTAAGTGATTTCGGTTTGATATTTTTGTTTCTTTCTTTTGGGTAAAAATCTTTAAATCAGTTTTACTTGATATCAATTTTACTAAGCCAAAACTTGTCCAGGGGATTGGATAAATATGCACATTTTTGCTTTGTCACCCCAAGTTTTGAATTAGTACCTTTGAGTTAGTTGGTAATTATAAAATTGAAAATATTTCCAGATAATTCTGGTGCAGGTGATTCTTTTTATATGCTCTGAGAATCACGGTCTTAGAAAATAAAAAATGGATTTTCCCTCTGAGCACTGCCTAACTTTCACTCATTCTAAACAAAGAATAAAATAAAGCCAAGCTTCATTTCAAGACGAGGTTTCAAAATGTTCTTTCTGAGTAGCAAGTTGTGATTTCCCCCCCCTTTTTATTTCTCTGTTTCTGACACAGGGAGCCCATTGCCTCGAATCATCTGAGCAGAGAGCTGACATTCATTTCCAAACAATTTAAGTAGATGGGAAGGAAGAGTAGGACTTGAAAAATTAACAGTCATAGATTTGCTTCTTGGCACCTGTTTTGATTATTTGAATTAAGAAAGCTCTGGCAGCTACAACTGGCTCTGCCAGATGTTGAAGAGTACATTTCAGGGAGAATGGAAGGGATGTCAGAAGATGTAAAGATCATTCATTTAAAGAATAAACTGTCCGGATCAAGTTCGGTTTAGGCTGTCAGAACTGATCGTGAGCATAATGGAACATCAAGAACAAAGGGGTGAGGAGACATTGATAGAGCCCAAATGCATCTCAAAATAGAAAAATCTGCTGATTTTTAAGTCAACTCCCTGAGTGTCAGCTTATCAGCTTATGGAAACCACCGGGCAGGTGGAGAGGAGTCCATTTCCTCTGCAGTTTGGTGCAGCTTCAGCGACTGGTTTTATGGAGGCTGCAAACAATGCTCTTGGGGCAACTGATAGGTAGTGATGGGAGGAAAGGCGAGCCCATGTCAGCAAGGGACTTGCTCAGCATCACTGCAGAATAAGCCGGCATCTGCTTCTGTGAATTCTGAGCATTCATTGCAGATACACACACACGTGATGTACAAGGATACATACCATGGTACACACACACACACACACACACACACACACCCATTATATATGGCAAACAACATCTTGCATTTGTACTACAACCCCATTCATGGACAATAGCACACAGCATGGAGCAAACACCTTTCCCAGCCCCTGGCTCAGCCTGCCTGTGATATGTGGAAGATGCTGTGAGATCCAATGGGAGCATCTTTTCCTGGAATTCTGGGAAGTTATTCCATTAAAAAATTGCTTTGTTAGTATAGAGTTGGCTTGGGCATCTATTCCTTGGATCCACCTCTCAGGACAAATTGGGATGTGGTTCTCCCTGTTAGTCACGGCCTGCACAAGCTCACATACTCAGACACATATTTCATGGTGTGGAGACCAGCAGCCTGCCTGGGGAATTGGCAAGAATCTAGCAAGGCTCAACTGGCTGAATCCCTCAGGAATGCCCATACTCATCACCATGATATGTTCCTTAGGATATCTGTCTGGGAGGATAGCAGGTGGTTTACCCAAGATTACACAAGACTACAGATTAAGTACAACACATCTTCCTAGAGCACAAGTAATTATATGGAATAAAATAATTTAAAACATTACTTATAGCTAGTCAGACTAATCAGCTGTTCATACCCTGAAGCAGAATGTGAAATTTACATGCATTTTTAAGGGGAAAGAGAGCTGACCTGGGAATCCATAGGACATGGTACATTTGTAAAGGAGTGGGTCTTTGCTATTTAAATCGTGTGCTATTAGCTTTTCTACCTCTTTTTGAGGGAATTTTGGCTACTTATAATTTTAGAACTAATGCTTATATCTATATTTCAAATTTCTATATATGTATATACACACATATATACATGCATATATATTTACTTATAGTATTGTTAAAAGATGTTGTTTTAGAGTAGTTTTAGGTTAACAACAAAATTAAGAGGAAGGTACAGGGAATTCCCATACACCCCCTGCTCCCACACATGCAATAAAATGCATATGTGTTTGTGTTTAATGTATGCATTTATGTAACCTCCCCTCTCCCAATCAAGATAGAGAACATTTCCATCACTCAACAAAGTTCCCTTATGCCTCTGCATTCACTCACCTTCTCCCCAAACCACTGATCTGATCTCAGTCAGCACAGTTTACGTTGCCTGTTCATGAAATTACATAATAAAATTACATACTATCTGTATTCCCTCAATCTACATGTTTTTGAGACTCAACTACATTGTGTTATATATATATATATATATATAAATAGATTATATAGATAGCATAATATACAATCCCCAAACTATATATCCCACAATATGCCCATCAGTTCACTGACATGGGCATTCAGGTTGATTTTAATGTTTGACCATTATGAATAAAGCTGCTATAAAAATTCCAGTGAAAGTCATGTTTTGAAGACACAGGTTTTCATTTTCTCTTGGATAAATACCAAGTATTATGGCTATTGCATATTATTTATGTTTAGCTTTGTAAACAACTGTCAAACAGTTTTTTGTAGTGGCCATAAGCTGCTACATTCCTACCAGTAATATGAGAATTCTATGAAGAGGCCTCATTCTTTCCAACACTTAGTGTTGTCAGCCTTGTCATTACATGGCTAGGAAACAAGATCTCATTGAGGTGTTAATCCACATTTTTCTCATGATGGAAATGTTGAGCTTTTCATGTGCCTTAGATATCTTGCTTTGAGAAGTGTTTATTTGAGTCTTTTGCCCATTAAAAAATTGTGTTGTCTGTTTATTATGAAGTTATACAAGTTATTTGCTATATTATGGATGCAAGTCCATTTTCAGAAGTATGTGTTGAAAATAAATATTTTCTCAAAGTTGTTGTTGGCTTGCTGCTTCATATTTTTAATATTATTTCTTGACCAGAAGTTTTTAATTTCGATGAAAACAAATTTGTGTTGCCTCTAACTAAAGTCTTTCTCTAGCCTTAGATTCTAAAGATATTCTTTTTTGTTTTCATTTAGAAGTTTCACAGTTTTAGCTTATAGCTTGTATTTATGATTCATTTTATTTATTTATTTATTATTTATATTTTAAAATATCTCTATTGTTGAAAGTATTACATGTGTACCTTTCCTCCAATTGATATATTTTAAATTAATTTTTATGTGTAGAGTAAGATTTAATTTTTGCTGTTATTAATCAATATAATTTAAAATATTTTTCAAATTTTTATTGGAAGTTTGTGAAATATAATCTTTGCATATTGACCTTGAAATCTATGGGTTCAGAAACTTTTTTTTTTTGTCAATTCCTTAGGATTTCTTTGTAAATAATCAAATCATGACATCCGTGAGTAAAACACTTTTAATCTATCCTTGCCAATCTTTATGCTTTTTTTTCTTCCATGCATTATTGCACTGGATTAGATCACCTTTATAGTGACATAGAAGAGAGAGGTTCAACATTTCACCATTAAGGATGATATTCATGCTAAGGACATTTTTTGTGTGTGTGATTGTTATTTGCTTGTTTTTGTGGATACCTTTTGTCAACAGAAAAAGTTCCCTGATAGTCCCATGTTGTTGAAGATATTTTAAAATCATAAATGGATGATTAATTTTATTAAATATGTTCCTTCATCTTTTGGAAGGTTCATATAAATGTTCTCCATAATTTTGTTAATTTGATGTTACATTAATTGTTTTTCACATATTAAATCAACTTTGAATATCTGGAAAAAAACCCTCATCTGACCAAGATATGTTATACTTTTTAAATACTGTTGGATTTAATTTGCTACTATTTAGTCAGATTTTTCTACCTCTATATTCATGACAAATACTGGTGTGCATTTTTTTCTGCTTTGAGAACGTCTTTATGAAATTGTGGTATTAAACTTATGTTGACCTCATAAACTAAGACAAGAATTGTTCCCTTCTTCTATACATGCTGATAAGAATTTTTTATAACTGGTTTTTATTATTTAATTATTATTTAAATAATAATTTTCTATTATTTCTTCTTTAACTGTTAATATAATTCACGAATGAAATCATCTGGGCCTAGAGTTTATTTGTGAGAGGGTTATTTAAATTACAAATTCAACTTCTAGAATAGGTAAAGCACCATTCAACTTTGAAAAGTGTTTCTTAATCGGTTTTGGTTATTTGTGTTTTTCAAAGATATGTTTTATCATCTTAAGTGTCAAACTTATGGACCCAAAGATATTTATAATATGTCCTTATTATGCTTTTAATACCCTCAGACTCCTGGTCATGTCTTCTCTTTCATTCCTGATGTAATCAAGTGTGCTTTCTCTGTATTCTTGACCAGTCTTGCTAGGGGCTTATCAATTTTTATTAATCCTTTCAAAAGATCAATTTGGGACTTCTAATTTTCTTCATTTAAAAATGTGCTTTACTTTGTTAATTATGTCTAATATTTCCCTTTCATTTCTTTTGCTTACTTTGCATTTAATTTCCTCTTCTATTTCTAGCTGACTTATGTCAAAGTATAGATCACTGATGTTCTGCTGTCTTCTAATGTGCCAAGAGAAGCCCTATATGGCTTGACCTATGGATCTGATGACTCCCTCAGGATCTGATCCCAATTTTTGCCCTCGGGCCTCTTTTTTTGCTAGTGTAGGTCAGTCATTCTCTGTGCTTCTGACCCTAACTTGGCAGCTTTAACCCACGTTGCCTCCTGGGCAAGAAGAGGGTATCAGAGGGTCTCTAGCTGGCCCCATTAGAAACATTTGTTTTCTAATTTAGTCTTTAAACATCTATACGACAAGCATACTAGTCTCATTTTTTTAGGTTAAAAAGATAATTGATACTAAATATTTATGTAAGACTCCCTGACATTGCTGAAATTTAGATTCAGTCCTTTTGACGCCAAAGTCCAATGTAAATTGCTGTGTGAACCTGCTTCCCACGTTAAGATTGAACATTTACTGAGACTTTACTAGGGACTACATTGTGAATTGTAGACATTGCGTCACTTAGTCCACACAGTAGTCTATGAGGTGGGCACTTTGTATAGCCATTTAACAATCAGACAGTGGAGTCAAGAAGCTGAGGTGTCCTGTCTACAATGCATTTAATGAACCTAGGGTTCAATATTTAGTATTCTTTAGACGTCTTTTATATTAAGGCCTTGTGACCTCATTGAGTGACCTTCCCCTTTACAGACAGGCAGAATGAGATGGAATTTTAAATCTCACAGCATGGAGAGCTTGCTCTATATGTGGGCTGGAATACTTTAATTTAAACTTGACCCCCTGGGTCTGGGGGTCTTATAACATCGAGACCTCTTTTAAGATAGAGTATGATCAACCCCAGAGGGGTTAAGCAACTAACCCAATTTCATGAGCTAGTAGGTGGCAGGGCTGGGATTTGAACCTAGGTCTATCTGACTTTAATATAAAAAAGAAAGCAAGGGAACCAAATGTTCAAAGAATACCAAGCAACTCCTTTTACCCTCATGCAGGAGATGATGGTATGTCTCTGAGACATATGATCACTTTCCAATATTCTCAAAGTATTGATGTGATACTCTCAACATTAAATGGAGAGAGAAATGCAAGGATGGCCAGCCATCTGAACAGATTCCCAGAGGAGAGTCTGCAGCCATTCTGTCAGAGCTTGTTGGATCTGGAAGAAAAGTGACAGTATCTAGTTTCACCTCTTTTTTTACAGGTGAAGAAACTAAGACTTCAGTGGAGGTTCTCCTCTCTTCCCCTGGGGTGTTTGATGTGGAGGCTAATGATACTAGGTGCATACATGTTGTCTCATAGTTCCCACAGGAACCATGTGAGGTAAGTGAGGAGTTTTCATTTAGAAGTTTCATTTTAAAAAATACTTAATTTTTTTAAAATTTATTTTTATTGTTCAATTACAGATGACATTCAATATTATATTAGTTTCAGGTGTATAAGATAGTGGTTAGACATTTATATAACTTACTGTTTCCCCCTCCCAATGAGCCAAGTACCAACTAGACATCAAACATAGTTATTACATATTATCTATAGTAATAAAAGCATAATATGCTAATTACACTGGGCAGCCAAATGATCTTCCAGATATCCTTTTAGATGGCGTTCTGGATGAAGCTGTTACTGCGAGAGCCAAGCCCCTTGCATGAATTTCATGCATCGGGCCTTTAGTTGATTGTATTTTCTATGCTGTACTCTCTTGCAATATTATTGATTATATTCTCTATGCTGTGCTATCTTAATGGCTGTTTTGTAACTGCCAATTCTTACATTTCAATCTCCTCAATTTTTTCATCAGTCCTCTAACTCTCCTCCTCCCCCATACTCCCATCTGGCAAGCATTAGTTTATTCTTTATATTTGAGTTTGTTTCTGTTCTTATTGTGTGTTTTTTGTTTTGTTTCATTTTATTTTAGATTCCACATATAAGTAAGATCATATGGTATTTGTCTTTCTCTGACTTATTTCACTTAGCATAATATCCTCTACATCCATCCATGTTGTTGCAAATAGTAAAGATTTCTCTCAATTTTATGGATGGTTAATATTCCATTGTAAATATGTACTAACATCTTTATCCAATTGTTTATCGATGGGCACTTAGAACATATGAAAGGTCACATGAAAATGTCCTTTTATTGTCTCTTGCTATATCCTTTGTTTTCATGTCTATTTTGTCTGATATAAGTATTGCTACCACAGCTTTTTTTTTCTTTTGCATAAAATATCTTTTCCATTTCTCTACTTCTAGTTTGTGTGTCTTTCAGTCTGAGTAGGTCTCTTGTAGGTCTCTTGTAGGCAGCATGTGTATGGACCTTACTTTCTCCTGTATTCAACTACCCAATGCCTTTTGATTTGAGCAGTGAATCCATTTACATTTAAAGTAATTATTGATGGGTATGTAGTTATTTGCCATTTTTAAACTCATATTTTTTATCTTTCTCCTTTTTCAAGTCCCTGTAACATTTCTTGTAATACTGCTTTGGTGGTTATGAATTCCTTTAGCTCTTTCTTACCTAGGAAGTTCTTTTTTTTGTGTCATTTCATTATAAATGATAGCCTTGCTGAATAGAGTAGTCTTGGTCATAGGTCCTTGCTTGTCATCACTTAGAATATTTCTTGCCAATCTTTTATGGCCTATAAAGTTTCTGTTGAGAAATCATCTGACAGTCTTATGGAAGCTCCACTGGAGGTAACCAACTGTCTTTCTCTTGCTGCTTTTTTAAATGTTCTCTTTACCTTTGACTTTTGGCATTTTAATTATGATGTGTCTTGGTGTGGGCCTCTTTGGATTCATCTTATTTGGGACTCCAGACACTTACGCTACACTCCTAATTTACAGTGGGGAGACTGAGAACCCAAGAGATGACTAACTCCTATCCTGAATGAGTAGCAGTGTCTGGACTTGAATTCTGAACTTCCAAGTCCACATTCACAGAGACCTTAGGACTAAACACACTTAACTAAGTGGAGGCAGGGGAAGGAGAGCATCTCATTAATAATGTCCAAGAAAACTTGTTCGAGAGCCAATTAGGCAAGTTCAACCCAAATTCATCCTGTTCAAGGTTTGTTTCCCACTGAGGGAAAGAAGACGAGACGATAGAACATCACAGATGTTTACGTCTTCCAGTAACTTCTAACCTTTTCCCCACCTGCTTTTGCAGTGGGAAAAATAATTTTCTTCGTGTGATGGGTCTTCAATTTCCTCTTTCCTCCTCCTTGACACTGTATTCCAGGATAGTATACTAAATTACAGTGATTCATTATTCCTATTAAAACAAACAATATCTTCAAATTACCAGATAAACTAAGCAATTGTGAACAGTAAATTCAAACAGTAAAACATGGGCACATATTGGGTAAATGTTATTTTCCCGAGCAAGAAAGGCTTTCGGCAAAGTGTTTAACTTGAATACAACAAAAGGCAATTTAATTTAGTAATACAGCTGGGTGAGAAATGGAGACCTCGGGTTTAATAAGAAGGGGGAAAAGACACGCATATATCATCCCAAAGGATAATTATGAGAAACTATTTTGTATGATCCAGCTAAATCAAAGCTTCTAATGCTTTCTTACTCCTGTCAAAATAGGGAGATTTAAGGCCTTAAAAATGGGAATTTTGCAGACTTCACTGCCAAGAAAAAATGATTTGTCTCTTGATAAATTACTATTGGGCTTTATACTTGGGGGAAAAAATACACTTACATTGAAATAAATGCCAAGGAATGGCTAGAGAATTTATATTATTCGTTCATATCTGTCACCGGTTTGGTGGGAAGACAGCAGTCCCATTTAAAACGTCTTCTGGCTGGCCAACAGCATGCCACAGAGGCAAAATGAAAACCCCCGAGGAGTGGGAGGCAGGCGTGGAGCGGGGGGAGGCTGTACAAATCTATCCTGCCCTTCTTCCTGTTCTTTCTGAACACAAACTTCTCTCCTCTCTGGATTCCTCATTTCAAAAAGGAACCCCAAATCCAAACACACGCTTTTTACAGATTCTGAACATGTTTAAGGAGTCTTCTGCATATCCTAGACAAGTCTGCCTTCCAACACAGGAGGGGTACAGGAAATGGAAAGACAAACTTTGGCAACCACACAGCCACCCGTTTGTCAATTATAACGGGACCTGGCAAAGAGGGTGAAAGCATGACTGTTCATTGCCTCCACCAAAGGCTTGCTGAACAAGTCGGTGGTCACAGCCCTGGAGAGAACCCTGGCCACCGATGCAGGAAGCCAGACTCCAATGTCACTTCTTTCACAACCTCTGTAACCTTCTGCAAAACTGTTAACACCTCTGGGCCTCACCTTCCCCATCTGTAAAATGGCTGGCTTAGACAAGAAATGTTTTCTTTGCAAGAATGCCTGCACAACACTTCAGACATGCTTTTATATAAAACTGCACCAGTAGGGTCCAGACTAATGCAGCAGTTCCTCCTCCATCCTCTGCAGAAAGAACCTTAGGGCTTGGACAATCCCTAAATTAGGCACTTTATACAGACCGTTCCAGTTTGAATATGTTATTGGTTCTGGGGTTGGCCTGCTCCTGAAATGGTTTGCTTAGGCTGTGGAAATGCTGGGGCAGCTATGCCAGGTTTTCTTTTCCTTCATGTTGTTGTTGTTGTTGTTGTTGTTGTGTGTGTGTTTCAAATAGCTGGGTTATGACAAATCAGCTATAAAAATAAGTAAATGAAAGAGCTAGGTAAATGCTTTGAGAAAGGAAGGTTTTTTTTAATTCACTTTATTTTATTATATATACACTACAGGCCTGATACATGAAATTCATGCAAGGGGTTTGCCCTCGCAGCAGTGGTGGCTTGCCTTGTCCCTCACAGCCCTGGCTTCATCTGCAAGGTCATCCAGAAGGACGTCCAGAAAGTCATTTGGCTTTCTGGTCTAGTTAGCATATTACACTTTTATTATTATAGATACATTGACTTTATTGTTGTTAAAAAAAACCACACACACAAAAAAAACACCTTTATTTTTAAGTTGAAAATCTTTCTAAAATGTGTGGATCAATTTTCTATCTTAGTAGCACCCATTTAACAATGTTTTTCATCCTAAATCTTTTTTTCTGTAGTTTATAGAGTAGATTCCACAAAGCACTTTTTAGTTTATAAACATAGTTTACAAGAGCCTTTATAGTTTATAAGGTGCTGTACCCTTTCAAGGTGCTTTACAGTTTACAAAACCTTCTACAAAACATTCCTTGGTGTAAGCCACTTTATCAAAAGTATTTGGCACTTTGCAAAGCCTTCTTCTCATTGCAAAGCACTTGCTAACTTACCAAATGCCTTGCAATTTGTAAAATGATTCCAAGCCCATAACTGCATTCAGTTTCAGCAGATAGGAGTCACATGATTGCGTCTTTGTTTGATGATTCTAGGAATCATGCTGGGTGTGAGAGTCATAATTGGGAACTTGCCTTTACTGAGCACAGGCCGAGCCTCTATGTTTATGATGCTTGTTATTGCCTGATTGATTAAGAATATTACAGCTGCAAAGGATATAACTGATGAAGGCCTGGAAGTTTGGTCTTGATCCCTGCTTCTCCATGGGGAGTGATTTTACCCCCCAGCGACAGGTGGCAATATGTGGAGACTTATTTAGTTGTCAGAACTGAGGGGCAGGGAGGGGTTCTCCTGGCATCTAGTAGGTAGAGGTGAGGGGTGCTGTTAAACATCTGACAATGCACATCACAACCTCACGACAAAGAAACATCTGGTCCACACTGTCAAGGATGCCAAGATTCAGAAGCTCTGGTCTCCGTAAAGGTCAGACCACTGGTTAATTTTATGTACTATCTCCTGCATGAGGAGGATGCTTCGAGGTACAAGTAACAGAAAGCTGCTTCAAAATGGTTTACGCATTACATCCATTTATCTTCTCCCCTAACTGGTAGTCAAGAGGAAGGTCAGGCTGCAAGGCTGAGTGATTCAGACACTGACCTATGGCACCTAGTCCCTGATTTTCCCCTTTTCTCTGTTCGATTCAGTCTCAGCTCCTTTTGAGGCTGCCTCAGGGCTATCAGCAGCAACTGGAGCAGCCTTTCCTTGTTCTTATTCAAAGATGAAAACATGAACCTTTCTTTCCCAGAATCCCAGAAAGAACCTCTGTGTAGGAATAAACATCCCATCATATAGGAACCTGCCTAATTACAGAATGTATACAAGATATCAAAGACAGAGCCTCATATAGCTGGTGTTCATTCAGTCTTCTCCCTGTACCTCCATCCTTTCTTGAGCACTACTATTGGCTGATGACTAGGGCTTCTGTGATAACAAAAATACAACAAAATCACTTGTAGGTCCCACTGGAAATGGTTCCTGTGAAACTGCTGAGTAGAATTATACTCAGGAATTCATGGTGTTTCTCAGGCTCGAATTCTGAACCATAAATCCTTCCCCAATACATTATAGGTGCACACATACACAAATTAAAAGTCATGTATATCCTACCAAAGCATTTCTGACACAGCTTTGGCATTCAAAGCCTTAGGCAATACCTAGTGATGTGTAACTAACTGGCCAGGGATATTGCAAAGCCCAGAATTCAATGACTAGTCTTCAGATAGTCTTTAAATAAATAAATAAATAAAATAATATATATATATAGATATATATATAAATTATTTTATTTATATAGATATTTTGTTGCTTTTTGATATATATAATTTATATATATATATATATATATATATATATATATATATATAGAGAGAGAGAGAGAGAGAGAGAGAGAGAGAGAGACTTCAGAGAAGAAGGGAGAAGGAGAGAGAGATAGAAACATCAACAATGAGAGAGAATCATTGATAGGCTGCCTCCTGCATGGTCCATACTGGGTATTGAGCTCACAACAAGGCATGTGCCCTTGACCAGAATCAAACCTGGAACCCTTCAGTCTACAGGCTGACACTCTATTCACTGAGCCAAACCAGCTAGGGGTAGTCTTTAGCTAGGGGTAGTCTTCAGCTATTCCGGTCAAAATTGGCTGTCTCCTGCCTAAAAATTCTTATCTGCAGGAAGGACCTTGTCTATGAAGATATGGCTGAGTCCTATAACCTACATTCAAGGTGAAAAATTATTTGTGTTGTAGAATTCTCATGGTCAACCAGACACTCTCAGTGTTTCATTCATCAGGCCATCTCTGAGATGTGGAATGGTGCTGTTGACTCTTAATCTGCAAATGCTTTCACTGACTCTCAGTTACATGAGAGACAATCTCAGACCCCTCAGCCTGACTTTCACAGTCTGGCCCTGGCACATGGCTTTCAGCATTCTCTCTCCAATGACTATTTTCCTACAAGTATCACCTACTTCATTCAGATCAGTCTCTGAGTTATATTTCAAGTAAGTTGTATATGTTTCTGAATTATAAAACCTGGAATATGTCAGGCATCAAAAAGCAACATATTTGAGTCTTCATTGTGACTCTATCATATACAGGCTACATGACCATGGAAAAATGGCCTGTTCAATGAGATTCAGTTTATTCCTCCAAAAACTGATAATACTACCATCTGGTAGGACAGATGTGAGTGTTGAATGAAATAATAATTCAATGTGCTTAACTCAAGGCTTGCCATGTAGAAGGTGTTTAATAAAATTATTATTGTTCCTTTACTTCCTTACCTGCCCATATTGACTTCCTTTATACATTTGTATTTTTGAGTTATTTTAAGGAAGATGCCCTTCATTTCTCCATACAGCACTTATTGCAAATTTATTTTTTCTGCTTTGTGGAACTAATTGTGTAGTTTTTGTTCCTCTCCATAGACACAAGTTGCCTAGGAGCAGAGAGCATGTCTGACTTACTCCTATATATCACACCTCTACATTCTACATACCTACAACAGTTTCTGACACAGTAAGTGTTAAAGAAATATTGAATGTATGGATTACTGAATGGACAGTTAAGATGAATTGGGTTCTTTATAGTACCAGGCACAAATTCTTTATATATATAATTTCGCAGCTCTAGACACTATTATTAGCATTCTTATTTCCTGATAGACAGAGTGAGACTTAGGGGGCTAAAATAACACAAGGAAATCACAATCTAGGAAGAAGCAGAGTCAGGAGATGAGTTTTTGTCCTCTGACTCCAAGACCAACCTTCTAACCATCCAATTATCACGGCACCTTTTCTCCAAAGATGGCGGGTGGCGGGAGAGGATAATGGGTGAGAGCTGGAGTGATTTGAGTAGTGGGTAATCTTGCTTTAAATTGATGTGAGTTGCCCAAACAGGGTTCAGAAAACATGACTTATTTTCCAACAACTTTTCTAGTCATGATGCCCTTTGATCTTCGCATGAGACTGCTCTGTCAAAGAAAAAAAAAAAACAAAAAAAAAACACAGGACACAGCAGGAATGATTTGCTCAAGGTCACTCAGGTAGCTGCTGATGTGGGGACGCACAGCAGGAGGTGCCTGTAATAATCAGTGAAGTAATCACACCCGGTCACTGCAGTCCTTGAAGTCTGCCAGGCCTTCCCTCCACCTCCTACTATTTTGGAGGGGAGCACAATGTTGGCCTGCCCTTAGAGATAAGTCAGGATGAGCCTGGTGCTATGGGGAAAGTCGGAGACCCGGAGTCAGGGGCCTGTGTCACGTGGCCCTGAGGTCATGACCCCTATGTACTGAATTCTGATTTTCCATCTGAACAATGAGAAGGTTAGCCTGCATGTTTTTTAAAAGCTCTAGTGGATGTATTCATTCAACACAGAGTTATTGAGGGCCTTCTAAGACGTGCCTGTCTTGCTCACTTCTATATTCCTTGTCCCTACAATAGTTTCTGATTCATAGTAAGTGGTAAATCATTATGGAGTGAATGGAGGATTGTGATAAAATGGTGAATAATACCTAGTCATTTCCTAGCCTTTAGTTGACAGAGATAAATAAGTCAACTTCTTATGATCCTGCACTCTGTGAATACTTTCATTGAGGTAACTGCAGTGTGCTCTGGGAAAATAGTTGGGGGATGGACACAATTTAAGGGGGCCTTCTTGAAGGAGGTGATCTCTAATTGCTGATACCAGAAGCGTGTGTAGGGGTAAGCAGGGAAAAGAGTGTGTAAATGCATGGGCAGAGATGAGAAGTGGAGAGAAAATGGGAAGGTTTGGTTGATTGTTCCAGACAGAAGGAACACTTGGGGGAACTATAGTTCAGTTTGGCTTGAGGTTTAAAGTTCAGGTGGGGCAGGTGAGAGATGAATCTGGGGAAGTAGGTCGAGGAAAGATAAAGGGTAAATAATTTTGAAGGGCTAGAGCTTTGCCCTAGCTGGTTTGACCAAGTGGATAGGGCTTTGGGCTGTGGACTGGAAGGTCCTGGGTTTGATTCTGGAAAAGGGCACATGCTCAGGTTGTGGGCTCAATGCCCAATAGTGGGCGTGCAGGAGGCGACCCATCAATGATGCTCTCTCATCATTAATGTTTCTATCTCTCTCTCCCTCTCCCTTTCTCATGAATAAAAACATACTTAAAAATAAAATAAAGGGCCAAAGCTTTATCCTGAGGTTTTTGGGGAGCCATGGACAGATCCTAAGTGAGGGAATGGGTTAAAGATATCACTCTGGTTTCTTTGTACGAAATTCTTTGGTTGTAGAAGCAAGACCAGTTTGAATGCTGTCAATGAGGTCTAGGAGAATAAAACAAAGGAATAGAATGGGCCATTGGTTTCTTGAGCTCACTTGCTATATTCAAAGTTTATAAGAGCCTGGGGAGAGGATAAGAGAGAACCAATATGAGGGTGGAAGCAGAGCTAATATTCAATTTTGGGTCACTCTAGTCCTATTCAAGCAGTGGGGCAAAGAGCACCTATGAGAGGCTGGTGTTTCTGCATAGCCCAAGGCCCCTCTTCTCTCCCACTCACCTGTGTTGAGCTGTGGCTGCATGGTGTCTGCCCACTGCCAGCATGGCTTTGTCCTGTGCTGTTACCTGCAGATTCCATGGCCCCTCTTGTCCTCATGGTGCTGGCCTGTCACTTCTCATTGTGCCATTCTGGTCAGTGTGGCTGACCTCACCATTTCCTTAAATGGCTTTTTTGAGGTTGAATTTATTCCCTTGACCCCTCCAATTCTAAGGCAAAGTCTCTGTCAATAGAGATTGTTCTAAGGGTTTAGCCTTGACTCTTCTTCATGATCAGTTTGGAAGCAAAAGGCCATAAAACTTTTTAAAAACCGAGATGACAGAGTTGTACATAAAGGAAAGAGCCTCTCAGTGACAGGTGGGACACTGGGGGTACCTGTGACCTTGACCTAGTCAGTAAAGCTCATCTATCTATAAAAAGAGCAAAGAAATAGCACATACTGAGCATTGGTATGTGCCATGGTCATCGTCCTTCTTTTGTGCTTTCTTGCATCTAAAGCACATTTCTATTAAATAATTCATTCATTCATTCATTCATTCATTCAATAGACATCGAAGAGCAATTGTTCAGTGATTGCCTTACTCTTCCATCAGACTTCAAGTAGTTTGAGGGACAGGTTCATGTTAAATAAAGTATTAATTATACTTTGACACAAAGGCTAGCACATGGTAGGTACTTAATGTATGGTGAATAAATGAAAGCATTGCTAGGAGCTATACCTTAGAGGATAACCACCTGGATTCAAACAGAAATGGCTACTTTTTAGCTTTGGGGCCTTAAACAAATCTAACCTCTCTGAGCCTCAGTTTCCTCATCTACAAAAAAAGGGGGATGCACATGGGACCTCCTCAGGTGTCCATGCAACACAGACAAATTGATGGCAAGCAGGAAGAATATTTTAGGATCACAATGAGGTCATGTGATGAGAGGTGGTCAAACCTGAAGAGGTGAGACTTGTTGGCTAGTGAAATCTCCACTGAGGAGAATCTGAATGACTAGTCAGTGCTCTCATTGAGGACTGTGAGCAGCTCATCCTTAGCAAGGTCCTTCCTCCAGGAGTGAAGGTCCCATGATGTTGGTATGCAGTGCATGAGTAACAGGAGAAGAGGAGATAGAAAGAGGCAAATGGGACACCCCACAGAGGTTGATTCTCTGTGGACGCTAAGGAGCTGTAAGAGAAAAGTGCAGACAGGGTCTTAGCCCCTGGATCCCGTGTGCATTTAAGTTTGGCTGTTGGTTTAACTATTTCTCCCTGTTTTGGCCATTGCTATTCACGTATGAATAAAATATCTAGGACTGTGTCTGGACACATAAACTTATTGTTACCCTTGAAATATTAAGCCATGATGAGTATCTCAGTGGGCCCTTTTATTGCAAACATATGCAACGAGTCTCAAAGACACCCTTTCCTGATCTTGGGATAACTTTATATACCTAAGCACTTCTTCAGGAATGCCATTAGAATTCTTTGTAGGAATATAGATAGGCATAACCTAAAAAACATACTGAACTAAACTTCTCCAGAGAAACAGAACCAACGGGAGATTCTATCTATCTATCTATCTATCTATCTATCTATCTATCTATGTACATACTTACCTATCTATCATCTATCTAATAGGAGATTTATTATAGACATTGGATCACATTATAATAGAGGCTGAGAAGTCACATGATTTGCTGTCTGCAAGCTGGAGGCCCAGGAAAGTTGGGGGTATATTCAGTCTGCATCTGAGGGGTAACAATAACCAAAAGCAGGAGTAGGTGGAGGCCTCATCTCCAACAAGGAGAGCAAGTTTGCCCTTCTCTGCCTTTTTCTTCTATGCAGACCCTTAATGGGTTGGCTAATGCCCACTGGCATTGGTGAGGATGACCTTCTTTCCTGATTAGAACCCTAATGTCTGTGAGAAAAAACACCCTCCACTTAGAAATAATGTTTACCAGCTCGTTGGGCATCCCTTAACCCAGTTAAGTTGACACATAAAATGAAGCCCCAAACTTTTGCAAAGGGAAATCCATTGTAAACTGGATGGAGATCAGAGAGGGTGGGAACACAGTGAAAGGTAAGAAACAGTGAGACCTTCCCCCTTCACATTGGCTCCTAGAAAGAGCAGCTGGTGCTTGTCTTGAGTCTCGAGCATCTTTCATTGTTATCTTAAATGACAAACACACAGCAAAGTCCAAGCAGGGAGGAACTGCTCTGTGGCTGACACATTCACAGGGAGCAATGGATTTTAAAACTGTTTTCCATGAACAAATTGACAGTCTTTGCCTTCCCTCACCCAGGGCTCACTCCCTGGGGCCCAGCACAGGCAGAGGTGGATGAGAGCTGATCAAATCGAATCCTGCGCCTCTAGAATCTGAGAGGGTTTTCCTAATCACCCGATAGAGGGTTCCCTCTCCCCACCCAATTTCCTCTGAAATCACTTGTGAGAGGTCAGAAGAAAGGGTGATAAGCTGTCCACCATCAGGTGGGTTGAAAAGGCCTGATTTCATTCCATCAGAGCAGTGTCAGAGTTTATAAATTGTCGTGTCTGTCTTTTAAAAAGTGATAAAGTCTATAGTCTCACAAAAAAATGTATGTTTTCCACTTAAATTTATCACCTTTAATATTCTGGAAGCGTGGGAGACATAGGCAGAGTTAAAAAGATTGGTAGGGGTAAAGGCAAAAAACGTAGGGGTGCTGTGGGCTAGGCCAACCGACAGGAATACAAAGAGGACTCAGTTCCTTCTACAAGGCAGAGGCCCTGGAGAGGGAACATGGCAGGAAAAGGAAAGTGCAAAGTTAAGAGTGCAGACTTTGGCCGAAATTGGTTTGGCTCAGTGGATAGAGCTTCGGCCTGCAGACTGAAAGGTTCCACATTCGATTCCAGTCAAGGGGATGTACCTTGGTTGTGAGCACATCCCCAGTAGGAGATGTGCAGGAGGCAGCTGATTGATGTTTCTCTCTCATCGATGTTTCTGACTCTCTATCCCTCTCCCATCAATAAAATATATTTTCTAAAAAAGAGTGCAGACTTTGGTGTCTGACTACCTAAGTTCAAGGTCAGACTGTGCCACTAGATGGATTTCAGTGAGTTGCATCCATTCCGTGAACTTCCTAATCTTGGAGATGGGAACAATGATAGGATGGGCATGCCTCGGTGGAGAGTTTTCTGGGAATTGCATACAGGGATGCCAGCAAGTATTTAGCACAAAGCCCGGAACATAGCAGGGTTGATTCAGGCTGAGCGTGGCTGTACAAAACACACAGAGTGCGGTTCCTTTGGATGTACACCCAGAATGCCTTCCCCTCTGGGGGTGCATGCGGTGCAGGAAACCATCTTCAATCTGTCCTAACCACATGCAGCCTGATGCCACCCTCTACCTCCCCATGCCCCTGTGTTCCCCTGCTGTGGTGTGTAAGTCAGTGCTGGGTGGTGATGGGAATTCAGGAGAGACGGGGTCCATTAGACAGAACTGCAGGCGGGTAAGGTTTGCCAATTATGCTTTGTTTCTTTCAGCTTTTTCCGTGACTTTAGGATACACAGATTCTCCCTGGCACTCCCCCGGCTCTGTGCCTATAAAATAAGTTTAATGGCTGAATTTTCTTTACGATAATCAGCCGCGGTATAATTTATGCATATGAATAGGATTGTAGCCAGATGTAATTTTGCTCGAAGTTGTGGCATTACAGTTAGAAATGGCTCTGCTGGCTGTGTTTTGTAGAATTTGCAATTTATTTAACAGTTGACTGAGCAGTGACCCCAGATAAAATAACCATAATCAGAGTCGTTTTTCAAAAAAAGAGATCTAAAAAACAAAGGTAGAAATGGGCTTTGGAGAGAGACTTGGTCTGGTGCTGATGGGAGGAACACAGGTGGTGAAGACTGCAAAGCAGGTGAGTACCATCTAGTAAGTACGTGCAGGAGGCAGAGGGATCCTTGATGGGGGAAGGACTGGCATCCTTGACTTGGAGTCTTTCCCCTAGCCCAGTGCTTTCTGTTGGGAGGTTCATCCCCCTTTGATCGAAAAGCAACAGATTATTTTTGCGTTGCTTATGGAAGCTGTGCGATTTTTCATCCTGGAGTCCCAGGGTTGTATGCCAGAGGTCCAGAGAAAACCCTAAGCGGTCCTAGCAGGGTAAATCTGTGGCTTCTGTCAGAAGTGACCCCAACCTTTCCAAAAACCTGGCACTTTTATGGTGGGCTTCATGCCATTGGGGGAGAGGACTCTCTCTCTACACACCAAGCCTGCTTCTGCCTGCCCCTTCCTCTGCCTCTATCTCACACCTTTGAAAAGTACAAGAATGCTTGGAAAGTCCAGGACCAATGGTGGTTCTCGTTCTACCATGAGAGGGTGCTCATGTCTGTGCATCCAGGCTACATGCCTTTTTACTAGCATCTTGTCAAGGGTCTGGCCCCTTAGAGCGGGTTGTCCATCTGATCATGCTTTCTTCTCCCTGAGTGTGTAGGGCCAGGGAGAACTGAGGACCACTCATGGTTGGAGCCTCCCCTGATGCTTCAACCCAGTCTCCGCTGTGGAGATTATACAGCTATTGATAAGTGTTGATAAAGAAGAGTCCCATTTTTTATTTTTATTTTTTTTTGTAGCTCCCGCATCCTGCTCCTTCATGGGACTGGTGGTCCTGGTTCTTCAGAGAGTATTGATTAGGAAAAGAAATATGTCTTGTCCCTGGCCATAGAACTGTTAGAACAACCATCAACTTCTCAACCTGCAGCCTTCATGCATTTCAAGCTCACATTCTTAACCTTCCAAGTCACTCCTCTGCTTGAATCCTGCAAAAGTCAAGTTGAAAATATTTTAGCTGTGTGTGGGGACCCTATTCAGAGTACACTGGATGCTCAAGGCCAACCAGAGTGTAGATGCCCTATTCAGAGTACACTGAATGTGCAAGGCCACTCTGAAAGTGGGAATCTTAATCAGAATGGTCAAGGCTAAGAAGCTATACACAGGTGCAAGGATGCAGTGATCTGTAGGCTGCACAAGCATGCCCTTCTATAACCCAAATGACCGAAGTCACTATTGGGAAGGAAGCCTCGTTTTCTAAGTAGTATATAATTGTTTCTGACCAGCTGGCTGCTTGGTGAGGCTGCTTGTATGTAAGGCAGACTACTAGTATGTGGGGCTGCTGCATTATGGGGAAGATGTATTACTGACCAGCAGGCTGTAGCTGTGAATGCAGAGATTGCTGCTGCTGTGTGGGGAAGATATACTGTTACCTAGCCAGTGTGCGGTTATTATATGAGATAGTACTATGGGGAAGATGAATCATTGACCAGCCAGTACGGGCTGCTCCTATGTAAGGCAGGCTGCTGTTATGTGAGACTGCACTATGGGGAAGATACATCACTAACTAGCAAGCGCAGCTACTGGTTGAGGCTAGCTCCTATGTTAAATAGGGCTAGCTGTATTATGGGGAAGATGTATAATGGCTCCTTGGCCACTAGCTCCTACAATAGAGATTTTCTTACATATCCATATCTTCTCATAGTTTCTCTGTCTACCACCGGCATCCTAGAGGGTCCAGCTCCTGGCAGAGGGGCTTGGACCCGACATTAGTCTTGTGAGGTTTTTGTGATCTGGCTTTGGATTGCAATCATTTTTATCCCTTGTGAACTCTGAACCAGTGGTCCCCAAGATCTGTCTTTCATTTACACCCTAATGTCTAAACCTTTTTTACCCAGATAATTCCTCCTCATTGCCCCAAGAAACACACTCTTTACTCCTGAAGGAGACATGCCCTTCTCTGTGACCTCATCACTCTTCCATGATCGGCATATTCATATCCATTACAGCTTTGCTCTGTCATCCGTGTATTCTCCAAGCACTGAGTGCTGCCTTGCCAATGGAAGTAGCTCAATGCATATTTGTTAAATAAAGGCATAAATAAACATTCTCTAAAGATTTGTCCTTGGGTCTAATCTGTAAGGGGAAGCAAGCGAGGGGAGGGCATTTGGAGGAAAAGGGATAAAATCTAATTCTAGGAATCAAAATACTGCAAAGTTGAAGAGGATAAAAAATAAGTATGCTAGCTTGTATATACTGTATGTATATATCAGATATTGCACATATTGCCTGACACTAGGCTAAGAATTTTATTGTTGTCATCTTATTGAATTTATATAACAACTCTACACTATGGCAACTATGATTTCCTCTATATGTTGAGGAAACTGAGGCTAAGAAAGGTGACAGAGTGACTATGTAGCAGGCCTAAGGTTCAAACCTCTAGGTTCTGGAGTTTATAATGTTTTTCTTTTGGCTTTTTAAATACACATTTTAAAAATTCTAGAATATTTTATATATTCATAAAAGTACAAAGAATAGAATAATAAGCAATATGGAGCAGTAAGTTGTACAATGTGTTACTTAGATACATTTATATGTTTAATATGGTTGCCATTTAAGCAATATTTATAACCTTACATCATTATAGGGCAATATTATTGTCAATATTATTTACTACACCCCATTTCATATCTACTCTCTCAAAGACAGCAAGTATCTACAGGTTGTTCTATACTCCTCTCCTTTCATGTTTTTTTGCTTTTATGTTTTTACATCTTGAGTCTGTACCCATTAACAATCAATGGTATTTTTGAGGGTTTTAGATATTTCCAAAATGGAATCATACTACATGTATTATTTTTCAGCTTGTTCATATTTTTTCTTTGAATTAAATACTGTTTTATTTTAGAATAATTTTAGGTTACTGAGAAGGTAGAAGGTAATGCAGAGAATTCTCACACTTCACCTGGTTTCCCCATTGTTAACACCTTACGTCACCAGTGGTTCATGGTCAAAACCAGAAAGACAGCATTACTAGTATTAATTGAACTCCAGACTTTATTTGAATTTCTTTCGTTTTTCTCTTAATGTCCTCTTTCTGTTCCAAGATCTAAACAGCTGTATAGTATGCTGCTGTTAGAGTATGGTATAAAATACTCATTCATTCTTGTACTGGTGGAGAGTTAGGTTGACCCCAAGTTCTCACTTCTTAGACAATGCTAACAGCAAACATCTTCTTACCTGAGTAAAATGTGAATAGTCAGGAGCTTCTCCTGAATATATTTCAAGAAGCACTAGATGCTGGGATGTGGGAGATAAACATATTCAAATATTTCAAGCCTTGTTAAATATCTCTCTAAGTGGAATGTAGTTTATATTCTTTAGGATGTTTTTACCCAGCCTTGCCCACCTTGCCATTCTCATGGGTGGGTATCTTGTTTTCATCTGCATTTTCCTGCTCACTTGACGAGCTGAGCTCCTTTCTACAAATGTTCTGGCCACTCCGGATTCCTCACTGTCAATTGCCTCTTCTCATGTTGCGTTGTTCATCTTTTCTTATTGATCTGTAGGACTTCTTTATATTCTGGAAACGAATCCACTCTGGGTTTTATGTGTTGCAAATATCTCTTCCCAGCTCTGTTTCATCTTTGAGCTTTTCTGCTGGTATCTCTTCTTTTTTTGTCATACAAAATATTTTAAAGATTTTCTTTTTGCTTATAAGCCTTTAATCCATTCAGAATAATTTTTTACATGGTGGGAATTAGGAATCTATTATTTGTCTTCCACTGGGTTTTTATTGTATGTCATTGATTCTAACATGTACTATCTGCTCCCAATTTTGCCATCTCCAAAATTGCTATGCATATTACTATCAATGTAATATCATAGCATTTTCCCCTCTCTTTATGACTTGTAAAATAATATGTGATTTACAGTCTAAATCAGTGGCATTTTAGATTCATTGAAAGGTAGATATGTTCAAGGTTTATCCTAATTCCTGTTTCTATCATTCTAGGAATTATTGATCTTTTAATATTTCACTTAAGTATTTGAATAACTTTGTCAAATTCTGAAAACAACTCATATGTTGTTTGTATTTAAAATTGGAATGGCATCGAATACACAGACTCGTTTGTTTTTTTTAATAGTCCTGGTTAAGATATTTTGGCCTAAATTCATGCAAAGGTTGAATTCCCAGGTAAGCAACTGGGTCCTGTGGCATGGTGAGCAGCTGCAGACCCAGGATTCTGTTGTTGTTTTCCCCCCTCCTTTCTTCAATGGCCTATTGCACTTGTTGTAGTAAGCCACTTCTGGAACTTTGAAGGCCCTGTCACCGAGGGTGTTCATGCTGGGGCTACAAGTGGCCAGCTGATTGAGAGTCCTTCCTTTGGGTGGAAATAAACTCCTGGGATCTTCTGAGTGTAAAATTCCATGAAGGGAGCACAGTGTGATTTGGAAAGCTGGGTGTGAAGAAGACATGAGAAGCTCCTGTTTATAACTGTCTGGGGCCAGCCCCGATCTAGGAGGGTGAGAGTGACATTTGTCCATTTTTTCATTCACTTCCCTTGCCTGTGAATACCCCAGTGCCTCGTCAGCTCCACTCTCCTCTTCTCTGTCTCTCTCTTCTTCTCCCAAATCCCCCTCCCCCTCCCACTCTTGCAATGTATTGAAAAAAGTTTAAAGTAGCAATTGGCAAACAACAGCCTGCAGGCCAAATCCACAGGCTGCCTGTTTTTGTAAATAAAATTTTATTGGAATACAGCTACCCCATCCATTAACATGTCTAACTAACATATTGGCTTTCAGGCCACAACCTCAGAGTTGAATGGTTGCAACAGAGACCATATGACTTTCAAGTCTAAATTACTTACTATCTGACCTTTTATGGGGGGAAAAAAAATGGCCACACCCTTGTCTAGAGAAAGAGACTATTAACACAAAGCCTATTTGTTCCCCGAATTCCAAAACCCAGGGTTGCCCTTCTGGTTTGATTCTGTTCACAGTATAGATTTTTCTTTTCTTTGAAAAGGTTAGATGGCTCACTTACAACTCTGAGCAGAAATATGAAAATACAGGTGAGGTGCAAACCCACTCGGGGGAAAATGGACCTCAGCAAAATGCAATCAATCGCTCTCTCCTCGTTTGAGGCTGTCCTTGGGAAATCATCTTTGGAGGAGGCTGAGGGGAGGACGGGGAGAGAGAAGTGCAGAGCAACTTTCTAGCGGAGCTAATTTTCTCTTCCCCAAGCTCGCTGTGGAGAGGCCAGCAGTGAAGGGTTATTACAGTCCTTTATTACGAAGTCCTCTGGGCCACTAAGCGATCGGGTGAAATGTGGCACTTCAAATTGTTTGTGACCAAATTATTGGTTTTTGACAAGGATGCGCTTCTGGATCTGAAATGTCTGGCTGCCTCTTTTTAGCTGCTCTTCCTTCCTCAGGCCCCTTTCTCTCCATCTCTTTACCATCGTGTGTTTATGTATCATCCAACTGCTCTGCCCTCATCCGAAGTCTGAGAGCCAAGGACTATGGACCGTGACCCTTTCCCGCCATTTTGAGTAGCCACAGTGACACAGATATTCCCTCCCTGTGTTTGCACATGCACCAGAACACAGGTCTCTTTTAGGTGCAACACTAATAGACTGAAAAAGGAATAAATATATAAATAAGTAAAAGGCAGAAATGAAAATTTAAAATAACAGGAATTTGAAAAATAATTCTGGCACATTGAATTCAGATTTCTTGAACAGAACTATTGGGTTTAGTAAAAATAATAATAGCTGTGGTAGTGTGAATCTTGCACTTGCCACTCTCAAGCATGTCCACATTAATCCCCAGATCCTGTAAATATGTCACCTTACGTGGCAAAAGGGACTTTGCAACTGTGGTTAAGTTAAGGATTTTGAGAAGATGATATGATCCTGCACTACCCGCTGGGTCTAAGGTAATCACCAGGATTCTTATCAGAGGGAGGCAAAAGGGTCAAAGTTCAAAGGAAGGAGCAGTGATGATAAGTTTGGAAAGTGAGAGAACAAGAAAGATGAAGATAGAGAGATAGATAGATAGATAGATAGATAGATAATAGCAGATGATAAATCGATGGTAGGTAGGTAGATAGATGATGGGTAGGTAGATAAATAGATGATAGATAGAAAGATAGATGGATAGATAGACAGTTAGATAGGGATGTTTTGTTTGAGATTTGATGAAGATGCTGTGCTGCTGGCTTTTAAGATGGAGGAAGGAGCCAGGAGGCAAGGAACACACGTGGGCTCTGGAAGCTGAAAAAGACATGAAAACGGGTTTTTCCTTAGAGCCTCTGGAAGGGACACAGTCCTGCCAGCACCTTGGGTTTAGCCAAGTGACTCTCACGGCGGACTTCTGACCCCTAGAACTGCCAGGTGGCAAGCTTATATGGTTTTAAGGCACTAAATATGTGGTCCTTTGTCATAGCAGCCATAGAAAGCTAATACAACAGGTAACAAGTAACGGACACTTCCGTGTTCCTGGCACTGGGTTGAGTGTGACATCTGATTGACAATCACACTTGCCTGGCGGGTAAGAAATTATTTCACTTTAGGATGAGGAGGCTGAAACTCCAGGAAGTTGCTGAGCTGTGATCCGACCTGTGTTAGTCTCACTCCGAAGTTTGTGTTCTCACCAGAAGGCTACCCTGAGATAGGAAACCTCAGCCCTGAGCGGTTTGCTGGAAACCTGACATTTACAAGGGGTGGTCTCTCAGACATTTCCTGCGCTGTTACCTCCTGGCCTGGTGCAAGAGGGATGATAGATAATCAGGCATTGTCTTTGACTGGGTGACCTTTCACCACCTCTCTTTATCTTGGCTGCAGTCTTTTTATCTGCCTGGGTGGAAGGGTGTGGGTAAGGTGACACTGACACACTCATTAATCTCTGAGACTTGGCGTGCTATTTCTAGTTCACCCAGGTTTGTGGACACACACAGAGAACTGAGTGGCCACCTCGGTCCCTCCCTTGGATTTTGTACCTCCAACCTAGGCTTTTCCACTGGAGGAAAACAGATTTAAAATTTCAGCCCCAAAGAAGCAAAGAGTGAAGAGAAAGCTGCACAAAGCAACTGTGACGGGGAAAACTCGGTATCTCACACAGATACATTTATCTTGTTAGTTACTGGAGACTATTTGCATAGCAGGAAAAAGAACTTTTAACTGCTTTCCTTATCTCGCCTTCTTACCTTGGAGAATATTTTCTCCCTGCAGGTGTATCTCGCTATTGAATCTAGCGTTTAAAGAAAGTGTCATCGGGCCGGGATGAAAATTGAATTTTCCCGATGCCTGAGGTTGGCTTTCTTTAAGTAACTTCGCAGACTCCGCACCCGAAATGGAGACATTGGCTGCTTTGAATCTGCTATTGTCTCCCCACTTCACCTTCTTTGATGGGTCTTGCTCTCTACCTTCTCCTCCGCTGCCTGTACGATTTGCCCGTCATCCTTTCTTCTATGTTCAGCTCTCTCCTTCTCAAATTGAAAAGTTCCTCATCTTTTTCCTCCTGTGGCCACTTTGAAAGCCTGGGAAACTGGCAGTTCCCTTTCTCTCGTTCACGGTGGGAGTCTCAGTGTCATTTCAATACCTGGACGTCCCTGAACAAGCGGGGAGGAGAGCACCTGCCTACAGCACAGGTACAAGAGTCGGGGAAGATGCAGGATTGGGAAGGGCTGGCATTTTTTTTAACCCTCAAGCGACCTCCACTTCCACTGAAACTTATTATTATGTCCATTTCAACAGCTGCCTCTGATCCTGACCTGGGAGGGGTCAGCTCATCCCATGAGTGGATGTTAGGTGACATTTGATACCTGGGAAGCCTAGGTATAAGGGCCTGCACAGCGCTCCACTCTCAGAGGACGAGCCTGAGGCAGCCCTGGCTCCCTGCTCCTCCTTCCCAGCCTTAGGAAAAGAAGGTTAGGAGGCCATGGAAACAGGACAGCTTATATGGCCAGATGGCTTTGCCCTAAAGGAGAAAATGAGACATCCTTTTTGCAAGATTTGAGCAATCCAAAAACCTCACTCATACCTGCTTGTTTAAATTACTTGAATGTAGAGGCAGGGGGCTGTGCGTTAGAGCTGAGGACCTTCTGCAGGGACCCCTGGGGGCACTGCACAGCCCATACCATGGAGAATGGGAGAAACTCCACCCTCTGGGATGAATAAACAGCTAGAAAGCATGACATCTCCTCAGGTGTTTGGTTGAAAATAGTCTCCTTCAAATAGAATTATCATGTAATTTATTATCCATGCCAGGAAACTTGTTCGTGTGTGTGTGTGTGTGTGTGTGTGTGTGTGTGTGTGTGTTTGTGTGTATAGATAGATAGATAGATAGATAGATAGATAGATAGATGTCAGAGAGGAAGGGAAAGGGAGAGATAGAAACATCAATATGAGAGAATCATTGATTGGCTGCCTCTTGCACGCCCACAATGGGGATGGAGCCACATCCTGGGCATGTGGCCTGACCGAGAATCAAACCTTGACCTCCTGGTTCACAGGGCAACGCTCAACCACGGAGCCACGCCGGCCAGGCAGGGCACTTGTTCTACAATTTCTGTAGAGTAAATATATAAATCTTAATTGTACATCTGGATACAGTTTTGCATGTGCATTCCCCAGATACATGTGTGCCTGGGTATAACCACCACCAGATCCATATAGAAAGAATTTTCACCACCACCAGATCCATATACAGTAGAAAGAATTTTCACCACCACCAGATCCATATACAGTAGAAAGAATTTTCACCACCACCAGATCCATATAGAAAGAATTTTCACCACCACCAGATCCATATAGAAAGAATTTTCATTACCTCAGAAAGTTCCATCATGATCTGCTCCAGCCACTAGCTGCCTCCCATAAGGGAAACTGCTCTTCTAATTTCTGTTACCACAACTGAATTCTGCCTGCTCACACACTTTAAATGAAATCACGGTCTTGGCTGGTGTGGCTCAGTGCACTGAAAGGTTGCTGGTTCAATTCCCCGTCAGGGCACATGCCCAGGTTTCCAGTTTGATCCCCTGTAGGAGGCATGTCGGAGGCAGCTGGTGTTTCACTCTCACATAAATATTTTTTTTCTCTCCCTCCCTTCCTTTCTCTCTCTAAAAAAAAAAATAAATAAATAAATAAAATAATTAATAAAATATTTTAAAAAATAAATGAAATCATGTAGTATGTATTTTTTTTCTTTGTTTTGTTAATCCTCACCTGAGGATATATTGGATATATTTTTCCATTGCTTTTTCAGAGAAAATGCAAGGAAGGGAGGGAGGAAGAGAGAGATAGAGATAGATAGAAACATTAATGTGAGAGAGACACATTGACTGGTGCCTCCCACATGCACCCCAGCCAGGGCTGGGAAGCAAACCTGCAACAGAGATACTGGTGTATGTCCTTGTCTGGGAATTGAACCTGAGACCCTTTTGTTGTGTGTGCTGATGCTCTAACCACTGAGCACACTGGACAGGGGCATATGTACTTTTTTAGGTCCACCTTAATATTTTAAGCCTCCAACAAGAACAAAGAATGAATGACTTGTGACAAAGATGGATCTCAGAAACATCATACTGTGTTAAATAAACTGGAGTCCATTTGGGACTGAAGGGCTTGCCACCTCCATATGTGGGGTCAGCAGGCATCGGGGGACTGTCCTGGGGAATCAGGATGAATGTTCACCTGATCTTTAGAAAATGAAAGCCTCAAGCCTACACCTGATATAGCACAGTATAGTGTCTGGGAAATCCATCCCACAAAATGAGTTTTTCTTTCTTTTAATAGACAGCTCGGGCTCTGCTCCCACTGCGTGTCACCTGCCTTATCAGCAATTCTGCCTTCTCTTTGGAGGTTCACCTACGTGGCCAGGGAGCAGTGGGTGATGAGAGGGGGAGTGAATACGAATACAGGGGCCCTTCTCATGCCTTTGGAACTGCCCCCCACCGCCCGGCTTCTCTCAGATGGCGCATCTCCTCACATTTGAGCTCCCTAGCCTCTCAACGCCTGCAGGACTGAGCCGACGTGAGAGCTGCACCCCGCCCACGCGCACCTTTCCCAACACCACTGTTTCTCACCTGCTTCCACGCCCCTAGCAGAATGCAGGAATCATTAGTGTTTTATGATCTTGTGTTTCAAGACTTCAATCTCTTGTACTTTGAAATTGAAATTCCTGAGCCTGCAAGGGACCTGCTGCTGACAGCTGACGTATTGAACTCTCCCCGGCTTCCACAGCTCGGAAAGTCAATCTCTCCGCTCTACTCCTCGCAGTGCACAATCTGTCAGGAAGCTCGAATCCAGGCTCTATGTGTGAAACCGAGAGCTGTGTCCATTCCTTCGTCTTTTCCCTGGGTCAGGGAATGAGATGACATCAACTTGCATCAACTTAACAAATACGTGCCTAGACTCTGCCTCTGGGAGTGTTGTCAGGGGTACGTTTACCTTTCTGAAATCTATTGTCAAATTCTTGCTCTCCAGCATAACTCATCCTGCATTCTGGACTTGTGCTGGCTTTCTTCCTCTGTAGAGCATACATATTTGTTGCCTCTGCCTTGCATTTTCACCATCAGTAAAGAGGGTCATAAGTACTTAACACGGAGGTGAATATTGAATCCTAAATGTCAGTGATCCAAGCAGAGTTCCTGACGCATAGTAAGGTTAGAATAAACATTAGTAGATACTGTTACGATAGGTGGAAAACCAAGATCCTTCTCAATCTGCCTATTGCTTGATGATCACCTCCCTCTGTCTCCTGCCTCTATTGTTCTATGAGCATACTGATTTGAATTTGTACTTCCATCTGCCAAAAATGCCATTTCAACTTCTCCCATCTGACCAATTTCTACTTTCCCATGAGACCCCTTCAGTAGAAAGATTCAGGCTCCTCATGGAGTATAAATTGCCACCTACTCTAGACTATAACTCTACCTTTGTACCTGCCTCATATCTCTATGTATCTGACCCCACTGTATGAGCTTCGTGTGGACTGGGAGTTCTGGAATGTCTGGGGAGAATTGTCAGTCTTCTCTGTATAAATTAATTATTGCTGTTACTAACACAGGGGCAGCTAGAGTTGTCCTCGTGTGAAGCTGCACCATCATAAATCAATTCCTGTAGTCAAAAATATTCTTTCCTGGCACTTTAAAAAAAATCCTTTCCTGAGGATATGTTTTCATTGATTTTGAGAGAGAGAGAGAGAGAAAGAGAGAGAGAGAGAGAGAGAGAGAGAGAGAGAGAGAGAGAGAAAGAGAGAGAATGATAGGAGAGAGAAACATCTATTTGTTCCCTCTTGAAAGTTCA
This sequence comes from Pipistrellus kuhlii, assembly GCF_014108245.1. Classification (NCBI taxonomy): domain Eukaryota; kingdom Metazoa; phylum Chordata; class Mammalia; order Chiroptera; family Vespertilionidae; genus Pipistrellus; species Pipistrellus kuhlii. Next base: position 85,894,946 of record NW_023425540.1, read on the forward strand.
TCAATTGGAATGGAAGCCTTGACCTAGTAAATGCCCTGACTAGGAATAGAACCTGCAACCTTTTTGGTATAGGGGATATGCTTCAACCAACTGAGCTACCTAGCCAGGGTTCCTGGATTTTTTTATTAGTGACTAATATTTTAAGCTTACATTTATTTTCTTTATCTTTTCCTTCATGGAGTGTCTCTCTTGATTGACAGTCACATGCATCTCTCATTGTACATCAATTTCATTGGATGCCTTCTTCTTGTCTTTCAAAGTAAAACTCATGTTGGATCAATAGCTGCTATATTTATTCAACATTTTTAAATAATGGTGAAAATCTATTTAGATGTTTTTCTTTGGTGAGGCAACAATAAATTAACAATAACAATATAAATCATAATTTCATAATAGCATAATTATATAATTATATATTGCTTAATAACATAATCACTTTCAGTGATTAACATAGTTCTTGGTATATCCTTCCAACCAATATGTCAACTATAAACAATTCTATCAAATGATCAACCATAAACACACACAGAAAGTCCATTAACAAGTCCTCTTCCTCCTTTGGTCTCCAGGCCTAGAGCATTGCTATTATCATCTGTCTTTGTTCCCTCTCAATCCTGTGATGGGTCTCTTGTTTACTGAGTTCCATGTAATTCTTTTTCAATTTACTTCCCAATTTTATTATAACTCATCTTCTAATACCTGAATTGAGTTTTTTTTAATTACTTGTATATCTGATAAATTTTTATTTTATCTTTTCTTTTGATTGATAGTTTAACTAGGTATGGAAAGTTAACAATTTTTTATTCAAAATTTTGATGACATAGATCCATGATCTTCCAGTATTTGATGTTTCTGTTAAGATGTCTAATGCCATTCTAGCTCTTACTGCTTTGTATGTGATATGTTGCTCCTTTCCCCATGTCTAGCCCATCCCTAAAATCTTTTAGTGACTCTTCTGTGTCTCAGATGTCCTGAAATTCCACAATGATACATCTTGCTGTGGTAGTCTTCCTCTCCATCTCTCTTACTCTCTCTTTCTGTTTTACTTTCTTCCTGGGCTTACTATGGGTACATTTCATATGAAAACACACATCCTTCAGTTCTGGCAACTGTGTTTATTATTATTATTGGACAATGCATTCCTGTTTTTATTTTTTATTCTTTATTTTTGGGACATCTATTATTTGGATAATAAAGTTCCTTATGGTTTTTAGAAAATATAAAAACTCAGCCCAAGCTGATTTGGCTCAGCGGATAGAGCATCAACCTGCAGACTGAAGGGTTTCAGGTTTGATTTCAGTCAAGGGCATATGCCAGGGCTGCTGGTAGAAGGTGTGCAGGAGGCAGCTAATCAATAATTATCTCTCATTGTTGATGTTTCTATTCCTCTTTTTCTCTCTCTGAAATCAACAAAATATATTTTAATATATATATACATAAACTAAATTGTCTACTTCTTTGTCTTTTTGTTTTATATTCTGAAGATTTACTTGACTTTGTTCTCTAAATACTCCTTTGATTTAACATTTTTTTCTATAATATTAAATTTCTTTTTAGTTTATTGTGTTATTTGATTCCCTCACTTTCTTTTTTTTTCTTTTTCTTTTTCTTCTTGATTTTCAGAGGCAATGGCTTCTCTCTTTTCTTTTGGAGATAATTTATTTTAGGCTTTGTAATTGTCTCTTTCTCCCTCCTGCAGAAGGAGGCCAGACTGCAGCTTATAGTTTGACATCCCCCAAGAACTCCCCAGCTGCAAGAGAATGCAGGCTGGGATGAATTTTCATGCACTGGGTCTCTAGTGAGTTGATACTTTTAATGCCAGGCTTACATTAGTATGGGTCTTATGTGGCTGTTAGGTCACTTTTATGGTGACACAAAATCTTGTACAAAGTGCTTTCTCCCATAAAGGCACAATTTCAGAAGACCAGGTGTAGGACAAATTAGCAGGCTTAATGAAAGCTCTTAAAAAAATGTTGAGAGTATTGCAGATGTCCCCTTTTTTCTTCTATTGCTCCCCTCCACCCATTTCCTGTCCCCCTATTCCTTCACCACTCTAATGTATGTGTCCATGGGCAATCCATACTAGTATATGCATACCAGTTAATCTTTTTCCTCCTCCATCCCCCCCTCCTTTCTCCTGAGATTGGTCAGTCTGTTCCATGTTTCCATGTCTATGGTCCTATTTTGTTTATCAGTTTATTTTTTTCATTAGATTCCTCTTATAAGTGAGATCATGTGATATTTGTCTTCTTCTGATTGGCTTATTTAGCTCAGCATAATGATCTCCAGGTCTTTTCATGTTGTCTCAAAGGATACTAGATCTTTTATTTTTTTCTCTTTTTCCTTGGGTAGCATGGTAAATATTTGTTGGATGAATGAATAAATCATTGAATAAAGGTCTTCTCCCAAATTTCCTCTAGTTTGGATACAAAGCCTCTTTTAAATTAATAAAATGGATCATTATCACCACCCTCTCCTGGCCTCTTGGGAGTAATTCTGCTCAGGTTCATAACCCTCTTTGTGTTGAGTGAGGGGTAAAGGCTTTCCTCATGTTCGGATAGAGCAAAATGAACCAACTCCTCTTTTATGCTCCCACATGTATTCCTACCTGCTTGAGAGACCAACAATGTCTAAAACTTTCTGCACCATAACAAAGGGGATGGTGGTATAACATCCTTTTGTACTGACTCTGCCTGGGCAGAATGTCTTTCCTGGTTAGCCAGAGTGAAACTTGAAAGTGAAAATTTCCGAACTACTGTCAAGGTGAGAGCACTGAGTCAGAACTGTGGGAGCAAGAATGAGGGCTTGTAGGAAGGAGAGCAAGTGATGAAATGGAAATGGCGAGGGTTCAAGGCTGCATGGGAGAAGCAGAGCACCCAAGGGCAGTCTTTGTGCAGCCCGGGCTTCTTGTTGGCATAAACAAGAAGGGTAAGCTCATGATTCTGTCTCAGATCCCATAGCTATTTGTCAGTGTGCTCATCTTTACAACTGACTTGTGAGATCCTCAAGGTCAGGGACCTGTTGATTCATTTTTGTCTTCTCACTCCACGGGAGAGTCTACTCACAAGAGGTGCTTGAAGCTGAGTTTGCTAAAGGAAGACAGTGCATCCCAAAACCGACTCTGCATCAGAGCATCAGAATCACTGGATTAGAGCAGAGCCCACATCTCAGGGCTTCATTCCTGATAGAAATTAGACTCTCTAGGACAGTTGTCAGCAAACTCATTAGTCAACAGAGCCAAATATCAACAGTACAACCATTGAAATTTCTTTTGAGAGCCAATTTTTTTAAACTTAAACTTCTTCTAAAGCCACTTCTTCAAAATAGACTCGCCCAGACCATGGCATTTTGTGGAAGAGCCACAATCAAGGTGCCAAAGAGCCGCATGTGGCTCGAGAGCCGCTGTTTGCTGACCACGGCTCTGAGCATCAGCTGCTTAGACAAGATGGCTGGGTGGTTCTTATCATCCAGCTCTCTGCTGCTCTGTGGTCCAGCAGACCACTCCATCAATTCATAAACACTATGTTTCTCAACCCCAGTGTCCTGAGTGGCAAATGTGACATATTCCTTATGGAAGGACCCTGTCTTCACGCTGTTCCAGCCAGTGCCCTCTTGTGAAGGACTACAGAGGAATTTGTAGCATTTTGCCATGGGAAGCCAGCAGAGGGTATGTTTCTGTCTTTCCTGAGGTCTAGGCTATGCAGACAGGCTGCAGCCTGGGTGTGCTTGGGTATTCCTCCCCGAAAGTCACATTCCTCCCGAGATATTTACAATGGCAGAGATAATGGGTTATTGATGAACCAATCAGCTGGGATGGCCCCTGGTGAATTAGCTGCTGGCCACTGGCCTGCCTGGATAAGGAACTATTGCTGAGCTCAGCAGCAGCTGGGAAAGGTCTAAATCACGCCCATCACCTCCTGCCATGCCAGTAATCTCTGCTAAAGCCGCTACCCCAGCCAATTCCTCATATACAGAAGCAACTAATTAAATTTATAGTTAATTGAAGCCTTGGAGCTTTGGAATCAGATGGATGAGGCTCCTTCTCACCTTCCTAGCTGTGTAACCAATGCAGCGTTGTGCCACATTCCTGACTTTCAGCTTCCTCTCCTGCGAAGTGATGATTCTGTTACTGGCTTTGCAGCATTGCTGTAAATAGTATAGGAAATAATGAATATCTAGCATTTCACAGTTTACAAAGCACTTCCATATTTATTCTCTCATTTAATTCCCACGATAATCCTAAAGGTATGTCTAATAAGTTCATTTCTATACATAAATATTAAAGATTCAGAGTGTCTGGGTATGTTACTCAGGAATCCATCCCTCCCTCACCCTCATTACTCACACCTTCTATAGAGGAAACACTCAAGAGGGCATGTGACTTGCCCAAGGTCACATGACCAATAAATAGTCAGCGTCATAGCTTCTTACAGTCATTAGAATAAAATCTAAACTATATGTACTGGCCTTCAAGAGCCCAGTTGAACTGGTTTCTATTTATCTGTCTCTATAATTGTGGGATGTTGAAAACATGATACCAATTCTTCACCCACCTGGCATTCAGGTTCTTTACTGTATAATTTCATGATACCCTCCCATCCTGATGTGAGCTCAGCCCTATGACTGACTTTGGCTAATGATGTGATGATGGTATGACAGTACTGAGCCCATGCCTCAGCAGGCACTGCTCATATTCTTGCACACTAGTGTCTTTGTCACTGTCATGAGCACATATCTGGATGAGGCTGCTGGACAATGAAAGGAACACATGGACAGAACTTAGAGCTGACCCTAGATGACCCTTGGCTCATGCACAATAGACATATTACCAAGTAGGTATATTACCAAAGTGTGTGGTTGTTTGTTACATGACCTTGTTGTGCCAAAGATAGCTGATACACAACCTCATCTTAAGGTGCTCTTTTCCTTGCTTACTTCCCTCCATCCACATGGGCTTTCCTTCAGTCCCTCACAAAAGCCAAGTGCATTCTCTCCTCTGTCCTAATATGACTGGGTTGCTTTGCCTGGAATGCATCCTCCTCACTGTTTCTCACAACTCTTCATTTCTCAGCCTTTAAGTCTCAGCTAGCATGCTACCTTAGAGAGAACTTACCTGACCTGTCCGCATTAGGATATAATATGGTATTTTACATGTCCTCTATTATAGTACCCTGTTCTTTACTGTCATAGCTCTTATTACAATTTATAATCACTCAAAATGTTTTAGTTTAATGAGGTCCATGAAGACAGAACTAGATGCTTTTTTTTTTTAACTCTCAACTGAGGATATGTTTTTTCTTTGTTGATTTTATAGAGAAGAGAGGAAGGGGGAGAGGGAGAAACATCAGTGTGAGAGAGGAACATTGATCAGTTGCCTCCTGTATGCTCTTCAACTGGAGATCCAACCCACAATCTAGGTATATGCCCTGACTGGGAATCAATCCTGCAAACTTTTGGTGTATAGGACAACACTCCAATCAACTGAGCCACCCATCCAGGGCTGATGGCTGGATGTTTTATTCACAGCTCCATTCTCAGCACCTTACACAGAGCCTCGCACAGAGCATGCTCTCAGCACACAATCGGTGAATAAAGGGATACAATAACAGATGAAGGCAGAACCAGGGTTTCAACTCTTTACCCTGTCCTCTCCTCCTTCCATGCCACAATCATGGCGTTATTGGAGATTTAGGACTTATATTTTCTTGAGAACATACCTAAAATGAGCCATTCCCTGATAGTGTTTAATCTGTTTAGCTATCATCTTCTCATCCATTTACACGTAAGTGAATAACAACATTTTTAGTGATTAGCTGACAGTCAGCTGAGAGCAGAGATGGGAAATGACTCAGGGGAGATCAGGACACGGGGATGAAGGCTTCAGGAGCAAAGAAAGGGAACCTGAGATTGTGGCAAAAACATGTATAGGGTTTAGCCATGGCCTGTTCTACATGGAGGCAATTCTGACTGCTGGTGTCGGCTATTGTTGCAGCAACTGGCTGACGTGTTTCAGTCTCTGGATTTATCCCAGAGGAGACACACCTGGATGGAGGAGTGATTGGCATTTTCTTGCAGACAAGCCTTTTAACTTGGGCCACTAATTACCACTCTCTGGCCCCAAATCCAGGAGGTCCAAAGTTTTGGGGATTCGCTATTCTGTTCTGAGTATTATTATATTACAAACGGAGGGGAGTGCTTCCTGGGGTCAGAATCCTGAGCAAAGAGCTCTCTTAGCACCAAGAGCCCAGGTATGGAGGGGGGATACAGGAGCAGAGAATGCAAAAGTCAAAGTGAAAACTCAGCTGTCCAGAGCAGAGCCAGGGAGTGTCTACCAAAAAGAGGCTCTCTGATGGTCCCCAAATTTATAAAGCTTCCATCGAACTGAAAGGAGTAGCGGAAGGAATAAACAAATCACAGAACAGATTCTACTCACTGCTCTCATTGTGGTAACATTGCCTCAAATGACCAGAAATTTCCAGTGGCGAATGTCTGATAGAGCTGTGATCATCCTACAGCAATGATTTTCTAAAGTATATTTCTGAAAGCAGTTTTCTGTAAAATATTAACAAGAATCCCAGGGAGGAAACATGGAGTTCTGCTTAGAAATAAATTATGAAAACATTGCAGACTTTATCCTTCTTCAGGAGAGTCACATGCACATTTCCATAAGAAAAGCTCAGAAAAATCCTTCAGAGAAAAAGAAAACATTAATAATATTTTATCAAATTTTTATCTCTAGCTAAACTTATTCCACTAAGGAACTTCCTCCCTTTCTTCCTCCCTCCCTCCACCTCCCTCCAGGTTTTCTTTCCCCCTCTCCCTCCCTCGTTCCCTTCCTCCCTTTCAAATGTGTTCAATACCAGTTAATTCTGCAAGTCACAATTTGGGAATAAATTGACCTTGATACATTTTTTCCAACGTGTCCTATTTTGTGTTCATGATTAAAATAATATAAACAAAAATAATAATTATCCACTGAGGCCCTCCTGTGCATCAGTCATTATGCTAAGCATTTTTTTTGTATACCTGACCTCATCTTATTTTCAAAACCATGGTGAAGTAGGAAATATTATCAGTTTTTCAGGAAAGGAAACTGAGGTACTGAGAGGTGGGGTTACTTGTCCGGAGTTGCACCAATACTAAAATGACCCAACGGGTTTCAAATCCAGACAATCTATCCCCAAGTCTATCTACCACCAGGCTATTACAATCTGGGAACTAACGGAAAGGTAGTCTCCTAGCTAACTAGAAAAACCTATAAATTCTGTGTTTTAACAAATTTGTGATTGTGCCTTTATTTCCATTGAGATATGCTGATGCAGGAATGTCCTCAAATGACCAGACATTTCTGGGAGCTACACCAGTGAAACTGTCAGCCAGTGGCATCCAAATAGATGCCTGAGACTGCCTGCAAGCCTGGTGGGCCGCTTCACTGTTTCTCTTCCTCTGCGATGCGTGGATGAGCATGGTCAATAATTATGCCCTGTGGTTACATGGGTGTATAATTATATCTATTTGCCAGTTAGCTTTCTTCTCCAAAGGGCCAGTGCACAGCCTGCTGAGATGTTTATGAAGAATAAATAGATTCATCCTTGACTGCATTACAAATATTGTGTATCCCCACATCCTCCTGCCCTCTTCCCCAGATGGGGCAGCTCTGACCCTCTGCCCACAGTCTGCCCCACGCAGTTCACCTGTCACCGTCACCATCCTGTTCACAAAGAGAGGAAACCCCTCCTGGCTCCTCTCACCTCTCGTTTGCCTCACTTCTATTCTAAAAAAGTTTAAAAAATATTTATTGTTGAAAGCATTACATATGATTCCCTTTTTCCTCATTGACCCCTTCTAGCCCCTACTCGCCCCCCACCCCAGGCCTTCACTACACTATTGTCTGTGTACATGGATTATGCATATATGCATACAGGCTCTTTGGTGGATCTCTCTCCTTCCCTCCCTCCCCTGCCTTCCCTCTGAGGTTCCATAGTCTGTTTCTTGCTTTCTTCTATGTTTCTGGATCTATATTGTTTGTCAATTTATTTTGTTCTTTAGATTCCACATAGCAGTGAGGTCCTGTGATACTTGTCTTTCTCTGACTGGCTTATTTCGCTTAGCATCCTGTTTATCCACCGCGGTGGAGTAGAGCATTTAAGAATTTAGAGCCAGACAGAATTGGTTGCCAGTCATATTTTTGATGTTTTTATTCCCTGTGCTAAGCAGTTTCTTTATGTTACTTTATCCTATCTCCCAACAACCCTGTATGGCAGGTTCTATTGTGATCCCTGTTTTAAAGAAGAAAAGGTTGAGTTTTAGGGTAGTTAAGGAACTTGATCACCGGGGACATACTATTTGCATGGCTCATGCTATAGATAGAGTCCTTTATTGGCAATTCAGTTCCGTAAAGGCAGTAGGACTAAGCTCTCTGTTCTCCAGAGCTATTGGCTAGAGGTCTCCACAGAGTACCTTAAAACACAGTAACTTTATTACCTTAAAACATAGGAACCCCTCCTGGCTCCTCTCACCTCTAGTTTCTCATTAGAGAAAGCACAGGGGGAAAAATACCAACAAGATGGAAGTCGCCCTCTTTTGTAACCTCATCATGGGAATGACATCTCACTGTCTTTGCTGGATTCATTATTTGCAGAAGCAAGTCACTACACCCAGTCTGCACTCAAGGGCAGGAGATTACACAAGACCATGAATACCCTTGGTGGGGAGCACTGGGGGCCATGTCAGGAGTGCCTCCTGCAAGGGGTCAAGAGCCCATGCCTGGACCTGAGCTCCATTGGCTGTGGCACCCACTGGCTCTCTTCATCATTTCGTGCATGGTTCTATTGTTTTCTCTTCTCAGGGACTTTGTTTATTCACTTGCAAAAGTAAGGTGTCGAATAGAGATAGCAAGACAACTTCATTTTTTCCTCTACCGATTCTAAATGGTTGGCCATGGATTTCTGGAGCTTCAAATTGAGAAAGATTTCACTGGTGTACAGGAGCCAGTTTCCACATCTCTAACCGACTCTGTATCCATGATGTCACATTGAAGTCAGCCTTGGTGGGAATATGTCCACCATGTCACAGGCAGATGTTACAGACAGGTCTCTCCTATCCCCACCTGAGAGCAGGCTGTTAAGCATTTACCATGGTACTGGTGTTTGCAAAGCTCCATGGGAAAGAAGACAATAATGTATTGCAACACCTATAAAAAACTAGGAAAGAGGATGTGGAAGGATGAGGAATAAATGCATACTTGCCCTCTCTGGTTAGTTAGTTTCTGACAACCTTTTTGCACTGGCATTCTTGGAGTGACTGCATTTTTAGGAGGAAGAATTACTGGGGCAGGGGAAAGGTTGCTAGCACAGGCTCTGTCTCTGAAATAAAAAGCATAATAAAGTCCAGTTTATTATCTGCTGACAACAGTCCCGCATCTCAGTTTCTTAAAATTGTCCAAGAATCTAGTAGCTGGGTAATGCCCACATAGACTCATGGGACGTGTTGGGCTGTCTTTTCTCTTCTCTGAATGGATGAAAAGCAAGCATGAAGTTAGTAATGTGCCCAATTGCATACCTGATCTTCTCAACCACAGCCACCACACCTGGTGGGTAGGTGTATTGGTCAGGGCGTGCCAGAGAAACGGAGCCACAGGATATCTATGTATTTCTTGTGAGCAATTGGCTCATGCAAGTATAGAGGCTGAGAAATCCCATGACCTGCCATCTCAGGAAAACACCCAGAAATAGTTTAATTTGCACTCCCCATGACCCCAGTGAAATTGACACAATTAACCATCTTGGTAGAGAAGAGGTTATTACCAACTCCCCACATCCCCGAAACCTGAATACTGAAAGTCAGAGATGCCCATAAAAAGATTTACCAGTGATCCCACAGTAAAAAATGGTCAGGCTGGAACCATTACCCAGGTCGTCCTAAAATAGCCCTTAAGTTTTAGACATTAGGATGAGAAAAGCTGGGGCATGGTGGGAAGTGGGAGCAGGGGAGAGGCAACCCATCCTGGTTGTCCCTTTATGCAATACTGGTCTCCAAAGTAGTGAGATGTGACCACCATCATAGTATGTTATCCAGAGAGAAGCTAATGACACAATCATGAACTCTCTACAGTCAATTATTGCAATTACTGGGAGCCACTCTCTTGTCATATTTCATTTAGCACAAAATGGCACAAAGGAGGCAAGTGACACCAGGGTCCTGGGCCCGTTGTTGCTGCCCTCGCTGGAGCAGGCATCTAAAAAGGAGAATGCCAACCCCAATAAACTGTTTCTGCAGAAGCCATTAGGCTGGGTGACATGTTCACTTAGGGCAACATATATTGATCATGTAAAACACGCACACTGTATAATATGATTAAACAAATGCAACCAGCTCCAGAGAGGGCCAGCTGAACCTTGTGTGGCAGCTGGCTCTGCAGCAAGATCCTTGTGGGCCTGGTTGGGACTGCCCAGTTCAGAGGAGGCACTGCATGCAGCGTGTTCCTGTCAGTGATCATTCATTCATTCAACAGATATTTACTCAGTGTCCACCATGTGAGGGGTACTGTGGCAAGTAGTGGGAATGAAATGAGGAATGAGATGCAGGTGCCTGGGTTTTGGGCTCAATCCCCAGTACGGGGTGTGCAGGAGGCAGCTGATCAATGTTTCATGTCCATCTCTCTCTCTCTCTCTCTCTCTCTCTCTCTCTCTCTCTCTCTCTCTCTCTCCATCTCTTTCTCTATCAAAAATAAATAAATAAATAAATAAATAAATAAATAAATAAAAGAAAAAAAGATACACAAAGTTGGAGGGAGAAACACACAAATTTTAGGTTAGGAGCTTAACTGCTTTGTCTCTGTTTCCTCATCTGTAAATGAGGATAAGAATAAAAGACCCTTCCCCTCTGGGATGGTCTAAGGATTAAACAAAATAGCACACAGAGACTGGCAGATAGTGGTTGCTCTATAAATGACAGCTTTTACTTAATTTGTGGAGAGCCCACCCATGAAAGAGAATGGCATTGATTGCAATTTCAAGTAGTCTAGTCATGGATAGCTTCCTGTATGTTAGATTTAGATTGTGAACTCCCTGAGAGCTAGGGGCACAATTTAATAATTATAATTATAATTACCATAGACATAGCAAGCATATATTGAGCACCTACTGTTTGAAACACTCAGATGCATTTAGTGCTGACATCATCTCATTTAATTCTCTCAACAATGCAGTAAGGTTGGCATCAATTTTTCATTTTCAGGTATGCAAAGGGGACAAGGAGAGAAAGAGAAAGAGAGAGAGAGACAGAGAGAGAGACAGAGAGAGAGAGGCACCGTTTTATTCCCAGTACCTTGAACAAACACTAGCTGAATGGAGTTCTATAGATGAATTAATTATCAAATAAACAAATGGGAAAATTGGGTGGATGGAGATAAAGAAATAAGCCATAGATTCTGGCAGGCTTGGCTCCTCACTCATTGTGGACCTACACTCTTAGCTCAGGGACCTGGCATTGGTCGAACATTCTTTGGGGGTTTTCTTCCCTCCAAGAGCTGAGCCAGGAAGACACTGCACCATCTTTTTGCTTTGTGGCTCTAATTATTGCTCATTGACATGCAAGATCCTCCCCAGCGCTGTTCCTGAGAGGGAGTGGAAATTCTGAGACAATCCTTCCCATTAAGGCCTTTTATGATCACCATTATGTAATAAAGAGCATCTGGACCTCAAGGAATTACTGCAAGCTTTTGTTTTGTTTTAAGTATAATTGTCTCCTCACACCCTTCTTCCTTGGATGATTGCAATAATAGTTATAACTGTGAGTTCTCTCTCTCTCTCTCTCCCTCTCTCTCTCTCTCTCTCTCTCTCTCTCTCTCTCTCTCTCTCTCTCTTTCTTGTCAAATCCTGTGATGAACAGTATCCAACTCCCTTCCTCTTTCTCAACAGAAACCCAATTTTGTTCTGGTATCTGCCCTTTCCCCTCAAAGTATGTGCTAACCTCACTCTCAGTCTTGAATGGACCTGTGTGGTCTAAGAATTGTGAAAGTGAAGATTTCTCCCCTGCCTTCTTCTCTTCCTCCTTCCTTTCCTTCTTCTTCTCTTCTCAGTAGAACAGTAGAAGGAAGACTTTTTTTTTTTAAAGGCCCAGAGCAGCTGTTATTTATAGAAAATGGAGTGGGTATAGAAGTGGGAAGCCTGCAGCTCCTTGGTGTCTGTCTTGCAGAGCAGAATTAGGCATCTGCCTCTCCCAACAAAGACAAGACTGATCTGGAAGCAATAAACACAAGCAGCATGGAGCTAGGACACTTTTAGGAGTCTCTTTCTATAAACCAACAAATAAAAAATAAGCAAACAGAATATACACACCCCTATGTTCATGCAGTAAAATTTACAATAGCTGAGATTTGGAAACAGCCTAAATGCCCATCAAGAATGAGTGGATTAAAAATCTGTGGTATGCCAAAACCGGTTTGGCTCAATGGATAGAGTGCCGGCTTGGGGACTGAAAGGTCACAGGTTTGATTCCGGTCAAGGGCATCTACCTTGGTTGTGGGCATATCCCCAGTAGGGGGTGTGCAAGAGGCAGCTGATCAATGACTCTCTCTCATTGATGTTTCTAACTCTCTATCTCTCTCCCTTCTTCTCTGTATAAAATCAATAAAATATATTAAAAACAAAAACAAAACAAAACTGTGGTACATCTATACAATGGAATACTACACTGATGTAATAAATTAAGAACTCTTACCATTTGCAACAGCATGGATGGACCTAGAGAGCATTATTCTAAGTGAAATAAGCCAGTCAGGGAAAGATAAGTATTACATGATCTCACTTATGTGGAATCAAATGAACAACATAAACTAATGAACAAAAACAGACCCAGAGACATATAAATATTGAACAGACTGTCAAACCTCAGAGGGAAGGAGGTTAGGGTAAAAGGGGGGTGGGAAGAGATCAACCAATGAACTCATATGCATATATGCTTAACTATAGACATAGACAATAGGGGGGTGAAGGCCTTGGTGGGAGAAGGGTGGGAGATGGCAGTGGGAAAAAAGGGACACATCTACTACTTTCAACAATAAAGATTTATTAAAAAATAAGCAAACAATCAAATATAATCACTAATCTTATCAATGCTGATGATACATACCCCTTCTACAACTTCAAAATGTTAGGTCTTTGTATCATCATTTCTTCTTTCATGGTTGAAAATCTGGTACCATATACAGAGCCACTAAAACTAAAGACAAAAAGTCCTTTGATTTTTTTTCTTTCATTTTCTAATTGGTTGCCATAGTTGAATGTTCACCCTAAGAAACAGACTCCAAATGAACAAGGTCCAAGAAGGGTACCAGGTTAGTGAATTTATGAACAGATGGGCAGGGTGGCCTATGAAAAGCCATGGTGTTCTGAGACCTTGTGTGAGCATCCTAACTACCTGTGGTGCATAAACCCAGGGCTGGAAACCAGCTATTCATCAATGCTCACCCCTCCCATAGAAAGACAGACAGGAAAGGTCAAAGCAAAGTTCCTGAGTATGAAAGGCTGAAGTTGGGCAGTCTCAGACTGGAAACAAATTAGCCAGCCCCTCTAGTGTCCTAAGATGTCTCATAAAGACAACCTCGAATGCCACACAGGCCAAATCTCTGTCCCAAAGACTCTTCATTTGGCGAATGCTGAAGACAGGATTCAAACAGGTTTTCTGATTCCAAGTTTTGCACATTTTTCTGTTTCACTTCCCCATTCCTTCTAATCAACTCCCGAGAGCTTAGGAGAAATTGACTCAATGCTTCATGTTTCATAGAACAAGTTCTTTGCTAAATATCTTGAACATGAACACAGCTTCTGGGATACTGAGGATAGCTTGTTTTGGGGGTCTGCTGTAGTGAGAGATGTGTCCCAATTCTGGGAGTGGAATGTATTTTTATTTTTTCTAATTATCACGAGACATCCATATTGAACACTGAGCAAGAGATAACTCAAGGGGCTCCAATCTCTCCTTATTCCCAAGTAGATACAAGCCAGTGCATTAATTGTCAGCCCCGTTTTCTCTGTGGACAGGAGCGTTATTTGGTAGTAAGGAATTCCAGCCCTTACATGTAATGTGGCTTACTTGGTGCTGGGAGTAAATCAAAAGAGCTTTGCACACAGAACACAATTAAACCACTAGTGGAACAACCTTGCAACTTCTCAGTGGATGTGCGGGCCTTTTTTTTTTTTTTTTTTTTTAATCCAATTTGATATCTTTCTTGGGATAGAAACTGAGCTCATGCTGACAATTGTAACTTTTTTCACCTTATTTGGGAATTAAAGGATCCCTTCTTTTCCTGAGAACAACAACAATGAGCAGAATTTTAATTATAAAAGAGTAAGCAAGCAGGGTTTCCATTTATTAAAATTATATATATTTGAGGTGTACAACTTGATGACTTGATATGTGTACACATCATGCAATAATCACTATAGTCAAGCTAATTAATATATCCAGTACCTTCACAGAGGTACTTTTTGGTGTGTGAAAACAGTAAATTTCAAATATGCAGTGAACTTCCTATAATAATAAAAGCATAATATGCTAATTAAACTGGACGACCTTCCAGACATCCTTCTGGACGACCTTCCAGATGAAACCAGGGCTGCAAGGGAAGCCTGGGTCCTGGGTGCCAGAGGGAAGCCGGTGCTGGCAGCTGGGGGAAGGAAGGCCTATGCTTGCATGAATTTTGTGCATTGGGCCTTGAGTTATTACCTATGATCATCATTCTATACATTCTGTACATTAGATCTTCAGCCAGAACTTTGTCATCTGAAACTTTGTCCCTTTGGTCAATGTCTCCCCATGTAGCCCATCCCTACCCCAACCCCTGGGAATCACCACTCTACTCTCTGCTTCAATAAATTTAGCTAGTTTGGGTTGTACATGTAAGTGAGATTACACAGTATTTGCTCTCCATGCCTGGCTTATTTCACTTAGCATAATGTCCTCCAGGTCCAGCAATCCCATTCTGGATATTGATCCAAAGGAATTAAAATCAGCACCTTGAAGAGATACCTGCACTCCCATGTTCATTGCAGCATTAATCAAAGTAGCCAGCTATGTGCTACAAAAACAACATAAATGTCCCAAACAAGAAAATGTGGTATATACAGAGAATGAAATATTATTCAGCCTGAAGGCTAAGGAAGCAGGATTTCTAAACAGAGGGTTCTTAATCAGAAGATTTCAATTTTTTCCCCTTGCCTTTATCTTTTGTATATCTTCCTTATGTGCAAAAGTGAAGCTGATCTTTCCAGAAAGAATACCAGGCTTTAGCTCACTCTGTACTAGAACAATAGACCTTTTACAGCTTAATCCTGTTTTCAACAAAAATGAAAAAAATTGGTATGGTGGTGGTGCCATAAGATTTTAAATCCTGTTTAAATTAGTCCTTAAGTCCCCAAGTCTTCTGTAACTACAGGTGAAGAGACTAAGATTTGAAGCAGAAAAAACTAGGTTTGGATCTGGGACACTGATCTTACAAAGAATGAATTTTCAATAAATGCTAGCTTTTGTTGATTTTATTGATTTTATTCATTCATTACTTAGTGTAGGCTCTGGGCATTGGGGATGGGGAGAGGGAGGAGAATGGGAGAGAGGGAGGAGCTGGTTTAATCTTCCCAACCCCAGTTCTTTACCATTCTTCAAGTTCTCATCTTGAGTTTATTGATGTGACACCAGACTCACTTGGGAGTTACTATGTATTGTAAAGTATTAAAAGTAGGATCAAGATTTTGGAGAAAGCCTGTAGTACCACCTAGTGCCAGAGAGGGGCAGCATACAGCCACCAGCAGGGAGGATCCAACCACTGCTGACCAGAGCTTTCTTTAGTAGGTAGGGCTCAGGAGTCTATCCAGTATGCTGGAGCCTTAAGAAAGCTAGTTAATGGACCTCAGGTGAAATGGACGCTAAAATGAAAATAGCAAAAGAGCTGGGGCAGAGAACACATGAAGAAAGGAAGCTGAAATGTTTGTGGAGTTTTGAATGTGGAATGTCCCAGCCACTGCCTACTTTGTCCTTCATAAGGACATACACTCTATGCACTAGCTCAGTCATACTCATGCTGGCATTCATTTTCCAAACCACTCCTTCCTTCATTCATTCACTGACAAGGACAGAGTAACTGCCTTTTAGGGTCCTTGAATCCGACAAGGGTCTGGGCTCTCAGGAAAAACATCAAAGGTCAATAGGATTTGAGGTTAGAGTTCTGTACTGGAAGGTGAGTCAGATGTCAGGAACTGGGGTATCAGACAGGTTAGAGCATGTGCTGGTTGAGCTGCGGGGTAATGGGAGTGCAGCTTCTTTCCGGTAGGCCCACCTTCCCTGTTTCACCAGAAATAGATCCAGGGTAACCTGGCTGGACTAATTAAACAGCTCAACACCAGGGTCCCATTCACCTCATTGCTATTATAGATTTGTATAGTTGTTACAATGAGTACCAGGAGATGGCAGTAAAGAGTGTTCAGGATGGAGTGCCATTTTGTAATTTTCCTATGGATCCTACTGGAACTTGGAGAATCCCGGAGGAAAGCAGTGTCTGCCTTCATGGGCAGCAAGCAGTAAGGGTTCTCACCACAAGTACAACTGGCCCTGGTAGGAAGTTGCAGGGACCCTCACAGGGTACTTGAATTGACAAAAGGAAAACTTGGAATATGTACATTTTCACCCCCTTTCTTAATTGCATGCCACCAATGGATTGAGCAGAGATTAAGATTATTTCCAATATTTAAATATTACATAATTATAGGTTCATAAGTAGTTTTATTTAATATTAAATTTTTTATGTAGTTGAATTTCATAATCTTCAAAGTGAGTTCTCTACTCCCCCTTTGACTATAGTTGGTTGAATAAAGAGTGGTAGAAATTGCTTGACTTTAAATAGTTTTGAATAGAGGGGAGAGTAGAAAATTTTCAAAACAGACCAAGTGTTAAATATTGTTTTGTTGTTGTTGTTAAAGAAAAAGAAATAAATTATCATTGTTGCTATTATTAGTTGTTTCCTTATAGAAAGGAAAACTTTTCCTAGTTAATTGCTTCTTTAAAATGAATAATTGCCACAACATTCTTTTGTTTCTGAAATAAATTTTGTCAAAAAGTTCTAATAACCTAATAGATTTCTATGTTCTCAATAAACTCAAGCAGTCAAAGGCAATATTAACTCCATGAGCAATGATTCAAATCAGCAAGATTTTGAATACATGGGCCTATGTCAGTCTCTTTCTCTCTCACACATGAACATGTACACAGACACACCATAATTATTTTAGAAGCATGATGCTTGCAAAGATATGTCACTGAAACCAGCCATCATCTTGCAGTGAACTTGTGTTGTCTTTATTTGCTTATATTAGTTTCCAGTGCTTGACATAAAAATATTTCCAGTATTCATCCATTCCAGGCCCATGGTAGGGTGCATTTTCCTGGCCCATGAAGTCTGGTGTGGCCATGTGATTTGCTTTGGGAGAAAAAAAAAAAATTAAATGAAGGGGAAGCTTGTAAAAGCCAGTGTGAAATTCAGCATGACCATTTTTTCCTAGCTGGGCAATTTAGCAACTTTAGAGATGCATCTTCTGCCAGCTTCAGTGAGATGATCCAGAGCCCCCCACCCGAACCCCAATGTACATGGTGATGAGAAGTAAACAGATATTGTTTTAAGCTGATGAGGTTTGGGGGTTATTTGTTACTGCAGCATAACCCATCCTTATCTGATGAATACATTTCCTTTCCTTTATTCCTCTTTTATAGAACCAAATCCCTCTCTACTTCTTTTCTATGTGGTTGGGGGAAGTATTGGGACCATTGCCTTTTCTTCTTCACTTCAGAGCTGATTATATAGCCACATCCTGGCCAAGCAAGCATTCCATCCTCCTTCTTCACTTACTGGTTCAAAACAGGCAAATAATTCAACCAGGGGAATGAGAATCAATCCCTAGTTAAGGAAGAGCTCTCTGTTTACACAGGAGGACTCATTAAGCAAGTAGGACATAAGCCTGGAGGTATGGGGGGCCATTTTTACCACATGGGAGAGCCCCTCTGAGAATAGAGCCGACCCGAAGAAGCAAGAGCTGAAATGTGGAGAAGCACAGATTTCAGGATGGCATTTTTTAAGCCTTCAGATTCCAAACATTCTTGATCTCCAGTGATATTAACTAGTAACTTATTTTTCTTATTTTATTTTTTTTGCTCAGTTTCTTGCCATTTGCAATAGAAAAATCTAAACTAATATTCTTCCTAAACACTCTGGGTGAAGCAAGTTGGCTTTTCAACCATATTCATTTACAGAATAAAGTTGAAATCTCTCAGCACAGCCTTCAGTACATTTCAGGTTTTAGGTCCAACATACATTCCCAACTTTAAGTCTGGGTCCCATTCTTCACCCCTCTTCCCTCATCTGGATCCCATCCTTCACCCCTCTCTCCCTCCTCTGTCCCACGGTGTTAGCCTGGACTGCACCTCGGGCACTGTCCAAGGACAACCACCTCATGTTGCCTTGGGCCAGGTGTGTATCTGTTCTCCCCACTGGGACATGGGCTCCATTAGATGGGGAGGGGCAGTATGCCATTTTACTTTTATTTTCTTCAGAGTATCAAACACTAATTCTTGCATAGTTGGAGGTGCTGAGGAAGTAGTTGCAAAACAGAAACAAAGTCTACATTCCCATTTCACACTGAAACATGCTCAGACCCCTACTCAATAAAGTCCATATTTGGTTGAGAAAACCACATTTGCTTTGTTGCTATTCCCTCATATTTTAGGGATGCTGTTTGCATTAGATCTTTAAATATGAGTCTCCTTTCTGGAAGTCAAGGGATTAACTAAAGTAAGTAGTTTGGTGTGACTGGGCGTCGCCACATGCACTGAAAGGTTGCCAGTTCAATTCCTGGTCAGGACATATATCAGGCTTGATCCCTGGTAGGGGGTGTGCAGGAGGCAGTCGATTGATGTTCCATTCTCACACTGATGTTTGTCTTCTCCTCTTTCTTCCTCTCCCTCTAAAAATATCAATAAAATGCCCTAGATATTTCTATCTTTCTCTCTCTTTCCCTTCTTCTCTGAAATCAAAAAAATATATTTAAAAAATAAAAATATCAATAAAAACTTAAAAAGTAGCTTGTTGAGGAAAACTAATGCACTATATGCCATGCTGTGTTAGAAATGTACATTTAACACTCTCAACAGTCCTGGATTGATATTGTCATTAACTCTGTTGTACAGACAGGAGTTAAAATCCAGAGAAGTCAAGTAACTTGCAGAGTGCCCCACAGCAGTGCTCAGACTGGAGCGCAGACCATCTGAAGCCAGAACCTTCGCTGTCTTTTCCTCACATGCATTCCTCAGTTCAACGCTAAGTGGTGGTCAACCACCTTTCTGAGAATGAGAGACTGTTTTTTCACTGTGTTGAAGTCTTTTTAAAAGATGTTTTTATTGATTTTTAGAGAGAAGGAAGGAGAAGGGGAGAGAGATAGAAACATCAATGAGAGAGAAACATCAACATTGATTGGCTGCCTCCTGCACTCCACCCCTTCTGGGGATCCAGCCTGAAACCCAGGCAGGTGCCCTGACTGGGAATTGAGCTGTGACCTTCCAGTGGTGCATGGGTTGATGCTCAACCATTGAGCCCCGATGGCAGGGTTGTGTTGAAGTTGTTTTGATCCATCCTAACCAAAGCTGGACCTTGAGACGCCCCACGGGAGAGGGCAGTGCCCTGTAGCACCGAGAGGGCAGTGGAACCTGAAAGCGAGCATCTTCCCTTTTCTGGCTCTGTGACCTCTGACAAGCAACCTGAGCGTCCCTGTCTTAGTAGTTTAGTTGTTTGCAAAATGGAGATAAGAGCCACTGCATGGAGTTGGAAGGATTAGGAGTGAAATGTTCCCATAGAGAGGACCTGGCACAAAGCAGTGCTGTGTCAATAGGAACTATAAATATGATGCGTCGATTGCTAATTTTAGTCATGCACATGTCCTACCTCATCATAGCTCCTAGGTTGTGGAGGTCGTCTTGTCGAGATCCATAGCCTCACTGCCTAGCAGGGTGCCAGGCATAAGGCAGTGCCTCGCAATCATTAGGAAAGTCTCCTAAACTTCCTTATCCCGATTTCTAAAGTGGGGCAATCATAGCTACTGCGTGGGGCTGTGAGGGTGAAATGAGGCCTGCGTACAACACCGTCAGCGTGGGCACTGGTCCCTAGAGAGCGAATTGAAACCAAAGGGATGGCGGCCGCTGACAATGCAGGGCTCATTAGAGAAGATGACCCACATGATTCCTGAAGCCCCAGTCCTCACCACTCCTCCTCCTCGTGTCCTCCTCACTCTGGGGGGTGCACTTGGAGCCCCGTCTTCTCCAGCGTGCGGCCGCAGCTACAGGCCCGTGCCAGACCCAGATGTGTGCCTGGCCACAGGACAGGGGCGGACCCAGGAGAGGGGGCGGGGAGGGGTGCAATGGGACGAGACCATCTTATTCAACGCCGGCTCCCATTCTGCAGATTGGCGGCGAGATGCTCAATCTCCTCGTCCCTCGCCAAAGGCAAGAGCCAGGTCGTCCCTGTTTGCAGCATATGCACGGAGCTGCGGTCATAAAGAGGACGGTTTATGAGGACATATGCTCCATGCCCAGAAGCGCTGCCAGGCCCGGATGCTCTTCCGTGGCGACACCGCGATTATCTCTCCGTCGAGTCCGGGGAGCCTCTCAGGCCTGCAAGGCTGCAATTTTGAAATGGATTTCACAGCTGCAAACGCTAAGACGGCCCAATTTGTCTTTTCCATTTCTGCCTCCTCTCCTATAACTATGGAAATCTGCATCCGTGCCTCGGCGGCGCGGGCTGCATAAAATATGCAGCAGGACTTAATGCTCAGAACAGAACGGAGAGCTGCACAATGTTAAGGACAGCTGCTAACGTGGGCTTGGACAAGGTGGGGGTGTGAGCCAAGCCGGTGGAGGGTGTCTGCTCCTTCAGACACACGGGCCTCCTCTTTCTCCAGTGCCTGCCCCAAAGGCGAGAGGAGAGGATGGATATGCCCCCTTATCTTTCCCCGGGAACCTGGGGCTACCCATCCTCCAAAGAACATCCCAGATGGTAAGCGGAACTGAAGTTTGCACATAAATTCTCCCCAGGGAATTGGTGGTGGGTGATAGCAGGCCTAATGAAATTTTTTATTGTGGTTATTACATACAATTTGTACAGTATATCATGCACGGAAATTTCTTCTATTCCTATAAATCTGGAATTGCCAGTGTAAATGCCCAGGCTTACGAACTGCGGCAGAACACAATTACCTCTAGATACAAACTCTCTTTAGGACATAAAAATTGTTGCTACTGAGAAGGCTGAATTGCACCAGCAATTTTGTAAATATTTGAGTGATATATTTCCTTTTGGATAAGTTTTCATAGCCCTGGAAAGCTGCCTCGTTTCTTAATGCTTTTGTTCTCGCTGCTGTGTTTTTCCTGAGTATCACTTTGTGGCCTGATTGTTGTTTTCCATCACGCGTAGTCAATCAGGCTATTGGGCAAATGTCACTTATAGAAGGCTCAGGACGGCAAGGCCTTCTGCTGGCGTTAGGAGGACTGTCTTCACAGGATGTTTCCTAGAGACGTGTGAGGAAAGGAAAAAACACAAACACGACTGAGACACATCCTGTACTTCCTCCCCCATATGGTTCTTCAAGCTGGAAGCTGCGGCGAGGAGTCCATTTTTAATGAGGCCCATGCACAGCGCCCTCCCCTGCATGCTTCCTTGGGTCCATGAGGGAATCGCTCTGGGATGTGCCAGTTGGTGGTTGGTTTCACCCGGGCCAGATGCCCCCATCGCCTGAGTGTCCGCACCTTTCCTAGTTAGACTTTATTACTGAGTGTGATGGTGTAGGATGCTATTCCCTCAGATTGATTTTCTACAAGTTCTAATATTGGAGATAAGGAGAGTTCTTCCATCGGCTCCCAGCAAACAGAGCAGACTGTTAAAACTCCTCATAACAGTTTCCCAAGGAAGACAGCAGTGATGGATTAGAGTCTGCCCTGCAAATAAGGAAATGTGCTCACTGAGCAGAGAGAAAGTGTTCAAATACAGCTACACTAATGAAAGGGGGGGAAATGCCCTTTCTCTCCCTCCTTCTCTTCTTTTCTCCCTCCCTCCCTCCCTCCCTCCCTCCCTCCCTCCCTCCCTCCCTCCCTCCCTCCCTCCCTCTTTTACCTTCTTCCTTTTGCCTCCCTTTCCCTCCCTCCCTCCCTTCCTGCCTTCCTTCCTTCCTGCCTGCCTTCCTCTCTCTTTCTAACTGTGACATTTAGTCCTCATAACAAGGAATGAGCTGCCTCTTGTGATTCCGCATTTTACTAATGAGAAAAATGAAGGACTAAGTCCCTTGCTGGAGTCAGTGTGCAGTAGGGCAGCTGGGATTCGCACCAGGGCAAAGCCAAGTCTCTTACACAGCATGGGAACCAGTCAGTCAGTTGCCTGCTCTCCCAACTTCCTTCATCCATGTTTATACCAAGCATTCGACACTCAGGACTGTGGACACCACCTGATTGGGTTCTCTGAGACATTCCAGCATCATGAACTGGATATGTGAGAAACAAAAAGAGGGTTGATATATGTCCCCTATGCTAATAGGAAAAGGGATTATGTTTGCACCCAATGTGTGGAAGCCTGAGGATGGATTTCATTGAAGGCAGATAAAAGCACCAGGAAGGGCTTGGGACTCAATATAGAGATTTCCAGTAAATATGGACTGAATGTGAGTTTAATAATTTGGACAAAGAACACGAATTAGTATTTACCGAGAAGAAGCAAATAATAACAGGGAAAATGTTAGCATTCCTAGTAAATAAAGTAATGCAAAATAGAATAATAGGTTCTCAGTTCTCATTGATTGAAATAACTTTATTTTTCTAATCATCATTTCTGCTGTTTCAAGAGGCTAGTTGAAGGGATCTGTGCTGATAAACATATGATTTGATCCATCAATAGTGGGAATGAATGTTGATAAAAACTCATTGGGGAAATTTACCTATCCATGCCTCTAGCCTTTCCTGAGCACCTACTGTGTGCCAGACTGATCTGGATGCTGACATCCATAAAAATGTATGAGTCCCATTCTCACCCTTGTGGAGTTTAAATTCCAATGAGGAAAAGAGGCATTAATCAAATAATTTCACCAGTGAATGTAGAATGGCAAACTAAGAGTTATTTTTAAAGGCATGTATCAAACATGATGATAACAAAGAAACCTGGTCTAGAGCGGGTAAAATGAAATAAAAATATTTAGAAAATTTAGGAAGAAAAGTATTTCCTGAGGAAGTAATGCTGTATCTAAGTATTTAAAATATACTGTTGATTCAGAAATTCCATATCAATCAAGTTTTTGGAAATAATCATTGATTTATATAAATTTCTAGGCACAAAGATTTTTGTCATTGTGTGGTTTATAAGAACAGAAATTTGGAAATGATACGTGGCAATGGAGAATACTGAAAGTAAGGCATAAATACGCAACGAAACTCCAGGTCTTATCTAGAAATCAGGGTGTTGAAGACTTTCATGACATGGCATTACATGCTAATATGATGTTGCGTGAAAAGTACAGGCTGCAAAGCTGCACACATATGGTTTTAATTGTATAAAACAGATAGGAAATGTAACAGAAGGCAACGGTGCAGGATCACAGGTGAGCCACATTCCCTTTGCTATTCTCCGTGTTCCCCCAGATTCCTGCAATGAACCTGCGTTAGTGTATTACAAAGCAAATGATTGACTTTTAAACAGACAGGAGATTGACTATGTGAGTAGATGTGGAGGGATGGGCACCAGATGTATCTGTAAACATAAACACAAAGGAAGGGGCAAAGCTGACTGCACTTTGGGCTTGGGATGAGGAGTGACCATTTTTCTTTCATATCAGACCCACGAGTGCACATATCTTACCTAGAATGCTTTTTAAAATATATTTTTATTGATTTCAGAGAGGAAGGGAGAGAGAGAGAGACATCAATGAGAGAGAATCATGATCGGCTGCCTCCTGCACACCTCCCACTGGGGATCGAGCTCTCAACCCTGGCATGTGCTCTGACCAGGAATTGAACTGTGACCTCCTGGTTCATAGGTTGCCTCTCAGCCACCGAGTCACACTGGCTAGGCACCTACACTATTTGTGAACTTTTCTCCTGTGAATAAGAAAAAATTGAGCTTGGCAGCTAACACTTGCAGTGTGACTTATCTAATTAATTTAATTAACAATAAATAATACTATTGGCCAGGGACTGTCCTAAGTGCCTTACAAATATTAGCTAAGTTTATAAAATGGTGCAGCTCTGTTAGAGAGCAAGCAGTTTGGCGTTTCTTCAGAAAGCACAATGTAGAATTACCAGGGGACCCAGCAATTCCACTCCTAGGTGCAGCTGATCTCCATTATGTGCAGATCCTGCAATTGGCAAATTCACCCATTCTCCAAAATTTATGTTACCCCTTAATCAACACTTGTGGCAATTGGGGATCATTTGCACAGATATGCATACAGTGGCAACAAATTTGAGTGGCCTGTCTGGCAAATTCCAGGCTGAGGACAGACCAGGAGCCACCCTGCCCTCTGGTTTCCCTCTCCTGCAGAGGTAGCCAGAGGATGGAGACAGCAGGGTGATGCATTGGGGAAGTGGTGGGGTGAGTGGGGCCAGTGGGGTGGCTTTAGCCAAGTCACTTAGCACTTCTGAACCTCATTTTCTCTTTGTGAAGCCAAGAAAATAGAATCTCCCAGGATAAATTGTTTTCAGGATTTCAGATTATAATCGGCATGATATATATCTATGTGTTTCCCCTAGGAGCAAGGACTTCGTATTTGCTAATTCAGTCTGAGCTGCAATTTAATAGGGAGCAACTACAGCCAATAATGAGAACTGACTCTATAGTACTAGTATACCCAACAGAATTGCAAAGAAGTATTCAAGTACTTATACATGAAGGTTCACAACAGCTGAAAGGTGGGAAAACTGAAATGTCCATTAATGGACGAATAGAGAAGCAAAGTGTGATCTATCCATGTAATGAAATGTTACTCAGCCATAGAAAGGAACAAAGCACTGATACATGCTACAACATGGATTAACCTTGAAAACATGATGCAATTAAGTGAAAGAAGCCTGCCACCAAAGGTCATATTTTTAAGATTCCGTTTATATGAAACTAGAGACCTGGTGCACAAAATTCGTGCATAGGTAGGGACCCTAGGCCTGCTGGCACTCACCTTGGCTGGCCTGGCACCACCCATTAGCCAGCCCCCCTAGTTGCCTCCCTCTTCAGGGTGACCAGCCGGGCTATTAAGGGGCCCCTGCTGGCACCTGCCTTGGCCAGCCTGGGGCCTGCCAGCTGGGAGAAAGTCCTGCACTGAACATCTGCCCCATGATGGTCAGTGCATGTCATAGCAACCAGTCATTCTGCCATTTGATCAACTTGCATTTTAGACTTTTATTATAGGACTAATGGCCTGATGTACAAAATTCATGCACAGGGATGGGGGTGTCCTCAGCCGGCCTGCACCCTCTCTAATCTGGGACCCTTCAGACCTCCTTCTCTCAATCCGAGAGTGGCTCCTAACCACTCACCTGCCTGCCTACCTGATTGCCCCTAACCTCTCTGCCTCGGCCCCACCACCATGACTTTGTACAGAAGGACGTCCAGAAGGTCTCCCAGTCTAATTAGCATATTACCCTTTTATTAGTATAGATGGCCAGAATAGGTAAATCCATGGAGGCAGAAAGCCAGTTAGTGGTTGGCAGGGGAAAGGAGAACTGTTTAATGGGTATGGGATTTCCTATTGGGGTGAATAGAATATTTTGGAGCTAAGTAAAGGTGATGGTCTCACAACCTTCTGGATGTATTAAATGCCAACTTAACTGTACTTTTAAAATGGTTCATTGTATGCTGTGTGAATAAAAAAGAAACCCACAAAAAACCCTGTAAGGTAGAGATTAGCATTATGCCTGTTTTATAGGTGAACAAATTAAGTCATTTGGTCAAAGCACCCCAGTTAAGAGGAGGAGCTGGGATCTGAACCCAGGCACTCTGAGTTGCAGTGCACATGCTCGTAGCCACCATGATATGCCTTAGCTGTTTAGAACAAAGCATGGAGACGGGCCCATAGTAGGTTCTTAACAGGTGTCCATGTCTTTCCCCACTGCTTCCTTTGCCAGCAGGAACTGTGGATGACTCCATTGGACGTGCGCATCGCCATAGAGAAAACAAATGCATGCATTTGCTCATTCTCTTCATCTTCTATTGTTAGGCTCTAAAAAGTGTCCATTTGTAAACATTGGACATGCACAACACAATGTGGCATGGAGCTGAAGAAAACATCCATGTACAACAACAACAACAAAAAAAAAACAACAACAAAAAAAGTCTAGACTTGCACTTTTCGAAATGATGTAGGAGAAAAATAATGGGCCAGAGGAGAGAAGCCCTGGGTCGCGTTCCCTCGGTATCTAAGATTTATCACCTGCACATGCTGGATGCTACAAAAAGAAGATCTGGTGACCATGGCAATAACTCAGAAGCCGGCCATGCAGCCTGCTCCTGGCTGATAGCACCTGCCACGTGATGTGTGGCTCCGCTGTCTGGAACCGCTTGCGTGGGACAGGCCTGATTTCTAATGATCCTTCACCTCTTCATTCCTACTCACTGTTTGTCTGTAACAGTAGCAAATTGGGAATGGGAAGGATAAGTGTTTCAGTTGCAGATAATGAGGTTTAGAAAAATGGAATAGGGACTGGGGAGAAAATGCAAAAATAACCAGTCCAACTGCAAGCCTTATGTTTGGGGAGCTATTTCACTACCCTCTGATGAAGAAATAAGGCTCAAGTGATCAGAGAGGTTTGGGCTGGGAGACCCCTTTAAGACTTGGCCCTGTATTTGCAGGCATTTCGGATGCTTCTAAACAAGTAGCTCAAAGATGATGTGTTGTAGAATTGTGCAAAATCTGTATAATTTTGTTAACCGGTGTCACCCCAATAAATTGAATCAAAAGGAAGAAAGAAATAAAAATTACTATTCACCCAAGGTGCCCACAGGATGAATGGATTACAGAGAATCAAACTTATAGAAAATAATGGCTTGGTTTTTAGTGGTAGGAAAGCAATTTGTATCCATTCACTATAAACATAATTGTATTAGCATAAGCAAAAGAATGTTTTCATTGTAAACTCAATTGGAAGTGACTCTGAACTCACAGATGATGAAATGTATTCTGCCCTTCTTTCTTCTCCTCAGAAAGTCCTTACAAAAGTGAAATTTTCTCGCATAATTCTGCTTCCGGGATATCAGCAAATATGGTAGTTCAGTTTCTGATCTGATTTTTACTTTAAATAAATCATCTGCATTCATTCATTCATTCAGTCATCATTCATTCATTCATTATCCACTCATTCAGTATTTACCATGTATTTACTAGGCTACTGAGCTTATGATTTAATTAGATAGATAAGTATTCATTGGGAACACATTTTAATGTGTGCTGGACTCACCTGCATGGATTTCACTGTTCTTGCTGCTACGTCTGTTCCCTGGTCACAGAGAGGGTCACAGCTCGAAGTGGGTTGTGGGTAGACCTAGAACCTCAGCCTTCTGTCAGCAGTGACTATTGTATGCATGGGTGAAGTTTCTGGAGCTTTTTAGGGGGAAGACAAGATATTTTTACTGAGAATATGTTTTGGAAACATTCTTTGCATTCATCTGAAGCACTTTGGAGATTCTGAATTACTTCTACAGCTTAGGATGGAATAGCTTCCAACCTAATGTTTGGATGGGATCCTTCTATCGATATAATTGCTTTTGTGGTGTGATTTGAGGAAGCCAGCAAGTTCCCTCCAAATATCACCCTTTGTGACCTATGCCTGTCATTTTACCAATAGCTATGGATTTCTTTGGGATATTTATTGTCTATTCCTGAGGCTCTCCACCTAAAGAAAAACTAAGCGGTGAAATATTCATTCCAGATTTTTAAATGTGTTGTTGGCGGGGTGCCAGAAGCAAAGAAAACTGGACCGGAGCCTGTGTGGCCGACTCAGACAAACCAGGTCTGAATTTCAGTCCCCTCACTATGCACTTGGCGTAGGTTCCTTAAGTGGGTAGGTTCCATAAATGTCGAGTCAGAGGTTCCTGTGATGTGTGCTTTGTAGTCTTGTGGACTGAGTAGCTAATGTGCATTAGCTACTTGGAGCGGTGTAGTGGGACACGTAAGACAGGAAAGAGAGTCCACGTTTTTGTCTGGACACCTCAGCTATGCCCTCAATACCTGGATTATCTGGGGCAAATACCCTTTCTGTACCTCAGTTCCAGTGATGTGCTGATAGTGCTTTGCACTGGCTCTGGAGGGCTGATTATTAAATATTCAGGAATTCTGTGAGCAGGTTGCTAAAATCTTGGTGGCTTAACTTTGACCATGGTGGGAACCTTGAGAGCATAGAAAACAGCGAACACTGGGAAGTAGGGCTCTGCCCCTCACTTCCTCATGTCTGAGAACTGGTTTACAGGCACACTGTGCTCGGTTCTTTCACAAGTTTCTTGACTCAATTATCATAAGATAATTTATGTAAAGGCACAGTGCCTGGAGTTTAAGCTCCTTATTAAGTCATTTACTACCACTATTATCAACAATAATGAAATGATAATAGTTATTATAGAGCTTTGGACATAGTATGTGCTAGAAAAGTCTTACTCTCTTCCCTATCTGTTCATTATTACAATTTCCGCAAAGGGAATATAGTTCTGGCCAGGTGGCTTCATTGGTTGGAGCATCATCCTGTTAAACCAAAAGGTTATGGGTTCAATTCCTGGTCAGGCACATACCTAGGTTGTGGGTACCATCCTGGTTGATGCACTTATGGGAGGTAACTGATTAATGTTTCTCTCCCACATGGATGTTTCTCTCTTTTCCTCTCTCTCTGAAAATCAATGCAAACATCTTTGGGTGAGAATTAAAAAAAAAAAAGGGGGGGTGGGATGTAAGGTGAATCTGTGCAAAAGTGAAGAAGATTCCAAGGGGACGACAATTTGTCTTTAAGGATCACTTTTGACCCTTAACAAAGTGGAAACATTTGCTCTTCTCATTGACCACAGTTCAGGACGGGCACTTGGACATCCATACAACACACGTAGAGCAGCCGAATGTCATCTCCATCCCCATTTCCTCCATCCTGCTGCGTTTTCCTGTCTGGCCGGCACGGCAGCTGAGTGACTGGGGGTTCTCTCACCACCATGAAGCTGTCAACACCCATGGTGGGCCTTGCAAAGTATAAAGGACAATCTATCCACAGAGCAGTGGCAGCATCCTTGCTTATGAAACGATAACTGCTTCAGGTAGCAGCAAGTTCCAACATTAGCACAACAAAAGCTCTGAGCTGGACCATCTGTTGCCACGTGGACAATCTGGTGGGTTTGCCAAAGCCATTTATCCGCGTCGAGTGCATATCCACACCGGCCAGTCCTCACGCTGAGCAGAAAGGAAATTTAAAGAAAGGCCCATCATTTATCATTGTAGACAGCTGGGCTGGAGTGTGGGGAGAGAATGCTTTTTTTTTTTCCTTGAGAGAAACAAAGACCCTGAAGATGGGTAATGCTTGCTCAGCTCCCAGCTTCTGTTAATGGTCCCTCTAGCTGGCTTTTTTTTTTTTTTTTTTTTTTTGCTTTTCCAGATTGTGGAAGGGAAGCTATCACCATGGGTGCTGGCTTCCCTACCCTAGATCTCATGACCTCGTAGCCCCTGGAATTCTTGGAGTGGCATGTTTATTTGTGTCTCCTGCAAGGGACCTCTGAAACAAAAATCTTTCTGCTGTGTAAATATCAGTGTCCAAGGCCACTGACCTTGGAGATCACAGCCCTCCAGGGTGGGACCATCAGCACTCAGCTCTCTGAACATCAGCTTTATGTTCTGAAACTTGGGGGTGATCGCTTCTACCTGCAGTCTTGTTTGCATGTGCAAGACCACCCTGTGACTTTCATAGGCCCCATCCACAAAAATATTAGACACTGTGTTTTATAACTGTGTTGGTATAAAGACGAAGATATTAACATTATACATCAAGACCTTTTCTTTAAACTGAAAGTTCATTTTTTTCCTTCTTTTTTTAAAGAATTTAAAACATTTTAATGAACCCTGAAAATTATTGGGGTCTCTTGGCACTCTGTTTACTGTTCCTAATGGATGAGGTAGCCCTGGGTATGTATGTTTGAGATGAAGTACCATGGATGGAAGTACCTGACATTACTGTTGACAATAGCATAGCAAAGCTGTTAAGCACATAGTTCAAGAACTGGATTTTCTTAGTTCAAATCCTGCCTGCCTCTGTTGCTTATAAGCTAAATGAATTTGGAAAAATTACTTAATTTCTTATATGTATAAAAATATATGTATTATTTCCATATATGACAGTTATCAAATTATTACTACAACTATCTACCTTAAAGAATGATTGTAAAGGTTGTATAAATTGATTAATATAAAACTCCTCAGGTCATTGTGTGGAATAGAATAAATCATTGCTAAATGTTAGCTCTTTATCTGCTCACTTTGCTAACTGTCTTATAAGACAGCAAGCATGTTGGGAAGCAGTAGATCAGTAGGTTCAGAGCAGAGCCTCTAAAATCAGAAGGCCTTTATGAATAAGAAATAAATACCCATAAAACACAGTCACTGCATTGAGATCCCAACTCAAGCCATTCCTCTCTGCAGCATTTTTAGCAAATCCCCTGGAAATGACAGCATTGCACACATACAAAAT
Organism: Pipistrellus kuhlii; assembly: GCF_014108245.1. Taxonomy (NCBI): domain Eukaryota; kingdom Metazoa; phylum Chordata; class Mammalia; order Chiroptera; family Vespertilionidae; genus Pipistrellus; species Pipistrellus kuhlii. The sequence goes on from NW_023425540.1 coordinate 85,925,720, forward strand.
TAATTGCATAGGTGGCTAGTGATGCATGAGCGCGTTTTATGGGAATCCACTTGACCTAGGAGGGATCAACTTCGTTACTTGATTAAAGGCTTAACCTTTCAGAGTCTGGCTCTGACTTCATGTTCACAGATAAATCTCCAAAGCTGATAGATCCTGACATTTAAGAGTGTTGCCCAAAGAAAAGTGATATTCCATTTTCCATTTTCCTAATAGAGATGAAATAGACCCAGGCATGCTATTAATTAGCTGCATCATTTTGGCCAATTCTCATTTGCTCTCTTGTCCTGAGTTTCTACATTGGTACCATAACAGAACCAGGCTAGAGAAGCATCGTTACAACTCTTCTGATCAGATTTGGGGGAATTTATAAAGTACTTCATTGGTTGCTGGAGAAGTCCAGTGGGCAAGACCTTGCTCTCTTTTCCTTCTTCCAGAAAGTTCCATTGATATCTCCTTCTTGATTTTACATCACAAAGTATTTTATGGCTAAAAAAATATATATGTGTAAAGCATCAGACTAGGTGATATATCCATTCAATCCTAATTATGATATTTGGAAGCAGTAGGCCAAATCTGAGGTAAATGGAATAGGGATACACATAAGATGTCACACTGAATTCCCCAAAGAACAATATCCAAGCACAGAATGAAGGGACATGCTTAGGAAGAAACCAAGAAAAGCTGCTTGGGTGATTTGGCTGGTGGAAATCTCAGTAGGAATTAAGGTTGTGATGATAGGCCCTGGTCGTGTAGCTTAGGTGGTTGGAGCATTTTCTGGATATGCCAAGGCTTTGGGTTTGACTCCTCTCCCCCCATCAGGGTATACAGAAGAGTCAACCAATGAATGCATAAATAAATAGAGTAACAAGTCTCTCCCTGTCTCTCTCTCTCTCTCTCTCTCTCTCTCTCTCTCTCTCTCTCTCTTTCTCTCTCTCCCTCTCTCTTTCTCCCCACCTCTTTCTCTCAAACCAATAAAACAAAAAAAATTGTGATGTTATCATAAACCAAAAAGCCCAAGAAACTGTTAGCCATAACATTGACTACCATCACCATGGTAAATTAATGGGCATTGGGGCTAAATGGACAGGAAGAACATCTTGGGAGCTATAAAGGTGAAATTCCCTTTGTACTTTTTTCATGGTCATTCCACACTCTCTACATTCTAATTGTTTAGGGGTATAAGTGTCATTATGGAGGCATTTCATGGTTTTGAGGAGAAATTCCAGAAATATTTATATCCTTCCCAGTCAAATACATTTTCCCAAAGTTCCCTAGGAAGTTACAAGCCAATGGAAACACATCAGAATCAAAATCTTCACAAGCATTTAGTTAAAGATTAAGAGAGGCTCAAAGTCTATTGCACACATTATCTTATTAAATCTCCTTTAATTTTAAGAGTTACCCTGTGAAGTTCTGTTTGCTCTATTTCCCCCCCCAGAGGATGAAATTAACTCACAGGGATGTCAAATAGTTGATGCAACATCACAGGGCAAGAGGCAGAGCTAATGAAAACCCAAGTGTGACTTTGCCACTAGCTAGGTCCAGGCCAAGGAACCTCTATGAAGTGGAAGAGCATTATTGGAGATTTTGGCTCCAGCTTGAATCATGGGCAACTTATCTATATCTTCCTTCCAACATGAATAGATGGATCTTTCCATATCTGGCCAGCCACATGGCACTGGAATTTAGAGTATTAAACTTTAAGTTTATGCAAGAAAACAGCATCATTCTGAATGCCCCCATGAAACCTTTTACTTTCTACCAGCATGATGGAAGTAAAGCAAATGAGAGAGTGATGCCTGGGTACTGCCTTTGAACTCCAAAATGCCTTTGCCCACTGTAGATCTGACCAAGCAGTATCTGCACCCTGAATCATCTGATCACTTTCTCTGCCCTTCCAGAGAAATCAGAGAAGCGAGCCAATGGGGTAGAAGCATCCATCATTGCCCTTTGTTGTAATCAGTCCTGGAAGCTGGACTCTAAGCATACGATTGCAAACTCAAGTGCAGGGGCCCAGGAGAAGAGAAGTCAGAACTTGGCCATAAAGCGGTTATCCTCATATACATGCAAAGCTGTGACTGGAAAAATATATGAGTCTTGTATGTGGGTCAGAGGTAGAACCTTGGCCAGTGGATATAAAAAAATGGGCTTTGGTTTCTGATCATCAGAGCAGTGCAGCAATGGAATAAGTTGCCTGGTGAGGTCTCTGCTATGAGAGATGCTCGGGAAACTGGATGAGGCTTGGCAAGAATTGTATATATCAGTTCTACTCAATGTGTGCTCTGAGAACCAATTCTCACCTGTGTATTGTTACTCATCTGCAGCTATGTAAATATGCAAATTGAGAATAAGCATTTAGAAAATTTATATGAATTTAATAATCATTTTTATATCTTTTGACACTACTAATAATAAAAGTAAGTTTGAGCTTGGATATTGAACATTTTATTTTATCTTTTCTAGTCTGTGGATGCATAAAAAATTATAAAAAGAAAGTCCTTCTCATGGATAGTTTGAGAAGCATCTGTAGAGAGGGCTTTTTGGTATTGGGTACATTGGGCTATAAAGACATCAAAGTCCCTGGTAACTTTGAGTCATGCTCACTCTAATGAATGACTTACTCAAAGTTTCAAGCACACAATAGGTACTCAGTACCATCTTTCTTACCCTAATTTCCTGATTATTATAGTACATACAGTGGGAGGCCACCCACCTATTGGTGCACAAAAAATAAAATATTATACTTACATGGGAGGAAAGTTGGAAACTTCATTGTAATTACAAAGTATTGGCCTCTGATTTTTGGTGCACGTTTGTAAATGGAGACACACAGACACACACTTGCACACTTAGATTTTCTTTGTCCTGTGGGCTATTGAAAATAACCTCTTCCTTTCTTGCTGTGGTTGTGCCTTTTCATCCATACAGTATGTATTAAATGAAATGAGGTCATGCAATCATCACTGAGTGCCTTGTTTTTTTTAAGCTTTCTATTTGAACTGGAACTTTGGAAACAAACACTGACATTTGAGCTCTGTAATTCTAATGACTCCTGAATAACCTGCTATATTCCAGCCCCAATTGGGGACCACAAAATGAGGCAGGAACAGCCATGTCACTGGCCACTAGGTGGCAAACTCAAACACGCACAGCTTTTACCGTCAGCTACTGTTCAAACGCACTGGCCAGGATGGGTTAACACACACAAAAGATGATGGACGAGAAGTGAAATGTAGACTGGAGCAAGTTGGAGTGTATTATGCTGAGCGCACCTGTCCAAGGTCTTTATCATTTTTGTGGGGGAGGGCGGGAAAAGATGCTTGAGCTAGCTCCATAATAAATATTGTTTCTGCTTTGCATCCCACAGGGTGGGTTATGGAACATTCAACCTAGTCTGTTCCCCCATCCCACCCCCAACCCCTATAAAACCCAAAATTTAAGAATCTTTCCTGATATACCTACCTGCCTCTGCATCCCTCTTCATGAAGTTAGCCACCATTTTGGGGACTACAGTAGACTCAGATGTCAGGCCACCTCACAGAATGCTGTTTTAATGTGCAAGGATCGTTTCTGCCCAGGTGTGTGAGATACTGCATATAGGGCCAATGGCTTGGACACAGCTAACATCAGAATAAATGTGTGTGCTGAGCTTGGACAGATGAGACCTCAACCTGCCGTGCTGTCGCAGAGGGATGGCTTTTACATTTGAAGGGAGCCGTTCCCCACCATAAAGCTGGAAGGCAACAGTGAGCCCATCACTTTTGGCAGGTTTGAAGAGTCCAGATGTCCATCGTGAATTGGGTTATTTAATGTATCTCTGGGCTGTTTGCAAAGTGGAAATGCCTTCGATTTTGCAAACACCATGTGGGCAAATGCCAAATGTGTTGGCCACCAACATCAGTGTGTATTTGGGTACCAAATGCGTACAAAGGACCCTTGCTATTCAATCCAATGCAAATCAAACACTTTGCATTTTAATTTATGTCTACTTAATCCTGTGTCCTGCATGGAAGCAGCTCCATTAGGGCACCCTGCCAAACTCTGGTGACAGAGATGTCTCTGTAGATCTTCTCCCCATGAGGCAATTATCAAACTTATCTACGAAATGCTTGGGTGTGGCATGACCCTGACTCATCTTCATCATAACTCATCAAATCTCATTTCCCCAAAGGGAACTGGAAAAATAACCCTGGTTTAGCTAAGAAGCTTTCAATATCTGATACTGAAGAAAATAATTAATTTTGGATGAAACCCAGAGCACAGGCATTGTCAGGATGACAATATCAAGTGCCTTACTCAATCCAATTCATTAAATCTATGGCTTATCACTAGTTTGTGTGTGTATGCATGGGAGTGCACACATGGGTGTTTGAGAATAACATCTTTGAGTATGGGTTCATTCATGGAGGATTAGGGCAATTGTACTAAAAATGTACTCAAAATTCTGTAAACATTTTTAGGGAATTTGTGGACTTTCTATATGTCTATAGATTAAGAACATACTTTATATTTTCTCCATTTGGTTTGAATTAAATTCAAAGGTTTATTAAAATGAAAGATGATAGCAATCTAAATACCCACCTTTTATTTTCATTCAACATGATAGACTGGGTTTCATTAATCGCACTTCTATAATTTATAGTGACTATTTTTAAGGAAGGCTCCTCTTCTAAAGATCCTGCTGGAATAGGAAGATATATTGAAAGTGTTAAATAGTCAAATTGGAACAGAAAGATTATTTTGATGAAATGCAATGAATCAAGGTTGTAGCCAAATGATAGTGTCTTCTGTGCTCAAAGAAAACATGGCTCAAGAAAAGGCATTTTGGACATGCTGGTTCTATGTCTCTAATTTCCCAACCCATCCTCAAGTCAATCAGTCCCACAGCCTCAACATCCAGGAAGACAATGGAATCAGATAGACAACATTTCACAGACCACATTGTCTTCTGATCTGTACACAATCTGACCAATATAAGCAATAGTCACTCAACCAAGGGCCACCTAATCAACCTTTGCTGACCATTTTCACCATCATTACTCTCTTTGATGGCAAAATGTGCCATCCACATCATTAGGTAATTATAACAACTGTAGTATTTGACTTACTTGGATTTCCCAAATTTCTGCTCACTTGGATCCACAGAGGCATTCCTTCTTTCCTGTCTTTTACTCTCCAAACACATGGTCCTATCCCAGTACCAAAGCCAATTTTGGGTAGAGTTAGAAATTTACAAAAGCCACATTTCTACCATCTGATAAGGACTCCAAATCTGTCCTGCCGTGTTCTCCCAGTCCAGCTTCAATAAAAGAAAATATAGGTCAGACACCGCCTTCTCTAGGAAGTCTTTCTTGACTTACCTTTGCTGAGTTAGATGTCCTTCCTCTGTACTCTCCTCACCTTTTCCCTCCCCCCACAGTGCTGACTATACCTTGTCATGTTTGCCTGATTATAAGTCTGTCCTTCAACCAGATTGTGAGTTCTGTCAGGATAGAGACGTCTTATTTTCTCTGAAAGCCTAGTACATAGCACAGTGCCCATTGTCACTGCTTTGTAGTGATTATGGAACTCTCAGATGAGACTTCTCACTGAGCCCTCACCCTTGGCCTTTTTTGCACTAACCAGGTTGATCATGCCTGATTCACTCATCCCATGACCTTCTTTCTGGGATGCACCCGCTCCCTGTTGGCTTGACTCCTACTGGTTTGTGGCCTGCCTGAGTTAACTGGACAAACTTTTTTCTCCTGGATCATTTTATATCTGAGTTATTTTTCCAAATCCCTTCCTTTGCCTAAGTGATGTCTCTCCAAATTCCATTGTCCCTCCTCCTCCATGCTACCAGTTCACTCTCTGGGAACCTAGTTTTTCACATTGCCAATGGCATCTGCTACCATTTTAACTTCAAGAAATTGATTCTTGTGAGTCTCACAACTTGGCATCTTTCTGGGCCACTTACCTTTGTTTCTATAACTCAGTCCTGGGCATCTTTTGGAACAGATTGAGTCATTGCTCTGAAGAGGTTTCTCTCTCTTCACTCTAGTGCTATCTATTTTGGGAGAGTCTGCTGACAAGGGAGCATTCCACTCCCTCCAGAGGCCATGCAGGGCTTATAAACAGCCTAGCTTTGAACCATTCCTGCAACCCCTCTTAGGCATAAAACAGTGTTCCTCAAAAGTCCATGTGAACAAGTATCTCCAAGAGATGCTTAGTGAGACCAGATTCCCACAGCCCTCCCCTTAGGTGACTCCACATCAGTATTCCTTAAGTGGGGTTCATGAAGCTGTGTGTTTGATAAATACCTGGATAATTCTAACTATCAATGTAGCCTACAGGTCCACCAATGTCACTGCACAGTAGTGACAGACTGGATCTCTGGGTGAAGAATGGGCAATAGAACAAGTCCCAGATGAGCTCTGTCTTGGAAATTTACATTTCACAGGGGAAAGGGCACGACAAACTGGCATGAGCTCAGATTTTAGAGACAGATAGACAGACCCTGGTGAGAATCCTGGCTGGAACCTCTATGGGCTATGTTCATTTGAGAATACTACAATACTTACCCACTTGGGGCATCCATTTCCTGATTTGCAAACTGGGCTGTTCTTTAAAGGGTTTTTAATGGTCTAGGAGATACATAATTGAATAGTTTCCATGGGGCCTAGTGTGTGCTAGGAACTCAGGAAGTGGTGATTTTATCTTCATAATATAAGGGTTAATATCCCTTTAAATTCTAATGATCAGATGCTAGTCAAAAAATGAATTGGAATCAGGAGGGTCTTCCTGAATGCCTTTTCCCCGCTCCACTTTCTGTTTCTCCCTCTGTTTCTCTTTAAGTGGTTGCAGGTTTCAAATGAGAAGTTCCCTTCATGTTATTTTAAATACCACAGGAAGTCAGATTTTGACAGCTCTTGTCTGCAGGAATGTGATGCCAGGAGGGGGCTGAGGAGGAAAGCAGAGGCTCTCTGCCCACGTGGAGGTGTGCAAAGTGGCTGATTAGCCAGGTATTTTTAAAGTTTCATAGGTGTGAGGCAGCCTCCGCTAATGAGAATTTTAGGGGATTTCTCAAATCTAAAGTGAAGGGTGCCAAGAGTGGAACATGACCTTGGGGCTTTGCAGTACATGTTAACTAATATTACAAAGAACGCTCCGAACACCCTCTGAAGTCAACTTCTGCAGGAGGCGAGGGGGGAACAGGTGAGGCTCTGGGGACCGGCCCCGGAGAGCTAATGATGGCTGCTATAAATAGCTTTCTTCCGAAGGCTGGGGAAGAATACTAGTGTCGCAGGTACTCTGCTCAGAGCAGAAAATGGAGGGCTCTGAGCCAGAAATCAGGTCAAGGGTCCCCATGACAGGCTTTTATTTGGAGCCAAAAGTTAAAGACACCCATGTATAGAGCCACCAAAGCACATGGCTGGATGGGAGCGCCACAGCCCTCTGGCCCCCAGCCGCCCCTGGGACACCCATCCCCAGCTTTCCCATAGTTCAAATCTGTCATGCGTGGAGCTGGGGAACTCAGCATGAGCTGGGGAACTCAGCTCTCTGGGAGTGGGCAGGCTTGGTGGGGGAACCGAGGCATCCAGACTCCTGTTATATGCCAAGCCCTGTGCTGGGCAGTTCACATGAGCCTGTTCTAGCCTCACATTGAGACTGGAAGCATCCACTTCTTATTTTCCAGGTGGTGGTGCTACTTATGTCTTAGAGAGGCTGAGCAAGCTCCAAAGCTCACAGAAGCACTGAGTGGTGTTCAGGGTGTGGACTCAGGACTCTTTGCCCTCACAGCAGCTGACTTATTGGCACCAAGGGTCTGGAAGAGGAGACAAGTGGGGTGCAAACGTGGCCCTTTGTGGGAAAAACGGAGGTTGCCTACAACAGGATGAGAAGGCAAAGCTGGGATACGAACAGGAGTCCAGTTCTGGGCTGGAGAAATACAGGAACAAACAGCAACAGTGTGCACTGCAATTGGTGATCCTGGTAGCAGGTGAGTCCTTGGTGGGTGGGATGGGAGAAGGCCAGGTTACTGCATATTTGATTATGGCAAGGAGCTGTGCCCTGGAAAAGCAATGGAATGGCAAAGCTTAAAGTCTAGTGGGAAATCCTCTGGCCTTGTGGGAAAACTGAGGCATGCACTAAGGCAGTGGTTGGCAAACTGCAGCTCGCAAGCCACATGCGGCTCTTTGGCTCTTGAGTATGGCTCTTCCACAAAATACCATGGACTGGGTGAGTCTATTTTGAAGAAGTGGCATTAGAAAAAGTTTAAGTTTAAAAAAATTGGCTCTCAAAAGAAATTTCAGTTGTTGTACTGATGATATTTGGCTCTGTTGACTAATGAGTTTGCCGACCACTGCACTAAGGCAAATGGAATGTAACTGGATCATTATGGGATTGGGCAAGGAAGTGTTAATGAAAAGTGTGACTCAAGGTTATCTGGGAAATGAGTCTTCTCAATGCTAGGTAGTTTTCCGGGGCCATCAGAAGAAGTTGAGGTTTTTTATATCTCTCTTTATCTAGTTATTTATATTTTTGGTTTTTATATCTCATATTCAGCCCCCCAGCACTGAGCACAGTGCCTGGCTAGCAAGATCACAGGTTCATCACCCCTGGCCCTGCCATACTGGGAGCTTCATACACATACATACATATGTATGGAGGAGCTAGAAATGTGAGATTTAAGGACACATTCTGCAGCCGACTTCTGTGTCGACTTGAGCAAGACGATCAACTTCTCTGCAGAATTTCTTCATCTGTAGAATTTGTAAAAATTCCTTCCCCACATGCTTTGCAGGGGGCTGCTACGAAAAGACATAACCACACTCCTTACATCGCAGCCAGCTGGGGCCCAGCCCAAAGTGGTGGATTTCACTCTAGAAGTATCTTTGACATCTCAGGTTTTATCTTAAAAAAAAAAAAAATTACACAGTTCTACATTCTGCTGCACAATATATTCAAGTTTGTCTTTAATAAAAACTAATGTTATTTTCACCCCAAATTGAGTTCAGCTGATTCCCTGGGAAGATGTCTCCCCCTCCCTCTCAGACATTCACGTGCCTCCTGATACCCTGGATGTCCCAGTTTTAAAAGCCCTTTGAAAAGAGGAAAGCCAAAATGAAAGGAAACCACAAAGCACTGAATAAGAGCAAGGCATTCTTGGAGTTCTTATTTATTAATAAATAACTATTTTTAATGATTAATGCCAATCAAATCCACTTAAATGGCCCACGTCTTTCAGGAATGAGAGGCAGCCTCAGTCACAGCTAAAGGAAGCATTGCTGGAAATAGAACATCTTCATCCTGGCTCAGGGCTGGCGAATGCGTTGTTTTCATCTGTAAGAGCTGCTGGCTCTTACTTTGGGTTTCCTTTTTCCATCACACCTGATAGGGATAGCCATGCTCAACATACAGACACACACACACACACACACACACACACACACACACACACACACCAGCAGCTCCAGCAAAAACCAACAACAACACAGCAGCACCTCGACAATGCCTCTTGCTTTACACATGATTGATCAGCCTTATCTCGTGCTTCTCAGCAGTTACGTGGTGGGTATTACATGCCCTTTGTAGAAGGGGAAACAGAAGCTGAGGGAGGGCAATGATTTTCCATGGGCACACGGTTAGGTAGAGGTGGAAGCAGGGGTGCAGTGCAGGTCTAAAGCAGAAGTCTGTAAACTACAACTACATCCTGTGGCCCAATCTGGCCCACAACCTGGTCCTGTCAATAAAATTTCATTGGAACACAGCCACACCCATTCACATCTCTACTGTCTATGGCTGCTTTTAAGCTATCATGGCGAATTGAGTTATTATAATAGAGACTATTTGGTGCACAAAGTACCAATATTTATCATCTGACCCAGTACAGGAAAAGTTGGCCAACCTCCACCTAGAACTCTCACTGTTCATTACAACCCTTATTTTTATCAACTGAACTTGTCTTTTTGAGAGCCTGACCTTGAAGTCCCACAGGATGCAGAACCCTCTGAGAGCTGAGAGCAATGTTTGGTCCAGGAGAGAAAAGGCCCTGATGGGAGGGCTGAGTGCACCCCTGCTTTGCTTTCACTTGGGGTCCTGCAGGCTCTGCCCCGAGTATTAGTTAACTTGCTGCTGCAGTGACTTATTGAACACTCACATCCCACTCATCCACTTGCTGAAATTCCTTTCCCGGCTCCTGATGCATGGTGATCATATCCAAATTCCCTGCCATGGCATCAGAAGGTGTTCCATTCACATCTCCCTCCCTTGGTGCTTGACATTTTTTTGAGGACAGGATTTCTATCACTATGCCACATTTGCATGTGTCTGAGCATCCTCCTGAAATATGTCCCTCTTGCCGAAGGGAGGAGCCATGAATATGACCAGTCAGTATCCAGGCTAATGTGTTTTGGTAAACAGGGTTCCTGTGCTTCTAAAGAGCAGACCCATAGGTGGTCTATATCTCTTTTTAAAAATATTTTTTATTGATTTCAAAGAGAAAGGAAGAGGGAGAGAGAGCTAGAAACATCAATGATGAGAAAGAATCATTGATCGGCTGCCTCCTGCATGCCTCTGCTGGGGATAGAGCCTGCAATCTGGTTATGTGCCCTGACCAGGAATTGAACCATGACCTCCTGGTTCATAGGTCGATGTTCAACTACTGAGCCACGCCGGCCAGGTGGTGGTCTATCTCTTGCAATTACTTGTCTTCTTTCCCTCCCATGTCCCCTCCTCTTCACTGCACAGGTTAATCAGATGGTTCTCTTCTGCCATCTTCAAAGGTAAAGGCATTTGCTCATCTCATCTCATTGCATCCCTGCTGGCTCGGCAGAACTGTGCAAAGGTAGAGTGTAGCCTGCCACCTGCACTGACAGAGTCTGTTTCTGTGGCCAGTGTGTGTAGAATTTGCTCTGTTGGGAAACTGTGGTCCTGGATGAAAGACACATAACAACCCCCCCAAACTCATTCTGAAGTCACAGAGACTTTCCTCTTTATCTTCATGCTAGACACCCAAAACCCCATTCGGCTACCCTCGGACTCAGGAATCTGCACATATTGCCCTTTTTATGAAATAAACCCTCTCTTTCTCTAACTGGCTAAATCCTACTCCTTCTTAATAGCTCAGTGCAGGATGTGTGTTTTTGTTTATTTTTTTGTTTTGTTTTGTTTTGTTTGGGGGGGAGAGAAGGATATCTGTGATCTCCTCAGTTGGATTTTTATGTCTCTCCTCTAGGCTCCAAAGCTGTCTGTACTTGCGCCTGTCCTGGAAATGATTACATCCTCTTAAATTGTGGCTTTACTTCTCAATACTCCCACTAGATGGAAGCTCTGTGAGGGTGGATATATTCTTATTCATTCATTCTTCTCATATTTCCCCAACTAGCACACCATCTGGCAGGGGGGGTGTGCATCAGTTAGGGTCCATTTGGCTACAAGTAACAGCTCTTGAATGACAATGGCTGAGACCAAACATCTCATGTTTACTGAAGGGGAAGTCTAGTGCTCCAAGGTCCCAGGGTTGGTTCAGGCTCTCAGAAACGTTCTTTCATTGGCCATCATCTACATTGGGGAAGTCTCTTTCATGTCTGCAAGGTGGATGTCTTAGCTACGAGCATCACATCCTTGCATGGTGACTTTCAAAGAGAGAGCAGGAGGGGTAACAGGTGCTGAAAAGGCTTTCTACCTGTGTGGGTTTTTTACATCACTGGGGGGTAGTTCCTGGAAACCACCTCCAGAAAAATTTTCTTTATATCTGTTAGGCAAGAACGAGGTTACAAGCCCTCTACTGAACCACTCTCTAGAAAAGGGGCATCTATTTATGGTGACTGGCTTGTAAGAAAGTTTATCAACCAAGAATTCCCAAATGTCTACATATGCCATTAATTTTGCATATAGGGGGCAATTTCTATTCCAAGAGTCACTGACATCATTGAAAGATGAGGGTTTACCTAACCACTTTCATGAGGGGGTCATTTCCTAGGCAGAGGGAGGAGAGAGGAGGAGCTACACTCTTCAATACTTCAATCCTGGCACCATTAAGCACCATCAAGCACTGCCAGATAGGGAATGAGGGAATGTAATGGAGCCAACGTTGCGGCCCCATCACTGACCACACGGATTCTCTGGAACACATCTTAGCTCTTAGCTCTCTTTAGTTCAATCACTAGCCATTAGAAACCATGAAATATCATTTCCAGCTTGAGACACTGGGGTTAGAGCTGAGAAATGGACAGAAGACTGCCCTCCATGAAGCTGACATCGAGGGGAGATCCACAGTGGACAAAGAGGATGAAGGGACTTACCTCCATCAAGGTTGTGTTCTGTCATTCATTCAATCAAATATTTATTACAAACCATGATGGCGATCTAGTGATGAACAAGTCAGAAAGGACCCTTGCTTCTAAGGATTCTTGGCAGTGTACTTGAGGAGACAGACAATAAAGATGGGAATATATAAATTAAAAAAAAAGGATATCTATTCAATAGAAGTAAGTGCTTCTAATCAAGAGGGTAGAGATGGGAAGTGAATGGGAGAGGACCCAGTGACATGAAGGTGTGTGTGTGTGTGTGTGTGTGTGTGTGTGTGTGTGTGTGCACGTGCACTTTCTGGGCAGAGGAACTGCAAGGATAAAGAGCTAGGCGATAGTTGTCCAGGGTGACTTATCCCAGTGAGTGAGGATGAGAATCCAGGGATCCAGGGACAGGGGCATTTATGGAGGAAGGCAGGGATTTGCAGGTCATGCTAAGGAACTTCCTTAAAGTACACTTGCCCTGCCTACTCTTGGGCTAGCATGAGCGACCTAGATAAGAAATGCATAAGATACTTCAAATAGCAGCTGTGGGGCTTGCCTGAGCCTATTATTTGTTATTATGTTCTTTGAATTGCAGGATGCAGCCGGCATGAATACTGCTGTTTGCACAGCCTATTTGCTTGGTGTACCGTGGTCCTGGTTAATGCAGGCGTCGGTGCAATCTTCCTGTGTTCTGCGGCTTCCCGAGAGAAACTGCATCGTGGATTCAATAAAGCTGGCAATAAAGGCCATATTAATAATGTATGCGGAGCTGTATATGTCTATTTATAAGGTGCAGAATTGCAGTCGGAATGCATCACTTCTCCCTCCTCAGATGAATGTAAGTGGCCCGAACTATGTTAGATGAGGTTTCTCTCCCAACCTGACACCCCTTTCCTCCATGCTGCATATTAAGAGCTGAGCTAAGTGCTGTGCCAGCCCTGGGACTGGTGCATACACATTGCCCCTTGGGTCTGGGACGATCATTTATGCAGGAAGCAGGAGATAAAGCATGCCTAGACACATGCTCTGACTTGCAGCAGGAAACAGGAATAAGTGACTGGGAAACCATGTGAATCAGCAGATGGATATGTTTTTTGGGGAGACATTCTTATAAGAAAAGTGTTCAATGAGGTAGGAGGACGAGGGCACAAAGGCACCTAATGTATGATGTGCATCTACTATGTGCCAGAGAAATGCTATATATATATATATATGTGTGTGTGTGTGTGTGTGTGTGTATGCTATAGACTGAATGTTTGTGTATTCCCCAAATTCATCTTAAAACTTAGCCTCTAATGGGATGATAATTGAAGATGGGGACTTTGGGAAGTGATTAGATCATGCAGGTGGAGCCCTGGTGAATGAGATAAAGGCCTTTATAAAATAGAACAGCCTCACTCCTTCCAACATGTAAGGACAAAGTGAGAAACTGGCCATCTGTGAACCAGCTAGTGGGTCCTCACCAGCTACCAAATTTTCTGGTGCCTTATCTTGGACTTCCAGTCTCAGAACCATGAGAAATAAATTTCCATTGCTTCCTAGCCACTCTGTCTGTGGTATTCTTTTATAGCAGCCAGAATGGACCAAGACAATATACTTGGTATATTGTTGGGGTTTTTTGTTTGTTTGTTTGTTTGTTTAATGATAACAGAACACCTGATAGGGATAGCCATGCTCAATACACACATGTTGATAACAGAAACACTCAGGCCATCAAATTAACAGGAACAATTCATATTTATAGAAACCTACTATGTGCTAGATAGCTCCATATGCATTGTTTTATTTCACTGACCCCTCACACCAAATTCATCATTGATCAGTTAGAAAAGATTACATTTTGTCGCTATAACAAATGACCTCACAGTTTCTGTGGCTTCTACTAGCAAGGCTTAATAAAATCTTGGTCATACCACAAGTTCATTGTGGGTCGTTGTCTTTCTGCTTCATGACATCTTCACTCTGGGCCATCTTCGCTTGATCTAGCATCGCTGTTCATTGTGGCTGAGGGAAAAGACTCCTGGTGAACCATGCAAGGACTAGTAAAGCTTCTGCTCAGAATTGGCATACGTCTGTTCATATTTAATTGGCCAGAACAAGTTACATGACCAACCTGAGCTGAATAAGGTGAGGATGTATAATTTTCATAACATCCTCCCCACAGGTACCCCTGTATCTGCTCAGAAAAAAATAACTTTCCCAAAGTGCCAATCTAGCCATGCTTCTTTCCATATCAATGCCTTTCATTCTTTCTCCTTCAATGATCCCATTAAAAACTACTTATGAAATACCTCCTACGTACAAGCATTTAGTAGGCCCTGACCGGTTGCTCAGTGGTCAGAGCATTGGCCTGCGGACTCAAGGGTCCCAGGTTCGATTCCGGTCAAGGGCATGTACCTTGGTTGTGGACACATCCTCAGTGGGGAGTGTGCAGGAGGCAGCTGATTGATGTTTCTCTCCCATCGATGTTTCTAACTCTCTATCCTTCTCCCTTCTAACTCTCTATCCTTCTCCCTTCCTCTCTGTAAAAAATCAATAAAATACATTTTTAAAAAAAAAGCATTTACTAGGTTTTAGGATTACAATAGCAGCCAAAATAACACTCTCACTACTTTTATGGGGTTTATACCCTAGAGGGGAACCCAAACTTAGCTGTTTACACAGACATGTATAAAACAGTGATGGTGTTAAACTTTACAGAGGAGAGAGACACAGTGCTGTGGGATAAAGTCCAAACTCATAAAGGATGCATCATGGTGTGTTGTTATTTTTGCACTGTCCTTCTCTCTCCTCCATAAATCTTGAGACTGTGGAACAGGGAATGTGTCTTCTTCATAAATTTATCCTCAGAGACTTCTCTAGAGCCTGTTACATAATGGGAACTCATTATTCCTTGTTGGTTGATTGAGTCAATAAATAATTTTATGAATTATACTTGCTTGTATTTACAAACCTGGGATGAAATGGATTAGGATCCAGTCAAGGAGAATGAAAAGGAAGGTAAGTAATGTTCAAAACAATGAGCCTCGGTGTCACAGTACCTCAGGCTGGGTCCCAGAAATGACACTAAGGAGTTATAAGATCTTGAATAAATAACAGCACTAGTTTGATCCTTAGCATTTTCCCATAGGATAGGATGAAAATGGAATAAAACAAAGCATGTAAAACACCAACTGTGATGCCTGGGGAATGATAATCATCCAATAAATGCTAAGGAACATTAACATTTGTATTATTTATTGAGGATATACCATGTGCTAAACATTTGGGAGGTGCTTAACATGTATCATCCAATGTAATTCTCACAGTGAGTGCCAGCCATCCCATTGCACAGATGCACAAACTGAGGCCTACAGAGTTGAAATAAATTTTGCTAAAGCCCATAGAGAGTAAATAATGTCAGGAAAATAATATAAAATATTGCCATAGCTTTTTAAGACTGAGGGGAAATGACAAAATAACTAGCCCTTGGCTATTTATTTAAGCACTGGTCTTCCATCCTTTTCCTAATAGTTGCTGTAGCTCCCAGGGAGTTGGGTTTAGTTTGTAGAGGCCCATTCACAGGGCTTCCCCTAATAGAATTACTCATAATATGTTTTACCTTAAGTGTTTTTCATCCGTGAATGCAATCCCATATTTTTAGAAGCTCTGTGAATATTTAAAACACATAAAATGCTGCAGATATTCACCAAGGACATAAATTTATTTAATGAAATACCTGCATGTGTCAAACACTAAAATGCTGACAATTATTACCAAGAAAATACAGGGTAAGCAATTAGTCAAGAAAAATAAATAAGATTGGAAATAAATATGTATAACTATACTTTTTGATGACATAATCTTGCCTAGAAAAATACTAAGGAATCCATATACATGTTAAAAATTATTAGAGCTAATAAATGAGTTTAGCAAGTTTTCAGGATACAATGTTTTTATATAAAAATCAGTTGTATTTTTATGCCCTAGCAATGCACAATCTGGAAATAAAATTAAGAAAACAATTTTGTTTATAGTAGCATCAAAAAAAATAAAAGACAGGAATAAATGAACAAAAGAAGTACAAGACTTGTGCACTAAACACTGAAAATTATTGTTGGAATAAATTAAAGATGACAAATAAATAAAAAGGATTGGAAGCCTTGATAGTGTTTAGGTAGCAATACTTCTTAGATTGATATACATAGTCTATGTAATTCATATAAAAATCCTGCCCTTTTTTGTAGAAATTGGCAAGCTATCCTAAAATTAATACGTAAATGCAAGGGACCCAAAGGAGCCAAAAGCATCTTGAAAAAGTACAAAGTTGGCAGACTCCCATTTTCTATTGGGAACAATCCAATTATTTATCAACTGATGAATGAATAAATAAAACATAGCACGTCCACACAGTAGAATATTATTCAGCCATAAAAAGGAATGGATCATTGACACTTGTTACAACATAGATGTACCTTGAAAAATTGCTAACTAAAAGAAGTCGGATACAAATGTCCATAGGTTGTATGAGGCTACTGGACTGTAGGAAGTATATAAATTGTTGCCAGGAGCTGAGAATAGTGAGGAGTGGGGTGATTGCGAATTGGTGTGGAGTTTTGGGGGAGATGTTGAAAATATGCTGGAATTAGATAGTGGTGATGGTTGTACAACCTTGTAACTGTAAAAAATAAAAAGGCTGAATTATATACTTAAAAAGGCTTAATTCTATTGTATGTGAATTATATATATCATTAAAAAAATAAAAATTTAGTGTAGGTGGACACATACTTCTCTAGAGTCAATTACCGCTATGCTTGTTTCTTAGCTTGACACTGTCTGTGAGACTTGTACCTGATACCTACATTGTAAGTGCCTCAGTGTCCTAATGTGTATAAGGGATAAAGAGCCTCTGGGTTATAACATGCATGTGAGGTGCCTGGGACAGTCCCTGGCATGAAGTAAGAGCCCTGTAAATTGCTGTCTTGGCCTGGAATTATCAGAGGGTTGATGCATGAATAAGTAGAAACAGCAATGCAGCCTGTCTTGTGCTTTGTTGGTGAGAAACGCCAGGTGTTTGGGGAGCAGTTGGACAGGCTGTCTCAGCAGCCGGAGGCACCAGGAAGGTTTTCCTGAAGGAGGTGATACTTGGGTGAGCTTAAAGGACAAGAAGGAATCAAGCAGGCCAAGAAAATGTTTGTACTTCCAGATACAGTGGTATGCCCAAGATTCAGATTTGAGTGAAAGAGCATGTACCTTCCTGGAAGAGAGAATGGGAGATGAGAAAGGAGTAAGATATGGGGCTTGGGCAGCAAGCAGGAGCCAGACCACAAAGAGCTACATATATATATATATATATATATATATATATATATATATATATATATATTTTTAAAGGAATTGGATTTTGTCTTGGGGACAGTAGGAAACCATTGCAGAGTTGTACACCAGGAATTTAGAATTAGACTTATGTTTTATACTAGAGGCCCAATGCACGAAGATTGGTGCAACAATGGGCCTTCCTTACCCTGGCTGCCGGCACTGCCTTTCCTCTGGCCTGGAGCCATCTTTCTGCCTTCCCATGCTGCCCAGTGGCCCTGAGCGACTGGGGGCAGGGCAGGATGCCAAGGTGACAACACAAGCCTTCTGCCCTGCCCCCAGCCACTTGGCACCTGTGTATGCAAATGAACCTGCCATCTTTGTTGGGTTAATTTTGCATACTCACTCCGGATTGGCTAGTGGGCATCCTGAAGGTACAGTCAATAGTCTAGATGTGGTATCTCACAACTGACAGAATGGTTACCATCAATAAATCAACAAATAACAAGAGTTGGTGAGGATGTGGAGAAATGGGAACCCTAGTAAATGCTAGAGGGAATGCAGACTGGTACGGCCACTATGAAGAACAATGTGTGCTTCCTCAAAAAATTAAAAATGAATTTAAAAAATCATTTGATCCAGGACACAAGATGGTGGTGCCCAGAGCGGTCTGTCTTGCTGCTGTCGACCCGAGGTGAACGAACGAATGTCAAAGCTAATCCGGTGGCTTGATCCAGACCATAGTGCGAGTGGGCCAGGCCAGGCCATGCCGGGGCCCCCCCGCTGAGCCCGGTCCTGGGGTCAGCGAGGTGTTTCCATCAACCAGTTCTGCAAGGAGTTCAACGAGAAGATGAAGGACATCAAAGAAGGCATCCCTCTGCCCACCAAGATCTTTGTGAAGCCTGACAGGACGTTTGAAATCAAGATAGGACAACCCACTGCGACCTACTGCCTAAAGGCAGCTGCCGGGATTGA
Source organism: Pipistrellus kuhlii (assembly GCF_014108245.1). Classification (NCBI taxonomy): domain Eukaryota; kingdom Metazoa; phylum Chordata; class Mammalia; order Chiroptera; family Vespertilionidae; genus Pipistrellus; species Pipistrellus kuhlii. The sequence goes on from NW_023425540.1 coordinate 85,944,265, forward strand.
AAAAGGGGCCCGGCAGACAGGGAAGGAGGTGGCAGGCCTGCTGTCCTTGAAGCACGTGTATGAGATCGCTTGTGTTAAAGCTCAGGACAACTCCTTCACCCTGCGGGACATGCCCCTGGCCGCTGTTGTCCGCTCCCTCATCGGCTCTGCTCGCACCCTGGGCATTTGCGTGGTGAAGAATCTCAGTGTGGAAGAGCTGGCCGCTTTCCAGAAGGAGCGAGCCGTATTCTTGGTGGCTCAGAAAGAGGCCGATTTGGTAGTTCAGGCCGAAGCTGCCAAGAAGTGACCCCTGGCCTGCACACTCCAGAAATTTGAAGGGAGCCACTGGAAAGGCTGTGCTGAAGGGGAGAGGGGGAGATGACACCAACCTGATCATTATCGCCCTGACTTTAGATTATGTATTTTTACACCTATGGATGTATCACAGGATTCAGCCTAAATAAACATCTTTGACACACACACACACACACACCCCCCCCCCGCCCCCGCCAAAAAAAAATCATTTGATCCAGTGATCCCACTTCTAGGAATATATCATAAGAAGACTGAAACAACAATCAGAAAGAATATATGCAGCCCTATGTTCATAGCAGCACAATTTACAATAGCTAAGATCTGAGAACAGCACAAGTGCCCATCATAGACAAGTGGATAAAAAAGCAGTGGTACATTTATACATATGGAATACTATATAGCAATGAAAAAGAAGGATCTCTTACCCTTTGAGACAGCATGGAGGGACCTGGAGAGTATCATGCTAAGCAAAATAAGCCAGTCAGTTAAAGACAAGTAACACAGGATCTTACTCATGTGAAATCTAATGAACATAATAAACTGACAAACAAAATAGATCCAGAGACATGGAATCATGCAACAGACTGATGAATCTCAGAGGAATCCGAGGAGAGGGAGGGAAGAGATTAAACAAAGAACTTATATGTATGCGTGCATAACCTATGGACACAGACAATAGTGCTGGGCAGGCCTAGGGAGGGGCCGAGAATGGGGAGGAAGGGCCAATGTTGGGGGGGAGGGTGAGGAGGGAAGAGGACATCTGTAATACTTTCAACAATAAAAATACATTTTTCTTAAAAAAATAAAAAAACTAACAATGTGTTGAGGAGTGAATGTGAAGAACAGGGTGGCTTCTGGGTCCTTGGTTTGGCTGAGAGGGAAGGTGGTAACTTTTGCTGAGACAGAGAGCTGAGGGGGAAAAGGAGGAGGAGGGGGAGGAAACAACAGGATTTCCAGTTTGGGCAGGTGAGAGGCAGGTGTCTGTGTGCTGCGGGTGCTGGTGCCAGCTCTACAAGGCCATACCAACAGCCCACCCTTAAAATGGATCATTCATCACTTTTAAAGAGCTAGCATCAGAAGAGTTGTCAGGCTTGAAGTTACTATCACTCACAGGCAGCTTTGAGTGAGCTTGGCCGAACCACTTCGCTATCTGAACTTGGATCTGATCACCAGTAAATTTGGGTAAATGACAATTCCTCCCCGCTGTCATTCACAGGGGAGTTTGTGGGCATGAAATGAAATCCATGTATAAAAGTGATGTATGTTTTGTAAAGTGTTATATACACAGAAGGTACTAGCATTATAACATAGAACATAAATAATAATTCTATGATGAATGATGGATTTTCAATGAGTTTTCTTTTCTTTTCTTCTAAAAATCTCACCCAAGGATATTTTTCAAATTATTTTTAGAAAAAGTGGAAGAGAGAGGGGAAAGGCAGAGAGAAACATTGATCTGAGATAAACATATCAAATGGTTTCCAACTGCATGAGATCTAACCATGTCTCAGGCCAGGGAGGATCCTGCCACTAAAGTACATGCCCTTGACTGGAATCGAATCTAGTACTGTTTGGTCTGTAGGTCAATGCTCTATCCACTGAGCTAAGGCTCAGTGAGTTTTCTTAAAGATAATAAATATGTGCATTGATCATAATAATGTTACTTGAGTCGTGGCATCTATTTGATGCTTTCCTCTTTTTTTAATATATATTTTATTGATTTTTTTTTTACAGAGAGGAAGGGAGAGGGATAGAAAGCCAGAAACATCGATGAGAGAGAAACATCTATCAGCTGCCTCCTGCACACCCCCCACTGGGATCTGCCCGCAACCAAAGTACATGTCCTTGACTGGAATTGAACCTGGGACCTTTCAGTCTGCAGGACGACGCTCTATCCACTGAGCCAAACCGGTTTCGTCTGATGCTTCCCTCTTTAACACACTGCTTCCACAGTTACAATCTTAGCAGATACTTCTCTGAGTAGACTACCAGGCTGAGAGCATTATTTGGAGGATGAAGAAGTCAAGATGCAGAGCACTGAAATGAATTTCCCAAGGTCACATGGCTAATAAGTATCAGAGATGGCTGGACTCCTTTTCTATGATGCCTGCCACTAGACTACTCATATGCTCTGTTGAAAAGGCTCTTGAGCCCGGCCAGTGTGCCTCCGTGGTTGAGTGTCAACCTAGGAACCAGGAGGGCATGGTTCAATTCCAAGTCAGGGCACATGCCTTGGTTGTGGGCTCAAACTCCAGAAGGGAATATGCAGGAGGTAGCCAATTGATGATTCTCCCTCATCATTGATGTTTCTATTTCCCTCTCTGAAATAAATAAAAACATATTTTTAAAAACAGAAAAGAAAAGGCATTTGAAGGTCTGGCTCTCTAGATTCTAGAGAATAAGTGTTATTTTACAGTAATTGCAGAGACTGCTATTGCCTACTTAGTGACTACTCTCCCATTTTTACTTAGTAACAAAATTCTGATTATATTTGGTGTGGCAAAATGCTCAGTTATCACAGTACATATCCCAGCCTTCCTTGTGGCAAGGTATGGCTATTTTATTAAGTTCTCTTCACTTATATGTAAGTAGAAATGTATCAGATTATGAGAAAAAAATGTAGAAAGAACTGTCATCACAGGAATGCCCTTCTCTCTTCCTGCTGTCTAGAATGGGAACGTGATGGCTGGAGCTCCAGCAGCCATCTTGGACCATGAGGTGACCTTGAGAAGGAAAGCCTGAACTCTTAAACCATCATATGAGCTCTGAATGGCCCACCTCTAAACTTTATTTGAGATATAAGCTTTATTGATATATAATTGACAAAATTATGTATTTATAGACACAAAATATCTCTACACTTAAAGAGCCAGAGTTGTAACATCCAAAACGACTGAAGGCTCTACTGAATGCCAGGCTGCATGCGAAGCAGGTGAGCTGGCTGAACTGCTCACCTCTTGGAGAGAGTGAGAGGTGGGGCTGATCTCTGGGCCTCGCCAGCAGCCAAGCTTCTCTCTCTCTCTCCCAGAGGTCAGCAGTTCAGCCCACTATCCAGCACCCTGGAGCAGCTACTAATCAGCCCCACCTCTATGATCAGGCACGGAGATCAGCCTGCAGATGCTTACTGGAAACCAACCAACCAGAACCAAATCTGAGGGAACTGTGAGGAGCCAGATGTCCAACTTCCTTCCAGACAAAGCCATGGTGGTGGGAGCCTAGGCAGAGGCAGTTAGGGATGATCAGGCAGGCAGGGGAGGGGTTAGTGAATAATCAGGCAGGCAGGAGCCAGTTGTCCTGGATTGCGAGAGAAATGTCTGACTGCAAGTTTAGGTCCAATCCATGTGAGATCGGCCTAAACTGGCAGCTGGATATCCCCCAAGAGATCCCAGATTGGAGAGGGTGCAAGCTGGGCTGAGGAACCACTGGGCCTCTAGTAGTGAAATAATCATCAAAATAATTAAAATATCCATCACCTCACCATTTACCATTTTCTTTTCCCCCTTCCTTCCTTCCTTCCTTCCTTCCTTCCTTCCTTCCTTCCTTCCTTCCTTCCTTCCTTCCTTCCTCTTTTTTTGTGTGGTGACAATACATAAGATTAGAAAATTTTAAGTACACAATGTTGTACTGTTAACTTTAGTCATATTGCTGTCCATTAGATCACTAGAAAGTCATTCTATATATTGTAATTGAAACTTAGGACCTTTGGACCAACTTCTCCCATTCCTCCTCCTCCCCTCAGGCCTGGCAACCACTATTCTACTCTCTGCTTCTATGAGCTAAACTTTATTTTTCATATGAGGGAGAAAAAAATTCTACTTTACTTAAGCCCCCGTCTTCTTGGCTTTTTTTTGTTAAATGCAGCCAATAACCTATTCAAGAAAATAACACCTCTCTATGCAGGGTTGACCGCTGAGACCCTCACCTCTTAGATGGGGGGGGGGGGAGGGTTTCCCACCAGTCCCTTAAAGGGAGGCCCCCATGAAAAGACAGTTTGTATGAGAGATCGTGTCACAGGATGGCAGTGTAAGAAAGTAAACATCTTCTCAATCTGTAGTCTTCCTTTCCAATGTGCCTACCCCCAGGGCTCACTGTGCGCATTTCCTCTATTGCCATGCCTGTGGTCCTTTGAGTAGCATTTCTTCTTACCTTGCTCTTTTAATGCCAGCCCAGCAGATTGCTGACTGCTTCTAAATACCCTCCATTATCATCAAGGCAAATGGGTGGCTGGACCCCCTTGGCCAGGCAAGTCAACTGTAGCAAATTGATGTTGCGCTGGAGCAAACGGGAGGGCTAACGAGCAATCTGGGCAAGTCTGGGGACCGCTGACGCTGCTCCATGGCTCGGATTTCCAGAGACAGTTTAATGTCAGCGTCAGTGGATTGTACATTGGCAGCCTCCTACCCACCACGTCAACTCCACACCCGCTGACATCTTCCTTTCTTTCAAATTGGCAGCCAGAGCCAGGGAAAACCTAAATTTAACCTCCAGAGAATAGGCCATATGACATTTGTGAGCCTTGCATGTTCGGTTTAAGACTTTGAAAGCTAATTTAGCCATGTGATGCCTCCGTAAGTGATGAGGGTTGATACACCTGAACTTCTGTCATTGTTAGCCACTGCGCTTCATTCTGTCTCTTGAGACTTCATCCCTTAATAACTGCTCTCTTAGGCCCCAGAGGATAGCACTAATGAGTATTTGAAAATGCCAGGTTCTTGGCACCGTGTGCTGATTAAAAAAAAAAAAAATTAAATAATACCCATCAGTGTAATGGTCACTCAGTGAGGGGCAGGGGGGATGCATTATGCATGACTTGTCTCATCATTTCCAGCTCTCCCTTGAATTCCCACATTTAAAGTATAAGCAATTAAGTGGCTCCTGGACCAAATCTTAATTAATTCCAGGTACAGTGACCAAGGGCCTGAAATAAAATGCCATATATATATTTTATGGCATTTATATATTAGCTTTGGAGGGATCAATGATGGCTGCTTGGAGACAAATCTTTCTTCTGAGTCTGGGCTCCCCAGCAGTTTGAAATCTTTGTTGGGAAATGCTGAAATCTACCATATAATATCAGAGACTAAACAAGTCTCTGAGATTAATTGTCTTACATTTTCAACATCCAGCACATAGTAGGTGTTCACCAAGTTCTGGTTCAACGGAACACCATTAACCAAGTCTCTGCATTCTGACGTTAACACCACGGCCTGGTGGATCTGGAGATGGGCCTGCTTATTATGTCCAGTTGGTGTACTTGAAACGAGGAGCCTGTTGGTTTGGGGGTTGCTGCACCTAGAAAATGCTATTTTGAGCAGTTAAATACTATCTATATTTGATTTGATCTTCATGTACTGCTCTAAAAAAAAAAAAAATCACATTGCCATTCCTCTTTCCTCCTAGCATTTACAATCTTTAAAATGGCAAAGTAATCTTGAGCACAAATGGTAGGGTTTCCATCTGGCAGGCATATGACCACTGTCAGCTCTGTGACTGTGAACATTATCAAAGTTTGCCTGTCCATTTAAGCCTTTGCTGGGTACATTGGTTTCTATTTTTCACAATTGCTTAGGTAATGGCAATATCCACCAGTGTCAGAAATGAACCAAAACAAACCCACAGGGCAGGTCCAGCCAGCTCACTTGCACATTGCAAAGGTCATGGCATTGTATATCCAGTTAGTGAGGAATGGTATCTCTTTTTTCTCTGTGTTAGTTATAACATGGATGTTCTGTGATAGCCCAATACCTTGGGAACATATTAATACCAAGAATCTTTTTTTATTTTTATAGACATAAATCTCCCCAGTTTAGTAATCCCCCCAAAAAGAGGAGGATGATAAAAAGGTGGAGCAGGTAAACAGAGAAGGAAGAACCTCCCATCACAACAGCAATAAAAAGCCATCAGAAAAAAACAAAACAAAACAGTTTTACTTCCAGTTATATAGAGCACCAAACTCAGGCACAATTTTTCCATAGAGAAAGCATAAATGTGGGATCAGTTTGAAAGAATTTCCTCAAAGAAGACATATAGATGGCCAACTGGTACATGAAAAGGTGCTCAACATCACTAATCATCAGGAAAATGCAAGTCAAAATTACAATGAGATAGTACCTCATGTTAACAATGGCTATTATAAAAAAGACTAGAGGCCTAGTGCACAAAATGTGTGCCCTGGGGGGAGGGGAGGGTCCTTCAGCCCAGCCTGGCCCTCTCACAGGCTCCGGGGAGCAGGCCTAAGCCACAGTCTGGCCTCCCTCTGTGGGAGGCGAGCAGGCTGATTAGGGGAAGTCACCAGTCCCATCACCTGGCTGCTGCAGCAACTGCCAGCCACAAGAGCCACCAAGGTGTTGTCATCAACATGGACTCCAGTCCCTTCACCATAAAAAAATGACAACTTTCTTTAGGCATTTTCAAGATGTCTCTTTCATAGGATATGACATTTCTTCCTTCCTTCCTTCCTTCCTTCCTTCCTTCCTTCCTTCCTTCCTTCCTTCCTTCCTTCCTTCCTTCCTCTCTCTCTCTCTCTCTCTCTCTCTCTCTCTCTCTCTCTCTCTCTCTCTTTCTTTCTTTCTTTCTTTCTTTCTTTCTTTCTTTCTTTCTTAATCCTCACCTGAGGATATGTTTCCATTGATTTTTTAGAGAGTGTGGAAGAGAGAGGGAGAGACTGAGAGAAACATCAATGTGAGAGGAACACTTTTATTGGTTTCCTCCTGCATGAGTCCTGACCTGGGCCCCGGCCAGGGAGGAGCCTGTAACCTATGGTAGGTACATGCCCTTGATCAGAACTAAACCTGGACTCTACAGTTGGCAGGCCGAGGCTTTATCCAATGAGCCAAAACAGCTAGGGCAGGATATGACATTTCTTAGCCCCTCCAGCAGCAGACCTTAGTTTTTCCTCCAGGAATGTGGTAGAAAAACCCTAGATCACCTTCTTGCATTCTTATAACCCAAGTTACCAAGAACACTGCAAGTGGTGGCATACAGGGAGCTTAGCCAATGCGCAGTCAGAAAAGGTGTTTACACTAGGACTGGTTTGGCTCAGTGGATAGAGCACCAGCCTGCAGACTAAAGTTTCCAAGGTTTGATTCCTGTTAAGGGCATGTACCTTAGATCGGGGCACATTCCTAGTGGGGAGTGTGCAGAAGGCAGTTGGTCGATGTTTCTCTCTCATCAATCCCTCTCCCCTCTTCTCTGTAAAAAAATCAATAAAATATATTTTTTAAAGAAAGAAAAGAAAAGGTGTTTCCTCTGCAGCTCATACACAGAGGACCCCCTGCATTTTGTCCACTGGGCAAGGGGCGTGTACCCATAGCCCAGGGGGCATGCCCCCCAGGCCTGCAGTCCTGTTTTATGGGCACTGGGCTGGGGGACCTGTGGACTCAGGCTTCACAGCGGCTGCAGCCCTGAGTTGTGATTGCCGGGCTGAGAGGCATGGACATGGGCCACTGCTTGGTGCTGGCACATGCACAAGCAGCCTCAGGGAGGGAACATCCGCTTGGCACCTGACCCTGTAGGCCCGGAGTGACTGGGGGCATTCTGGGACTATGGATGCTCAGGGCTTACGCACCAGGCCTACAGGCTAGGTGCAGCCTGGGTCCTGAAGATGTTCCTGGGACCCAGGCAGCTTGCCACCTGTGTATGCAACTTAACCTTCCATCTTTGTTGGGTAAATTTGCATACTCACTCCTGATTGGCTGGTGAACATAGCAGAGATATGGTCAATTTACACATTTCTCTTTTATTGTATTATATAGGATAAGAGATAACTATTGCTGTTGAAGTTGTGGAGAAAAGGGAACTCTGGTGTACTTTTGGTGAGAACATAACTTAGTACAGCCACTATGGAAATAATATGGAGATTCCTACAAAAAATTAAAATTAGAACTACTATATGATCTAGCAGTCCCACCTCTGGGGATATATAGTAGATCCTCAGGTCACATTGGAGATCCATTCCTACAGCAAGATGTAATGCAATTTCACCCTAAGTTGGAACCCTCACCTACACAAGCACATACGTCACTCACATGGAGCACATACACATCAATAATGAAGTGAAACAGTAAAAAAAATATATATATAACAATTACTGACCTTTACTTGTGGTAAAGAAATAATAAAAAACATTAAGCACATATGTACATATGTCAAAATGATGGAACTTTTTAAAAAAATATATAAATAAACTTGTAACCCTGCACACGAATCCATGTGCCAGTAGCTCTCTGCAGGGCCTGACCACTCTATGCCTGCTTTCTGTGGCCCAGAGGCCCATCCACAGCTGGGCACGGAATGCTTGCCTTATTGCTGTGTTAACAAAGCAAGCATTCTGCCAGTCCACTCATGCTGCCCGCTCTTAGAATGGGGGACTCTGGTGGGGCAGAGAGGACTGGGCACTGCCATCTTGTGGCTCTGGGCTCTGCCATCTCTGTGATGGAGTGATAGTTAATTTGCATAATACCCTTTTATTAGGTAGGATGGGAGATGGCAATGTAACCATGAAACAACATACCTTGAGTCCGGTGTAACCCGAGGACTGCATGTATGTGAAAGAAATGAAATTGCTATACAGTATTAAAGAGATATCTGCATCCCCATCACAGAATCATTCACAATAGCCAAGACATAAATATGATCTAAGTGTCCATCAATAGACTGTGAGTGGATAAAGAACATGTGATACACACACACACACACACACACACACACACACAATAATATTATCTATATATATATAAAAGCCTAAGCAACCATCAACTGTCCAACTGTCCAATAGGTAGCTATGATGTGCGATGACCACCAGGGGGCAGAAGCTCAACACGGGAGCTGCCGTGATGCACACTGGCCATTTACAGAGAAATGGCACTTTGGATCTGGTGCCCATAAAGCTCATAGACCCTGCCACTATCCTGGAGCAACAGCCCACCAAATCACCACCAACACTGTTAAGACCCCATGGCACAAATGCATCCCACAGCCCCATCCAGCCTGGAAATGTCTTGTAGCAATGCCCAGCTTCCTCTCCCTAGCAACGACTAGCCTCCTTGCAGTTTCTTCAGCTCATGAATGCAACTTGCTTTATAGCCAGGTGCAAACATTTCACACTTTAACTAAATGTCTGTGAAGCATTCTCCTGTGTCTTATCTCATTTGATCCTCACAGAAGTCCTGGAGTAGGTGGATAGGAGACTCGGTGGAATCATATATATATCTTTGTTTTCATTAGTTGGTAAATGGAGACTTAGAAAGCTTAGAAACTTGACCCAACTGAAAAGAAGTAAGAAATTATGGACCTTGAAAATGACTTCAGGTTTTCTCACTGTGCAGAATATAGTTAACACTGCTGCAGTTAAATATTTTACCTTTGTTCTCCCTATGTGATCTACACTAATAATCTGCTTCATGTTGATATTTACTGCTGTGTTGCTGACAATTACCTGAAAGAGAAGTTAGGGTGCTTCACTGGGCTGGAAAAGTTTAGCTTCATCAGAAAGCAGGTCTAATTAAGCAAGTTTATTATCTATATATAAAAGACTAAGTTGACTCACACATGTGTGATACATATAAAGCTCTTACTGGTGCCAATCGCATGCGTGTGTTTCCATCTGTCATTGTGGATTGTGAATTTGGTTGACACTTCTATTACACAGAATGGGTGAATAGCAACATTCAAATATTTCTTCTAATTAATTTCCTTTCATGTGTATGAATTCATGCACAGGACCCCTAGTTTATACATATAAAATCAGCACATTGTTCCCCTTAAACTTACACAATGTTATAGGTCAGGGAAGAAGAAAGAACATCCTCACTTTAGGAAAACATCTCCTCATGGGCAGGAGACTTTGACTTTGGCATTTAAAAGAGTGCTACTTAGTACAGAAAACAAAGCAGGGACCCAGCAGCTGCAGCCTTGGTGCAATTAAGGTCAAAGAGAACATCTGCAGAACAGTCCTAGTTTATAACTCCTGCCCTGAGGAAGGCTGTTCCCCGGACTGCTAGAACACCTCTTGGCAATGAGTTGATGGACGTACTGTGCACTTGTAGGCAGTTTCCAAAGCAGCAGCGATCATGGACTGAGCTTTCTTTCATCTGCTCCACATCAACATGTATTTGTTCTGGATGGCTCAGCAATTTCTGTAACCCAGAACTACAATTAACAAATAACCTTCTGAGGAAACAGTATTGTGCCTTTGAAAAGACTGCTTTCTTTTTCTTTTACTCTGTTGGCAAGAACCCCAGTTGGTATAGCTTTATTTTGAGCTCAATCCATCAACAATTCAAGAGAATTAATAATGTATTTATATCACATGCTAGTAGTAGCATAAAATTATCTATAAATGTTTAATAAATACTCTGTAATGCTTTTGGAGCATGCTCTCCATGATAAATAAATAACAATGGACTCCTTATGAAATATTTATCCTCAGGATGGTTATTGTTATGTTGTAACTGCTTGGGAAGCCATTACTAACAAAGTGAATTGAGTTATCAAAGTTATAGATATATTTAGTCACCATTCATAATGAAATGTGTAACACTTAGAATGAAAATAAAGACACTGGAAACAGTTGTTGACAAATTGTAGCTGTCGGAATCACCAGTCACACTTCACACTTTGCAATTCACAGACATAAAAGATTGGCAACTGTTTAATAAACTATGTCTCATAAAAACTGGGTCCTGGTGTCCTGTAAATTTGGGGGACTCCTGATGGACTCTTCTCTATGAATGGCAACAGTTAAGCATGGAGTCTTCCCAAAAGTCTCATGGATTTGCCAGGGCATGAAGAAAAGAGTTCAACAGATGATCATACATTTGATTAAAAAAAAAAGGTGTTGCTTCGGTGGGAACAATATACATAGGATATCAGGAGTAAACATATAAGATGAGTTCCATAGTTTCAGCACTTGTATTTTGACAGTCAACAAAAAGATTTTTATCCTTTTTTAAAAAATGGAGGGATCATTTACATACATCCCATTTGTATGACAAACATCCAGTCATGTAAGCACCACTAAATTCAAGTACCACAATTTTCCCATGTCCCTTGCGGTCAACCCCTTCCCCAACTCCAGCTTCTGGAAAACAATAATCTGTTCTCCATCTCTATAAATTTGGCTTTTCAAGAATGCCATTGTAAGTAGAATCATAATTTTATAGCCTGCTGTGTCTGGCTTCTTTCAGCATAATGCGTTTAAAATTTATCCATGTCATTGCATCTATCAGTAGTTCATTCCTTTCTACTGCTGAGTAATATTTCTCTGTGTGGATATAGCATAGTTTGTTTATTCTTTCACTAGTTGAAGAGCATTTTGGGTTGTTTGTCAGTTTGGGGCAATTGTGAATAAATCTGCTGTTAACATTTGGTTACAGGTTTGTGTATGAATATAAAATTTTTGTTTTTATAAGGTAAATACTTAGGAGTGAGGTTACTGGGTCTTATTGTAAACATGTGTTTAATTTTATAAGAAAATACCACCCAACCTAGTCAGTTTGGTTCAGTGGTAGAGTGTTGGCCTGTGAACCAAAGGGTGTTGGGCTTGATTCCTGTTAAGGGCACATACCTTGATAGCAGGCTCCTCTCTAGCCTGGGTCCTGGTCGGGGCTCTTGCAGGAAGCAACCAATCGATGTGCTTCTCTCACATTGATCTTTCTCTTTGTCTTTTCCTATCTCTTCTACTCTCCCTAAAAATCAATGGAAAATATCCTCAGGTGGGGATTAAAGAAAGAAAATGCCACCCTGATTTCTGTGTGGCTGTGTCATTTTGGTTTCCTTCAACACTATATGTGTGCCTGTTGCTCTGCATCCTCATTAGCTCATGGTATTGCCTTTCATTTCCTGTTTTTAATTCAAACAATGCAAACACCTTATTTCATGTAACCACATCAAAATAGGAAAAAAACAACAACACATTTTTTAATCATGTAATATGAACCAAAAGCACCCTGAGTTTTAATCCTTGCCAGGTGGTCATGGGCAGATTTAGGTTGGACAAAGGACAGGTAAACCTGAGGGGTGAAATTTAACTCTCACCTGTGTATGATGCTAGTTAATGAAACTTAAGAGCAAATAATTTAAGAGTGTGTTTTCAGCTCTATGAAAACATTCCAATTCAAATTAGCTATGCCAACATGGCAAATATCTTTAGAGTTGGCATTTTTAAAAATGTATCTTTATTGTTGAAAATAATACAGATGTAACCTTTTCCACCCCATTTACCCCTTCTAGCCCGCCCCCTGGCATTTTGACTGAGGCTTTTCTTTTCTAATCCTTTCTAAGAGATGGGCATTACCATACCCATTTTACAAATGAGAAAAAAAATCTCAGAGAGGTTAAATAACTCACTCAAGCATAGAAGTAGCAAAGTAAGGATTTAAACTCAGCTTTGCCTGAACACAAACCCCATGCATTTTTCCAAGGCAGTATGCTAACAAAAGTATATTAAAACTCTAAAATGACCCTTGCAAATATAACCAAGTGATTTTAGCAAGGATGCCAAGACTATTTAATAGAGGAAAGAATAGAGGAGACATATGTACTACTCTTTGTAATACTTTAAACAATAAAAAAGAAGAAAAAGTTAGACAGTTAGGAAAAGGTCTAGCAAAGCAAACCAGTAAGTTCCATTATCAAAGTGTATTTTTGCTATCTCTTTAATAAGTTTTATCTCTTTTCTAACCCCTTAAATATATATAAGCAAAATGTTAAAAAAAATCAATAAGTGATTTTGGGAAAACTGGATATCTACATGCAAAGGCGTAAATAAAATTGGGCCCCTACCTTACATCATACACAAAAAATGAACTAAAAAGGGGATAAAGGAATAAACATAAGGGTGAAAACTATAAAATTCTTAAAAGAAAATAGAGAGGAAACATTTCATGACATTGAATTTGACAATGATTTCTCAGGTATGACATTAAAAGTGCAGGCAACAAAAGAAAAAATTAGATGAACTGGACTTTATTAAAATTAGAAAATTGTGTGCTTCAGAGGACACTATCAACTGTGAAAGGCAACCCATTGAATGGGAGAAAATATTTGCAAATCATCTCGCTGATAAGGTATTAATTTCCAGAATATATAAGGAGCTTTTTAGAGCTAAAAATCACGACAACAAAATCTAATTTTAAAAAATGGGGAAGAAGCTTCAATAGACATTACTTCAAGAAGACATACAACTGTCTGATAAATACATGAATAGATGTTTAACATCTCCAATCACTGGGTAAATGCAAACAACAGCAACAAAACAACAACAAACAAACTTCACAGTGAAATAACATGCTATACCCAGAAAGACTATTATTTTTTAAAAAGTATTGAGAATATGGAGAAAGAAATTGGAACAGTTGTGCATTGTGGTGGGAATGTTAAATGTGCAATCACTGTGGAAAACAGTATAGCAGGTCCTCAAAAAATCAAACATAGATTTGCCATATAATCCAGCAATTCCACTATTAGGTATATACACAAAATTATTGAAAGCAAGAACTTAAAGAGATATTTGTGCAACAAATCCATAGTTAGCATTACTTAAAATAACCAAAGAGGGGGAAATAATCTATTAATCCATTGATATATGAATAGATAAACAAAATGGAATACACACATAATGGAAAATGAATGAAATTTTAACACGTGCTACAATATGGGTGAACCTTGAAGACACTACACTACATGAGCTAAGTCAGCCATAAAGGATAAATAGTATATGATTCTTCTTTTATGAGATACCTAGAATAGTCATATTCATTGGAATATAATGTGGAATAGTGGTTACCAGGGTGGGAATCTAGTATTTAACAGATAAAGGGTTTCATTTTGGGATGATGAAAACCTTCTAGAGATGGATAGTGGTAATGCTTGCACAACGATGTAAATGGACTTAATGCCACTGAACTGCACACTTTTAAACATGGTTAAAATGATAAAGTATATTATGTATATTTTGCTACCGTTTAAAAAAACCTTCTACAATGGGAAAGATTAGCATATAAGGTTCAAAAGTGATTCACATAGGGTCCCATGAAAAAGAAATAAAAATATAAAAAGCCTGGGGGTGGTTGGTAGAGTCTTTAAGCAGCCAGAGATCAGAGTGGCAGGTCAAGGGAGTAGGCATTCCATGGGACTCACAACACTTATAAACAGCTCTTTGCATCCTTATGATTTGCCAAGGAAACAATAATTCCCACCCTAAAAAGGTGCCAAGAGTTAAAATTTTCCTCCTGTTATTCCAACCATCAGACACTCCGTAGGTCCATATTCACCAGCTCTTATAATTAAATGGGACAGGTTGAAAAGATGGCACATTAATTAAGGCTGAATTACTCTGGACCACTGCAGAGTTCCTCATGCAAGAGTCTCATGAATAGCAAAGATCAGCTTCTCATTATTAGCTAGGAAAGGGAGAGCTAAGTATGAGATCCTCATTTTCTGCTAGATATTATTGCCAAGCCAATTTAGCATCTCGAATCTCAAGCTCTTCTTGAGTTCAGTGAAGCTTCACAGCTATTAAAATACTCGGGATTCAACTGATACACCAAAAATAAAATGGAAACTCATCTCATAACAAAGGCTGGGAGAAAGCAGGCTGGGGATCAGCCATTGCCAGATCTTGGCTTTTCAGCAAGCCTGGAGTGTAACACAATGAATGCCCTACACTTAGCTCACCATCTGAAGGTTAAGGGCCTGCTTTGGGCAACTAGGAGAAAGTGATGCTCATCAGATGTATACATTCTGATAGCTGAGTATACATGTAGAGCGGAGAGAAGAGTGGGTTAGATTTTTTAATTATTATTATTATTTTTTACTATAGTGTTAGCTCTCTGTCCCATTCATGTCCATTTAAACTTAAAAAGATATAGTCACTGCATTTCTTCCAGCCTACACAATCAAGTCTCAAATGTTATCTGACACCTAGGCAAGGAACTTAAAACTCCAATACCTTCAAGGGAGGACCCACAAATAGGACCATGAATAGAAGTGGATAAGTGTGATAAAACGGAGAAGGATAGTTACTCTGATACATGTTCCATCATTTTAACAGTTGTTTTAGGATTATGATTTGGACAGCACAGGTTGGTGAAAAAAGGACTGCTTTGGAAATCTCTTCCTTTGTGTTTAATCTACACTTAATTTAGCTTATTAATATTCATACCTATTTTTAAGTAAAGAAACAGTGTGTATTATGAAAGCACACACACACATAGACTAAAAGACAAAAGGGAAGAACTGGTGATTGGATTGGGCTTTGAGCTTCCCAATAGCCCAAAGGACTTAGGGAAATGATGCATTGAGAGCTTTCATTGCCTGACTTATACTTATTTTCTCAGGTCTTCAGGAATGTCTGACCTTTTTAAATGAAGTCCAGATATTAAGAAAGGACCAGATGTATACTGGCAAAGACTAGCATTCAGAGGGAAGAAAGAATAAAGATCTAGAAGAATTGCAGTCTTGGGCTGGTAATGATGACATAGATATTGGTATGTACTTAATAAGCATATTAATTTATTCAACAAATACTTCTTGAGTGCCTACTATTTGCTAGAAACTGTTCTAGATATTTGAGATTAATGAATGAAGTAAGTAAAGATTTCTACTGTTGTTCTAGTAGAACAGAGGGAACTTTGCAAAACCATGTAATAAATAAGTACTTTAAGTGTTATGTTAAAAGAGATATGCTACAGGGAAAAAATGACAATGCAAAGCATAGGGAATCAGGTATGTGATGGAAATTATAATAAGCGCTATGCTTTTATTTCGACTGTTCTGAAAATCAAATAAAATAATGTAGGCAGAAGAGCTTCATAAGTTATTTTGTAAAAGTCAATCAATAGAATAATTAGAAGATTGTTTAAAAAAGCTTCACACACACACAATATTTAGCTTTTGGAATATTCCAAAGGCCACATCTATTCTGTTGTTTCTCCTAGTAAATGATTGTCTTCTACTAAGGGAATACTCTTGGTTCTTGGCCAATAGCAATTAGGAGATGACATTTCAGAAGATGAAAAGGAACAGAGATCAGACCCCATGCCTTGGCTTATAGTTCTCTCATTCCCAGCCCACCAGCAAGGCCACAGAGGCCAGTAAGCCAAGTCCAGCCTCTTTGCAGTCCACTAGCAGCAGCTCACTTCTTCTTCCAGCTGCTAATGACTGAAGGTCACACAGTCTCACCATTTCTTTCGTTTCCTTTATCAGAACACTATTTAACTCTGTGATAGTTAAATACTCAAACAGGCAAATCTGAAACCAGGGAGCAAAAGGCAGATTATATGCTTAACTGGCAACAACGTTAACCCAACAACCAAATACATTGTGTAAAGTTGTTGTTGTTTGTTTGTTTTAGTTTCTTTATAAAGCTACCTCCCTCATTCCATCAAGTTCTGGGTTGACAAGATGGTGGAGCCCATAGGGTTTCTGGGTGCATTGGATGTGGGGTGCTTGAATGAGAAAGAAATTAAGGGTGTCTTTGAGGTTTTTGTGCTGAACAGCTACAAAGATTGAGCTCCCTCAGCTGAAATGGGGAAGGCTGTGGATGCAGAAGGATTTGTGGCAAAGGTCCAGAGTTTGGTGGTGGATAAGTTGAGTTTGAGATATTGATTAGACTAGGATGTTGAGAACCTGGGGCGGGGAGAAAGGGGGGAGAGTATCTATGATTCTGGTGTTTTGAAGACAGTTCTAGGCTGGAAACCTGAGTTGACAGCTTATATAAAGTGTTGCATGAGACTAGATAAGACTTCAAGAGGATGAGTGGAGATGGAGAAGAGAGAAGGGTTACTCAAATACTAGCAGAAAAAGAGAGGGGAGAAGGAAAGAAGGGAGGAGACTGAGCAGAGTGCATAGTGAGTTGGGAGGAAAACCCAGGAATAAGATTTGTTGGAAGGCAAATTGGAGATTATCAAAGAGGAGAGACTAACCTCTGCCAATACTGCAAAGGTAAAACCTATAATTTAGTAACTTCTAAATTGGAATGGGAAACACTGCACGTTTCCCTTTCTAAAGGAGATTCTACATCTTAACACTAGTGTCTCCAAGAACATTATGAGTAGGAATCATGGTCCTGAAGGTAAAGAGCTCAGTGAGACTGGGTGCCTCCCAAGGTCACATTGCTTGTGCTTGACCATGGATTCAAGCCCAAGTCCCTCTACCTTCGATTCCCAAACTCCTTGCATTACACAAATAGTCATGTGCCTTCTCTTCACTACCCTCCCCCAACTTTTGGGGAATGTAGGAAGTGAAGGAAAGAGAGTTCTAGTGCTTTTCATATTCATTTTATGCTATCTTTCACAAATTAATTCAGTGGAAAAAGTGAAATGAGCTCAGCACCATATTGTGTTTGAATTATTGACAACCATTCTTATTCTAACCAGGAAAAAATATCTTTTGATAGAAATAAAGCCCCCACTTCCACTCTACCTTGCTATTATTAAAAAAAAAAAAAAAAAAAAGCCTTGCGATTCTGTGCCTATTATTTTACATTGCAAAGTGATGAGGAATTAGAAAATTGTTAGGTAGCAGGTGACAAATTGCAATCTGATGGGCCAACATGAACCTATAAAAACGTTATCAAGATGGTATTAAACAGTCTATTCCTTACTTAGCATCCAGACAGGAAATTGGAGCTATTCTTGCTGGATATCTCACACTTTGATATTTTTCATTTAGATAATGCTATTTAAAATTTAACTGGATTACTGGCAATTTGTCTTCCAAAATCATGTACTTGAATGCTTGGCTCAGAATATCATTTCCCAAGTTTTTAGTGAAAGGTATTTGGTACTTTCTAAAATTTTGGGACTTTTTTGGGGAGAGGGCAGTAATTTTTTGTTTTATCTTCCTAAAGGCTGATTTTTTGTTTGTTTACAAAGGAGAAAACCATAATTTCATATGTTGTTACATGCCAGTTGGATGTGAGATAAATCTGGGTCTCTGAGCATCTGATGACATGAGTGTGTCAGTGTAGTTTGTGGTTCTGTCCCCAAGGCTCAGCAGAATGTGTAGGTACCCATAGTAGGTACCCAATTCATATGTGTTGGGTATCCATAATACACCTGCACCTGGTATGATGCCTGACACAGAACAGGTGCAGAATTAATACCTATTGCATTGACTTACTCAGGGTACAGGTGGGTAACCACTCCTTGAAGCTCAGAATCACCTGAATAATATTCCACCTCCCACCCCTTTTCTCATAGACCTGTGGGGGCTGAGATGAGTCTCCTCTCTAAGACTAGGCATTTCCCTGCAGAAAAGAGGACACCTGCTCTAGTCTAAAAGTAGAATTAGAGGCAGTGGAATTTGAGGCTGTTTTTGGTAAGTGGGTGGAGGATCCCTGGGGGGTATGGTCACAACATTGTAGAGAAAGGCCAAAAATAAGTATTCAAAGAAAAGCTATTTTGTTTGAAAATGATAACATACAAACCATCTGGGCTGGACTCTCAGATCCAAAGCCCAAGGAGAAAGGAAGGGGGGTGAAGAAATGTCTTTTCCTCAGAACAGTGACTGTGCATGTGCTGGGTACAACACTCGGCTTGGTGCTGGAACTACACCGGGGGCAAGACCAAGTTCCTGGCCACCTGAGACATATATATTATCAAGCAAGACAGGCTTTAAAGACATTAAAATATATATATAGGCATGGAGATGAGTCACCAAGGATAATATAAATTAAATGATGATCTTGAGAAAATTATTAGCCAATAATAGGGTAAAAAATAAGATGTATGCTTTTCCCATTATTGGAAAGGTGACATGATAAACAGGCCTTGATACCAATTCCAAAATGAGGGGAAGTTTCCCACACCAAGCAATTCCTGAATGCAAGCTGGGCGTCCTATAATTCAACTGAGTTCTGACACTATTTACCTGAAGATGGAATAGGTCCCACAGGTAAAGCACTCAGTCCTATAAGCCTGCACTCCCCTTCCGCCTCAGAAGCCAGTTGAAAATCCAGGTTGTTACCTGAGCATATGAGCCTGACTGGCTGGCTATAAAGCAGAGGTTCCCAAGACCCCTTCCTTGGATTTGATCAGTTTGCTACAGTGGCTCCCAGAGCTCAGAGGAACGTTGTACTTACCAGATTATTGGTTTATTACAAAGGGATATAACCCAGAGACAGAGATGGAAGAGGTGCACAGGGGAAAGCATGGGGGAGGGTGTGCACTTCCATGCTCTCCAAGGAGGTCACTGTCTCCAAAGCTCCTTGCATTCACTAACCTGAAACTTGTCCTTTTGGAATTTTATTTTTACTTTCATGATTTTTAGAGAGAGAGGAAGGGATAGAAAGAGAGAGAAACATCAATTGGGGTATGTGCCCTGACTGGGAATCAAACCGACAACCTTTCGGTGTATGGGACAACACTCAACCAATTGAGCCACACCGCCAGGGCTGTCCATTCAGGTTTTTATGCAGGTTTCATGATGTCAACATGATCGAGGAACTCATTGGCCATTGGTAATTGATTCCAATCCCTGGCCTTCTCCCCTTTGTCAGAGGCTGGGACTGAATATTCAGCCCTCTAATCACCTGGTTGGCTCTCCTAGCAGGCAGCCCCCATTCTTAGGTTATCTAGGGGCTTTTCAAAAATCACCTCACTCATGTAACAAAACACACCCTTATTGCTCTTTTCACTAAGGAAATTACAAGGGTTTTAGGAGCCAAAGAAAATGACATTGAAAGTTAAAAATCAATAGAAGAAGCAAAACTTTATATGAAAAAAAAAACAAGCAAAAAGAAATATATTGGATATTCTGCTTTTATGTAAGGTAAGATGCAAAGTAAAATTCATGAAATGAGACAAGGATCATCTTACATTGATAAAATATGCCATCTGCAATAAAAGTACAAGGGCTGTCATTATTATTTACCAAACAACATGTTTGAATATCTAAAATAATTAAAGAATTTAACAATTTGTTTTTTGTGCGTATTTTATATTTTTTATTTTCAGAAAATGTTAGGATGGCATCACCATCACTGGAGATGGGGTAAGCTATGTGTAGAGAGAGTTTTTCAGGGAGAACCAGGAGTTCAGTATGGGACATTGCATTTGCAATAACTGCTAAACTTCCAAACGTGTGCCTAATGAATCACAAAGGCAAAGTCTAGAGTGAAGTTTCCCAGGTCACCAATGAGTGGCTAAAGATGGGTGAAGAAAAAACAGCTACTTATTAAGCACCTAGTGTGTACTGGGAACTCATCAAGGCCTTTCCACAAAATGTTATTTCATGTAATAATCACAACAACTGATGATTTACCATTCGTTAATTGAGCACCTACTATATCCAGTCACTGTGTTTAGAGAGATAAATAAGACAGAGCTGGTGCCTTAAAGAAATTACTATTGTCACTTAACAAGAGAGGTAACTGAGTCTAAAGAAGGGAAGGAACTGTACAATCCTATCTAATAAAGAGGGAATATGCTAATTGACCACCATACCCTCACAAAGATGGCGGCGTGCACAGCCAATAAAGAGGGAATATGCTAATTGACTGCCACACCCTCAAGATGGCAGTATCCACAGCTACAAGATGCTGGCACCCAGTCTCCTTAGCCCTGGCCACGCTGCACACCTGCCCGGCCATTCTGCAAACCTGCCTCCAGAGCCCCCCAACCCCCTCAGCCCACCTGCCTCCCAGAGCTGGCCCAAGGCCTAGGCAAGCCTCAGATGGCTACTGCACAGCCCCCCAAGGCCAGCCCAAGGTGCAGGCAAGCCTCAAATGGTGGGTGCCCAGCTGCGCAGGATCGCCTAAGGCTCAGGTAACAGGGCCAGCCAAGGCTTATGCTGCTGGCAGTGGCAGCAGTAGAGGTGTGATGGGGGCATCGCCTTACCCTGCTCACTGGGTCGCCTCCTGCCCCTAAAGGCTCCCAGACTGTGAGAGGGGGCAGGCTGGGCTGAGGGACCCCCCGCCCCCACCTCCAGTGCATGAATTTTAATGCACAGGGCCTCTAGTTGTCATATAATTGGTAAATGTCATAACCAAGCTGGCACTGTCTTGTAAACCCATTTGTCTTCAAAGTCAAGACTCTTTTCAACCTTCTATCTTGTGTCTATCAGCCCTTCCCTCTGCCTTTAAGAGGGGAATGCTGCCAATATTATAGCAAAATACTGAAGACAACCAACTCACCGGTTGCTGTCAAGTTCTCATGTTTCTGTACAAGCACTGATTGCTTTGTTACAAATTGGTCTTGGCAATTATTTAAAGCTGGACTACTAAAGAACTCATCTTCCGTTGCACATTGTTATTGTCACGATTCATCTCCGATTCCACGGAAGAGTTGGTATTCCAAGTCCTCATCTTCCCAGAATGCCTTTGTCACAGGAGGGTGGCGTGCTAATGGGAACAGAAAGGCCAGGCCGCACAACGCCTGCCTCCCAGAACCCGCTGTCCGTGGGCAGGTGGTGAAGAGCCGCTTTTCACCTTTCTCCTCCTTCCCCAGATGTTCTGTGCAAAGCAGCATCGGTTGCATAATTTCCTCGCGGAAAGGTTACGCCGCTTTTGGAGAATGCTAACCAGAGAAGCCTGGCCTTTAGAAGTGAGGCCCTTTGAGCTAATTCAACCCCTTAAAGTGAATGTTAATATTTACATGATCTTGTTAACATCTTTATGCTTTCTCCTCTGTCTGAGATGGGAGCCCGAGGGTTCAAATATTTTAAACAGATGTTCCTTGGAGGGAAACTGGTCTTTCACAGCATTTCAGAGAGGAAAGAACATGTCTTCTGGAATCTGTCTGTTTGAATTGGACTCCCGTTGTGGCCAGTGATGTTGCTGGGCGCTCTTGGAATGTTAGGTCCCCTGGGTCTTAAGTCTCTCATCTGTAAAATGGGACACATGTCGCCTTCCTCAGTCGGTTACTGGGAGGATAAACGTGGATTGTTTATTGATGCTTTCCTGCCTGGTACTCAGGAGTGTGGAACTATTGTACTTGTTGTTCAAATGGACACAAATAGGTGCAAATCCACTCATTTTGTTCACTCCCTCTTTTAAAGAAGCCTAACTATTGTCATTATTAACACAGGATATATTCACTTAGTTCTTTTCACAACCTACCCTGTCCATTGTGAGACGTGAACGGTGTGATGGTCATGAATTCAGACCCCAGATCTGGACTGAATTCAAATCCTGACATTGGCACACTCTGGGGTTATAACTCTGAGAAAGCTTTGTGTCTCATTCCTCCTCCTCCTACAAGTGATAATTCCTGTGTCCATCTCCTGAGGTGCTTGTGGGTATTAAGTTAGTTAGTGCAAAAAAAAAAAAAAAAAGTGCTTGGTACATGCCTGGCAAGTAGTATGTATTGGATAAGTTGTAATGACTTTTAGGTCATTGCAATTTGACTATGTATAATGCAGTACTGTGAGCAATGGAAAACATGATATTCACCCTCATTTAAAAGTGGGGAAACTGAGTCCTTGAGCAATCCATAGGCATGGCCAAAGTCACACAGCTAACTGGTTGCCAGCCAGGACAGCCCTGCCTCCTCTGGCTCTCAAAGCAGTCCCCTCGCCCAGGAAAAGTCCCCACCGCTGGAGCTCCGCCAGGATTTATTTCAAAGGCAGCTTTCCCGCACCCTGCTCCTCCTCCCCACCATTGTTGCGGGAAATTATGCTGCGAGCCATGTATCTTCTTCGACACGCTCTGCTCTTGAAGAAACACTCCCAATTACTGTGGCTGTGTTCTCCGTGATTGCAATGTGTCATGACATTTCCAAGATGTAAGTTTCTTCGAAAAAGGCATTAGCACCAGGCGAGTGGAGCAGCTCATTTTTCAAACTCGGAAACTGTCGTTTGCCCTGCTCGGTGCCGGTGAAGCCTGAAGGCACTGTTTAGTGAGCGACCGGCGTTCACCCCACGGGCACATTCGGCTCTCTCCTCGAAGGTTTTTGGCTGAAAACGTGCAAATGGGTGCACACATTTCCCACACTCACACACACGCACACACGTTACACCACGTACCCTCATTCTCTTTCAGGCTCTGCCCTATTCCCAGTTCCTCCCTGGAAACGAATCCTCTCCCCTACCCCTTGCAGCCTCTTAAACACCCCCTCCCAGACCATTCTTCCCCGATCATTCTTCACCCCTGTCTACCACTTCAGGGATGCATCACATCCTTTATGGTTCTCCATCTGTATCAGCCGGGTTGTCAGTTGCAAGCAAAAGAAAGGGTCGTGTGCTGATTTAAGCAGCAGTGGAATTTACTGGAAGACTCTTAGCACACAGAATGGTCAGCTTCAAGAAACAGGCAGGAACAAAGGAAGGCAATACACAGTCAGAACCGTGGGCAAATTCATGCCATAGCAGCAGTGCAGTGAGGGCATCAGGTGCCCAGGTGGGTACAATTCTCACATTGAAGATGAATATTATTGCTGTGCTCCTTTGAGCAGTTCAGATCCTGGGTGGATGCACTGATTGGCTAAACTTCAGTCCTCTGCTATAGCTGCAAGGGAAGCTGAGAAAAGTGAGTAATGGCTGTCTTCAAAATGGGTGGCTTAAAATAACAGAAATGTATTGTCTCACAGTTCTGGAGGCCACAAGTCCAAAGTTGAAGTGTTAGTCTGGCTGTGCTCCTCTGAGGGGCTAGGGTTGGATTTGTTCCCGGTCTCTCCTAGCCTCCAGTAGCCTCCGGGGTCCCTTGCCTAGTATATGGCAGTTTTCTTTCTCTTCATGTCTGTCTCTGTGTTCAAAGTTTTTCCTTATAAGGACACCAGTAATATTAGAGTAGGAACCACCCTAATTTTCACTTGACCTCATTTTAGTTTCACTACATCTGCAAATATGATATTTCCAAGTAGACTATGTTCTGAGGTACTGGGGGTAAGAATTCAACCTGTCTTTCTAGAGAAAAATAAGTCAACCCATAATATTGTCATTTTAATTTACTTGGTAGGAGGGAGACTATGGTGGCATTATACCCAGTGGTGAATCTTTTCTTTTACACATACAATGGGGTTCAGGTGCAGACAGCCAAAACATACTAACAAGAAACCTAAAAATATCTCCATGCCATTACCCTAAGGATCGTATACTTCAAGCTTCTTAACAGCATTTAAAGTTCTCCTTGTTGACTCAAACCCCTTTCTTTCTTTTATCTTCTGCCATCCCCAAAGATATTCTTCAGCCTATTATTCAAAACTATCTATCATTTCCTGAATATTAATTTTTTTCATAACATATGGAAAGCTGTACATAATAAATATATACAACTAGGTAATTTTAGAGATGTTTATCCCCATGAAAGCATCACCACAACCTGTTATTACCCTCAAATTTTCTCTTGCTCTTTATTATTATTATTGTTACTTTATAATATCTTTCTTTTTATTATGTTCTGATAAGAATACTTAACATAAGATCTACCTTCTTAGCAAACATATATTAAATACAGTATGATAAATCTCTAGGAATTATTCATCTCCTGAATATTTTGTAACAGTTGAATTACTAAGAAAAAAATATATAATGATTTTCCCTAGGTGATGTGGCTCAGTTAGTTGGAGCGATGTCCCATAAACCAAGATGTAGTTGGTATGATTTCCAATCAGGGAACATATCCAGGTTGAAGGTTCAATTCCCAGTTGTATGCATGCAGGAGGCAGCCTATTGCTATTTCTTATTTCTTTTCCCTCTCCCTTCATTTATCTCTAAAAAACACAACAAACAACCACATAATGGTTTGAAGTTTTGAGTATTTCACCCTCATCCCTTTGATCAGTACTGGAGCCTGCTAATAAGAAATAATGTTTCTTACCCTCCCTGATAAAAAGCAGATGTGACAAAGCATTGATGTGCGAGGAAGATGAGAAAGCTTCCCCAAGATGAGTGAGTGGATGGGAGTTTAGGTAAGAAATGTAAAAAAAACATGTTATTGCCCTTGCAGCTCCAGAGGGAATTGTTTGCAAAGGGCAATGAGACATGTGAAATGGGGGCCCTGGGGCCTTAAGTCTTGAGGAACAAGGGATGTTGCAGAATAAGGGAGCATATTAATGGTAACCAGTGTAGCACAAGGGCTGAATGACCTTTGTCAAAGATTCTAGAATCAACCATTTAGGAACCCCAGAATGTTGCTCCTCTCTGGATGACCCTGGAAGAAAGGCATGGTGATAATAGAGCTTAAATTTCCTGCCACCTCAGAAGGATGGAGAGTTATATCCAGATATAACTAGATTTAGCTAGAAGAAAATATATCCTTTCGAGTAATGCTTTTTTTTCTTGCACCATGTGTGGTTGAAAATGTAAATTCTATAAACTCCACATTTTCTTATGTCTCCATTTCTGTGCACCAGCCCATCATCCTTCCTAGAATCACCCCTTCCTACATTGGCCAACTCATTCCCATCCTCCTGTTCTGGGAGCCTTCCCCTCATCTTGTCTCTCAGCACCTGATTTTCCATATCGATCACGGAACACCCAGGTCATAATTGCCTCCTTCCTAACCTGTCATCCCCACTGATCTGTGAGCTCTGGGACCATCACTTTATTTGATTTCTCAATGTCCAGCACAGGGCCAGGTGCATAATAGATGCTCAATCATTGACAGACATGAAGGAGATGATGAAAAACAATAAGACAGATGCCCAATCCTCCTCGGCCTTGAGGACAGCAAATCACTGAGCCACAGAGTGACAAAGCCAAGTTTCTCTGTGGGTAAGAGCTCATGGAGAGCATCATCTGCAAACTAGGATGCACATAGTGTGCACTGGCCAATATAGTAGCCACTAGTCACATCCTGCTATGTAAAATTAAATATAAACTACTTAAAATTAAACAAAATTATAAATGCAATTCCTATGTTGTAAGAATCACATTTCGAGTATTTTACAGCTCCATGTGGCTAGTAGCTGTCAGGAAAGCACAAGTATAGAATAATCCCATTGCCGCAGAACGTTTCATAAAATGGTGTTGACACAGGTTTCCTGTAGCTCTTCAAAAAGGCTGCATTCTAATCTTAGTAAGTGACCCATTCCCTCTGTACCACGTTTATTTGTAACTCATAAAATTATAACACATATACACAACTAGCTATCCAAACCACCAATCACATTTCTTTTGTAAAAAGAGCATTCATTGATTTTTACTAAACAGATGTTTGTTGTAAGAGGAAGACTATAGATAGCAATAAAACTTTTTCTTTTTGGGGTAACTTAACACAATGTCTGGATTTGAACAGGACTACTGATTTTGTGTCATTGCCATAATGGTGCCAAACATTTGGATTCTGCTCACATGTGCACAACCCTAAGAAAGTGCTCAGAAGGGCATGCTCTGAAGGTGACAGTACTTATCCCAGCAATTATGACGGTGTCTTAGAGTGGATGAGTGTTTTTAAAAATTATTTTCCAACTACAGTTGACATACAATATTGAATTAGTTTCAGGTGTGAAGCATCGTGGTGATTAGACATTTATATAGCTTACCAAGTGAGGGTGAGTTTTATCATTTCTTCAGAACTGGATGGCTGCCATTCAAAATGGCACCTAGATGTGATTTCATTGGTTGAATCAACCATGTAATATGATAGCTCCTTCAAATGTTTTCAAGCTACTGGTGGGTGCTGAGGTTAACACAGAAAGTGAAACCTGAAGAGAGAGGGAGGAGGAAGAGAGGGAAAGAGATAGAGAGCTAGACCTAGAGAGAGAGAGAGAATACCTCATTCATATGCACCTACTATTATTGAAAGTCTTAATATTTTTTTTTTATCCAGGCCCATTACATAGGCATGATTGATAATATCATTGGTCATTGGCAACTGAGTCAACCTTCAGCCGCTCTCCCTTCCCTGGAGGTCAGTGGGGTAGGACTGCAAGTTCCCACCCTCTAATCACATGGTTGGTATTTCTGGCAACCACTTCCCCCTACCTATCTTTAGGTGGTTCCAAAAGTCACCTCCTTAACATAATGACGGACAGATTTAATGCTCTTATTACTAGAAATTCCAAGGGTTTTAGGAGTTCTGCATTCCAAATGGGGACTAAGACCAATTATATATGTCTTACTATAGATCACAATTTCATATGTCATAATTGAGTATGTAGTCTATGCCAGAATCCAAGCTTGATGGTATTTAAAACTCATGATCAATATCATGATCCATTTCATTTTTACATTTTAGAAAGCTGAGGCTCAGAGCAGAGAAGTGATTCGTCCACAGTGAACAGCTAGTAAAAGATCAAAGCTGGGATACTATGGCTCTGATGTCAAATCTTATAATTAATTTATGACATATCAGCTGCCTTTGCTCAGCCTGCTATATAGTTAGGTGCCACAGAGTATGTGTCTAAGTGCCTTATAAATAAGAGACATTTATTTCTCACAGTTCTAGAGGCTGAAGTCTGAGATTAGGCTGTGACTGCCACCTCTTATCTTATCTGCCATGTGAAGCAAGCTTTCTTGTGACTTTGAATAGGGAACAAATGACATTCATGAAGGCTCCATCCTCTTGACCTCATTTAGTCCTAAATATCCCCCAAAGACCCCCACCTCCTAATACCATCACTTTGGAGGGCAGGGTTTCAACATATGAATTAAGAGGACATAAACATTTAGTCCACAAAACCACTTTCACACCTTCTACAATTTGAACTCAGGGCCATAAGAAAACATCTCGGTCTTAGCAAATCCACTGGACCAGTAGGATTGTTAGCTTCTCTGATTCTGGCTTCCCATCCCCACCTGCCACTAGCTCGGTGCTCAGAAGCAGCAGACAAGGCGAGCCACTTCTTTCTGCATTCCTGTTTATCTCCTGGAGCCCAGAGAAAGTCCTCTTTGGTGTCAACTCCTTAGCAAGGTGCTCATTTAATTGTCTGCAGACTCTGCCTTGGATCACCCAGGCTGAGGTGAAGACTGCATTTGGCTTCTTTAGGACAAATTTAGCAGATAAACCCAACACCTTACATAGACATCCCCCTACGCCCACCATCCCTGCATAAGAACACGTTATCCTATCCTTTTAAAATCCTACAGAGTTCCTGGGTCACTGAAAAATAACTGCATATGAATTGCAAGCTATGGCTCCCGATTTGGTGGAGAAGAAGAAAGAAAAGAAAGGCTGGGTGAACAGGGAAGCACTTTCAACACAAGTTGATGAAGACAGAACGGGGAAAGACAAACAAGGGGGACCCATTGGCGGTCCACAGGGGCCCCTCTGGGGTGCTCACACTGATCTTACATTTAACATTAATAGTTGCTAAATTATATTAAATGGCATATCAGTCAGATTAATAAGGCTTACACTATTTGGAGAATCGAGTTTGCTAAAATCACTGGCATCTGTGCCTATTAAAAATGACAGATGATTAGGATATCCAAAGTTTGGTGGAATCTGCTAGCTAACAAGGTAAATTAAAATTTACATCTTGTTCCGGCATAATGAAGATAATTAAAAAGAGTGATAAAACCCTTTGATTAACCCTCATCTCCTCTTGCATAGCATTTTATTATGCAAATGGAACCTCCAACACTGTAAACTTAATACCAGTTAGGAATATGAAGATGCTCTCATTTTCAAAGCACGAAGATATGTGTGTATGTATAAAATATTTGATTGAGGTTGGAGTCTGGGCCTGTTTTGCAATACAGTGTAACTTAGGAGCTTGTGTCTCAGGGAACAATTCTGTCTCTGTTTCCTACAGGTTGAATGCTGGCCCCACTATGCTACTGACACAACTTCTCAACAGCTTCCGATTTATTAATTGCCTGCCCTGCCATGGATGTCATTGAGGATGCCCAGACTCCCAAACAGGAAGGGCCGTGTCAGCCTGTGGAAGGCTGCTTTGTAGTCCTGCTTTTGCTCACCTGAGTTAAAGGGCACTTCACACTGACTTTAAAAAAGCAGGGAATTCCTTGGCCATCCATCACTTAGGTTGAAGAAAAAGAGATGAGAATCATTTGGAAGGAATTCTGTTTTCTTTTCTTTTAAGAAATACTGTTTGAAGATGTAATTTCCTCCCCAAAAATTATTTCTTCCTCTCCAGTAGTGTTAAAAGGAATGCTGAGATACCAAGATCCCTAAAAGGTGCTGCGATGGTTTAATGAACTTTTGGCCATTTGAGTTCATTGATATGAAAATAATTATTATTTTTTCCTGTTGTGAGATTTTGCTGCCTCCCTCTGCACTCTTCATTCATCAATCCCATCTTCATCTGGACAGAGAAAGAGCTTTTAGTTGTGTGATAAGAAGCAACTAACGTCAGCAAGATAAATTTGAGGTTGCTTCTAAAAGCTACTCTTCTCTCCGAAGAGTAAGATTCAGGGATGATGTGGATTGTGGGATGGATACAAGAAAGGGGTCTTGCTGGCTCAGGGATGTGGGGCAGGATGAAGGTGAGGAGATGAAGAAAGACCAGAAATGCAAAAAGAAATGGAGATGGATGGAGAGAGGTTTTGGAGACTCTGACAGAGAAGAAGGCAATGGGAGAATGCAGCAGAGAGAGATGCATGTGGGCAGGAGCCAAGGAGTGCAGACAGGCAGGTACCAGCACTGGAGGAGACAAGGGATGGGATTGCTCCTCCCCTAAAGCCTCTGGAGAGAGCGTGGCCCCACCAACACCTTGATTTTGACTTCTGGCTTCCAGAACTTGAGAAAACACATTTCTGTTGTTTGAAGCTCCCCAGTAGGTGGTAATTCGTGCCAGCAGCCCTAGGGAACAGACTAGGCTTTTGGTGTCAGGAAGTGGAATGTGGATGAAAAAATGATGGAGGGAAAGGAAGACAGGCCTGTATCACCTTCCTGACCTCAGGTGCATTCCTGAGCAGCCACAGGGGAAGTTGATCCTGATGTTGATGTGTCCTATCTTGCAAATGGGAAGAATAATAGTACCTGCTTCATAGGGTTGTTGAGAGGATTTAAATGAGTTCCTAAATGTGAGGGTCTCAGCATAACATCTGGTAAACAATCTGTATTCTTTCACTATTAGCTTTTATTTCTGCTGCTATCATGTTTATTATTATTATTTGCCAGAATTTACAAGCATACTTGATTATCGCAGGGCCTATTTAAATAATTTCATTTGCATACGTATTTATGAAAAGAAAAAGAGAGAGAGAGAAGTTCATCATCCAAACGATAATAAACAAATTATCTTTGGGTGATGTGTTTACCATAGAATTTTACTTGCTTCTGTTTGTTTCTATTTTCTAAATTTTCAACAATAAACACATATTACTTTGGTAATAAGAACATTGAAGATTTGATTTTCTTTTTGGTTTAAAAAACTGCGTTGTTTTAATTCTTAACATAATCAAATAAGCCCAAATCCAGGCATTTTCAATGTCAATGAGTTGATAAGCAAAACACTGTATATAATATTCTTGATGAAATCCTAATATTTGTAAGAATTTTCAACTGGGGGAGGGCAAGTTGAGAGATAGGGGGGTGCAGAAAACTAATTTGGGAGTGAATTTTAAAGGTTTGCAAGTAAACTAGAGAAAGAATCCCCAACTGTCCCCCATTTGTGCCTGAAATCCCATGGTCTGGACTGGGTTTTCAGGTTCAGAGCTCTCTTCTCCAGGGAGACTATTGCTAGGAATAGAAAAACGTATAATTACTATAGACCAGGGTTAATCAACTTGGACACCATTGACATTTAGGGCTGGGTTAATTCTGTGCTGTGGGGTTGTCCTGTGCATGGTGGACTGTTTAGCAGCATCCCTGGTCCCCACCTTCTAGAATGCAATTAGCACCTCCCCCCTTCAGTTGTGATAATCAGTGTCTCCAGATATTACCGCATATTTCCATGGGGGACAGGGAACAAAATGGCCTGGTCCCCTAGTTGCAAAACACTGCCTAGACTGAAGTCCAATGCTGCTTCCTTCAGATTCTGTACAGGCCAACCCTTGGCTTAGTCTCCAAGATGCTCCAGGCCATGTTCTGCAAAAGAGAAACCAACCAGGTATAATCATGTGAGCTGTGGATGCAGAATGCTTTACAAATTCGGTCCCTTACTGGCCATGTGATCTTGCCCTAAGTGCTTACCTCCCCCAAGAGCAGTTTCTTCGCCATAAAATAGGATGAAGAGCATCAACCTTTGCAAAGTTTTATGTGAATAAGAGATAATATATAAGCCACATTGCACACTGCCTGGCACACACTAAGGTTTAGTAAGTACCTCATCCCTTCTCTGCAAAGTGGTTGGTGTGTCTCAAAAATAAGAGGGATTAATTAGAAACACCGTGTCATTGATCCTCCCATCAAAAACTCATCAGCTGCATTATGGACATGCTTCTTTGACCAAGCCTAGTTTCCCAGGACCCCTAAACTCCAGTAAAAATAAAATAAAATCTAGAACCAAAGTTAATGCAGAATTATGGTTTCTATTCTGTTGGTAGTTTAGGAGGGTCCAAGCAGAATGCCCTTATCACTGAGCCTCAGCTGCAAAAGGAATCCTTTAATCACAACTGTTCTCCTGGAAGTAGAATGTAGAGTTAGGGCCAGACTCGGGTTACTGAGCAAGGAGGAGACGCTGCCAGAAGCTACCCTGCCCTTGCTTGGCTCCAAACGGCTTTAATCTGCTTCCACTGTCTTTTGGAAGTCTGGAGATATTTGAGTGCAGCCTAATTAGGAAGTGTGGGCTCAGAGAGAATTTATTTCTGTCGAACACATGGCACAGAGGGAAGCGTGTCAACGATGCTTATGAAGAAGCTGGCCTCTGGTTCCTTCGGTTCCTCAGACCCCTCTGCATTATCCTTAGAGTCCTTTTGGGTGGGTGGTTGCAATGTCTGAAGGAATCTCTATTACCCTGGGTCCCCTCCCTCTGTTTGTGGTAGTATAAGGCTTAGGTTTAAAATCAGAATGAACTGGATTTAAATCTCAGTTCAGTTGGTTATGAGCTGGGCCACCTTAAGCAAGTGACAACCTCTCTGTACAGTGAGGACATTAAGCTTAGCTAAATCAGTTGAGTCAACATCTGTATTACACTTGCTATGTGAAAGGTACTGTTTGTTCTTGGTGCCAGAATGAAAAACAAAACAAAACCACATGTAATGTACCCCATTGTCACATACTTTATATTCAGTGATGTGGAGTGGTATTTAACAAATGGGTTGGGTCACAGACACACACAAGGCCTTATTTGTAATGTTTGCCGATACCTATAGTGTAAATACTCCCATTATGTTTGGCTTCCAGGTAGGAAGAGAACACTGCTGAGTGCATAGCTGAGAGGGATATGCAAGATCAGCTTTCAGAAGTGGTGCACACAGGCTCCAGTATATCATTGCTATTAACATGACAACATGCCTTTAAGAGCCTTATTTACATTCTCTCTTTTTCTTTTTCTCTCTCTTTCTCTCTCTCTCTCTCTCTCTCTCTCTCTCTCTCTCTCTCTCTCTCACACACACACACAATTTAGGGTCAGAAAGAATCAAGTTAAATCCCAGTTACACAGTTTATTATTTCAGTTCTGTTTCCTAATCTGTAAAATAACAACAACAAAAGATGACTGTGTAATAGAGTGTAATTGTTTGTCAATCAGGGATATTAGCCTATACTTTTCTTTTTTGTTGTATCTTTATCTGGTTTTGGAATTAGGATATTGCTGGGATTATAAAATGAGCTTGGGAGCTTTTCCTCCTCTTAAATTTTTTGGAATAGTTTGAGAAGGATATGTGTTAGTTCTTGGAATGTTTGATAAAATTCATATGTGAAGCCATCCAGTCTAGAACTTTTGTTTGTGGGGATTTTTGTTTGTTTTTCTTGCTGTTGCTGTTTTCTTACTGATTCAACTTCACTTGTCTTTTCAGATTTTCTGAGACTTCCTGATTTAGATTTGGAAGATTGCATGTTTCTAGGAATTTATTCATTTCTTCCATGTTGTCCAATTTGTTCAGCTAGACTTCGGTTGGTTTTTCGGGTTATTTTTTTGGTCCTTGGGAAAGGTGAGTTTACCTTCTAGCTACTCCACCGCCGCCATCTAAGATCTTTTCTATGGTATATTTTTATGGTATAATTGTCCAGTCTATAATTAGACCCATTTGCTAAATTCTTCCTTAAAGATATTGTATTTTTTTAAAAATTCTAACATTTCTGTTTTTCTTTGATAGTGTTTTATTTCTCTCTTGAGATTCTTCTTCTATTCATGCTTATTGTCCACTTTTTTTCACTACATGCTTTAGCATGTTGATCGTAGTTATTATTTAAAGTGATTTTATGCTAATTATAACATTTGAGTTATCTATGAGTTTACTAACCATTTTTTTCTCTGTGTGGGTCACATTTTTCTCTCTGTGTGTGTTTTTTTTAATATCTTGTAATTGTGTATAAAAAACATTGCAGTTAAAAGGAGAGCAGAGCCTGAATTAAATAATCTTTACCCTGGAAAAGGGTTTTGCTTCTTCCTCTCTTAGCCCACTAGAGTGAGAGGGTCCATCCTGCTTCATTTCAACTTTGTGTTGCTGGGCTAGGGCTGGGGCTGGGTTGCATCTGCTGTTCGCTTCAGTTCACTGTTGGTTTTAAATGTTTCACAGGTGAGATCAAGATTCTCCCTACAGCAGGGCTCAGGATCTGAGTCACAGTAAGGCTTCTTAGATCTCTCTCGCTGCTTTACCATCAAGGCCCCAGCTCTTTGGAGAACTCTCTCCAGCCCACCTGCTTACTTTCAAGTTTTTGAAGCTGTGTCTTAGTCCATGTGCCCTCTAGCCCTCAGTGAGCTGCATCATGAATTCCTGAAAGGCTCTGGTGGAGGCAGTTAGCGGGCGGTATGCCTCAGGTGACTCACTGCGCTCCCGTCCTGACCCCAGCCGCCTGTGTGCAGTTCAAAAATCAATAGGAATGCTGGAGAGCAGGTCTCCCAAAGTGATCAAGAAGCCATTGCTGAAACAGGGGAGAAACGGATGCTGTGAAGTCAGTGGTCCCCCGCTACATTATTACAGCGCTCCACACATGTAAAATAGCAACCGCATGTAAAAAAGTGACTTCGATTCATCTGGCCAGCTCCTTTCCCTTCCTTTCCATTCCCACTCCCTTTCCGATTGTGCTGAATCACATGGAGTCCCTGGCTCTTGTTCACTTGTTCTAAAAGAAACTCCATTAACATTTCTCTTTCATCACGCCATTGATTCCTCTTTGTCCTGAAGAATTCCATTTCAAGTTCACCTCCTCAAGCAAGCCTTCCCTCCATTGATTCAGAAGGCCAGCCTGTAAGTACTCACTTTTCTCAAAGCCCCTATCATACTTAATTTTGATTACTTGCGTACAGATAAATACTAGGCACTGTGCTCCATCTGGGGTGAAGCCAGGCCCGGTTTCATCTAACACCCCAGAGTCTATCAGAGCACCAGAAACTCAGTAACTTGTGTCAAGGGCTGTGGACAAAAAAAGTACTTCGTTTCCTCTCCTCTCGGCCTCCTATTGGCTCCTGCTTCCAACCTCATCTATTATCCCTTCCCTGGACTCTTCTCAAGTGCCTGTCTGACCACTTACTGAGTACTCACTGCTTCCAAGAGCTTTCCGATGATCGTCGCAGGCAATCCTTTACCATCTGGCCATTGTAATACTATAAGCTGTACTTGTCATTTACAGATAAAAAAAACTGAGGCGGAGGTGTTTCAGTGACTTGCCAGAGAGAGCTAACATCCCGGCCCACATCTGTGCCCATGGAGACCCCACGCTCTTAGGACTAGAGTCTAGTGGTCTGCAAACTGCGGCTCAATAGCCACATGCGGCTCTTTGGCCCTTGAGTGTGGCTCCTCCATAAAATACCACAGCCTGGGCGAGTCTGTTTTGAAGAAGTGGCGCTAGAAGAAGTTTAAGTTTAAAAAATGTGGCTCTCAAAAGACATTTCAATCGTTGTACTGTTATTTGGCTCTGTTGACTAATGAGTTTGCCGACCACTGGACTAGGCTCGGGGTTTTGGTGTCTGCTCCACTCCCTTCCATGTCTCTCCTCTCCTCCCCCGTCTGCCTCTGACACTGAACTCAGTGAGCGGCTGCTCAGTGGAGCCCATCTATCTGGCATCGCCTGGGAGCTCCGTTTTCCCCATCTCCGCTTCTGTATCATTCAGCACTTCTGTTTTCCTCTGAGGTCACCCTTAAAGGTCCACGTGTCATGTTTCTCATTTCTGCCTTGTCGGGGAAATCTCGCCAGTGCATCTATCAAAGTAATCATCACAAGCCTGATGTAAGAGTATGGTTCCTCTCACATTTTTCATTACTAGATAATTTATTAATATCCTTCCCGAGCAGCACTAGATTTATCTTGATAAAACTGCTATCCGCAGCGACACAGGCAACACCACTGGGATGCACGCGCCAGAGCTGCGCGCTCACCTCCTTCACCCCTTAATGCCTCGGGAAGCCCAACCCAGAGCCAGCCCGGGGGGCTGCTGAGACCCACAACATTTCATCATTTTGATAAAGCTGACCTGGGGCAGCCTCTCAGGGATTGCTACCTGTCTTGCCTTTCTTCCCTGCTCGTGGCAAACACAGGATTGCCTATGTATGGGGAAAGGAAAGGAGTGGATAAATTACCTTCAAAGAGTTCACGATTTATCTCATTTTCCTTGGAGCATCAGCAGTGAACAAGTTCGCTGCTCAGCTCCAGCGGGCTTTCGGGGTGGCACTGTGTCTGCAATGGGCGGAGGACCTTAGGGCTGTTTCAGGGCAGATTCAGCTGCGGTTCCTTAGGTAGAGAGCTGAGTGGCCTCTGCCATGTCCACCTTCTTCTCCTCTGCGTGTCTCTCTCCAGGAAGAGAGCAGAGGGCAGAGGCAGCCCGCTCCTTCCCCGCAGATGAGTCACCAAAATGACTCCGCAGGCTTCGGGTGGGCTTTGGGGCAGGGGTGCAGTGCAGGTGGGAGCAGAGCTTCTGTAGCTTTTCATGTGTCACACTTCAGAGCAACTATTATCACCTGGGTTTCATGGTTTATTGTCCCCCTAAAATAAGTAAACAAATAAAAACACACTTCCACACTCAATGGGGAAAGTAAGGTCTGAGAGTGTCTGGGATGGTGCGTTTGTGTGTAAATGGAGATCGCGTAGGCATTGCTGATTGGCTTAGCAAATGGAGAATACATATTTATACCCCACGATTCACAAACCTTTATCTAATGCTATATCTACATGTAAACAAAGACTGACGTTTGTAATTTTTAAATTTGCAGCATTGTTTATAATAGCAAAAATAGTTATTGTCACAGAACAACTGGAAGACTGGTGAAAGAAATCATGGTACATCCACAGGGTGGAATATTATACAGTCAGGCAAAGGAGGAGACAGATACCTATGCTCTGAGTTGGGGCAAGATATCTCAGTGATAAAAAAGCAAAGTAAAAGTCTCTTTTGTAGAAGGAGCCTCAGTCTATAATTGGTTGGTTCATGAAGGACATAAAAGAAACTAGCCACAGTAATTTTTTTTTTTTTTTTTGAGAGGGACACATGGTTGTCTGAGGAGGTTGAGGAGGGTATGTTCATTATGAATTCTTTCATCCTGTTTAAAATTTCCCTAATAATATGTTACATTTTCAATTGAAAGCTAAGGCTATTCATATGCCTTTTTATATTTTATTTTTATTTTTTTAATATATTTTATTGATTTTTTTACAGAGAGAAAGAGAGAGAGATAGAGAGTTAGAAACATGGATGAGAGAGAAATATTGATCAGCTGCCTCTTGCACACCCCCCACCGGGTATGTGCCTGCAACCAGGGTACATGCCCTTGACCAGAATCAAACCCAGGACCTTTCAGTCTGCAGGCCGACGCTTTATCCACTGAGCTAAACTGGTTTCAGCACCTTTTTTTTTTTTACATGTGTTTCTAGGAACATGTCTGAGGCTCTTAATGAATGCTTCTTTTTGCTTCCCTCCTAAAATAAGCTTGAGCCATGCCATCTGGTTCTCCAGCTCATCCCCTCCCTAAATAATAAAATCCATGTTGTGCAAGGGGGCTGAGATGACGACACGGAGGGAACAGTCCTCTCTCCTAATTGGTCACTCTCTGATTGGCAAAGCCAATTTCCATAACTGCCTGGGAAGGAGGAAGAAAAGAGTGTGTTATTTTCCAGGTGCAAAAATTGGGTCTTTCCGTAAAGTGATTTGTTTAGGATCATGCATCCTATAGGGGGTGGAGCTAAGATCCAAACCAAAATTTGACTGAATCCTTCATACACACCCTTTCTCTGGTGCCCAACTCACACCCAGGAAATCATTCCTCCTGGTTGCTTCAGAGGGGAGGCTGTGAGATCTTATCTGTTATGCAGGGCCCCTCCCTCTCCATGATGTTGAACGGGGGACCTTCCCAATGGCTGTTTGCGTGCTGGTGAGGGCCTGTCTGTGAGCCTGTGGCTCCAGGTGCCTTTTGGAGAAGAGCTGGCTTTTGCGATTGCTAATTTCAAAGCTGAGGATGGCTCTGGCCTCCCGGACAGATGGCCAATTGCACTAGAGCTCTCAGAGTGCACATATGTCACCAGTGACAGGGAGTTTCAGCTGTGGCCCGAGCTGGGACAGCTGTCCAAATGCAGGGCCATTCGTCACTGTGGTTGATTCCATAAAACCAACGATGAGGGGCAGATGGGGGGCTGCAGTCTCAGCAGCCTGTGACTTGGCAATACCGGGAGAGCCCAGCGCATGCCCAGCCCAGTGAGTATTGAGACTGTCAATCTTGTACAGATTTAAAATCTACAGGGAATTGTTTTTCTGGACATATCGGCCACATCCAGTGATGGCTTAAAAAAATATCCCACTATTACTAATACTATTAAATCCAACCAAATGCTAGTTGCTTCTTTCCTTGTTGTTTCATTTTCCCTTCTAATGCTGAATGCTGACTTCTCCAGGATCTAAGACAGACGTCCTAGCAGAGTGAAAGAAAACGCAAACCCTGGCTCCACTGTTTCTTAGCTGGGTGACCTAATAAGTTGCTGACTAGGCCTAAGTCTCAGTCTCCATCCTGATCCTTGTGAGGATTAAAGAGGGCATCCTATTTCGACATCACCAAGGTGCCTCCTACGACACAGGTGATCCAGCCTGCATGACACCATTTCTAGAGTTGCCTATCTGCCAGTAGGCCTTCCTTCATTCTGCACTGCCCCCTAGTGGTCAGTGCCCATCATAGGAAGTGATCTGTCTCCAGGTTGAACTCCTGTAGGGACACTTTGCATATTAGGCTTTTATAAATATAGATTTTGCTAGAGAGGTGGTCCACTAACCCTTATGGAAAAGTCCAGTCTGTAGATTGATATGGAGTACTGGGAGGTTAGAGAACTGGACAGAGAGAGAGAAAGACGAGGTCCTCAGATTGTTGAAATTTCTATACTTATACCGAGTTGCATCTTTAAGACCCTGATTAGCTTTGAGGAAAACATTAAGCAGCAAACGCGTAGGGTTTGGATGCTCCCTAGAAACAAAAGGAAACAAAAAATGGAGCAGAGATCAGATGCCAAGGCTTTGTTCTAGATGCAGGAGGGGCCTAGCAATGCAGCAAGGCTGACTGGGAACCAGAGAACTGGGGGCTCCTGATACTCTGCATGATTAACTCCAAGGCACTGATAAGATATTTTATGCCTGTACATTAAGTACCAGCTGAAGAAACCATGTGGCCTGGGAAATACAGAAATGGGAGACAGATATGCCTATTTTTAGAGAAGAAGTAATGGGGCTCAGTTTGCAGAAGCTCACTTATTCAGTGTGATAGTTAATCATATATGTTCACTTGATTTGACCCATGAGGTGCCCAGATATCTGCTCAAAGTATTATCCGGAATGTTCCTGTGAGGGTGTTTTTAGATGAGATTAACATTTTAAATCAGCAGACTGAGTAAAGCAAATTGCTCTCCCTAATGTGGTTGGGCCTTGACCAATCAGTTGAAGGCTAGAATAGAACAAAAGGGTTGTAAGTAAGAGGGAATTCCTCCTGCCTGACTGCTAAGTGTGACATTGGTCTTTTCCAGCTTTCAGGGTTAAATTGGAACATCAGCTCTTCCTGGGTCTTGAGCCTTGGTTATACCTATACTATTGGCTTTCCTGGGCCTCCAGCCTGCTGACTCACCCTGTAGATCTTGAGACTTGTCAGCTTCTTAAGTCAGATGAGCCAATTCCTTATACTAATCTTTCTTTGTCTCTGATTCTATATCTCCTGTTGGTTCTGTTTATCTAGATAACTCTGACAAACACATTCATTGATGAGTTTCTACTATGTGCATGGCACCCAGTCTAGTTCTATGCATAATGCAAGATAGAAATTGCTAACTTCTATAATACTAGAGGCCCGGTGCACAAAATTTGTGCACAGAGCGGGGTGGGGGAGAAGAAGTGGTGTCCCTCAGCCTAGCCTGCACCCTCTCCAATCTGGGACCCCTTGAGGGATGTCCAACTGCCCATTTTAGCCTGATCCCAGTGAAAGTTCAGAGGGTAATGGATTAGACAGTTTGCTATAGAAGAGGCAAGGAACATTTGTCACTGAGCTGTGAAAAGGGGAGTCCAATATTTATGGAGCACCTATTTAAAATATTAGCACATTTAATTCCATATAAAACTTCAGAAGCTAAACTTTCTAATTCTCATTTATATACTAGGAAAGTCACATTGAGACGGGAATAGCCAGGATTCAAATCCAGACCTGTTGTTTCCAGGGCCTTTATACTTTGGGCTCTTGATGTTCCCTGGATTAATATTAAGATCACCAGACAGTCTTGAGAACAGAATCAACACTTAAATTAGTCTCAAGAAGCTTGAATCCTATTCAGTTAAAGGTTGAACTCAACCTCTGGGCATATCAAAGTAAAAAGTCAAGCTTCATACTCAGGATCTAAAAAAGCAAGCACATAAAATTATGAGATTCTACTTTTACATCTGTAATATGGGTATGAGAAAGCCATTATAGAGCTGTTGCAAGAACATAAGTATAATTTATGTAAAGAATAGTCATGGTGTCTACTATTACAAAAATTTTGCCATATTTTGAATATTCACCTCTGTTCACATTGCTATTTCATGCCAGCACAATCGTGCTAAACACCACATGTTCCTTGTCTTGCTTACATTAATTACTCCTTTGGTTGCTTGCAACCACTCTTCATAAACACAGATCTACCACAACTCTTAACATTTCTGGTTGGAAAGGATTAATCTATGGTCAAGTGATCTCACACTAAAAGGTTCCAGCATGACCTCTAGGAAGATGAAGAGTTAGGCTTATAATTTTCCCTTCATCATCACCTATAGAATAACACAAAACCTGGACATTTCTTTAAATCTACAACTTTATCAATCTTTTTTTAAAGCATGGTGTCCTTAAACTGCAAGGTAGAAAGTGATTCAAGAGAAATCAAGAGGCGCTTACTGGATGATGAGGGATTTGAGAGCTAGACGTTGCAACCATATATCTATCGATATTACTCAAACTGTAAAGGAGAACACATATGGATGTCATAGGGGCAGGCACGTGACAACCACAATTGGGGGCCTATACTCTAAATGTAGACATATTTAAGTGGCAATAAGATACTCCAAATCAATGTCTTCCAGCATTAAATGAATATTTATGTCAACAATGGTGCTATATCCCCAAGAGATAGTTGATGTCGGAGAACATGAGAACATAAACTCCCACACTAAGTGGCTGGGGAGGTGGAGCGATGAGTCAGGAAATCAATAGCTAAGCTCTTCTCAAGGTTATTCAGCAGATGGAAAAGTTTCCATAAAATTCCAATGACCACTTTGGAACCCTTTGACTGGGCTGATTCTTACAATGAGTCTTAAGCTCCACTAGGGGCTATAAAAGAGACCAATAATGATGACAGAAGAGGCTCAACAAGGTTAGCCAAAGACTAAATCTCACAAGGGAGGTGGAAGTCTTTTGCCTATGAGTGCCAATGGGCCCTGACTGCCCATTGTAGGGAGAAGCAAATGGCGGAAGGGCTTAGAGAACTCTCAGGCTGATAGTTAAGTTTCTAACTCCTTCGCTGCCTTCTTCGGTAATGAGGAAATCTCGTTAGGGGTTGGGACTGCACCAAGCCTTATAGAACTCCATTTGGAGGCACCAAAGTGAGATGGGCTTAGCTTGTCCTGGGTTCTTTCTCCCATGGGTAGAGGCTGATCCCATTGAGGCAGTGCCCATGTGAGACCAGGCATGGCCAAACAGAAAGCTTAGGGCCCTGGCTTCAGACTAGAAAGAATGGTTTTTCATCAGGCACACTAAGATTGAACTCCAATTTTGAGGCTCTAATGCCATATGTCAACAATGGTGCTACATCCCCAATAGATAGTTGATGTCAGAGAACATGGGCAATAATAAATCCTTTACAGTGTAACTTGCTGATTCAGTAAAAGAATTAGGTCAAATTACCTAACATCTTGCTGGGCACAGATTGAATGTTCAGAAAACAGTAACTTTCTAACCCATCACTTTGCAGATTTAGAGAACCTATATTACTGAACAAATGTAGATTTTGACTCAGATGTTAGGAACTCAACAGATAGATTTGGGCCTGCTCACCTCTCTAAGAACCAGGTCTGTCTTCCCACCTGCCTCCCCACCTTTGGTATTCCAACTTAAAGTTGGCTCAACTTCTGATGTAGTTCTCTCTCCATTCTGGCTTTGCTTTATTGTAAACCCCAGCAAGATATTCCTGTGATTAGGACAATTCCTTCCCAGCTCTGCATGATGTCTCCTTGGCTACTTCTATGAGCTGCTGCTTTGCTCAAAGATTAAATGCAGTGTTTGCCTAAGTGGGTTTGGTGGAAAATCAAGCTGGCCTGTCTCTCCCTAAAACACCTCCATGCAGGTTAGGAGCCAGAAATCAAAATAGAAAGTCTTGTGATGGAGAAGAAAAAGGTGTGTCTCATGTACTGGAGTTTTCTAGAACAAGAGACCAAGAACAGCCTCACATCTCAATAGATGATCTCCGAATGGGAAAAATGTGCTGTGAGTAGTCGTCAGACTTTATGGTGAAGGGGAGTTTCTCTCTGAATGCCGAAGAAGGAGCATGCCTGCTGTAAAAGGGGAAAAAGTCAATTCCTTCAGAAAGAAAGGGATATACAAACATACAGAGGCAGGTTCAAAAAAGTCCTTTGTGGTTGAAGTATGAATGTATAATAGCAGATGGGGCTGGGGATGAAAAGTGGTGCCCAATGTGAACAGATTGAAGACAGGGAGCTATGAAAAGGGCAAGAAGACAAGTCAGAAAATCTTGGTGAATATTTTCTGTGTCCTTCTGCAGAGATTCAAAAGGACATAGAGAACATTTACTTAATTATGCCAGGATTAAAGATGAGAACTCATCCAAACATACACTAAAACAGATCCCATTGCTGCAGACCAAGGCCCCCTCAGTCATTCAGAATCAAAGGGGGAAAATATTTCAGAACAAGTATTTTTGGGTAAGGAAAAAAGAATTACTCAAATTTTTACAGTCCTGCTTAAAAGGCAAATTTCCCCAAGGGTTCAAAGCATACCACATTTAGGATGACAACTCAACAGTGAATTCTCAGAGACATTAACAGGAGGAGTTATGAGGAACATAGTAGAGGAGTTAAAATTTGCAGGAAAACAAGGATTGGGGATTATATGGATTTGAATTATGGAAAAGGTTGAAAGGCATGTAAGAAAGCAATAAAGATGAGTGAACCAGAAATTCCCTGCTCACTTATGATAAAACTAAAGGGCTGGTGCACGAAATTTATGCATGGGGGGGGGGGTGTCCCTCAGTCCAGCCTGCACCTGGTAGGATCGGACCTCTTGGTGCTTAATCACTGAGCAACACTAGCTGGCCTGAGCTAGTTCTTGGGAGATAAATAGGAGTTCACTAGGTTGGAGAATGACTTCTGTTTGGTAAGCACAGGTCTGCCACATCGCAGAGAGCAGTTGTAGAGCTTCAATGAAGTGGAATTTTAGTCTAAAGGAGAGTTCACATGACTGGGCAAAAACCAGGGTATACCAACTTTCAGACCAAAGAGTCTTTATCTTCTTTCATGGCCTGTAAATTAACATATGTTGCTTATGTGAAGTATATATCTGTGAAGGGACCTGAGAGATATTTAAAAGTGGACATGTTCCCAAATCTCAGGGAAGCATGATTCAAAGCAAGCCTAGTGCTTCTCCCCCAGGGAAAAGCTAACTAAAAATGTTCAT
Source organism: Pipistrellus kuhlii (assembly GCF_014108245.1). Lineage (NCBI taxonomy): Eukaryota > Metazoa > Chordata > Mammalia > Chiroptera > Vespertilionidae > Pipistrellus > Pipistrellus kuhlii. Next base: position 85,987,624 of record NW_023425540.1, read on the forward strand.
CCTCTCGGTATTAATTTTTTTAATATATTTTATTGATTTTGTACAGAGAGGAAGGGAGAGAGATAGAGTTAGAAACATCGATGAGAGAGAGTCATCGATCAGCTGCCTCTTGCACACCCCCTACTGGGGATATGCCTGCAACCAAGGTACATGCCCTTGACCAGAATTGAACCTGGGACCTTTCAGTCCCCAAGCCAAACTGGTTTCAGCTTGGTATTAATTTTTGAGGGATGCTATAACAAAGAATCACAAACTGGTTGACAGCACAAGTTTATCCAGTCATTTTAGAGATCGGAAGTCTAAAACCCAAGTGTCAGCAGGATTGGTTTCTTTTGGAAGCTGAGAGAGAATGTATTCCATGCCTTTATCCCAGCTTCTGCACTTTCTGAAGCTCTTTGTCTTATAGACACGTCACTCCAACCTCTGCCTTCCTCTTTATGTGGTCCTTTTCTCAGTGTCTCTATCTTCTCCACTGTTTCTAATAAGAACACTCATCATTGGATTTAGGGTCCACATTACTTCTACCCTGTTTCCACGAAAATAAGATAGTGTCTTATATTAAGTTTTTCTCCCAAAGTTGCTCTAGGTCTTATTTTCAGGGGATGTCTTATCTTTCCAAGCACTAGGTCTTATTTTTGGAAGAACGGATAGAATTATCTTATGTCAAGATCCTTAATTTAGTTCTGTCAACAAAGACCTTATTTCCAAACAAGATTACACTCACCACTATGTGATCTTGTTTGGAAATAAAACTTTGGGATCACTTTTCAACCTACTACAACTCCATTTCATTTTTTCCAAAGTTCTCTCTTCTAGAGAGAAGGTGGTTCTATAATTTTCACAAGGGAAAGGGAGAAGTGGTGATAATTATGTAGTCTGACACCTATCCAGAAAGTAGAGCTTGAGGCAAAGATTAAAGTGTTGAATACTTTATTTGAGGGTTGAAAATTCAGGGCGGTGCAGGTAAGGGAAAGATGGGAGCGAGGCATGGGAAGCAATGAAGTGATGACTATGCACTGCATTTTGGGAATGGCCACCACTGATGACAAGCTATGGAGGGACCCATCAGTTTTGCTCAGCAAGCACAGTGGCTCTACAGAAGGGACTTTCTCAAGAAGGGTTGCAAGAAGGAACTGAACCTGGGAGGAGACTCCATAATGCTGAGAGAAGAGGTCCTCTACACCTCTTTCCCTTTGGTGAAGTTTTACCTTATGGGGAACCAACTTTCCACACTTCAAGGTTATATCATTTGCCCTTGAACAGCTCCGGAGGCTGGGTTTCATGGCGAGCCATTCAGTCTAAAACCAGAAGTGGATGGATGATGTGGGGTTGTCAGAGGTCAGCATACTGGGAATGAGGGTCATCTAGGCCCAGGGCTTCAATCTTGGCCTCAGCCAACTCAGGGAATTTGGCAATGGAGCCAGCAAAGATTGCAGGTGCGTGGCCTAGAAGTTGGATGGTACTTTCCCAAAGAAGGAAGGGGTTGAAGGAAATCTAAGAAGGCTTGTATTGTGCCTGATATTACTATCAAGGCACAGTGTTGATGGAGACAGTTTTCAACACCAAGAGTTTGCTGCAAACACTAAACATTTTTACTTTCTAAAGTTGTAGGAAAGTTAGTAGGGGCGAGAAAGGGCAAAGATATCTCATTAACTAGCAATTCCCCTTCACAGCATAAATGCTAATATATATATTTTTAAAATACCCTTGACTAAGTGATTTATAGGAATGTATAACTATTTGTATTGCAATACAAAAAGAAGTAAACAATGAATGAAATGATGTATATCTTCCACCTGAATTATTATTTCCTTTTTTTTTTTTTTTTTTTTTACTTAACAGAAAGGAAAGAAAGAGAAATGGCATCTATATACCCGAGCTTTGCATAATTTTTAATGGTGAATCTTGCTAGAATCATAATGAAGATCTGGAAGAAATAAAAACTTATGATCAGAACAAGCGTTATACACATTTATGGAAAACTGGAAGTGAATAGTCCTTTCCCATCTGTTACTAATTCATAACTGGATTCTCTCTGGTATTGTGACTGAAGTACATTTTTATAATTCATTTCTTGGTTTCAACTATTGGGGAGTTCTCATCTTTGTTAATTTTACAGCATCAGATGTTCATGAGGAAGTTACCATTATGACTCTGAGTCAACATGCTATCAATTCCAAGAGAGAGGATGAAGCCAGATAAAGTGGTTTAAAATAGAGCTGCATTTCTAAACACTCTATGCTCCAGGAAACTACTGGGAAAACTAGGAAATTGCTTAGGGGCTGGGGGGTAGTGGTCGGGGCGGGGGAGGAGGGGGAGGTATGTGTGGGGGGCTGTGTATAATTACAGGCCATCCCATGATCCAACAGTCCTGTTTGTGCTGGTGACTTCATTGAGGCCCAAACCCATTAACTACTCATTAGAGAAGTGAACATTTGACAGAAGAGGGGAGAAGAAAGGAGAGAAGAGTGAGGAAGAGGGGAGGGGAGGGAGGGTAGAGGGAAGAGAGGAGGGAGGGGAAGGGAGGAGAAGGAAAGGGGAGCAGTGCTAAGCTTAGATAGTTCACAGCCCCAAATTTTGATATGCTTGTCCAGAAGAACTTCATCACTAAGAGCAAAAGGAAAACCGCTGTTCTTGATAACAACAGTCACAAGCAAATATTTTTTCATGAAGCAACAGGTTTCAACACAGGATCTCACTTTAAGCTAGTAATTGTTTGGCTGACATTTGCTATCCACACAAAGAAAGACAAAATTATACTGAACCTGATCAAGATATATTGTATTCTAGCCCAATCTATGGAATTTTTAGTAAGATAAATGTCCTTTATATTCCCCCCTCCCATCATAATATCACTTTCCAGATTAATTTATATGTCTTTGCTTATATGTTGTATAAGTTACAATATTTTTTACTATGAAAACAATATTCATCTGGTTATTTCATATATCAACAGAGATTGAAACAACAAAATGTAAACTAAAGCATGTCTGTCATTTCCCAGATCATGAATCTTACAGTATTGAAGTACTAGAGTGTTTTGTGTGTGTGTGTGTGTGTGTGTGTGTGTGTGTGTGTGTGTGTGTGTGTTTAAGCTTTCTATCCTCTTTCCTCTGATATCATATTATTGAATTTAACAGGGTTTAGCTGGCAGAAAGAAATTAGTAGAATACTTTAGAAAAACATAATGATTTCAAAATGAATCAAGTTAATATTGTCTGACACAGTAATTCCAAGTGCAGAAATTCATCCTGAGGAAATAATACTGATTCCAAGAAAATGTTTTATACTCAAAGTTATTGACCACAATGTTGTTTACAAGAGTAAAGATTTCAAAACTATTTCAATGAATCACCATGGTTACAAAAAATGGTAACTACCCATTCGTTGCCAGGTATTCTAAACTTTATTTTTTTATGACTATTATGTAATAACATAGGGGAAAAAATCTCAGAGAATGATTACTACAGCTCATTAGGTGCATCCTATAATTGATCCCATTGCTGGCACAGTACTCTGGTTATTTAAATGGGAAGTAGAAAGAAAAGCAGCAGACAAATAAAGCAAACAAAAAAATTTCTTCATTAAAATGTTTAGACTTCATATTATTCTCTCTGAGTTCAATCTTTTAAACCTATTCAAACAAAATGATAATAAAATGCTAAGAGAAATAACCAAAGTTTCTTAAAGTTTGCTCTATAATAAACCTAATGTAGATATTGTTCTCATTTTGCAGATGAGGACATTGAAGTCTAAAAATATTTAATCACCTCTCTGAGTTCTCACAGCTATTAAGTGGTAGGTGGAACATTTAAATCCTGGTTGATTTGACTCCAAATCTGTGTTATTTTGCAAACAACCTTTAATATGTTTCTTAAGGTTAAAACTAGAGAAATGGAAAACTATAAACTATTAAGAGAGGCAACCAATAGGTGTGAAAACTGTGAAAAAAGAAAATGAAAATAGAAATTAAGGCTATAATGAGCTCTGAGATAATCAGATACTCTTTGGAGAAAGGAAAAATTGATGAGAAATTTTAATCAGACTGTATATTCAACATTTTTTTTAAAGTCTTTGTAGCATTCTTTTCAATGACAACAATGGCAACAAAAACATAGAAATAATAAAAATAGGAGAATGATGAACTAAATAGAGTTCCATCAACATTATAAATATTTTTCAGATATTAAAAATTATCATTTTATAAACCAGCTTCTGTGGCTCAGCAGTTGTGCATCGACCTAGGAACCAAGAGGTCACTGGTTCAATTCCTGGTCAGGGCAGATGCCCAAGTTGTGGGCTCTATCCAGTAGGAGGCATGCAAGAGGCAGCCAATTGGGATCTTTCTCTTTCTCTATCCCTCTCCTTTTCTCTCTTTCTCTTAAAATCAATAAAAACATAGTTTTAAAAATTATCATTATGAAAACTATGCAAATATGGAAAATGTTTTTGATCAACTGTGAAATGAACAAAGCAAAACACAAAATGACCTGGGCATTATCAATGCCATTCTGTGAAAATATGGGTTTATGCTCTTGAACTAGAGTCAGGCATCTATTACAAAAATAACTATGTTTGGATAATATTTTTACATTAGGATACAATTGAGTTATTATATCTTCATTTCAATGATAGACATGAACATACACATATATTTAAAATCTAAGTTCCATGGCTTTGCTTAGTTTAATATATAAAACTCAATCAGATAAAAGAATAGATTCCATGTATCCATGCAAATTGAATAAAATGATGAAATAGTTTTACCTATTATATAGCCTTGAAAATTATTAACTTTTTTGTATAAGGCATTTGTATTACTATAAAACTGACATGAGGTTTAGGAGGAATTAACTTTGGAGATCATCAGCAACCTTGGGAAAAGTCTCATGTTAGAAATTGAAAATATATTGACTTGACTCAGCTCAGAATGGATCACTCATTTTGGCTGTACATGTGAGCCAATGACTGCTGCTATCTCTAATTAGGAAGTATTAAGGACTGACACCAAAGAAAATAGAAATTTGGGAATAGAAAAAAGCTAAGAAACATGTGCCTGGTTGTCAGAGAGAAATAATTAAGTGTAACATGATTTAGAGAAAATAGTGTCCACTACTAGGACCTCATATCTTCCCAGAGGCTAAACCAAGATGACAGTTTAGAACCATGAGTAAGGTTAAATTTCACCAAAGGGCATAATGCCCCAGTTCCTGGCAAGTAAATATAGTTCAAACACAATGACATGTCTGAGATATATGATGGAGAAGAATGAGTTGGATCAAGGGCATATAGGTTTATTTAATGGTGAATAAATAAATAGTCATTAGGTCTAAATACCTCTAGGAATGAGAAGGAAAATTAATTCATTAATTAATCTATTTCTCAATATATCTGCCAGTTCTTCCATCCACCTATCCTTGCATCCATCCATCTTCTTATCCAGCCAGCCAACCAGCCAGCCAGTCATCCATCTTTCCATCCATCCATCCATCCATCCATCCACCCACCCATCCACCCACCCACTCATCCATCCATCCATCCATCCATCCGTCATCCATTATCCATCTATCCATTTATTGATCAATCATCCATCCAGTCAGCTAGCCAGCCAGCCAATAACTCATCATTTTCCAGAAATTAAAAGACCTTCAGAATGTTTAGAATGTATAATATGGGAGAGTATTAACAAAAAGTCTGAATGTCAAGGCGATTATTTGCCTAAAAGTTTAGACTTTATCCTGAGAATTATTGGAAACCATTGAAGACTTTTGAGCTGCCAAGTGACAAGATGAGATTTTTCTTTGAGAAGCAAGTGGCTAGTAATTAGCATATGGTCACAAAAGGACTGCAGACTTTGACTTGCTAGAGAGGCAAATCCAAAGGGGAGTGTCTGAGGTGTCTGACTAAGCTGGAAGAGAGACATTCTAGCAGGTTTTCTGACAGTGGGGCTTCAGAACTTCCAATTATTCCAGAAAACCACGCCTTTCTTCTTTAATCATACATAACCATCATCTATCAATCAGACATTTAATCTAGTAGGTTCTGCTGAGCTGAGCCTCTATTTCCATAGTCAATCTTAACTACCATTTTAGGTTCACATCAAACTTGTCACTAGGGGCAATATGATAGCATATAAAAACTGGGAAATGATAAAGTCTGAATTTTTCCCTCTCTAACGACACCATCACACCCCTTCAAGGTCTCTATGGTTAAGAAATAAATAGGTAACATGCCAATTCAGTGCCTCTTTTGAAGATGAAGCCAAAGCATCCAATTCCACCTCTGCAGAGTTCTGTCAGATTCTATAGAAAAGTATAGAAGGTTCACCCTGCTGTGGTCTCTTTCCTTTCTACTCCTCAAATTCTCCCTAGCAGCAACCCAAAAGTATGACAGCCAAATATCATCTATGTTAAATCACTTCTTCAATAGTAAGATGATTTATAGTTGATTAGGTAATTAAATCAAATACAAGTGGCTGGAAGTAAATCTATTTTTATCATCCCTGTAAATTAAAAGTTCCGCATCATAAAAAATCATGACCATCTTGAAAATGACGAGTCAAGTGCCTTTTAGAGGCAAGTGGGATTTATTGTCAATTAACGTATTGAACTGTATAGTCAGCATAAGCCTGTGCTCAAGACTTTTAAAATTATTGGCTTCCGCTTCTGAGCTTCTCTCAATCACGGTAATGAAATGTATCTAACTATTCTCATATTGAACAATTCCGTAGGTTGGGTTTATATCTCACTATAACAACATTTCATTTTATTATTATCTCTAACCCCCTGTAATGAATACAGATACATTCCTTTTTTTCCATCATGAGTTTATCAATTTTCATTGATTTGCCTATAATGAATACAGGCAGAAAAAGAAAGGCAGACAGATCATATCCATTAAAGTGTCTTTAGCTTCCTTCAAAAGTTAGTCTGCAGCATTGTTTAATTAAAAAAGAAAAAGAAAGTCATCAGGAAACTAATTAAAAAGAGACATTACTTTCAGGCCTGCTTATAAATAAGAAGTCAATTATTATTGCATAAAGGAGCTAGGGAGCTATGGCATTTTAGAAATTTGGTATCTTTATCCAGTGCACTTGGTAAAATAAAAGAATTGATTCTTATCAGATATTCAGTGCCTACATTATCTAGCTATACAGTCCTATATTTTTCTTAGTCTCCTGTACCGTTTACTATTGCATTAATAGTGGCTTGAATTCATGAGGTTATGGTTATTAACATTAGAAGTAGTTTGAGAGTAAGATAGTTCAGGGTGCTCCAAAGGTCAGCTTGGACATAGACTATCTTTTATGCTAACCTTAAATTCTCCTCATAGTCCAAGATAGATGCTGGGTTCCAGCCATTGCATCAATATTATAAGAAGCCTAGAGGAGGAAAGATAGTGATGACAGGAAAAGGAGCTAACTCCAAGCTCAGGCAATTCTTAGTAGTAACATTTTCCCAAATGCCACAGAACATGTCCACTTACCATATTTTTCGGACCATAAGACGCACTTTTTTCCCCCCAGAAGTGGGGGGAAAAAGTCCCTGCGTCTTATGGTCCAAATATAGCCTACACATATACTTTAAAAAAAAAGTTTTTTTACTTGCCCAGCTCTGTGTGGTCTCTGTGTGCTTGCCCGGCTCTAAAATGGTTCTAAATGCTGCTGTTTACTTTACAGGGTTGATTACATGTGTTTATGACTGTGATGTTGGGTTTTAATGCACATAAAATATTTTAGGACACTATTTGTTTCAGAATCTTTTTTTCTTCATTTCCCTTCTCTAAAAACTGGTGCGTCTTATGGTCCGGAGTGTCTTATGGTCCGAAAAATACGGTATATCTCACTGACCGCAATTATAAAGGAGGATCAGAACTGTAATCTTTGAGTCTGACACAATACTCTGAATAAAATCACATTCTGTTACTAAGTAAGGGGGAATAGATATGAGGCAAACAGCCATCTGTGTCAGTCTTTTCAAACCAGTGTGTAGCCTCACAGTTTAGGGATATTCAATCCTGATCAATCCACACTGTGATGGAAGCCAGGGTCCCAGGTGCCAGAGGGAAGCCAGTGCTGACAGCCGGGGGGAGGAATGCCTACTCTTGCACAAATTTTATGCATTGGGCCTCTAGTTGTCTATAAAAGTGGCAGAGAATAGATATGTAAGACTTGGTGGTCCTACCTTCTCTATTATGAGCACTCAACTCTGCCTCCTTATAGCAAGAAAGCGACCACATGCAATAGGTAAGCAACCAGGACTGCTGCTTCACAGTCCTGAGCTGGGTTCTGCACTCAGTGTTCCAGCCTCTGCCCTTGAGAAGAGACAGAAGGATCCTTCCATTCTCCTGGTAAAAAATGACATCACAAAATTTGGAGCATATGACGTAGTGACTGATTGGTCCAAACAAAAAAATCAACAACAATAAAGTAAGAAAGCCATGTGATGAACAAACATGTCAAAAAGAAGTTCATAGAAATGGTTATTTTTCTGGATTTTTTTAACTTCGTAGTATGCTGTAGCATTTTAAAAATTGTAATTTGCCATCGTTTTATTATTCAAAATAAGTATTCCCATTGATAAATGCATTTATATTAGTACTTTCTTCTAGAAGGGCCTTGAAAGCTGTATAAGAGATCCATTCTTGCCCAGAGGCATGAGAAAATTGCACATTGGGGGAATTGCAAGTAATGTGGTATTGCTCATGCGAAATGGTGAAGTGATTAAAATCACAGTCAGTCGGACTGCCTGGGTTGAAATTCGGGTGTTACCACTTATTTCCTCTAAGACTTGGGGAAGTTATTTCAGCCCCGTTTTTCTTCGTCTGTAGAATGAAGATAACAACATGCCTGGCCTCGGAGGGTTGTTGGAGGATGAGATGAGATAATTCACACGCAGGGGTAAGTGCAATGTGGTACTCGGTGAGGACGCCTCGGTGCTCGTGGTGGAGAGGATGGTGAGCCAGGAAAGTGGCTGGTGAGGAGGGGGCAAACAGGGCCGGATTCGGAAGGCTGTGTGTGCAACAGTAGGGATTTGGAATCCATCCTAGAGCAGGTGGGGAATGCAGGAGTCTCAGTCCAAGCCTGGCCTGGTAGATTTGCATTTGCATGAGCTCCTGGAACTGTGAATCGCAGCTCTTAAAAAAAGGAGGCTGACTGGCCCCAGCTCAGACAGTTCTTGCAGTGTCAGCGAAGTTGGAGGTTTAGTTTTCGAAATCCCTCCTGGGGAAATCTTCAGTTGAGTTATATCAGCCGGCATCAGGGCCCAGAACAGAAGTAAATGAAATGCACCAACGCAGGCCTGGAAGTGTCCTGAAGGACTGCTGTAATTAAAGCTATCTATCCACAATTCTGGGCGCCGGGAGGTGAACCCAGAGGTGTGTGCTGAGGATGGGCGGCAGGGCCAAGTGCCTGGGCCTTCCTCAGTGCCCCGCAGTGACAGGGCCAGGACTTCTGCACACACTGCCTGGCTCTGCAGTCTTTCCCTAAAGGCTCCGTGTGTGTGTGTGTGTGTGTGTGTGTGTGTGTGTGTGTGTGAGGAGCCGCCGGTGGTGTTACCAAGGCTGCCCAGGCGCGGGATTGGTACGAGGCTGAAAATTACCTGACCTCGGAGGTTCTGTCCAGAGTGGACAAGCAATATTCTTATACGCTCCACTGGAGCATTGGCTGTTTCTCCTTCCCAGCTCTTAACACAACTGCAATAACAGCAGCAGCAGCAACAATAGTAATAATAAACCTCTCTGGGTAATACCTTGTTAAATATCAGGCTATCATCCTATGCAATTAGCTCCGTGGTGGTAGGGAACAGTTCTGTTTTATTCACTTTGCATCCCAGCACCTGGCATGGCTGAGGTGCATAATAAACCTGATGGTATTTGTTGTATAAATAACTCAATAGTTTAGCCAGTCAGGTGAGAGGGGTGCTTTTTGTCCCTTTTATTTTGCTTTTGCCTATGGAGCTGCCCCATTAACCTATATTAACCTGTTTCATGATTCACGCCTTCACTCACTCATTCTTTTCCATTTTTTAAGTAGCTTTATTGAGACATATTTCACACACCAAACAATTCACCCCCCGAAAGTGTATAAGGCGATGATTTTTGGTATATGTAGGGAGTGATGCATCCACCACCTAACCAATTTTTAGAAAATTTCCCCAAAAGGAACTCCACACCCTTTAGCCATCACTACCTCTCCACCTCCCCCCAACCCTCATCCTCTCCAGCCTAGCAACCCACCATCCTACTTTCTGTATCGATAGCTTTCCCTATTCTGGGCATTTCCTGTAAATGCAATAATATAATATGTGGTCTTTTGTGGCTAATTGTTTTTCTCTTAGCATACTGATTTCAAGGTTCATCCACATTGCAATGTGTATTGCTAGTTTATTTCCTTTTACTACCAACTAACATTTTATTGTAAGGATATAGCGTGTTTTATTTATCCATTCATCAGTTGATGGGCATTCAGGCTGGGTTTTTTGTTGTTGTTTGTTTGTTTGTTTGTTTGTTTTTATGAAACTCACTCATTGTGAAGCACTGATTGGCACCTACTCTTGGCTGAGTACCATCCTGGGCTACTTATGCAGAGATAAGTAAGAGTTTGTCTTTGTCCAGGTAGCACAGTGAAGCCTTTATAGGAAGAGCATTGTAGTTAAGGAATAGATAACCCCAGAGACACTGAGGAAAAGGACTAAATAAATCCAGAGGAAGAAATAAGTACATTTGCAACAAAGGGGCTGGAGTCAGTGATTCAGGCTGGAAGAGTGGGAGTTCAACGGAAGAGTTGAGAGAAAACAGAGGCTGTGGCCACATCTGTGTGTTCTAGACAGAGTAATTGGGTTGAGGCGGCCAGAGGTCAGAGTGCATGGTGGGGAGGTAGGAAATGAGGCCTATAGGAGCTTCTCCACTCTGGGATATTTAATGTAAATGAAGAAAAGAAGTCTCTTTTCCCACCCAGAAACCCAACCACACAGACCCTTTCTTTGGACATATTAAGCAATAGATTTTAATGAGCACCTATTATATATAGATACTGGAGATAGAGTAGGGAAAAAGACAGAGTCTTTGAACTCATAGAGGCCACATTTTATTGTGGAAAGAAATGTATAATATATTTTTCCTGTCACTTTTTAAGAGAATTATCCTGTTTTGATTCTTCCATTGCACAAGTTGCTTCTTTATTTTACACTCAAAGAGATATGTTGGCAAATTGCTCCATAAAGGCACTTAAGTGTCCACCTTATGGTCTTTTTTTTTTTCTTCTTTAAAGAGCCACATGGCATTCCTGCTAGAGCAGCATAATTTATTTGAACAGCATCAATTAATAACTATTTAGTTTTTTTTCTGGTCTTTATTGTGACCCATGTTGCAATACATTGGTCTGGCTGGTATATCTGGAGGGAAATTATTAGAATTAGACTTTCAGGGTCAGGAGTAGGCACATTTTAAGGGTGTATTATTTATAAATTGATCTTCAGAGGGGCTACAATGAGTCCATGCCCCTGTGAAGGAAGTGTAAGAAGCTGGCACAGCCAGTGTGACTCAGTGTTTGAGCATCGACTTATCAACCAGGAGGTCACAGTTCAATTCTCAATCAGAGCACAATGTGGGCAATGATCCCCAGAGTTGGGCATGCAGGAGGCAGCCAATTAATAATAATTAATAATTCTCTCTCACCATTGATGTTTCCATCTCTCTCTCCCTCTCCCTTCCTCTCTGAAATCAATAAAAATATGTTTTTTAAAAAAGAAAGTATAAGAAGCTGAATATTACACTGAGATGCCAGTATGATGCAGTGTGTGTTTGGTAGAAGCCATTTTGACTTGGAGGGGTGGGGAGAAGTGGGAGAGAGTAGGGGAAAGAAACACCAGCGTGTAGCTACCTAGGGTGAGAGAGGATATGTTAGAGGCAAAGGACTGGGTCAGAATTTAGGTGAGAGAACTCAGCCAGGACAGATGACTGTGGAAATGAGGAAATAAATGGTTTCAAATCTATCATGTTGGACATGAAAGGGACCAGAACCGTGGTTGCATCTGAAAGATAAGGAAACTGAGGCCTTGAGGAAGGGACCTGAGTCCCAGAAACCAGCACCGTGCATTCCAAAGGCACAGACTTCATTCAGATCAACTAGGAGAGCTGACCTTGAATGCCTTCCAGGGAAGGCTGGAGAAACAAACTCTCAAAGTGCCCATGTGGGAATCATGCTTGCTTTTGGAAGGAGGCCCTAAGCAGAGCTTGTCGTCTGGGGGACATATGGAACAAGGCGTTCTCCCCGAGGAGAAAAGGGTGTGATGCAAAGCTGCCAGGGGACCAGATGGGATTCTTGAAAATCAGAAGCTTCCTTCGTGTTTCCATCGCTGCAGCAAAATGGGGCTTCATTCGAGGGGTTCCCAAGGAAGACCATGAGACTTAGAGGGACATCACCTTTAGGTTTCTGGGGCTCAATTTGGACACCAGAGAATTGTGTCCTCACTAGAAATGTGAGATTCTGACAAATTCCACAGCTTGAAATGTAGACCCAAATTTTCATTTCTAGTTCTGGCAAACAAGTTTAAATTAGACTAACACTCCCACCAGGATCAACTAAAAATATTGTGTTATAATAGAAAGCATTATCAGAGCAGTTGTGACTGGGAGGGTGCTGTTCTAGAGAGAAAAGAAATTGACTGAGGTGAGCCCGGTAAGCTGGAAAATCTGAGCAGAAACATCGCTAAGAGTCAAAGAAATGGACTGGAACTTTTGTCACTCTCATAGGGTTGTGGAGGCCAAAAAGAAAAGCAAATACAAAACTCAGAATTATCCAGATAGCCAGGACCCAAGTGGACAAGATCCTAGACAGAATGTAAGTATAGGCATGGAACCTGATAGTCAAAGCTGGGTTCCCCCTTTAATTATTTGTTGATTTGTAAGTAGGGGACAGAAGGAGGGGCAGAAAATCACTGCTGGGAGGCTGAGTAGTGAACAAGTTGAGAGGAGATAAGGATTGGGGTGCAGAAGTCTTCAAAGTGGAAGAGGTCAGGTGAACATGCATGCCTTCCCTCGGGGCCGCTGAAGGACTGTATCTGGGAGGATCACTCAAATGAAACAGAAACATCCTTAGAAAGTTAAAGCACACTTAGAACCATATTTGTTCAGGTTTGCTTTTGGATGATCTGCTCCCACTGGAAGATAAATAAATAGTTCTAGGAGACAGACCACAGCATCCAGAGACTCAACAATTTTTTTCTAATATATATTGTGTAGCATTCATCCAAAATTTACCATATGAATCAAGAGATGAGGCCAGTAGACAAAACAGACAATAGAGATAGAACCAGGAGGAATCCATGTACTAGAGTACATCAAAGATGGACCACTTTGATTGGTATGTTCAGAGAATGAAAGACAAGACAGAAAAATCTAGAAAAATAACTGAAATATAGAGAAACTAATTTAAGGAAAACCCTAGACTGGAAAATAATGAAATCTATAGTGCAATGATTTTGGGCTCACAAAGCAGTCCTATACCAAGACAGCATCAATAGACCAGAAGGTAAGTCAGTAGGAAGTACCAAGACAGTTGCTCAGAAAGAGAAAAAAAAAGAATGGCCCAGGGGATCCAGTGTTTTGATCTAATGTGCATGTATCAGGATTATCAGAATTGGATGACAGTCATAAAGAAACAGAAGCAATATTTGAAGGAACAATGACTGGTACTTTTCTAAAACTGATAAAAGACATGGACCCACAGATTCAAGAAGCACAACAAACTCAGGTAAGATGTATACAAAGAAAATCACACTGGGTCACATTACAATAAAATTGTTCAATACAGAATACCTTAAAAATTGTTCAATAAGACAGAATATCTTAAAAGCAGACAGAGAAAAACATTATATTCACAGAAATAACAAGTATGACAGATAATTCTCAGGAAAAGTTAGAAATCAGAATACAAACTCTAAATAAAAGTAAACGCCAAATTAGAATTCTGTAAAAGCCAAAATATATTTTTTAAATGAAGACATTTTCAGAAAAACAAAGCCTGAGGTAATTATAGCAGACCTAAACTAAAATAAGTACTTTAAAATTAGAGTTATTTTGGTTCAGAAAAAAATTATTCTAGACAGAAGCATGAAAATGCAGGAAGGAATTAAGGACAATAAAAAATTGAATATATTTGAATATATATGTATCAAATGTATCTATTGACTATAAAAAATGTCTTATGTGATTTAAAATATATGTAGAATTGCCCTGGCCAGTGTTGCTCAGTGGATAAAGTATCAGTCCATACACAGACAAGTATTGGGTTTGATTCCTGGTCAAGGGCACGCACCTTGGCTGTAGGTTTAATCCCTAACCCCAGTCAAGACAAGTGAAGAAGGCAACCAATGGGTGTGTCTCTATCACATTGATGTTTCTCTCTTTCCCACTCCTTCCCTCCCATCTACTCTCTCTAAAAATCAGTGACAAAAATATCCTCAAGAAAGGATTAACAAGTAAGTTAAATATATGTAAAATTGAAATATATGACAATGATATAACAAAAGGCAAGCTGTAATGCCAGGTTATAATCTAATCTAATCTAATCTAATCTAATCTAATCTAATCTAAGGTTCCAATATCAGAAAAGGATGCATGCTGTAGCCTCTAACTATTATAAGAATAGCAAAAGTATGCTTAATTACTATATCAATAGAAGAGGACACCCACAAGAAAAATATCCCAATAGAAATAAAAGACAGAAAAGAGATAGAGAAAATTGAACAGTGGTGGCTATGCCTAAATATATCGTAAATTATATTAAATGTAAATAGGTGAGCTAATCCATTTAAAAGACAAACATTGTCAGAATTGAAGAGACTGATATATTCTGTTTACAAAAATACTCTTTAGATGTGACAGTAAATCAGTGTTGAAAATAAAGGCATGGGAAATCCTTTCTGAGCAATGTCATCTTTGGATATTCTCTTGATGATCCAATTTTTTAAAAAAATATTGAATTTATTGGGGTGACATTGGTTAATAAAATTATATAAGTTTCAGGTGTACCATTCTATAATACGTCATCTACATGTTGCATTGTGTGTTCACCACCCCAAGTCATGTCTCCTCCCATCATCATTCATCACCCCTTTACCCTTTTATACCTCCCCCATCTCTTTCCCTCTGGTAATTAAGTACTGTTGTCTATGAATTTGTTTTCTTAATTCCTTCATCAGTATCTCTCAGAACATTCTGAGGGCTAGCATTACGAAATTCAACTTGGGAGAATTTAGTTCTGTTTATACCTTTCAGTGTATTTAGTTCACCACCTGAGTGTTGCTGGGACCCAAAAGGAATGACGCTGGGAAGAAAGAAGATGCTCTGCAGGCCTATTTGGGTCAGACACTTTGGACAACAAGAGGGTGCTGTGTGTCTGAGACAGAAAAGAGCTAAGGAGAAGGAGAAGGGGTAACAACAAAACCAGCCTTGCCTATTTACACATTAGCTGATGCTTCATCCAAAATAAAGCCAATAGCCAAGTTGAAGTATCTGAAAGTTTGAGATATCCCAAGTCTCAAAAACCAGGACATTTGGGTGTTTACTTCTCCTTCCTGCAGTGGACTGTTGCAAAAAATAATAAAATGATGTGGTGTGCAAAGTGGTGATAGTGAATAGCGAGACTGGCAATTATGTCACTAATCTATGCAAAACCACTATGTCCCACCTGCTCTATTTTAATCACTTTTTTTTTCCTGCAGCCCCACTATCTTCTGTGAGAAAAAATAAAAATAAAAAAAAAGAAAGAAAGGCATGGGATGGCTGTGCCGGGCAAACACTCTCCCACAGAAAGCAGATACAGCTACGTTAACATAAATGTGGCCCCCCGGGAGGCTGCAGCTGGACACAGCGGATGGCATCAGTCTAAGGAGAAACTGGGATTTATTCATTTATTCAGCACATGACTGCTGCATATCTACCATGGGACCAGGAAGGACAGCTGTCAGGAGGGATTCAGGCAGCAGGAAGATGAGCTGGGGTAGAGGGGGGAGGGAGATATTTTAAAGTAGGGAGGGGCTATGACGACCCTTCTCAGCCCCACTAGGCAGATTGGACTCCTTTTCCATGCAGAAGTTTGCTTTGATTTTGATAAAAAAACATTTATTTATTTATTTTTTAACTAAAAAAGGATCAGATGAATAAAGTGGGATGAGTGGGGTTGAATAGAAACAATGTGTTTGCTTGTGCTTGTATTTTTAATAGAACGATCTTAAAAAAAAGGGGGGGTATTTGTATTGCTTCTGGATACTTGCTCTACATTATCAAGAGCAAAGCATAGACTAGCCCACGTAACCCTTCCACTATGGCATCAGTCTAAGGAGAAACTGGGATTTATTCATTTATTCAGCACTATGCCACTGAATTCCTGTTTCTGTCCAGACAAGGCCCTTCTCTCTGTGCTAATTGAGGTAAAAGGAGGATAAGACTAGCAGTTTCCAAAAATTTCTGAAATTCTATTATTTAAAAATATCAGAAGCTCAATTTGAGAAGGACTGGTCCTCGGGGAACTTCTCTGAACAGTATATGTGTTAAGAATAATAGTCATTATAATGACAATAAAATATGTAATTATATATTAATAAGTTATATTGTTATAGTGATACATATAATTATTATTGATAAACTCTCTACCATTTAACTATATCCACAATAATAATTGTTATTATTAATTTATATTAGCTAACATAGTGAGTGTTCACTCCATGCAAAGCATTGTGCTAAATTAAAAAAAAAAAATGTTTTTATATTGATTTTGGGGAGAAAGGAAGGGAGAGGGAGAGAGAGGGAGAAACATCAATCAGCTGCCTCCTGTATGATCCCAAATGGAGACTGAACCCCCAACCCCCAACCCCCAACTGTAACCTGACCAGGAATCAAACTGGGACCTTTTGGTACACAGGAGGATGCTCAGCCAACTGAGCCACAGTGGCTGTGCTAAAGTCTTTACATGTTTTGTTTTATTTAATCATCACAAACATGGAAACTCAATCTTTGATTAACCAACCTGCCAAGGTGACCTCATTTATTAGTGTCCATTGGATGAAGGAAGGTCTGTGTGTAAAGGACATCTTTATTGTCCTCTTCTCTCCTTGTCTATGCCCATTTCTTCCTCAAAGACCATCAGCAAGTTAGGACTATACCTCTGCCCCCTGTCATCCTGCATGCTAGCAAGACTGTGCTCAAGGGGCAGAGTTTCTGCCTCCGTGTGAGATTACAGTTTATTCTCCAATTAATTATGCAGCAGCCTCGTTGGCTAATAAGGTCTAAACAAAGAGCATTTAATCCAATCCATGTTTTTTTTTTTTTTTTTCTCTCCAGCATGAGCAGCCTGTCAAACACAATCAGATGCCGCATGCAAAGCAGAGAGGAGGCAGGCGCTGGCCACACCTGCTTAGCGGGGCTGCGAGCAGGAAGCTGGGAAGCTCACAGTCAGAGAACAGTTGGCTGCACAGATGGTGGAGCTGGGAAGACTTGGGGGAAAGCCACTCTCTGGCTCCAGCTCAGCGCCGGGAAGGGGCTCTCTGGGGGCTGCAGGCAGAGAAACACTTCCTTGGTTGACTTGATCCAACCAATAGGTGGTGAGACCCAGCAAGAAAAGGTGCAGATATTTGCCAAGAGCCCCCTATTGTGGCGGACACGGAACATACGTGATCTCTAATTATCACACAATGGTCAGAGGTAGAGAAGGACCCTCCTTTTCTCCAGGTGAGATAAATGAAGAATTGACAGGTAAAGTAACTCACACAGTGAGGGAGTAGAGCTGTGGGGGGTTTGAATCCATCTCTTCCAGATTGTTCTCCCTGCACCAGGCCTATTGAAGATGCTCAAAGAACATCACTGAGCAGTTGATATCTGACTCCCCCCCCTGCTTCCCCCAGAAGAAATTCCAGGTAGAGATGCCAGAAATGGGGAAAGCATTTAAGGAACACTTGATACAAATGGGGAGAGTATTAATAGATAGGGACTAATTACTTTTTTTATTTTTATGACTTCTTAAAAAATTATCTTTATTGTTGGAAGTATTATAGCTTTTATAGGGACTGATTTAAAACCAGTAAGTGACCCTGATGCTGGGTGACATTAAAAAAAAAAAAACAACAACAAAAAACTGATTCCACAGGCAGGTGTGGCCAGAGCATCCTGGAGGTTCATCACAACTATGGGGCCACATAACTCTGTGTGCAGATGCCACTGGGGCTCCTGGAGAAATGAGACCATGTCTGATTCATCACCATGTCCAGGGCTTTGAACACTCTTAGGAAATTGATATTGACTGTGTACATGAAAATTAACCTTAAGGAAACACAACATTTCTATTATGTCTTGTTTTTTTCTGGGTCATGAACTTTTTGGAGAAATTTTTAAACTATGATCTTTCCTGGGGAAAAACACACATAACAATTTCTAGAAGCCTCTTAATATTATGATCTTCAACATCAGAGAGTGATTTAGGAAAATGTAACATCCATTCAATTGAAAGATTCACAATTTCAAATAATATGTTTCTAATAACATTAAGAAGAACTGTTTGGTTATATAGTTAAAGGAAATAAAACCAGCAGGCAACAATCTTATATAGTTTATGATCTCTTCTAGGTATAGAGTCATGATTAAAACTCCCCAGGTCCATCCCTAGTTCCTCCATAGCAGTGTGGTCTTGAATAAGCTACTTAATCCCTCAGTGCCTAAATTTCTTTACTTTTAAAGAGGTACTTTTTGCATAGTGTTATTGTGAGAATTAAGTGATAAAACATACCACAGATAAAGCACTAATCCAGTGTCTGGCATTGAGAAAAATATTAAATGAACATAATCATTATTATATATATATTTTACCTCTAAAATTTCTTCTCATCATTTTACATATATCATACACGCACAAACATACACACAGAAATAAGTTATAAATAGACCTCTGAGAGGGCAATATAATTGATTTTGGAAAGTGCCTTGGTAAACAGGGACTTCAAAATTTTTTTTTCAGTAGGAATATGTGTGTACATTACTGCAAGTCAAAGTAGAGACTGCTCTATACATGTGTAATATTATTGCAAATATGAGCTGCCCTTTGCACACTGTCTGGAGCACAGAATGTTTTCTCTACCCTGAAATCAATGTCTTTCCAGGATAGTGTTTCTACACTGAGTGGCCAGATTATTACGATCTCTGAAGGCATAATAATCTGGCCACTCCATGTATATCCTATATAATAAAAGGTTAATGTGCAAATTGTCCTCTTGACCAGGAGTTCGAACAGTAGGCAGGCCAGCCAACCTATGTCCCCTCCCCTTGGCTAGGCTGGCCAAACCCCACCCATGTACAAATTTCCATGAGCAAATTTATGCACCAGGTCTCTAAATACACACACACACACACACACACATACACACTGAGTGGCCACTCAGTGTATATTGAGTCCCAATGCTTACCTTATCTTCTTCAAGGAAAGAGAAGAAATGGGCAATGGACGATAAATAGTGCAAGAGCTTCCCCAGAAGGCAGATGCCTAATGGACTAGTCGTCATGTGTCTTGCATGTCTTCACACCACTGATAACCTGAAGTGATTGGCTCCATGTTACTTCCAGGGAGTCAAATTACCCAAATGGAATTACCCTGCCACCATTTAATGAGGCAACGGGACTAAAATCAGAGACAGTTAAATATCTTTGAATATTAACTCTTCCATTGTGTACCTGTGCTTCACCATCCAAAAAATAAAGATTTTGTCCTAGCTGGTTTGGTTCAGTGAATAGAGAGCATTAGCCCAGGTTCAAATCTGGTCAAGGGCACATGTCTGGATTGTGGGCTGGATCCTCAGAAGGGGGCGTGCAAAAGGCAGCCAACCAATGATTCTCTTTCATTATGGATGTTTCTCTCTCTCTCCTTCTCCCTTCCTCTCTGAAATAAAAATAAATAAATAAATAAATAACATTTTGGTAAGAAATGTTTCTATCTACTTCCCTCTACAGAGACATGGCCAGGGGCAACTCGCAAGTCCTGGCAAGCTGCCATTCCAAAGAGAGCGAAAGCCCCGTATTCTAGGAACCAAGTGGAAGATACTCAGAAGTGGGCATGTAAGTGGAGTGACTGAAGCAAAGTTTTAAAATTCGCAAAGTTTCAACTACCCAAACAACAGAACTCCCAGGAGAGTTTTTGTGACCGATGAAGTTGAGATGAAATTAGCAGAGAGGAGAGCATATGTTTCCTGATGAAGAGGAAATTTCAGAACGATCAGGAGAGAGAGGAGGGGAAGGATATCTTTGTCAGAACATGCAGCCCCTACTGCTCTGAGATGATGAGAGGGAGGAAGCTGAGTGTTTAAGTAACACAGTAACCTCACAAATGGTCTGACTTTTCAGTAGAACAGACCCAAAGTCCTCAGTAAAGGTGGAGTGGGGATAGTAATATGCCCTTCAGCAACGATAGAGAAGAAAATGTGTCACATATTCTCATCTTTACTTATTGAAGAAATATGTCTTGAGCATCTCTGTCTGTCATTTTGGTTTGAGGCACTGTCTTTTTTTCTAACCATGAACAAGCTAAAGGAAAGCTCTATCTTGTTCAGGAGGGAACCCAGATAATTAATAAGCAAACATAGTTACAAATAAAACAGATACAGTTAGTACTAAGTGCTATAAAAGGAATAAAACAGCATAAAATAATAATGCCTGGGTTAATCAGGGAGGACCTATCTGGGGAAATGAAATACGCATAGAGCTTACAGCCACCTATTTCAACATTTGAAGACAACATGTTTCAAGTAGATGGATCAACAAGTGCAAAGGCTCAGAGGCTAAGCTTCATTTGTTGGAGGAAGAGGAAACCTAAAGTGAACAAAATATTTTAGAGTGGCAGGCAATAAGAATATCCCCTTGGGAGACATATACTTAGCTGCATTTCTGTTATCTACTGATCAGTGCTATGATATAAAACAATCTGGAATAAGAGGATCAAATTTACATATACAATGCTGATCATTTGGTCTAAATTTTTTTCAAGAATAACCATAACACAGTCCCTATAAACAAAAATGAATTTACTTTGAGTTACAAAAAAAGACCAAACTCTGATTGATATTTGTGTTATCAGTCAGGATGGGCTAGGTCCATGGTCAGCAAACTGCAGCTTGAGAGCCACATGTGGCTCTTTGGCCCCTTGAATGTGGATCTTCCACAAATTACCACGGCCTGGGCAAGTCTGTTTTGAAGAAGTGGCATTACAAGAAGTTTAAGTTTAAAATTTTTGGCTCTCAAAAGAAACTTCAATTATTGTACTGTTGCACTTTGGGTCTGTTGACTAATGAGTTTGCTGACCACCGGGCTAGGTGATGCTCTGGTAACAGCATTTCCAAAAAATCTCAACAGCTTAAGAAAAAAAAAAAGTTTGATTTCTTGCTTTCACTAAATATCCAACACAACCCAGCTTCAAAACCTTGCTTATTTTGTTAACTGGGAATTCAGACTGATGGGACAGTTGTCCTCTAGAACAGTGGTCGGCAAACTGCGACTCACAAGCCAGTTTGCCACTCTGTTGACTAATGAGTTTGCCGACCACTGGTCTAGAGCATCTCAGGTGGTTGCTGTGATGTGAGAGAGCTTTGGGACAATTAAAATCTCCAGTGTGGATGTGACACTCACTAACATTACATGGATTGACAATTCAATGGACAGTATTAATCACTTGGCTCTAATTCAATGGCATCGTGCTCAAGAAATGAAGTTCTACCATGTGTTCAAAGGCAGGTAAAATGATTCATGTTTGTCAAATACCATTCATGGCAATCACAGCTCAACATGAGGTTATTTTTCAACATTTACTCTCATTTTCCTCAAGTGCCAGTGATTTGTCTAGCAAACCTGTTTTAGATGTGAAAGTATTAAATGGAAAGCTAGTGAATTACAGAACTCCAGGGCAGCAACAGTATGCTCATTAGCCTTGGATTCTCAAGCATAATCTAGTTATTATAATACTAGAGGCCCAGTGCACAAATTCATGCATGAGTGGGATTCCTTGGGGTGGCCTCTGGAGATTGGGCCCCAGCTCATGCCCCCAGCTGCACAGCCCTGAATTTCTGTCTGATACCCCACTTTGGCCTGGTGCCACCCCTCACCTGCTCTACTATCCCACCTGTGGGTGATCAATCAGGGTCAGGGCTAGGCCCTCTTGCCCTGCTCCATCAGTGCCTGGGAGCCAGGTGGTGGCCCTGCACCCTGCCACTACTACTTGTTACCATCTGTGAGGCAATCAGCAGAGCAATTAGGCCCCCACTTGCATCTGCCTTGGCCTGACATGGCACACTCACCTGCTCCACCATCCTGTTGCAATCCCACTCTCATCGGGGCCCATTGGGGTTGGCAGCACTTCCACTGCTGCATGCTGCCAGTGCCCTCCATGGTCCATGCCACCCCCTTGTGGATAGTACACGTTCGTTATAGTGAGTAGTTGAACTCGGTCTCCTAGTGAATGACAGCTTGAGGGGACAATTTACATATTAGGCTTTTATATAAGATGTTGAGTGTCTACTGCATCTGCCTTAGATTTGGATGTTACCTCATCATTTCACTTACTCTTCACAGCCACTCCAAGCAAAAGTACAATGATCTACACCTGACCCCCGTAGGAGTGGATGCTTCTGACTGCTGAATAATCGGCTCTTAAATGTTGAGTGTTAGGTTAGGTCTACCTGATGCCAAAGCTCCACAATATATTTCACCTTGATATTTAAGGTTAAGTCATTCCAGAAAGTAACCAAGATATGGCTTAAGCATTCAGGATGAATTGAATAGTTTTTGCTTTTGGGTATTTCATCTGCTATGTTTTACACTTTTGACATTCATCATGGTTTTAACTAGCAGACTGAAAGTTCAGTAGATGAGAGTTTGTCGTCAAATGGGTGGGTCAAAGAAACTAGAGTTGATAATTACTTGCCACTCACCCTTTATACCCTGAGGTATATGTGCAATCACAGCATACTAATAGGGGTGTGAGCCACTAAGCCAATGATTTCTTTTTCAAGGGACATGTTTTCACTTGACACTTTTAAATTCTACCTTCAAGAGTGGTGCACTATCAGAACAAGCCCTCTGTCCAGGGTCAGAAATCCTGAGGCATTAGTGGTGACAAGCTTATGGTCAGATATTTAGATTCTAATTCTCCTGGGGGGATGATATTTATAAATTAAATCCAGGACTAACCTCAATAATCTGTATTTTTTTATCCTATGCTAAAAACCCTGGTTCCCAATGACACCAATATAATTACTCATTTGTTTTTAATATCACACAATACACACAACAGACCAAAGTGACAATAGAAACACTACCACCACCAATATGATTTCTTAAAATTTTCCCTCAAGTTCTTGTGGATGAGTGTGTATCTCATAAGAGGTATAGAGTAAACTTATTTTAAAGCCATCATATAGTTTCCCCCGCAGAGTGTAAGCCAACAACCACTCACACAATTAGGCTCATATGTTATATTTTAGGAATTGTTTTTTTTTAAATGTAAGTTTGTTTTGTGATTATGTAAAATATTCACATGGTTTTAGAGTATAATTTATAGTCAAATGAGTCTATAATTAAAAAAAAAATTTTATCCCAGTTCTCTCCATTGTTTTCTCTTCCCTTCTCTCTGCCTCATTTTAGAATTCTGAAAGTCCTTTCAATGTTTTAAGCATAAGTTATTGCACACACATATTCCCTTTCTTTCTTACATGGTAGCACCAGGCTATAAATACATTTCTCTATTTCAGATTTGTAATTTTGAAATATATTCCAGTGGTCATTTCATAGCAATCCATGAAGATATTTCACATTCCTTTTTCACTGTTGTATTGTACTCCCCTGCGTGGATTTTTCTGTAGTTTAGTCCATCAGACTTTGATAGGTAGACATTAGGTTGAGACCTAAATAATAGTTAATGTTATCATTATCAGTATGTATTCACAAATTCAAAATTTATAATTTCTCTATTTTTAGGCCTATCCTGTGTCATATTTTCTCTTTACTGAACAGGGATTACAGGTGAAGCCTCCATCTAATATAAAAACTGCTGTTTGAAATTGTAACCCTGCTATTTGGCCTCTGTAAATGCTTGCTTGCTTAAATAATAAGGAAAATAAGACTATTCCCACTTCAGAGAGGCCATTAAACATTCCCCAGACAAAATTATCAGTGCTAACATCAGGCCAGGCCTTTGGATGAGGTCTCATGGACCCAGCACATAGGTGCTCTTTAAGAACTTGCAAAGGAGACTGGAAACACTCCATATTTGGGAGACATAGAAGGTAAAAACATATAAATGCGGAAAATTTCTCCATGTTGGGGCCCAGATATTTTCCTCTGGACCCGCACATAATAAATGTAACTCCATTTCTTTAAGTATTGCTTGGTTCTTCTCCGGTTTTCTGTAACACAGGGAGATGCCTGCCAAGCTAAGTCCTCTACACTCTATCCTTGTTTTTCACACCCTGTCAGCACACACTGGGAGCTCTCAACCTGTTTCTTTGTGAAAGAAATGGCCCCCATGGTACAGCCACCTCCTGAGAGGGACAGGAAGGATGAGAGAGGGCAGGGATTTAAGCAAGTGGCGGTTCTTAGACGGAAATCCAGTTCTGTATTTATAGACTCACTGTTTTTCTGCAGGGCAGCCTGCTTGTCTTCAGCCGTGCTTTACCGCGTTCACCAGGGCCTTGAGTGGGGCTCTGGTGGCGTTTGGGAACTTGAAGATTTGTGAAGGTGTTGGACCTTTTCCATGTCACAGTCCCCTGAAGACATTACCCTGCAGTTTAGAAAGCATGGACTTTGGAGTTGAGCAGATTGAGATGTAAATCCTGATCCTGATTTGTTTAATTGTGACCTTGTGCAAATCCTTTAGCTTCTCTTAGCCCGATGTGTGCACAGCTATAAAGCGGGGGACCAAACCATGAGCTGGTGGTATTGCTGAGGCAAAATAAATGAAATAAGGCAGACAGAGCACTTTGCATATGGAGTTATCATCACCATCTTCTTCATCTTCACCTTCATCATCATTATCTGCAGCAGGCCTCATCATGTACTGTATAGTGTGCAGGCCTGAGAACTGCCCGCTGTGGTTTGAATCCTGCCTCTACTCTTTCTGGATATGTGACTTCATGCAAATTTCTGTATATGTGCCTCAGTTTCACCAACTCTGTCTGGGATAAAAATAGAATTGTGGTGAGAATTAACTGCACACACACTTGGAAAGAGCTTGGAACAAGGGCATTCATTGCGACTGTCTCCTTATGAGGAGGAAGGCACATCTGTCTGTATTATTTAATGCTGGAACTCCCATATTTGAATTTAAAGGCATATCTGGGTTATTTAATGCTGGAACTCCCATATTTTAATTTTAAAAATCTGCTTCTGAGATCTGAAGCCAGATTATCTGGATAGTCATCTGCTCATGTCTTGTTTCTCAGCCTGAATGAAAGATAAACGGGGTGCCCCGAATCCTCAGCGCATACTCCCCCTCTCCCCACCGGGTCCATCCCACCCTTCCTGGGGAGACACCAAAGCTGCAGGCCAGCTGGTGGGAAGGAGGGAGGGAATCAGACTGCAGCTGCAGCCCACCCTAGCGCTCCCCCCTCTCCTATAATGGGCTCCTCCTGGCAAACCCCTTCAGGTCTCCATAATTCACGACAGTCTCCATGCTCAGACAGGCTGACTGGGAAAGCGAGCTCTGAACCAAGGGTTTTGGCAGGTCTTAAAATATCTCCTTCTGTGCAAGTGCAATCACATCTCCATCACAGGCACCTGGAGGAGCACAAGGCGTACAGGGGAGAAGAATGAGGAACAAATGCCGCCTTGGTTTATAACTCACCCTTGTCACAGGGAGAGCCAGGCACAGCCGACCTGGCTTGCAGTGTGAGGGGCGCCTTTTGTGTTGTATCTATTTTAATTTTCCCAGGTAAACAAGTGTGGGGCTGCTCTCGGGAGCAGGTACTAGTTGTTTCTACAATTGCAGTGGCCAACGCTTAGAAAATGCATGAGTTACTGTCCACACACCACTGGCTCATGTAGGTTTGTCCCTTCTATATTTTTTTTCTAGAAAATTCTGGAAGCAGAGGGAGCATTGATGACAGAGATAAACACATGAGAAGAGCTCAGTCTGAGTGTTCTATGGCAAAGTGATGTGTGTGGTGGTTCTGGGGCGAATCATCATAGGGGCTACATTCATTATTAATGTCCAAGAGGGAAAGATGTGTGTGATTTTTCTGTTTTATACTTCATTCATAGGAAAACGCTGGGTACATTATATGTATACCAAAATTGTTGAATAAAAAGAGAGGAGGAATAGAAAAAGAAAGTAAAAATGATCTGATCAATCAAAAGACCACTTAATGATAATGTCAGAGATGGGATTCAGTATAGAACCTGTGCATTATGAATACCCTCGAAAATGACTGCCAACTAACTCCCTCTCTCTCCCTCCACCTGGGCTTATGCATCTAATATCCTGTTTTGAATATTTATCAATTTTCCTCAAGTCTCAGTAAAGTAATAACATTTCATGTATTGAGATTCACTATATACTAGACATCATGCTAAATACATGCATTTTTTCATTCTCTATGAGACAGTTACTACTTTCATCTTTATTTTTATAGACCAAGAATTGTGAAACATGGGATTTGTTGTTGTTGTTGTTCACCATCATTATACTTTTATAGACATCCAAGTTTTGAAATAATATGCCTGATGGATGCCCCCAAGATTTCAATCTGTTTACAAGTGAAATGTGACCTGAGTGAAACGGAAGCCCTTGGAGGTGCAGGGCATCCACAGTGACACAACAAGGCAGTAGCAGAGCGGGGGTTAGAGCTCAGCTTCTACAGTCCTAGGCCAGTGGCCTTCCCGATACACTTCCGGACCTTAGGTGCCAGTCATGGATATTTGAAAGTAGAACCAACTTCAGCCTGTCTCTGGCCTTGCAGTGAGATTTTGGGAAGAAGCCTGACCATACCCTCACACAGATGTTTGGCAAATCAGTTTGGATTCTGATTTGCAGGTGACAGAAAGCCGGCTAAGACTAGATAAAGTGACAACAGCCAAGGGAGTAGAGTAGAGTGGGAATGACTCAGGCAACTGCATGTTCCTTGTATGAAAATGAATCCAGGTACAATTTCCTGCAGGGACTAAACTTATATTCTCTCTCTCTCTACCTTTCCTATCTCTTAGATCCTTTTTTATTTTTATTTTTATTGGTTGGTTTATTTCTCAATCTTACCTTCTCCAAGTGAGTTTCAGACTTACAGACCTCCCAGTCTTGGGAGAAGAAAGATTCTTTCTTTTCTACTGGCCTTATCAATCTCTGATTGGCCTTTTTGTGGTTATAACCATGGTCCTGGATCAGTGGTTGTGTCCTGGAAGAGAGTATGCTCTGAGCAATTAGCTGCAGTCACATGGACATTTCAATGGTTAGAAGACAGATGGGTCAGGGTAGGAAATTTTGCAAAGGAAAAAGGGATATTCTGTAATCAGAAAAATAACAGAAGAGATACTGGCAAGACAATAGGTGAATGCCCATGACTAATCTACACCCAAGCAATTCCCTGCTCATAAGTGGCTCATTGCAACCCTATCATCCTGCCCAAGTGGCTTACGAAGAACCATGGATTTATCACACTCAGTGTGATAGGGGTGTTTGTTTAAAAAAAAAATGGCATTGCCTGACACTGGTTGGTGTGGCTTAGTTGTTTGGGCACAGACCTGTGTACCAAAGGTTGCTGGCTCAGTTCTCTGTCTGGGCACATGCCCTGGTTTCAGGCTTGATAGGGATAGGGAGCTTGCAGGATGCAGCTGATCAATGTTTTCCTCTCTTCCTCTCCCTTTACTTCTCTCTAAAAATCAATAAAAATATTGGGGGGGGGGATCTGCACTACCTGCCACAACTTTCTCTTACTATAGAAAGATTTTATCATTTGAAAATCACTTCCTGACATCTGAAATGCTAACAGTACTAGTCAAGGCAGGGAACGCCCACTTGGCAAACACTGGGGCCAGGGGGAGCATTGTTCTCATCTCATCACAGCACCAAGCCAGGTCATTTTTATCTACGATCTCCTCAAGCAGGATGGATGACTCCATAAGCCCGAGAAGGAAAGAAAATAGCAAACATGACAGAAGGAAACTGAGAAGAGTATGTGACAAATGTTGAAGCAGGTAGGAAATTGTTTCAAGAATCGAGAATATTGAACTAGCTTGGCCCATAGATGATCAGATGAGTGCAATTCCACACTGCAGGTTCTGAGGCTCAGGATGAGCTCCGACACACATTCCCATCGTGTGCAGAATGATGGGCTTCTTTGGACCAGGAGGATGTCATTAGGATCTCAAAGGAAGGAGGATGTCATTAGGATCTTCACACTGGAATACAAAACTCATCTGTCAGCCAGGAACCAGGGAGAACCCACATTTCCTATTATTTGTGTTCTTTCTTTGGCTCTGCCACACCTCTCAGCCCCCTTTTTGCATCTGAGCAGGTGACAATGAAGAAGTCTTTAGCTGACATCTACACCTTAATTCTAGAACCTGTACTATTGGCATTTTATTTTAGATGACTTCTGCCAATTATCTAAAAAATATAAAAGAATAAAGTAAGAATGAAACACAATAAATCAGCAGGAAATCTGGACAATCAAAAACATGAATCCTTAATGGTTGACAGAGCAAAAGTTTTTTCTTTTAAATGTGTCCATTTAAAAGAAAAAACTTTATTGATTGATTTTATGGAGATAGGAAGGGAGAGGGAGAGAGAGTACAAGAAGGAGAGGGAAAAAAATATCAACTTGTTCTACTTTCTTATTCATCCACTGATTGATTCTTGTCATTTCCCTGACTGGGAATTGAATCAGCAACCTTGGCATATTGGGGTGATGCTATAATCAACTGAGCTACTTGGCCAGGACTAAGAGCACTGTGCCCTCTTTCATGGAGCCTGGTCATTCCAAATCTGGTGCTAAAAAGTCATTGAGCCTATTTTGTTTGATTATAGCAGGTGCTTTTAATCATGAAAACTAGGGAGGGTGGGAGCACATACATGTTGGTTATTTTGCCTGAAACACTATCTGACAAATTGGAAAGACTCTTGGACTTAAGCTGAGGAGATTTGGGTGAGTTAAAATAACTAATGACAACAACAACAATACCAGTTACAGCATAGATGGTACAATTAGGCCCTTATATACATTGTCTCAGTTGATCCTTATAACAACCATGTGAGGTTGATATAATGTTAGCCCCATTTTACAGATGGGGAAATGAAGACTAAGGACAAATAAGCAATGTCCTCCAACCTGCAAAGTGAATGAGATTGAACAAAAATCTGTTAAAAACGAATCTTCTTTTAGTGCAAGAGCTTTATTTTAAGACCCAAACCATTTTTTAGGAACTCAGATAACTTTTTAAGAAGCTACTCCTTGAGAAAATAAAGAAAACACAATTTTTATGCAGTCAGTAATTTTATTTATTTACAAATAACAGGAAGTATTTCCCAGTGGTTGAAAGCACAGTGTCCAGAGTCATATCATTTGGGGGCACATCTTGTGCACTTACTAGCCACGTGGCCTTGGACCAATTGCTTCGTCTCCCCATGCTCTATTTCCCTCATCTGCAGAGGAGGACAATAATAGTGCATCCCTCATGAGATGGTTGCAAACACCAAATGAGTTTCTATTTGGAAAGCACTTAGAAAAATTGCCAGAGAATAGGAAATGAAATGTAAGTCTTGGGTATTATTTTGAACTTGTATTTCATTCATCATAGTGATAGTAATCTTCTAATATTATCACAGACTTCCTAATTTTTCAGGCGAGGCTAGCTATATATTCAGAAACTCTAGGCAGACCACTGGGGTCTGAAACATAAAGATAAGAACCAAAAGACAAACTCCTTTCTGAGCTTTCTTCCAATTTGAGCATTGTATAAAAAGGAAAGATCTCTTCAGCCCCCGAGTTCCTGATGTCACAGAGAAATTATTTTTTAATGTATTTTTATTGATTTCAGAGAGGAAGGGAGAGGCAGAGAGAGACTGAAATATTCATGATGAAGGAGAAACATCAATTGGCTGCCTCCTGCAGGCCCCCCACTGGGGACTGAGCTGGCAACCTGGGTATGTGCCCCTGACCAGAATCAAACCTGGGACCTTTCAGTCCGCAGGCTGATGCTCTATCCACTGAGCCAAACCAGGTAGGCCAGACTAATTTCTTTAATTGTTTGTTGTTTCTTCTGGACTACAAGCTCTCAGAGAAGGGAATTTATAGGTGATCCCTGTCTATAACTGCCAGTCCCACACCTCCATGTCTTCTTAGTGGTAACAAAAGATATCCAGTGTGGGAAGTTGGGGGCAAGGAAAGAAAGGAAGAGGAAGAAAGGAATATGTCATGCACACAGTACTCTAAGATTGGGGAGGAAGCAGGCGGGGGTGGGGGGGGTGGGGGGGCTAGAAGCTTTGCAGATGGAAAAGGTCCAGAAAATAGTTGGCTATGCAGACTGGGAAGTGAGAGAAATGATCAGGAAGGGAGGTCACGTGCAACATGGTGGAATTGAGAACAGGGACCAGAGAAACATCAGGTGCAGCCCAACCCAGGGACAGCAGCAGCTTGCATGAATATTTTAATGCTGAATCTATGTACCACCTCCATTTCCTACCATCTGCTTCTTAGGGATCCCATGGCATACTCACGCTGTCTTCCCTCACTGAGATATCCCTCACTCCTCTCCACCCCAGCCCACTTTCTCCCCCTTTGGCTCTTCCAATCAGACATTTCACCCAATGAACCCTGCTGCATCTCGAGTAGAAGGGAAGGCCACTGTCTGTGTCTGTGCTGAGCTGGGAGTCATCACAGTGGGGGTTGACTCAGCACAGGGATTGAGATCCTGGTTCTGAGCTACACTGTCAGGGTTTAATTCCTCTCTGTGTCACTGACCAGGTGTGTGACTTTGGGCAAGAACTTTAACCTCTCTAGACCTCACTCTACTCCTCCAGAAAAATGGGAATAATAGTAATACCTATCTTACAGGGTGGTTGTAAGGGTGAAAGCTTAGACTTGTGCCTGGCATATAGTAGTCACCGTGTAGCTGGTTGTCCCAGTCATATAATCCTGAAAATTCTTTCTTCTACCTAGAATGTGATTGAACCTATAGTTTTTCTTTTCCTGGTTTCATCCTACTTGTCATATAGTCTCTGCTGAAGTGATACCATCTTGTCCCTTCTGCCTCACTGTCTGACTCAGCTGTTCATCCTTTGTGCTCATTGAATGATCAGACACATCAGTAGACAATGCACTTTTGCGCCATATTACAAAGTCAGTATGTTTATCTTTCCCAGTGGAGTTCTTAAGCCCCCCCAGGCTCCTTAAGACAAGGCACTGTGGGTGACTCATAATTTTATCTGAAACATCTTGTCTCTCCTCTCCATAAAGTGTTCCTGTCTAGTCAGCACGTGGTTTGGGTTGGTGGGCAAGCAGAGGTGTTTTTTTTGTTTTCTCTTTCATGTTTTTTTGTTGATTTTTAGAGAGAGAGGAAGGGAGAGGGAGAGAAAGAGAGAAATATCAATGTGAGAGCTAACCATTCATCAGCTGCCTTCTGCACACCCCCTACTGGAGATCTAGCCTGCAACCCTGGCATGTACCCTGACCAGGAATCAAACCTACAACCTTTCAGTGTCCAAGACCATGCCCAACCAAGTGATCCATACCGGCTAGGGCCAAGCAGAGGTTTAGGGGAAAAACAAGTGTGAGTTCACTTCCCATCTCTGCCACCACATTGTATCAGCTACATGGTCTTATGTCTGTATTATTTCTCACTTAGTCACTAGCCCTGCTTTGATTCAGATTTCTTCAGTGCCTCATCTGGATCTCTCCAGATCATTACAAACCATTTCTATTTTGTTCCCTTGTTTTCAGACACTCCTTTCCATATGCCCTACATACTGCAAGATTAATCTTCCTAAAATGCAAATTCAATTATGGCTTACCTCCCTGTCTCTCCCACTAGACTGTAAATGTATTATATCTTTCCTTATGTCCACATTCCCAGAATAGTATCTGATGCAAAACAGCACTCAAATTACCTAACGTTACTTTTTCCCTTTTTCTATGTTTATATCCTCAGTCCTTAGGAAAAACAATTCATGCATGCACCAGGATGGTAATAGATGAATATATAGTGGCATGTTCATAGAATGGAAAAATGAATAGAAGATGAGATCAAAGAACTAGGTCTACTTGTATTAGCATGGATAGTTCTCAAAAACAGAAATCTCAAGTGAACCAACTCAATTTTAGGATAATATGCCTAGTATATGCCCTTAATCTGAACTAATAATACTGTACAATGCTTCATGTTTTTATGGTTAATCAAGGTATATAAGATATAGACCACATGTTAAAAATCATTATCTCTAGGGATGAAGTAGAAAAATGTCATTGAGGAGGGCAGTACATAGAATTTGGCTTTGACTACTAAGCTTTATTGAGGGAGAAAGAGAAGAAGAAAGAAAGAGAAAGAGATGAGAGGGGCAGAGAAGGGGGAGTGAAGGAAGGGGATGGAAGGGGAGGAGAGAGAGCATGCTAGAGATGGAAGGAAACCTAAATAAACTAAAATCCATAAAGGCCTGAACTATGTATAGGAGAGAAGAAATGCATGGCATCTTTTGTCCCTGGGCAAGATGGGAGAAGGAGAAATCTTGCTGCAGATGGAGAGAAGTCAGCCAAACTTCCACAGATCTGTGTCAGCATGATGCATCAGAATCTGTGGGGCTCCCATCAGAAGCTGAGCTGTGCCCACCTGAGGACAGTTGGTCTAAGGGGCTTCCCTAGTACACGGAAGCTGCACATGGAAGGCTGGAGGGAGGGAGGGTTGAGAGGAATTCCAAGGTCTGGGGATTCTTTTCAGAGTGCAAGGCATGGGCTGCTAAAGGTCAGAGGCATGGAGGGAAAACCCAAGGCACAGAGCATTTGGCAATGGCTGGTGAAAGGTTGGGGCAGGGCCAAGAGCTGAGACATACCCTTCAAGATACACAGGGCCTTCCCCGGGCACAGGCAGCAGCTTCGTGGCACTGGGGCAGGGCAGCTAAGGGGAAAAATCACCTGAGGCACAGAGGGCTGGGGTGGGAGGGCTCACAACAAAGGGAACTCAGTGACCCCAAACGCTGGTGGCTAGTCTCCAAAGTGTGGTGAGCTCTTTGGAACCTGTCCTGTGCTTAACTCCCAAACTCTGTTAGGTTAAGTCCTGATACAACTCTGAGAACATTTCAAGCCAGTGGTGCATTGAATGTAATGATGGGAATCAAGTAGTTCAATTCAGGTGATATTGGCTCCACCCCAACTCTAGAAACAGGACAGAGAAAGAGCCATGCACTTATTTGGGTGTAAATGTTATCTTCTCCAGTCTCTGCTGTTCTTTTACACAGCATCTGGCATACACATATGGAGCTCAAAAATGATCGTTGAATGAATGCTAGTCTTTGCCATTCATTCATCTTCTGGGTCACCTTCCTGGTGGAAAGCAAGTTATCAATTTGGGACTCAAAGCTCTACTTACTAAGAATGATTTTTCCTTTTCTCTACTTCTCTTGGAAACCAACATTGGTGGACAGAGACATACTTTTAAGTAAAAATGAGCAAAACAAAGTACATATTTTATAACACTGATTTATTTGATTCAAAGGGCTGACATTAATTGAATGATGTATCCTTATTTTCCTGGTGTTACAATGTTCTTTCTTCCATGAAATTATGATATTAAATAGCTGCTTTAAAAGATGTACTTAATCAGCAAAATGAAAATTTGGCTGTGCTGAGAGCCCCCCCCCCCCCAGACAGGCTGGACTTATTTTTATTCCTCCAATGATCCAGCCCTTCCCTTTCCCACCCTGCCTCACCACTTAGCTGAATGAATTCATTACTCAGAACTTGTATTAAAAAGTCGCCCACTCCTAGAAATATTTCCTGACTCTGCAGACATTGTCTGATCTCCCTGGAAGAGACACCCATTGTGCCTGTCACTGTTTAGAACCCTCAGCACATGCGCTTTTACTAAGTCAAGGCAAGTCTTCTCCATCCCAGGAGATTACAAGCTCCATGAGCACAAAGACAATGTGTATCTTTCTCACCAATGTATCCACAGGGATAATACCATGTCTAGCATATGGTAGTTGCTCAATAGAAATATTTGCCATACAAATGAATGAGCCACTGCAAATTTAGGAGGAAGGTCTGGTGTCTTTATCTTTGTTACCCCAAAATTGCACAAAGCACTTTCTCCTAACTCTCGGCCCCATCTTCTGTGGGTATGGCAGTGTGAAAGTGAGCTGAGGATGAAGCAAGCTCCGGGGTATCGCTACCTCTTATCTACTACAGCGTCAGTATATACTATATATATATTTTTAAAATATATTTTATTAATTTTTTACAGAGAAGAAGGGAGAGAGAGAGAGCTAGAAACGTTGATGAGAGAAAACATCGATCAGCTGCCTCTTGCACACCCCCTACCAGGGATGTGCCCGCAACCAACATACATGCCCCTGACCAGAATCGAACCTGGGACCTTTCAGTCCGCAGACCGACGATCTACCACTGAGCCAAACCGGTTTCAGCCAGAGTCAGTCGAAAGGGCTAAGAGGAGCTACCCAGATGTGTTATGGACACTTACTTGAAGTTATCTTAGTCACTTCTCATAAGGATCTTTTGAGTGGTTTATTTTATTAACCTCATTTAATTCATGAAGAAACTGGGGCTTAAAGAGATGAAATCACTTATGCTCTCAAACTTACCTAATGTTATATGGCAGGGCTGGCCCTGAGCTCAACTCCTTCTGTTTGCAAGGACCACACCACGTTCCACTGTGTCTGATGTGTCCTTCCTCATCGTGTCAGGGCCCAGGGCAGGCCACCCCAAAATAGCCCACTGTGACATATTGACTACATTGAATTAAAGTTACTTGACCTTTAGGCTGCTGCCCAAAGAGTAACTTGTCTTTTCTCATCTCCCTGGGAGAGGTGCCCTCCCTGCTTGGGGGGTAGAGGGGAGGGTCGCTAAGTATGACACCCTCAGTGCTACAGATAAGGAATCCAGGGCCAACGAGTTTACAGAAACACACTTTCCTACTCCTTTATTAATTTAGAACCCAAGCCCAAACTCTGCTTAGATTCATCACTAATGAGTGCCTGAACCTGGATATCTTTGCCATATCAATTTTTCAACCATGTATTGTCTGTCTAAGAAGTATAAAAGGGCTGGCTGATTCATTTTCAGGAGCATCATTTGTGATCTCTGGTGTGCATCTATCAAATTGTTCCCCCCCACCTCCCCTGTTAATCTGGTCTTGTATCAATGTTATTATTAGCCCAGGTGTAAGAATTCAAGAAGGGTATCGGGTAGGGGGCTGCAATTTCCCCTTCCCAGAGAATCTCCATCAAGGTCCTCGTCCATCCACTCTTTTGATTTGTGCAGCAGAAGTGCACAGGCCAACAAATTCTCCCTGGGCGCCACCTGCAGCTCTGGAACTGGTATGCAGGGCTCCTCCTTCCCACTAGAGCAGGCCCGTGTTGGCACCGCTTCCCACTTAATCAGTGGGAAATCATTACTGCATCGCTAGGAAAATGAAACAATGCGAGTTCTACAAGATCGACAGTGACACTGAGGAATGAGGGGCTGCCACAAGCGCCGCACAGCCGGATTTGTATGCCTGCCAGCCCAGTCACAAACAGCCCCTCTCACATTTGTCTTGGGAGACAGGAAGCTCTAATTGTGGCGCATAATCAACACTCTGGCAGCAGAGAGCAGCCCAGGAGCCTCACATGGGACGGGGTGGAAGCCAATGTGGGTTTTCTGTAGCAAACCCAACTCACCAACCTATGGGGTCATCCTTGCCCTGAGTCAAGAGGGCTCCAGGCACTTTGTTGCCAGGTAACCTTCTCAGCATCATCCCTGCTGACTCGGTTGAAGTTCCTTTGGAATAATGCTTTGCCTCAGAACTTCCCTGTTTGCTAAGTGACCCACCATTGGACATCCTGGTCAGTGTTCCCCAAAGTGTGGGAGCCCCTCGGAGGAGAAGGGAGATAGAGAGGATGAAAAGGAAAATGATGTTAATGAAAATATCTCCTTCTTAGTTCGTTTGCATTTCAAGCAGCAAGGGGATCTCAGTACTCCCTGCCTTTCACACTTCTCCAACACTTTTCCATCTTCCTTTGTGACACAGAGGCAGCAGCCCTCAGACCATCTGGAATTCCATAGCACTTCCTTTTTATCTTGCTTTTCTGTTTGGATTTTTTACTCTCATTAATGGTGAGTGGCACCCATTTTCCATTTATGGTGATGCTTAGAAGGTATTCCTTTCAAATGCATTTATTGATATTTAATACCAAAAAAATTCAGTTTCAAGAAAAATGGATAGGCACAGAGCACAGGTGTTCTGCAGG
Source organism: Pipistrellus kuhlii (assembly GCF_014108245.1). Taxonomy (NCBI): domain Eukaryota; kingdom Metazoa; phylum Chordata; class Mammalia; order Chiroptera; family Vespertilionidae; genus Pipistrellus; species Pipistrellus kuhlii. The sequence goes on from NW_023425540.1 coordinate 86,024,096, forward strand.
TATAGTGCAGTGAAGGTGGCACAAAATGGCTGAGATTTGGGAAACACAGCTTCTGACTATGGGAGCATCATTCTGATGAGGCTCCTACCTCTCTGTCTCCCTATGCTTCTAGCCACAGGTCCTAGTAACAAGCCCAGAGTTTCACTGTTTATCTTCTCTCCCAGGAAACGAAGGCTTTGATGTTAAAGAAGATAGTTGTATTTCTAAAAGCCTCTCCTCTCAAAAAAAATTTTTTTTCTCATTTTCTTTGACTTTTTTTTTTTTATGATGAACATCCAGTGTTTTTCCCATTCTGCTCACCTTCTTCTGTACAGCCATGACCCAGTGTTAGGCATTTTTCACCTCCTCTCTTGAAGATATTACGCAGACTGAATGTGTAATGCCGTGCTTTGGGGGTACCTGCACACTAAGTATGGCATTTCTCTCATTCCAGTCATTTTCCCCACCTAACACAGGTTACTACTCCATTGAGGTTTTCGTTTTCCTGTTTGTGTGCTGTCATCACATGCTTATTTTTAAATATGTATAGATATTGAATTCAGAGAGGAAGGGAAAGGGAGAGAGATACCGTATTTTTCGGACCATAAGACGCTCCGGTCCATAAGACGCACCAGTTTTTAGAAAAGGGAAATGAAGAAAAAAAGATTCTGAAACAAATAGTGTCCTAAAATATTTTATGTGCATTAAAACCCAACATCACAGTCATAAACACATGTAATCAACCCTGTAAAGTAAACAGCAGCATTTAGAACCATTTTAGAGCCGGGCAAGCACACAGAGACCACACAGAGCTGGGCAAGTAAAAAAACTTTTTTTTTAAAGTATATGTGTAGGCTATATTTGGACCATAAGACTCAGGGACTTTTTCCCCCCACTTCTGGGGGGAAAAAAGTGCATCTTATGGTCCGAAAAATACGGTATATAAACATCAATGATGAGAAAGAATCACTAATCGGCTGCCTCCACTATACCCCCCACTGGGGATTGAGCCTGCAACCCTCAACTGGAATCAAACCTGGGACCCTTCAGTCTGCAGGCCAACACTCTATTCACTGAGCCAAAACTGCAAGGGCATCCTACTACACAGGCAGAGTTTGTGAAAACTCCTGGATGCTCCTCACCTTGTACTTGCAGATAAAACAAAGAATTTCTGGACTGGACCATTATGTTTGATACAAAATAGCACATTGCTCAAGCTTCAGAGGCAGATTAAAAAAAAGCATTGAATCTCAACTCTGGCTCTTGCCAGCAAAGTGCCAGGCCTAAAGGAGACCCAAGACCTAGGCTCATGAAGCTGTTGCCCATGAGGCTCAATTGTTGGCTAGTAATTTCCAAACATGAGGTTACACCACCTACTACTTAAGTATTGTGACACCGAATAATTTTTCCTTGGCTCTATACAGGATTTACTTGGGAAGCTCTGTTACAAAAAAAAATCATCTACACTATTGTTAAGTAGAAGGAAGGCAGAGAACAATAGCTGTTTGGATTTATTACAAACCCAGGAATGCTAAGATCAAAAAGTAAAGTTGCCCTGCCTGGTGTGGCTCAGTTGGTTGAAGCATCATCCCATACACTGAAAGGTTGCAGGTTTGATCCCTTGTCAGGGCTCATACCTAGGTTGTGAGTTTGATCCATGGTCAAGGCGAGTATGAGATGCAACCGATCGATGTTTCTCTCTCTCCCTTCCTCTTTATAAAACCAATAAGCATATATGCAGGTGAGGATTTGTTTTAAAAGAGGCAAGTTAATATTCAAGATCAGCAATAAATATCAAAGTGCTGTTACTCCATGTATTTACAAAAATGCATCGAGGCACCACTCTGCACAAGATGGGCAACATTGCATTAGTCAAGACCTTTCTCATCTAACCTGACATTCGCAGGTGAGGGAACCATGCCTATGGCCAAGCCCCAAGGGACTCACACCTGGACTTGGAATGGCATTGTTGGCTAAGGTTGCCTCCACTGCTGTGGGGTTCCATGGAGTGTCTGCTCTGTTTCTCAGGTTCCCCTGTGTCTACTGATCTGTTTTATTTTACTCTCTCAGAAGCCCGGTTTATCTCCACTGCTCCTCCACCCCAGTCGACCCCCTAGTTGAAATATCAATGATGGACAGTATTACCGCTCCTGTTGGATGAGGTGTTATACCTGATGGAGCTAACTCAGTGGGAGAGGGGGATGGTAATGAAAGTCATTTCCCATGCACTGGTCAACAGCAGCCCACCTCTGAGGGTGGCAGAAAGTCAGGTACTGTAGGATGCCCAGACACCCAAAAGTTGTCTGATAGAGAGAGATACAAACAAACAGAGACCATGCGGCTCTAAGAACTTTTTTATGTCTCCTTGTGATAGAAAAGTGGGGATACCATCATAGAAGAAGGTTAGACTAAGGCTAAATACATTGATCCTATACAGCCATGACCCAGCATCAGGGATTTTATTTCTTTTCTAGGATGCGATTTTTATATTCCAACGGCAGCCAATCACTCCCCACGACTTCCCCTGCACTAGAAGCCTCTCTTCACCCAATCCTGAAATATATTATTTTGCCAATCCAAATATGTCAGGGATTTTATTGCATTTGCATTTCAAACCTGATAAAATCATTTTCCGGCTTGACATTTTTCCTTGAAGGCAACTTCAAATTGAATATTTTTTCCTTGTTATCTCTCTCTCCCTTTCCAGTCCAACTTCACGTTCAGATTGCAAATCACTCAGTATCAGGAGCGAGGCGAGGATCCCCAGTTACCAGCTTTCCCTCCCTGGTGTGTGGGGAGGCTCAGCTTTGCATTGCCAAGTCAGGTCTACGCTTACAGAAAATCTTTTGCAAACATCTTAAAATAACTTTATTGCCCATATCTCACCAGTCGATCATTGCTTTCTGCCAGGTGTTACCAGTGGATGCCTTGTATTGTGTCCCAAAGGAAGGCAAGGTTAAGAGAGACATTCATATTTGAAGATTTGAAGGGCTTCACCCTTCATCTATGACCCTTTTTGTTTTCTTTTTAATGTTTTTATTGGAGAGAGAGAGAGAGAGAGAGGGAGAGAGAAAGAAGGAGAGAGAGAGAGAGAGAGAGAGAGAGAGAGAGAGAGAGAGAGAGAGAGAGAGAGAGGTAATGATTGGCTGCACTGGAGATCAAGTCCAAAATCCAGGCATGTGCCCTGATGGGCATTCAAACCAGGACCATTTGGTTACATGGGAGGATGCTCAACCAAGCTAGCCACCCCAAGCAGGGCTATGACCCTCATTCTTGATTTCCTTTAAGCACTATAACAAAGGACAGAGACTTGTCTTTTTGTGAGTGATACCTGAGAAGAGTTGAGCCTAAAGTATACAGTACATGAGAAGATTCAATTAAGAAAACATCTAGTGCAGGGCCACGCGTGAGTGTCAGCTATTATGCTTTTTTTTTTTTTAATCTAGCTTATATCATCTTCCATTAAACCTGTTCTTAGGAAAATCTCATATATTCAATACAAACCACTTGCACTGGGAAAGTCCCAAATCAGCAAGGCAAAAGGTCAAACATGGAATCGAAAAGCTGGCTTCAGTTTGGAGCCACTTAAAACTGAAGGACAAGTAATGCATTACTTAACCTCTTGAGCTATGGCTTTCCCCTTTGTAACAGGAGGGCGAACCCTCTGCAACTCACAGGTTTGATGTGAGGATACAATTCGATGTGCTGCCCAGAACGGCTTTGCAGTCTTCAGAACGTCCCTCTTGCCATTGTTCATGGGGATGTTTTGTTTAGGACGTCTGCTAAGGGGCCAGGCAGCGTGCCAGAACCTGATCCTCTTTGTGATATTGTTTATTTCAATCCTATTTCCGTAGGGTTGCTTCCTTCCAGTTTGATACATAAAGCAACGGGGAGGCACCAAGAAAGTCAAACTCTTCCCTGGTAAGTTGCAGAGCCAGGGTTCATCCCCAGGTTGTGGACACGGCTGTCATCCTCACAGGGCTCACCCTGCCAGAGGTACAGGCCTTTTCAACCCCAAAGTTAAAAGGGAAAACAAACAGAGATCATTGTGAAAGAAGAGAGAGAAATCTAACGCTCAGAGAGAGGTTTTCTTGGCGCGTCCTCAAAATACTAATTGAAAACTTGTGTAAACACGCAGTACTGTCATCCAGATGGTGAAACATATACTTTAATTAAAATAATTATCCTAAATCTGGCAATTTAGAATTACCATTTATTATTATTAATATAGCACCTATTCACACCAAATTAACTTTTTTTTTGCTTCATTTTTGTTCTGTAATATTTAGCACAGCTGCCTAGGGGTGAGGATTATCTGTCTTTTGGATAAAGTCTTTATAATGCCTTTCATTTGCATTCCCATAAAGAGGGTTTTCTCAGGCGTGGAATTATTTGCCCAGTAATCCTACAGTAGGGGGCAATCTGATTCCTGTGTCAAGAATGGGGATATCGCCCTGGCCAATGTGGCTCAGCTGGTTAGGCCCCATGCACCAAAAGGTTGCTGGTTCAATTCCTGGTCAGGGCACATGCCTAGGTTGTGGGCTCAAATCCCAGTAGGGGGCATGTAGCAGGGAGCAGACTGATGTTCTAACCTTACATTGATGTTTTTTCTCTCCTTCCTCTCTCTCAAAAAACCAATAATAATAATAAAAAAAACTTTAAAAATGGATGGGAATATTAATGTCTCATATAGCTATGCCAACTGGCTGCTACATAGTAAGGCAGGAATTTGGTTTCCCAACTATGGTATGTCATGTAGTGATTTGAAATATTTTTATAGCTTCTTAACTCTGGCCAGACATAAACTGTTTAAATTATGAAGATCAAAGTAATAAAATGGAACTAATTGAAACTGAGAGTCTTTATTATTTTGATTACATTTAGCTTTAAATCTAGTTCTAGAAGTCAAATATTCCCCTCTCTCTCTCTCTCTCTCTCTCTCTCTCTCTCTCTCTCTCAGAGACCCAGCCTTTCTCCTAGATAATCAGCAACCCCTGAGGCAGCTGAAGACAGTAGCTGGGACCTGACTACTGGTGCCAAGGTCTGACCTTCTGGCAGGTTAAAGATAACCTCTTGACTACATTATGTTTCAGCTCTTGAGTTCTAAGGTGGAATGATCACCTAGCTACTCTCCCATGAGAATGGACAGAGGGTCCCAGAGCAGACCTCAGAGCTGAAGTTATTTATACCCTTACCACACCTCCAACCAATCAGCTGCCAGCACAACCCTGAACCCCTAATCCACAGTGTCTTGTGATTTCCCCCCACTATATAATGTGTAACCACACCCCATAGGCCTTAAGCATTAGCTCCCCACCTCCAGATAGCCAATTCAATATAAAATGATTTCTCTTTCTATTCTGCAAACTCCTGCTCCTGCATTTCTTTGGACTGCTGTGTGCAGACCAATGGACTCAAAACATTGGGGTCCCAGTACTATAATGTGCAAGAATGTTAAATATTGTCCTTATTCATTAGAACAAAACATTGGAAAATGCCTAGATTTCCAACTTTAGAAAAGGGTTATGTGTGATTTTGTTCACCAATTTGATGGTATGTTATCAAGTGACTTGAAATGCTTTTAAAAAGCATGTGATATCATGTAATCTTACTTATTATATACTTATAGATAGATTGTATTTGCTGTATAGTGCTGGGTGAATCAAAACTAGAATTTAAAGTTCTGTACAATGAATGATTACAACACTCAAAAAATTAACGAAAAGGAAATTCATTAAACTGTTAACAGAACATGTGCTTGATAAGGGAAAAATTGGTTTAATCTTTTCAAGTTTTTATATTTTTACATTTATGTGATAGTGGTACTAATTTAAAATAAAAATGATCACTGATGTATTTTTAAAATGTGCTTCTGCAGATATAGAAGCAAAAACCAGAATGGCTACCTGATTCCAAGACAGCTTATATAATAATGACTAAAAAATAAAAAATGACAGGCCTTTGGGCATTCTCATTTTCTCTTTAAGATGCCTCACAGCTTAGTAAGCTATATAATTGTGTGGATTCCACTGGCTGCTTTACCAATGTATTAATTTTGTTTCTCTGACGGAAACACCAACTGCTGAGGGACTAGGGCTATTTGCCTGTTAGTTCTGATTGGAGAGGAGAGCGCTATTATGCCGTCTCAAATAATCAGAATTGACTCACTGGAGAAGGCAAATGAGTTGAGGGACGCGGTGGTGATTTCAGGCGTGAGAAACCACTTAGCGGAAGGGCATGCAGGGTTGGAAGACTCCTGCTCACACTGCCAGGTCAGTCTTGCATAAAAAAATATAAAGACAAACAACAGAATATGAACATTTTCTACTAGGTTCCTTCTTAGCTCAACAACAACAAACATTTTCCCTGATCAACCCCAAATTCCTCAGCTGGGGGGTGGCCCTGTGTAGATAGATAAACAGGTCATCGGCTTTGGAAATGGGATGAAGAAGTTAATGTCTCAGGTTGGTCAATTGCTGGCTGTGGGAACTCAGATAAAATGCTTAACATTTCTGAATGTCCAATGCTCTGTTTGTGAAGAGAGGATAGTGTGAATTGAGAAGGGAGGTTTGGGGATTACAGATTGAGGTTCGGAGGTAGGATTGACACTTTCTTCCTCTGTGGCTCCTCCTCCTTCCCACCCATGGTGGTGCTTTCTCAGTGCTCCCCAATTAGCCATACTCTTCTTTTCTCCTACAGGTGTTGTGTGTGTTTTTTTCAAAAGAGTTACATAAAGAGGTAATATGCAAATTAACCCTCATACCCTCATAAAATGGCTGCTTACCATCAGGCCAGCAGGGGTGTTAGTGAGGGATGATCAAACAACTGAACAAGCAGGCTATGTGGAGCAACCAGGTCAGCAAGTTGGGAGCAGTAAGAGGCAATCGGACTGGCGGGGGGCAGCTAGGGGCAACCAGACTGGTATAGGGGTGCAGTTGGGGGTGACCAGGCTGTTGGGGGGCAGTGAGAGGTGTCTATACTGGTGGGGGGGTAGTTGGGCATGACCAGGCCAGCAGAGGGGGGCAGTTGGGAGCTATCAGGCCAGCACGCAGAAGCAGTGAGGGGCGATCAGGCTGGCAGGCAGTCAGGTGAGTGATTAGAAGCAGCAGTCCAGGATTGTGAGATAGATGTCCTACTGCAAATTCAGCCCTGATCCCCAGAATTGGGCTTAAACTGGCAGTCAGACATTCTCCGAGGGGCCTGGATTGGAGAGGGTGCAGGCTGGGCTTATAGGACTCCCTACCCCCATGCACAAATTTCATGCACCAGGCCTCTAGTTTATAATAATAGAAGCATAATATGCTAATTAGACCAGACAGCCAAATGACCTTCTGGGTGAAGTTGGGGCTGTGAGGGCCAAAGCAAGTCGCTGCAACTGTGAGAGCCAAGCCCCTTGCATGCATTTTGTGCATCGGGCTTCTAATTTAAACATAAGAGACTGTATTTTAAAACTTTAGGAGTAAAAAATGGAAAAGGATGTCTTTATAACACAAAGTAACATTTCCTAATCAAGACAAAAATCACAGCCACAGAGCAGAAGTCAGTAAGTTTGACCATGTCCAAATTTAAAACTTTTATTTATCAAAAAACAAACACTAACATATTAAACCCAAAGCAAACCACAAACTGATAGAAGTTAGCAACACATAAAATCCACAATAAAATTCCCCAAGACTCAATAGGGAATACTAAACAACCAGGAATAAAATAGACAAAATCTTTGAGTTGACATTCTTTTTTTCTTTTTTTTTTTTTTAATATATTTTATTGATTTTGTACAGAGAGGAAGGGAAAGAGATAGAGAGTTATAAAGATCGATGAGAGAGAGTCATCGATCAGCTGCCTCTTGCACACCCCCTACTGGGGATATGCCCGCAACCAAGGTACATGCCCTTGACCAGAATCGAACCTGGGACCTTTCAGTCCCCAAGCTGACCCTCTATCCATTGAGCCAAACCAGTCCTGGCTGAGTTGACATTCTTATCAGATAGAACAAGATACTCATCTTCATTGGTAATCAGAGCAATGCAAGTGGGAGACAGCATAAAATATTAATATAAGTCTGTTTGATAAAATTAATAAGTTTGAAAATATGAAGAATGGCCACTGGCATACAACTGCTGGTTGGGAGCATGAATATTTGCAATCACTTTAGAATACAATAGGCATATTTCATATTGCTTTAAAAAATGTATACCGTAGAGAACTTCTTAAATTTTGTTAGCACTATTGTTTCCTGAAGGACATTTTAAAAAACCTGGAAACACCCAAGAAATCCAACAATAGTTGAACAGGTGGATAAACACCCAAGAAATCCAACAATAGTTGAACAGGTGGATAAACTGTGGCATAGTCTCACACTGGAATATCATGCAGAGATGAAGTAAGTAAACATTATCTGTATATATCATGGATTAATCTCACAGACTCCTTTGAGCTAAATCTAAATAAAAACAAGGATTAAAAGAATATGTTCAGCATGATTTTATTCCTATAAGGCTCCCAAACTTGAATAATACATTGAATTAGCAGTACCTGGTAGGACTCTATAGAAAAGCTAAGACATGATTGACCATGAAATTCAGGAGATGGTATCTTTAGGTTCAAAGTAGAAAGGTTCTTCCAAGATAAAATAGGATACCCAAGGGAGGCTTCAAAAGTATTGGTGATATTCTTTCTTTTTTGCTGATTGATCGGTGCACTGTTATATGTTTTATTATTGTTTTATAACTTATAAATCCATAATATTTTTATTCATGAAATATTACAGACTTCTTTTAAATGGAGGAAGAACTAGTTAAGTAATTCTGGTGCCTTCTCATAGTGTTCATTTTCCAATCAATTTGATTGTTGGTAAATATAGATCTCTGAAACCAAGTCAATTTTTCTATTCTGGCTTTCGGAGTCTATGAGATGACTAATGAGTGGACAGCCAGACCACTTACCTTGTCACCTAGGTATCTTTTATTTAGATCTAAATCTGTTTTAATCAAGACATGTTCCCCATGAATTGAAATCCCATGAAGGCCATGCTAGTTATAAAAATGGACAATGAAGCAGTCCCTTGGAACAAAGTATCATTCATAATGATCTGTGGAACTGTCACTTCCTCGACTGTCCTTTGATAATGATCCAGACCTTTCTCACTCAACTGACTGAAGCTGGCTGGCTGAATATTCTTGCAGATCTGATGTTCATTGCCCTGTAGAAATGGACACCTTTTCTAACCAGAACAGTTAATATGAAAATTGTTCCTTTCCTCTGATGAGTTTTTTTTAAATGTTGGATTAATTAATAGAGTGAATGGTTAGATTTCTGGTGGTCTCTGCTTGTTCTATTGGTGAAGATGCTCTCAGGCTTGAGACAGGGCTGCTGTGCTGCATTCTTTCAGTGTCAGAAAATCTCCCTCTTGGCCACTTGGGTCTGATCTTTCTGAACATTGCCTAGAGGACTGTGGATGGTTCAGAATTACCATGGGGCAACCAAGATAGAATATTACTACTTGCTGCATAAATTGAAAACTATAAGTGAATCTTAGAACTTGGCTGCTAGATACAATTCAGCAAGTTTTCATCTCTGGAGGAATTCAGACCTATTGGTATAAGAAGGTTTTATGCTATGTAGGGAATTATGAAGGTAAATGCCATTATTTGGCTACTCACTGTTTCAGCAAGCTTTGCTTGTTGTTAGGAGGTATTCACAAATTTTGTGTTATGGTTTCTCTGGATATACACCAGAATCATTTGGAGTGTTGTGTTTTGTGGTTGTTTGTTTGTTTTTAAGTATGCCCAGCATTTAGACACATCAAAAGTATTGAATTTGTGAGTGTGAGATTTAGGTATTGGTGTATTTTAATTTTTCTATAGGTAGCTTAAATATGCAACTAGGATTACAAACAATCTTTGGAGTCAAACCAGATCTGAATTTGAATCTCAACCTTAGCAATTAGCTGCTTGGCTATGGGCTTAAGCCTTTCTAAATGACTAGTTTTCTTACCCGGATAAAGTGGCTAATAATAGTATCAACCTCACCAGTTTGTTACAAATGAGGTCATCTTTACAGTGTACTCAGGACCTAAAAATGTGTGGCACCTAAAAATGTCCAACGTGTGATGACTCTTGCTGTCATGCTGATTTGCTTTATGAATATTTATGGCAGAGGTGCAGACTGAAAAGAAGAAACTAGAATTGGCCAGTCAAGAAGGCTGCAGAGGTTACTTAGTCCCTATTTCTCCCTGATGAAAGCAAAGTACCTTCCTTCTGTTTTATTTCTCCAACACTGGGGCTTCTTTCATAAGAAGTGTGGGAGACGTCACATCCTTCAAATCCATCCTTGAGTTCTAACAGTGCTATGTGCTTTTCACACCACAAACTCTCCTGAGCAGCCTCTAAAATGAGAAGACTTGGACTCACCCAAAAGGGTGGGTGGAAAGGCTCAGCTGTCCCCGGCATCCTGCCAATCTGGACAGAACTCGTGGAAATGTTTTATCTCTGAAAATAAAAATCAATTTAGTGGACCCGAAGATAATGTAGTATTCACAGACATGCCATTTTTCTTCCAACATAATTCCCCCTGATACTGCTAAAGGGTTCAGTTGTCAGCCGCGAGTCAGAGGGAGCATTTTTTCCCCCCTGAGATAAATTATGAATTGGTTCCCACTCTATCAGCCCAGTGCTAATATGTCACCAGCCATCAAGGTCAGGCACAGTTTCAGTTCACTTACCCCCAAGGTGATAGAATGGCTAACAGTACAGGATTTTGATTATAGAGGTTCAACTTCTGACTGTGCCCCTGTCTTAATAGCATCACAAATGACAAGTCACTCTGTCTCTTGGTGCTTTCATTCTCATCTGTAAAATGGGAATAATTCTATCCACTTCACATAGCCTTTGTAAGAAATCAGTGAACTAATGCTTTTTTAAGATCTTTCTTTTTTTTTCATTTTAAAAAACAGATAGCATTTAAAGGACTCTGTGCATTGCGGCTGTTAGGATAGTGGTAGTGATTTTGAGAAAACAAGGCAGATTGAAAGTTATGTGTGTGCTCTATGCATCATAAATACATAAATTTTCTTGAATTTAGCAGTCAGTACTCATATTATTTATATTTTATAGTAGTGGCAAAAAGTCTAGTGCCAGCCTTGAAAGTGACAGTTACTACAATTATACATAATTTTTTTATTTATTATATTTGTAAATTGTACTTATGTTGAAATTAAAAAAATATATTACAATACTATTTTTGCATTCTATGAAAATTTTTTTGCTCCATATAGACCAAATTTTTAATCAAGAACTTCCCCCCTTCCTCCCCCCCAATGGTGTCCCGCTTTACCAATATTAAAATCTGGTCATCTTACTCTAGCCATTAGTTGAGTCAATGGCAGGAACTGCTAGGAGATCAGCAGGAGATCATATGGGAAGTGAAGATACAGATTCCAGTATTTACTGCCAGGTCTCCTACCTGCTTAGACTAAGGTGTACTATGGTTTAGTGCTAAGCGGTTCCTCTATTCAAGGTCATGTCTTCCATCTGGCTGTCTGATCATATATCTATAGATCTCCTGAGGCTTGGCAGCTATTTTCTTCACTTGCCCCTAGGGGGAATGATCTAAGGATGATGGTGGCATTCCCTTTGTTGCTAGCATCAGGACACATGTTGATTTCCCATGTCTTATAAGGAGTTCATTCATTAAATTAACTTTAATTGCCTTTTGTGACTGTGCCATCTGTTTTATGTCAGGCCGTGCTCAATACCATAATTTATTTAAGTCACACAAACTCCATTGTATTTAGTAGATGTTTAAGGAGTGTTTTTAAAGTGACCCCTTTGCTTATTATGATGACACATGTCTGAGTTCTAATAGTACCCTGGCTATCAGAATTAAAATGGCTAAGATCATGTATTTCTTTTTTTCCTTCAATGCCCTTTTTTTTTTTCATTCAACTCCCAATTATTAAATATCTCTTGTCTTTCAAGAACTACATAAAATGTTGAAATATTTTAAAGAAATTAACGTAGGCACATACCATATCATTTCACTTATGTATGGAATTTAAAGAACAAAATAAATGAACAAACAAGATTGAAATTGACTCATAGACACAGAGAATAGAATGATGGTTGCCAGAGGAGAAAGGGCCTAGGGAATTGGGTGAAAAAGGTGAGAAGATTAAGAAATGCAAATTAGTAGTTACAAAATAGTCATGAGGTTGTCAAGAGAATACAGTCAATAATATTATAATAACTATGTATGGTGCCAGATGGGTACTATAAATATTGGGGTGAACACTTTATCAGGTATATGATTGTCTAACTAATATGCTGTATACCTGAAATCAATACAAAATATTGATAGTAAACTGTAATTGAAAAATTAAATATTTGGGTAAAAATTGTATTTTATATTCACCCAAATATTTGTTACTTTCAGCATTCTGCTCCTGAAGACCTGAGTTACCCACTGGTACCATTGTCCTTCAGCCCAGGAACTTCCTTTAGCATTTCTTACAGTGCATCTCTGCTGTCAATGAATTCTTTTAGTTTTCATTTATCTAAAAAAATATTTATCTCACCTTAAAATTTGAAGAATATTTCAAAAGAATTTTGGATTAATATTGATGTGGTGTTTGTTTCTTTGAACACTTTAAAAATGATGTTTTACCCTTTTTTGGACTCCATTGCTTCTGGTAAGAAATCAACAGTTATTTCCTTGCAGAAAATGTGTTGTTTTCACCTTAGCCTTTTCTGTTCACAGTTGATTATGATGTGTCTGCATATCTGGATGTGGTATTCTTTATATTTACTTTGGATTGGTTTCATTAAATTCTTTAGTTTTTAAATTCATATTTTCCTACAAACTTAGAAAAGTTTGTATACTAGTACATTATTTCTCCCCCAAAATCATGACCCATTTCTTTTTCCCACTCCTCTGGCATTCCAATTATACATACATTGGATCTTTTGTACTGTCCCACAGATGGCTGAGACTCTGTTCATTTTCTAAATCTTTCATCTTTTTGCATTACAGATCTATCTTCAAGTTTACGAACTCTTTCTTCTGCCATTTCTGATATAACTGTTAAGTCTATATGGTAAATTTTAATTTTAAATATTGTACTTGTTAGTTCTAAAATATCCATTTGTTTCTTTTTAAAACTTTATGAATCTTTTTGGACATTTATTATTTTTTACTTATTATTAACTATTTTCTTTGTATCATCAAATATAGTGGCAACAGATCATTTAAAATAATTTCCTGCTATTTCCAATCTATTAATCATCTCAGCCTTGTCTCTATTGAAATTATTTTCTCTTTAAAGAATCAAGCCTATTTTCCTTTTTTGTATGGGTAGTCTATGAATGTTGTATTATTGAGATCCTTATATTATGTTATATTCCTTCAAAACATGTTGATTTTTTAAAATTCATTTATTTTAGCAGAAAATTAACCTGATTGGACTCAGACTGAAAATATTACCTCTTGGGAGGCAACTCAAACCTTATTTCCCTTATTTTATCTTTGGGTTGGGTGTTTATGGGTGGTTCAGTGGTCATTTAGACAGCCAGGCAAAGTTTATGCACAAGTCCTAATATCCCCCTTCTCATATTCTCTCTTTTTCAGGAACCCTCCTCACTTTCAGAAGGTGTGATTATCTCACATTTGATCCTTTAATTTGTTACTCAAGACATTCTGTGGGTTTAGCTGCCCAACATGGCACAGAAGGATGCCTGGCATCAGCCAGGTGCTGTGAAGGTGGGAAACTCACTCAGGTAATTCTCTTTTTTTCAAGTGATGATTCCTTTCAAGAATGTCTGCTTTTATGTTTCCATGTATTTTATTTTGTCCAGAATTTATAATTTAGATTTGCTGGAAGTCTGTAGAGTAGAAGTTTTCTAAGCCCTACTGGAAGCCAAATTGAAATATATCTTTTTTTTAAAAAAAATCAATATGACCAGGTGTTTAGAAATGCTAACAGGGTAATGGATTCAACCCCAAAATGCAAAACAAATATTACAGCTTCTTTTGAAAAGGGCATAGAGCCTATCCCAGAAATCATGCTTAAAATATAAGGGTAGCATTTAATTTGATTACACATGTAATTGGAAAATCTAATGACAGTGTTTCTCAATCTCTATCAACACATGCCTCTAAATTTAAAGGAAATGACTTGTATTTCAGCATCTTCACTCCTTCCAAGTGAGGCTAGCATACTCATCCAAAGCTTCTTCATTGGAAGGTGGTTGTGAAGTCTTACACTTTCTTTTGAAAACCTCAACAGTAATGAGTAATAGCAAGCATGACATTGATACACTGTACTACCACTAACCTTACTTGCCAGGAGCTCTGCCCTTGTAGATACTGCTATTATCTTCATCTTACAGACAATTAAATTGAAGTTCATTGAGGTAAAGCAAAGATAAGTTTGCCCACCTTGTTAGTGGTGGGTCCCAGGTTTAAATCTAGGTTCCTGGATGGATAATGTGATTCTATTGTTACTTATGTTCTAGGCTGACACCCATTCTCATTTAAAAATGATATTTGTCTAAAATTTTAATGCTAGAGGGACTAATAAACTTCTATCAAAGAGAGATCAGTTGACATCTGAAGTCAAAAGAGGTACTAAATGCACCACTAATTTTCAGATCTTTTGACATAGACTGAACCATGAACCTGTACCTTCACAGAGCAGTAAACAGAAGTTGATTGGCAGAAGTAAATTCAGTTCCCAGGGAGGGGGAGAAAGTTGCTGAGGAAAGCCTATCAGACCTTTTTGTAGACCTCATAAGAAATTCCATTATTCCAGAATCCTAACATGATTGAAAAACTAGGGCATCAGTCACTTTCAGAAGCTAATCATATTCTTAACAGCCAGAACAGTGTGACTTTGGCTCAAGACAGGTCAAACTTGTTTGTTTCCCTTTGGGTGGGGGTCAGGGTGGGGCAGGGGAGATTTAACTAGATTGAAAATAGTTTTTAATCTGAAAGGCACTTGAATAAATTTTTTTTTCTACCAGTCCAACCTATGTCTTCATTAAGAAGGTCATTCTCAAAATTTTTGCACATTTTGTTCCAGCCAGTGTGAGGAGACACCATGCTGTGATTTTGCTCTAGCATTGTCTTGGATTACAATGATCTTGGCATACAAGGAGGGTATTTGCTGAATCTAACTGAATTTGTTGCTTTGAAAGGCCAAACCAGCACACTCTAAAAGAGCTGTGTAAACCCTATGTGCCAGAACCAGGAGAGATGATACCAAGAAATCTTTTAGCATATGTGTGGTTGTGACATCACATTCTGGGCTAACAGCACACAAAACCCCTTACATCCCTTATTTATATACTAGTGGCCAGGTGCACAAAATCTGTGCACTGGGGGTTTCCTTTAGCCCACCCTGCACTCTCTCCAATCTGGGACCCCTCAGGGGATGTCTGACTGTTGGATGTACCAGTGGGATCAGGCCTAAACTGGCAGTCAGACAATCCTCTCACAATCCAGGATTGCTGGTCCTAACCAGTCGCTTACCTGGCTGCCTGATTGTCCCTAATCACTCTGCATACCATCCTAATAGCCCCTTAGCCACTCCCCTTAGCCAGCCTGATAGCCCCTTAATTGCCCCCAACTGCACACCCCTGACAGCCCGATCAACCCCTACTGCCCTCCTCTGCAGGCTCAGTCACCCCCAACTTCCCTCCCCTACAGGCCTGGTTCCCTCCAACTGCCCTCCCCTACAAGCCCGGTATTCCCCAACTGTTCTCCCCTACTGGCCCGATCACCCACAACTGTCCTCCTCTGCCAGCCATCTTGTGATGACATAGGGGTGGCCATCTTGTGATGATATGGGTGTGGCCATATTGTGACAACGTGGGATGGTCATTTTGTGATGTGAGGGTATGGGATCAATTTGCATATTACCTCTTTATTATATAGGATTAACCTAGCCTGGGAAATACCCAAGCCAATTCTTGAGTCATTGAATTTCCTGTGATGACATCACAATCAAATGCTGCAGAAATACAAGAGGAGAGAGAAGAAGATGGGCATCACACTTAGATCTGGTGACATCTTCCCTATTTTTGAGTCTAGGTACAAAATATTAAATAATTGACTATATACACAACAGTTTAGATGTAAAATAATGCAGCTCATATATGTGCCTGGCACACATTTTATTTCCTTTTCTTTCATAGTATGATATAGGATATTCCATTTCTTCATCCCTTTCCTAACTTACTGACTTCTTGCTCTGAATTCCATTTTGTTTCTTCCTGTTTCTTCTTCTTGACCATGTCTCGCCACCTATGACCTTTTTTATTGCATTATGCCAGGTGCTAGGGATACAATAGTAACCCCCCTTCATGAAGTTGTAGGGACACAGTGGTAGGAACACAGTAAGGGTCTAATTGTGGAGTTACCTATGTGATGACTGCTTTGTGAATGATTTGTTAAAGTTGCAAGTCATTGCACATAGCTGCATGCATGTACTACCTATTAAGCCAGAACTTCTGAAGTTATGTTATTTTGAAAATCCATACCATCTTTAGCTTAATGACAACTTTTTCCCAATATAATGATTTTTTACACACAAACACACAATGGGTACTGAGCTATGAGAAGTTATATTGAGATATTACAGTCAATATGCTCTCCTTAAGAATTTCTAGTCAGAGAATGTCATATGTACCAAATTTCAATTGCACTCCATGTTCAGATAAGCCACAAATATCTTGCATACCCAGGCCCCTTCAGTCCACAGGCCCAACGCTCTGAGCAAACCATCTAGGGATGAAGAGGTAGCATCTGAGATTAATCCATCTTTGGTCCATTGGTGCTATTCTATGCATTACAGAGCTCTTTTGTGTTTAACTTTTATTTTGCATTACATGTATTTTCAATGCTCTAACTTTAAAATGTAATTTATGTAAAAGATAGTTATTAGTTCCTGCAAGTGGTAGACCATTAATACAGAAAGGAGAATGTTTCTTTAAGCACTACCCACTATTAACTATTTTTTCTTTTTTGATCTGTGAAATCTTCATTATATGACTTTTCACATGAAGATTATTTACTTTTAAACTATTGCTTATTCCTCATATTTATTTGTTATTCTTATTTCTTATTAAATTTACTGGAGTGATATGGGTTAATAGAATCATGTAGGTTTCAAGTACGCATTTCTATGATACAAGATCTGTATAGTGCATTGTGTGCCCACCAAATGGATAAGTTCCTAGAAACATATAACCTTCCTAAACTAAATCATGAAGAATTAGAACATCAAAATATAATATGTTCCATGAGGAAATTGAAACAACCATCAAAAATCTGCCCAAAAATAAAAGGCCAGGACCAGATGGCTTCACCAGTGAATTCTATCGAACATTCAAAAAAGATTTAAAATCTATCCTTCTCAAACTCTTCCAAAACCTTGAAGAGGCAATACTTCTTAATACATTTTATGAGGCCAACATAACCCTGATACAAAATCCTCATGTTTATATTATCAATTCATATATGTACATATACATAAACACATACATATGAATATCCAGTTGATCCTTGAACAACACACAGTCCCCTACTCACACAGTCAACAATCTGCATGTAATCTACATATGCAGATTCCCAAGTGCCCAAGTGCAGAAGAAACTAAGCATGAAATCCACTTGTATATTACATATTGATACAAAACTAAAAAAAAATTTTGCCATTAAAAATAATGGGGGCTTGTTTGACTTTTTATCAGTTAATGGCGTGGTTTCCGGAGCTAACATTGTTAAATAAATAGGTGTAGGAAGTGCAGCTTTGGAGATCACATGCCTGGAGGAAATACCCTTTAAGCTGAGACTTGAATAATGAGAAAGATTAAAACAGGAGAATAGCAGAGAGAAAGCGAAGAGGACTTGACTAGACTAGGGAAATGGGAGTAGAGACTATACTGAGTCTACTAAATTAGTGGTAACTTGGCACATGATGTGGCTTCAGGGACACTGAGAGCTGACTTATTCATAAAAAGAGCAGTGGGGCCTTAGACAGTTTTTCTCAGTGGTTAGAGTGTCAGCCCATGGACTGAAGATCCTGGGTTCAATTCTGGTCAAGGGCACATACCCCAGTTGCAGGCTCAGTTTCAGGCCCTGATTGAGGCGTGTAAGGCAACCAATCAATGTGTCTCTCTCACATTGATGTGTCTCTCTCTCTCTCTCTCTCTCTCTCTCTCTCTCTCTCTCTCTCTCTCTCTCTCTCTTTCTCTCTCTCTCTCTCTCTCTCTCTGTCTTTCCCCATTCCTTTCACTCTTTCGAAAAATCAATGGGAAAATATCCTCAGATGAGGACTACAAAAAAATTAAAAAGAAAGAAAAGAGCAATGGGGAGGTGAAGGACTTCATGGAGCAAATTTTCATGAACATATTGACTTTTCCAAAGGCCACTTGGATTGCTCTGCCCCTAGTGAATGGGAAGGAAGAGATGGCATGGAGGTGAGGGTGGCTCAGAGTGGGCTGGCAACAGAAGTGATGAAGAAAACTGAATGAGATTGAGGGTGCCTTTAAAAACACACCACACTTTTCTTTTGAAATAATTATAGACTCACAGTACGTCCCAGATAGTACAGAGAAATCTCCAGTACCCTTGACCTAGTTTCCCCCATTGTTATAAAATATGCATTTTGGTGTTTCATTGACATAAATTTCCAATTACTTGCCTATGAAGATAGAGAGGGAGATAACTTTATCCTTAGAATCCAGACATATTATTCCGACTCCTTTTGACTTTAACAATGACGAGAGTGAGTGTTTACTATTTGCGAGGTCTTGTCGCGAGTGCTTTGCATGTCTTCTATCATATATTTTTCAGTACAAGTCTCTGTGTCTTATTAACATTTCCACTTCATAGATAAGTTCAATAACTTGGATGATTGATTGATTAGTGGGAGAATCTCATTTCAAATCCAGGCAATTTGACTTGAGAAACCACCCACTTAACTTCAAATAATAACATACCCTCCTATCTCTAATCTCACACTCAATTAGGAAATGAACTATTAGGTTTGTACATTTCTCTATTTTTCTACTTCATGTAAGATTAAAATGTGGGCTGGTGTTTTTCTACATTTTTATATTACCCATGTATTCCCTGGTTTTCAGAATCAAAGATAACCACATGTTGGCCACGCGTCTAAATGCTGCAATGCTGAGGAGTTTCCAGCTCCTTAAATGTCATCTGTTTGAAAGACTCTGGGAAGCTACTTGCAAAGTGAGAATCCTTTGTGTATGATTAGAGCATTCAATTAATTCTTAGAGGAGTTTCTTGCAACTTCAAATAATTTCCAGCAGAAGAAAAAAATCCCAGACACCCTGTTTTTTCCCTGACAAATCCAGCTGCAGAAAAACAGAGGAATGTGCAAAGATAAAGTGGTGACACTTTATCTCATCAAAGAAACGTGCTGGTGACAATGATGACAACTGAGAAGAAACATTATTAGTCCATGACCGATTCAATCTCAGTATAAACCATGACTTTCATGTACTTGGATGTTCAGACTGAATATCATCGTGTTATTTTCTATATAAAGGAAAACTTTGCATGTCCCACTGGGACACTTTTGAGAGTTCTTGGAGGCACTATGTGGATGCAGAAACAGATATAAACCAGAAATATTCCAGAGAAATCAGAATACATGGAAACCCACCTGTGGATATAGTTATTTTATACCAAAGCACCATCTATGATCAGTGCACAATTCTCACCAGCAGCATTTGTCTTGAATTATCAGAATCTTTCCCTCAGACTTGCTTCTCTCAGACATAATTCCAATTTAATCATCTCACAGTGATTTCCTTTCTATTGGGCATCGGGTCATTCACTGCAAGAGTGAGCCAGGGGAGAGGTGAGTGATAGAGTGGATAGAAAAGTCTTAGGAGGAAGAGTGTGGGGTTGAAGCCTGACAAACCTGTCTCAAACTTATTGCATGATCTAATTAAGACCGAACTCAGCTCAAGGTCAAGGGACTGGTCTAAACTGTTCTCATGGCCCTGTTGTTTCATCAGAACATTAAAAATGATAAGCATAAGGCATCTGACACTTAGAGGGCTCTCAGGAACAATGTAAAGATTAATACCATTATCTTTCCTAGTACATATCCCTGCTTAGTGACAGTTATTAGAGGTATATTCTTTTCCCTATTCATTGGTATAAATTAAATAAGATATCTAGTGTCAGGGCAATAGTAAGTGCCCCAACAATATTGAGCTGGATGCCAATTGAGAACCTGTGGGGCTATATGCAACCAAAGACAATCTTTGAGAAATACAGAGTTTTTTGTCCCACAAGACAAGAATCCCAGGGTTGGGAGATGCAAGGCTGATACACTGATGCTAAGAACCCATGATGTTTACAACTGCACATTCTACCACCCTCAGCAGGAAATCAGTCAAGTAGATGAGCTCCTTAGAAGGAGTTTCATCCCGAGTTCCCACCAGCATCTGAAGTAATCTGAGTGCATACAGAGCTGGGAGCTGTCAGGTAGGTAATTAATGGGCCCTTTAGACAGTTCTCCAGTTCTCCCGGACGCCGCTCTTCACATTAGTTCTGATCAAGAGCTCCCCGAACGCATTTGTTTGTTAGCCGAATGAAATATTGATTAACTCAGTCCTCAGCATGTCCACTTGGGGACTAGAGTGCTCAGATCCTCCGTGTCAGTCACTTTCAGCCCAGCCCAGCCCAGAGAAGCCTAGCTATAACTTAATGCAGAAAAAGGCTAAAATAGCATCATTTTCATATGTTCCAGGATATGAGAAAATGTACAAAGCAGGTCAGCAAAAAGCAAGTCTCATTGAGAATATTTACACCCAACAGATTGGGAAAAATTAAGAACATGAACAGTAATGAGGGTAGAAAACAGGATACATTTACACTTTCTGAGAGGAGTATAATTTTGTCCAAGCACTTTGGAAAACAAGTTGGCATTAGACTGTAACACTTACATAATCTGCACAACTTAGCAATTCACACCCGGCAAGTTCACCCCAGGGAAATGTTATCACGTGTCCAACTCAGAAACATGTATAAGAATGTCCATAGCAGCGTTATCCATTGTGAAAACAAACAAACTAAAAAAAAATACTCAAATTCTAAAGAAGGAAACAGATAAATAATGTGTGGTATATTTGTACTATGGTATCCCATGCCACAATGAAAATGAACGTTGAACAAACTGCCATGGGTTTCACTTAGGAGCCTAATTTGGGGGGAAAGTCCCTAAAGCAAGATATAGTTTGAACCCATTTTTTAAAAGTATAATAACAAGCAAAGTTAAATAAGTTTAACTTTGGATGTAAAAGGTTGTGTGTATATAATAAACTTTTTAAAAAAATAATAAAAGAAAATAATTTTCTCTTTTATTATTAGTTCAATGATAATAATAAAATAACTTTAATTAAAAAGGACAACTAATTTTTCTGTGATTATTTACTTTCCAGAGTCATCAGATAGTTTCTTCATTTATTCTATCTGGAATTTTTTTAGTTCTAATGGGGAGGGGTACGGGGCTCAAGGGGGAGATAGATTGGAGTGTGCTAACTTTATCTTAGCTGAAATCAGAAGTCTTCAGTCCTTTTTCAAAACATGGACCGAGAGCCCATGCTGCCTGTGATGGAGAAGAAATGAGCAGAAAGTAAGAGGAGACTTGAGCATATGTGTCCCATTGGAAAGTCTCACTTCCACAATATGCCCCAGCCACACATGAATTGCTTTCAATGCTATTACTGGAAGATTCGTAGCTTAAAAGTGCCAAGGACTTTATCAAGCACCTTCTTGGGCTTCATTTTGCTAACCTGGTCTGTAGGGACACTCACACAGAGTAACTGGAACAGACATCATTCTCTCGTGTTCGGATAAGTGGAGAGACCAGCTTTACCCATAACCAGGAACAGCCCCCAGTGCCTTCTCTGTCATGCTGGTGGCTCTGTTTACTGAGGGTATTTCTCCTGAGAGTAGGGTGACCATACAATTTATTGTCTAATACAAGACACCTCTTAAAAATTTATTTTTCTTTATTGATATCAGACAGAGAGGAAGGGGGAGAGAGAGAGAGAGAGAGAGAGAGAGAGAGAGAGAGAGAGAGAGAGAGAGAGAGAGAGAGAGAGAATAATTGATAGGCTGCCTCCTGCATGCCCAATACTGGGGCTCACACCTGCACCTCAGGCATATGCCCTGACCTGGAATCAAACCATGACCTCTGGGTTCATAGGTCGATGCTAAGCTGCTGAGCCACACCAACTGCACACAAGACACTTTTGAGAATAAAAAGGAATGCTAATCATATAACACATTGAAAAGGCAGTTGTAAACTGAAAACAATTTTGGAAAAAGCAGAGCTATGGTGAACTTATGACAAGTGTCGTCAGATCGCATTATCCTGTAGTTAGAGCACGACTTCACTAACCAGCAGACATTTCCATTTGATTGAAAAGGCCAAGTCAGGCCAGAAAGTCAGTCCTAATACCATGACTACTGTGGAGCCAATCAGCTGGAGGTCATATAAGAAACAAGACTAAAGCTAAAGCAGAACTAACCATGTCCCAGTTTCCTCTCCATCCAGGTCCAAGAGCCAGTGGTTCCTTCTCACCCACATCTTACAGAAGACGGAATTATTTCCTTTGATCCTTTATCCAGAAATGCTCTAAAGAGTTCTCTCTCTCTCTCTCTCTCTCTCTCTCTCTCTCTCTCTCTCTCTCTCTCTCTCTCATTTCCATAATTACAGCCCTCAATGTGTTCTATTCTTCCAGTTCTCACCAGTCTCATAGTTTGTTAACCCTAAACCACTGAGAGGTGACATAATCACATCATGCTTGAATTTGAAACCAGGAAAAAAAGAAGACTGCTTATTCTGAATGAAACAAAGGTTTTTATTTCTCCTTTTCTCACTATTAATATTAATATGCAATCCAGGGATTGACTAGCTTTTCGGGGGGTGAGGGGGACAGCTTTTTGAATATATCTCTTTGCTGAATAAGTGACAAAAGTTAAAAAGCAGTAATTTAGGAAACTTAGATGTGACAGTGGATGATCGATGGTAGCTGGCAAGGCTGGAAAATGAGAAACATTAAAACCATATATTAGACTAGATCAAGCTCCACACTCTAGTCTGTGTCAGCAAGTTTCTTTTGATATGTCAAGTCTTCAAGGCCTGGAACTCCAGTCGACTTTGAAGATGGATTTTAAAAGGAATATGTTTATGTTTAGGAGCTTAATAATGCCATGTGCACCAAGAAGCCAGGGACAAAATCAAACTGAATGTGTTACTGTTTATTTGCTGTGGGATCTTCCAACTCCTGGCACCCCAGAGCTCAGTGTCTGCTCAGAAGTTCTGGAGATCCTTTCAGAGCAAGATCAAATACCACCTCCTCCAGGAAGGCCTTCTGATCCCCCCAGCAGGGTGCATTTCTGCTTCTCCAGAATCTGCAGCCCCCTGTTTAGTCCTGTTGGTGGCAATTAATATTTTCTCTCTTGCAAAAGGCTTGCCTGTCTTGGTGTCTTATCTTCCCTTCTAACCTGTAAGCTCTCAAGAACTGGGACAGGGGTTGTACAGAGCCTGGACAAGAACACTGTGGTTTAAGGGTGCCTGAAGGTTCTCTGCTATCCCATCAGTGCTACAACCTCATGAATAACAACACTGCACATGCATCTGTTAGAATCTCTATTCATCAATAAGCAGTCATTTATTTTTGTGCCTTGAGAATAGAGCATATGTGCTATTCAGTAACCAGAACAGGGTCTGAGTGATAGTGAATATTTTCTAGATGCATGGATCCATGTATCAATGAGTCCATAAATGAATTCCAAGAATTTTACCTCTTTGTAGCTGAGTGTCCTGGACCATGAGCTTTGTCTCTAAGTAGGTATTCACCTGTGGACAAATCAGTTCCCTACCTAGAAAGGCTAAATCACATGATCTCCAAGATCCTTCTACCACTGATAATTTTATTGGCTAAATTCTTTGAATAACAATAGCACTATTCTCCCAATATAATGTTGTCCGTATATCTTTCATTTATGTAATCATATTCATCAACATTGTCAAGTCACATGGGCACCTGGGCTGGACGGGGAAGGAAGAACCTTCTATCAGGAAGCTCTCAGGGGTTTGTTCTCTCCTAGAGTCTCAAAGACAGGTGGAGAGGAGCTGACCCTCTGAGCATCCCAGAGTGTGACTTAGAATGTCAGCGGGGAGAGGACCACCTTTTTACTCTTCCCTCTCCATCTGCCTAATTTACTTCACCTCAGGACTGGGCATTTAAGATCATTGCCTTTCTTTGCTGTAACTTCTTAACATGTTACAACATTCTCTAATCAAACCTAGATTCAATATTTTAAAAATTGTTACCTAAATTTTAAATAATATCTCTTTGTGATTTGTATAGTGCTATTTCAGACCTGGCCAATGTCTTTAAAAAACAGCAACAACTACCTAACTGAGGTATGATTGACATACAGAAAGCTGCACATATGTAATATATACAACTTGATGAGTTTGGAGATCAGAATACACCCAGGAAATCATGAACAAAATCTGTGCCATAAATGTACACAGCACCTCCTAAAGTTCCCTCCTGCCCTAATTGAGTTTATGTTAAGTAGGCAATGTCTTTTGAAGCCAGGCTAGTAGATAAGATGTTGGATGTTGTGTTCTGGAGTATCATCTATTAAATAAAAGTCATTTCATTATGACTTGTATTGTATATTCTAGAAATATAACCCGCTTCTATCTGGAAATTATACTAGAGTATTGCAAATAAAAGTAATGACAGTATTAGAGGTAAATAATGAATGTTTTTAGAGCTTTTCTGTGTTAACATTTCTGTCCTGTTCATGGTATCAGTATTTCAGAGCTCGTGATCTAAAAATCCATGGTCTAGACTTGAATACATCTACAAATCAAAGAAGCCATTCACCCTCTTTGAGCCTCTGCTGTCTCATCTTTTAAATAGAAACAATTATAAGCATTTCGTTGGGTGGTTGTAAAAACAAGGCAGGTGAAGCCTTTCTAATATTCCTTGTCATATCAGATGGCCCGATTTCATTTCAATTTGATTATTGCATATTTGATTTCCCCACAGCAATTGTCCCCAGGACGTAGATATTAATCTCTGCATATAACAACAGAGGACACTGAGGGGAAGAGGGGTTGTGAAGGCTGTCTGCTGAGACATGAGAGTAAGGATTTTCTTTGTTCCCATCTAGAGCTTTCACTGCACTGGTAGCAGCCTTCCTTTCAGGCTATTATATTCACATGAGGCAACTCTAGAGGATTGATGAGCTGGAGGGAGAGAACCTAATGGAAAATGGGAAAGGGGAAGAAGCTGATCAGTGAAGGAGAGACTGATGTCTACATATCACCTGGATCAGATCAGAATTAGGTCCCTGCATCAAGTACTTTCAGATATATCTCCTCTTAGAATATGGCCCAAAGCCACGAGATTCTGAATTCCACTTTATGTGATGTGCGCTCAAGATAGTTAGAGGAATCTGGATCCCCAGCAGACACCCATGGTCCACAGAAGTCACTGGGTTCGAAATAGATTTGTTCATTGCAACTGTGTCATCAGTTCACTTTAAACAGTGCTGGGTGGCCAACCCAATGGCAGGAGAGGGAGGCACTGATTTGTGTGAAGTTCCCTAATTAAAGTCTGAAGAGAATGTTTCCTCTGCCCACCTGGAATCCTCCAGGTCCATGCCCAGCTCCCACTGTCCACTTGGAATCCTCCAGCCCCATGCCCAGACCCCACTGACCAGCTGGAATCCTGGAGCTCCATGCCCAGCCCCCACTGCCCACCTGGCATCCTGCAGCTCCATGCCCAGCCCTCACTGTCCACCTGGAATCCTGCAGTTGCATGCCCAGGCATCACTGTTAGTTGAGGGTCCTAGTGCTCCCTGACTGGCTGTATTCAAGTTCTGGGGCAGGGAGAGGTCAGCTCACATTGACATTTGGGACCCTCCTCTGTAAAAGTTTCCTAATTCTAACTAAAGAAATAGGTAAAACCACCTCAAATATATACTAAGACCTATTTTTGTTTGGTTGGTTTGCATTGATTTTGTTTTTATTCATTTATTTCTAAAGATGCCACTTTTTTTATTATTATTAATCCTCACCTGAAGATATTTTTTTCAATTGCTTTTCAGAGATTCGAAGGGAAGAGAGGGAGAGAGTGGAGAGAGAGACAGAGATGAGAGACATATCGAATAACTGGTTGCCTCCTGCTTGTGCTCCGACTGAGGAGGGGAGTGAACCTGCAACCCAGTACATGCCCTTGACCAGAAATTGAACCTTTCACCCTTTGGTGCACATGCTGTCGTGCTAACCACGAAGCCATGCCAGCCAGGGCAAGATGTCACTTTTTTTTTTTTTTTTTTTTTTTTTTTTTTTTTTTTTTTTTTACAAAAAGCCATGATTATTTAAAAGCAATATTCTCTATAACTACGCTCGGGAGGAAGCAAGTTGTTGTCATGGTATTTCTTTCCGATCAATACATTTCCCTCCTTCATGCAAAGGTCATGAAAGTCCTGTTTGGTTCACCAAAACTGTAGCATATGTTGTACCCTGTCATGGACATTCACATAAAGTTTTCATTTGCCTTGTCTTATTTTAAGGGATGATCAGAGACACATAAAATCTTGATGGAAAGTGGACAGAAGGAAAAACCTTCAAGTGGAGAGAAAAACTTCCAGTGACTGGGTCAAGGATGAGCCAAAGAAAATGCTCCCAGAAAGGGGGAGCAACTGGGAGCTTGTCCTTAGCCTGAGCAACCCAGCTGTCTCCCTGTCCACCTGCACTTTGGGGAAATAGAGGCAGAGTTCTTGTCATCCAGAGATGGCCTTGGCCATCCAGGTAATAGATTAACCAGAGGAAACATTTCTTTTGTTCAATGAAACCTCCACTTAGTCACATAATGTGCCCCTTTTCACACACATATGCACACACCGACAAAAGGCCAAGTCTGAAGCCTGTGCAGAAGATAAGCCAAGGAGAGAAAAAGGGGTAGCTGCCAGAGAGACTCTGAGTGTTTCCTGTCCACAGACCCTCTGTGTGTGCAGCTTGTCCACAGCTCACGGCATGATTTGGGGATGGAGTCCTTTCTAGAGGAGCTAATTATAAAAACATGGTCTGGCATGAAAATAGGGAGATGGTTCCAAACCCTCCCAAAGTAGGATGCCAGGCTCCTTGTAGCTTTCAATGCATTCATCAGAATGGCCACGCCCCTTCTGCTTACCATTTCTGTACTGTGGACCTTGCTTGCTACAAACAACGAACTGATTTTTCTTTTTTCTTTTCTTTTCTTTTTTTTTTTTTTGAGAATAGAAAGACAAGATGAAGGTAGTAGGGAGAAAAGAAAGTTTGAAACTTATCTAAAGTAGAACTCGCTCTTTATAAAAACTAACAGGTTTTATTATTTACGTTACTGTATTTTGACATTCAATAAAATGACACCCATATGGCGTGGCCACAAAGGATTTTGGGTGGTCAGCAGCATCTTCTCTCTTTTATTGATTCTCTCAACTTTGTTAAATCCTCCTACTGTTCTAATCTCCCTGTCTTTTAACCCATCAGGGCAATAAAGGGATGTCGGCTAAGGACTTTAACCCTGTTATTTCCCATCAGTGCCTATAAAAAAAATACAAAATGTTTGATATGTATCTTAGTTTAGAACAACCAACAGAGCTTTCAATAATGGTGGCCATGTTTTTATATCTGTCCTGACCAATATGGCATTCCCTAGTCAATGTGGCCATTATGACTGAGGCACTGAATATAAAGGAAAACCCATTTATCCACTTTCCTGTGTAGGGGGAAAAAACAAATTCTTCCATAAATGTGTTTCTTATCTGTAATTCTCCTTTACTACTCACACAGAACATTTTACTTCTAATCACCAAATGAATGCCACTGCCCCTCCCCACAAAAAGCAGTTCTCTGTGACAGTAGCTGGGTTGCCTCCTGCATGGATGAAACATTGCAATTTAATTCATCTAACACAGTGGTCAGCAAACTCATTAGTCAACAGAGCCAAATATCAACAGTACAAAGATCAAAATTTCTTTTGAGAGCCCAATTTTTTAAACTTAAACTTCTTCTAACGCCACTTCTTCAAAATAGACTCACTTAGGCTATGGTATTTTGTGGAACAGCCACACTCAAGGGGCCAAAGAGCCACATGTGGCTGGCAAGCCAGTTTGCCGACCACAGGTCTAACACTATCCACCCAGAGATAATAATGGCTCCTGATCCCACAGGTTAAGGGCTCATCACTACAACACTCCAATACACATGCACTTTAGACACCTGTCAGAAGTCCAGGTTATTACCTATGCCTCTGACCTGTGATCAGATGGTCCAATGATCTTCTCCCTTGGGTTCACTTATTTACCTTTGCCAGTGTATTAAAGGCTATGCTAGGATATAGATGAGCACCCAGCTGGAAAAGAAACATGGGACAAGGTATGTGGGAAGTGGCACAGAGTTTCCATGCCCAGTCTGGGCATGTTGCTCTCCCAGCACCTCCACATGTGTACCAACCCAGATCCCCATGCTTTTAGGAAATTATAAAGGCTTCCTTGCATAGGCAGGATCCATCATTAGCTCCATTTTCAGCCCCTTTCCCTTCTCACAAGAATGGGATGGCGAGGATGAAAATGTCAAGCGTTTAATCCTGGTTTGGTTTTTCCATTGACCAGCCCTCACCTAGGAGTGATCCACCAAGAGTGACCTCATTAGATCAAAGACACTCCTGTCACTCAGGGCATTATAATGGTTTCAGGAGCCCTGTGTCAGGAACGGAGGTCAAAGAACCAATATTGGGACAAAAGATGCTCCCAGTGGAAATTCTAAGGTTTTAGGACTTCTGTACCCCAAGTGGGGACAATATCACACCAATATTTTAATTTTATTAATTTTAATTGGTGCAAATTTAAGTAACTCCCTCTGGCTGATGGATACTATATTGGGCAGTGCAGATTTAGAACCTTGATAAAAGAAGTGAAGAATCAAATACCCACACTCCATATTGCAAAGGGTCTGAACACAGGCCAACTTTGTCAATTGATTGGTATGTTTAACTCAGGCAAGTTACTGAATGACTCTGAACCCTGGTTTTCTCCTCTGTAAGATGGGATAAGAGTCCTTCCCCACCTGCTTCAGGTTGTTATGCATGGCCAAAAGCAGTTAAGGAGCATCAAAGTGTTTAGTGAAATAAAGTGCTTTATGCAACTGCAAATTGTTCAGAGATTAAATAATCAAGACTTCCCTTGTTTAGTTATTATTTTAGTCTTTGGAAGGAGTTTGAATGCCATACTTGAAAGATGAAACAGTGGGCCAGAGAGCAGGACACAGGCTTTATTGGAGGAGAAGACCCCTGCCAGGCTGCCATTCAGAGGGGAAAGAGCACACATGCCAGGGTGAACATGCCTTTTGAGGGGAGGAAAAGGAAGGGACAGGCTTAGGGAACTTAAGGACTGTATGGCACAGCTAGTGATATTACTAGTTGTAAGGCACATGATTAGGAACTTAGGGACTTAGGAATCAGGGGCTTAGGGTATTTGGCAGGTGCTGATTGGTGGTTCCATGTGTAGTCCATATAAGGTGCCTTGTTAGGTGCCCAGGAATGTCTATGCTGCAGGTGCCTACGTCATTCTCCTTCCATCAGTTGGGGGAAGGGAGAATCTATCAATACTAAGAATTTAACTCCTAAAACTCAGTTACCTAGTATGTTCTTACATTAATCCCATTTTACAAATACAGAAAATAATGACTAAAGAGATTAAGTAAATTTCTCAAAACTACTGGGTAGTGAGTGTTGGGACTAATGTTTACATGTAGCCATTTGGGTTCTGAGTTCTTACCCCAATAATGACTCCCCAAAGCCCAGGTTGACTCATTGGTGACCTTTCCTGCATCCATGTCTCCTTTTCCTGCTGTGATGCTTGAAGGTCTGATCCAGAGGTTTTGGTTGGTTAGCCTTAAGACAATCAGCACACTTCCTACCCTGGTCACATGACATAGGTGGGCAGTCACATCACATGGGTGGACATATATTACACTTCAGGCCAATGCAGTTAAGACATTTATGGGGATCTTTGGGTGGAAAAGTTTTTTGTTGTTGCTTGTTATAAACTGTGAAACTTAATAGTCCTGCTTAGTACTACAAATATTTTAGAACCAATATTGCACGTAAGGTAAGGATGGAACAAACACTGTGGAAGACAGAGTGGAGAGCTGGGAAGAACATTGGCCATTGGTGATACTGGTGATCTGCTTGATCCAACCTTAGCTGTTGTCCACATTATGGCTGAGGATTTTAGTTGCAGGAAATTACTTTTTTTAAACAAAGTATATTGTTATTGTTGTTGTTGCTGTTATCACTAGCTGTTAAAAGCTACCCAAACAGCCTATTAGAGTCGTGCCTCATACAAACTCGTAATTTCACAACCCAGAAAATTATGTCCATCATCTAAAAGTCAAAGTTTGAAACTAATGCACATACAAAGGCAGTGTTGCTCTTAGCTCAGAGACATGAGTCTCTGCTCTGGCATTTGGAACGAGGCCTCTATAACAAGGGATAACTGATTAGCTCTGCAGCAAGCAGTGCAGTACATTAAAAGAATATTAAGGTTGTGACAGAAAATGATATCAGTAAAAGCAATTCCTCAGAAAGGAAGAGGCACCATATGTGCAGCCAACACCAAGATACCAGGGGGAGGAGGCTAGAACTAGGAAAATCATTAAAGAGACTCCCCATTGTGTCCAGGAGCTGGAGGACATCTGGTGCCTTTGCCCCAATTTGGGAAGTTTCATTTCTCTTCACTCCCAAATTCACAGTTATGTAACTTAGGAAGAAGACAGGGATAACAGCTGAAGAAGAAACAGTGACGTAGGTCCTTATTTTATGGTGACTCAGTAGGATTGGGGTTGTGGGTGGGTATAGTGGAAAAAGCCTTAGGTCAGGTTCTATGCATTATTAACCCTGAGACTTTGGTCATTCACTTGAACTTCCCAGCTCTAGTTGATTTGTC
This sequence comes from Pipistrellus kuhlii, assembly GCF_014108245.1. Lineage (NCBI taxonomy): Eukaryota > Metazoa > Chordata > Mammalia > Chiroptera > Vespertilionidae > Pipistrellus > Pipistrellus kuhlii. The sequence goes on from NW_023425540.1 coordinate 86,055,136, forward strand.
TAAGAAATAGAGGAAGGACAATGCTTAAATACAGTGAAACACTGTCCTTTCCCCTAAAAATCATGCATTGTCTTGCCTCTGGGATGTTGCCCTCTGAAAACTGTCCCACTATCCTTCTTTACCTCTTGTTTTCATGTCAAATGCCATTTTCTGTATGAAGTCCTTTCTCACCTGGATGTAATGTCTCCCCTTCTACTCTTCCATGCCCTAGGAATTATCATACTGGGCCAGCGTGCTTCTTCTCAACAGAAGTTAACACACACACACACACACACACACACACACACACACACAGATATCCACTTCCCACCCTGCATACATACTCAGCATGAAACTCCTTGAGATCAAGGACCAGGTCTGTGCATCATTGTGTTTTGTGGCTAACCAAGCACAGGGCTGACAGAGGCCAGTGGTCACATTCAGGCACCAATATTAACTAGGCCCTCAGAGTGTGCAGAGGTCCTGATGGCTCTGCCAGTCTTCACTGCACCCTCTGCAGTGCACTTGAAAAGATCCCCCCACCCCTTCCTGAGATGCCCTTTGACCTCCCACTGGACTTTTGGTGCACTTGAGGATGAAAATGCATCATCTCTCTTTGCCTCTTGGTTCATTTTCAACTGAGAGAGACAGAAGGTGAAACAGATTTGGAAGACACGGTTAGCTATACTACTGGGAAATTGTAATGAACAATGAGACAGGGAAGGAGATAAGTCTTTTATTTATTTTTTATTTTTTTTTGTAGGTATTAAACATATTTGCTCCTCTCAACCATGAAACAAGGACCAGTGATCATGAGAATTTTACCCACATTGATCAGATGAAGTGAGGATGTTGTAAAGTTTTTCTTGTGGAAAGTCTACATGGAAAACTAAACTGGGTATCTCTTCTGTCCTGGTTCACAGAGAAAACATCTAAACTTTATGAGCCTTTCTCGCCTTTCCTCCCTTAGCTAGTGGGAGGGCATGCTTCTCCCAGGGCCCTCCCCCAACTTTGTCCATCTCTTGGGGGGCTTGCTCTCCTCACCTTTCAGGCATGCTGCTTCCTGTGCATTCTTCACCTGTAACACCTGTTTCAAAACAGAAGTTAGAGCCTTCACACAAAGCTTCCACTGACCATTCTTCATAACTACAATGGCACGTTCATCCTGCCCTAGTAGTCAAGAAAATACACCTGATTCTCAGGTAAAGAGGCATCCATTGCCTCTTTGGATCAGAAAGATAAAGGAATGTGTTTTTGTTCAAACATAGATTCTCCTGGATCATATTCATCTCTTTCTTCCCCTGCTTTTTTGTGTCTTTGAGTGATGCCAAAACAGCAGTGGCCAGTCCCAAACTTCTCCTTCCTCCTAAAGTCCAGCAAACCAGCCTGCTTATTTCTGCCAACAGTTCTGTTAATAATAATAAAAAAAACACACATCAAAACCTGTAAAAAAAATTGTGAGTTTATTTGAGCCAAACTGTCAACATATGCTGGGAAGCAGAACTTAACGAATTGAGATAATGCTCCAGAGAATGGCAGGTTACATTTGTATTTATACACTACAAGCCTGGTGCATGAAATTTGTGCACAGGGTGTGTGTGGGGAGATGACCCTCAGCCCAGCCTGTACCCTTTCCAATCTGGGACCCCTCCAGGGATGTTCAATTGCCCATTTAGACCCACCAGGTTCGGGTCTAAATGGGCAGTCGGACATCCTTCTCACAATCCAGGACTGCTGGCTCCCAACTTCTCACCTGCCTACCTTCTTGATTGCCCCTAACTGCTTCTGCCTGCCAGCCTGATCACCCCCTAACCACTCCCATGCCAGCCTGATTGATATCTAACTGCTCCCCTGGCAGCTGTTTGCCTCTAACTTCCCTCCTCTGCCAATTTGATCATCCCTAACTGCACTTCCCTGCAGGGTTGATCACCTCCAACTGCTCTCCCTTACAGACCTGGTCTCTCTCAGCTGCCCTCCCTTGCAGGCCTGGTGTCTCCCAACTGCCCTCCCCTGCTGGCCATCTTGTGGTGGCCATCCTGTGTCCACATGGGGGCAGGATCTTTGATCACATGGGAGCAGCATCTTGTGTGTTGGAGTGATGGTCAATCTGCATATTACTTTTTTATTATATAGGATAGAGGCCTGGTGCATGGGTGGGGGCCAGCTGGTTTGCCCTGAAGGGTGTCCCAGATCAGGGTGGGGGTTCCCTTGGGGTGTGGGGCAGCCTGAGTGAGGGACCTGTGGTGGTTTGCAGGTCAGCTATGCCCCCAGCAAGCCAAGCAGAGGCCCTGGTATCTGGAATTTACTTACTTTCTACAACTGAAACTTTGTAGCCTGGAATGAAGCCACGCCCCCTGCTTGCTCTGTGACAGCAGCCATTTCTGTTTAGATTTGTTTACCTTTTATAATTGAAGCCTTGTAGCCTGGAATGGAGGGGTAGGCTGGCCAGGGCAGGTGGAAAACCTGGTTTCCTCTGTTGTCAGGGGCAACCCTAGCCTGTTCTCTCCAGCTTCATGGCTGCTGCCATTTTTCTTAGAATTTATCTTCTATAATTGAAACTTTGTGTCCTTGAGTGGAGGCCTAGGCTGGACAAGGTATGTGGAAAGCTTGGCTTCCTCTATTGCCGGGGAAACCCAAGTCTTTCAACTGTTCTCTGTGGCTGCATACATCTTGGTTGGGATTAATTTGCATACTTACTCTGATTGACTGATAGGCATGGCTTGTATCAGAGTGATGTTTAATTTGCATGTTACTCTTTTATTAGGTAGGATTGCCATCAAAGGAGGGCCATAAGTGGGTTACATGAAATCTATTCATGATAGATTAAGGAGGTGGAATAAAGCAAAGCTGGGAAAAACCTTGGGATTGGATAAAAAGTAAAATGATGGACACATACTTAGGTGGGAGCAAGGACAATTAACATGATAACAGAAGGAATTTGTGATATCTGTCCTGGCACCTACTGTGTTTCTCCAAAAATAAAACATCCTCCAAAAATAAGACCTACTTACAGGTTTCCTTCTGAGTGAAATATAAGGCATTCCCTGCCCCCCCAGGCTCTGTTTCAGAATGCTATTGCTAAACATGAGAGATTTGGTCCACTGATTAAGAAAGAAATAGAGTCACAAGAAATTCACCAGGAAATTCAGGAATTGGATTGTTATGATGATGTTCCAGAAGATGATGACATGATTGCCATTGAATAAATGAGTAAATTCTTGATACTGTAAGATTCACAGTTTGTTTGGTTTGTGTTGACAACTACCATACTACCATACTGTATACAGGTAATAAATTTCCTTTATTTTGATTTAACAATAAATGTGTACCGTATTCTTCTTCATGGAAAAACAAGACATCCCCTGAAAATAAGACCTAGCGCATCTTTGGGAGCAAAAGTTAATATAAGACACTGTCTTATTTTTGGGGAAATGGGGTACCACATTTGGTTGTGACCCAGGGGCTCCTGAAAAAAGGGAAGTTACAAGTTACCCAGACATCTCACAGATATGTTATTTTAGAGGCAAAAAGGCAAATGGGCTATGTAAAAATATAAGTTGATCTTTGTCAGGGTAGATACTGGCCTAGATATAATTGCCCACCATAACTGCATTTAGTTAAAGTTTCATTCAGACCACCCTTTATGGTTACTTTATGTCTCTGAGTTTGCAAGACTGACATGCAGGCCTCTCCTGAGCTTGTCAGGTCAGCATGTGGCCCTTTTCATCCATAGTTCTATCATGTGCTTGGGCTGAACAATTGGTAGGAACCATTTAAGTGATATCTTCTTAAATTCAAGAAAAATTATAAATTGCTCAATCTGAGTGATTATTTTAGTTGCCAGGATTATGGATATAGTCATTGTCAACTCCCCATCCTAGCATCAGTCTCTGAATGCCCTTTCTCAGCCACAGGCCGGGGGCTAGCTGTTGAACTCAATAATGCATGGATTAAGCAAATGGCAAAAGAAGACAATGCACTCTTAATTTCATTAATGGATAAAATGCATCATCTCTGCTAATGAATGTATTATATCTATCTTAATGAAACAGGGATTTTGGGGGGTGAAAAAGACAGGTTTTAGGAAATTAAGGGGATCATAGAGGAAGCACAGGGCTGCAGAGCAGCAGAAGATATATTTTCATAGAATAGAGGAGCTGAAAAGCTGCAACAGGTATATTTCCATAGAATGAGGAAGCTGGGAAGAACAAAGATCTATATTTACAAAATAAAGAGAAGGAAGCCCTTCATTCTGAAGGAGAAGAAGAAAGGCCAAAGGGAACAGGAAAACAAGAAAGGAGAGAAGGGAGAGAGGGGGAACCTTACTTGTCCCTTGTGAGGTTTGACCTTTGAGCCCAAGAGTTACTATAATAACCAATCTAAGGGAACAGTGACCAATCAGAGGGGATATCAAGGCACCAGGATCTGCAGCCTTTATAAGCCATAGGGAAGAGGAACTCTGTGGGATTCCTCCCCCTCCCTACGTGGGAGTTGGTACTTGTTCTTTAATAAATTCCCACCTTTGCTATACCATCTTCTGTCCCTGGATTCATTCTTCAACTTTTGTGGACAAAGAATCCGGGTTCTAGTCCAAAAATTCTGATTCAATAAGAGATATCTATTAGGTTATATATAGTACATATAGTAATACATATCTTTGTCTTGAAGATAAACTATAATTGTTTTTTTTTTAATCCTTTTTCCTTTGGTGAACATATGAGGGACAAAGAGCCCAAAGAATTAGTAGTTGGTCAAGTAACAGGATTGGACATCGTCTAATAAGAGTCATTCTATGAATGCAGGTAAATTTCTCTTCACTTGATACAGATGGTGGCTAGGATACTGGCGAGATACAATAGAACTGGTGAGGCAGCACTGCTAAGGTTTACAAAGAGTCAGTTGCCACCCTAGGCTGGGGGCATCATAAGTTCACAGAAGCTTCAAAGTAAATGTAACACTTACTTTGATTTTCAACTTTGTTGTCTGCACTTTTTCAGGTGAGTTACAAGGCAGATAACCAGCAATGCTAACATAACAGCAATAAAACACAGCGCAGCTGAGGGCTGAGATAATATATTTCCATTTGGGTTTATCTTTCCCCAAATTTCTTAAAGTGCACTACCCACCCAAAGTCTTCTTTTACAAACAGGAACATGATTAAACTGGTGATTGCATGGGGGAGGGGGGTGAGAGGAGGGATCACGCTATGTGGCAAAATAATTTGATACTCATCTTGCTGCTTTTAAGAGCAATTTCAGGAAGCTGCAGAAACCACCAGAAGCTTTAATCTAGGGAGCGATAACAATGAGTCTCAGATCCCAATCAAGAATGGGAGAAAGGATCTTCAAAGTTAGCCAACAGTTGGAGATGCAAGTTTCTAAAGCAAATGCTGGGCGTGTGATACACAAGCACAGCCAAGCTTCAGAGAGATGGAGCAAGATTCTATGTAATTTCCTTCCAATGTCCCCTCATCCAATACCCTCATCCCCCCCCCCCCCCCCCCCCCCCCCCATTTAAGCTGAGGAAACAGATGCCAAGAGAAGGGATAGGTATGCTTAAGATCTAAAGGCTAAGTAAGATCTCTCCTGGTGAAGCAGAAATTTTAGGGGGATATAACCAGACTTAGGAATTTTTTAGAATTGGGGTCCATGGAAAAAAGCATGGGGCTGCAGTCTGGGCGAAGGTATATTTATTTCTATAACACAAGGAAGCCAAGCGCAGTTACATCTGCATAAGACCAGGAAGCAGCAACAGGTATATTTCCATAAGACAAGGGAACTGGAAGTAGCCAAGAAAGATCATATAAAATAAAGAGAAGGAAGCCACTCAGAAGAAGAAAGCCCAAAGGTAATAAGAAAACAATAAGGAAGGAGGGGTGGGGGAGAACCTCACATGTGCTAAGTGAGGTTCAACCTTTGAGCCCAGGAGTTACTATAGTAACCAGTTTAAGGGAATAGTGACCAATCCAAGGGGATATTGGAAACCAGGATCTGCAACCTTTATATGCCCTTGAAAAAAGGAACCCAGTGGGACTCTTAACCCTCCCCACATAGGTATCTGAACTTGTTCTTCAATAAATATCCATTTTTGCTATACCACTCTTGTGTCTGAGAATTCATTCTTCGATTCTGGTGGACAAAGAATATAGGTTCTAGTCTAAAAATTCGTTATCACTGGGAAAAGGCAAAAGTTCACCCTTTGAGCAAATGTTGTCCTGCCCACATTCCTTCATCTTTAATGCATCCCTGCAAACTGCCCAGCCTCCCAAGTGCAAACACCTGCTTTTGACTGCCTGAAAGCTTTCTTCAGCCAAGGATGCCCATACTGCCTACTGGATGGCAGAGTGGGAGACTTGGAGAGTTATCCTGAGAGGGCAGGGCAGGGCGAGGATGAGCTCCTGACTCCAATGTGGGGCAGGGTGGAGTTATCCTCCATTCTTCAATTGAACCCTAGCCCTCACCCAACCAATCAGGGTTAGCTGAGGCAGTGACATCACCACTGACTGGAGTAAAACCCCTGGACTGGGCGAAATTTGGTCTCTCTTCCGCCATGCTGCTGGCGTGAGTGGGACAGAGCCCACGCTAGCATGGAAAAGGCTCTGTTGTTTATTGCATAAGACCCGGCTCCCTGGTGGTCCTTGGGGATCATGAAGTCTGGGCGTAACAATCCCTATTCCCAAGTAAACTCAGCCATTGGTGGGAAGGAATTGGTGCATCATGGGCAGGGAGATGAGTGTATTTGGGGATCTGTTACCTTTAAGCAAACCATATTTCTACATGGGAATTTAGAAAGGGACACCTTCAATGACCAATCAAATAATGCCAAATATTTACTAGGTTAAGATGGTTGGAGACATATGTCACCTAATTTAAAAAAATTCCTCTGGAGACTTTATTTTCACAAAAAATAGCATTTTGGTGTACTCAGAGAATAAAATTCTTCCATGATTTCCTTTGGAAGCTATGAAACAGATAAGCTGTGAAAGTGAAAGATGAAATAGAGAAGGCCGGAGACCGGGATGTCAGGAAACAGGCTTTATTGAAGAGAAGAGTACCACTGCCAGCTGCTTCCAGAGAGAGGGAATGGAAGAGAGCGAGGGCTGAGTAACAAGTACCTTTACAGGAAGGGAAAAGAAAGAATGGGGCTTAGGGCACTCAGCGCACGCTGATTGGTGGTTTCATGTAAGGCCTATGATTAGGGACCTAGGGACTTAGGAATCGGGGCTTAGGGTATTTGGCAGGTGCTGATTGGTGGCTCAGTGCTCAGGAATGTGCTGCAGGTGGATTTTATGTCTGTCCATCAACTGGAGGAAGGGAGGATCTATCAGAAAGTATTTTTAGTTGACCTTGTCCTAAAACAGAAGTCAGAAGGTAACACTTGAATGTGCCATGTTCCTCTGTGAATTTGTCCTGCAAGCACAGATAACAGAGCCACATGTTATTGAAGGAGGAATTTTAGGGGGGCAAAGGCAGGCTTATGGGGTTTTTCAGAATTGGGATCCATGGTAAAACACAGGACAACAGACTTGGTGAAGGTACATTTCCATAACACAAGGAAGCCAGGTGCAATTACATCTCCATAAGACAAGGGAATAGCAATAGTGGCATTTACATAAGACAAGGAAGCAGCAACCTGTATATTTCCATAAGACAAGGGAACTGGAAGTAGCCAAGAAAGGTCAATATTGACAAAATAAATAGAAGGAAGACCTTCATTCTGATGGAAAAGAAGAAAGTTCAGAGGAATGAAAGAACTATTATATGAGGGAGGAGGGCCTCAGGAATCACTATAGTAACCAAATATTGACCAATCAGAGGGGATATCAGGACACAGGAACTGCAGCCTTTATAAATTATAGGGAAAAGGAACTCAGTGGGACCCTTCCCCCTCTCTTCTTTCTGTGGGACTCTTTCCCTCTTCCCACATGGGAGTTTGTACTTGTTCTTTAATAAGTCTCCACCTTTGCTATACCACTTTCTGTCTGTGGATTCACCTTCAATTCTGGTGGACAAAGAATCTGTGTTTTAGTCCAAAAATTCGTATCTTTATATTGTGCTGTTTTTCTCCATAAGGAGTAAGGTTAATCATTACTAGGTTCATAGTATTCAAACCTAATTGCTCTCCTAAAATCCCTGCTAGATTAGCAAAGTAGACATAATGATCCCAATGCATAACATGTGCTTGAGCATTCTGAGGGCAATGAAGTCGCCGGAAGTCCAGATTCCAGTATAAAATCACGCTAGCACTGAAAAGTAGCAGAATCAACCACAAACTCAGTGACACCATTTATAAATGGTGACATGAATCCTGACTTCGGGAATAAGTATTAGGAAGGTGAACACATTCTGAAAACTAGGTAGAGCCGCTGGTGAACAGAGGTTACACCTCTGAGGCTTCTTGGCTGACATTCGGAGTGCCCTGGAAAGTCATCCTTGAGAGGGTTTTAATCTCGAGGTTATGATGCCATCCTTGTTTGGTTCTGAACCTTGAAATTTAACAATGGCACTCAACTGTCAAGAAAACCTGATAACCTATTCCAGGCAAATATTTTCAGAGGCTAAAGAAATTGGCCACTGAAAAGAACACAAAGTGGAGGGTAATGGGAGCATTAACTAAAAACACTAAATTCGAGTTTATATCCAGTGACTCCAGCCAACACTAGAGGAGTTAATGAAGCATGTTCTTCTTTTCTCTCCCTCCCGCCCTTCCTCCTTTTCCTTTGCCTCCTTCTTTTTTTTTTTTTTCTTCCTCTCTCCTTCCTTACCCCTACATCTATCTCTCTTAATTAGACCAATGTTCATCATCAGTGAGATACATTACAGTGCATTGTGTTTTTGTTGTTGTTTTTTAAGTGCTTAATATTTATTGTCATTTTGGTTTAAAATCCAGACAAGATTGTGACTAGCTACTATAAAGACCCATCCTTTATACAATAAAAGTTCTTCTATAATTTTAATATTTTTGAGGAATCATGTAACTGGCTTTTTAAACCCATCTCTTTAATTTAACATAAAGGTCTTAAGATTTCAAGAACCCTCAGAATTGACTGGTTCATTCTCACATTTTTGTCTTGAATCTGTCCTATGATATCTCCATCAAAGGATCAAGACCTCTCCTTGAATACTGGTAGTGACAGGGAACTCATTTCTATAAACCCCACCATTCTATCTACATAGGGCTGTAGCTCTAACATGTTCTTTTCTAGCTTTATTCCCCCAAGTGAAGCATTTAAAATCAAAGAAGCACTCAAACCAGCAAGTCTAAAGATAAACCTGGGTAGGAAGAAAATTGGTAAAGAAAAAGAAGAAACACGAATGGCCAATAAGCACATGCCAAAGAGGTCAACCTCTTTAGGAAGCATATACAAATTTAGCAAAAATGAGATGACATTTTCTATCGCTGAAGTAGGTCAAGAAAAACCAAAATGCTGATTATAGTGCTAGTTAGGTCAGACCTGCCTAACACCTTTAACATGTATACACTCTTCAGTGGATAATGGATGCTTAAGGGCATAAATGGGTAAAAACATTTACCTACCCACACATGCATTATGGTTTTATTTGAAGTAACAAAATAGCAAATAGTGACATTACTTATGGTTTATCTATTCACCAACTACTGTTCTTTCATTAGGATGGTGATTAACTCATAATTATTGGCACAGAAATATATTCCTGAAACACTGTTAAATTGAAAGACCAGATAAAAGCTCTATGGCTAGAAAGAAAAACTTTGGGCAATAATTTGAATACTGATTAGATATTTGATGATGTTAAGGAATGATTGTTATACTCTACTGCAATTACAATATTATATTTATTTTATTGAAACACTATGTCGGATATACTGGTTAAACAGGTGGTTGGCCATATGTGCATTGGGTTTTTCTCTGGAAATGCTTTCAAATGAGATGAAAGAAATAAATTAAGTTAAGGACTCATAGGAATAAAAGACTTAAGTGAACAAAAGTTTTTAATCATCTGTAGAAGGTGGAGTTATAATCTGGCCAAGCAGAGGGGAAGTCAGCACCACTCAATGAGGTAACCACGAGAAATGACATGTCATATCCCTATTCGTATTATGAGCTAACGGTTCTTGGTTTCTTAAAAAATGGAGTATGCATCCCAGTTTCTCTTTTTGCTGTTTTGGGGTAATATCTGAGAGGAGCGTGGGTATTTTTACTTTGCCACTATAAAACTGAGAGTCTTCTGGGTTTTTAAAAATATATTTTAAAAAGATGGCTCCCCTAATTCGTTTCCCCACGAGCTCAGTGGCAATATCTGTCTTGTTCAAGTCTGTATCCTAAGCATCTGACTCACCATAGGGGCTGAGTCAATATTTGTTGAATGAATGCAAAAATGAATTACTATATAAAGTATAATCTAATTTTGAGGAGGAAAGATAATATAACATGCATTGGAGAGGATTACCCAAAGGAGCTATTACTAATTATATCTGGATGGGATGTGTTTTCTTATCATTTTCTGCTTCAGGCTACAATAAACATGTTTCTTTTTATAATAAACCACAATTTTAAAAGGCATTTTAACAAGGGCTCATTTTTAAACACAGTGTCACTTATATTTGATCTTCCATGAGGGTCTAGATTCCAGCTCCTTTGTTATTTCTATGAATAAACTTGTGTTTGCTGAATCCAGGCTCAGAGTCTGAACTCACAAAGTGATGCTCATAATCAGTATGAGAGTAAAGGTATTTCCTGCCTCAGATCCGCCTTCCCAACTCTCCACAACATCATCAATTCTCATGCTCATATTCCATGAGGGTGATCCAAAGAATTCATCTTCCACTACAGCTTGCAAGAGGAGAAAAGTGTTTGAAAGAGGCCACCCTAGGAAAGACCTAACCCCTTATCTGCTCTCTCTTTTTTAGGAAAGATTTGTTAGTTTTAGGGAATTTCAGGCAGGATGATCAGGTGGTCAGCTTTCACTCTTTACACAAACAATCTTTTTAAGACCTGGGAGAAAAAGTTTTCTTGGTGTGCCCACTCCCTCCTTTACCACTCTCCTTCATGCTGACCTTCCCTCTGCTTTCCAAATGCATCAGATTCAACTCTACCTCCTCATCTGTTCCATCCTTTGCTTAAAATGCTGCTCTTCTTAGACCCTGTTTTCAGTAGGTCTCAGCTCAAGTGGTAACCACTTGTAATAACTCTACTTTTCCACTTGGTCACCCTCTGTCTCATTTTCCTATTTCATTTTCTCTTTTCTATTAGACAAGTGACCCAGTGCATGAATTAGTGCATTTTGAAAGGAACTGTGGGCTGCAAGTCTGCAGTGGGCACAGGGGCAGGTCTCAGCGCATCCTCTGTGCCCCCACCCAGCCCCTCCCATCATGGCCCTGATCCCCTGTCTATTGGCAGCCCTGCTCCCACCACCACCACTGAACCCATGTGCTGATGGCATCGGCCCTGGCCCTGCTCACACCTGCGACAGCATGGAGCGATTGGGGCTGATGCCAGCCGTGGGTGCCAGTGGAGCCAGAGCCATAAATGGTTATGAGCAGGCAGGGGAGGGCAGTTGTGGGCAATCAGGCTGGCAGAGGAGGGCAGTTGTAGATGATCAGGCTGGCAGAGGAGGGCAGTTGTAGATGATCAGGCTGGCAGGGGAGCAGTTAGGCATCAATCAGGCTGGCAGAGAAGTGGTTAGGGGCAATCAAACAGGCAATCCCAGATTGTGAGAGGGATGTCTGACTGCTGGTTAGTCAGACATCCCCTGAGGGGTCCCAGATTGGAGAGGGTGCAGGCTGGGCTGACTGACACCCTCTCATGCATGAATTTTATGCACTTGGCCTCTAGTGTAAATATATTTAGCTATCTAACTGTACACTTAAAAATGGCTGAGGAGAAGAAAGAAGAAAAGGAGGGTTAGGTCATCACCTTGCCCCCTCCTCTCTGCCACTGTCATCCAAGAAACATTGGTTAGAATGGATTCTCCATCAGCCTCTCTCCCTGAACAACTAGAATGAGCAGAGCCCTGGGTGACTCGGGTGGACCTCTAATGTGAGTGAGAAATAATCTTTGTTGTGATAAGCCACAAGACTATTATATTGTTTCTGCAGCAAAACTTAGCCCATCCTGACTAATACATGATGGTCACTTGGGGATGAGGGAGTAGGAAGGAAAAGAAGAGAGAGTGTAATTAGAAACTTGAGTATGTTTGTAGGATTAAGAGGAAAATGTGGGGAAAGAGAGATTGAAAATATAAGAGAAGGTGTCATTGGTTTGTTGGTCTTGGGAAAGTCAAGGGCTATAATACCCCTGGGCACACTGGGTAGATGGTGAACACACCCAACCATGAGATGCTTGTGACAGGCATCAGCACTGTTTCAGGCACTTTCTGCAGGTGGAGTCTCTTTTGGAGAAAACAAAATAGCTGATGATCAAGTATTTGTCTGAGATCATTTAGCATCAGGCCTTCCTCCACAAGCAGAGGAATGGAAGGAATACCTACTCAGGACCTCACAGAGTCTACCTATAAAATGGTAATAATAACAGAGTCTACCTCACAGAGTTGTTGTGGGAATGAGATGAGTTACTATTGTCAAGCACACAAAACAGTGTCTGGTGGAAAGAGAGTCCCATTGAGGTGTGATCCCAGAACCCTTCTGGGTTTTAGGAAGAAGCTTGGAATATGGTGAAATGTGCTAATGGCTTATTGTAAGCATTCATACAAGAGAGAATGGTTAGGAACAGGAAAGCTCTGCTGTCCTGGGCAATGCACAGCATGGTGAATCATGAATGCATGGAACATCTCTACCAGCCTCAAAGGTAGTGTTGCTACATAAACATCAACCTTATTGTGTCTTAAAAAAAGGCTCATGGAGAAATAATCACGGATCTGATTTAGCTAAGTCAGAATGAATGAGAAGGTTTTGTAATAGCTTATCGCCACTACAGGGAAGGAGGTGACGAAATGGAGGGAAAGAGGAAGGAAACAGGAAGACAGCGAGAGAAAGAGAGACAGAAGAAAGAGAGAGAAAGTAGCAAGGAGAAGGGAGAGATGATAGGAACTCCAATGAGCTGAGAGGCAGGGAGCTAGGGAAAAAAAAAAAAAAAAGAAAATGTAGGAAAAAGCAAGGTTTATTGACTAGTTGACAAAACAGACTAAGAAATCAATGATGTTTTCTGTGACACTTTAGATAACTTCCCAATAATGCCGGGCAGCGTGCTTAAGAAGAGGGTCCCCTGGCTGACAGCTCCACTCCAGAACAAGTTGAGTTTTTTTTATGTTTACATCTCCCCAGGTGGGAAGCCATGCAGGCTGTCACTTGCCAAAGGATGAAAGTGAACCTCCTTCCCCATGAAAGGGGCTTTGGTGCTGGGAGCAGGGTTGACGGAGCAGGGGGTGGCTGGTTTTTGTGTGCATCTAGGAGTTCTGTCAGGGACTGATCCTGACTACCCGACATCAGGAACCTGGTGCCACAATATCACTTTTGAAGATCATTGCTGAAACCAGCCCAAAAGATAAAGAACTGACAGCAGTCTCTGAACTTTAGTATTGTTGGGATAACTTGGAGAGGGGAAAAAAATGAGAGTCTTCAGTGATGATGAATTATTTTTATATCTTTAATTCTATAGGCACTGAACATGAGTGACCACTAACCCGAGCCCTAACCTTAGGCATACACTCTCACACTTGTATTCCTTATACAACTTGATAAAAATAATTTTATTTTACAACTTGAATGCACACAAGCTCTAATGCCAACAAGATTCAAATTAGTCTCATTCATTAAAAGTGAGGGATTTTTAGAAATAAATTGTCACTGTAGGTTTAAGTCGTGGAAAGCCATAGCCTCAGGTACCATTCTACTTTTAATCTCTCTTAGTGTTTGATCTCAGTGATAGTAATAGAGAACACTTCCACTCCCTATGACATGCATAGTGACATTATTGTCTCCCGAATCTTTATTTGCTAGTTTGGAAGATCAAGTCCTAAGAAAGCTGCACGTAACTGGAATCTAACACAGGACTCTTCAGTCCGCAGGCCAACACTCTATCCACTGAGCCAAACTGGTTTCGGCTGATTTTAATTTTAAACTAATGCTGAAGCTGTGGAGGACAAAGAGCAAGTAAGGACACCCCTGCCTCCATGGGAATCACACCAGCCAATTGGATGGTTTGAGCTGTTTGTGCTATGCTGCATGATTCTAAAAAGCAAGATAAAACCCATATAGTTTGTAAAAGGAGAGAGAGGTTACAAACCATATGGGTGTTGACTGTTCAGTGGATGAGGCAAAGATAGAAATGAACAAAGGGAATCTATACTTAGGAATTGATTGTGGATGGGCACAGAGATTTAGCTATGGAAGGGAAGGCAATAAAAAGATGATTTTAAAATAGAGAGTTATTTAAATGAAATATGGTACAGATTCCCTAAATCTTGGGTTCTTTCCATTTATCTATGATTTACAGAACCTAAAATTGCCTCTGTGAACGATATTTCTTTCTTGTACTACACCGACGAGTTATTTGGTCCTATGAAGATAAAGGCTTAGAAAAATACCTAAATGAAGTGCTCTTTTATCTTCCTCTAATTCTCATGCACAAAACAGACATAAGCATACGCTAATCCAAATGCTAACTTATAAAAAAAAAAACGTGATTTGAGCCAGCAAAAATTAATTCACAACATGGAAATAAACAGAAGGAAGTGAACAACAAGCTGAGGTTGTGAAGCCAATGAAGTGAAGAGTTCCTTGCAACAGGGAATGTATAATATACATGAATAACTTTTATCTAAAGTCAATTCACTTCACAATGCTGCTGAGACCCCCCTTACCCAGATATCATGTAATGGCAATCTTTTTTTTTTTTTAAATATATTTTATTGATTCTGTACAGAGAGGAAGGGAGAGAGATAGAGAGTTAGAAACATCGATGAGAGAGAGTCATCGATCAGCTGCCTCTTGCACACCCCCCACTGGGGATATGCCTGCAACCAAGGTACATGCCCTTGACCGGAATCGAACCCGGGACCCTTAAGTCCCCAAGCCGACACTCTATCCATTGAGCCAAACTGGTCTCGGCGTAAATGGCAATCTTGATAGACAAATAATCAGAAGCTAAGTGGTGAGAGAAAAAGTCTTTGAAGTCAAAAGGAAAGGCATAATTCTATGCATTGAAACTGAGGAAATTCCCCCTCCCCCGAAGTTCTTGATAAGCTCCCATTCAATATCTAGACTCAATTTTAACAAGTTATGTGGAAGTCAGTCTCCAAAAATGACCCTCCAGTGAACCATCTTTCAGCCTTGTGTTGTGTCCTCCCATGTTTAAGCCATAGAATGAAGCAGAAGTGATGCAGGGTAGGCCATAAAAAGCCTTACCACTCCCACCGGGATCCTTTGGGATGTTTGCTAATGGGCTGTTCTTTCTGAGAACCCGACTGAGGGAAGCCCACGCCACCAGGAGAAGCCATGTGTTGGTGCTCCTGTCCTTAAACCCAGCTGAGCATCTGGCTGACAGCCAGCTATAATCGTCAGCCACATGACAACCTATGTTGGAGGTCCAGTGCAGTTGAACCATCAGGCAATGTAGCCCCAGCTGCCACCTGATTAAAAGCACAGGAGACACCCCAAGTGAAAGCCATCCACCCCAGACAACATACAGAACCATGGGAGATATGAATGAATCATTTTAATCCAATGCACATGGAATAATTTGCTGTGTGGTGACAGATACGTGAAACACCTAACCAGGTTTCCAGTTCTGAATAGCAATTAAGAGAACTAATGCAAGTTAAGACCTCACAGCAGTGGGATTTGGAAGTTAAATTTAAAGAAAGTATTCGAAACCATTAAAGTCAAGAGAAGACCTCAAAACACAGCAGTTGGAGACTGCATTTAGTGGGGAGAAAGGGAACACAATGGCAGCCTCAGCACCAGACCCCTCTCAATAGTCATTACTAAATCTTTTTACTTTAGACTCATGTATTCATGAGAATCAGAATGAGGAAGAAAGAGTACGTTCTCTTCAGTATATTTGAAGAGGTGAGGAATCATTTTTTAAAAAGATTTTGATTGTTCAAGATTACACTGTGACAATGTCTCAGCATTGAAGGAGGCAAGCTTTGTATACTTTTGTACATATTTTTAATGAGGCGATCTTAATTTTCTGCAGCGATCTCAAATGTGCACCATGTTCTTGCCTCCTAACTACTCTTCCCGACATGCAGACTTCCACAGTGGCTAGGACAGCCATGGAAACAACTTCGTTGATTGGTTGGTTTCTTCAGCAGGGGCGCATTTATATTTGCTAACCACCAGCCCTATAGTAGGCATCACACAGAGATACATGAATAAGAGATGGTTCTTACCTCCAACAACTTACCATCCACCGAGGGAGCTCTACAGAAAGAGCGCGGAAGGAACTTGTACTGGGCACCAACCGCCCTTGCCAGCACCTCTGTACTAGCTGCTTTCACCACCTATATTATTCATTTTAACCCTTCCCAGCACCTCTGTCTAACGGGGCTTATTCATCCCATGTTTAGAGGAAGAGGCTGAGCCTCAAAGCAGTTCTCGCTGCTGGAGAACTCAACCTAAGTGAACAGGCCTTCAGCCTTCATCAGCGGCAACTCTCCAGTCTCCATAAATCTTGTATGAACTTCACAGGACACTGTAGGGTGAAATGCCGCCGACAATTTATTTCACTTACTCTGGCCCCTTTAAAGGCCTTCATAATAACTTGAGGTCACAGCGGAGTCAGGAAAATTCCTTCTAACATCTTTCTGTCTACATTCAAGCCAGTCCACCTCCTCTCTCATGCCGCTGTTTAATGTGATGACTCCCGAGGTTTCCTAAGAGTGTTTGTCATTTTTACAACAGCCATTTTTCTTTAACCCGGGGAAAAAAATAAATATATATATATTAAATCAGTGTTTGCATGTGTGCACATTCCTTAAAGCGCTCCCAAAATAAGTTGATTCCTGATGAACTTAAGATTTTAATTCATTTTACCCCATTGCCGTTGCAGAAGGAGTCACATTTTTAAATGTGTGATGACATATGGCTGTTCATTATTTATACATTCTGTAGCAGACGATAAATTTTACTTTGGACATATATCGAGGCACTGAAACCATTTTGGTGGCAAACACATAAATCATGGTTACAGTTATTAGTCTAAATGTAACACCACCCGGGTTCTAGATCAAAACCTTTAAAATCCATTGTAATTGATGTCGGCTGCATAACTTATGTCGGATTTTATTAAAGGTTCTCATTATTATTTATATATTGGGAGCATTCTATTCCTAGTCCTGCTGCTCCATCCAGAGTAAATTATTTTTGAGGTGGAGGACTGAGAGAGGGGGTAATAGGGTCAGGAACGGGAGGAGGCTCTTGGTGAAATGTTAAAAAATAAAAAGTGGGGAAATGAAGCGGGGGGGGGGGGGGAGGGAGGGAGGGGGGTGTTGTATTCCAGGGAGATCTAACTAATTCACGTGATGATTTAGCTCATTGAGCTCCCAAATGCCTCTGTCCTAGTTGACGTTCATTTGAGACAAATAAACCAGCAGCGAGTTGTGTCAGCTAAATTATAAATTAGCGAAAGGGTCACTGAGTGAGCCGGGCTCCCAGGGCTGTCCCTCGCCCAGGCTCTCCAAAACCAGCAGCACTTAGACTGCCCATATATCACAGCACCGAGATGCTCAGCCAAAGGGGGATGGAGGATGGATGGCACTTCGCGGGCTCTTTAGAAAGCCTCGGATTGATGGGCTGGTTCTCTCTGGGAAGGCTAGCTGGACTGCAGGTCTGCTGGTAGTGGGCTGGGGTACCAGGCCAGGTCACAGCGAAGAGGGAGAGCCGGTGAGGAAGAGAGACAACTCTCAGCACTGAACAGGAAGGCGGGAGGCCAGTGAAGAGGCAGGTAAGAGGCATGAGGGCAGGAACAAGACTTTCAGAACCAGATGAACCTGATGATGCCCTTTAAAATGGGGTGGTGCCCCGAGCCCGTCTTTCCTCCTCCGTCACAAGGAGGCAACACGGCCACCTGCAAGGATCTGTTAGAAAGTGTTTCTTTCCACGAATGGTCTTGATTTTTCAGTGCAGTTTTAGGGTTATAGAAAATGGAGCAGAAAGTACAACGTCCTCTGAGGAAGTCCTCCATTATCAGCATCTTGCATTAGTGTGGACCAGTCTTGATACATCCTTACTGACTAAATGCCCTGGCTTACATTAGGGTTCACTCTCTGTGTTGTAAAGTTCCATGGATGTTGATAAATCTATAATAACATGCATCCACTATTATAGTATTATACACTTCGCCTTCTTTAAAAATCCCCAGGGCTCCACCTGTTCACCCAGCCCAACCTCTCTCATCCCTGCCAACTGCCAACTGCCAACTTCTTCCTGCCTCTGGCTTTTGTTGCAGTTTGGAGGCAGCATACGGGAGGGTCTAGCAGAATGTTAGTAACAGGCTACTCTGCTGCAGCTGCGACAGCACCAGCAGTCCATTCTATTTAACATGTGAATTTAAAATGTCACACATTTAAAATGCAGATTGGGAATGGATAACCTGAAAAGTTATAAGAGGAAAAGTAACTATCATATAAGGTTACACCCCCCTCCTCCGCTGTAAGCCACCCAAAGGCTTGGAGAGCCCAGCCTACTCCCTCCTACAGCTTTGCCTACAGGGGAGGTTGAGGCAGGCTCCCTCTGACCTCCCCTAAAGCCCTCCCTGAAGCCTTTCACAGGGGAAATCAAAAAGTTCAGTTGCTTTTTCTGCAAACCTCCCTCCTGGGGCCAGATAGGTTTTTGGAGCAGAGATGGAGGAGTCGTCTATGCCTCACCACCAAAGAGCTAACTTGCTCACCCAATTGTATCCGGCGATTCCTGGTACAGCCCCTTGTGCTACACCCTTTATCCTTCCATCCCCTTGAGGGATGCTGAGACCCAGATAATACTGCTGGGGAGCAAGGGGGATTGGTCAGGGATCTTGGTCATCTGCTGTCCGTGATGGGGTAGGAGACACATTTGTGCCCCTGCCAAGCCCCCTGGCCTGTCTCTGAGTATCCATGTGTTCACTCTGATGGACAGTTCCCATGTCCAGCACAGAATCCCTCCTGGAGCTCCTGATTTAGCCCCATCGATTAACCAAAGCCACAGCCTCTTGTTTCAGCCCTCAGTCTAGGTAGCCTGAAATGATGGAGGAGTTGCTGTCCTTGGATAACAACTGAAATCAATGAGCAGTGGGGGGTGCTGTCTTTGGAAAGAGCACTCTGATGTATGGAGCTCAGCATGTCCCCAGCAGGACTGAGGTAACCCCGTAGAAGAAAACAGGCACTCCTTTTCTCCTTTTCTCCCTTAATGTCTCACCCTCTCTCTGCTCCTTCATTCCTTTTTCCAGGTATCTCTCTACAAAATCCTCCTGCTCCAGGTCTTGTCTCAGGCTCTGCCTTAAGAAGAACTTGAACCAGGCCCCTGGGGCTGCATGCAAGCAGCTGGCAGAAGGTAACACCAGGTGGAAGCTGAAAATTTCATCCAGCTGATGAGTTAAAATGCAATTGATGATGTCAACGACAACAATAGCGAAGTTGCTGGATTGTTTACTGAACACTAGATGCTGTGCATGGGCGATGTCGCTTAATCCTTGCACAACCATACGAGGTAGGAATTGTTCTAATAACAATTTTAAGAGAAAATGGGGATTCAGAGGTGTCAAGACATGTGCCTAACTCTAAACACCTAATAAGTCCTAACTGGTTTAGCTCAGTGGATAGAACGTCAGCCTGTAACATGGACAGGAGACAAACTAAAGCAATCTAAGTCAAGGCTTTCCTCTTAGCCCTACTCCTCTGTTACAGAAAACCAGAGAAAAACCAAGCAATACTTAGAGAGATAGAGTTACATTTATTACTTGCGGGTCCAAAAGCAAATATCTCTCAAATTCTGGGCCCCAACATGGAGGAATTTTCCCTATTTATATGTTTTTACCTTCTTTGTCTCCCAAATATGGGGTATTTCTGGCCCTTTTTGCAAGTTCTTAAAGAGCCCCTATGTGCTGGGGCCTTGAGACCTCAACCAAAGGCTTGGCCTGGTGCCAGCACTGATAATTTCATCCAGGGAAGGTTTAATGACTTCTCTGAAGTGGGAGTAGTCTTATTTCCCTTATTATTTAAGCAACAAGCATTTACAAAAGCCAAGTAGAAGGGTTACAACTTCACACAGCAGTTTTTATATAACATGAATGCTTCACTCTACCACCTGACTCAGCAAAGGATTTTTTAGTTGTGTATATATTTACTACAGAAATTCTTAAGGGCACTTTTTAAAAACATAAAATAAAATCATGGCTTATATATAAAAATGTGAAATGAATGTGTCAAATATTTTATATTTCTCTCATTAATTAACAAAGAGAATAGTAAGATGTTACAACCAGTTCAAAGAAAAATTAAAAATACTCTAATTTTATAGGCAGCCAAGAATGTTGAAATGAATTCTCAAGTACAATAGATTCAGACCTGGCAACAAATCTGGTCAATGTCTATAGGGCAGAGCTCAAGTCCTTCAAGTGGACAAGATTCATTTGCTTTTCTACGGCTAAGAATCACTTGCAGTAGTACTACGTTTTTGCAACGTACAGAATTGTGAATGAGGTCAAAGACAATGAAACCAGGCATGAGCCACAAGAATACCTTACAGAGGATACCCCGGAACCTTCTTCATCCAAATATTGACAAAATATGTATTGGTTGAATGAGTTCAGGATGTTTACAATAGCAAGGAGAATAGAATAGAACAAGGGGCAACAAACTATTTTCCTGAAGAATCAGATAGTACATTAGCTTCCCTTTATCTGTGGGGGATACATTCCTAGACCCCTAGTGGATGCCTGAAATTGAAGATAAAACTGAATCCTGTATCTAGTATGTTTCTTCTTATACATACATATGTGTGATAAAGTTTAATTTATAAATTAGGCACAGTAAGAGATTAACAATAAGGAAAGAAGAATTATCATAATATACAATAATAAGTTATGTGAATGTGGTGTCTCTCTCTCTCTCTCTCTCAAAATATATTATCATGAAAGTCTTTTTTGTTGTTGTTTGTTGTTAGAGGATGTATCTGCACAGGTGGAATTTATAAACAACAGCGACTAGTGGGTGGTGAGTGGTTAGGGCTGGCATTTGCATCCAATATGCCCTAATTGTTCAATGTTTTACCAAAGTGTTGAGATTCATCTGCTGGGCTTCTAGGAGGAATCCAAGCACCCAGATTGAGAGGCCAGATGCTGTGACAAAAAGTCCCCATCATGCCTGCGGTGAGAGAGGAAAGGCCTCTTAATCCTCAGGCAGGGCCCAGAGTCACTGTTTGCTTCAGGGACAATAAGTCTTAAATGTGTAGCAAGAGCTAATTAAGCATGCCTGATGTTCCGCCTGCAGACAACATGGCCAGGAGTCAAATGGCCTTGGGGGCTCCAAATCAGAAACGAAAAAAAATATTTTTTCCTGTGGCAGAATGGCTTTTTGTAAGACTTCTCATCCACTGACTGATCTCGTTTGCTAAATGTTTGCCTGTATTCTTTCTTCTCCTTCTAGTCAAAATCTACATCTTCCAGGACCCACTTACACACACACCACTGCTAAAATATTTCCACCCTCTTTCTGCAACATTAATGGGTTTCTGGGGGCAGAGGAATATCTTGAAGAATGAACATCGAAGATTTTTCTCAATCTCACCTTGGTTGTCCCAAATCCATGCTCAGCCATCTTGGGCCATTTGTCTTCCTCCATCTGCTTCTCTGCTCATCCCCCTCTCTTTACTCACACTCGCCTGTCTTTTAAAATCCAAGTCATTGAATACCATAGTGAATCATGCTTTGGGTGACTTGATGGAGTACCTAACACTCTTACTGAAAATAATTCCTACGAATGCTTGCCTGACAGCATGCACACACGCAGGCTAATTCTAAAAAGCAATGTTTTGTATCATAAGCACAGTGGAGATGTGCAGCCATAATAGGGAGACACGTGGAAATAAAAGAAAAAATGCACATCAGTAACACTCTTGGTTCCACGGAAATGGAACCACCAGCCTGGTTACTTGTTCTTTCTTTTCCAAACGTTAATTCATTTGATGATGTCAATCTTATAATTTACAAAAGTTGTTTCAGCAATTATGGCCATGCCTAAACTCCATTTCTTCTAGAGCCTACCCATTGGAACTGTTAAAAACAAGACAATAGGCCCAACATGGAATTACTTATGCTAAGCCTCACATCAGCAAATGGCGACTTAATATGGTTTCTGCTTTAATAGAAATGGGACCTTAAATAAGCGGATCCAGAGTCCCTTGATCATCACTGGTTAGGTCATCTGCCTTACAACCCCTAAAAGAAGGTGACTTTGTGATAACCTGACCCCACTTTTTGCTGGCGTAACATTGCTCCTGCTCCTCCTTCTATAAAAGCGTTTCAAGTTGTGCAGCTTCTCAGAGGTCTCTTCTCACTACTAGATTGGATATTGCCCAATTCAAATAGATTTTTTGCTCAAATAAACTCTTAACATTTGTAATATGCTTCATTTTACCTTTTGACAGAACAATTCTACCCTTTTTAAATCAGTTAGCTTTTATATTTAACTTACTGATTCATTTTTGCAACAACTAGAGGCCTGATGCACAAAATCCATGCAAGAGTAGGCCTTCCTTCCCCTGGCTGCTGGCACTGGCTTCTCTCCAACACCCAGGACCTGGTCTAATTAGCATATTATGCTTTTATTTTTATAAATTATTTATTTATTTATTTATTTATTTATTTATTTATGTATTTGTTTTTATTAAGACTTTCTATTTTTTAGAGCAGTTTTAGGTTCACAACAAAATTGAGGGAAAAGGTACACAGATTTCCCATATATCCTGTTGTCCCCCATATGCATTGCCTCCCTCGTTATCAACATCAGGGCGAGAAAAGAACTTCATTTTGTTCCCCAGAGCACATATAGTAGTATACATCGATTCTCAATCTATTCTTTTTAAAAATATATATATTTTCATTGATTTTTTTACAGAGAGGAAAGGAGAGGGATAGAGAGTTAGAAACATCAATGGGAGAGAAACATAGATCAGCTACCTCCTGCACACCCCCTACTGGGGATGTACCCACAACCAAGGTATATGCCCTTGACCGGAATTGAATCTGGGACCTTTCAGTCTGCAGGCCAATGTTCTATCCACTGAGCCAAACCGGAAAGGGCCTCAATCTATTCTTGCTAGAATGAAATGAAGCCATGCAGCCCGGCTGGTGTGGCTCAGTTGTTGAGCCTTGCTCGACACAGGAAACAAAAGGTTCAATTCCCAGTCATAGCACATGCCAATGTTGAAGGCTAGATGCCCAGTAGGGGGCATGCAGAAGGCAACCAATTGATGATGTTCCTTTTGCCTTGATATTTCTATCTCTCTATCCCTCTCCCTTCCTCTTTCTCTAAAAATAAATAAAAAACATATTTAAAAAAAATAAATGAAATCTTGCAATTTTATCTTTCTACTTCCCCCTCCTCCACATACTACTTAGACTAGCCATCCTGAAACAGAAATTACACCCCATTTGGCTATAAGTGTGGCCAGTAGAGACTCAACCAGTCCTCTCCTATTTGCCTGCTTGAGTCACAGAGGTACTAGACTTCAACGTGAAAGTAAATTCAGTTGTCCAATCCCCAATGCTCAGCTTTCAAACACACCCAGGACAAAAGGAAAATGCAAAGCCCGTGTTTCCAGATGTTCTCTATTCCTTTAGATCCTGTTAATCTCTTTGCTAACTCCGTGGATACCAAACAAAGCTATTTGGCCTTCTTGTCACGGCACTGGGCATTCATTACCAAATGGCACAAGGGACACATTTGAGGTTTGGGATGCAAAGCAAAAACGTGTCCACATGGAGGCAGGGCCCGAGTGAGTTCTTTGCCTTCCCAAGAATGCCCATAAAGCTGGATTTGCTGCCAGGTTCCCAGTCAAAATACACACTTGAATTTTGCCCCTGAGTGTCAGGGCCCCTCCGTACACAAAGCAGAAACCAACTGCCACCCTGTTTGCTCTCTCATTCACTTGTCATTTGTTTTGTTCTCTTTGTGTTTTGTGATCTGGGTGCTCTGTCAGTTGAATAGTATTAAATCACACAGGTTTTACCTCCCTTCCAGATGGAGCTGTATTTATGTACTGGGGTTATCGCGGGAAACTATATTTCCCCTGAATAAAGAGCATAGCAATAACAACATTTAACTCAGTACAAAAGAATATCTTTATTCCCCAGATAAGCTCCTTTGTAAAAATACAGAGCCACCTCCTTGCAAAACTGGGAGCACAGTGATCACTTATTTATTCCCGAGATACCCCTGGCGAGAGTAATTTTTGGGTTGAGAAAGCGAGGATTTCCTTTTAAAAATTGCCTTGAAGAATGAGCTTTCTGGAATCACTTTCCTGTCGAGAAATGTGAACGTGCATTCATTTTAGACAGTGGTTTCAGTGTTTCAGAAAGGGGGTGCAGCGATACAAAGTGGGGGGGGGAATAAAGGAAAAGAAGGAAATAGAGGAAGAGAAAGAAATTCAGAGGGAGGGAAGGGGAGAGGGAAGGTGATCCTGGAGAAGTAGCTATTTTTAATCCCATAAAAGTCACTTCCCTTACAAAAAATGATAGAGACCAAATCATTTGGTTTAACATTTTATGATCCAGGAAACAGTGCTTTCTCTATGCTGGTGATCTGCAATTTAGATTAATACCATTAAAAGAGGACTCTATTTATTTCATAATTGCCATTAAATTTTCAAAAAGTTCCAAAATGGTAATTATTAAAGAGATAAATTTTGTTTTGCTTGAAAACCTATGCAGCAGCTATGGGCTGGACATTGAGAAAGTAGTGGCATGAACCAAGAGAGGGAGGTGGCTCTGTTGGTTGGAGCACTGCCCCCTAGATCAAAAGTTTATGGGTTCAATCCCTGGTCCTGGCATGTATGGCAGGAAACCAATGTTTCTCTCTGGATGGAAACCAAGTGATGTTTCTCTCTTCCTCTCTCCCTCCATCTCTTTCTCCCTCCCTCTTTATCTAAAATCAATAAACATATCCTCAGCTGATGATTACAAATAGAAAAGAGTGGGATATCTTCTAAAACATTGATGATAGCCGAATATCTCATGAGATGATCCTAAAGAAGGGAACTCCAGATATACAGATATATGTTGGTATATCTACAGGCACAGTTTACAGATATATTCAGATTAATAGAAAAAGTGAAAAGCAGCACTACCATTGAAAAGGTAGCTGTTGATGCAAACTGCATGTTTGTGTTCTAAAGCTCATTGTGTTGAATCCCGAATCCTTAGTGTGATGGTATTCCTAGACACACCTTTGGGAGGTGATTAGGTTTAGATGATGTCATGAAGGTGGGGCTTTATGATAGAATTGGTGGTTTTATAAGAAGAGGAAGAGAGATAATAAGAAGAGAGCTGTCTACAGGCAAGGTAGAGAGAGGCCTGCACTGAGCCTGACCATGCACTGAGCCGGCACCCTGATCTCAGACCTCCCAGCCTTCAGTACTGTGAGAAATAAATTTCTGTTACTTAAACTACCTTTTGATAGCAGCCTAAACTAAGGCAGATATCCAGTTCAGGATGATCTTGTGTTCAAGAAATATTCCCATCCACATAAAGGTGCATCTTATTTACTAACTAATTCAATGTATATTAATTGAGCATCTTCTATTTGAAAGGCTCTGTATATTAATTGAGCATCTTCTATTTGAAAGGCTCTGTTCCAGATACAGGGGATAGAGGGATAATAAAATCCTTCTAGAGATTGCAACATGAGGGGAGAGGAACAAAAATGAAAATCAATTGGACACCCCTGTCAGAAAGTTATTTCAGATGGTGATCAGTATTGAGAGAAAAATAGTAAACATGGTAATGGGATGGAGAGTGGGCAATTTTGGATATGATCCCCAGGAAGAGCCTCCATGAGAAGGTGACTTCGAGCAAAGGTTTAAAGGATGGGAAGGAATCTATTATTAGTATAGATGAACCAATAGAAGGCATTGAAGACAGAGAGAACAGTAGCAAAAATGCTCTGAGAATGAAGTATTATGTTCATTGACCAAAACAAGGCTACTATGGCTCAAAGTAAATGCCTGGTCTGGGTGGTGTCAGTGACCTCCCCTGTAGCTAAGCTGTTATGTTCCTTGTTTATGACCCCTTTGTAGATGGGGATTAATTAGGAAAACAGGTCTTGCTAGGTCAGATTGTGGAGAAAGGGGCAGTGACTTATTTATAGGCTATCAAGAATGTACATTAAACTACTGGCACAGATTCAGATTGCTAGGCCCCTCCATCCTCCCCCAAAAAAGTCTTATTTCCCCCATCATTCGACATAATAATTAATTGTATTAATTATTTTATTTTTTTAAATTTATCTTTATTGTTAAAAATATTACTGAGGTCCCCCTTCCCCACTCTCCCCATTGATCCCTCTCCACCACTCCTGCCTTTTCTCCAAGCCTGATTATTTTCAGCCTCAGGACTGTTTCAAGGGTCAGAAGAGAGAATATATGTGGAAATACTTCCTGAATAGTGTAGTGCTTTCCAAAAGCAAGTTAACACTAAGAACAATATGCTTCATAGTTGTTCAAATCTATGTTGTATATACAAGAGCATGAGATTATGAACTATCTGTAGACAGTGAGGGTGTGTTATTAAATGTGAGGTTGCACCATTGAATACAACAGTAATAATAGCAACGTTTGGTTACTTATTTTTTTACTGAAGAACTCTTTGGTCATCTGAAGATGATATGAACAAGTGAAAAAATTAAGCTTTCTCATTTATAGTTAGATTTTGATTATTGTGGCAATGAGCTGTGGAAAAGCAAAGAGGATGCAAATAATATTTCTTAACCAAGTGGCTCATCATGAACTGTAGTCATATGTTATTGTCTTCTCTTGAGAGATCTGGTCAGCCTTCACCTCAATACCTTTGGGGCAGAGACCTGATTTATTGATTCCCAATGACCTAAAGCTTGTGAATGGGCTGTGGACAAATCAGGAATATGGGAAATATTTTTTGGGATTAAATCTGGATAATAAAAAGTGTATAACTATATTCCACATTACACATGAAACCACACAGTGCAGTGAAGGTAGAGTTATTGTGGAGAATTCAATGTTCTGATCAGAGAAGCAGGAAAGAAATTGCACTCCTTCTCTCTCTCCTCAATCTCCTGCCCCAAACATGAGAGATCACAAGGGAAATATGGTGGCTCTCAGCAAACTAGGTGTCAGCGTTGTGTGTTTCCTTAGTCAACATTTCAAGGCTCCACTGGCTGCTTTTATAATGACTTTTTAAAAAATGGAAAAGGCTCTTGCTGCAAAAACAAATACCCCCACACTGAGTGAGTGTGGCACTTGGAAATGTGCATTTTCATAAGCACCTTGGTGATGCTTAGGACTTACTAGTAGTAAATGTCTTGGAACACTCTCTGCCCTTTTTTCTTTCTCCCTATGAGTGCTTCTGATTGGAGGATGTAGGGTGAGAGAGCTGAAACAGGCTTGAGGGTTTCCCTTTGCCTCAGTTTTAATTCCCTAATGAAGAGGATCCCATTGACCCAGTAGATCACAGTCATCATTGTTGGGTACAGTTTTCAAGGCTGACAACTATCACGGGTTTCTCTGTTTCCAGTTTTACATCTTTTAGGTCATATGATGTCAAATCTATTTTGCTAAGCTGGTAAGAGTCACATAGTGCCTGCATTGGAATCTATACCGTATGTGGCAGTATTTTTAAATGAGTATTTATAGGTGAAAATGGCCCAGAATGGAACTGGAACACAGTCTAGCCATGGTCTAATATAATAACCTTCAGCCCTATGTGTATCTGAAATGTGTCTTGTTTAAACTGAGATATGCTAGGAGTATAAAATGCAGACTAGACTTCAGACAGTACCAGGAAAAAAAAAGTAAAGTGTGCCATTGTTCATTTTTATATTGACATGCTAATATTTTTAATGTATTGGGTTAAATAAAACATATTATCAAAATTAATTTTGTAATGTAAACTTTAGAAAATTTAAAGTTGCATATGTGTTTTATATTGCATGTCTGTTGGCAGCACAGGGCTAGTCTCTTCTATAGCTATTTAAAATAGTAATGCTAAGTTCTCCCAATTTAAATTTACCTATCCTGAACAATCTAAATTACACACACACACACACACACACACACACACACACACACTATTCAAAAATCAAACAATGTCTTTTGAGTTCTTTAAGGCTTTCATTTAGCCTGTACCACATCTAGAGTTTGGCATGCCAATGCACTCAGCCTTGGTTGGTGCAATTAAGCCTCAAGGAAATGACACATGACTACCATGACCCTCGATGCTTGTGAATTCCAGAGCAGAGGATATCGTTTCCACAGGCGCTAAGAGAATACCCTGTGTACAAGTATAACCAGTGGTCAACTCTGGATGGTGAGCTATTTGCTTTTAATAATAAAAATAAATCATCTGATTGAGGCTTCTCTGTCCCTGGATCTGTTTTTGTTCATCAGTTTATGTTGTTTATTTTAATCCGCAAATGAATGAGACCATGTGGTATTTATTTTTCTCTGACTGGCTTATTTCACTTAGCATAATCCTCTGCAGCTCCATCCATGCTGTTGCAAATGGTAGGAGTTCCTTCCTTTTTACAGCAGCATAGTATTCCTTTGTGTAAATGAACCACAGTTTTTTAATTTACTCATCTGCTGATGGGCACTTAACCTGTTTACCAATCTTAGCTATTGTAAATTGTGTTGCTATGGACACAGGGGTGCATATATCCTTTCTGATTGGTGTTTCTAATTTCTTGGGATATATTCCTACAAGTGAGAATCACTGCATCAAATGGGAGTTTCCATGCTCAAACCTCAGAGGAAAGTTAGGGGAGGGTGGAGGTAAGGGGGATAGATCAACCAAAGGATTTTTATGCATGCATATAAGCATAACCAATGGACACACACACCAGGGGAGTGAGGGCATGAATGAGGGGCAGAGGCAATGGGGGAATAAGGACACATATGTAATACCTTAATCAATAAAAAAGAGATAATTTTAATGCAGACTTTGTGTCTAAAATGAGGTCTGATACCACAGCCTTCATATACTCCAGAAGAAGATACAATATCATGGATCAGAAAAACTGGGATACTTATAATATATAAACCAAATTCCTTAGCCCAACACAAGTCAGAGGGAGATGCTCAGTTCTAAGTAAACAGGAGAGTTGAAACAGTAGCTGTACTACTGCCCTGAGCCCCAAGCATTAGTAAGGCTGAGAATATTCCTTCCTCCTCTGCCCCCTGGTTGTTCTTGTTTTCCTTTGAAGAATAATTAAGATTTAATGGCATATTTTCACAGTTTTTTGTCTGCCTGTTTTCTGACTGCCTACTGTGCAGAATGCTTGCTTTTGATCCCGGTCATTACAAGAACTGTACAGTAATTGCCTATCTGGTGACTCGCTAATGGAAGTCCCCAGAGAGAAGAGACGCTGCTCTTTTGAAGTTCATCTTGTTTACTGTTGGCCCTTCTGGTTTAATCTATATCATCAGAGAGCCATGCTCAGTTATTGGCAGCTTAATTTTTTCTCATTGGGATTGCAGACATTGGGTAAACAAGTTTCAGGTCTTCCTTTTCTTATCTTTCATTCTTCCTCCTCCCATCCCTCCCCCCTCTTTTGTTTCTCCTTTGTTTAATCATATGGGCCCACCTTGGTTAGCATGAGATGACTGTACCAGGAGACCAATGGAACTCTGAAAAGGCTGCTCTTCAGACATGCCTAATAGGGCACATGTGAGAGAGCAACTAACTGTACAGAATGGTCCTGCGTCTTTTTTAAAGGCAGGATGCTTTCTACTCACCCAGATCATGGAACAACTCCTACAAAAAACCCAGACTCTGCAAACACAGCTGCACCTGCTCCATCTGTCTCTCCCCATCATAGCACTCATGGCAATAAACTTTGATTCTTTATGTAACTTTTGTTGCTCTAGAGGTGAGAGTCCTACACGACCAACTATTATATCTCGTTCCTGATTCCCTAGTGTTGAAAATGCATCCCAGGCCTAGTGAAATGTGTTTTCAGAATAATTAGACCTTCTCCAAGTTGTGCTAAAGTTGCTCTGTCTTTCATAAGGAAGGAAAAATCCAACACTAGATATCAGAGTTCTATTTAATTCCCCTTTCATCTCCTAATGTCAGAAAATATGGTTTTAGAGAAAATTTTTAAAATAGAAGTTTTCTAATCATTAGGGTAGAGGACCCTGTTGCTGATAGGATTAGAGCAGGCATACATCAGGAGTTAAGTGACAACTTAGAGACAATGTAGGCCAGGATGTCTGGCCAGCACCATAGTTGCTTTCAGCACCATAGTTGCTTTCAGTAACATCAGCTGACACAAAGGCATTTTTAAAAAAATGAACTTTAGCATAGTATTTCCTGGAATTAATATCTGAGCATTGGCAGACACAATCTTACTTTCCACATGAAATATGAAGGCACATTTGGAGATTATATAATCAAAGATGAAGAGAGCAAAGAGATGAAGAGACAAATTTTTGTTGACAAGGTTTGAGCTCCTGGATCCAGATATGTGAGAACCTGACTTTAATTCTACACTTAACCATTCTATGAGAAAAACTTATTCTTAAACTAATTGGAGAAGAAACCAAGATGGTGGCATAAGGTATATACCTATACATGCTGCCTTTCACAACCATACCAAAACTACAATAAAAAGACAAAATGACTATCACCCAGAACCATGGGAAAGCTGGCTAAGTAGAAGTTCTACAACTAGAAGGAAAGAAAAAAGCTCATTAAAACTGGGTAGGATTTGCAGAGGTGCAGAAAAGCAGAGGTATAAAGATTTGAGAATCAAGCTGGTGACTGGGTGCACTGTTTTATTCAATCAGGAAGGAGATACAAGCTCCCTACTGCTCTGAACTCCAGTTTCCAGCGAGACTCTGGGAACCCAGACTCCTATGGGGAGAGGCTGGACTGTCTGGCATCAGGTCGGAAAGTGAGGGTGGCATTCTTGCAGAGGTGCTCACAGGTATCATTGTTTATTGCCCTGGGGCATGGGACCTGGGGACGTGGAAACACAGAGATGCAAAGAAGGCTGACTGGCAGCCATTGCTATTAGCCATGCCCTAGTGATTCCCTGAGACTCTGCCCCTCTTGGGAATTTACAAACCCACTGGAGCTGTGTGGAGTGGCTTTTGCATATGAATGGCCTGCCCTTTCCCAGCTTAACCTAACAAACTGCAGCTGGGTCAGAAAGCTCCAAAAGTTCCAAACCCCAAACAAAGAGGAGAAATCTGAAGATAGTCCTGAAGGTGGCCTCAGGCAGTAGCTAACTTGCCCCTCTTGGGAGACCCAGGAGCCTGTATACCTAGTGGTCAGTGTGTGATGATACCAGATTTCAACTCCTCACATCCATAAGTGACACACTCAAGAGACAGACTCAATGAGCACCAAAGCCCCACTGAAGCAAATCCTATCCCATAAGAGTGTCTCCAGCACAGCAGTTCTTCCATTATAGACACAGTTGATCCTCACAGCCAGTTGGCCTGGAGGTTAATTCCTCCCAGTATATCACAGCTATCAAGGTGTAACTACCACAGGACTGTGCACCCAGCCCACAAAGGGGTGCACCAAAAGTGTCCACCTCAGGTGATTGGGGAGGCTGAGCCACTGGGCCCTAAAGGTCACCTACCACACAAAGCCACTCCATCAACACAGGAAAGCAGCCAAAATGTGGAGACAAAGAAAGATGTCACGAATGAAAGAAATGGAGGAAAGCAAACTACTGCATATAGAGTTCAAAACCACAGTTAAAAGGTTATTAAAGAATCTTCTAGCCGGGACCGGTTTGGCTCAATGGATAGAGCATCAGCTTGGGGACTGAAGGGTCCGGTCAAGGGCATGTACCTTGGTTGTGGGCATATCCCCAGTAGGGGGTGTGCAAGAGGCAGCTGATCGATGACTCTCTTTCATCGATGTTTCTAACTCTCTATCTCTCTCCCTTCCTCTCTGTACAAAATCAATAAAATATATATTAAAAAAAATAAAAAAATAAAGAATCTTCTAGAAACCTCCAAGAAACCTAGTGAGACCTTCAAGGATCTTAATGAGAATGAAAAAAAAAAAAAAAAAAAAAAAAAAGGGCCAGTCAGAAATTAAGCATACGCTATCTGAAATAAAGAATAATATACAGCCAAAACCAGTTTGGCTCAGAGGATACAGCATCTGTCTGTGGACTGAAAGATCCCAGGTTCAATTCCAGTCACGGACATGAACATTGGTTGCTGGCTGGCACATCCTTGGTAGGGGTGTGCAGGAAGCAGCTGGTCAAAGTTTCTCTCTCATATATGTTTCTAGCTCTCTATCCCTCTCATTTCCTCACTAAAAAAATCAATAAAATATATTTAAGAAAAGAAGAATAATATACAGAAATTCAACAGTAGACCAGAGGATCCCAAGGATCAAGCCAAAGATTTGAAATGTGAGGAAGCAAAAACACTCAACCATAAAGACAAAAAGAAAAAAGAATGCAAAAATATGAAGATAATGTAGGGAGCCTCTGGGACAACTTCAAGAGTACTAACATCAGAATTATGGGTGTGCCAGAAGAAGAGATAAAGCAAAATACTGAAAACCTATCAGAAGAAATAATGACAGGAAACTTTCCCTATCTGGTGAAAGAAATAGACTTATAAGTCCAGGAATTGCAAAGAACCCCAAACAAGAGGAATCCAAAGAGAACCACACCAAGATTCATCATAATTAAAATGCCAAGGGCAAAAGACAAAGAGAGAATCTTGAAAGAAGCAAGAGAAAAACAGTTAGTTACTTACAAGGGAGTACCCATATGACTGTCAGCTGATTTCTCAACAGAAACTATGCAGGCCAGAGGGTAGTGGCAAGAAATATTCAAAGTAGTGAACAGCTAGAACCTACAACCAAAATTATTCTACCCAGCAAAGATATAATTTAGAATTGAAGGTCAGATAAAGAGCTTCACAGATAAGAAAAAGCTAAAGGAGTTCATCACCACCAAACCAGGATTATATGAAAGGGTATTTTTTAAGAAGAGGAAGAAGAAGAAAAAGGTAAAGATAAAAATTATGAGCAACAAATACATATCTATCAACAAGTGAATCTAAAAATCAAGTAAATAAAAAAATCTGATGAACAAAAAAAAACACCTGGTGAATATAATAGAATCAGGGACATAGAAAGGGAGTAGACTGACAATTCTCAGGGGGAAGGGGATGTGAGGTGTGCAGGAAGAGATTGGACAAAAATCATACACCTATGGATGAGGATGTTTGGGGGGCGGGTAAGGGCATGAGGTGGAGGGAATCGGGTCGAGGGGAGCTATGGGGGGAAAAAAGAGAAACATCTAATAATCTGAATAATAAAGATTTATTTTTAAAAATATACTAATTGGATTTCATTATTTCTAAATTAACCTTAAAATACAGAATTATACATAACCTGAATAGTCCCAATGTCCAACATGATTTGTATATTTGGACAACTTGGAATGGAAAAAATTTGCACCCATTTTTTTCAAGTTCTATTGAAAATGATGATCTCAATAATACTTTGGTCCTGTCAGTAATAAGTCCCTTTTCTGAGCCAGGCAGTTGTGGTAAATACATTTTACTTGTCAGTTTGTTTACTCTTCAAAACACTATCTCAAGACATAAATACTTTTATTATCCTTAGTCTTTTTGAAGAGAGAATACAAGGTTAAGAGTAGTGAAATAGTCAGTATTTGTCTATCTGGGGCTGTGATTCAAATGTAGGTCAGCCTGTCTTCAAAGCTCTCCAAGAAATGAGATATTTTTCAGAAGAATAATATAATTTCATTTTAATTGTTTATTGTGTAGCATAATTAAGTGACCAGGCCTAAAGTTAAGAATGATAACACAACTCATAAAACAGCAAGTGTTGTGCAATATTTTTTACCCATTTAATAACCATCGCAATCTTTTTAGGTGGGTAGAAATTCCTGTAGCTGACTTACAGACAGGAAAGGAGACTGTCAGAAGTTAAATTGCTTGCCTGAGGTCAAATGGCTAATAAGTGGCAGGATGTGAGGATGAACCCACTTATCTCTGGCTCCAAAGCTCACACCAGTTCATCCAAGGTGAACATTTACCCTTAGGTGAACTCACTTTAAATACTGGGGCAACTTCTCTCACAAATATTCACACCACCAAGAACCAAGATCCCCAAGTCCAATTTAGAAAACCTTATTAGTCTAATAAGACTTCAGTTCCATCAGCATAATTGGCAGCCACCTCAATCGTATACTGTCTAATTGCTTTATACTGGATTCCTCATTACAGGGCTTTGAGGGGAAGGAAAATGTGAAGAGAGAATAAATGCATGTCAGGGACATTACAGTGTGGCCTAAAACCTCCCTGTGAGGCTAAGGGCAGTTGCCCAAGGTCATGAGGGTACTGGAACTCTGAAAGGGCATGATGGTGTGTTGTTAGGCTCTTACATTTCTGTGGATACAGAGCAAAACAGCCCAGAGAAGCTAAATACCCAAATTGCATTACAGGTATTCAAAGTCTTAAAGAACATCCACAGCAAGGAACACCTCAGAATTCCATTGCACTGGGAACACTTAAATAGCTTCAGTATGTCTAAAGGTCACCTATTATTGGATGAGAGTGAATCTTAGCTGCTCTTTTAGCACTCAAAACAACAACAATGAACAAATGCACAATTATGATCATATATATTTATTTAAACCAAATCTGTGATTTCTTTTCTTCCTTTAAAACAAATACATTTCTGATGATATCTTTAGGATAAATTTCTAAAAATAGGAATGATAGTTCATTGGTTATATATATTAAAAGTAATAAGCATTTTATTAAGATTAGTGCAAAGGGCTATTAAGTTATGTCTTATATTTGTATCATTAAAAGATTGTTCTCAGAATAACCACATAATGGCAGGTGTCAATCAACATGAGAGCAATATGAGACAAAATAAACTCTAAACAAATTCTGAAATGGATTTCACAATACTTACTCTGAGTATCATTTTTATCCCTAGCTTTATTGAGGGGTAATTGGTAAATAAAAGTTGTATATATAGAAGGTATACAATGTGATATTTTGTGAAATTATTATCATAATTGACAGGCCAGCAGAGAACACTTGGCTCAGGCAGACTAGAAAGTCCTGAACAAGAAAGTGGCCCCAGCCTCATTTTGTGGAATAGCCTGTGGTCACCCATCAAGCACAACAGGAGGCAGCCACACAGAGGGCAAGGGCGAGACAACAGGCCAACAATAACAATGGCCTATGGGGTTGAAGGACAATGAACTCCATCTAATCAGACTAGAACACTTACATCCTCTAGCCTGTGCCCCTTGCAGTTTTGGTGCATAAAATTCAACTCCAAGGACAAAAGAGGCTGAGTCCCAACCTTACCCAGTTGTGGCTCCATCCCCTTTCCTTCTCATAAACTCCCCTCTTACTTGCTGGCTGTGTCAGCCTAAATCCTTGAGGGACTCCAATCTTGCAATAATCAAGTTAATTAACATATCCATCACTTCACAGTTATTTATCTTTTTGTGGACAGAACATTTAAGATCTCTTCAAGTTATGTAGATTGGAAAGCTTTGGCACACATTGCTGAATTTTCAGCCCTCTGAATTTCCCATCTTCAGGCCTCTGAATTTTCCCTTATTTCCATGACTTTTCATTGTCTTTAATTGGATAGAAAAAAATTCTAGGTTTAAATTCTTTTACATTTATTTCATGTGGATGACCTTGAGCAAGTCACTGAAAAACTATGAACATTTGCGAAATAGTGATAATAAGAAGATAGTAACCATAACCATAATGATGCCTAATATGGTCACGGTGAAGGCTGAATAGAGACAGAATCTGGCAATCATCCTCCCAGGTTGTCTGGGAGCATGTGGGAGGGTCAGATAAACAAACATTGTGCTATCAAGGCAGGTTTTCTCAAAAAGAACATCTTAAGGAACTGGATTTGAATTACTCCCACTCTTCCTGTTTCTTGGTACTTAGGAGACTCACACTGAAGTTCTCCAGCCTACATTCCAAGTCAGTCAGACACTTGCTTCCCCAGGAGGACCTTCCAAACAGTGCCCTAATTCTAAAAAGTACGGAAAACCGGAAAACAATTAAGGTTATTGTTTCACATTAAACCGATCAACCCCAAGTCTAATATTTTCACCTGTAGATCCTCACCACAGGTACTGAACCCATTTTATAAATTATTTAATGCTTTAAAATAAAAATGTATAAACACAAAGAAAATGTCAGCACAGCACAAAAAGGCGGCCTGTTTGGCAGTAAATGTCACTTACTTGTGTGTATGCATCTGAGGGAACCATATGATCCTACTTTCTCTAGACCAAGCTTCTAAAGGAATTTTCTTTTAAAGCATCATCGTGAACTCAACTCGACTTTACAAACATTTGTCCCTCCGGGACTCTGGCAAAACGAAGTTATTCCACTTCATTTCAGCTCACAACTTGTTATATCAACCAGTCAGTAGGTGGAATTGTTTGAGGCCAGCCATTTTCAAGAAAATCAATTTCGGTTGACAGATTAATCTCTCAATTTGTCTTACTGTATTCTTTAAAAAAAAGAAAGGAAAAAGGAGAAAGAAGTCTACTAATTTTTTGATATTCACTAGTTCTAGAATATCCATAATACGCTAGACATGTTTCTATGACATTTTCTTCACGTTGCCATTTTCTGTTGGTCCTCTACCAATCTCAGTGACATATATCTCTCATGTCCAATATTTGCCTTTTACACCTGACTCAGAATTAACAAGAGGCAGCTTGAGATTATTGGGAGAGATTTGTACTTCAAGTAAGGAAAGCAGAATGTTTAAGTGTCATACCCTCTCTGGAACTATTTTTATTTGTTTGTTTGTTTGTTTAAAATATCACTGTATGGAAAGGTTCAGCTATATACATAAAACAAAACAGAAGGAATGAAGAAAAAAAGGAAATCAGCTGATTTCTGCCTCATGTAAAGCCAGGACAGAGGTTGGTAAGTCATGATATAACAAAACAAAAATAAACTCCTAGATAAAAAGAGCAGATTGGTGGTTGCTAGAAAGGAAGGGGGTTGTGGGAGGGTGAAATGAAACAAGGGGGTCTATTTTATATATATTTTGTTTATTTTTTACAGAGAGGAAGGGAGAGGGATAGAGAGTTAGAAACATCGATGAGAGAGAAACATCAATCAGCTGCCTCCTGCACACCCCCTACTGGGGAGGTGCCTGCAACCAAGTACATGCCCTTGACCAGAATTGAACCTAGGACTCTTCAGTTCACAGGTCTATGCTCTATCCACTGAGCCAAACCAGTTAGGGTGAAGGAAATCTATTTTATAGTAATGGATGGTAACTAGACTTACAGGGCTGAATAGTATATGGAGTATACAAATTTCAAAGTATAATGCTATACACATGAAATATATATAATAGTACATACCATGATTATTTTTTAAAAAGGACAGGTATAGCAACTGTATAGCTCTTTCTACATTATTGTTCTATCATCCTTGGCATATAAAACTCATGGTTTCAGAGAGCTTCCTTAGCTCCTGCCATCTCAATCAGGTTCCAGCCAACAAGAAAAAGGAAAGGTAGAGAAAGGACATGTCCCTCTTCTTTAAGGAGACTAGTCAGAAGAGCCTCAGGACACTGCCACCTTTGGCTAGAATACAGGCCACACCTAACTGCAAGGGAAGCCAAGAAAGGAAACCTTCCAGATCCCTGAGATGTAGGTGGGATAGTTTAATATTTTCATTCCATGGAAAACTACAAAAGGGATAGTTAGTATAACTCTTCCAGTATAATTCTGAGTATATTTTTCCATATAAGACTGATACAGATTCAAGAATTTTTCCACCCATCAGAATTTTCATAATTCCTCCTAATTCTATCTCTTTCCCAGTTCTATACATAAACCACCCACATCCTATGAAGAGGAAGCAGGATGGAAGCATTGAGAGGAAGAAGATAAAATGGCTTGCCTCAGAAATACCTCCCTTCTCCCTCTACCATCTCCTACCTTCTGTTTTTGGAAAGCTTCTAGCATCTGATGAACAACATTCTCTGCATAAAACACTAAAACTTTGGGATTCTCTAACTACCTTAGAGTACAAATCCAAGGTGCAGTAGACTGCTAAGATAGCATAGAGCTCATGCATCAACCAAGAGAGAGCTGAGAGACACCTCATGGCAAAGTGATAATAATGGCATTTGGGGAGGAGATAAGAAAATGTGGGCCAACTTGACCCACTGTGCTTAATCAGGGAGCTTGTGCTATACCCGGCTTGTATTTGTAATCACCCTACTGGCTGCACAGATCAAGAACTAGGGGGTCAGAGAAGTTAAGCAGTTTTATCAAAATGAAAATCCCTACCAAGACCAAAGGTACTGGTAACACACTCTGCGAAGTAGGACACCATCATTCTTCACTCTTACTGGGTCTTGTATCCCCAGCACCACACTGAATGTCCAGCCTATGTCATCAACAGCAATGAGTAAGTGAATGGATCACTCCAAATCTCCGGTCAGATTCCTGTCTTGCCTCCCACTGTGGTGAGTTGTGCTGTCCTTGCT
Source organism: Pipistrellus kuhlii (assembly GCF_014108245.1). NCBI lineage: Eukaryota > Metazoa > Chordata > Mammalia > Chiroptera > Vespertilionidae > Pipistrellus > Pipistrellus kuhlii. The sequence goes on from NW_023425540.1 coordinate 86,093,804, forward strand.
AGAAACACTTGGCAAAGGGAAAGTGATAAAACTGACAATGGAGCAGATTCCTGCAGGGCTGCAGAATTAGAAACCACATCTTATCGCTGCATAATGGCTCTGGGTCTATTTCCCACATCCCGGAGAATGCAGCCTGAAAGAGATTGAGTTATTCCACACTAAGACTTCACAGGAGGCAGAAAAAAAGAGGTTGTTGGAAGTCACTGCCTTTTTTTTTTTTTTTTTTCATTTCAAACACAATAATGCACATTTTCATCAGAAGCTAAATGATAGTGCTTACAGTATTTAATATCTGAATTCAATTATTTTTTGAAGGCTTATTACCATAGTAAAAGGAAACATATTTCAGAGAATTTCCAAAGGCATCAAGGTACAATTGTTGGGGAACAAGTGCACACTGTTAAGGAAACTATACAGATAAAAGAGAGACACAAAGACCTGTACAGAGAAACACACACACACAGACCCAAATGTGTACACACATACACACAGATTCACATGTGTACTCACACAGTGACCCATACATGCACACACAAACAGACCTACAGGTGAACACACAGAGACCCACACATGTACACATATATACATAGACCCAAATCCATACATACAGAGACACATACACATACACACACACGACTCACACATGTACACACAGAGACCCCACATATGTATACACAAAGAGCACATATACACACATATACATGCAGACCCACACATGTACATATAATCATAGACCCACACATACATAGACCCATGTATGTCCTTACATAACAGAGACCCATATGTGTACACATACACGTAGATCCACACATGTACACACATATCCAAACGTGTATAGACTCACATGTGTATGCAGAGACCCATATATGTACACACAGAGAACCTCACATGTATATGAGAGACGTACATATGCACACACAGAGACCCACACCTGTACATACACATACCCACAAATGTACACACATAAAGATCAACACATGTACACATAAAACAAAGATAGAAACACACATGAATTGGAAGATGGATAAAGAGCTAGAGAATTTGAAGAATGCCTCTCCAACATTCTTTGCCCCATCATTTCTCCAAAAAACAATCTCCTCTAATTCATTCTCCATGCCTCAGGTAGAGTAACTTGTCAAAAAGCAAATCTGATTATTTCACCCATCTGCCTAAAGCCTAACAAATATGTTTCCGATTACCCATGGAATAAAGGTTGAAGCCCTTTAACCTGGCCCCCACTAGTCAACTCTAGAACAATTGAAGCATTAAAATAAATAATCATAGAAATGGATTATCACTCATTAAATAAAACAAACATCCATGAGTCCATAATGATATTTATACACTAGAGGCCCAGTGTGTGAAATTTGTGCATTGGGCAGCAGCTCCCTCAGCCTGGCCTCTGCCCTCTTGCAGTCCTGGAGCCTTCGGGCGATGTATGACTGATGACTTAGGCCCGCTCTCCCTGGAGAAGCAGGCCTAAGCTGTCAGTCAGAAATCCTCAGCACTGCAGTGGAGGCAGGAGAGTCTCCCACAGCTGCCGCTGCTCTCTCCAGCCATGAGCTGGCTCAGGGCTTCTGACTGAGCAGTGCTCCCCCTGTGGGAGTGCACTGACCATCAGGAGGCAGCTCCTGTGTTGAGCACTGTTTGGTCTATTTGCACATTAGCCTTTTATTATCTATGATTAACTAATAGGGAGATAGGAAAGCTCTTCCTTAACTTTAGTTGATAAGTAATACGTATTGGAAAAATAGCAAACTTAGAAAATCACTATTGGATGCTAAAAGTACTGGGTGAATGATTAATGGAGAACAGGATATTTCCTTAATCTCAAGGAATTTCCCCATCAATCACATATCAATTACAAGGAAGGAAACTGTAAATGCACAGTGAGGTAACCTGGTAGAAAACACCTTGGCCAAGTGGTTAGAGTCAGTATTACCAATAGCAGGGCAAACTGTCACGTGACTTCTGAGATACTTCACTGAGAAGGACCCAACATCACTTCTGTGGTATTCATTCATAAAAAACCCACCACACACCACAAAAATAATATTCATGGAAAATATCAAACCAAAGGAAAAAGTGAGGGGTATGTGATATGACAATCCACCCATATTCTTTAGCATGATCCTGGATTTCAAACTGAGGAAAACAAAGGTATTCTCAAAATTTGAATGTAGGCTGTGAATTAGATAATAACATTGCATCAGAGTTCATTTCCTACTTTTGATCTCTGTGTTATGTTTATGTAGGAGATTATCTTTGCTTCTGGGAAATGAACACTGAAGAGTCTAAGAGTTAAGGGCTGTGACAATCCAACTTACCCCAAATGATTTAGGTGAAATATATAAATTCCAAAATAATAAGTAGTATAATCATATGTATGTATATGTACCTTGCATATCTGTGTATAAACATAGACACACACACATATCATAAATACATATACACAAATGGATTCAGACACTGATAAAGCAAATAGGACAAAATATAAGTGGTTTGTAAAGGATTTACTTGTACTCAATTGGACTAAGGGTATACTTATTCTTTCTTCCAGTAACTCTTCCATAAATCTGATATAACATAAAAGTAAAAAGTTACACAATAGCCTAAATACCCCACATGAGGCCCATAAGGTTTGGTGCACACCTGACTCTTCACCTGCACTTTACACAGCAGTGATCCATATCCTAAAGTCTTGGCGTGCTGCCTTGCAATCTCTCCAGTTCTCCATGTTGGGTCTTGCCGCCAGCACCTGCACAGGCCACTTTTCTTGTGACACCCCACTTGCTCCTACCTTCACCTCTGCTGCTTAAGATCTCAACCATCAAACTCTCAGGGGATCTGAGAATCAAGATAATGCATTCATAGCCTTGATCCCAAATATTCTTTGCGTCCAACTACTTTTGTGATCTAAAATCATCTTGGCTCCTGGTGCATTTCTGCCAATGAAAACATGCTGCTTCAGAGATTATCAGAGCTTTAAAAATAATATTTATCTTTGCCATAATTAATGTATATTTTTTATGAAAAGTTTGAAAATTGTGGGAAAAGAAAACAGCCCTCTGTTCCACCATTGGCTAATGTTAACCTTTTTTTTTTTTTTTTTTTTTTTAATGTTTTTGCTGCTAGAGAGAGAAATAAAGGAAGAGAAAAGGTGAGAGAAAGGGGGATGTGGGCCTATTTATCATGGTGTATGAATTAAATCATGCTGCATCACTCTTTGTTGATTATGTATTTATACAATATTCACAGGCCACCCCCTAAACCCCTGCATTGTGTCAAAATATCATATTTTATTTATTTTTTGTTTAAATATTGCTCGAAAAAATCTTCATGGCGTATTTTCTTCCCTGCACACCATGCAAACCACAGGCTTTTCATTATAATCCAAGAGGGAGCCATGCATCTTGGACACTCCTCTCAGCATAGCCCCGCATCAGCAGAATCTAACAGCCCACATCCATTGTCTCATAGTCACAGACTGAGGCCAATTTCACTCAAGAAGTGTGCTGGAGCCCAATGAGTAAGGGATTTGGGGACTCAAGGCTCCTCTCCATCTTCCTTTGGCTCTGTGGATGTGGGACGTTACTCAAAGTTGCCACCTCTTCATTTTATCTTGCTTAAAATGGGAAGGAAAAAAATCTAATTTTATGCTCACATTTATTCTTGCAATCTTTCAACCAAGCAACATCCATTGAGCACCTTTGCTAAGCCAGATGCCGTTCCTGGAGAGGAACGCTGAGCAGAATAGGGCATCTCTCCACCAGTTGTCCTCAGCCCAGGAGGTGATACAGGAATTAAACCAGTGAACAAAAACAAGGACTCCCATCGCAAGTCTGACAAGCTCAAAAACAAAACAAAAAAATAACCAGTGGGATATATATATATTTTTTTTATCAGAAAACAAACTTCCTAGCTGAGCAGGTTATGGAGGGAAGTCATGTCCTAAGGTCTTTGGGATAGATTAATGTCCACCTAGGACTAGCCCTGTCCATTCTTTATGTGCATCAAGAATAACTTATTTAAAATGCTAGAATGATCGCTTCTCCAGACCAGCAAAGACAAACATTCCAGTGCAAGGAAATAGACAACCCCAGCATTCCTCATTGTTCTCTTTCACCTGCGTTCTTCTGTGAGCTATGATAAATGTTAACTATCCTTCATCCAGCAATGTACTAGTAAAAGGAACATATCTCTCTACTTTACTTTTTACCCAACCCTAGAGATTTCCCTGCTTTTTCTCCTGCCTCTCTTTTACTTTTCCACTAATGGATTTCATGAAACCTTTCTTAGGTCTTCTCCTTTGATTCTAACACATAAAAATAAACTGCAAAACTACTATTTATTGGACTATTGTCTCAATCCTTTGAAATTTTACTTCCAGGGCTAGCCCCCAAACCTGGGCTCAAAATAAGCTTTTTGACCTTTCTTTAGTTTTGGATTTTTTTTTTCAACAAACAGCAAAGTATAATCTAATGTATTGAGTTTCACCATCAGGGAATGTTTCTTATATTAGCATGTTAACGGAACTGAGAAGACAATAATGCTCAAGTAATCTTATTTCTAAGCTAAATCAAGGGAGGAATCCCACAGAATTGCAGAGTGGAGACAAGGTTCTCCCCTGGGGATGGCAAAAGGCAGCACAGCTGCCACAGGATCTCCTCAACTTATGGTTGGCAGACATTATCAATCAATCCACATTTCTCTTTGAACTCAGATTTGAAAGCCCTACTTAAAAGTGTGCCTAAAAATCTTAAGAGAGAAAATCCTTTATAATCAGTCAAATGTGGGTTAAAACTCAGCCTCTACAATTATGGGATGCATAACCTTGGGCAAAACAATCCAGCTCCCTTCCCTCACTCATCTAATCCCCTACCCTGACTGCACTCACATGATAATTAAGTGAAACAAGATAGGTGAATTTACCTGAGACATTGCTGGTGGGAGTAGAAAATGATGTTTCTTTGGAAGACAGGCAGTTTCTTTGAAAGTTAAATGTAAGTTTACCATATGCCCCAGCTATTCTACTCCTAAGTGTCTACTTAAAAGAAATGAGAACATCTATCCATACAAATACTCATATGTGATATGTGAATGTCATAGCAGCATTATTCATAATAACCAGAAAGTGGAAACAACCCAAATGCCTTTCAATTGATGACTTGATAAATTAGATATGGTCTATCCATATAATAAAATGTTATTCAGAAATAAAAAAAATATGGATTCATAGCATAACAAAAATGAACCCCGAAATCATTAAGTGAAAAGGAGCTGGATACAAAACACTACATATTATGTGAGTCCATTTATCCATAGGCAAGAAAAGGCAAATTATAGAAAATTATAGACAGAAAATTGATTGCTGGTTGCCTGGAACTGGGGGTGGGAATAATGATTAACTGAGAAAAAGCTACAGGGAGTTTTCTAGGGTGGTGGAAATGTTATAAAATTATATGTTAGTGATGGTGCATGATTCTGTGAATTTACTAAAACATCATTGGACACTTAAAATCAGTGAGTTTTAATTATATAAATAATATCTTATTGAAATTGTTAAAAAAAAAATCTATAGCCTGCCCTGGCCAGTGTGACTCAGCTGGTTAAATGTCATTCTGTGCATGGAAAGGTTGCTGGTTCAATTCCCAGTCAGGCCACATTACAGGAGTGTGGGTTCGATCACTGGTAAGGGGCAAGCAGGAGGCAGCTGATGGATGTTTTGCTCAAATCAATGCCTTTCTCTCTCTCTCCCTCTCCCTTCCTTTATCTGTAAAAATAATTTTTTAAGAATCTTTAAAATATAGATCTATAAAGTTTTATCATGGAACCTGGACCTGCAGGACATCTACGAAACTGTCATTCCAACTTTATTCTTTCAAAAGTCTTCTCAGACTATTGCTTCCCTCCAACAGGAGCGACTAGTTCTACCTCATTCTGTTAGAATTCTTTCTTGGCAATGAAAACCATCCTGCCTCATGGCATTGCTTATGGTTTGGTACAACCACATTATTTTAACACCTCAACCAAAATGTCAACTTCCCCAAGGATGGGGATAACCCCTCATTTTCATCTCCTCACCCTCAGCAGGTAGCCTTCTGTTTGGCCACTGGCACCAAACCCCAAATTATGATATTTATTAATGGATTATTAACTTCACCCCCCCGCCCCCCCCCCAAAAAAAAAAAATGTCTTGCCAACTGTGTTTTCTGATTGAAAAAAACAAAAAAACAAAAAAAGAGTCATACTCAGAGTGGCTACTTTCAAGGGTGAGCGAATTTTAGAAAACAGAGCAGCATAAAAGCAAGATCAATTTAGAGATGCTGATTCAGGCTCAGCGTGGCTAATTAATTTACACTGCCATGATCACTGCAGACACATCTAAATTTTAGATTATTTTTATCTTGGCAAAGAAGCTCTTACCCAAGGCAACCTTTTGTTGCTAAGCATTTAATAAAACAGGCACAGAAAAGAACTGGTGTGTGTGGGGGGGTGGAATAAAGCTACCGTCTGGTATTTTTTTTTATGACAAATTGATGTCTTTTAAAATAATCCAAGTAATAGCATTTTATGTGAGAACAACACTCGAGTCAATTAAATTAAATGATGTGTGAGTTAAGATCAGCCAGTGCGTTCGCCGTCTTTCATCTAAACAGGAACACGAGGTTGGGATGGCTTTATAGAATCTCAGATGCAAAGGTTGCTTCGAGCTCATAAAGTGCTGCTCCAAGTTTGATGCTAGTAAAAGGCAGACCCTGAAGATAATGCTTCAGAGTTTTTTAAAATGTTGTTTTGTAATGACAGGGAGTGAGCTGGACATCGACTATTTTGCCTGTTCGCATCCCCTTCTTATGTAAGTATGGGGCCTCACTCTTCCCTGTTGCCAGGATGCAGCAATAATCGAGGTAACCTTCTCCAACATTCACAATTATTAATATGTTAGTACTTCAATATTATCTCTCTCTCTCTCTCTTCCAGAATATGTGTGTGTATGCATGTATTTTGTGTGCATATATTTTTTTGCATTGTTTGAGAATGAGTCCCAGCTATCATGATCTTTATTACCAAATACTTCTAAAAACAAGGGCTTTCTGCTATGAAACCATAACAGATGATCACATTTAAGAACTTTAAATGTTGATACCATATAATTATCAGTTACATGGCTTTATTTAAATTTAGACAACTGTCCCCAGTGATGCATCTTACAATATTTTTTAATTCAGGATACAATCCAGGCTCACGCATTGCATGTAAAGTTCATGTTAGTGGCAGACTTCTAACAAAATATTCAGAAAAAGGCAAAAACAATATTTCTCTACTTGGGGAGGGGGTAGATCTGAGAAGCCAGTAATCATGTGAGGCAGTAGCTTTTTCTGTAAGGTTTTCAAAACTTTTGTTCACTGGACAACCTTTTTGGTCAACTCAAGCAGGATTGAAGATAGTAGCTTTCACTTCATGGACTCCTAGGCCAGCCAGCCTTCTAGAAAGCACCAAAGGAGATTGCCATGAAGCCAAGGCCAGTCTTGTGCAAAATGGCAAGCATGGGAAAACTGGTATTTATTGTCTCTGGCTTCCCTGTTCCATCCCTTTTCTCCTTCTGATACTTGCTCAACCACATCCTCCTCCTTTGCTCCTGCTGTTTAATGGTAGGTGTGGCTATCAGTAGCTCCTCCAGGTGACTTAGCAGCTGCCACTGCAATGGAGATTCATGGAGGGGCCTGCAATGGCCCTGGATCTCCACAGAATGAAAGCAGAGGTGAAGCAAAGTGCCAGTGTGTGTTGTGAGGACTGAGCCTCCCAGGAGAATCTGTAAGACAGGCATGTTGGAAAAGGATGCACCTTTAATGAGATTTCAGGCCCATTCCTATGTGGGTACCTGGGAGAATCCCAGCGATCCCAATCAGAACAGTGTGAAGACGGCTTTGCATTCTCTACAAAAATGCTGCACTGACTAACTACCTTCCAGTAGATAGCACTGTCTCTGAATCACTCATCTTCAAATGTCTTTCTCTCTCTGACAGCAGAGTTCCCCCTCTTGCCTTCTGATCCTTCCAGACTGAGAGTCTTGATACTCATATGACTATAAATAAACAAAACAAAACAAAGAAATGCTACACATATTGAAATTCTGGCAATGCTTGTCCAAAGATTTTTAAAAAATATTTATTGATTGATTTTTTTACAGAGAGGAAGGGAGAGAGATAGTTAGAAATATCAATCAGCTGCCTCCTGCACACCCCCTACTGGGGATGTGCCCACAACCAAGATACATGCCCTTTACGGGAATTCAGCCAGGGACCCTTCAGTCCAAAGGCTAATGCTCTATCCACTGAGCCAAACTGGTTTCAGCTGTCCACAGGTTTTTGTTCACTCTGAGCAATGGGCTCTCAGTCCTCAGTCATCACAATGAACAAAACAGAGTCTGACTTCAGGGTGGCCAGTGACTATTTCAAAAAAAAAGTCTTCCAGGATCCAAGTGCCTTGACTGAGGAACTTAGCCCATACTTCTGCTCAGAGTTTACTTACTTTTGCATGGATCACAATGATAACAAGCCTTCGTAATCTGGTTTTACCCTGGGAAGCAGATGAAATTGTAAGAGGAAAGGGATTTTGCTGGAAGTTGATGATAATGAGAAGTGAACTGCGATGCCAGATTTACAGGGAGGGAGAGAGCAACTCTTGAAAACTACACAAGCCCGGCTTGTGTGATTGAGCATCGACCTATGAACGAGGAGGTTATGGTTTAATTCCCCTGCAGGGCACACACCTGGGTTGCCAGTTCTATCCCCAGTAGGGGGCATGCAGGAGGCAGTCCATCAATGATTCTCTTTCATCATTGATGTTTCTATAGCTCTCTCCCTCCCTCTCCCTTCTTCTCTGAAATCAATTATATATATATATATATATATATATATATATATATATATATATTACACAAAAAGCAGACACTGTAGTTCAAAAAGGTGAGAACATCTGGGGGCATTTAGTTCCAGGACAGCCCCACCCCTCCATCGGAATCCACCCCCAGCATTCTTTTGTCATACTGCACTTACGCAACAAACACTGTGCCAGGCCTTTGGCCTTGAATCCTTTGAGAAAATTTATATTGAATTGGATGAATTTTGCATAAGGAAGCAGAAGGGAACAGTGAAATGCTCATTTTAAATGTTTCTACACAGTAAGAAAAGGTAAAGTAAAACCAAATATCAATAGCTTGGTCATTTAAGGGGCAAACTTGCGATCCTTGGAAATAAACTTGTGTGGAATGGTTCATTCCCTCGTGCTGCCTGATGAATGAGAAATTGGTAAAAGAGGCCCTAAGTGGCTAGGTATGATCACGGGAATAAGAAAAACCTGCTCTTGGAGAAAGCAGGGATTTTAAGACCACGATGCAAGCCTTTTGTTGCCATAGAGACCTCCTCACCTCATGTCTAAAGCTTCTGAAACTGAAAATGAAAACAAAGGTACCAACATTGGCACCCACTACCCACTGGGCACATTGGCCATTGCTGGTGTGACTGCCTGAGTAACTCTGGCCCAGAGCTGTGAACAAGGTCAAAGGGAAGGTTTGGCAGCCCAGCCCATCCTAGAGAGACAGGCACAAGGTGTTGGGACCCACGGGTTGGGTCTTAGAAACATATTTCCCCTCTGAGGCTGAGAGTGTTGGTCAGACCAGCTTTTTACCTATCTCTGGCTGTCATGTTTATAATGCAAGCAGCCTTGAATGATGTTTTAACATTAATCTCTCTCTCTCTCTCTCTCTCTCTCTCTCTCTCTCTCTCTCTCTCTCTCTCTCTCTCTCTCTCTCTCTCTCTCCTCTCTCTCTCTCTTTCTTCTTCTTCTTCTTCTTCTTCTTCTTCTTCTTCTTCTTCTTCTTCTTCTTCTTCTTCTTCTTCTTCTTCTTCTTCTTCTTCTTCTTCTTCTTCTTCTTCTTCCCTCTCTCTTGCTCTGCCCCTGTCTTTGTCCCTCTCTTCCACAATTAGGATACAATTGTTAGGATACAATTAATGTGAGATGGACAATTCTATCCTCATTTTAACAGATGAGGAAAAATTTACAACATAAAAAAGTTTCCTTACTTCACTTTACCTACCTGCCAGATCAAATAAACAAGAAAAAAATAATCAAAACTCCAGCAAATAGAAATGATATGCAGATCCATTCCTGCTTAATCCCAAGCCAGAGTTATTTTCACTACACTCTGCACCTTAAGAATTAGCCCAAATAAAGACCCAACCCAGGAGGCACACCCAGGTCGAGGCCAATGATCAGTTACACATTCAGAGATCCCTCAGCCCCGAGGAGCTCGCAGCCTTGCTCCTGGCAGGATCTCAGCTGGGAAGTGAGAGGCTCTCTCTGGATGTTTTCTTGGTATCTCTTTTATTCTTTTGTGCTATGATCTACCAAGGCCTTTCTCTGGGCAGGATTTATCTTTTTAAGTGGATAAAATCCACCTTCTCTCAACAAAGCAACAAGGACAGCGACAGCCTCTGCTGTGACCAGCAACACCTGAGTCTTCAGGAACTCACTGCAGCCTGACTAAGCACTTCACAGGCATCGTCGCTTTCTACCGTCAAGTATTTGTTGGATTATAGGGAAAATTGAAGAAGATAAACACTTTGTAAAATGCAGAGTACAATGGACATATCAACCGATGTTACTGTTGTTATTTACCTAACTCTGGCTCCTGAGCTTAAAAGCCCTAATTTCTCTTTCCTGGAAAATTTTTCCAATTTTTTTCTCTTATCCATCTCTCAAATCCACTCCTTCCCCATCACCAGGACCACTAACCCAACCAAGAGTCTTGTCCATCTTGCACCAGACTTCCTTCTGACTGATCTTCTTGTCCTCAGCCTCCTTCACCCTTAATTCATTCCCCATATCAGTTAGATTTATATTTTGCTAAGAAAATCAGACCTCACTTCTCTCTGTAGAAATCTGTGGCTGATCAGTATAATCTGCAAGATGCACCCAGACACCCACTGTGCTTGCTAGACTCTAGAACCTTGCTCTTCCCTAATGCCACAGACTCATTCCTTGTGGTTCCCCAACTCTCCACACACAGCAGATCGTTCAAAACCCAGTGCTGTCTGAAACACCTCTTCGTAGTGAGCCACTGTGTATCTATGAATAGTGAACAATGACGCTTAGACACCAACCCTCTCTTGGATTATGTTCTGATTTTTCCTTCTATATCTGCGTTAGGAATTGCCCTAAACTCAATGACCTTGCAGCGGCCTGTATATTTTTATTACATAATTATTGATAAATATGAAAATAATAATAATACTAGTGTGCTAGTATTTTATCAAAACTCTTTTAAACTTTATTACGAGCTTTACTTAGAATATCCCCTACAGCAATCCCATCCTTCTTCTTCAGAAAGGAAGGGAGAGGAAGAAAGAAATAGAAACATCAATGATGAGAGAGAATCATTGATTAGTTGCTTCCTGCATGCCCATTACTGAAAACTGAGCCTATAATCTGGGTATGTGACCAGAATCAAACCTGGAACCCTTCAGTCCACTGGCTGGCACTCTATCCACTGATCCAAACTGGCAAGGGCCCATCCTTATTTTATCATAACTGTCCCATTTCACAGATGCATTCTCTGGGGTCAGGTAAATTATGTAATTTTGTCCACGTTCACAGAGCTAACAATGGTGAAGGCTGCAGACTCCAGCACTCCTTACAAACTCCAAAACCTTTGTCATTGGTTTACTTCCCTACCTCATCGCTCAGGTCTGTGCTATCCAATATGGTAACTGTGAGCCATCTATGTCTACTTAAATTAGAAATGTAAGTATCTAAGTAAAATAAAAGATTGGTTCCTCAGTTACATCAGCCACATGCCAAGAGCTCTGGTGGGTCATGCAGACGTAAGACATTTTCATCATCACAGGAAGTCCTTAGGTCAGCACTGCCTCAGACCAGGACCCAGTCGAGAGCAAGAACATGGTCTTTATTTTTGAATTCCTAGGACTTATCACCACGCTGCTCAATGAAGGAGAACCACGTGCTTGCTACATTGACTGGATGCTCTGACATTTCATCTACACTGTAAACCGTGTTTCTTTTGAGCAAGTGAGCAAATTGGCATGAGATCCGTTTGCCCCGTCACTGGCAATCTCAGTTTGGAGTATGTGACTTCTCTACAATGCTGCTACTTAGCCTTCACCCCAAGGCCAGAGAGCACAGCCTGGGTGACAGCATCAGCGTTATCCACACTGACATGCTAAAGCAGTGAGTGTGCTTGGCTCTGAACGTGAAGATGGCATTGCCGAACCCCAAGTCTATTTTGTTTCTTCATTGTTTGGGTTGTGAATGAGATCTCTGCTCTGGAACATATTCCATAAGTGGCAAATTTATTAGGAAATTCATTTGATTGGTTTTAATTCCTCAGTTCCATCCTCTCCCCACTAAAAAATTATGAGGGTAAACGTTCAAGTTAGCATCATCACTTCTCTGTGCTTGCATTTATTTGCAAGTGTAAAAAATGTCCTTCATTTAGGCAGCTCTGGATTTGAATCCTGGCTCTACTGGCTTTAGGCAAAATATTTGCTTCACCAAGCCTCATTTTTCTTCCTGATGCAAAGTGGGAATAATGTTATCGTCTCAAAGGACTACGGTGATGCTAAAACAAGAAAATGCATACCAATCACTTAAAATAGTGCACGACACATGGAAAGTGCTTAGTTCACCTTTTAACGATGATTATCCTATCTAATAAAAGAGTAATATGGAGATTGACCATCACTCCAACACACAAGATGGCTGCCCCCATGTGGTTAAAGATCCTGCCTCTGTGTGAACACAAGATGGCCAAACAAGATGGCCAGCAGGAGAGGGCAATTGGGAGGCACCAGGCCTGCAAGGGAGGGCAGTTGAGAGGGACCAGGTCTGCAAGGGAGGGCAGCTGGAAGCAATCAAGCCTTCAGGGGAGGGCAGTTAGGGGTGACCAGGCTGGCAGAGGAGGGAAGTTGGGGGCAAACAAGCTGGCAGGGGGATAGTTAGACATCAATCAGGCTGGCACGGGAATGGTTAGGGGGTGATCAGGCTGGCAGGCAGAAGTGGTTAGGGGCAATCAGGAAGGCAGGCAGGTGAGCAGATGAGTACCAACAGTCCTGAATTATGAGAGGGATGTCTGGTGGGATCGGGTCAAAACAGGCAGTTGAACAGCCCTCGAGGGGTCCCAGATTGGAGAGTGTGCAGACTGGGCTGAGAGACACTCCCCTCCCCCTGCACAAATTTCATGCACCAGGCTTCTAGTCTTATATATTTTTACTTTGTTATTAGCAATGCTTTAGAAACCTTATACAGCTCTATCTTCTTTAGTCTTTTCTAATATATTTTTATTGACTTCAGAGGGGAAGGGAGGGGGGAAGAGAGAGATAGAAACATCAATGAAAAGAGAGAATAATTGATCAACTGCTTCCTGCACACCCCCCACTGGGGATCAAGCCCACAACTGAGTCAAGTGCCCTGACTGGAAATCAAATCATGACCTCCTGGTTCATAGGTCGATTCTCAAACACAGAGCCATGCCAGCAGGGAGGCCTTAGTCTTTTCAAAATTCCTTGGCTTTCAGATGAGGGAAAGGTTCAGACTAATTAAGAGCATTGCAGAACCAGTCATCCATCCTGGTACTGATGAATGGCAGGACCAAACTTTGTCCAGCCCCACCAGACATCAGCCCCAATTTATAAGACGGGCTCGGTGCTCAGATAAGTCAGCGTGGCCCAGGGCGTCTGCAGAAAGTGTATTGACTTGCACAGAAAGAACCAGGCTATGTGGAGTCGCTGAGATGCACATCCTCCCACTAACTCTGTAGAACCCACCAGGGAGTGTTCAACCGCAGGCCTTCCTGAAACAGCCTGAAAACCATTAGTAGGAAAAAGCATTTCATTCTCTGCTACCTGAGACGTTTAGATGAACACTTTGGAAGAGAACCAAGAAGGCACACACCTCCCGGCCACTCAAAGCAGGTTAAAAGCAAAACAACAAGAAATCACAGTCACCTCTTCACGGGGAGACCCTGGATACAAATGTCACTCTAAGGGCTTTAAGACAACACCCATTTATAGTTGGATAATGGGGTCCCACCCCCAGGGCTCCTCGAATGCAGATGCAGCGATGCTGAGAATTAGCCATTATCCCAAATCTGCACTTCACCAGAAAACACGCTGCAAACCCCACAGTTCGAGCACCCTTCAGTGTATCGCTGCTCCGGTGCTTGGACGCGGCCTCAGAAACACACGCTGCTTTGTACATCATTTAGAAAACTCAGCGACTCTGCAGGTTAAAGAAAGAAAAGGACAAAGCTTCCTAGAAAAAAAAAAATCAAACTGTAATAGAACAATTTGAGGAAGATGAAAATGTATGCACACATTTAAATAATTTAAATACATGTTTACATGAAATAAATCACACACACACACACACACACACACACACACACACACACAATCTTTTCCTGAAAGCATGCTGTATTTTTTCCATAAACAAACAAATTTGTGGTTGATGCAGAGGAAGGCAGTTGTACATTTTATTACTAATAAATGAAACCAGGGACCTTATTACAAAATATTTCTAAACATATGAAATTCCTTACTGGGACCCCCCAGGGGCCAGGCCCACAAAGCATGGACTCTGCTCTGCATAGGCACGGCCACGTGTCTCCACGGTAACTGAGGCAGCGTGCAGGAACCCTGCAGAATCGCTGGCGTGCAGGAATCCGAAAGCCTGCCGGCTTTATTTTTAGTCTGAGCCGCTAGATTTCACATTTCATCAGCATTTAGCCTGCTTCTGTTTCCTAACAAACACCACACACATACACACTCACATACTCCGCCAGATGTCTATAGTTTATCATGCAAATATTGCATAGCAGTGATAATCATTATTAACGCACATAATCACCCAAAGTCGGGAGGAATATCACTCAATGCCAGTTTGTGTTCCATCCCTTATGTCCCAAAGTCAAAAAGGAAAAGAAAAGAAAAAAAAAGAAGAAAAATAAAATATATATTAAAAACAAAACAAAAACAACTCTGTCAGCGATCAGGTGCTGCTTTAACAAGGCATGTAGCTCATGTCCTGCCAGGGGGCTGGTCTGAAATTCCTTTATGTTTTGACAACACTTTTTCACCCCAAGAACAGAATCTACAAAGTCAAGAGCTGCCAGGCTAGGTCATTGGTTATTCTTTGCCCACAAGCTTCTAAGACCTCCCCAGTGCTACCCCAATCTACCTGCCAGGGGCAATACCAGCAAGACTTTGGGTTGTAAGGTGTGAGGTGGAAGGGAAATCAAGCCACGTCTTCTTGATTTCCCCTTCTCTTTGTTCCTCAGGTCTTAGCAGTGGGTCCTTTGCAATCTGGCCACCTCCTGTCCTTTTGTTTCTCGACCACACAGGCCACAAACAAGCAGCCTGCGGGATGTGCCAGGCTTGGCCTACTAGTGTTTAAAATATAAAATAAGAGGAATATCTGTCAACTTTTAAAAATTGGGAGGTTGCACATAAGAGTCCAGATTTTTATTTAAAAAAGAAAAGATTATCTGCAGGACTGAGTCAGCCTTTCCTGGGGCCTACAATGGGCTGAGCAGAGTACGATCAGCCTTCTATTAAAAAGACAAGCATGCTTCATATTGCTAGGATCTCCACTTTGCCAGGTGCATTTCATATGCTTTTTAAAGTCATGTTCTTTTTAAAGTCTGTAATATTCCTCCACCCTGTCCTACAGATCTCTTCATTACCCTTATTCAAAGTTCTGACTTAAGGGGAATCTTTTAATTATCATGTTTTCCTTCTTTCCTCCCTCTGTCTTCAGTCTTCCCTTTCTCCTGCTTTCCCTCCCCCTTCCTCTCCTCCCTTCCTTGTTTCTTTTTATGTAATTCATAAACACTCTCTATGCATCTAGTATGCTTCCAATCACTGTGGATAACCGAGAAAGAGGTCATGTGACTTATCATATCAAGTTTGTGGCAGGTTTTGTCAGATGATCATATTTTCCAAACAAAAAACAGAGGCATGAAACTTGGCCTTTACTTCCAATGTCACAGTTTCATTGTCTGCAAAATGACCTTCTCAGTGGTCCTGAACGTGGCAAGAAATCATGAACAGTTACAGGGGAAAGTGATCTGGTGCTGTAATTAAGAACCTGGCTGAGAATAACTCATCAGATGTCAGAAACACCAATCAGAAAGGACATATACACCCCTCCCTATGTTCATAGCAGCCCAATTCACCATAGCTAAGATTTGGAAACAGCCTAAGTACCCATCAGCAGATGAGTGGATTAGAAAACTGTGGTACATCTACACAATGGAATAATACACTGCCATAAAAAGAAGGAATTATTATCATTTGCAACAGCATAGATGAAACTTGAAATAATTATGCTAAATGAAATAAGCCAGTCAGAGAAAGATAAATATCACATGATCTCACTCATTTGTGGAATATAATGAAGAACAGAAATTGATGAGCAAAATAGATCCAGAGATACAGAAGCATCAAACAGACCATCCAACCTAAGAGGGAAAGCAGGAGGGGGAAGAGGAGAGGCTAAAAGATCAACCAAAGGACTTGTATGCATGCATATCAGCGTAACCCATGGACACAAACAATAGGGGTGTGAGGGCACATGCTAGGGGATGGGAACAGCCAGGGAGAAGTCCATGGGGAAAAAAGGAGACCCATGTAATACTTTAAACAAAAAAAAAGTTTTAAATTAAAAAAAAAAAAAAAGAACCTGGCTCATTGACCTAGGCCAGTGGCTGGCAAAAGGCAGCTCGCAAGCCACATATGGTTATTTGGTCCCTTGAGTGTGGCTCTTCCACAAATATCACAAGTGGACACGCACATACGGTGCTATTAAAACCTCGTGGCCCATGCGCAGAAGTCGATTTTCGGCTCTCAAAAGAAATTTCAATCACTGTACTGGTGATATTTGGCTCTGTTGACTAAAGAGTTTGTCGACCACTGACCTAAGCCAAATAGGTCCAAATTCTGGCTCCGCCTACTTACAGGTTATATGCTCTTTGGCTACAAAGTCTCTCTGAGCGTGAGTTTGCTCACCTGAAAAACCTAGCTAACTTTATAAAGTTGCAGCAGAGATGAACAGAAGTGCCTCAGAAGCATGAAACACAGCAGCATATCGTAAATCGATGGCTGGCACTTTCAAAGATCTTTTCCACAGTCTTAGAGGTGGGCGATTGGGCAGTTGCACAGAAAATTGGAAATGGAAACTCTTCCTCCAAATTCAGACCAGGGACCAGTTACCTATCATTGAATAACAAAACATCCCTAAAACTTGGTGAGTCAGAAACAATACACATTTACTTTTTCTCACATTTTCTGTGAGGCAGGATTTTGGGAGTCACTCAAGTGGGTGGTTATCACTCGGGGTGTCTCTTGAGGTTTAACGGGGGCTGCATGCAGCACTGAAAGGCTTGGCCGCGGCTGGAGAAACCACCCCCGAGAGGGCTCTCTCAGCAGGCAGCTGGCTTCACTCAGAGCCAACGATTCAAGGAACGCAGGACAGAGCCACAGTGTTTTTGATGACTTAACCTTGGCAGTCACACACCGCTACCTAAGCTACACACTGTGAGTCCCTGAGACCAGACCGGACCACGTGAGGGAAGAGCCACACACAGCGACAACACCACTGAGTGAGATCATTGGGGGCACCTGGCAATCTTCAATCTCAGTATCACGGTGTCCTCTTCCTACACAGCTACCTCAACTCTCCAATAATATTCAAGATGATGCTCTATGCATTTGATTGTGATATGATTGCCAAAGACTGGAAGTCATAGAAACATATACTTGAGGCC
Organism: Pipistrellus kuhlii; assembly: GCF_014108245.1. Classification (NCBI taxonomy): domain Eukaryota; kingdom Metazoa; phylum Chordata; class Mammalia; order Chiroptera; family Vespertilionidae; genus Pipistrellus; species Pipistrellus kuhlii. The sequence continues at coordinate 86,111,646 of NW_023425540.1, forward strand.
TTGGGGAGGGGGAAAACGTTAAAAATAGAGCTCAGCTAGTTCCAGAGAGGACCTGGAACTTGTATTGAGTTTTAAAAGCCGAGGAGGATAAATAAGCTATGTCTGTGATTAGCATCTGTGGACAAAGCAAACAGGCAAGACTCTTCACTCTTGGGGGCAGAGCAAGGTAGGAACTAAGATTGCATTCTGGAAAACAGCACCGTGCAGGAAGCAGGACTAGGCTCATTTCATTCACTTCCTCTAACTCTAGCCAAGGTTTAGGGCTGAGAAAAATATTAAGAGCTGGTATCTAATATGATGAAGCATTCTTTGGATAAACAGGCTCTAATATTCATAGCTGGGTTTGCAACATGTCCATTTTCTAGACTGAAAAATCAAATCTGGCAAGGCTTGGAGACCTTCCTCAAAGGTGACCTCCACCTTGCGCCCACATCTTTTCATTTTATTGAATCTATGAGTCATTTATCACCCCTTGTCCATGCATCCAGGAGATAATCACCCCTCCTTATAGGAAATGCTTCAATGATAAAGGTATGCATTTCTTCCCCATAAATCAACCTATAGGATGTCACCCCAAGAATGAGATGTCAGGGATACATCATAGCATCGTGGCAAAAATAAGTAATTAAAAAAATTAAATATATTTTTATTGCTTTTAAAGAGAAAGGGAGAGAGAGAGACAGAAATATCAATGATGAGAGAGAATCATTAATTGGCTGCTTCCTGTATGTCCCCCACTGAGTATCAACCCCACAACCTGGGCATGTGCCTTGACCAGGAATTGAACTGTAAACTCTTGGTTCATAAGTTGATGCTCAACCACTGAGCCATGCCAGCCAGGCAAGAAGGGATTTTTAAACCCTAATTCCCAGCTCCATTACTTAACTGCTATGTGGGATAGACTACTTAGCATGCTGTGACTCGGTTTCCCCATCATATGACAGCGGTTAACACTAAAGGGGTTAATATACATAGAATCTAGAATGTACATAAAGTGATCAGAGGACTCCCAGCAAATGTTAGATGGTTTTTGTTACTTCTGAAATAAGTCAAAATTCACTCGGGAAATGGAACAAGATGGGTAGACAAGAAAACAATACACTGATTGAACTGAGAGGGGAATGCTTTCATTTTATTTTACTTTATTATTTTCTGAGTTGAAAGAGGAAGGGAAAGATCCAGCCCAAACTTCCATCTTAAACAGAGCTGGTATCTCGTTTTTACCTTTTATGTCTGGAGCCTGTGTCTCCACTGACAATTGCGAAGCAATGCGTTTGACTGATCAGTCAAACGCAGCCCCCTTGTGAGTCTTCTGAGACTCTGCATTAAAACCTCCAGGCAGGATGCTGGGGAGGACAGGACCACGTGGGGGTGGGCAGCTACTCAATGTTGAGTGGGCTTTGATGGCAGAGTAGCAGCCAAGATAAAAGAGCTCCTTCCAGCAGAGATGAAATTAAAACAGGAAGTGTTTCATTGGGCCTAGTCCCAGGAAAGGAGCCAGGGTGGTAGGGGAAGCAGGTGGTGGGGGAAGCAGAAGGGAGAGAAGCCACAAGCCAGCCCTGGCATCAATGGGACAGGGGACAGGCCACCTGCAGGCATAGCTCTCCCTCTCCTACTCTGTTAAAGTCAGCATTATACCTGTCACTATGAAGCCCCTCTGCTGTGGGAACTCCAGGAAGTCAGCCACTGCTGGAATCCGGCATCCAGGGCACATGGCAACCTGACCCCCATCTACCTGGCTTCAGTCTCTTCCTCCCTTTGTCTCTATTGGCCCCTGTTTCATGCCCAAAGTCCACATGTGTTTCCACCAGTCTGGGCACCAACCATTGTCAAACAGACTATTTTGTCAGCCTCCTGAAATGGTATTTCTTCTGCCGAATCTGCCTTTCCTCCATTTCTGCCTGTCAAAATCCTACACACCCTTCAAAACCCAGCTGGAATATCCCTTCTTCCAAAATGCCCTGCAGCTTCAATCAGCAATGCATCTCTCTGATCTGTCTGGGGTTACCCTCTCTTTGTACTTGGATTTTTAAACACTCAATGGGCCTAGTAAGTTATGCCTAGGTCAGTACCCACCCTGTTCCCCACCACCTTTTACGTGTAGGGAGGAGTAGAAGAATGCAATTTACCTTATTTATTACATCTATTACATCAAATTGAATCAGAGGACCTTGGAGTTGAAAATGGCGCAGGTTTTCTTTAGTTCAGAGATGGCAAGTTTACAGAACATGGACATTTGTGTGCTCAGGGTAGATGCTGTGACTCATTCAGAGGATTCTTCCTTCGTTGGCACCTGGCTGCAGACTCCTTCAACACACGCTGCTGTAGGCTGCCACAAGCAACACTGATTTGACATATGAGATAAGACCCATGTGTCACCCATGAACTAATTCAGTACCCTCCCCCCATCACATATGATGCAATGAAAGCATCCTAAGCAGTGCTTCATCTCTATTTCCGAGCTTGTATCACAGTGGGTACACGATACTCCTTCCCCAAAATAATGCTTTCGGCAGAACAGTGTCTATTATATACATGGTTGTGAGTGTAAAATTAAATTCCAAATTGGAAATGGAAATGTTGTGAGAAAGCAGAGTTTCCAAAGATTTGTTTTCATTAATTGTATGGAATATTAATGTGTGTGTAATGAAAATACAGGATTCTTTCATCTAACAGGTCTAATTGGTCTCTTTAAAACAAGACATCTCATATGCTTTAAATATTCTAATAAACATTGTAACTTTTTGAGAGGAAAATAGCAGAGTGTGAATTTCTCCAAGGCTTTTTAGCTCATGGGGCTATTTTGGCTAAGATCATGTTGCAGGAATAGTGTGTGACAAAGCCAGGTGTGAAAAATGCTGAAGACAGGACGTGGGTTTTCTAATCTGTCTTTGATTTACATACTTCATTTCTGAAACAGGCATAATAACAACCTGCCCCTCAAAGGTAAATACTCCAAGTGCCTGATGATAGAGGGTAGTTAATAAATGTTCATCTTATTGCCTGAATCCTGATGCAGGGTCTTAGAGCTATTTTCTCAACGACAATGCAAGTTTCTTAAATTAAAATTAGGTTTTGCCATTGTTTAATTGCTGTGTAAACATGTTGGCTCTTGGGTCTTGTTTATACAGCATTTATTCAAAATGAACTTTCCACGCATGTCAGAGATGATACAAGGTATTCATCTAAACATTTCCTTTTCCTTCTGGGAATGCAAGCAGGCTATTTCTCAGCCACCTCTGAAGGTGAGTAGGCCCCCGCTCCAGGGTTCTGGCCATCAGAATGTAGGTGGAAAGGATGTACAACATCTTTGGGCCTGGAACCTAAAAGATCTGCATAACCATCGAACCCCTTTTGCTGTATGGATGGCTGGTGAGTGTGGCTCACCATGAAACCACATGATGCTGAAGCTTGGAAGCCAGGATCCATCAGGTACCACTTGGAGGAGCATTTCTCAGAACAGCTGACAAGCTACAAAAGTTAGCATGAGATCTTGTGTAAATGGACAAGCAATAACAACAAGGAAAACCTTATGTCGAGTTAAGGCCCTGAGATTGTAGGGTTTAGGTGTTATCTCAACATAGTTTAGCTCAAGGTTTCCCAACCTTGGCACTGTTGGCAATTTGGGATGGATAATTGCTTATTCTGGGGCTGTTCTGTACATCATACCTAATAATAGACAAACATGAATATTGACCATACCTCCACTATGCCCACAGCCAATCAGAGTGAGTATGCAAATTAACCCAACAAAGACAGAGGTTAATTTACATATGTAGCACCCATGGGTCCTGGAACTTTCTCAGTACTCGGGTCACTCTAAGGTAGGCCCCAGTGGGTCCTGAGCAACCTGGGAAGGGCCTGAGCTAGGGGGTTCCTGGGCTGGGGCAGAGCCAGGTAACTAGGCGATCCGAGGGAGCTATGAGTCTCCTGTCCTGGCCCCACGCCCTGGCCAGAGGCTTGGGACCTGGGCAGAGGCTGAGCCAATGATTGCAGCGAGCTGGGGGACCTCTGCCCAGTCTCTGAGGCTTTAGACCTTGGCAGGGGAGGAGCTGGTGATGGGAGGAAGCTGGGGGGGCGGGGCCTGCCCAGGCTGAGAGGCTTTAGGTCTTGGCAAGGGTTGAGCCAGAGATCAGATGCGATGGATGTGAACTACAGAGGAAATACCTTTTCTGACCGTTCCTTGGCTAAGCTCCCTGTTTGCCACTGGTAATATTCTTAGTAACTTGGGTATAAGAATCCAAAAAAGTGATTTGGGGTTTTTCCACCACACTCCTGCAGAAAAAAAGGAAGGCCCACTGCTGGAGGGCTAAGAAATGTCATATCCTGCCCTAGCTGGCTTGGCTCAGTGGATAAAGCTTAGGCTTGCAGACTGCAGGGTCTGGGTTAGATTCTAATCAAGGGCATGTACCTAGGTTGCAGGCTTCTCCCGGGCTGGGTTCCAGGTCAGGGCTCATGCAGGAGGCAACCAATCAAAGTGTTCCCCTCACTCTGTTGTCTCTCTCTCTTTTTCCCTTTCTCTTCCACATTCTCTAAAAATCAACTGAAACATATCCTCAGGTGAGGATTTAAAAAAAGAAAAAGAAAGAAAGGTCATATCCTATGAAAGATACATCTTGAAAATGCCTAAAGAAAGTTGTCATTTTTTCATGGTGAAGGAGTTATGGGGCTGGTGCCTTCCCCTGTTCATCCCATTTGCCTTAGTAGGACTTCCCCTGAGGGAAAGTATGTGAGTGGGGCCAGGCTGGGCTGAGGGATAACCCTCCACCCCCAGTGCATGAATTTAGTGCACCGGGACCCTAATTGTAGAATAAGTAGCTATGTCCACCAGACATCAGTATCAGCCCTTCCAATTGTGACAACCTTGAGGACTCCAGACATTGGTCAAAGTCCCCGAGGAGCAAAATTGCTCACTCTGAGGACCATTGACCCAATCAAAATACCTTGCACCATCAATCCTAATGGCTTACAAAGGTATTGAAATACTGAACAATTAGAGCTACAGACTTGATCAACCTAGGTGTAGATGCAACTGCTTAGGCCAAGCATGTCAAACTAGTGGCCTGGGGGCTGCATCCATCATTTTTTTGGCCTGTGTTAGCCTTTGAGTTTGACATGCTTGGCTTAGGGCTTAAGCTTTAGGCCATCCTCCAACCACTAACAGTCTTCAGGAAGAGCACTGGGCCATGAATCTTTCAGGATGATATGTCTATGGAACAAAGAACAATGTGTCCAATCCAATCATTGTGGTTTGATTTTCCAGGGACCTGAACATCTCCTGCCACACCTGGGGTCCATATGTCAACACCAGGCCACCTGTCCTACTCTGTCTTTGGTCTGAGCAGTGATGGTGTGATGTCCAAGGCCAGGTTGCTTCATTATCAAACTTAGTAAATTAACTTTTGTTATAAAAAGAAACCAACAAACACAGCCAACAAACTGAAAGGTTGGCTCCAGAATCAAGTCATCCCGACATTTGTAAAATAAATATACACTGAATTCTTCCTTAGAGGATGTTTCAGACCCTTGAATTGGATCATACATGTGTGAATACCAAAGAGAAAGTCTACAGTAAGCAATGCTTTCTCAACTTATCTAATCTTAAATCCAGGCAATGTTAGGGTAACTTAATGGATGTGAAGACAGCATTTATTAAGAATACAAACTTTGGCTGAAATCGGTTTAGCTCAGTGGATAGAGCATCGGTCTGCGGACTGAAAGGTCCCAGGTTCTATTCTGGTCAAGGGCATGTACATTGGTTGTGGGCACATCCCCAGTAGGGGGTGTGCAGGAGGCAGCTGGTCGATGATTCTCTCTCATAGATATTTCTAGCTCTCTGTCCCTCTTCCTTCCTCTCTGTGAAAAATCAATAAAATATATTAAAAAAAAATACAGACTTTGAAGTGAAACAGACCTGATGCAAGCTCTGATCTTGACTCTGGAACTCTCTAAGCCTCAGTTCCTCATCCGTAAAATGGAGATAACGATACCTTCTTCCAGGGTTGGAAACAGTACATGTAAATTGCTTAGTGTGGTTGTTGACACATGAAGGGCTAGATAAATGCCTGCTTTCATCGTTATCACCACCACTGCTACGATGCTATGTGGAATTCTCTTACAGAAAGAGTTTTCTTATCTAATTTGCCTAGTAATCAATCAAAAATCCAAAGGGACTGTCGAGTAAAATGTTAAATAAATCCTGAGGAATAACAATGAAACATTCATAATGTATGCTCTGCACTAAAACATTTTTACCACTCTCGAAGGAATTCGTCTTTTTAACGTAATATGCAAGGAAATGCTACAGGGGGAGTAATATTGATCTGAAGGGCCTTTGGCAGTGACTTTTAAATATGGGCATTCTATGCCACGGATCATGGAAGCGCTCAGGGTGGCAGAGTTGGAGGGGAAGGGAGTTGTGACTGAGCCCCAGGCAACACTCCCAGGTTGGTATCCTTTGATGTAATTTTATTACCTAAAAAGCATCGAAACCTTCCTGTACTTACAAAGCTTAATCCCCACAGAGTTGAAGAGCTATAAAGTGTTAAAGAGAAGTGCAAGTGTCATCTGTGAAAGTGTAAGAAGTTCACTTTCCCCAAAGACTTTTCTGCCCTAAATGCTCAGCCTTGACACATGGAAATTCATCATATTCTATCCTGAGACTGTGCTCCGTGCGTTCATTCAATTAAACTCCACTCTGATACATGCCTATTGATGCCTCCTGTACCAGATGCTGGGGAAAAAATGAAAAGGACAGTCATCATGATTAGCTCTTCAAACACTGATGATACTTTCATTGCTGGAACCGATGTACTGAACACTTATCATGTGCTAGGAGGCAATGCAACTCCGCTCTTCTTTGCTGCAGGACACAGAAACTGAGCTCAAACTTTCCTAAGAAAGAAGAGGATGTGTTGGGAAATTCAAAGCTAGATCCTACTTCAGGTTTAGCTAGATCCAGAGCCTAGAATGCCATTATCAATATTGTTTCACTTTCTTCTTATCTCTGCTGCATTTTCCTCTTGATCTCCCTATCCTCAAGTTGAGCCCTCATTCCAGTGTCACTACTGGTGTCAACAACTTCAGGCTTGCATTTATAGCTCTCAGGAACTGTCTTGCTTGCTTAAGTGAATGTCCAAAAATGACTCTGATTAGATCAACTTCAGTTGTGAGACCACCCTCAGGGTAAGATTTAGAAAATGTCGACTGGTTGGCTTGGATCAATTTCCCATTCTTGAATCCAGGAGGCTGAAAGCATGTACACGGAGGTGATTTCCCTAAGGGGGGATATTAGCATGATATAGCAAGAAAGAGAGAGAGAGAGAGAGAGAGATAGAGAGAGAGAGAGAGAGAGAGAGAGAGAGAGAGAGAGAGAGAGAGAGAGAGAGAGAGAAAGAAATGGATGCTGAGCTGGCAAAAACAATAAAGTCTTTGCACAGTTTTCCAATAGGTTGTCTTTAATCCTGGAAGCCATGCCTGCATTTTATAGATGAGAAGGCTGAAGCTCACCAGCTATCATGTACCTGGATGTAAACTCAGATGCACTGCCAAACATATAGGCTTCCTGCCAAGAGAGCCTAGGCACTATTTTTTTTTCTTGTGTATTTTTTTAAAGAGGGGAGCGGTGGGGGAGGGAAATGACTCCTGGGAAATTATTGGGTTCATTTAAAATCTTTTAGACCTCATGTCTGAATCCAGCTAGGTGACTCTTGTTCCATCATGACCTTTAACCAACCTACCTTACATACTTGGATCTCCATATTTTCTAGGAAAGTGTAATGACTGGTATAACAGTTATGGTTCTTTACTTTAAATAGCACAAGTAGCTCATTTAAGCACAAAAGGGATTGATTAAAAGACTATTTGGGTTGTTCACAGAGTTACCAGAAAATATGGAGGGCTAGACTTAAAAGATAACCAGGAAAAGGGGAAGGTAGGTAGCCTGTGTCCCCGCCAAAATCATGATCCCAAATTAGCTTGGTGACATCACTGATGTCAAATTCTAATCAGCTCTGCTCCTCCTAGACGTGGTTGGGTCTTTTGCAAAGACCCTGTATCATGTAGTAAGTTCAGAACTGGGTCGTGCTGGTTCTGATTGTGGCACTGTTGGTGCTGCTGAGACTGTGGGTCAACTTCCCAGTGTCGTTCCCAGTGTCAGCTCCTCAGATGGTGCAGATCCCAGTTCTGGAAAGTATGCATCTGACTAGTCAAATCTAGATCTTGGACAACACTCTACACTGGTGGTCCTCAGCTGGGCCAGTTTGCATCCAGGGCACATTTGGCAACATCTGGAAGCAGTTCTGTTGTCACAACCAGGGAAGGGATTCTGCTGGCATCCCATTCATATGAGCCAGGGATGCTGTTAAACATCCTACAGTGCACAGGACAGTGCCACAACAAAACATTATCTATAATAGTCTAAAATGCTAACAGTACTGATATTGAGAAACTCTCTCCTAACTGAAGAGGAGTGTGAAAAAATGACTATCCTGAGATTTTTATGTTTTATTGTAAGAGACCTTCCCCTCTTCCAAATAATTCATAAAATAAGAAGTTCCCTAATCAAAGGAATTGAGTTCTAAAGCTAAAAAATAAGTTTCATCTGGCTGGAGTGACTCAGTGGCTGAGTGTTGACCTATGAACCAGTCAATGCTCAATTGTAGGCTCAATCCCAAGTTTGGGGCATGCAGAAGGCAGCTGATCAATTATTTCTCTTTTATCATTAATGTTTCTATCTCTTCTTCTCCATTCCTCTCTCTGAAATCAATACAAATCTATATAAAAAAAGGTAAATCTCACTATAAATAGATACCAGAAAGCCATTTGTGGCGATCTTCCTTGTTTTTTTTTCTGACATCTGCTAGTTCCAATCTATAGCTCAGCCCTTCTCCAAATTCTTCACCCTGAGTCTTACCCCTTGTATACCTGCCTTCAGACTGGGTAGTTTAGTGTCTTGACTCTATGCATTTTGCTTTGATCATGCCAGCTCCTCCTCCTTGCTTCTTACCAAAGCCTCATGGCTCCTGAAAATCCTATGCTTGGACTACATTTCAAGAAAGAACAGTGTCAGTGCCTCTTGACTTTCCTTCATGGCTTCCTCAATAGGTTAGCATATTGCACAGGGAGAGAATACAGCCAGATAACACCACCCAGGGTTTCCTGATGTGTCATTTCCATCTCTCAAAGCCCCTGCGATGATTCCAACAGACACCACTACCAGAGACAGATAGCTACCCATCCATGGGTGAAGATTTCAGATCACCTTAGCTGGCAACCTTGATGGCTCCAGTAAGTGAGAGCAAGTGCTTCAGCCACTCACTTCTTGGCCCTTGAGAATTTCACGAAGAATGCAACAGCATGCTAGCCAAAGAAAACAATGCACTTGGGAACATTAAGAAGAAATTCTGTTTCAACCAGAAAAAGTGACTCCATTGCACTGGGCACCAGCAGGCTCCAGGCAGAGGTAGGAGAGTCAGAGAGAAGTTGGAAGAAGAAGTAAAAACCATCCCATGCACATGTACTTGTCTTTAAACCTGTAAAAGATCCCACAGCTCAGGCACCTCACATCACAAAATCATCGTTAGCTGAAATTACAGTTCAGACAGCATGGAAACCCAACAAATGAAGCACATTTTCAGCTCAGCAAGTCTCTTTGTGTCATTTCAAAATTGCAGCTGACACTTTAATATTTAAACAGAACAGAAGAGACATGGATTATTTATTTTCTTTTACTTTAATTTTACTTCTATACCAGCTCCCAACTTTTTTTTTTTTTTTAAACTTTACAACAACAAAGCCTCCATTTTAGCAGCAGTGTCTGCTGGATTCATCAGGCTGTGAATGTTCACCTGACATGTGCAATCCACCAAAGCCTTTTCTCCCAGCATCTGTTTCCATGTGGCCATGAAATTATGCTGAAAATATTTTTTTTTTTTGCTTTGGGCCAAACTAGTCATATAGAATTTGACTATGATCTATATATTTATGGAGGAAAATTAATCTTCAATGCTTCAAACTTTTTATGCCTCATAATTTTATCAAAAGATGTCCAAATGCATCATAATGGAGCTGCCAGAGACATGAAAAATGTCCCACTTTCTCTCTAAGCTTTCAACAAAACATGCTTTTAGGATGCCTTGCAAAGGCATTGTCTGGTTATACTGTTTTATGGGCCACTCAACAACTGTAGCAGATACTGATGAAAATCTAAAACGTGGGAGAAACTATGTAATAGCCGGTTTTAGATCCGTCATGGAGAGGCCTACAAAACTGTTCTATTGTTCTATGTAATTGTAAAATACTACTTATCTAGGCCAAGAAATGTTTTAAATCCACTTTAACATGAATAAGCTACAGATGTTTTAACAGTTGCAAGTGATGAAAACCCAACTCAAACAAAACAATAGGGGGGAAAAAATGCATTGGCTGGCTCCTAGGATGTTACTGACTCTTGATTCAAGGCCTAAAGAAAGCAATCAAGGCAAACATTTCTCCAGGTATGTCCACCCAGGTAGTAGGCATGATGCAGGGTAGCCTCCCCAAAAGATCACAATGAGGGCATCTTCATTCTTAGCTTTGGCAGAAAGGTCCCTGAGAAGACTCTGATTGGCTCAGCTCAGATCACAAGTCCAGCTCAGAACCAGGAACTGACCAATGAGAGGAGCCCTATGTCTGGGCTGCATATGCTGTGGTAGGTGGAAGACAAGGCCAGGACCAATTCTATGGAACGGTTCCCCATCAGCAAGAGCTACTGTTCCAGCAGAAGGAGCAGGAATGCTGAGCAGGTAAATGTGGAGCTGTCCACTAGCAGTGGTTCTGAGTTTGGGAGGTGGTATTTCCAGCCATAACTTACTAACCTATTCGGTTCTGGTCTCCACAGAAAATGCCAGAAACAGTGGCTTCTTGGGTGAATTTTACATTGATCTGACTTAAGATATATGTTTCTGTATGCAGCAAAACCACTGTTTCTTTGTGTGTGTGTGTGTGTGTGTGTTTGTGTGTGTGTGTGTTTGTTTTGTGTTTATATAATAATTAGACAATGGTGTTCAAATTCTCTATCTATCAAGTCTTTTCCTTTCCCTACCCTCACCAAAAGTCTCTGTCCTTTACCTTTATTTGTTTTCATTTCTTTCTTCTGAATGAATTTTTAAATAAAACAAAAAAAATGCCCATGAAGTGGAAAGGTGTCACCCAGTACAACCTTTTAGCAGCTATTTCTTGGAGATCACCAGAATTTGGGCACTTTGTCTTCTGATTTTATAGGTTGTGAGAAGAAAATCAGATTTGACCCTTTGGTTACCCCTTGGTGTTTATACACTTATGCATTCATTCATCCATTTAGCAAGTAGCGTTTAGTGGGCTCCACTCATTGATCTGTTCCTGGTTCTGAGCTGGACCCAGGTAGTATGCTAGGGACCAGGGCTAAATCCGAGTTCAGTATTGTTGTCCTATCATTGAGAGTCTCATAGAGAAGACAGAAAGTTCACAAATTCACATGGATAATTGCAATATATGTATCTGAGGTGGTGGTGATGCAATGAAACAGAAGAGATACTACCAATGGGATATAGACAAAGTCATAGAAGAAACAATGTTTGTACTGTGATCTGAAGGAGTAAGTGAGGATGATCCTGACAAAAAGGAGGTGCTTAAGACAGTCTTTCTCTGTCCCATGCTGAGCAACTGAGTTTAAATCAAGAATTTTAAATTTGCATCCACATTGTAAAGCTTTCACTATGAAAAAAGTATTCACTGAAAAGCCCAAATATATAGATTAAATATTTATATTTCCAAGATTTGTAGGTACTTCATAAGAAACTTTTTAAAAGAAAGCCATATTGCCAAAACCAGTTTGGCTCAGTGGATAGAGCTTCGGCCTGCGGACCGAAAGGTCCCAGGTTCGATTCCAGTCAAGGGCATGTACCTTGGTTGAGGGCACATCCCCAGTAGGGGGTGTGCAAGAGGCAGTTGATTGATGTTTCTCTCCCATCAATGTTTCTAACTCTCTATCCCTCTCTCTTCCTTTCTGTAAAAAATCAATAAAATATATTTTTTAAAAAATAGAAAACCATATTGTGGAATTCTACAGGTAATAGTTTTAGTGACCACTGATTGAGAAAATTCATAAAGATAAAACATAAATTGGATGTTTTAAATGACTTTGCATTATATCCTTCATAAATACATTTATGTTTATTTGAAAATTAGCCAGATATATATGCAGATATTAGAGACCTATTCTAAAGAGAGTGGATGGCTGGCTCACTAAGGACTGAAGAACTTGCTGGGACAAATTCACACAGCTCGTGCCCACCCCCAGGAGGCTGTAGCTCACAGGCTGTGAACAGAGGAGACAGCTGTTACTTGTTTGCTCTGCTCCTCATCCATTCATTCTGTGATAATGAGCTTCCTGTCAATCAAGGTGCCTGCTTCTACTGTCCCAGGTGTGGGCTGGCCACATTCCTTGAGAAATTGACACAGATGGTGGGAGTAAAGGGTTGATTTTTTGCATTCCCTGGGATCAGGCCCTCCAAGTTACTTGGAAGCTGGAGTTGGTAGGAGTCATCCTTTCACATGTGAAGGATGGACCTATCCTATATAATAAAGAGGTCATATGCAAATTGACCCTCACACCATTACAAGATGGCTGCCTATGACCAGGCCAGTAGGGGTGATAGTGAGGGATGACCAGACTACTGAACAGCAGGCTGCGTGAGATGACCAGGCTGTCAGGGGTGGGGGGACAGTTTGGGGCAACCAGGCCAGCAGATGGTGGTGGGGGGAGGGAGTAACCGGCCTTTGGAGATCCCCCAAGGGGTCCCAGATTGGAGATGGTGCAGGCTGGGCTGAGGGGGAACCCCTACCCCTGTGCACAAATTTCATACACCAGGCCTCTAGTCTGTAAATAAAGGAAAGAGCCAAGAAATGGAATGAGACAGAGTCCTAGGGACCTCATGTGAACCCATGGATTTAGTTGGGCTTAAGGCCAATCAGCCTCTGGACTTCCCAGGTGTGTGAGCTAATGATTTCTTCTTTCTCCTCCTTCCCTATTAAGGTAGTTTGAATTGTTTTTCTGTCACCTGCAACTAAAAGTGGCTTGATTATTACCAAAATTTCTACTAATCCAAGCATTTTCAGGTTTGTGCTTATGGTTAGAGAGTTGTTTATCATTCAATAAGCTCATCATTACATTGAAAATCTATTATTACACAGAGAGTCAATTATTACACTGAGAGTCAATTTCACACAGTCAATTATGGCATAAAGGTAATTATTATTATACAGAGTCAACTATTACACAGGTAGTTTATTAGAGTCACTTATTACACAGAGAGTCAATTGTTAAGCAGAGTTAAGTATTATACAGCCAGTCTATTATTATACAGAGTTTATTACATAAATTCCACAATTGCACAGAGCCAATTATTACACAGAGTCATAATTACCCATTATCACACATGGTTACAGTACATTAGAGAACCCTGCTTGTTTAACCAGTTTGGCCACCGTGGCATGTTACTCTAATTCTGGATTCTAGTCATTTCTGATAGTCAGCTACTGTGCTTCTAAGAAAGAGATTCCATGATGCCTAGCGAGGAATGCAGTATCCAGAAACAAGAACATCTCATTTCAAAGAGTTAAAATATCCACCAGAAGGTCTGACAATGTATTATGTACAGAGGAGAAACAGGACACAGAGCTGCCTGTATGTGCAGTATGTCCTTTGCCACACAACACTTAGATTTCTAAATATAATGATCCCATCCCCCATACACACACACATATAGGTGACCACACACACACACACACACACACACACACACACAGGAAAAAAAAATCTAGAAAGATATGACAATAATTATGCTCTATAGAAATCTCACTCTTTGCCAGATACTGTGGAAGTACTTTACAGATATTACTCTGTGAGGCAGCCTTGGGTGAGGCTCACAAGCTCTATGGAAGCACTGTCCAATAGCATTCTGAGAACTGGTATAACTGTTCTATAATCCTCCCTGACCAGTACGTAGCCACTAGGCACCTGTGGTTACTGCATCCTTGCAATGTTGCTGTTGGGACTGAGGAACTGAATTTTTACATTTTATTTTACTTTGGTTAATTTAAGAATAAATATAGACACATGTGACTTGTGGCTATTTAAATGTCATCATACACAACTCTAGAATCTGTATACCTGGGTTCAAGTCTCAGCACCACCACTTATTAGCAATGCCACTTGGACAAATTGCTTAATTTCTCAGTGCTTCTGTTTCTTTATTCATAAAACAGGGCCTCTAATGCTACTTCATACAGCATATCTCTTTCTTATGTAGAGGTCAAGATATTTTTCTCCAGTTGGTAGAAATACGTATTGTATTCATTGCCATCGCAAATAACCACAAACCTGGTAGCATAAAACAATAGCAGTTTACTATCTCAAAGAGCTGAAGGCAGGAAGTTGAAGTCGAAGTGTCTGTGGATTGTTTCTTTTGGAAGCTCTAAATAAGAATCTGTGCCATGCCTCTCCCCTGCTTCAGGGGGCTGCTGGTAAATCTTGGCTTTCCTTGACTTCTAGACCCATCACTCCAATCTCTGCCAGACTGTCTTCACACAACCTTCCCTGTGTCTCTGCCTCAATTTTGTGTCCTATTAGGTAGTGTTTCCATAAGATCTATAAGACTTACCACTAGTCCATACTCTATATCTGAAATCTCAAATCTTTCTTTTATAAGGGTACCTATCATTACATTAAGGGTCCATCCTTCAAGATCCTGAATTTAATGACACCTGAAAAGATCCTTCCTCCAAATAAGGCTGAATTAGGATTTGTGTATATATATATATATTTTTTTTTTGGGGGGGGGCAGGAAAGGAGGGGTAGTATCACTATCCAACCCACTTCATGGATGGATCCTATTTTTGTGATTTTACCTTTCTTTATTTCACCATCTTTTTGATAAGCAAAAATTACTTTTATAAACAGGAGGTATTTAATATTTCTTCTCCACAACTCTCATATACTACGGTAGTAACTACTTCCCATTTCAAAAAGCCCTGAAGGGTCCATGTTTCTGCTTGTGGCAGGATATGTAAATCTATAGCAATTATTACCTTGATAAAAAGAGTACATGATAAGTCTTAATACAATTGCAAGCTCTTGAAACCAGGGACTAATTTTAAGCAGTAGATGACATTAACCTGTGTTCCCATGAGTATATTAGGATTTTCAAAATACAGCACTTTCTCCTTGTGCTGCATGCATACAAATGGGGCTCAATTTATTGCAAATGATATTCCAGAGCACAATGCCAGTGACATAATTAAGAAATGTATTCAGCCTATTACTAATTTAACACTGTTCTTATCAAGGGTTCTTATCAAAAAGCCTTGTGTTGCCCCACAATGTTGCCATTGAATTTATGCATTGTAAATACAAATATATTTTATTCACAGTGGATTCTTGCAACTTCAATTATGTGATAAATATTTATTTGGAGTTCATTCTTTCCCCCATTTGATAGCCATCATTAATTCATGTGTAACTGTTTAAGCCCTTTTGTAAAAAGCTCTAGCAAACACCTAAGAAGACAAACTCAATTTGTAAGAATATAGCTATTGTCACGATTCTTTCAAACAAAGCAAAAGGAACCTCTGGACTGAACAACTTCATGGCTGGTACTTAGACAATTGGTGAAGTAGAATAAGCTGATTTGGGGGGGCACAATTTTTTTTTAATTAGCATTCTTCTCTCCCTAGGGCATTCCAACCCCCCAATACCAGGGGTCCAACTGGCCTTTCTAATATCCTCCAACATGGTCTTTACCCAGTCCCCCTCACTACCCTAATTGGAGTCAGAATCCATCCCTTGCCCCAAATCAAAAGATCATCCAGATTTTATCTCTAACCCTAAACAAATCAGCCTGATCTGTTGGCTCTGTCTCTTACATGTAACTCAAACTCACTCACTTCTCACCAGGGTGACCAACTCACCTAGGTTTGCCTGGGACTTTCCAAACTTGAGCAACAAAAGTCCACATCTCAACGATTGTCTCTGTCCCAGGCAGATCTAGATATTTTGCCAGGACTGTCTGCATTTGAAAACAGAAATCTTAGAAGAACCCACGGGCAACAAAATAGCAGACATATGTCTTAGCAATATCTTTACCGATACAGCTCCCAGGACAATGGAAACTAAGGAGAAAATAAACAAATGGACTACATCAAAATAAAAAGCTTCTGCACAGCAAAAATAAACCATCAACAAATCGATAAGAAAGTCCAATTTGCCAATGTTATATCCAATAAGGGTCTAATCTCAAAAATTTACAGGGAACTCATACAATTTAACAAAAGGAAGATAAACAATCCAATAAAAAAATATATATATGGGCAAAGGACCCAAATAGACACTTTTCAGAAGTGGACATACAGAAGGCCAAGAGATATATGAAAACATATATCTCAAAGTCACTCATCATCTGAGAGATGCAAATAAAAATGTCAATGAGGTACCATCTTACACCTGTCAGAATCATATTATCAACAAATTAACAAACGGCAACTGCTGGCAAGGATGTGGAGAAAAAGGAACCCTTGTACACTGCTGATAGGTGCATACTGGTGCAACCACTGTGGAAAACAGTATAAAGTTTCCTCAAAAAATTAAAAGTGGAACTCCCATTTGACCCAGTAGTCCCACTTCTAGGACTATATTTCAAGAAATCAGAAACATCAATCAGAAAGGATATGTGCACCCCTATGTTCATAGAAGCACAGTTTACAAGATTTAGAAACAGCCTAAGTGCCCTTCAGCAGATGAGTGGATTAAAAAACAGTGGACATCTACACAATGCAATACTACAATGCTGTAAAAGTGAAAGAACTAACTCTTACCATTTGCAACAACATGGATGGACCAGGAGAGCATTATGCTAAGCAAAATAAGCCAGTCAGAGAAAGATAAATATCACATGATCTCGCTCATTTGTGGAATATAATAAACAACTAAACTGATGAACAAAAATAGAGCCATATTGAGAAGCATCGAACAGACCATCAAACCTTAGAGGGAAGGCAATGGAGGGAGAGGAGTAAGAGATCAACCAAAGGACTTATATGCACATATATAAGCATAACCAATGGGCACAGACACTGTGGGGGAGAGGGGTTATGTGCTAGCGGAGTGGGAGAGGATGGGGAGAACTCAATAGGGAGAGGGGAAAGGAGACATATGTAATATTTTAAACAATGAAGAATTAAAAAAATAAAGAAATATTTGTACCTTCAATCCTTAGCAAATGGAAATGTTTGGTCACCCTACTTATTACCACCTTTACTTGTAAGTCCATATCCACAATCACCCCTCTTCTCACTTCTGCAATACTATCTGATTCTACTCTTCCACTGCTACTGTCAATTTCAAAACCCACTATATTACTCCCTTGCTCACAACCCTCCAATGTTTCCATCATACTTAGATTAAAATTCTTCCATGGCACACAACGCCCTATTGTATTCATTTCCTATTATTGCTAGAACACATTGTAATAGACTTGGTGGTTTCAAACAACACAAATTTATCATCTTGCAGTTGTAGAGCTCAGAAGCCCGCATTCAGTTTCACTGAACCAAAGTGAAGATGTTGACAGGGCTAGTTCTCTTTTTGGAGGGTTCTAGAGGGCAATCTGTTTCCTTGCCCTTTGCAGCCTTCTTAGTTTCTTAGCTCTTGACCTCACTTCAATAGCTTTTTTCCTCTGCTTCTGTCATCACATCTCCTTCTCTTTCTCTATCTGACCATCCTATTTCTTTCATGGACCTTTGCAGGGGCCTTTGAGATTATACTGGGTTTTCCAGATAATCTAGGGTCATCTGATTGTCTCAAAATCCTTATATTAATCCCATCTGCAAAGTCCCCTTTACCATGAGGTAACACTCACAAGTTCTGGGAATTAGGGTCTGATTATCTTTGGGAGGCAACACATTAGTGAGTCTAACACATGTGTTGAATTGGGCCCTTGTCTTCATCTTTGGGATCTTAAAGGGTTCATACAGCATGGTATATTCTCCATCTATGCTGGCCTTCTATCAAGCCTTTGAATGCACCAAGTTTGTTACCAGTGTTATTATTCAGAGGGCCAGTTCTTTCTCATCACATAAGTCTTCAGCTCAAATATCCCCACATCAGAGATGTCTATGTCATTAACATCAGTCAGGCGCATTGGTGCAAGTATAGATGACTCAACTCAAACCAGTTTTGAAGGTAAAGAAAGATAGATTATGCCACAGACTAGAAGTAAATGGCCTTGGAGTTGACTCATCTGTGAATTTAGCTCTGCAGTGAATCATCAGGTATCCAATTTCCTTCTGCTCCTTCTTGTAGCCATAAAATGGCTGCAGTACTCTAGCATCCTATTCCAACACAACAATGCCCATGAGATAAAAAGGCCTTTGCTTCTCTGTATTTTATTTTAAGAGCAAAGAAATTTCAGCTAAGCCCTGACCTGGCTGCAGAGTTGGTCTCATCTCTCATTAGCCAGAGTGGGCTCACTTGCTCACCTGTACAGTACCCAGCACTGCCAAGGAGAATGAGATTAGCATAACTGGTTGTTAGTCAGAGTCCGTCTACTCACTGGGTGAATATCTGAATAAAGTCAAAATCTGAAAATGCTTTTTGAGAGATAACCCACCTGCCTTCTAACCATTGCTCTCTTTCATTTTCTTCCTTGCGCCTATCGCTTTTAGAAATAAAGCTATTTTATTGATGGTCTATATATTCCTAATAAAATACAGATTTAATAAGACTAGAGACCATGCCTGTCTTGCCCACAATAGTATCTTCATCCTCTAACAGTGTCTGGCACACAATAAGTGCAGAATAAATCTTGTTTGCTGAAAGAATCTAGTTTGCTGAAAGACTCTTATCCCAAATCGACTTTCATATTTCTCTTTGTTTATATCCAACAAATGTCTACTGAGCACTGTGATATGCTGGGCACTATGCTAGTAAGGAGAAATAGAAGGGTGAAAAAGATAAATGTGATCTTTAAGAGCTCTCAATCTAAAGAGGAAGAAAACAGAGGCAATATTGCACTAGGTTTTGACTTTTTCCTACCTCTCTACACTCAAGAATCAATCTCCAAAGTTCCATACTAAGGCAAAGTTTTTCTTTGCTATAGATTTTCAAACTTCAGTGTGCACTAGAATTGCCTGAGTTGCTGATTAAAAGAGCAAGATTACTGTTTACATCTCCCTCCCAAGATTTTGAGGTTCTGATTCAGTAAGTCTAGATGGGTTCTGGAATCTTTGTTTGAACGAGTTAAACAGTGGTTATCTTTGGAATCTATTGCAAAATTATAAGCTGGTGGCCTGAGGCTTACCCTTTGAGTAATAAATATGGTTCTATGAGGTCTCAGTCTCTTGGGATACGTTTAATGGAATCTAGAGATGGGAAGGGCATGAAGAGCTTTTAAAAGATGTTTCCTGCATCCTGAAAGGTTCCCTAGTAGGGTTTACAAATTAAATACAGCTAAATTCAAATTTTATATAGACAATATTTAGTAAAATTATCTCCCTTGCAGTATTTGGGATATACTTATGCTAAAACACAAATTATTTACCTGCAATTCAAATTTAATTGAATGTCCTATCCTAGCATCTACCAATCAATAGAGACCACAACCCTAACTCCCTCAGTCATCATGATTAATGATGGCCCCCCCACCTCCCCACGACTCCCCCTATATAACCCATCCCTTAGAAGTCATCAGGGAGCCAGGTCTTTGAGCAGGAGTTTACCTGTGACACTCTGGTCATGGCAACATTTCCTAAAATTAAACCTTTACTTTTCTGGCTGCAAACTCCTGTTCAAGTTTAATTTGGCCCTAATGCACGCAGGCAAATGAGCCCCTTTAGTCCAGTATCAGGGTCATCTGGAAAGACTGTTCTGAGATGATACTGGGGTAGAGAAGTAATGAAAACTGTAATGAAGAGATGCTGGGAAGGGCATCCCTGTACTGAGAAGGCTAAAAAGGGCTAATTCCAATGTAACCCTGATATTTGGGGCTAGTGATCAGAATCCATGCCAGCAAGCCAGTGTACATTCTTGATAACCTATAATTAAGTCACTACCTCCTTCCCAGATACTGGTGTTGCAGAACCTATTACTATGGATACTGCACTGCCCCGGAGGAAGGGTTATTAATGCTGGCACCAGGCCAAACCATCAGATATGGCCTGAGACCCCCAACACATGGGGGCCTTCTTGCAAGGCCAAAGAAAAGGACCAGAAGCATAATCCATATTTGCAGGACAAAGACCACAGGGAGATATAAAGGAAAGTCCCATGCATGTTTCTTCACTCAGATTTGGAAGGCTGTTCCTTGAGTCTGCAGGTGTATTAAACAGTGTCCCTCTCTTCTTTGAAGCGTCTTTGGTTTTCTTTGGTCTTCTGCAACAGTACAAGTGTTTGCACTAGAACTCACCTGGCCTGGCTGATATAGCTCAGTGGTTGAGCATCAACCTTTGAACAAGGAGGTCCTGGTTTGATTCCTGGTCAGGGCACATGCCCAGGCCGGAGGCTCAATCCCTAATAGGGGGTGTGCAGGAGGCAGCCAATCAAAGATTCTCTTTCCTGATTAATGTTTCTATCTCCCTCTCCCTTCCTCTCTGAAATCACCTGGAGCCAGGTTCCAGAATAAAAATGGCCAGGAAACAGTGAAATGTTGCTAATTAAATACCCAAGGGATTTGATGAAAATACTTTAAAAGGCCTGTGCTGGTCACAGAGTAAAGCCAGGTTCAGTAGCTCTTAATGATGCTACCATTTCCTGCAATGCGGCATCATAGGCAGAGCCTGGGGTGAGTGCATTTCAAATGAGACTGTTTGACTGATCATCAAAGCAAGTGGTTGGTCCACTCATCTTAGGGAGGGGAGGTGAGAGACAGACAGCCCCAGGTTCTGGCCCCATCCCATTTGAAGATGGCTTACTTGGCAAACTCTCTTATCACGGAGCACAGACAATGGCAGCTGCCAAGTGTTCCAGCTTCTCTGAATTATTTTCCAAAGCTTCCTCTCCCCCAGGGTCACAAATCTGGGAGACATGATCTTGAACGGCTTTCATGACATGTTGGCTCACTCCTAAATTCCTCTCTTCTTGTGTACAAACCTTGCAAACTCCTACTTGATCCACTCCTATTGTTACAGAAAACTGAAGGAGGACAAAGCAATACTTAGAGAGATGGAGTTACATTTATTACACGCAGGTCCAGAGGAAAATATATTTCAAATTCTGGGCCCCATCATGCAGGAATTCTCCCTATTTATATGATTTTACCTTCTTTGTCTCCCAAATATGGAGTGTTTCTGGCCAACTTTTGCAAAATCTTAAAGAGCCAGTGTGTACAGGTGCCTTGAGACCTCAACCAGAGGCCTGGCCTGGCGCCAGCACTGATGACCTTGTCTGGGGAAGGTTAAATCCACAGAAGCCAAATAGCAGGGTTAAAATTTCAAACAGCAGTTTTCATACAAGATGGATGCTTCACTATGTCACTTTCATTATGATTCTTCCCTGATCAAAATGATAATATCAGCTCCCCCTGTTAAAGGCCCTCTGGGTCCTTAAAGATCTTCCAGTGCATAGTTGTAGGAGATAATGTGGTTAATGTCCATTCAGGCTGTAACCTCCCTGAAACCCATGTTGTGTTGCTAAAGGGTAAATGTTTAAAAATGGTTAAAATTTTTTTTATTTTACAAATATAACGTGAATGTATGTCAAAACCTTTTTTTTTTTTTTAACTCTTTCATTAGTGAGGGAATCCATATGATGTTGACAAATGTTTCAAAGGAGGATCCAAAATGCAGAAAAACATATCTGCATCAGAAATGTTGAAAAAAGATTTACAAATAGAGGCAAAACTGGTCAATATCCACAGGGAAAGATCAGTTGCATTCCATGGGACACAATTTGCATTTCTATGAACAGGAGTCATTTGCATTGCTATCTGTTTCCTACAATTTACAGAGCTGTAAAATTGCCCAGAGACAAGGAAGTCTAAGATAATGCTGAGGAGACAGTCAGATGGGACACCTAGGAAGCATTTTTGGTTCATGTCAAAGCTTAGAATTTTTCTGTTTTTGCCATTGTTTTCTCCCAATCGCCTTGTAGAGCACTCACAACATAGTGGATGCCCTGTGAATATTTCTTAAGATGGAGAATAGTGTTGTGGATTATTCATTGAAAGATAGTGTACAGTATTTTGTATCTTGTGGAGTGGTTCTCACTTATAACCTATGTATGTTTCCTTACAGTGCATGTCTGCTCATGTCTAATGAACAGATAAGAAAGTTCCACCAGGATCTTGGGGGAAAATCTCATCCTGTAAAACACATTTGGTTCAATAATAAATTCTCATTGTTCTCAGGAGAGCACGTGCACACCCGTGACCATGTAGAAACTTCATTTCTTTAATGTGAGTTTTTCTTATTTCTTTCCTTTTGATCCAAACTGGTCTCACCCAGCATCCTGACTCACCTGCCTCCTTCTACCTTATACAACCATTCCCTTAAGCATCAAGACAATGAAGTACTCATCAGCATCAAATAATCTTAGGACAAAGCCTCAGATCTGCTGTCCCCACAGTCAGTTTTTATCAAACTAGGATTAACATCTAGGTCTCAGTTGTGTTTCAGCTCCAGGCCTAGAAAAGCGATGAAACTGTTGCCAGTGGAATCAGAGTTGTGAGGAAAGCCTTTCTGGGTGTAAAGTTTGAGGTGCAGGAAACAGACCACCAAGACATACTGTATTAAAGTAAAGTTTATTCCCCAGTAATGAGCAGGACTCATTATGGAGGTAGAAAAATCAGAATTAAAGAAGTGGGGAGAGGAGAAAGGACCCAGCCGGGCTGCCTCCACAGATGGAGATGGAGAGAGCAGCACATGGAGGGACTGGGAGCCTTTTGAGGGGAGGGACAGGAAAGGGGTTGGATCTAGGGTGGAACAGAAGAGATGGACTCCAGGGCACTTTGGCAGGTGCTGATTGGTGTTTCAATGTCTTGGGGATGTATCTGTGGCAGATGCCAGTAATGTCATAACTCAGCCCACCAGTTGGGGGGAGGGAGGATCTCACACTGGGTACCCACACATAGAAGGATAAAGATTTATTGGGGTTGAAATAAATGATTGTCCCCAGGTTCCCCGTGTCTCCTCTTTAGCCCACCTACTATGAAAGAAGTCCAGCCTTGTCTTCAAGTCCAGAAGAAAGGCCAAGGTCCAGAAATTGTTGGTTCATTAACATAAGAAACATGAAGCAGAATCTCAATGCTCCAAAGAATAGGTTTTTCACCTATTTTTATAAATTACCATCAAAGAAAGAGATGTAAGTGGGTTACATGAAATCCACTGGTGATAGATTAGGGAGGCGGGAGAAAACAAAGGGTAGGTGTGGGAGGGTGGAATCTCTGGGATTGGATAAAAAATAAAATGATAGACATAAGCTTATTTTATAGGGGTGGGCATAGACTAGTTAACAGTCAATGTTTAACATGATAACAATAACAAGGAGGAAATTTGTGTTCTGTAACCTGGAACCATTTGTCATGCACTGAGGGGTCCAGAAAAAGGGAAATTACAAGTTACCCTGACATTCCACAGGTATATTATTTCAGATGCAAAAAGACAATAGACTCAGTAAAGATAAAAGTTGACTTTTGTCAGGGAAGATACTGGCCTAGAACATGACTACTCACTATAAACTGCTTTTTTTTTAAAAAAAAGTTTTCTTTTCAAACCATCTTTGTGGTTACTTTAGTCTCTGAGTTTGCAAGGCTGTCACATAGGCCTTTCCTGAACTAGTCAGGTTAGCATGTGGCTCCTTTTTGTACATGCCAAAGTTTAGTCCATTTTAGTCTTTGTCCCCATATGGCTAGCTTAGTCTCTATTCCCTCTGCACTTCAGCTATGTTGCTGTACTCAGGCTGCTGCAGAGAGAAATCAGGTACACAGGAATGAATTCAGGCTATTGAGGCCGAGAGAGAGTGACACTCACTCACCACCAGGGAGCAGACGCTCAGTGCAGGAGCTACCCCCTGATCAATGCATTCCCACAGGGAGAGCACTGCTCAGCCAGAAGCCAGGCTCACTGGAGCACTAAGGAGAAAGTTGCCTGACTCATGGCTGGCCAGACACAGCATTGGTGGTACAGGCTGGGCTGAGGGACCTTCCCCCATCCAGTGCATGAATGTCATACACTGGGCCTCTAGTATTATTATATTATCTTGGGCTCCTCAAACTGACCAATCTCTTTCCCAATCATTTGTGGGCTTGTGAGGGGCCCTCCTCTAAACCAATATATTTCCTAGATCTTCTAGGTTCTGTGTCCTTATCCAACCTGATTTTTCCCCCAGCCTAAAACTCCCCCTTATGGTTACCAAAGTTCCTCCCCCATTATGGTCATCATCTTAGTTCTTATTGCAACTGGCTCAAAGTAGAAACACTTCTGCCTGTGCCATCTTGGCTTCTATTGGGCATGCCCCAGGCACAGAATTTTCCTTGCTGTTTTATCCCTCCTTTAGGTAATCCAGGCTAGATCCTTCCTGCCCCTTACAGATCCATCCTGCCTCTTAGACGACTAGGTCCCAACGGTGGAGGATGCAGCAGTTCCCTGGGGAGCACATTAAGCTGTAGCTTCCTAGTGAAACAGGCTTACTGTCCTGTTCAGCTCCCTAGTTTATTATGTGATTCCCTCTGCTCCTTCCCTTTATTAATACTAACTAGCTACCTATACTAACAAAACCAGATGAAGCAAGGTCATGGCTGACATCAGCACCAGATGCAATAATCAACTACCCCCTGCCCAATCAGTAGAGAGCAGGACCCTGACCACGACCTTAGCTCCCTTAGTCACCATGATTAATGACTTTTTCGTATATAACCCATCCCCTGGAAGCCACCAGGGAGCCAGATCTTTAACATTAGCTCACCTGTGTCTCAAGGTATGGGGCACGTCCTAAAAATAAACCCTCATTTTCTTTGCTGCCAGCTCCTATTCATGTCTTTTTGGGCTTTGATGTGCCCAGGTGAACAGACCCTTTAGTACACACACACACACACACACACACACACACACACACCACCCTCATTATATGACTACCTTAAATAGGCAAGACACTATGGACAAACTTAAGAAAATAGCTTTTTAACAAGCTCCTGAATGTAACAAGTTTTTTTTGTTGTTGTTGTTGTTGTTGTTGTTTTTTTTGTTTTGTTTTTTAATGGTAAAATGCTAAAGTATGGGATAAAAAGTGAATAAACTACCCATTTGGGATTTTGTCGTATGGATTTGGACACAGGAAGACTTCGACTCAGCTGGTAAATAAATTGCAGCCCCTCAAACTTTCAGTTTGTCATATAATTCATGAATTAAAAACTTCACCCCCTTCCCTCTCTTCAACCACATCTATAAACATTTCACAAGCTTCAAGGACTCACTCACACTGGCTCTTTCCAAGACCCTGGGAGGAATCTTGGCAATGTCTTTATTTGGTCGTACAATTTTTAAAACATGTTGAAGGTAAGATTTTTTCTGGTTAAGATTGTTAATTATATTCCATTAAAGTCCGTCACATTTCCCCTTGTGCTAGATGGTATTTTGATAGCACGTGCATTTGAGGGATCCTTCCAAGATGATGACAGGAAGGGAACAATAAAGGGGCAGAACAGAGATGGTTTTCTGATCCCCAGAAAACCACCACCTCTTTCCCAGAAAAATCATGAATATTCCTCCCCCTTATCTGTCTAGACCACTCCTTCATTTCTACCTTCCTTTATCTACAACTTCCCTACTCCAAGACAAATGAGAAATTGATCTAAAAGCCAATATGTTTGGGCTTCTGCATTCTCTAGTCATTTAATCCTATATAACAAATGGCTAATATACAAATTGACCAAACAGTAGAACAACTGGCCGCTATGTCATGCACTGATCACCAGGGGCAGATGCTCAACATAAGAGCTGCCCCCTGGTGGTAAGTGTGCTCCCACAGGGGGAGTGCTACTCAGCCAGAAGCCAGGTTCCTGGCTGGCAAGCACAGGACTTGCCTCTCCTGCCTCCGTGGCAGTGCTAAAGATGTCCAACTAGGAGTGGGCCTAAACCATCAGTCAGACATCCCCCCATGGCTCCTGAACTACAGGAGGGCACAGGCCGACCTGAGGGACCTCCCCCACCCCTGAGTGCACAGATTTTGTGCACTGGGCCTTTAGTTATTAAATAAGCTTGCATTGTCGACACTCACATTGGGTTTGGTTATTGACTTTGAGACATTGAATGGAAAAAGAATCCCACTTGGGGCCCTGGAAAGGGAGTTTTTGCCCATTGGTAACATAGGGAGGTGGAAACTAGTCTGTGAGAAATTCTTCCCATTATTAGAGCTAGAAAATTGTATGTCACTGATTTGGCTATCTTTAATAATCTCTCAAAATGGAATTGACCACCAATAGGAATATACTAGAAAAATGTAGTTTATACAATTAAATGCTGCATACTTTTCTTTTTAAATCTAGGAATCATATTAAATAGACTATCAAAATTCTTGTGTTTAGGGCACAAACCTGTAGCCAGTAATATAAACAATGAGAGTGCATATGAAGTCATATGCTTTATGAAGCACAACAACTATCAATAACAATAGAAATATATCTCAATCAACCAAACAAATATCTTTGTTTTCTCTCTATAAAAATATTATACAAATTGTTGTCCTATGAAAAAGCAATCAAAGGAAACAGTATTCTGTAGATGTTTCAAACAGATACTAAATAGAATATATTACATCATTTTTCTGGATTTTGTGATGTTTGTGCTTTCTGTTAGCTTGTAAAAATTTGTAATTTACTCTGATTTATGTTCTCATTCTAAATAAATATCCCCTTTTGTAACATACCTTTTCTCATCATTTTATATCTTTGTCCATAAAGAGGGCTTTGAAAATCACATAACCTTCAAGCCCCATGTAGCTTGGACCTCCTCCTGCTTATGGGGAAAGACACACCATTGCCCACCCCATTCCTAATTTCCTTATCTCCCAACACTGTTGTAATTTAAATATGGTAGGCAGATGACCTCTCCCAAAATGCCCAGGCCCTAATCCCCAGAACCTGCTGACAGGTTACCTTACATCAGTGTTTCCCAAACTTCTCTCATGATGAGAATCACCTGGTGGAGTTGTTAAAATACAGATTCCTGAATCCCAACTAAGAAGTGCTAAACTAGAATTTTTGGGAACATATAGGTAAAATTGTATACTTAACTTAGTGCTTTGTCTGAACATACAATTTTACCTATATGTTCCCAAAAATTCTAGTTTAGCACTTCTTAGTTGGGATTCAGGAATCTGTATTTTAACAACTCCACCAGGTGATTCTCATCATGAGAGAAGTTTGGGAAACACTGCCTTACATGGCAAAGGAGAATTAAGTTTGCTAAACACCTGACTTTAAAATAGGGCTAGTATCCTGAATTATCCAGGTGGGTCCAACATAATCACAAGAATCCTTAAAGTAGAGGGAAGCAAAGGAAGTGAATCAAGGAGAGCTGTTCCCATGAAAGCAGGGCCAGAGATGCTGCATTGCTGACTTTGAAGGTGGAGAAAGGGTCCACAAATGTGGGAGGCCTAGAGGATAGAAGCAAACTCTCCCCTGTAGCCTTCTACAAGTAAGCAGCCCTGCCAACACCTTGATTTTAGTCCACTGAGACCAGAGTCAGATGCCTGGCACACAGAACTGTAAGATAATAGATGTGCGCTATCTCAGCCACTAAGTTTGTGGCGTGTTGCAGCAGCAATAGAAAACTAATCCACTAGCCCTGGTTGGTGTGGCTCAGTTGGCTGGGCGTCATCCCATGCCTCGATGGGGCTGCCAGTTTGATTTCTGGTCAGGGCACATGCTCGGTTGCAAGCTTCAAACTCAGGAAGGGGCTGATTGATGTTCTTGCATCTGCATCAGTGTTTCTCTTTCTATCTCCCTATCCTTTCCTCTCTCTGTAAAAATCAATAAAACAAAACAAAACAAAAAAAACAGCAAAGAAACTAAAATACTAATCGTGCATTTGAATCACAGAGACACTAAAATATGGGATCACTACATGTCAAGATCCTTTTGGTTATAAGTAATAGAAAACCCATTAGAACTGACCTAAAAATGAGGAGAATGCATTGACTGGCATAACAAAAAAGACCATATTAGATCTCTTGCCATAGATGAACAAATCACTGTGGCTGGAGGGGTGGCAATGAATAACCCACCCACACCCTTCTGCTTGAGGGTAAGTCAGAATCCCCAAAGTCCTGAATAAAGATCAGGTGTTGTTGGACAAGAGGGAGGAAAAGGAAATTCTGAGAAGACTGCCAGAGATATCCATGGCAAACAGCATATCTTCATTTTTCTTTTACCAAGGCTGTGAAAGACAGATGTTAAATCTGACCAGCGCAAAGACACGAAAACGAGGCGGGGGGAAAAAATGTTTGTTGATGCTGGCACACACATCTTCTGGATGATTGATCGACGATTTTTTCATTATTTGCTTTTACCTCCACTCCAGTTTAAAGTCTGGGATTCTGCCCGCGAGGTTGATTAATAAGCCTTCAAAAGCTGGTTGTCTTTAAAGGATTCATCTGAGTCCATTTCAATGTTCTTTTGTTTGTTTCTGCAGCTTAAAGGGCACCAGAGTCAGAGTTCCTCTTGGTTGATTCTCTTTTCCACTAAATGTTCAGTCGCTATTGTTTTATTGCAATCTATTTACAAGAAATGGGTGATTTCCCCTCCCCCCCCATGATGCCAGGAGCCCTGGGCTGTGTTTGTTTATTGCTCCTCTGTGCACCAGAACCTGTCCTTGAGATTCAACTGCCAATGTAAAGGATTAAGGGGCTAAGTGAGTCTGACTAGAGTAGGAATCTTCAAATGTGCTTCTCTCGCCCAGCTGTTTTGCAGGTAATTTTTGTTTAACACACACACACACACACACACACACACACACACACACACACACATTGAATCACACTTCCCAGGATCTATACAGTCTTTTTTCTTGCCATCTTAGAAAAGAGACAAATGCACAAGTATCACAGATGTAATTATCCTAATATACTTATTTTCATTTGTTAATAATCGGCTTTTATCCTTCCATGGAAAGTGACCCCCAGGGAAAATCTCTCCATCTGTCCTGCCACAGACCAGCACACCATCAGCAGCCACAGAACGGGATCCGATCAATTGCCCGGAAAGCGTTTCTGTCACAAGTGTTTTGGTTCTGATGCAGGTGATGTTCAGCACTTCTCCCCACTGGGGAAGGCCCTTCCGCAGAGAGCTTTCTCTATCTGAAGCTGGGACATCCATTTCCAACCACAGCCTCTACTGCTCTCCAGCCCTGACCAGTCCACACAAAGGAGGACTTGGAAACCACAACCTGGCACACATTCATAAAGGAGGCACACACCTTCCTTCTGACTGGCATGAAGCGCTGCCCTTGTGTCTGGGTTAAGTCAACATCTTGGCTTCTCACTCCAAGAAGGTAAAAATGATGATGGTGATGAGGACCATGTTCCTGAGGACTGACTAGCATCCTGCATTGCATGTGTTAGCTCATAAAATCCCCAACTGCCCAGGAAGCAACCGGTATCATTGTAACTCCCGCTTTACAGTTGAGGAAACCTAGTTCTAAAGAGCTTAAGAAATGTTCCAGCTATGACCCCTTTCTCAGTTTCAGAACTTTTGCCATTTTTGCCAGGAGTATATGGTAGGGAGGTTTCCCTGTGTGTTGCAGGATGCTAAGTGGCACCCCTGGCCTCTACCAACTATAGGCCAGTAGCACCTGATTCCAGGTTGTGATAATAAAAATGTCCCCAGACATTGCCATGAGGACACCACCTCCCCAGTTGAGATCCTCTACTTTATGGCATAGATAAATAGCAGAGTCCATATTGAAGCTCCCTTTTCAATTCTAGAGTACAAATTCTATATCACCATGTCATCACTTACTGATTCTGGATCATTTTATATCTGAATAACTCTCTCATCAACCTACTGTCCAGTAAAAGTATTGTCCCACTTGCTACCTTAGACCATGTTCACAAGATTTCTTTTACATTATTTTACTGTCATTTGTCATCCATTATCATCTTGATTTTTCTCTCTCATTAAATGCCACCTCACATCCCCATCACACAACTTGTTATTCTAAGTGTTGACCGGCCAATAGGTTTTCTGGGACCCTACCTTCCTCCATGTCTCATTATGAGACATGATATAATAGAAAGAGGATGGTCGTTGGAAATGGAGACTCCCCAACTTTACATTGCTGGTTATTAACTACTAGGGGCCCATTGCACAAAGAGATTAATGCACTTGGTCTTCCTTCCCTTGCTTCTAGCACCATTTTTCTGTCTTTGCTGCAGACTCCAGCTGGAGTCTGCCATCTTCGTCTTTATTGCAGACTCCCAAGTATGCAGTCTTCATCTTTGCTGCGGCCAAAGTGCCGCCCCTATAGATTCCTCTACCCCCTGCCCTCTCTCTCATAGCAGGTGTCCTGCCCCACCCAGCCATTCAATGCTTGGAGCAGCTGGGCAGCTGCCATCTTTGGCTTCTAATTTGTATATTCCCTCCTGATTGGCTGGTGGGTGTAGCAGAGTGATGGTAAATTTGCATGTTTCTCTTATATTAGTATAGATGGGTAGTAATATTGTCTCTCTGAGTTTTAATTTTCTCCATTACAAAATGATCATAATTCCTGCTGTCATTATTCTCACCTCCCTTCTTCTCGCTTAACTTCCAGGAGACTATATCTGCCTGTCAATCCTTCCTCTTCTCAAGCTCTTCTTTCTCTTCTCAGCTCCCTCTGCTTGAGGTTCTGCCCTCACCCCCTCTCCTCTCATCTCTTCCCCTATAACCTCTCTTTGAAGCCATGCCCATTGCATAATTCTGATGATCATCCTTGTACTCAGTTTCTCAGGCCAGAAAACTGAAAGTCATGCTCCAGTCCCCCCACTTTCTTAACTTTTTTAATCCCATATTCTGTGGATGTATCCTGACAACTCTATCATTTCTCCTTCTCTTACCATGGAAATGTATTCACATTGTGCAATTGCCCTGAATCTTTCTTTCCATGGTTTATCTTTCTACATTATTACATTGATCTGTAGGGAATTTTCACTTTGGGTTGTTTGTTCAGTTAGGAACTCATATCATGTTTGACAGTCCACAGAGCAGGCTTAGAGATCTCCAAGCTAAGGTAGGCATTGTCTCTTTTCCCCAAATAAATGCCAATCACCTGGAACACTTACTTTGAGTTATGAGGATTCTATAGCTTCTCCCAATATTGGTAGAGGAGAAGATGGAGCCAAGTCTGTCGAGACAGCTGATTGTTCTATCAGAATGTGGGCAAACTGACCACAACTCCTGTTTCAAAATGCAATTATTCCACATGTCAGCGGTAAAGAGTGAAGAAGTTAGTGTGGTCATAATTATTGGGACTCTATATTTGTACTTTAGGTGTTTTAAAGTAGAAGGCATACTCTTGGGACACCTATTTCAATATATTAATATGACAGTTGTCAAAATATTGGAAAAGTTCGAGTTACCTTTCACTTTTTTTCTTTTGCTCTTTAATTGCTAAAATAATAATAAAGAAAAATTACTCATCTCTAAAACCCTCCATTAGTAAATGAAAATCATCATTTTACCTGTCTGTCAAAGGCAAATAATTTAGATTAAGTTAATGGAAAAACATCTATCAAATCTGTACTTCCCATGGGCCCATGTATTAGTGAAGGCTTTTAAAAAATAATTTTTATTTTATTTATTTGAGAGAGAAGTAGTGAAATGAATAGAGAGAGATCCATGAGAGAAACATCGTGGATCAGCTGCCTCCTGCACTCCCCCTACTGGGAATTGAGTTCAATTGCACCAGTGGCCTCTTGATTCATGGGACACTCAACCACTGAACCACACTAGCCAAGGAGTAAAGACTTCTGCTTGCTAATGACAAAAATCAACTCAATCCATGTCCTGTATAAAGAGGGAATAGATTACCTCACATAAACAGGAATTCCTGAAGTGGCACAGAAAATGTAGGGATTTGAACTACATCTTCAGGGCTTTCCATATTTCTGTTCTGTCTCTGCTTGGCTTCTCTCCTAGACAATAAGCAAGATGATCACTGGCCACTCCAAATCTATAATATGTTTATATTTAGCTTCAGAGAAAAAATTAGAAAGAGTTTCAGGGAAGCTTCTGGTTGGCTTGGGCTGGTTTATCCCTGGACCAATCATTGAGTTTAGGGTGGTGGGAATTTTTCTATTGACCAGTCCTAGGCCTTGTATTAAGCCCAGGTTTTGACATTGAATGCTTTGTGAGGGCCATATGGAATGTGGAAATGGCAGGTTCCCCCAAAAGTTTGGTGCTTGTATGAGAAGAATGGGGAAGGAGTGACAGACAGTGGAAGCAAGATATGTTCATCTGAGGCACAGGTTTTTATTTCATTTTTATCCTGGATTGTGTACGATCTTTTCTCTAAGATAATTTTGTTAGAGGTCAAACACACACACATTAAGGTTGGGGTTTAAGCTTTGTCTTAAATGTTACTGCTTTATTTCTATTGCTTTCAAAGTCCTTCAATGTTCAACTTGGCTTGTTCAATGCTCTAACTAAAAGGTAATTAATTCTAGCAAAACAGAATGTCCAGGCTCTCTTTCTCTCTCTATCTCCCTCCCAGAAAGGAGTTAATGGGATTCCCACTTGACATAGTTCTTTCCAATAAGTTGTCTCACTTGTGTATTCTTGCAGCATTGCTCTGAGTATCTATTTCTGTCAAATTTTAAACAGATTTTCATATATTTCCTTTGTCTACACCTGTGCTACTCAATATGGTTACCTATGTTTAAATTAAATTAAGTAAAATTAAGCACAATAAAACATTTAGTTCCTCAGTTGCATTAGTAACATTTCAAGTACTATATAAATACGAAATGAATGCCATATCAGATAACATATTATAAAAAGTTATATCGTTGTAGTAATTCTACTGTACAGTGCTGGTCTACATTACAAAAGATTTCAATATTGAAGATAAAATTTCATTTTATTACATATACAGTCCATTCATATGCTCTTCAATACAAAATAGAAAATTAATTGACCTTAAAATTATAAGGAGTAATATATGTAGAGAGCTGATTATATACTACACATCATGGACCATTTAAAATGGGCACTGAGTATTAGTGTGATCAAATATATTCCATTATAATTTTAAAAAAATTATAATTCACTTTTCAATAAATTAAGTATTTGTCTTCTCTTCATTCAACACAAACTTTCTTAGACTTGACTTCCATTACTTGCCCCCCATTTAGTCTACATTTGGTCTATACTGAATTTATCACGATTTCCTCAAACATGCTAGAATCTGTTATGATTCCAAGTCTTTGCTTATGGCATTTTCTATGCCTAGAAAACCTCCATCTTTTTCTCCCATTTGTTCTTGGACACTTTTTCTATCCTCCCCACTAGATATTAGATATTTGCCTCAATACTTTTCTGTAAATCTGCAATGGAGAAGTAATTAACACATTCTATTGCAATTAGCGATTTGCATGTCATACCACTTTATTACACTCCCTTGAGGGCAAGTACCTTATATATTGTCCTCCCAACTCAGGCTATAGAATTCTGTCTATTAAACACTTGCTTTTCATGATCTGTTTTGCAAATTAAAGTAAGAATGTTACTTAAGACCCTTCAAATTCTTATCCCATGATAATCTTCAATCCCCTATTGCTATAGATTCCCTCCTATCATAAACCATTTATTCATTGTCCTCTAGACAACCTAATTTTATAATTTTGCATATGTTGGTTGCTTTTACTGTAAAGTATCCTCTCCCCACCCCCCAGCATCCATCCTTCACTGCCAAGTTCAGGTAGTTTCTCTGGAAACCTACTCATCCAGAGCATATTTTTCTCTGCTTCCTTCTCTCATAGTATTCTGTTTTTAAATATCTCTTTCAAAATACTTACCATAGCCAAAACCAGTTTGGCTCAATGGATAGAGCATTAGCTTGGGGACTGAAGGGACCCAGGTTCGATTCTGGTCAAGGACATGTACCTTGGTTGTGGGCATATCCCCAGTAGGGGGTGTGCAAGAGGCAGCTGATCGATGACTCTCTCTCATTGATGTTTCTAGCTCTCTATCTCTCTCCCTTCCTCTCTGTACAAAATCAATAAAAAATATATATAAATTTAAAAAAAATACTTACCATAGCCTGATTTTTATTACAATGAGTGTATCCAAGTAAGTCTCTCTTCTTCACCAGTTTTTGACCCTTTCAAGGACACAGGCTGTCTTATTCATCTTTGTTTTTCTCTTTCACTTAGTACAGGGAGTTGTTACCCACAAATGACATGAGAAAATGTTTATTGAATGGAAATGCTGTGCAAAAAAAGTCCTTCCTTGGAAGGAAGGAAGGAAGGAAGGAAGGAAGGAAGGAAGGAAGGAAGGGAAGAAAGGGAAGAAGGGCAGGGACATCTTAGTTAAAGACAATACAATGAATTGTAAAATTATCATATTTGATCAAAACCCTGCCTCAGGAATGCTCCAGCTGCTCAGACATGTGTTTTCCTAGCATCTGTGGGAGCTATGGACCCTCAGA
Organism: Pipistrellus kuhlii; assembly: GCF_014108245.1. Taxonomy (NCBI): domain Eukaryota; kingdom Metazoa; phylum Chordata; class Mammalia; order Chiroptera; family Vespertilionidae; genus Pipistrellus; species Pipistrellus kuhlii. The sequence goes on from NW_023425540.1 coordinate 86,146,332, forward strand.
AAGGAACAATGTGACCATGGCTGAGGGAAGAAGATAAATGGTACCAAGCAAAGGCAGTGGTTCCCCACACCATCATTTACTAATGTGAAGCAGAGTTCACTCATCAGAACACAGGGTAGAGGGAGGCTGAGCACTGTGGCAAAAGGAATGTCTAAGTTCTAAGCTTTATGTTTTGATCCCTAAAATGCCAGTAATACTATATTTTTCTAGAAGTCTGGTGTGGAGTAACATTTAAAATGATTGAAGGGGTTAAAATAATGATAAGTCTCCAGCATTATGGAAAATAATAAAAATATTAAAAAAAATTCCCATCTAGATGAGATTCTAGCGATCATCTTCTCCAGGATAAGCAAACAAAAGGGAGCTTGTCCCATGGATATGACAAAGAATTTCAACTCAATTGCCTAATTATTTCCAGAAGAGTAAAGATATGATTTCACAATCCTCCACACAGTGCCTACCATGAAGGCTGATCTGTGAGATAATGGTTTTTTTCCATCACTGATCTAGTCCAACTTCCTTACTTGTAAGATGAAGAAAATAAAGCCCCGAAAGGGGAGGGCAATGCTCCTTGATGAGTCAGTGAATCGGTGCAAATTAAAATCTATATCCCAGTTTAGTGAACTTTCCATACACCATGCTTTTCTTGGTTAAGGCTCCTGCAATGACTTTTTGTACAAAGCAGGAGGCCCAAAACTCAGAGCACTTAATGGAAGCACATATTATAACATCAAACCCAGCAAGAAGATTCATGGTGGGGGTGTTTCCCACATTGAGAAAACAGCACCCTAGTCCTGATCACCATAAAGTATTTTCTGACCACCCAATCTTCATCCAAAATCAAATCACAGTCTTTCTTGGAAATTAACCTTATTCTCAATCCACTAATATGGCCTCATAGGGTACTTCCTGGCAGGCATCCAATCAGAAATGAACTCTGCTGAAAATCTTCCTGCCCCCAGCTTCCCCTGCCTGCTGCTGCTTCTACCTCGAGGTTGCCCTAAGCCCCCAGCTTCTTCAAGGTGCACAGCCTGAGCTCCAGGCACTTTAGTGCTTCTTTCCTCTTCCTTTTACTGCAGCTGTTTGTAGAGTTTCCCAGAGGGAGAACTTGAAAGGGTCTCTTAATAACCTTGTTCAGAGCTCCAGAGGAGAAATTAAACCTTTCTGCAAATTCAGCATGGAGCTGTTTTTTGGCAAGACAAAGATCTCAGAAGGCCTTTCTGGCACTGGGGCTATTTGGGAAATAATGCTTTACCCCCAAGGTTATGAAATGTATCAGAGGGAGGGGAGTCAGGGGAAGGAGGGAAGAAGGCAGAAAGGATGGAAGGGAGAAATAAAATTATCCTTTCAGAATCTATTTCCCTCTGAAAACAGCTTCTTAAATGCTTAATTTTCTTGGGAGCACCATCCATCCACTCCAAGATTGTGTGCTCCTTTAACCTAAGTTGGGTCAATAAAAATATTACGTCGTTACATTATTCTAGTCACAGTGATAGTGTCCAATCCAGGTTACTAAGAGGACATCCTGACACCTTTCCTAAAATTTATTCAAAAACAACTTTATTCCCTCTCTTCTGGGAATTTTTGTTCTCATAGAAAGCTTGGGGCTGGTATTGTCCATGTTTTAACCATTCCAGGAGAGCCTTTCAGAGAATGGACTGCACACAGAGGAAAACACAGTCTAGAGACTGACAAATGATGTTATTTGATCATTGGCATCAACCATGCCTGAACTTCACCCTTGTTCGAAGCAATTACTTGGTGTAATAAATCTGTTATTTGATTAAGTATGCTAGAACTGGGTTTCTGTTGCTTTCAATTTTAAGTGTCTTGATTAATAAATATACTTATGACAAACAAGGGTTCAGGGGACCAAAGTAATTGGGTAAATTGGGTGCAATAAAATTAAACCCTGGAATATTTCCATCATTAGGATCGGAATTCTCAGATAATTATTTATGCTATTGCTTTTTGTGATTCCCAAAGAGAGACTAGAGAGAGGAGCATTGCCTAAAAGCTGCCACCACCACCTACTTTATTTCTTTTTTTTAAATTTTATTTATAGCAGAACACCAAAAATTGGCTAAAGCTTGTCTATAGAAATGCCTTGGGAGACAACATAGTCTATGACTAAATAAAAATAAGTATAATAGTAGAGAGAAAAATCATTGGCAATGTACAATCTTATATTTGAAACTATCTTATTTTGCTTCCTATCTTAAAGATTCTTTACCTCTTTCAAAATTTTCTCTCTGAGCCATTTCTTATTATCTTGAAAATGGTGTTCATTTAGATTTGCATGGGATACAATTTTCTTTTCTTTTTCCTTTTCCTTTTTTTTTAATATTTCTTTTTATTTTATTGATTTCAGAGAGGAAGGGAGAGTGAAAGAGAGAAACATCAATGATAGAAGAGAATCATTGATAGGGCGCCTTCTGCATGTGCCCTACTGGGGATCGAGTCCACAACCAGGGCATATGCCTTTGGCCGGAATCAAACATAGGACCCTTCAGTCTGCGGGCCGATGCTCTGTCCACTGAGCCAAACCAGCTAGGGGTTTTTCTTTTTTTCTTTCCTTCCTTCTTGCCTCCTGTTGTTGCCTTTCTTTCTCACTCTCTCAGAGCTCAAGCAAATATACTACACTTAGGAAGACTATTTCATCCATTCACCAAATGTTTAGTGAGTGTCTGCTGTGTGCCAGATACTAGCAAAGGTGAGGGAATGGAGATTTAATCATAACTGAGATGAACCTCCTGGTATCAGGGGGCACAAAGAGAATGTGGTGATGGGCGTGTGAGAAAAGGCTGTGGAAAATTGTGATGAATGCCTTCATGGATGTTAACTGGAGAGCCCTGTCTGGATTGCGAGTGAGTCCTATGTGGATTGTCTGGGTGGAGTGGACAGAACCAAGAAGTGGGTCCTCATAGAGGCAATGTCCAACCTGAGCTTCACAAGTCAAGTCTAGGATTCCTGGAACAATGTTTCTAAGAATAAAATTTCAATGATACATCAGACTTCTTCATAATCCCTTTAGTTAAGAAACTCTCAGCCCACTTCTTAGGAAGCATATCATCATCCTGAACTTCCAGTGGAGTTAATAATGTGTGTTCAGCTCCACATTTAATTTTCTCCCTGGAAACACTTGCCTGGAAGATGATTCTGAGAGGGTTAATGAAAAAAAAAAGAAGAAGCCAGCAAATGCTCAACTCTAAGAAGTCAGAGGATGGCGGGAGAAAATCCCTTAAATCTAATTTAAATGAAAAAGATGTTTGTGAAGCCCAAAATAAATCTTGCTCCAGAGTGATTACCAGATGAAACATTTTAGTTAGTGGATGGTGAACTGGCCCATATTTCATGTTTCCAGTCAATGTTCACTCTTTGCATTACCTGAAGGGCCTGAGTGCTAAGCTGATGAATGTTTTGTAAGCTTAAGAGACCATTAATCACCATCACAGCTAATGCCATTTTCTGAAATACAATCCAAAAGCACTTCATAAAAAGCATTTTCTGCCTGAAAGTGTCCCCACTGTCACCTTCTGGATAGTTGGTGGGGGCCACCCAATATTTTGCTGTCTGATAATTATGTGGTAGGATGTGATTGTCTGTATCTTTACCTCTTTGTTCTGGCTTAGCACCATAGGTTTCTATCTCTATACCCTTATCTTGTAATCCTCCACCTCACCCCAGCCAGGGATAGGGCTCATGGGTTACTGTCATGACCTATATTCGTAAGTGAGGTTAATGCCTTGGAGATTCTCCACAATTCCTGAAAAGCTCCTTTTAGGAGAACGGGTGTGAGGGAAAGAGCAATAAGTGAGTGAAGATGGCACCTAGGTCAGGGGGAGGCAGAGGGGAGATGAAAAAGGAAGAAGGAAAGAAGGTAAGGAGGAAGAGACTTGTGAGCATTTATGTGGAGTCAGGGGCCACCTTGTCAGCTCTTGATAAGGCTGATTCATTCCTACTTATAGAGTCACTAAGTGGTTTCAGTGCAAAGGTTAAAACTATTAGTATCTTTAGGTAGAAAAAACTATTAGTATCTTTGTTATCACTCTGACAAAGTCCATGTGCATACCTTGAGATAATCAACAGTACTTTTATCACCTGAATAGTTGAGTTGACATAACTTTCAGAGTTTTATTTTTAGTAAAATGTTTTAAGCATTAGAAAAGTGTATAGAATATTATGGTCTTACAATTCATATTTATCAAAACAACGTTTCATTGTGTCTTTTCTAGGTTTTTTTTTTGGAAATAAAATAGTGCAGATAGGTCTAGATATTCCACTCCTAGGTATTTCCCCAAGTGAAATGAAAAGTTATCATCTCACAAAAATATTTACATGAACATTTACATTGGTTTTACTTATAATCATCTAAATCTGGAAAGAATCCAAACACCTTTCAATGGGTGAATGGATAACAAACTGGTACATCCAATCAATGGAATTCTATTCAGCAACAAAAATCAATGAACTACTGATACACACAACATGATAAATATCAAATGCATACTTAAAAGGCTACATAAAAATGCAATCTATTTTTGAAAGAGCTTTTTGAAAAATCTAACTATATAGCTTTTTGGAAGAGGTTAGAGTGGGGATAAACATTGATTATAAAGGGACATGAAAGAATTTGGGTGGTGATAAACCTGTCCTATATGTTCTGTGTCTTGACTTTGGTGGTGATAACTTAATTTTGTTTGTCAAAACTCATAGGACCACACCATAATGGGTGACATTCATTTATATGAATATATATTCCAACAAAAATAGGAAAAAAAATAAATTAGACATTTGTATAAATGGCATGTGTATAATTGCACAGAATTGATAAGTAATAAGAATGAAGTGCTGGGTTTTCTGACACTAAGGTGGGAGGTACACAAATATAGAATTGAGGTTCATGCATATGTGTGGCGGTGAGGTAAAGTCTTGTATAAGTTTCCTGTGAGTAAGTGATGTTTGAGCCAATATCTATGAACTAAACAGAATTTCCCAAGCCAAAAGGTTTACTGCGAACTACATAATAATTATAATAATAACAACCCCTTTGTATTATGTACTTCCTTGTTATGGGTATTAAGCTAGATATTCAACAAAGTATGTTCATAGTCCTTAGAGATCTTCCATGAAAATAATATCATGCCATCTTACTAATGGACAAAAACAGTTCAGAGAAATAAAGTCACTTGACCAAGTTAACAGAGATAAGCAAAAGGATAAGAATAGAATTTAAAGTCAAGTCTCATTCTGCTATGCTGCTTTATCTCCCTTCCTGGAGCCCCGGCCCCTCTGGTGAACACTGTGGGAGAAGAGATCATCTTCAGGTTTTCCCAGTTCTAGCGTATTAAATGCAGAAAGGCATCACTGTTGGCTAAACAGACCCAAAAGGGCCAAGGTTCCCATGTCCTGAGCCTTCTCCCAGCCTGCTTCCCAATGCTAGATTTCTCTCTCCATAGCTTCAGGTGATATTCTTGCTGCGACAAATGATGTTTCCCTTCAACAAATTTTATGGTAATAGCATAAAAGGGCAGGTATAAGTGAGTTCCATTAGAAGACAAGAAATTTTAGTGTAGAATTAATAACTGCTATATTGAATGTACTCCAATCTGTACCATTTTGTCCAACTTTAGCTCTATATGCAAATCTCAAAGAGCACAGTTTCAGGTTGGGGTTTCATTTGCCAAAGGTATAAATCCAAAAGATTATGATCTTTGAAAAAAATTTTATCACACACAGACACACATATAAGTGTACATATGTATATACACTGAGTGACCGATTATTTTGATCTCTGAAGGCATAATAATCTGGACACTCAGTGTATATCCTATTCTAAAGGGCTAATATGCAATTTGTCCCTTCAACCAGGAGTTCCACCAGCAGGCAGGCCAGCCAATTGTCCATGTTCCATCCCCCTGGCCAGGTTGGCCAGACCCTATTCATGTACAAATTCATGCACCAGACCCCACCCATGCACAAATTCATATACACTGAGTGGCCAGATTATTATGATCTCTGAATGCATAACAATCTGGCCACTCAGTGTGTGTGTGTGTGTGTGTGTGTGTGTGTGTAAAGAAAAATGAACTTCATCAAAATTGAACATTTTGGGGGCATTGAAGGACACTATTAAGTAAAAAGAAAAGCCACAGAATGGAAGAAAATATTTGCAAATCATATTTCTGATAAGGTTATTCAGAATATATAAAGAAAGCTTAAAAGTCAACAATAAAAAGTTAACCTAGTTGAAAACTGGCAAATGACTTGAATATTTCTCTAAAGAACATAGACAAATGACCCACAAGCACATGAAAATATGTTCAGCAACATTAGTCATTAAGGAGATGCAAATTAAAATCACAATGAGCTACTACTTCACACCCACTAAGATAATTATAATCAAAAGACGCAATTACAAATGTTGGCAAGAATGTGAAGAAATTGGAGCCCTTGTTCACTGCTGGTGGGAGTGTAAAATAGTGAAGCTGCTGTGGAAATCAGCTTGGCAGTTTCTCAAATAGTTAAGCATAGAGTTACCAATGAACTCAGTGGTCCCTCTTCTATGTATATTCACAAGAGAGCTGAAAACATATGCTTACATCGAAACTTGCACATGAATATGTGTAGCAGCATAATTCATAACAGCCAAAATGTAGAAACAACCCAAATGCCCACCCATTGATGAATGCATAAACAGAATGTTTAGGAAGGGCATGCTAGGAAGGGAAAGAAAGCTTGGAGGATGTGATTTCTAAATTCTCCTTTTATATTTATGAGTTCAGGCTCTGGAGTCCAAAAAACCAAAGTGAAGGTCCAGCCAGGCTGCTAACTAGCTATGTGTGTCATTAAGAAAATTACTCAAACCTCTGAGCCTCAGTTTCTGCACCTTTGATTTGGGGACAAATTCATTAACATTGCATCATTATGAAGATTAAGTGAATCAGCAAATCTTCAGTGGAACTTCCTCTGGTCAAGGTCTTCCCCAATGATAAGACCTCATTAACCCTGGGAGATCCAATGCCATCATCATCAGTTATTGCAGACATGTTCAGAGAAGTAAGCCTCCTAAGAAGAAGTTGCTAACAACCATTATTTTCTTTCTGTTTCTCTCTGTGAGATAAGTGTTCTTCTGCCTCTTCAACTGTGTCCTCTCTGGGGAATGACACCAAGGTGTCTTTCTGGTGAGTTGATTCTGACATGTGTTGCCTCACTCATACTAGTAGCAATGCCCTCATGCAATGCTATTTCTCTAAACATCTTCCAATAGCTGTTCAGTAATCAAATTTTCTCAGATTTTCTACTTCATGATCTTGATTGGGTCAAACACTTGAAAATTATGTTAAGAGGCTCTGATCAAAGCGAGCTAAATTGAGTCAGATCTAATTCCATGCAACTTCTAGGCCACCGTCACTGAACGCAAAGTCATTTTGTGGCAGCCTAGCAGGGGGAAAGTTTCAGATGTTCCCATCCTAATGAGAAATTGAGTGTTGGATGGGCTTAAACTCAGAGGCTAGAGATGGGTTTGATTTATTAAATAAGACATCAGTGAATAGAAACAGCGAAAGAAAGCCTACTCTTGTTAAATGGAAAATTACATTGAAAGCAGAAAGTAAATTCATGTTCTAGGCGAAGGGAGTTGGACAAAATAGTTATAAGAGGATAAAAGAATAAAATACAAAGTGTAGCTGGATGGTGGAATGAGGCTCTAGTGTTGCATACATCAAGATGGTTAAAGTCAATATCATAGGAGAAAGAAAAAGAGTGAACACCTCTTTAGATGTGTAAAATGGAATTAAATCACATCTGAAATTTCTTTCAATGTTATATTATGAAAATGTTCAAACAGAGAGAAACATAGAAAGATTAGTACAATGCATGCACATAACACTTAGAGCCAACAATTATAAAAGTTGACCAATATACTATCTTCATATATGTATGTGCTTTTGCTGACTAGGTTGAAAGTAAGTTGTAGATGTTTTGACTTTCACTTCTAAATTCTTCAGCATACATCTAAAAATCAGGACCTTCTTCTACATAACTTAAATAGGCTTTTAAAGTCATGGCCCATAAATCTTTCAGATCACAAAACTAAAGGAAAAATAGTAATTTCCCTGTCTATGAACTGTCTTTGGTCTAGAATGACTTTGGGCAAAATATGTTTTGACTTTGACTTTGTAATCTCACTGGGTCTATTCCGTTTGTTTGATTTATTCTAGAGATAGGACAGAATGGCAAGCCTGAGTAGGCCCCTTCCCGGAAGGGCCTGGGAATAAGGTAGCTCTCTGAGGTTTAAAACATGGCACCAATACATGGAAAATTAGAGTAGGGGATGCAATATGGGTCTAATGCAGCAGAATAATGGGGAGGACTGCAGGCTGAGCATGAATAAATGTATTAGGATAGAGGGTAAGCTCTTCAAAAGTAGATGATGGTGAATAAGGACAGGAGAGTTACAGACTTAAGTGTTAGCATCCAGCCAGGCTCTGTGCCAAGTAGATCAATTGCTAGCAAGTCAACTGAAAGTGCTGGACATCTGGGCTCATTTAACCTGAGAGTGATGATAGATATCACTGGAGATCACCGATTGGTGATACAGAGCTGCCAATTCCCATATTAAACAAAACAAAAGCACCCCTAGCCTTTGTTCAGAATCTCACACAATTGTTGGAAATAACTTGGCATCTCCTATAGTTCTCTTGGTCAGGCCAAGATAATTGTCCCAAGCAGTTCCAAGTTCTCATGTTCAATTAATAAAATGGCCTTTGATATTATCACCAAGCCCATTCATTCATTCACTCACTCACTCACTCACTCACTCACTCACTCACTCACATAATAGAGAACCCCTACTATGTGCTAGCTATTTTGATGAATCACCATTCTTCTCCCCCCACCAAGTGATATATAAAACGAGCATTTTCCAATGTTCAGCATTATTTTAAGTGGTTTACATGAAAATGCCTCATTTGTTCACCTCATCTTGGTGCTCAGATACCTTCATAGACCCTCCTTACTCAGTGAGTAAAGTCTAAGTCCTTCTGAGGACAGGCTCCCCACCTCGTCCCAGCTTTCCTGCCAAATGCTACCACTTGCTTCTTGGTCAATTATCTTTAGTTTATACAGCCTGTTTTTTTGTTTGTTTGTTTGTTTTATTTTGTTTTTTTCCATTTTGGACACAAAATACTTAACTCACACTCCACCCTCTTAGTGCTCATTTTGATTTTGCACTTAATTCAAAGTATGGCTGATATCCAGGAGGAAGGAGTTGCCAGAATCAATTAAAAGAATGCTTAGCGATCAGCAGCCCACCTATTTGCATCAATTGTTGAACACTCGGGTGAATTCAGTCCTTTAGAATGTTCCAAGTAAACCAACAACAGACAAAAAGCTCACCTTTTAAGTTACATAAAAGGAGCCAAAGTCCTTACTCACGCTGAGAAGCTGGCTTTATGAGCAGGTGCTCACACAGTCCAAGTAGCCAACTACTAGGGGTGCTCCCTCCCGGAGAGGGGGTGCACAGGCCTGCGGCTGAGGCGGCTTGACTTCCCAACCGACTTCAGAATGAGATCTGCTTGGTTACAAAATGTATTTGTTAAATGAACGGAATTATTAAACCAGGAGGCTTTCTGGGCTAAATAGCTGAACATTTAACGGTTTCCCAAGGCATTGCCAGTTTTATGGACTGTTAAGGCAATTGGAAGAACATCAGCAGAATGAAGAATCAGGTTATTCATGTACACATTTTATGAATGACCACAAACCCATGGCAAAAGGCCAGTTCCCTTCTCATCCAACACATCTGAGACAGGGACCTTAGAAAGAAGCCAGTCTGTATCAGTATCTCCTTCTCTTCCCTTCCTAAGTCTATGCTTTAGACAAGGACAGTATTCTGGGTTTTACCCTGATCTACTTTCAATCAGATTGAGGAAGGCAGATAGCCATTATTAAGAATTAGAAAAACCATTTTCTAAGTTGCTGCCTTAACTTTTGCATTTAAAATGGAAAGAAGGCAATTCCCAAGCCACTCCAGTTCTTGCTATTCCCTAAATGATGCTAGCAGAGTCGACTTTACCTTCAGCAGATTTCCCCTGAACTGAAAAATTCAGGGAGAGAAGACAGGTGCCTATTGTAGCCAGCAGCCCTGTGTTTTGGGGCCTGAAACAGCCCTCCCCACACCCACCCCTGTTACAGTCACTTAGAAATACCTGACTTTGTGAGTTGTACAAGTTCTGAAATCACTCTGCACATAGATGAACAGCTTTTCACGGAAGGTTGCATCATCACAACAGCGACTATGTGAAAGATGTCACATGCAGAGTCACAACACTGGACTTGAGGGTCCCCAAAAAGCTGTATTTTGCACAGCAGCTTCTGGAAGTAGGCATGGAGGGGGTCGATGGTACCAGAGGCAGTCAGGACCTCCCAGGTACACTTGCACTTGGAGAATCTCACCCTGAGAATGCAGCCATCAGGATTTCTATGATGAAAGAGATGAGGTAAGGGGAACAAAGACCCCCAAACAAATAAGGCAGCCTTACAGCATAAGGGAAGCTGGGCTTTCTACAGATCTGTAAATCTGGAAAATGTTTCTTTGGCACCCTCCTATAGTTGGAGCAGATGCTGGGAGCATCAAAACAATAGACATTAGGTACCAAGAGACTCCTGTTCTAGGACTAACTCAACATTCTGTCCTTTGTGAAGACTCTCCATCTCGGTGTGACAGTGACCTCTGTGTCTGTGCCACCCTGGGAAGAGCCAGATGAGTCACAGCTCCACTTGGTGAAGCACATGGACATCCTAGTGCAGTTACTAGTGTGTGAGTCTGTCCTTCCTGGAGAGCAGGGCAATGTCCTGTTGTTTGTGTAAGATCTGACTCAGTGACTCTCCTAATGTTGAGTAAGTGTGGATGCCCATGATTGTTAGAGAAACCAATGACATCAATATTGAGTGATTTTTTAAAGCTCATATAATGCACTGACAACTCTGCTAAGGGATAGACATATTCAACACCTGCACTTATTGAGACCTTTGTATATGTACCCGGCTTTACGTACCTTATGTCATCTCATTGCTTTCTTCCAAGAAACCTGTGATATAGGTACTCTCTCTTTAGTCTGCAGGTGTGAAAACAGAGGCTTAGAGAGATGAAGGGAGCTGCTCGAGTTCAGGCAGTTAGAAGTTAGTCACATCAGACCTACTTATGTTTGATGCAAAGTCTCATAGGATAGAGCAACTGAATCAATTCATCAGCTAGTAAAGGACTATATCCATGGTATCAGATCACTTGCATTCAAATCTCAGTCTTCCCCTGTGTGGCTGTGCACCATGAGGAAGTCATTAATCTCTCAAACCTCAATTTCTTACCTGCAAAATGAGGATGGTGAGAAGAATATACCTCAAGGGGGAGCAGAGAAAAATAAGGACAAATGGATGTAAGAATTTGGCTTGGCATCTGGCCCATGGGCACTGCTCAGTAATTCTTTGCTATCATCCTTGCAGTCACTACCATTATCACCATTATTGATATTTTTGTGTATTGCTTCACCATTACATCATTATGTTATCATTACTTCTTTGTGTGTATGTGTTTAACAGTTTTATTGAGGTTTAATTTACATACCACAAAATGCAACCATTCTAAGTGTACAGTATGATGAGTTTTAGTAGATACATTCAGTTGTGTAACCATTGCCACAATCCAGAGTTAGAACATTCTGAAAGAAGTTTCCTCAAACTCTGAACCCACCCCCAGCACCAGGCAACCATTAACCTGCTTTCTGTGTCTTTATCATTTTGCCTTTTCTAGAAAATTCTACATTGATTATTTTTTTCCCCTCAAACTCTGGTCTATGCCATTAAACACTTGCAATTAACAAGCTATACAGGAAACTTCCTGATTTGGGAAAATGTGAGAATCCTTGGTGCAGATCCAGGGTTGCAAGGCTGCCCCAGTAAGACAGTCCGCTCACAGCTGACAGCAGAGAGGTGGAGGGAGGCTGGTTTTCCCTGGAGCGTTAATCTGGGTAATGATTCCCATCATTGCTCTTCTGGAGCACATCCCTCAGAGGAGGAGGAAGCCTGGCAGCACCTTTCTCCGTAGGCACTCCCACTGGACCCCGGGGACAAACCTTCCTTGGCTCTCATTAATCCTTTCTCCCTGGAGAGAAAACAACCTCACAAGACACAGGCCTGCTCTCTCCTTGAGCCTCCCCTGGAGACCAGAGCCTCCACTCAGAGCTGCTCCTGCAAGATTTGCACACCTTCCTCATAGATCACTGTCTTTACAGAGCCTGCTGAATAAAGTGACACTTCCAAATGCTGAGGCAGGGCCTAAGGAATCCTCGGGGACAATGTCTGTGTCAGGGAGGCCTCTTGTGATGCTGCTCTAATCAGGACTGGGATGCCCTGAGGACTGGAGATTTCTCACTCCATGATGCATCTACATTGTATGAAATCTGGGAGGGCAGAGGGCCTGCATTGTTTTATTCAGGTTAGGGCTGCAAACTCAAATGCCTATGGAAGCTAGGCATGTAGGAAAGCATCGCCAGAGGGAGGGGTCTGTGGTGACTTGCAGAAGGCACATGTCTTCTCAAAGGGAAGGCTGTTGTCCAATCATTTTCAGTGGTCCCTGTGAAGGTTGCAGTCCCAATGTGGCTAGAGCTTCCAATTTCTGGAGTTGGGCTACAACCCAGATTGCCTATGAATATTTTATAACTGATAATTAATGTCTTGTTTTTTAAAGCAAAGGATATAAAAACGCTTGTGGGTGGAATCCAGCCCTTAGGCCATTTGATATGCCACACATGAACTAGATGGTCCTTTTGGCTGGTTCCACTTTTCCCAGGTAGCCTCAATGAGAAGGCAGGAGTGATGGCTTCATAATGACTTGTATTTGAGACCATGTTCTGCCATTACTATTCATATCAACAAATGACAAACTATTGGTGTGGGTATCTTCATTTAAAGGCAGAAATATGTTTTGCCTTATTATTGGCTCTTGTAAAAATTAAATGAAGCAAGACAAGGCTGTTTCAGTAGACCTCCCTCTCTGTCCCACTCCTTTCATTAATCCAGCAAACATTCCTGAATATGCACTGTCAGCCAGGAATGGAGCTAAGTGCTGAAAGAGGCTGTTTAAACTAGTGCAACATGTGTGGCCATCCTGTGGAAGAAATATGGACTGTCAAAAAATAATACCATGATGATGTAACAAATGCATGGGGATATTTCATCTTAAAACAGTGGATTGTCACTGTAGGATATAACAATCCCTCTCTTAAAATGTAATGAAAAGGTAAAATGTAATCAAGAGGAAAAGTGTTCACCTTCAAGTATCCAAGCAAGATCAAACAATAACTCAGTGCTACATATATCAAGAAATGGTTTCCTGAGCTAGAGCATCCAGATGTGGCCAGCCTCTTACCCCATCAGGACCTCCTAGAAGCTGTCTGATGGGCAGTGGTTTCAATATCTGTGGAGAAGCAAACTGAGAGGGCATCCTTAACTTTTCCTTCTATTTTTTACAAAGTAAATTCCTTATTATAAAAAACATATTCTGCTGAACATTTTTTTTGTGTATTTCCTTTGTTGGTGGCTTTTTTAGTCATACCAGATTTAACACCACAAATCCCTTTGAAAAGTAGGATCTCAAAATCAAGACATTGTTGAAATGAACTACATATGTAGTTCATAAGTGAACAATGCATGTTCACTTATGAAATACATAAGTGAACATGCATTGCTGGTGGAAATATAAAATGGTGAAATCACTTCAGAAACAGGCTGACAATTTCTTATAAAGTTAAGCATGCATTTGCCATACAATGTAGCAATTCTTCTAGTATTTATTCAAGAGAAATGAAAACATGTCCATACAAAAGCCTATATATAAATAATCATAAAATGGTTATTATGAATAGCAGCTTTATTCATAATGACCCCCAACTGTAAACAACCCAAAAAGGGAAATGGATAAATAACTTGTCTAACTTAAGTACAATGAAATATAACTCATCAATAAAAGTAATACTGAGAAAGAAACCAACATAGATGGATTTCAAGGAAGTGCATACATACAGGGTAGGGGAAAAGTAGGTTTACAGTTGTTTGCATAGAAAATAATACAATAAATAATAAAAGAATAAACTGTGTTTCACAGAAAACTATAAATCTACTTCTGCCCAACCCTGTGTGTCTGTGTGTGTGTGTGTGTGTATACTAATAAAAGCGTAATATGCTAATTAGAAATCCTTCCAGACTAAGCCACAATGGTGGGGGTCGAGCAGAGACAGTTAGGGACAATCAGGCAGGCAGAGGGGCAGTTAGGGAATATCAGGCAGGCAGGGGAACGGTTAGGGTATCAGGCAGGCAGGCAGGCACAGGGACTACCAGACAGGCAGAGAGGTTAGTGGTGATCAGGCAGGCAGGTGAGTAGTTAGGAGCAACTAGGCAGGCAGGTAAGCAGTTATAAGTGATCAGGCAGGCAGGCAGTTGGACATCCTCCAAGGGGTCCCAGATTGTGAGAGGGTACTGGCCAGGCTGAGGGCCTCCTCCTACACAAATTTCATAAACCAGGCCTAATATATATTAGAATATATATGTTTTAATCTACAAGTGATGAACCAAAGGAGATTAGTGTTTACCTAGAGGAAGTGGTGAAAATAGGGAAAGATTACATGCAAAGCAGCAGTGGATGTTTTCTGTAATCTTTTCCTCTTTTGATGGGAAAAATGTGGTAAGAGTTTCTGGAAAGAAACAAATGAAAGGAAGCAAAAAAATGAGCATGACCCTATATGAGGGAAATGAATTAAAAGATGAGGACAAATTTGAATGCATTTCCACATGGGAATAAGGAGAAGAGATAAATATCCCAAGCTTGCTCACTTATGGTCCATAAGTGAGCAAGCTTGGGATATTTAACAGAACCTGGAAGTCTTTACAGAGCACAGTTTCTAACAGAGAAAGCACTTTCCTTTGGGTGACCACTTATCCTCAAGATACAACCTTGGGCTGCAAGAAGAAGCAGACATAATACTCAACATTCAGCCCTCAACTGTAGCCTAGTGTGCAGTCCCTTCTGTGGTGGGAAGGACTCAAGAAATCATCTACATGTCATGAAAATGAAAGAAGATCTAGGTAGCTCTGTCCAGGCATGAAGGAGAAGAGATAAAAATTGCAATGCAAAACTACGGAGTGAGGAAGAAGAGAAAAACTAAATAAGTAAGTGCAAAGTATTGGGGGGAAAAAAGGATTTATAGAAATGTGTCAAAACACTAAATTAACTATATATAGCTAATATGCTAAGTGTCCAACCATCCAACTGGTCACTATGAAATGCACTGACCACCAGGGGGCAGATGCTCAGTGCAAGAGCTGCCATGATGCACAATTGCCATTTACAGAGAAACAGCACCACGGACCTGGCACCACAAAACAACACTTGGCTTCCCCCAGGTGGGACCCAGGCCCCACAACCAACCTGAAGAGACACCCCACCAAATCACAGGCAATGTTGATGAGACCCCATCATGCAAAATGTGGCCTACAGCCCAGCCCAGCCCAGAAATGGTTACTGTGGGCACCAGGTAATGATGTCACGTAGCAATGCCCAGCTTCCTCTCCCTAGCGACTAGCCTTTTTGCATTTCTTCAGCCCAGAAGAATGACTTGCTTTATAGACAGGTGCAAACATTTTAACCAAATGTCTGTGAAGCATTTTCATGTGCCTGATCTCATTTAATCTTCACAGAAGTCCTAGAGTAGGTAGATAGGAAACTCAATGGAGTCTTATTTTCTTTTCATTAGCTGGAAAATGGAAATTTAGAAAGTTTAGAAACTTGACCCAATTGAAAAGAAGTAAGAAATGGTGGACCTTGAAAATGACTTCAGGTTTTCTCACTGCACAAAATATAGTCAAATGCTGCTGCAGTTAAATATTTTACCATTTGTTCTCCCTGTGTGATCTATAATAATAATCTGCTTTGTGTTGATATTTACTGCTGTGTTGCTGACAATTACCTGAAAGAGAAGTTGTGGTGCTTCACTGGGCTGGAAAAACCTTAGCTAAATCAGAAATCAGGTCTAATTAAGCAAGTTTATTTGCTATATATAAAAGGCTAAGTTGACTCGCACATGCCCCATACATATAAAACTCACACTGTCACCAAGCACATGCATGTGCTTTGATATGTGAATTTGGTTGACACTTCTATTATAGAGAAAGGGGAGATGGTGATATTAAAATATTTCTTCTGATTAATTTCTTTTCAATGTGCATGAGTCCATGCACTGGGCCACTAGTAATAATAATAATAAAAATAAACCAAAGACAAGATGAAAGGAGGACTAAAAATATAAATGAGAGAGAGCACACACAAGGAGAAAGGATATCATGGAAAGATAAGCATCTTTTAGCTATGATCTAAAAGAAAGGCTTGGTACAAATAAAATAATTTTTTAAATAACTTCTCTATGAGTGCTTAAGTCTTTTGGAATTTATTTCCACATCCATAAATTCCAAGAGATTCAGGCACTCAAAAAGAAGATATTTGTTATGGGAGACAAATAAAAATTATTTAAAATAAAGAGAATGACTGTTCTGGGAGAGAACTCAAGAAATGGAACAGAAAAAAGAAAAAGTTTTGCAAGATATAATGCAAGAAAAGTTTTCTGAAAAGGAAAACAAAACATAGTTTGTACAATTTTTTTTATTTTTATATTTTATTGATTTTTTACAGAAAAGAAGGGAGAGAGATAGAGAGCTAGAAACGTTGACGAGAGAGAAACATCGACCAGCTGCCTCTTGCACACCCCCTACCGGGGATGTGCCCGCAACCAATGTACATGCCCTTGACCGGAATCGAACCTGAAACCTTTCAGTCTGCAGACCGATGCTCTACCACTGAGCCAAACCGGTTCCGGCCATGGTTTGTACAATAAAAGGACACACACATTTCAGAAGAAACTGTGAAATCGAATGATCTATATGAGACATTTTGTTTATATTATTGAACAGTAAAAAAAAAAAAAAAAAAAAAAAGACTTTTCCTCTGAAGTCTTTAAGGAGACAAAGAAAATCATCTACAAAGAGTGAAATTATGACTGGTTTCAAATTTCTGTAAAATCAAATTCAATTCTAGAAAAAAATGGACTAATATATGTACAAATGTGATTCAGAAATAGACCCAGCCCATGAACTTATTGGTTCTAAAGGCAGCACATGGTAAGTCTCCATAAAGAACTCAGGAAATGAGTTTTTTTGGAAAATTAGACCTTACTATAGAATCTTGGTGCATCAGCAAAGGCAGAATATCAGCCCCCATGCAAACCTTCTGAGTCATAATCTCCATTTTAACAAGTTCCCAAAATTATCCTCTTGCATATTAATATTTGATGGCATTTATGAAAGGTTTTAGCACAAAGAATTCAGGAATGAAGAGATTGTGGCCAAATGACTATGAACAATATCTCTATTTCAGTATGGTCCTAATATTTGGCAATTATGAAAATCATGGTTTCAGAACCAAATAAATAAGAATGTCATATCCTTGGCAATGTCAAAATTAATATCAATAAAAAAAATTGGAAGTTGTGGAGAAGAGAGATTGGGAGAAATTTGTTTCAAGAGCTTCATCTTTTATAGCAGACAGTGAATGACATCATCTAAAAAGCAGAAGTAGCTTAAAATATAATAATGACTCCAATTTCTTAATGTTTTTGTAATATTTTTTCTTTGCATTAGAGAGCCTTTTAGGAAATTATACTTTCTGCAATAAAAAATCATTTATTTGAATTTCAGCTATACCTTCAAATTCACATTTATTTTTTTCATTTTAAACTCTGAGTACCATAAAATGTGGCTCTTTTAATTTTAAAAATAGCATGTTTGCTTAAAGTATTTGTCTATTCTTAAATCTGCACTTATTCAGATTTAAACAATATTTACTATGACATTCACCTAATATCAATGATGGCTCTTTATGATGAGAATATATGGGGTGACTTGCAAATGTCTTCTGTTTGTATATTTTACTTACCATGCATCTTTTATAAAAATAATAAAGTTGTAAGTAATTGTAAGAAGGTGACCTATTCTCCGAGGTTTTCAGATGGCCATCCTTAGTCCCTTCTATCAGTACTCAGTTTCCTGAAACCTCATTAAACTGCAATATTCAAGAAGCAGGAAGCAAACTGGTCTTCATTATCAATAATGTATATCCCTTGTATTTAATATATGGGGTGGCACGGTGAAGTCAATTTGTTAAGTGAATGAAAGAATCCTACTTTCTCCACGAAGGCTTTGTGATAAACTGGATGTCCTATTAAACATGTGACCATGGTTGAGCTGGCTGACTTGAATTTTAAGTATGGAAAGAACTGAAATATCTGGTGACCTTTTCCCAGCAAGAATCAGGATGTGGCTAATTGAGACTAATCCATACCATCTAGGTGCTCAGCAGTTGTAAATCTGATCCTTAAGTTTGTATGAACATGACTTTTTCATGTTTGAATGTAGCTTAATTAAGCAAAATGTCTTAACATGAGGATTCAAATCCCCGTGTAGATTAAACAGGACTATTTGGGATCCTATAAGACTTTGAAAGTTTTTCTCATACAGCAATTTATTGCTTTTATCCCCATATCATCAGGGAATAAAAGAAAAGTTGAGAGGAAGAGAGAGAGAGAGAGAGAGAGAGAGAGAGAGAGAGAGAGAGAGAGAGAGAGAGAGAGAGAATATTACTGACTGTAAGACCTGTATGGGACCTTGGAGACCATCAAGAACAACTTCTCATTTTACTCATGAAATTTACTCCCTGTCAAAGAAAAATAGGCCATGCAGAAGAAAGGTCTGACTATTCCTTCCCTATTCTTAAATATATTTCATGATATTATCATGGTGTTAAGGAAGGGCTACAGAAGGGTTCAGTCTAGGTTTCAGCTTTGCCTCTCATGTCATATGTCAACATGGACAAGCCTATTACTCTCCTTTGGGTCATCAGTATCTACTTATTTGAAAAGAATCATCTTAGATACGTGCTCATCCAACTTTATCTTTAAGTCATGGAACACTGACTTAACAATAACACCATCATTAAGTTACCTGGAAACTGAACACATGGAACAAAAGAAAGCTGAGATGTTTGGGTTAGATCCAGGGCAGGGGCACATCCCTGGTGACTTGTCCCCTTCATGTTTAATGAAGATACGTGCAGGATAACTGCAGTGTTACATGCAGGATGACTTATAGGGAAAACCCATTTTTTAATGTATGTAATGATTATAACAAAAGTAACAAGACCCACACAGCCAGGACTGAAATACATTAGTTTTATTTGAAAAATCTACCACAAGTTTTTGGGAAGAGCCATCACCAATAAAATGATTACCAGGAGTTCTCAGAGTAGAATGGGCTATAGCTATTTTTAGTGAGATTTGTCAGTGTGATCCAGGGAGGCGGTAATCAGAGAAGGTGTCTGCACAGTCTGATGGAAGAAAGTTGAGATAGGATAAGTGATGAGTAAGAGATGGTGAGGTTATAATAGGAAGTATAACATAGAGTCTAAGCCATCAGTTCTGGAGTTGGAAAAAACTGTGTTTTACCTTAATGACCCTAGAAAATTTTGTTTAACTTCTCTATTTTCTAATTTTACATAACTAATAATTTGGACTTTCCAGCTGTGACTTTCTTCCTAGTTCCCCCAAATAAGCATATTAGCCTTATTTTGCTTACCTTACAATATCTCCAGAAGAAACAACGAGAAAAGGAACAATAAACATGGAAAATCATAAAACTGACTGAAATTGTATAAGGTTCCTATGATAGTAGTTTATGTTCTAAAATTTCTCACTCCATTTGAGTTGGCGAATGAAAAATGTCATGTAATAGCTATGTGACCTTGGTTAAATCAAGTCATTAAACTAAAACACCCGCTGCTAAAAATAGGGCTAAATTTTATTTAGAAAAAAATAGCAAATAAACACTGGTTCAAGTGATATTTGGATATAGTCAAAGAGGTAACTGTGGCATGGACATAATTCAAATTTGGTAAGTATTGGTTTAGTGGCTTTAGTTGTGTTAACCTACATTTGAATATAAGACAAGTAACTTAGTTCTGGGACATCAAATTATTTTTATAACCCCCTTCTGTCTCCTTTCTTCTAAATGATGGGGGAATAATAAGATCTACCTGGATTCAGTGTGATAATAACATGCAAATCTCCTGGCAGAGAGCACATAACAATGATGCTCAGTAAATGGGAAAGAGAGTTGTGAGGTTTTTTTCTTTTTTGGATTAATGTATATGTCCTCCCTCCTGACTTTAAATACTTTGGAAGCGTGGATATTGTCTGTTTCTTTTTGAAATTATTCCAATAGTACGTATCTAAGACATATTCGTGGAATTAATTGATTAATTAGAAGGATATACAGGTCCTCCCTAGGACTCACCAGACATAAATTCTGCCACCACAGAATTGTAGCATTATTTTCTCTAATGGTTGCTGTGATGCCATTGTTAGGGGAAAGCCAGAAGAGGGCCATTTTCAAGTCATGAGTTACACCTGCTGGGGATGGAGTGTGACAACAGCCTCTAGGTGGTAGCTACAGATGATGCCTCTTCCACTATAAAGGTGTCTCATCTGTTTTTTTCTTGTCACTTCGTAGGTTGTTTGCTAATTAAGTATGGCAACAGAAAATCCCACAGGCTGCTTTATGTTGTGTTAAAAGTTAATTAAATTGCCAAGTTGTTAAGTTGTTAAATTTCAAGTAAAAAAAAAATTATTTGCAAGTTTCCTCCTGATTAAAGTCCTGAGACCCATGTGCTTGATTTTCAACTTGGTCCTCTCCAGCAATAAACATTACAATTAAAAAAAAAATCAGTTTTATGACTAAGCCCTCTACAATGTCTTCTGTGTGATCCATTTGCTGGAAGAAAGACAGTCAAATGACATTCATCTATACACAAAACATCCAAAGAACTGGTTTCTTCTGGCAGAGTGGAGTTGGGGTGGGGGGAGGTTGAGTTAAAAGTAAACATCTATCCAAATTATGATATGCCATTCTCTGTTTTGTAATCTGATCTTGTGAGATGCTAGACTACCTGATAGGACTTTGGCATGGAGAGATAGTAATAGTTTTAGGAGGCAGACAGGTCTGCCTTCATTCCTGGCTTCACAGACATGCTGGTTGACTAATGGGTTTCTATTTTCTTGTTGGTTCAATGAAAATATCGCAATACATGCTTCAAAAGATTATGGAGAAAATTTATGAAATAGTGGCATTTATTAACCATTATTTAAAAATTGTTCTCTACCAAGAGGGACTAGGTAGTATAGCATATATACTATAGGGAGAGTTTAGCACAAAGTCCAGCCTCCAGGGCCAGAGTTCAATCAAGTGGGAACTTAGACAAGTTCCTCACTTAGCTTCTATGATCCAGGTTTCAGGTCTGTGAAGTGGGTTTGATACCAGCATGCAATACATACAGTTAACATCAAAATTAAATAAAATAAAACATAATATTCTTGATATAGTCCTTGGCACAAAGTAGGTTGCTTAATAAATGATAGCTGTTATTATTGTAGAACACAAAGAAGTTGCATTATATATATGTATATATGTACATATATATGTTACTCTCTAAATAAATATATATATATATATAATATCTCTGAATATAATTTTATCTAAATATATATATTATATATCTAAATATAATTTTATAATATTATATAATATTTTATATATACACAGATAAATAGGAATATAGTTATACCTGTACAACCTTATTTAAAGGAAATGTATAATAATAAATTTGAATCTTAAGCAATGCTTCAGTAGAGTCAGTGTTAGAATAATCAAAACCACAAGTTGGGAGAGGCCTTAGGAATCATCAGTTCTGCTCTAACTGCTGCGTGGATCTTCCCTGCCATCTCTGACAGGTTGTCATTGGAAATGTGATGTGGAATCTCTGCTTTCTGACAGCCCACACTAGGGCTGGACAGCTCTAATTTTTGGCAATCTCTTTCTTGTATTGATCTGAAATCTGTCTCCCTTGCATACCGGGGTTACACGGAAGACATCTGCTCAGTCTTCTACATAATAGCTCTTGAGAGACTTGAAGGCAATACCATGGATCCTGAGGCATCTCTTCTCCAGGATAAAAAGCCTCCATCTTTAGCAAGCACACACTCAAGATTCACTTCAAATGCCACCAGCTCCTGGGAGCCCCCTTGTCTCTGAGAGGAGCTAAGCACACCCTCTTCAGAGCTCCCTGCTCTCTTAGCCAGTCCTTCGTAGCCTCTTTCATCCCAATTACTGTCATTATTTATTTCTCTTTATTTACTTCCCCAGCTAACCTGTGATCTAGAGCACTCATGGCTGATTCATCCCTATATCCTGGTGGTGCATAATTATAGCTGAAAATAGTACAGAGGTTTCTTTAAAATCTTAAAAATAGAATTGCAATACTATCTAGCACTTCCACCTCTGATACATACCCCAGAAACTGAAAGCAGGACCCTGGCTGGTGTGGCTAAGTTGGTTGGGCATTGTCTTGTGCACCAAAAGGTTTGATTACTGGTCAGGACACATGCCAGGGTTGTGTGCTACATCCCAGGTAGGGGGCTTGCAGGAGGCAGCTGAATGGATATTTCTCTTTCATTTATGTTTTTCTCTCTCCCTCTAAAATAAATCAATAAAAAAATATTTTTTTAAAATTGAAAGCATGGTCTCAAAGACATATTTGCATACCCATGTTCATTGAGCATTGTTTACCATAGCCAAAAGGTAAAGTAACCCATCTTTTATCCATCAACAGGTGAATGGATAAACAAAATGTGCTATGTACAATCAATGGAATATCATTCAGCTTTAAATGGAGGCAGTCCTGTCACAAGCTACAACACAGCCAAACCTCAGGGACATTATTTAAAGTGACATTAACTAGTCATCAAAAGACAAATACTGTAGGAGTTCACTTCTATTCCATCAGATATTTAAAATTCATAGAGACAGAATGTAGCACGGTGGTTACCAGAAACTTGAAAAATGAGAAATGCAAAGTTAGTCTTTCATGGGTACAGAGTTTCCATTTTGTAAGTTGAAAGCATTCTGGAGGTTGATGGTAGTGAGGATTGCACAACAATCTGAATGTACTTCATACTAAAGAACAACACACTTACACTTACTTACGGTGTTACATTTTACATTATTGTTTTTAAAAATATATATATTTTATTGATTTTTTACAGAGAGGAAGGGAGAGAGAGAGCTAGAAACGTCGTTGAGAGAGAAACATCGACCAGCTGCCTCTTGCACACCCCCTACCAGGGATGTGCCCGCAACCAATGTACATGCCCTTGCCCGGAATCGAACCTGGGACCTTTCAGTCCGCAGACCGACGCTGCACCACTAAACCAAACCGGCTTCGGCTAAATTTTATTTTTAAATGAAATAATTACTGCATAATGAGTGAATAAATAGTTTCATATTTTAACTAAGAGTGAGACCCCAAGGCTGAGCAGCAGCAGAGAAAATAATGTGAGGATGGTGAAGCCACTGCTGGTACTTCTCAAATCACACATTTTAAGCAGCTGCTTATTTTGCACTCGAACAGAGCGTGTTTTAATGAGAGCAAAGGTTCCTTAAGCTGACCCAGAAGGTCAGTACAAACCCTACCATTTGTTTTGTTCACATCCTCTTTTTAAAAATCAAACATTATAGTTCTAGCAATACCACAAGATTGGAGAGAAATGCAGTCAACTTTACTCTGTGGTTAGTAGAGAATACCTCCTGAGGGACACATTTCCCCAGGAATAGTTGGTCCCACCTGGCTATGCTTTTACATTTCTATAGAATACTTTTCACCAAGAGACTCAGGTTTCAACCTCAACTGCCAGTAAGTCAGTATGTCCTTAGATAAGGCCTGGAATCTTTCATTGAATATCACCATCTGAAAACTGGTCAGATTTTGATCATCACTAAGAAGGCAATAGAACAGAAATGTTTTAATTACTAAAATTTAGTAGCTTGGGCTGGCCCTAGGACAAGTGCGAACACTTGGTTCATAGTAAAGCTTGGCTATATCAATTAGTCCCTCTGAGCCTCCATTTTTTCTTCTTTAAAATGGGGATCACAATAAAAAATTGCTATAGACATGGTTTAAAAACCAGTGAGGTCACAGAAAAAATTATTCTCTGACATAGAATAATAACTCAATTTATTTCAGCCTCTGTTTTAATTACCCCTCCTTGTTGTAGTGTTATCATTCAGAAAAAGGACAGCAATTCAGCCCATAGTTTCCTGGAGATGCAATGCTTGTCACTCAAGACATGAGCAATTGTCTTATTGGGTAAGGCTCTCCTGCAAAAGGACCAGAGTTCTCCTTCATTTAGGAAGCCAGTTGGGTGCCATCGTGGACTTGGACCAGGAGATGTTCAGGGGCAGGCTGCATTTGTAGGCTGTCTCAGTTACTCAACAGACCTACAAAAAACATCACAAAACTACCCAGCCAACTCCCGTCATTCAGACATAGCCTGGGCACCTAAATTCAAGTTCCTGCACTCTTTCAAGTTTGTATCACCTTGGGTATGACCGAAGGATTGCAGATTTCAAAGTTGTAGGAAAATGTTTTGTTATCCACTTTGTTACATAAAGCCTTTCCAGCTAACCAAGGACTGAACTCACAGAACCACTATTTCTCAGCCACATAGGCTATTATGTTAAGGATTGAAGACAACATTTATTAATGAGAACAAACAAAGAACTTATCTAATGTGTCCTGCAATATGGACAAGCCTCAAGGCTGTCAGCCTCTTTACAGTATATTCCCAATATTATCTCATGAAATCTGTGGGATTTCCTCCAGGGAAAAGAATTTTTTTCTCCCTACACCTTGTATCATGCAAACCAGCTTCCATTAGCCCACTTCACAGGAGCCTGGCACAACATTCGTGCCCTCAATGCCACTGGGTATCACTGACTCAAACATCAGAGAACAATCTTCCAGGGCTAGCTGGGAGGGGGTAAGCCAGATGACTGTCCCAGGTGGGCATCTCCCACTCTGCTTTGTGAGGATATTTTACACGAAGGAAATGTTCACTCCTCATTTTTGTGAACAGTCAACTGTGGCAACGTGGATGCCTGTGACTGGATTTCATTATGGAAATGTTGCTAAAGAGGGCCACGGGCTCCAAAATCCATTAAACTGTTTTCTGTTGCTTTACATATTCTTCTGTGATAAAAATAGCCTGATATTGGAGTTTAAGAAGCCTCTGCCTACAGGGTAACAGATGGATATTAAGATGATTATAATAAAGAGGGGGATTATCAAAAAATAAAATGTGGGTTGGGGAAGGATCGTCCCCACACTTCAGGCAAATCGGTTTTGGGGGTGATGTGCTTGCCAGAAGTTGACACTTCCCTCTTTGCCAGTAAAACCTCCCAGCACCTCGGTCACACTGAAGGGATTTGCAGCTGTGAATTGTTGGGTTTTATTTCACAGCAGTCTTTTTCCATCTGCCTGGGGTAGAAGGGGATGTGTTTGCAACTTCCCTCTCTGATAATGCAATTTGTATTCCAAGGTCCACTCACCATAGCTCTCAACACAAAAGAAGCTCTCCCTTCTCCTGCGTCTATTTTCCCCCTGTGCCTTCTCTCCACCAAGATGCTTTGCAACATGTCTGCTCCACAGGGTACATCTGCCATCCTCCGCACCAAGGTTTGGATGACAACCAACCTTGATTCTAAATATTTCAATAAACTTTTTGTTGTTTCCTTCTTAATGATTTGGAATTGCTGCTCCCACTAGCTTTTCTTTTCTAAACAGCCCTATTGAAACCTATATTTTATACCATACCATGTGCCAATAAGGAGCCCTGTCTCCCATGCTGCTGCTTGTCCTTTTTGTCCATTAACTGTCCCCTTCCAAGGTGTGGAACATCCTTTAATCTGCCCCTCTTATCCTCTCAACATCTGTGTTTTGTTTAGGTCATGTACAAGATTCATTGCCCATCTTCATATGTTGAATACTTTGCCTTTGCCTAGGTATTTCTTTTTAGTTCATTTCTCCTGGTTCAAGGCCTTCCTCAGCCAATTTCTTCAAATAAGGTTTTTGCTGCTATTGAATGCCAGTTATATTTTGGCCACATGTAAAATATTTGAATCATATTCCTTCTGTTTGTAATCTTTTTCATAAACAAGTATAGAAAAATATTTTTATTTTTGAGATTTGGATATTTCAGTAGGATTGACTAGAAGTCTGTAAATCTGTGTCCTGAGAAGATGTGAATCTTTTTCATCTGTCAATTCATGCTTTTCTTCAGCTCAGTTGGTTTTCTTCTTTTATTTCTGTGATTAGTTCCTTCTCAGTCTATTTATCTGTTAAGGATTCCGGATATTTGGATTTGTCTCCAAGTCTCTTCATTTTATATGGGAGCTTCATAGCTATTTAGCTAGGTGAGTGCAACTCTTATGAATTTAAAGTTTAAATCAAGAAACAAATATTTCTAATAACCAAAAACATTTTCTCTCAGTCACTCTCATTCTTTCCCGCCACTAATACAATGATAACCAATATTTTGATTGCTAACAGTATGGATTAATTTTCTCTCTTTTTGTGTTTTATGTAAATAAAATAATAAGGTATATACTATTTTGTGTCTGGCTTTTTCCATTCACATCGTTGGAATATAGTTGCTGATCTTTTTTTTTTTTTCTTATTACTGTTCCATTGCATGAATATACTACAATTTATTCATTCTACTATTGATGAGCATATGAGTAATTTCTAGTTTTTTTCCTAGACTTTTGAAGATATTATTCCATTTTCTCCTGGCCGTCATTGAGGTGAATGATAAGTTTGGTCTTTATCTATATATTGTTACTTGTACAATATTATCTTTTCTCTGTGGGGATTATATATTTTCCTCTGAATAAATGTTGTTTTAATTTTTCACTGAAGTGTGCTGTGGTGTGGATTTATCTTTATTTCCACTACTCAGTACTCAAACTTTTCAAAAGTAACAGTGAATTTTATGGGAATCATTTACGCTTCCTGTTAGGTAGCCACCTTCCATAATTACCTCATTTACTTTTCATGAAATCCCTGCAAGAAGGACCATATTATATAATGTACAGGTGAGCAAACTCTGGCACAAAATATGAAACACCTCTCCTCAATTTGGAAAGAAGCCCAGTCCTAATAGCTAACATATTCTAACCAAGACTTGACACATTCTAAAGAGCACATATTCTAATGGGATATCTGAATTTACATGTTAATGCTGTGTTCTGATAGTATAGCATGCTTCAAAGGGTGGTAAGAACTAAAAATATACCACGAATACAAACAAAAATATAAATAAAAGCAAGAGTTTCATAATCAAATATGTTTAGAAGTATTAAGCTAAGTAAAGCTTACTTACTTTGTTTTAACTAAAAGATTTAATGCTTTAGCTGTATGGATAAATAACATGTGGCATTTCCTAAATATGAGCACTTTTGAAGTTATGATCTGTTTATTTTTACCCAATATTTTATTATGAAAATTTGTAAACAAATGAAAAAATTAAAACAATTGTACAATGAATACCCATGTACTCACCACATAAATTTTACAATTTAAACTTTGTTTATTTGTTTTATCATCTATTCATCTATCCATTTTTTCATCTATTTGTCTTTTTTATTCATTTATCTATTTGTCTATCTACCCATCCATCCATCTTTTTATCCTTGTATGCATTTATTAATCCATCTTATATTTAGAGGCCTTTCAAAGTAAATTGTAGCATGTCAGTACTTTTCAAACACACATACTTTAGCATGTATATTACTAAATATACTTAATCTTATTTTATGATTCTATTTTTTATTAAGGTAAAACTTACAAAAAGCAAACTGTACAAATTTTAAGAATTTTAAATAATTATTAAACTGAAATGAAATTAAACCTTTAAATTTAAACTTTTAAGAATATTGACAAATGCATAGATCTGTATGACCCAAATTCATTATTCTTGGTTTCCCGATGACCATTTCCAGTCCACCTCTACTCCCACTCATTAAACCCAGAGAAAATCACTTTCCTGATTATTTTCACCACCAATCTAGCAGAAACCACCACTTGCATTTTTCTCACTACTAATTAGTTTCACCTGTACAAAAACCAATCTCCCCTTTCATTCCTGATGACGGTTTGAGATTCACCCATGTTGTTAAATGTATCTATATTTAGTATAGAGTCCCCCACCCCCATAGCATCTTGCTGAAGCAGTATGCTTTAGAGATGCTGGGCTGCAGATTTGGGAGAAAGAAGAGAGCTGATGGCAGAAAACCTGGCTCTTTTCCTCTAGTACAAAGAAGCAATTAGCTACTGTTAAGTTTGGATTTTCTGAAATATATCTTGCCTCCTTTAAAATACACAAGTATGCAATGTTTGGTAACTGGACTGGTGAGAGAGAAATGTCTGTGGTTTTAACCTACGACCTTGATTTATTTTGAATGCAGGTTGCTTTAATAACTTTTCTATAACAGCTCCAAATTAATGAGTGTTACTTTTCTCCATATATCATCCAAAAGCTTGCTTATATCTCAAGAATGCATAGGAATACAATTAGATACTGCAAGATAAAGCACTCTGCAAACTGTAAAGTACTCTATGAATGTTGGTACTGTCATTAATGACAATGATTTAAATACTCCTTCTCCCCCCATTTGAACTCGGTAGAAATTTAAAGTTGCAAGAAAATGTAGAGGTTGATCACATCATCAATCACTTCAATTTCTGGACTGAAAATTGAGACCTAGAGAAAGAAATGACTCATTTCTTGGGCACCGTAACCCAAGTCACTCCAAATGCCATCTTTTTACTACCACCCTGCCTCTCCCTTATAGCCTTCTTGAATACAAGTTTGATATAAACTTGGTAAAAATGCCACCCAAACATAGCTGGGGTTTTAAATTAAGAGGACCTGCTTAAACATTTTCTATATTCACTAGGGTAAACATTTTTCTAGATTTACTAGGGTAATCAGCCAGCCAGGTATGTCTAGAACTGTCCCAATTTGAGCACTAAAGTCCTGTCTGCTCCAGGAAACACCTCGGACCCAGATAATCATATGGTCACCCAACTCTTCCTTGGGACCAGAGACAGCTTCACAGAAGATCTCATTCTGCTTACATTTCAATCACTTCCGAAAGTTGGACCTTCTCAAGGGAAGTCAGGAAATCATTTAAGTCTCTCCCCATCTTTTCTATTGGAAGCAGGTGTCACTCAGTAATGCTTCAGGTATCATTAAACTGCCCTGACTTGGGTGAGAGGGGGCATGTGGCACAATGGTTAGGAGCAGAGACATTAGAATAAACTTCCTGGATTTAAATCTCAGATCTGCTCTTTACTGGCTACATGACCTTGAGCAAGTCACTTTGCCCTTTAAGCTTTACATGTTTTCCCTTCGAAATGGGGGAGAATACCTGTCTTGCAAGTTGTTGGGGGGGGGTTGTGAAATGAGATCACAGGTGTCAAGGGTATAGCAAATGGCAGGCCTATTGCTAGTATCCTGTTGAGAGCCACTCCTGTCTGGTTTCATATGGAAGCCCTCCAAGAGGAGCCTGAAGGCCGAGCTGGGGATGCCTGCCTTCCACAGGGGCCCTGCCCAGGAACATGCTCCCTGGGTCATTTCCGTTGGGAAGTTCATTTCTGCCAAATGAAGAGCAGAAGAAAAGGCTCACCAGCAGGAATCCAGCAGGCATTCACCCTGGATCTAAGGGTTAAACAAAGAGGCAACTGCCTTTTCATCAGAATGTTTTTGTCACCCCCTTTTAACGTGAAACCTTTTCATCTGCTCCAAAGCTTCAGAAGTCAGGTTTCACAGAACTCGGAGACTTGCAGCTAGCAATGGGGCTTTAATTACCTTTCTCAGACTCAGGGGTAGCTTTTGTCTTGAAAACAAGAAAAAGAAAGAACGCAGGCATCTTCCCCTGCTCCCCCCTCTCTCCCCAACCCCCCTTCGCTCCTTTTTTTTGTCTTTTCAGATTGAAATCTTTTGTTCTTGGCACTTTCCATATGCCATCCTTTAATATTTAATCAGCCCCCACCTCATCGGAAGACTGCTGGCCTCATTAGATAATTAATGGTTGCTGGCATCGCATTTGCTTCAGTTAATACATCTGCAGCCAGCAATTAGCGCCCGAGTTTATTAGCTGCACGGGCTTCATTTGCTGGGGAAGCCATTCTGCCTTCGATGGACGCCTCCGGGATGGGCGTTTATGGACAGCTTGCCCTCTGTTCTGCGAGATTCTTTTGTTTACATTTTTTTGCTACAGTTTTGCGGCACTGTGCATCCCGGCCCGCCATGAGCGGTTGGTGGAGGAGATTTCCCTTTTATAATTTAGAAGGTAGCTGGATAATTTTGTGCAGCAGAGAGAGGCTGCAGAGGGAGTCTCTGTCTTTGAGTGGGGCAAGGAGGGGAGAGGGAAGCTGCCAGCTAATTTGTTCTTTGGAAATATCTATTCTTTTTAAAGCCATAGATTTAAAGGTGGGAAGTAGTCATCCAGGAGGAATGCATGTGAAGAGAGGATGTGTTAGGCAGTTGCCTCCAGAGAGATCTGGCTGTTTGGAGCTAGGAAGTCTCAGGGAGACAGGCCTTTGGCCATCTTTCCTCTTTAAATCTGGCTTCCACACATTAGCCCCATCCCCACCCCGTTCTTGTTCCTTCGTGGAATCATGTCATTGTCACCTGTTTTCCAGGCGTGCTTTCCTGGTGACTCTGATGGCTGCCGGTTTCTTGCTGGTGATTACAATTCTGGCATACCACCAAGATTACTTCCCTGGTCAAATCCCTCTTCCTTTCTGGTGCCAGAGATGGGGGAAGATGATTATTAAGAATACAGTAATGATGCAGTATCCAAACGAAATAAGGATGACAGTTTGCCGGTACATCAGAGAAAAGGAGACAAAGAAAAGACAACTTTATGAATGGGGGAGATGGAAAGGAAAAGTAGAAAAAGCAAGAAGCAGAACGGGTTTCTTTTTTCATTTAGGCGAAATTACTAAGTCAAGATCGATCTATATGCATACACCATGAAGGATAATGATGAGATAACACATGTGTAGTCAGCATTTCCAAGCGCCAGGCTTCTAATGGTCTAACATGGAGGCATCTCTACCACATCGCTCTCATTTGAAGAATGAGAAAAAAGATTTCCATAGATTTTAAACATGTTTTTCCAAGATCACAGAACTCATAGCATCTGAGCTAGCACTCCCTGAGCTCTTATTATGTGTTAGCCAATTTGCAGGCATAGATTTTGTTATTCTCAGAAGAGCAGCGAGAAGTTCACGGAAGGTAAGTCCCTTACCCACGATCATTTAGCAAGTAGGGAGGCTGTTTAATTCCCAAGTCTCTTTTCACTACTACAAAGACTAAAGCCATCTGGGGCTCCAATTGAGGTTCAGGTTGAGAGAGCAACAGTTTACAATGGCTCCGGCCTATTCAAAAACGATGTGAGAGATTCTGAAATGATTTATCATGATGCTGACATCCTTTGGATGAGTCAAGGAAGGTCATCTACACTTGTTCACACCTGAATAGTAAGACTGATGTATTGATTTACTGATTAATATTTTTTTCAGGGTCAGTGGAGTTGCAACTTCAGGTCAAAATCTGAAAGAGACAAATCACATCTAAAATGCACAAGGTATGACCCCTGCCCTAACAGCCGAGTGCTTTCTAAACTTTGATACACACACAACCAATATGGAAACCTTGTCATACTCAGATTCTGACTGCGAAGGTTGGGAAGAGCCTGAGACTCTGAATTCCTAGCAGGATCCTATCATATCAGTGCTGGGAAAGTAGTGGTTCTCAGCCAGGAGCCATTTTCTAGTTCCCAGCCTTGAGAGAGTAAGGTGTTGCAGAGACCATTGGGACAGGATATGTGACTGAACTCAGTTAAAGCTTCTGTACAAACTTTGAGATTTTTGAGGGTGGTTTAGAGACCTACTTGTCCTGTGGCTGCTGGGACAGAGACTCCTAGGAAAGTTCCCTTGCTTGTTACCCTGCCACCTACCCATCTGGAGTGACCTGCCTCTCTCCTAGGTCTCTCCTCACCCTCACTCCATGTACTATTGTACAGGGCCAGTTTGCAAACCAACATCGGTCTTCCTGAGGATGAAGGGAAAGGGAGAAAGAAGGGGGGGAGGAAGAGGGGAAAAGGGAGAGGGAGAGGGTACAGAGAGCCACAGCAAAGCAAGACTTGGTTATTAGTAACACTTCACTCTTTGGAGCACAGGCTTCTCCAAGCGGGAGAAGACTCTGAGGCAATTACTGTACTTATCATTCAATTCTAAATACCTGAAATATACAGTTTGGTTGAAAACCAAACCAGGTTCATCAGGTTTTATTTTTGTTTTATGCTAGGAGAAGAAAAAAGAACCCAGAATATCTGTGAATATAGCATTTACCAGAATCTTCCATGTATCATTAATAGGTTGACTTCTGGTGGACTATGGATGAAATTAAAAATGTAATAATGTTTAAAGATACATGAAAAATTTGTGGAATTTGGCATGGATATAAAAATTTACTTTTGAATGCACTTATTTAAATGAAAGCAGTGAGACAGTTTAAAGACTTTGCTCTGCACCCTCTGCCCTCTAACATAAGTCACAAATATAAGTAATAAATGGATAAAGATGGAATATGAATAGATGCTCACAGTTGGAAGAATCTCATTCTGATGCAGCATCACAGAGCGATCCAACTTTGCTCTTTCCCCACAGCCTCACACTCCCAGTGTTGGACACAAATGTCCACACTTGTCTTCATCAGGCCTGCATCTTTGGCAAGAAGTGCAGGTGCTTTGATTTATTTGAGGGCTGGTCCAGGGGTGGCTGCACTTCAATTAGCAGAGGTGACTTTGGAAGCTGCTGTCCATGCTGCTGGTAGTTGTTCCCAGCTCTGAACAAGTCACCAAACTTCAGGGGCAGTGTTTCCTTTTCCATATTAAGATTGACTAAACCCCTTCCAGCGTTAAAATGTGATGATTTATCCTTAGTATGAAAATTTATCCTTAGAATTAGTAAATTCACTATCAGGAAATTCCCCGAAGGAAATGACCATGGGAGTGTGCAGACCCTAGTCCCAAGAATGCACATTACCTTTAGACTCGAGGCCTGGTGCACAGGATTTGTGCACTGGTGAGGGTGTGGGCTGCAGGGACCAGCCCCCTGTGGGAGGGCTGCTTATCCCAGTCAGCAGAGCAGCACTCTCACTGTGGGAGTGCACTGACCACCAGGGGTAAGCTCCTGCATTGAGCGTCTGCCCCCTGGTGGTCAGTACACATCATAGTGACTGGTTGACCAGTCATTCTGGTTGCTCTACTGTTCATTTGCTGGGCTTTTATATATATAGATAAGTGTTTTATTAGCTTGGGGTAGGGTCAAATGTTTTATTAGGCAGAATCATTTGAAATGGCCATGCTTGTAGGTAAAAAGTGGGTGAATATTAGCAATCAGGTGTTTAACAATTGGAGAGCTGTGAAGCAAATTTTGGCATATTCTATGTAAAATATTTTCTGTGACCATCTGCAATAAAGATGTAGAATAGTATTTAATTTCAGGGATATTATTCAAAATATCTGATTTTATTTGAACAAGTCAAGAAAAAAAAGGAAATAGGTTGGCAAGCAGTATATGCAGTGTTATTTGTTTACAATATATTTGTGCATAGAAAAAGGACAACAATTGCTATCAAAGTTTTGTGTGCTTTCCCATTTTTCTTCACTAGTTGATACTGCTTTTATTTTATTTAGTTAGATTTTTTAAAGTTAATTTTAAATTAATGCTTAAAAGGCCATTGCATTCAATTCTTAGACAATTTTATCTATCTACCTATCTATCTATCTATCTATCTATCATCTATCATATATCTAGATTCTTGCTGTTATCATTTTCCATCCCTCTTTGAGATTTGCCACTCATGTTTCTTTTGTTAAATAGCCTCAGAATACTCCCTAACACATAACGCCAGGCAGCCATTTCTAATCATCAGCATTGTCATACAAGGCAATATTGATTATCCTTCCTTGCTCTAGACCCCATCAGTTAGATAGTTGCCCCTCACCCACAAAATTGAATGATAAATGCTCCTCTACACAGAGAGCTATATACCTTTTTCACCCCCTCATTCTGTCCTCTGAGTCTCATTCAGATTTGTGTAAGCTGCTAATAAGATTTCTGTATCTCAGCCATTCCTAGTGATTCAGAGTCATTGGTACTATGACTAACACATTCTGGTTTGTTGGAAATTTTCTGAATTTAAAATTGAAAATCCCATGTCTGACCTAGGAAGTCCCTCAGTCCCAGGAAAGCTGAGAAGTTTTGTTGTTCTAGCACTGCTTGCTAATTAGAAGGGGTCATGGTGGACAAGAGCAGGAGTGACCTGCCAAAGCTGCCTGTGGAGAGGGAATCATATAGCTGGGCCAAGGTGAAGGGTAATCTCTACGTCTGTGGAAGGTCTTTGAGAAAATTGAGAGAGTGTAAATGGTGTCCTACGGCTTCCAGGAATTCAGGTGTAAACAACCTATGGCATTCAGGCTCTGATATCTGCCAAAAAATGTCTACCGATTTCACTGGAGGGACTTGGGCATTTGAGCTTAAAGTGGACAGTCCCTCCAGCCTATGGCAAAGTTAGTTGGGATGTTCTGGCAGGTCAATTCCAAATGATGTCAGGCTTGCAATGTGATGTGAGGCTGAACTCCTACCTTCTGGAATAGATCCTCTTAGCTCTCATTGTTTGCAGGATGGGTTCAGCTAATGCATCAAGCCATTCCTTGCCTCTGTGAATTCAGGGCTCCTTATCTTCTGGAGTACTAAGTAAGCTTCAAAGTGAGTGATGATCATGTCCCAAGTTAATGATACTTTCATCATATTCCATAGGCAAGTAGTGAAAACTCTCTTATTTCTTCTTCTGAGGGGCCATTAATAGAAATCTTTTAAAAGATAGTTTCTTAGCACTGGAAATATTAAGCTGTTATTATGGCAAATGAGCTTATTTTTACTTTCAAATGAAAATATAAATAAGTAATAAGTAAATATTAGCAATTTCGGTTCCATAATGAATAAGGACAGAATTGAGAACTGAAAGAGTGTGTGCCCATTAGAGAGTCCTGGAAATTAACATTTGTTGACATTTTACTGCCTTCAGCTTTAATGTAAACTCGAGGCAATTAAGTTATGTTCAACACATTTCCCTTGTAAATATTTTCCATTTCTCAATATAGTAAGCGAGATGTCTTAGCATATTAGCAGGCCCCAAACTGGAGGAGGACTTACCTGTTACCTGACAGTATAAAAATGCAAGATCTGAATGTTTGAATAATTCAGTGTTTCTCTTCTATTTCTTATCCACATCATGACTCTGCCATTCACCATTCAGGGTGCATTCCATTGTTTTTATTTTTATTTTATTTTTACACAGTTTATCTCTGGGTGAATCCATAAATCCGTATTCAGGAGAACATAAACTATCCCATGCTTGAATGAAATGAAGACAAAAACAAGCTTGGATATTTAAAGTTGTGGCAAGTATCTTCAATGATAGATCCTTCCAGACTCCAACTCATTTTTTTTTTGTTGATATCTACTACTGCTATAAAGCCCCAGTTTATCATATAACATTACAATTTATGGGGTAACCAGCTTGTGTACTGACTATAAACCCTTCATCAATGCCACTGTAAAGGGTTTATAGTCCATAAATAGAAGAGCAAGACTGTCTTGCCTCCTTGTTTTGCCCACAACACAGCACTTCAGACATGCCAGACCAGTTATTTGTTTTCCATGCTGAGTGAGTTACGGGAAAATAAGTGGATACATTGTTCTGCCTCTCCAAAATCCACAGACAAGTCAGGGTCACAGGGGAGATTAACAATGTGAAGTTGGCTGGAAAAATGCAAGCGAATATGTCTGTTTATGACATCATTAATCTGTAGGTGGGAAATAAAAAACAAACAAACAACATACCTCTCAAAATTCAAGTTATTAGGAATATGCTCTTTCTTTGGAAACCAACTCATCATGTGATCATGTTACAGCTTACATTAATAAAGATATATTATCTGCAGTATTTACTGTTGTTGTTCGGTCACCTGTTTCATGTGCTCTTTGCTCCATAACAGCCCTCTTTTTGGAAAAAGCATTAGATTTTATTACATCAAAGAACTAGGTTCAGATTCTAGCCCCAGTCCTGATTAACTGTATGGTCTCAGGCAGGTCTCTAACTCTGGTCAATGCTTTCCTCACTTATAAAATAGAGGTGATAATGCCAATGTGATTTTACTTTCCTTAGTTCTCACCCTTAGTTCTGACTATTCCATAGGTCAGTGGTTGGCAAACTCATTAGTCAACAGAGCCAAATATCAACAGTACAGTGATTGAAATTTCTTCTGAGACCTGAAAACCTACTTCTGTGCATGGGCCCCGAAGTTTCAATCACATCAATCAGACTGTACATGCCTGCCCGAACGTGGTGTTTTGTGGAAGAGCCACACTCAAGGGGCCAAAGAGCCATATGTGGCTTGCGAGCCACAGTTTGCCGACCACTGCTATAGGTACTAGTATTGAAAATGATGCTAATTATAATGGCAAAGGTGATGAATTATAATACAATGATGAGAAAGATTGTGATGATGGTTGTGATGAGAATGACAGTGCTGATGCTAATGACGGTGATAGTGATGATGATGGTAATGCTGCTGATGGTGGTGATGCTGATGGTCATAATGGTAATGATGAGATCGTAATGATGACAATTTTTAATGACTATAATGGTGAAAATGAATGCTTATCTTTATAGCCAGGCACAGTTTTACATGCATTTTGCATATTATCTCATTTAACCCAAACGGTCCCATTTTACATATAAGAATAATGAAACTCAGAGTGTTTAAGTGGCTTTCTCAAAGTCATATAACTGGAGTAGTAAGTTGGATTTTCAACTCAGCACTTTGATTCTGAAGTCCTCAGTCTTAATAATGCCCTTTTATTACCTTCCATTAATGAGTGGTTCAAATGACTGGTGATGCTTCCTATTCTTGCTCTTCCACTCTCTGAATAATAAAGCTGTCAATTTCTCCAGAATCTTCAGAAGATAATTCTAGGAGTCCCAGAACAGAGTATTTCTTCTCATTCAGCATCTGTTTTGCTTTGCTTATTACACAGCCACTGGCCATGATGCCTCATGCCTAAAACTGGAGCCCACCACGGTGTTGATGTTCTCTTCGATGACTGTAAGAACCACAGTGCTTCTGAGGCTGAAAATCCCTGAGGTTACAAAGAATGACTGTTCTCTTCCCGTCAAAGACATGATATGGTCCTGGGAAAGGTTAAGGAGAAAACCTACTTGTTCTCTTAGATCTCAAATCAATTCTGCTAATGTGTCTCAATCTCACAATCCCTTGTGCCAACAGTTTCATTGGCTCTGGCTAGAGCCTCTCTCTTTCTAGACCAGAGACACCTTCATGGAATCACTTTAAGGACAAGACCAGCTCCCCTTCCCACCTATGTGCCCCAGTTTTGCCATGATCCGCACCAATGAGAATGAAAACTGTCAACTTTATTGCTGGCAGGGATTTAAAACGTTAGGGGAGCTCATAGTAACATTTCAGAATATTCCATAACTAACTGGATTAAGAGGGGGAAAAACCTTCTGGCAATGGAAAGGCCCAATGGAAAATGTCCTCACTTCATGGGATGCCATAAGGGGAGAAGGTCCCAACTTCAATTATGGACCCACTTGATATCTTCATTCTGAACAAGACACAAAGAGGCTCAAGTGAACCCTGAGGGATTTCCAGCCAAAAGCTGGCTAATCTCCAGTTAAACAGAGCCATTATCTCTCACTCCCCAGGAGAAAGTCAAGCAGAACTGATTTGATTAACAGCAGATTAACCTCTCTAACACAGCCATCCTGGGTTTTACACCTGTCACTTTAGTATGACAATTTATATTTATTCAAAAAGCCATGAGACAGTAAATTAAACATTGCCCTAATTAGAAAAGTGTCATATGTTACAGTGGGGAAGCCACCTGATCTAATTTTCCAACAGGCCCTGCGCAAAGAACATGTCAGTGTGGCATTAGCAAAGCCCTAGAAACACCGACACTCCCGGGAAGAGAAAAAATCTGGCTGCCAATGCTAAATATTCCTTTTCTAGAGGAGAAATATGGAACTCAATCCGATGGACATTGATTGCACACCTACAAAGCGCCTAGTGATAGACTATAAGCTGGACTCGGCTGGGAACCAGAATGGATGTCTGCATGCAATGACTCAAACTCTAGGAGGAGAGGCAAACTAAAACACAAGCAGTTTTTACTTAACTTGGGTTATGGGTAAATACTCAAGGTGTGAAGGCAACAAGAAGTTCATCTGGGTAATGCATTCTTGGGGGGAAGGGAAACAAAGAAAAGTAATGGAAATGACATCTGGTAAAGTAATAATGTCTAACGTTGCATCTGAAGATATGGAGCAGTTTTGCTGGCTAAAAGGAATAGTGAGGAGGACATAGAACATGCAGAATCTGATAGTGTTGCAATACTTGGCATATTCAGGGGCCTATTGTTGAGAGTAGAGTTTAACAAAATAGGAACATTGAGGGAAGTAAGAGTCAGGCAAGGAAAAGCTGTAATGCCATATTGAGAAACAAACTTTAAAAATGGTACGGGCTGGCCAAAGTGACTCATTGACCTATGAACCAGGAGGTCATAGTTTGATTCCTGGTCAGGATACATGCCTGAGTGATGAGCTTGATCCCCAATGTGGGGTGTACAGAAAGCATCCAATCAATGATTCTCAATTATTATTGATGTTTCTTTATCCCTCTCCCTTCCTCTCTGAGGTCAATAAAAATATATATTTTTTAAAATAAAGATTTATGTATTATAGCAAAGCTTATAAATCTAAATGCATAGTTTGATGAGTTTGTATGTATGTATGTGCCCATGGAAATGATACTCAAGTCAACACATGGAACAGCATTAGACATTGAGTCTTGCTCTATGCCAGTCACCCCCCCCCCCCCATGGTTACTCTGCTGGTCTCTATCACCAAATATGTTTGCCTGTCTTTGAATTTCAAATATATGGGATGGGATGATGCAACATATGCATTTGTGTGTGTGTGACTTCTTTTATTCAATACTGTCTCCATGATGATATTTTCTTGTTGCATTTACTTCTATTCTTATTTCTGAGTAGCATCCCATGTGTGAATGCATCACAATAAATCCCATCCACCTTCTGCTGTTGATGAATACTAGAGCTATATGTAGTTTCAGACATTCTAAATAATGCCCTGAGAAACATCCTTGAAGTTGTCTTTTGGAAGACATCATGTTCATTTCTGTTAAGTATATACCCAGGAGTGAAATCGTTGTGTCATGAGTATTCTATTGCTTGGGGTAAGACCACTAAGAACTTTCACATACATTGTCCTTTTCACTCAACAACATTTCTAGAACACCTACTATGTGCTGGGAGTACAGTGGTCAACAGCAGAGCACACTGCCCTCCTGGCACTTGCTTTCTGATATAACCAAAATTGACTACATACATCACAGCTAAAGTAAATTTGCCATAATGACACCTTTGAGAGTGAAGAATAACAATGAAAATTCTTGTAAATGACATTTGGCTCCATTTATCTGCCTGAACTCTTTAAGAAAAGCTAAGTCGTGGAGAGCTAAATGTCTAAGACAAAACAACAAGAGAGAAGGACGTGGAGGGAAATCTGATATATGGCCCACCACTCTGGTTCTGGGTATGATTGATATCTCTCAGTCTGTTCAGACCCACGGACAGTGTGGCATACACAGTTTCAGATGGGCATGACTTGGGGCTTGTCTCAGAACTGGCCATAATTCCTGGAAATCAAAAGTGAAACCAGAGCATGTGGGAGGGTGTGAGAAGGAGCCCTCTGACCCTCCTCAATGGCCCGTGCCCCTCATTTGGGGGCAGCAACTTCTCTTCCCATTTTTCTCTTTGTTTCTGCTTGGAGAGGCAGGACACTGAGCCAAGCCCACCCCCTCTTTCCTGAAGAAGAGGCTGGCTGTGTTCATCACCTTAAAGCATACTCCACAAGTTTTGGGTTTGGGGCTTTCTCTTTCTTTCTTTCTTTCTTTCTTTCTTTCTTTCTTTCTTTCTTTCTTTCTTTCTTTCTTTCTTTTTCTTTCTACTTTTTGAGGCCTATTTCTAGGACTATGAACCCAACAGAGGACAAATATTATCCGTGCCATTTTAAATAGAAAAACCAAAATAAGTTTAGTTACGTAATAAACCAAGCAAGAACTTCCAAGGAGGTCACATAAATTTCAAGGGTTCAATGGAAACTTAAAAAATTCTCAGCTTTTTGGCATCTCAAGAAGATCAACTGTTAACCAGCATTTTTCATCAGAAAAATGGGGCAAAAACTAAAGTTATCCTGAGGATACTCCAGCGGTGCTCCGAGACTCAAAACCCTTTTTACCTCTAGGATATATAAATATGTCCCGTTATTCATAATACAAATGAACCAGGGGATAATTATATATTCAAAATAGGTGAATGGTTAAATAAATTATAATGTGTTCATAAGATGAAATATTACAGACCATTAAAATTATTTTATGAAGAGTGCTTACTACATGCTTACAAATTTAATTGATGAAAAAGCAATATCCACATCTTTATATATTAAGCATGGTAAATCAATTTCATCCTTCCTACCATCACCAATTGGTTGATAACAGCTGCTTGGAACTCTGCATTGGAAAAGCTTCTGAGGCCTCATGTGCACCCAGCAGAAATGATTTGTGAGATCTGCGTGGGCATAAGAAGGCAGAGCATCCCACCTGTGCCAGCAATTGGCTGTGCCAAATATATTCAGAATAATTTAAACTATGACACATACAATTTGTATTCATACACATGAGTTTGTTAATGGAGAAGACATGGAAAAAAGAACCAAGAAGAAAAAAAAGGTAAAACTCTGTTGACAGCAGAAAAGCATGACCTGTTTTCTTATACAATAAGATAGATAAGAATTTCTGAGCCTTTCACCTTAATTATTCTTTGGATTAAGTAGTTATACAGAGATATATTGGGTCGGCAACTACGTAATTGCGGGTTTCACACATATATGGCTTCAGTTGAATTTTTAGGTTTGCAGACGTAGTACAAATGTAAAACACATTTTGTTATTTGATAGTTGGCTATTCAGCTGTTAATCAGTAAAAAAATTTTTTTGATCTGTTTTGTAGTTTTCGTTTGGCGTTCCTTGAAAAATGAAAAATCAAAAGGAACATTTTCGTCATATTTTGCTTTTTTATTTCCGCAAAGGGAAAAACGCATCGCAAGCTCATAAAAAGTTATGTGCTGTTTATAGTGATGAAGCCTTAAAAGAACGGCAGTGTCAAAATTGGTTTGCCAAATTTCGTTCTGGTGATTTTTCACTCAAAGATGAAAAACGCTCTGGTCGTCCAGTTGAAGTTGATGACGCCCTAATCAAAGCAATAATCAATTCGGACTGTCACAGTACAACACGTGAGATTGCAGAGAAGCTTCATGTATCACATACATGCCTTGAAAATCACTTAAAACAAC
This sequence comes from Pipistrellus kuhlii, assembly GCF_014108245.1. NCBI lineage: Eukaryota > Metazoa > Chordata > Mammalia > Chiroptera > Vespertilionidae > Pipistrellus > Pipistrellus kuhlii. The sequence continues at coordinate 86,187,979 of NW_023425540.1, forward strand.
TTGGCTATGTTAAAAAACTCGATACATGGGTTCCTCACGAATTGAAAGAATCACAGTTAACGCAACGCATTAGCAGCTGCGATTTGCTAAAGAAACGTAATGAAAATGATCCATTTTTAAAACGACTGATAGCTGGCGATGAAAAATGGGTTGTTTACAACAATATCAAGCGGAAAAGATCGTAGAGCAGGCCAGGTGAACCAACTCAAACAACATCAAAAGTTGATATTCATCAAAAGAAGGTTTTGTTATCAGTTTGGTGGGATTACAAAGGAATTGTCTACTTTGAACTCTTACCACCCAACCGAATGATCAATTCTGATGTCTACATTGAACAACTAACGAAATTAACCAATGCAGTTGAAGAAAAGCGGCCCGAATTGACAAATCAAAAAGGGGTTGTATTCCATCATGACAATGCAAGGCCACACACATCTTTGGTCACTCGGCAAAAATTAATGGAGCTTGGTTGGGATGTTTTGCCACATCCACCATATAGTCCTGACCTTGCACCATCTGATTACTTTTTGTTTCGATCTTTACAAAACTCCTTGAATGGTAAAAATTTCAATAATGATGATGATGTCAAATCGTACCTGATTCAGTTTTTTGCTAATAAAAACCAGAAGTTTTTTGAACGTGGGATTATGATGCTGCCTGAAAGATGGCAAAAGGTCATTGATCAAAATGGGCAATACATTACAGAATAAAGTTATTTAGTTCCATGAAAAAATTGTCTTTGATTTTCTTTAAAAAATCCGCAATTACTTAGCTGCCGACCCAATAGATGGATTTGGCATCCACTAGATTGGCTAACATCCAATAGGCCGACACTAACAAGTTTGTAGAGGAGTAGAGAAAAAGGAACCCACTTATGTTGCTGGTGAGTATATAAAGCAGTTTGACAATTTACTAAAAAGTGACACATAAATTTACAAGCTGACCCAGTGATCCCATGCCTAGGCATATACTTATAGAAATGAAAACATGGGACTAGCACAAAAATGTAAATGTTCTTAGCACACTTCATAGTGGCCCCAAATTGAAAACAACCTGAATCTCTCAGTGGGTAACATGACCAGCAAACTTTGGTATTTCCATGCAATGGAATCGTATTTAGCCTGAAAAAGGAATGAAATACTGATACCTGCTGCAACATGGGTGAAGCTCAAACCATTCTGTGAAGTAAAAAAAGCCAGAAACAAAGGATTGTCTATTATATGATTCAATGTTTATGAAATTCTTTATAAAAGATAGGTACATAGAGACAGAGAGGAAATCGCTGGTTGCCAGATATTGGGAAGGAAATGGAGATTAATTATAAATGACCAAAAGGGGTCTTATTGGGTGATGAACATGCTCAGAAACTGGATGATGGCGATGGTCACACAATTCAGTAAATCTGCTAAAAATTATTGAACTGTAAAATTCTAAAGTGTTATATTTATTATGTAAAAATATACTTCCAAAAATATATAAACAGAGGGAAAATGAGAGAGAGAGAGAGAGAGAGAGAGAGAGAGAGAGAGAGAGAGAGAGAGAGAGAGAGAGAGAGAGATCGCAATAGGATGTCATCATCAGTGACGGTTTCTTGGCAGCAGGTCTATAATAAAATAGTTTCGTCTTTACATCTCTCTATGTTTTCCTTGTTTTTATTTGAATGTACATTTTTTAATAATCAGGGGAAATCCACCATCACCTGTACCCCACTCAAACCCCCTTCAGATTCAACATATCTCAGTGATGCAGGACAAGGACCTCCTATGCTCAGCTTCATTCCCCAAAGAAGATACGATCAGATCAAAAGTAAAGGATACCTATCTGAATACACTGCACATATCCACGTGGATGTTGCAGACCCGATTTCTGGCAAACATTTTTCTCTCCTTAGCTAATAACTAGATGAAGCATTTTCACCTTTTGAATGCTTATTTTCCAAGCTTCCAATTTCCTGGGGCCGTGGCCTCTGGGTCTTATCCGAGGTGTGCAGCCACGCTTCTTGCTGGAGAAAAATCGTGCTGTTGCTTTGTAAGGTCAAGGCTGTGCACCTTTTCGAATCCTCTAGAGCCCCAGAGAAATAGCCTTGCCAGGCTTTTCCCGACATCGCAGACTTCATGTGCTAGAATTACTTGCAGTGTCTGGCACAATATTTTAAAGCTGTTCTGTAGGTGAAGGCCCTTCCTTATGAGGAGGCCATTTTTCTACTTACATCAAAAAATGTCACACAACACAGGAGATGCTCACCCTATTACATTTCCTGGCCACTGCAGAGACGAGCTGCATGCCAATGAAGTGGGTAAAGCACAGGGCATTGAATAATGCTGCAAATAATAACAAGTGTTAACAATGAGCTCTTCCTAAGTGCCAGATTCTGTGTTAAACATTTCCTACACATGAGTTCACAGATCCTAACTATAGCACTACTAATTGTTATCTGTAGTTCACTGCTGAGGAAATTGTGCAGAACCACGTGAGGGAACCACGTGTTTTATTCCAAAGTCGGTGTCTTTGTTGTAGCACTGCAGTGTCATTATCATGTGTACTTAGATTATAGACACAAACTCACCCAACCTAGAAATCAGATGAGAGCAAGATTGGGAACAATCTAAACACAAATGTTAATTTGAATTCCCATTGAGGAAGTGAGTCCAGATTGTCTTCAAGTGTTTGATGGATAAAAACTGGGAATGTTCATGCCCAAGTGGATTAGGTTGCAGGACCTCTCTGGTGGAAAGACTGTGTTCAGATTAGAATATATCAAGGCTGCATCGTAGTAGGAAAGGTGGTCTGTGCAGCTAAGAGAAATGTCTGCTAACAGTGCTGATGCTTTAGCATAAAGAATCTAGAAGAAGTTGGACTGTCTGCGTACATGTGATTGTACAATGGTCACGTGGTAAGGGAGTTCTTTAAAGTCTTAACTTCTGGGATTTTCTTTTCTGAAATTAATTTTTGTCCCTTGCTTCTGTTCTTCTAACTTAAAATAGACTGGGCCTCCACTGCCCGAGGAGAAGAAGATCATAGAAAATAGTGGGATTTAACTCTAAACTTTTTAGAATTAAAGGCAATGGCCTTGTCCAGTCTATTTTCTTCTTCCCAAACTAAATTAAATGTCCCAAGACTGACACAGAGGGAGATGGAAGAGAAAGCAAAGGATTTCTGCTCAATGGAAAAAAAAAATCACAAACAAAATTAGGTTTATAACCAAAGTATCTATATACATTAAAAAGGATGTGCACAAAACATTCATCCACATTTTGCAAGGAAACATACAAATCAAAAGGCACACACTAACCACAACAACCATCATTTGATGGTTGTTTAGAGAGGAGGAAGGGAATGGGCAATGAGTGGATGAATGAATGAAGAAATAAAAACTTTATGCCGGGACCGGTTTGGCTCAGTGGATAGAGCGTTGGCTTGGGGACTGAAAGGTCCCGGGTTCGATTCTGGTCAAGGGCATGTACCTTGGTTGCGGGCATATCCCCGGTAGGGGGTGTGCAAGAGGCAGCTGATCGATGACTCTCTCTCGTCGATGTTTCTAACTCAGTATCTCTCTCCCTTCCTCTCTGTACAAAATCAATAAAATATATTTAAAAAAAAAGAAATAAAAACTTTAGGTATACATGATAATGTGCTGGGAACTGAGGAGAAAGATGATTTTTCAGCAGCTAAGATTCTGAATGAGGAAAAAGCCAATCAAATTAAAAGAGTGTGTAGTGCGTTTTCTAGGAAGAGCCCTACCCTCTGTCTGCTTCTTTAGGTCAACAAATACACTTGTGGAAGAAAACTTCCCTGATAAGAGTGGGGTCTCCAGACCAGAGGGAACCTGTGCATTGTTCCCTTGGAAGCTGGGGACCAGATGGAAAATATTACTCAGGTGTTTCCAACTGGAAGAGATGCCTACAGCTGGCCCAGGAGTGGAAAAGTCCATCCACGCAGATTCTAGCAGGGATAGGTAATTATGAAGGACTATTAAGTCTCTTCCACCTATGAGATGTCAAAAATCTCCTCTGCAATGTACATGTGACCCTTCTACAAATACACAGATGCAACCACATTCCCTCTCCCTTCTATCCCCCACCCCACCTCTGAGTTGTCTGAAAAATACTGATTCAACTCAGGTTCCCTTCAATTGATTTGGATTAAGTTTCTGTCATAAGGCAATTTGGAGACTTTTGATAAAAATTAATTTCTGTTATAAAAGAATAAGAATTTATATATTTCCTGCAAATGAATCAGTGTCCACTGGCATTGTTGCCTTGTTACCCCTGTGAGATTATTTTCTTTCTGATACAAGACTGTACTCAGATGAGCTTGCAGACAGCGTGACTTGAATGGATGGGGTTTCTTAGAGGAAGACAGGTCTGAAATGTGTTCTGTTGAAATGGAGCTTTGAAACTTGAGTGAGAATGCAGGTTCAAATCTGAGTAGTGGCGTGTCCCTCAGAGCTTGTCTCCACCCATCTATATATTCTGAGAGGATGGGGGCAGTCACCAGGCCTCTGTCGTGGTTGTTATCTTTCTACCTCTGTGATAGCAGACAAATGGAACACAACTGCGTTTTAGACATTAGAAGGATTTCTCTCTTTGGATTTCTGCTTTTCAGTCTTGTGTACAGGAAGGATAAATAATGTTGGAACATAATAAAAATGCTTTCAGTCCCCTGAAGCAAAGAAAGCATTTTAATGTAGTGAGTGATGTTGCAAAACCTTCTTTATCAAGAAACATGAAGGAAAAGCTGTTCAAACACTGGCTGCACACACAGCCCTGCTGTGTTAGAAGTGGTCCAAGGAAGGGGCTTGCCTGGAAGATGGCTCCCCCACCCTGTCAGAAGCTCAGTATTTATGATGGAGGAATGCAAGGCTTTTCATGAGCTGCTCTCACCTCCTCTCCAGCCTCATCTCTTGCCACAAACCTTACTCCCTAAGCAGGTTAAAAGAATTTCTGGCTCCCAAACACTCTGCTAAATTCTTGCCTCTGAGCCTCTGTCCATGTGGTTCCCTCTGCCTGGTAGTCCTATCCCCATCTATTCTGATTTATTCTCTTGCTTCAGCACTCACTTCAGATGTTCAATCATTTCCCTGAACCATCAGTCACAGGGTGATGTCCTCTTTTTATATGCACCATAAATGCCTTGAGTTTTCTTCTGACAAATGTTTTACATCAATGTATATCAATATAGCTATATCTGTGTCATCTTTATACTTCTCTCCCTCTCCATAAGTGGGATTAGAGGCAATCTATATAAACGAAATACACGTCAAAGAAGTTTTGCCTAAAATCAATTCTGATACTTATCTCCAAGGAGAATCAGCCAAGTCAAGAAGGTTTCAGAAGATTGCAGTTGATTGAATGTAGTATGGCAGTTGCCAGGGGTCAGGGGTGAGGGCAAATTGGGAAATATTGGTCAAAGGCTACAAACTCTCTGTTCTAAAATGAGTAAGTCCTGGGACATAATGTAAAGCATGGTGACTGTAGTTATAATGCATTGTAGACTTGGCATTTGCTAAGAGAGTAGACTCAGGAGTTCTCACCAAACACACACATACACACACACACACACACACACACACACACACACACACACGGTAACTTCATGAGGTAATGGATACTTCTTAAGTAGACAAAATTTTTATTTGATAATTATACCTCAACAAAGCTCAAAAATGTTTTTTTTTTAATTCAAGTTGATTCCAAACCAAACTGCTGAATTCTGAAACCAAATCCAATATTCCTGAACTCATAGTAGAGATCCAGATGCCAGATGCCCTCACCCTGTTCTGGGGACAGGAATTAAAAGTCCCATGCCCCACCCCTCTTCCCAGAGTTATATGGGAGTGCCATCTTTTCACTTTAAAGAATGATGAAATAAAATCATTTCCAATTTTTCATTCTCATGTTAGAAATTTCAGTCTTCAACCACTTCCTATTATTTCAAGGACTTCAGAGATCAAATGTTATGCTTTTTAACATTACTTTAAAATTTTTCTCATCTAAGCCCCATTTTTCAATTAAATATAACATTTCACAACTGTAAATTCTCCCACCTTGGTATTTTGGAGGAGGGAAAATGGCCAAATGGAAAGTAAATGAGTTGTGAGGTGCACATATTGAACCCAAGGTCAGGCAGATAAGGCAGGGAACTGGCTCCTCAAACTGAAATAGAAATAAAAAAATACAATGTAAAATGAGGACAATGATGACATCATTGTACCGCCCCAATAATGCGGTTATGAAGATGCAATGCATCAATATATGTGAGGTGTTTAGAACAGTGCTGGGGCATAACAAGCTCTTAATACACATTATCTGCTGTCACTCTCAGTGCCAAGTGCAGTGTAGGGGATGGGAGAAGTCAAGATGGAAAAACACTGTGTGGGCACTGCAGATAATTAAGTCATAGTTACTGTCCAGTATTTAAAGATGAGCCTAAAGTGCTATTGATGAAGTGACTCCTGTGTAACGAGGACAAATACTAAAAAGATAATGAGCCCAGAACAGTCCTCAAAAAGGAAACCATGTTTTACTCAGTTGTTGCAAGTTGCTTATGTAGTGTCTACAGATTATGAATTAAGTCTACTTTTTCAAGCATAGGGCTGCACTGTTACTGGTAACTGGTATTTGTGTTATCTTTTTGTTGAAGATAATGACAGGGATAGTGATATTTCTGGACTAAGTATTGATAAATAGGCAAACCTTTAACTTATGACTTGAAATGTAGGAAATGGATACCTACCATTTATTATCTTTTGGCAACAATCCGTGATTTATCTGTAAATTTCCTACACATTGGCTCTCCCTGAGCTGCAATCACTGAGTCAGAAACTCTGGGGGAGGTCATGGCAGTTTGTTTTCACAAGTCCTCCTGGTCACACGGGTACACTTGCAGTGAAAGCTTGTATTCTGGGGAGGTGACAGTGGAAACTGTTGATTATTGAGTGGGAGGAGAAAGAATCACTACAAATGATAGAAATGAGAAGGGCTTTTAACATTGGCAAGTTTAATCCATGCCTAGGGTCATCCACACACTACACTGGGTTTAACCAGGAACTTAAAGGTGAAACCAACCATGAGATGTTATCACATAATTGTGTATGAGAATATTAAACAACTTCATTATTATTTCAGATTATGAAAACAATATAATTTATTGTAGAAAGCATAAAAATAATAAAACATTAATAGGAAATAATATTTTCCATATTCTGTCAGCCTTGCCAAATAGTTTTAAATATTTCTGTGTGTGTAGGTGTGTTTAGTATAAATGATGAGCTCAATTTTTATATTGTTTCATATTCTGATTAATAGGTTTGTAGCTAGGCCATTATTCTTTGTAAGAGTTTAATCAACTTTGAGATGTACCCTTCTTAAGCATACATTTCATGAGCTTTGAGAAATATAAACATGCATGTAATCATCATCACAATCAATATCTAGACATTTTCATATCTAGACTACAAAATGTCCAGTTGTGACCCTTTTCAATAATTCCCCCAGCCCACCCTCACTTTTCAGATCACTACTGATCTCCTTTTTTGTCAGTAGAGATTGTCTTTTTTAGAGTTCCATATAAATGATTTCATTTAGTTGATATTATTCTATGTCAGCATAATGGTTTGATAGTTCTGTATTTATCTGCAGTTCATTTCATTACAGATAGCTATACTATAGCTGTATAATATTCCTTTGCATGGATATACCACAACCTGTTTATCTATTTATGTAATGATGGACAGACAATCTGGCTGTTTCTGGTATTAGGATATCATATATAATAACAGGCTACTATGCAAATTAACTGAACAGCAGAACAACCAGTTGCTATGATGGGCACAGACCACCAGGGGGCAGACACTCAATTTAGGTCAGTGCACTCCTACAGGAGCAGCACCACTCAGACAGAAGCCAGGCTCACAGCTAGTGAGCCCAGTAGTGGTAGCAGGAGCCTCTTCTGCCTCCACGGCAGTCTAAGGATGTCTGCCTAAGCCTGTGGTCAGCAAACTGCAGCTCATGAGCCACATGTGACTTTTTGGCCCCTTGAGTGTGGCTCTTCCACAAAATACCACAGCCTGGGTGAGTTTATTTTGAAAAAGTGGCATTAGAAGAAGTTTAAGTTTTAAAAAATTTGGCTCTCAAAAGAAATTTCAATCATTGTACTGTTGATATTTGGCTCTGTTGACTAATGAGTTTGCTGACCACTGGCCTAAGCCATCAGTCAGACATCCCCCAAGGGCTTCCAGACTGCGAGAGGGCACAGGCCAGGCTGAGGGACATCCCCCTTCCCCAAGTGCATGAATTTCATGTATGGGGGACTCTAGTTATAAATAAAAGTACAATGAATATTCACATGCAAGTCTTTGTGAGGATATGTGTTTATGTGTTTTCATTTCTTGTGAATGAATTTCTAAGAGTGGGATTGTTGGGTCATATAGTATTAAGTTCATACTTAATTTTATAAGAAACCTCAAAAATGTTTTCCAAGTGTTATACAATTTACATTCCTTGGTACTTCTAATTGCTTCAGATTTATGCTAACAATTGGTATTGTTAGTCCTTTTAAATTTTAACCACTTCAATAGGTATCTAATACTATCTTATTGTAATTTTAATGTTTTCCTTTCCCTGATAGCTAATAATAATGGCATTTTTCGTGTGCTTATTGGTCATTTTTAGATCTTTGATGAAGTGACTCTTCAAAATTTTTGCCTCTGTTTATTGTGTTACTAATCAATTAGTTATTAATATATATGAAAAAGGTATTTATTAAAATATTTTAACTAGATATTTTGAATTTCCACATAAATTTTCATATTGAGTTGTCAATTTTTACAAAAAAAAATCCACCAGGGCTACATTTATGATATTTTCAAATCTATACATTGAAATACCTTTAAATTTGTGGAGATTTATTTTATGGTCCATCTTTCCTTGGGCGAGTATTGGAAAATCTTAACTTCAGAGGTATTTCAGCTTTATTATTAAGTTATGAACCTTCTGGCATCTTCACTGAATGCCCCAGATAATCAACAGAGGATTCTCCCTCCTTTTTTTTTCTGATTAAAGTTTGAACATCTCCCCACACTCTATGCTCATTGGGAATTGCTCTGCTTGCAATTCCATGCTCTTTGCCCAGACATTTTTTTTATTCTCCTCTACAGCTATGTGGGCTCATGCTTCACCAATACTCAAAGGGACCCCATACATAGATGAGGCATTCATTTTCTTATTCTTTTGTTTCTTAAAGGGAAGAAGAAACATAACTCTCTTATTCTTTTGTTTCTTAAAAGGAGGAAGATATTTTACTACAAACTTTCAGCAACTTAATTTGGAGAAAAAAAATCAGTTTTAGAATAGACTTCTACTTCTGATATCTAAACATATTTATTTTGTATTATTTAAAAATTATATTTAAGGTACAAATATGATATTTTGATATAAAATGTGAAATTACTACAGTCAAGCTCATTTATATATCCATAAACTCACATTATCACCTCTTCTGTGTATGTGAGAGAGAAATTCCTTATGATCTACTCTCTTAACAATTTCATTTACACAATATTATTAACTATAGCCATTAGGCTGTATGTTAGATTCACAGAATTTGCTCATTCTACATAACTGAAACTTCACACCCTTTGATCCCAGCATAACTTCCTTCTTCTCAAACTATATCTCACAGCAACTAGTCTCATCAGCCTTCCCAAAATATTTGTTGATCTCTATCTTTTTAAATCAGTAAGGCTCCTGGAGATTTTCTGGGTTCTCTTTCCATGTGTCCATGATGCAGACAATCCTTTCATGATGAATGGAGGAAGCCAGGGTACAACTCATATTTTTCCCTTCTGTCTAAAATCCCAGACCTGTGTAATCTATTGTTTGACATCTGAATGTCTGAACATATGTGTCATAAAATAAAATTATTTTCCATAATTGAAATGTATATACCATATACGTATTCTAACTTTTTTTTTTTTACTGTTTATCATTATAGCGGAAGACTAAGGCTTGTCCTTCTTATGCCCACATGTTCAAAAGTGGAAGACCGAGTTCATTTTTATCATGTATAAAGATGTCTGGGTTTGTGCAGTTTAGAACTAATATAGCATATCCCCTGTGACATCAGGAGTAATATTTATTTTATGCATCCTTATTCATTTATTTTATGCATCCTTAGAACACAGCTCTCATTCTCATGGTTACAAGATGGTTGCTTGACTCAAAGCATTGCACCATCATTCAAACAATAAAGTCAGGAATAGGCTTGTTAATTTTTTTCATAAGCCCTATTAAAAGCCACCAGGAATTATGGATTGAAAATACTGAATGTAATTTTATCATTTTTTGATACATTTAGTAAGCTTTCAATATTTAGATATACTGAACATTTGAGAAATTTGACTTCTTAAAGTACCACTTCTGAAATAGAATTATTGCTACAGTCCTTCTCTAAATAAATAATGTTTCATTAAAAGGATAAAGACATCCCAAGATCTCATTAAGAGGATTACATTATAACTTCTGTAAGAAAAATATTATATAATTCTTAAAATAAACACAATTTGCCAAGCTGGTATTGCTCAGTGATTGAGCATTGACCCATGAGCCAGGTGATCATAGTTTGATTCCCAGTTAGGGCACATGCCTGGATTGCAGGCTCAATCCCCAGCAGAGGGTGAGCAAAAGGCAGCTGATTGATGATTTCTCATATCATTAATATTTCTTTTTTTTAATATATATTTTATTGATTTTCCACAGAGAGGAAGGGAGAGGGATAGAGAGCTAGAAATATCGATAAGAGAGAAACATCGACCAGCTGCCTCCTGCACACCCTCTACTGGGTATGTGCCTGCAACCAATGTACATGCCCTTGACCGGAATCGAACCTGGGACCTTTTAGTCTGCAGGCCGACGCGCTATCCACTGAGCCAAACCGATTTTGGCTATCATTGATATTTCTATCTCTCTCTTCCTTTCCCTTCCTCTCCGAAATCAATAACATATATATATTTAAAGTAAACACTAACTTAATGCAAGAAAATGTTCCCTAGAATTTGGTTGAAGAGGATCCAGGGGATTTCCCTGTTCTCTCCTCCATCTCCTTTGCTTTCTTTTGTCTTTCCTCTTCACTCTTCTCATTTTTTAAAATTTTTTCTTTTCTCTCCCTTATTTTTTTCTCACTCTCATCTTTTCCCATTCCCCCCTTTCTCTCTTATCCCATCCCTTTTCTTTTGCATTATAGAAGTTTTATAACACTACTACTGCCTAGAACACAAAATTTGTGCACTTGGGAGAGGGGTCCCTCAGCCTTGCCTGCATCTTCTCGCAGTCTGGGAACTCTCAGGGGATGTCTGACTACCAGCTTAGGGGAGCTGGTTTATGTCGTCAGTTGGATATCATTAGCACTGCAGTGGAGGAAGGAGAGCCTCTTGCCTCCACTGCTTTGCTCACCAGCTATGAGCCCAGCTTCTGGCTGAGCTGCTCTCCCCCTGGTGGTCAGTGCACATCATAGTAACCAGTTGTTCTGCTGTTTAGTCTATTTGCATATTAGCCTTTTATTATATAGGATTTCCCAGCTGATGCTATTTTTCCAGCAGTAGATGTAACATTTAAAACATTTTTCAATTTGTTTACATTTTAATTTTGACTTTGATTTCCATGGAAATATTTAGGCCCTTAAAAACATATGATGGCTAAAATATATTCTAAAATTTCCTTTTGGTAAATGTTTTCTTTGATTTAAAAACTAATCCTGAGACTGCAGTTATTATGACTACCATGTGATTTTTAATTTGGTATTGATTTATATAATGTCAAAACTCAAAATAGATGACAGCATTATTGATACATCACTTCAGGAGCAAGGTGTGTGTGTATACACTTTCTAGGTGTACTTTTAAGCATATATGAAAAGGATCCCCTAGGGCAGTGTTTCTCAAACTTTTGACAAATGTGTACCCCTTCTATAATTTTCATAACGCTGAATACCCCTCATACTCATGAGAATGTAGAATTAGGCACAGCTAAGCACAGTGCAGTGCATACCCCCACCAAACTCTTCCCGTTCCCCTGGGGGTACACGTACCACACTTTGGGAAACACTGCCCTAGGGGGCTAATGATTTTTTTAAAACAGGTTTTATTTTGAATGTTAGCTCTAAAATGGCTCTACCATTATTCTTATAGCAAGAGAAAAGAATAAAGTTTTTTTTGTTTTTTTTTTTTTTTTTTAATTATAACATTAAATGATCCATAACAAAGTGCGGGGCAGGGACCCAGGAGATATAAATTAGTGGAAGGATGATCAGCTAATTGTGTTTGCCCAGAACTTTCACAGCTTTAGTACTGAACGTATTGAAAAGGAATACCCTTCAGTCCTGGCCAAATTGGGTAAATTTATCACTAGTAGTACATGTCCCAGGAAACTCTTCAAGCACAGACAGCCAAGACAGATGGTCACTCTAATTAGTGGAGGAAAAAAGAGGTCTAATGGGTCCAAAATTAATGTAACGTCTATAAGACCTGGATTGGCTCACTGTAGGTTACACATTGTGTCCATGTTCTACAGCTTGGAGTTCATTTAATCATCACAGGTGCCTTATAGATTAGTATTCATCCTCCGTAACACAATGAGTGTTCAAAAAGGTGGGCCTTGACCCAAGAAGGGTGAATCACCAAACCGAGCCTCCATGGGAGTATATCTTCTGCTATTTGGAGAAAAACTCTTTCTCTCCTTTGTGAATCCTAGTCTCTGATAGTGGGAGCCTGAGGCTCTTTGGATCTGACTTCAGTTTTTAATAGGAGTCCTATCAAAACACAAAGGAAAAAAGTCAAGACAGAGAAAACCACTAAACTGGGAAGAGGAAGGAGAACACTAGAGAAGAGGGGAGAAGAGGGAAGAGAAATTGATGAAACCATAAAGTTCACAACACCTCTGGAATTTCAACCAGTCTCCCCCGTTGACATTGCTGTTATTCCTTCCAGAAAAATTGAAATTTTTTTTCCTGACCAAATGCACTATCTTTATCGGGTATCTGCAGGATCTGCAGTCTCATCTCTCTCTTCTCAAAAAGAGAACATGAAGAATTTGGAGACATTCTCATACATACATACAGTGATATTGTGATTTATAGTAAGAAATATGTATTTGGTCTTCATGCTATTTCTAAAAGAGAAATCCCCAAACCCTTGGAATTATCTAAGTGATAAGAGTCTGGTTATTCATAACAAACTCTTTGCAATCACAGTTGAGTTTGTGTTAATGATATGACCTTGGAAAGAATGGGGGCTGATTGTCAGGAGAGCCAACCATGTGATTGGATCATTGGGACTTTCAGTCCAACCCCCTGAGAGAGGAGCTGAATGTTGAATCAATCACCAATGCCCAAAGATTCAATTGATCATGCCTAAGCAATGAAGCCTCCACACAAAATCAAGGGTTCAGAGAGCTCCTGGTTGTGAAGACATGGACACTTGTGGAGACACCTCATCCTTTCCCCAGGTCTTGCCCTATGTATCTCTTTCATTGCTCCTAAGTTACATCCTTTTATAATAAGCCACTAATCAAGTAAGTCAAATGTTCCTCTGAGTTCTGTGAGCTGCTCTAACACATTAATCAAACCCAAGGAGGGGAGCATTGCAACCTCCAATTAATAGCTGGGCAGGCAGAAGTACAAGTGACAATTTGGACCTGAGACAGGTCAGTCTGCCAACCTGTGTGTACGTGTGTGGGGGGGGAGAGTGAGAAGGGGGGCAGGGAGATTTATGAGACTGAACCAACCCTTAACCCTGGAATCTGATGCTATCTCTGGGTTCATAGTGTCAGAATTGAGTTAAATTGTAGGACACTCAGCTGGAGTCAGAGAATGGCTTGGTAGTACATGGGGAAAACACCGCCCACGTTGGAATTGGGAGCTGAACTGTTACTTGTACACACCCTCCACATTTCAATTCTGCTTAATCCATAAAAATAACAATCCAAGCGCTTCCAGGGCCTGGGGGAGGCTGCTGCTACTCTCTGAGATGAGCCCAGAATTCCGCTCAGCCCTCCCTTCTAGCTCCAGCCAAGCAGGAGTGGTGTTCTCGCCCATCTTCCTTTCTGTCTGAGTGGAGTTTTGGCAGAAGGGCCTTCAATTTGTTTTTGAGATGTGTTGTCTTGCCTGAGTAAGCATTAACCAGAAGGAAACTTCTCTCTCAAGGTGAAAAATTACTTTTACATTTTCCACTTAGGAAGCGGCATCTTAGCGCCTTCGCTGGAGGAGAACACGAAGGCTAATGGCAGGGCCCTGCATGAAGGCAGGGCAGACCCAGGCCAGGGCTGTTTGCAGACAGGTATCCCCTGGTGTTCCCACCACCAACCCAGCTTCCCCTCTTCTTGTGTGTGTGTTTGTTTGTTTGTTTTGTTTTGTTTTGTTTTGTTTTTCTCTTTCCTTTGAAGGTCTAAATGACTTTGAAAGCCTTTGGATAAACAGATATCCTCTGTGATGCAAATTTGCACGGTTCTTTCCTATTGATTCAACTTGTAATTTATTTCTTTTCTTTTTCTTTTTCTTTCTTTTCTTTCTTTTTTTTTTTTCTGACACATTTCACTTACATTCCCAGGTAAGGTCAAAGTGCTGAAGCTAGAAAACCGTAATTAAATAATGTGGCGGCTGACAGGTCTGGAGAGACTGCAAAACCGCTATTTGTTATCATCTCCCCGTGTGGGTCATCCATAAGCAGACAGAGATGGGAGTGGCCCGCCGGTGGGAACGGCCAGGCGCTCTTAGGCACGGGCAAGTCTTTATTTTCGTAAATAATAATCAAAGCGGGCTTTCACGCTGAATTATGGCCGTTCCTCCAAAGTGCCATGAAATGGTATATTATTATCCCTGGCATGCCCAGCTCACTCAGCTGGGAGCTGGGGGAAAGAGGCGCCCGGTTATCCCCAGCGTGGTCTTTAATGAGATGATGGGACGTGCAAACTGCACACCGTGCAATATTTTTCTTCCTGACTCAATCTATATTAAGTCGATAGCCCGCTGAAACCCGAGGTTCGGTGCATTTTTCCAATTTAGTTGCTGTCGAAGTCTCTGAAAGTGCTGATTCCATCAAACCGCCCCTCTCCCACACAGATTTCAATAACTGGGGAGAGAGAAATTCCATTAGCTGGTGAGGGCGCTTTAAACAAACAGCATGGCTTCCCTCTTCATCCACTTTCCCTCTGATCAGCCAGTCCTCTCCTCGGGAAGGATAACAGTGTGTGAAGCCACCTTCCCCAGGAAGGCTGTGAGCACGCATTTATTTACTCAGGAGGCAGTAGGGGAAGTAATTGACAGCGGTGGCTATTTATAAAGCATAGAAGCCACCTTCTTAAAAAACAAACAAACAGAGAAGTATAGACAAATGAGTTGATGCCAAGTCAGGGATGGGGCAAACTTTTCCTCTAAAGGGCCAGACAGTAAATATTCTGTGTTTTGTAAGGCCACATCCCCTTCTGTCTGTTGCATACTCTTTTTTGTTTGTCTTGTTTTTGTTTTTACTAGTCCACAAGCTTAAACATGGAAAACAGCACTCTTAGCTCAAGGGCCATGCGAAAAGAGGCTGTGTCTCTCTAGGTTAGCCTTGGTCCAGACAAAGTTTGGTTTAAACTTGAGCCTCAGCATTGATTTTTTTCAGGGTAGTTTGAAAAGCATGTGTGTGTACTATTGAATAATCCCAGGGTTTAGAGATAGTCGGTTCTGAGTTCCATCTTTGCTATAATTTCTCTTAGTGAGGTCCTCTTGGACTAGTTCCTTAAAAAAATGTTTTTAAAAAATTGATTTCAGAGAGGAAGGGAGAGGGAGATAGAAACTTGGACTAGTTCCTTAAAAAAATGTTTTTAAAAAATTTGATTTCAGAGAGGAAGGGAGAGGGAGGTAGAAATGGTAGTGATGAGAGAGAAATGTTGATTTGCTGCCTCCTGCATGCCCCCTATTGGGGATTGAGTCTATAATCTGGGCATGTGTCCTGACTAGGAATTGAAGTTTGACCTTCTGGTTCATGGGTTGACACATAACCAATGAACCACACAGGACAGGCTTAGACTACTTCTTGACATCTCTGAGCTACATCTTTCTCATCTGAAAAAATGTTAACAATGTCTACCTTATAAAAGAAGATGACAATTAGTTTTGATAATGATAACTGAATTGTTGGTTTTTTTTTTAGTTCAAAACTGTAACCTAATACTTACAGCAATGGCTAGCACATAGTGATATGCAATAAATGCTTAATGAATGACTAGATTAAGGTTAATAAAATATTATCTACTAGAGGCCAAAATTCATGCACTCGGTGGGAAGGGGTGTTCCTCAGCCTGGCCTGCACCCTCTTGCAGGCTGGGAGTCCACAGGGGAGCAGGCCTAAGCCATCAGTTGGACATCCTCAGTGCTGCTGAGGAGCAGGAGAAGCTGCTGTGGAGTGCCTCTCCCGCCACCACCACTGTGCCCAAGCTTCTGGCTGAGCGGTACTTCCCCTGTGGGAGTGCACTGACCACCAGGGGGCAGCTCCTGCATTGAGCGTCTGCCCCCTGGTGGTCAGTGCACATCATGGCAAGCAGTTGAGTGGCCTTAGCATATCATTAGCATATTATGCTTTGATTGGTTGAATAACCAACTGTATCGCTAGACACTTGGCATATTAGGCTTTTATTACATAGGATGTGAGAAACTTTCGAAAACAACAACAATTGGTATTTGTATTAGTGAGAGTTCTCCAGAGAAACAGAACCCATAGGATATATGTAGATATGTAGAAAGATACTTACGATGAGGGACTGGCTTACCAGATTAAGGAGGCTAAGTCCCATAGTCTGCTGTCTGCAAGCTGGAGGCCCAGGAAAGCCAGTGGTGTAGTTCTAATCAAATTTAAAGGCCAGAGACCAGGAGCATTGACATCTAAGGGAAGAAAAGATGGATTTCCAAGCTAAAAGAGAGAGCAAATTCACCTTTCCTTCTCTTTTTTGGTTCTGCTCCATAAATCAGATGGCACCCACCTGCATTGGTGATGGTGATCTTCTTTACCCAGCCTACTGATTCAAATGCTAACTTCTTCTAGAAACACCTTCATGCACACACCTAGAAATATTTTGTCAGATCTCTAAGGGCCCTCCAGTTCAGTCAAATTCACACATAAAGTTAACCGTCACAACACTGTGTACCTCAGGGCAATAAAAAAAAAAAAGAGCTTATATTTGCTTAAAGAACATATGAAAAGAATGTCATAAGAATATAACCATTGCTGAGCCCCGAGGGAAATTAAATGTTAGCCACCAAAGGAATTTTAATGCTGCCATCTTTCTTGCTTGCCCATCTGGGTTTGCAAAAGGCTCTGGGAATTTTCCTAATTCCTGCAAAAAGGTGCAGACTATCTGGGAGTAAGGGCAAAGAAGAAAACTGGCTGGAAGAGTCAAGAACAAGTCAAAGAAAGGGAGGAGAAACATAAACTTTATGGATGATAAATATGTAGAAGAGAAATAGTGAAAGGACTACAGTTGCTCTCAAGATACTTTAGGAAGCCAAATGCAGTCCCAAAAATGCTGGCGATATTCTGTATATTTGGAAACAGTTATCTGGCTTTATGACATACACAAATGCCTTAGTAATTGTAAATCTATGCACATTGCTGTCTCTAATCCTTGCTTTCATCATTTATAGCATGGGAATCATGAGCTGTATCTCACAGGGTCATTGTGAGGTAGGTCTTAATGTTCTACTCTCAACTCCTTGTAAAGGGAAAACCACTATGCAATGCCGTTTAAGAAAATCTATGTTGAAGCAAACCTGTTATTAATTCTTCTGTTTAATAAGCAAAGAACACAAGATGTAAGTATTTAAATAGCACAAATGAATACAGTGAAAAGGCATTCTCATGTTTCCTTCCAATTCCCACTATTTTTCTTCCTAGTGGTGACCATATTCTTCACAAATAGTAGCAACTTATTAAATACCTTTTGCATCTGTGGCGATATCTCTTTTTTTAATAGTATGCATTTGTGACATCATCTTTCCTTTTCTTTTGTAAATAACTATCAAGGAGTTTGTTAATTTTCATTAGTTTTTCTAAAAGAATCAACTTTTGCCTTTGTGATTTTTTATGGTGATTTTTGTTTTTTATTCCTGCTTTCAACTTTATTATCTCCTCTTTTTCTAATTTCTTTGGGTTTATTCTGTTAATTATATTCTAGATATCTTAAATTACATGTAAAGCTCATTTACTATATATATTTCAAGGCTATATATTTCCTTTTGGATATCACTTTAGCTTTATCCTTCATCTTTTCATAACTAGTATTTTAATTATAATTCTAGTCTAAATATTTTAAAAATATTCAGTGTGTTTTCTTTTGTGACCCATGGGTGGTTTAGAAGTAATTCTTTAAATTTCATAATTCATATTTATTTTAGTTAACTTTGGTAACAATTTTAACTAAGGGCCCTAAATTATTGTTTGAAAAATGTGGTCTTCATAACACCAATTATTTGGAAGTGGTGATGCTTACTTTGGCCAGTTTTGTTGTAAATGTTTCATGTGTGCCAGGAAAATGAATTTCCAGTTCCTTTAGGCACATCATTAGGTCCAAAATCCTATTTAGAAGTGTAAGAACTGTGGCATGTGCTGTCTTAGACCTCATCTTAGAATAAGACAAAACTCCACTCAACATATTGCTATATATGCAATGGCTCCTCATATAGAGATGGGTGAAAAATGGGTGCCCAGTCACTGTTTGCTATGATCCTTATTTCACTTGTTACTTTGATGGATTGATTACTTTTGGTCTACTCTATGTCAGGCCACAAGTGTCTGTACCACTGTCTTATCATAGGTAACAGGTGCTCAGTCAATTCTTACTGAAATAAAGGATGGTGACGGATGCTTTCATTTTGTCCTGGATTAAAAATAATAATCTATGAAAAAAAGAGAGATTAAAACTTTAGTTCACTTTATGAATAGTAAGACAGGTTATAGTAAATTGGTCCTAAAAATTCTTTTTCCTGAATTATTTAACATAAAGAAATCCATGTCCCACTCTCAGGTTTGACTTTGGTGAGAACTTCTTGGTGCAGAGTGAGGAGGAGGCTGCTGAAATTACATATCCTCTGACCATGCCTCTCAGCGACGCCAGTACTCTTTCTGGTGGCTGGGGGAGGAAGCATTTTCATTTTCAGCAAAATCAAATAATGTGTTTTTCACCCATTGATACTTAAACATTTAAATGAATAATCAATAACTCTGATAAAATAGGATTAGGGGTCTTTCAGTGCTGAAAATGCATGGCTGGCCTAGGGCTCTTGGTCCAACCAGCTGCTGTCACATTGGAGGACTCATCCAGCCTTTAAAACTCATCCTTTCACAATTTTTAAGGATAGTGATGAAGGACAGAAACTACCCATGTGTCCTGTGTGTATCTGTACTCCCAGAGGTGGAATGGATAAAGAGTCTGGAGCTAGACAGCTCTGAGATGTCACGTTTCTCATCTGACAAGTGTTATAAACAATAATGATAATATAGTTAAAAGTATAGCTTTATACATAAATTTATCTAATCCTCTTAATGTGGTATTATTATTAGCTTTAGTTGGTATATGAAAAATTAAATGACTACACAGATCTCAAGTGAGTTGGAGAACATAAAGATGATTTTCAAATGGTTAGCTAATAAACTGTAGCTGTTGACACTACACTTTTAGTAACTCTGCTACAACATTCTGCTGCAAGAAACATCTCTGGGCTATTGGGTGGAAGGGGCATTACTCTGTCCAAGGAACTCAAATAGTATCTGAACTGTTTGAGTAGCTGAAGATGCTATCCTCCATAGCAAGGCTAATGAGTTCCTCTTTCTAAGGAATCTAATTTCACTCAAGTTGGACCATAGCACATTTTGTAGTTGCCTGAGCTACTTCTCTTCATTTCGTTGGCCACCTTGAGTACTCTGCTGGGATCTCAGATGTCTTTTCTCTCCTTACAGACTTGTATACTGGAAGGGAACTTAGAGATCACCAAGCACAGGATTCTGTAACAATGGATAACCACTTGTATGACTCATTATAAAAGCAGAGTTTATCAGTTGTTGGAGAACATAAAGATGACTTCTGGGAGCACTGTGGATCTATTGCACACCAACCCCATTTTAAATTTGTATCACGAACATCCAGATATGGGGAAGTTCTTTTTTTTAAAATATATTTTATTGATTTTACACAGAGAGGAATTGAGAGGGATAGAGAGTTAGAAACATAGATGAGAGATAAACATCGACCAGCTGCCTCCTGCACACACCCAACATTGACCAGCTGCCTCCTACACACACCCCACCGCAACCAATGTACATGCCCTTGACCGGAATCGAACCCGGGACCCTTAAGTCCCCAGGCCGATGCTCTTCCACTGAGCCAAACCAGCTTCGGCAAGATATGAGGATGTTCTTTCATCAAGGTCATTTAGCTTCCTCTGGCTAAGTCCAGAATCTGGGCTGAACCTGACAAAATCTGAGTTTATGTTAAAGTATAAATTCTCAGTTCAATGTCTCATTTCAATGGTGCATTCAACAACAACAACAAAAAGAAATTTAAAATTTCTGAAGGTAAAAGTCACAGTAAAAGTAGTTGCTGCTAACTTTGTTTCCTAACTAATCTCTGTTATGTGAACCTTTATTTTTTAG
This sequence comes from Pipistrellus kuhlii, assembly GCF_014108245.1. Classification (NCBI taxonomy): domain Eukaryota; kingdom Metazoa; phylum Chordata; class Mammalia; order Chiroptera; family Vespertilionidae; genus Pipistrellus; species Pipistrellus kuhlii. The sequence goes on from NW_023425540.1 coordinate 86,208,656, forward strand.
TGTTTAGAAGTGTGTAGGGAGAAAATTCTGCCCCTCTAGGAAGTTTAAACCTTGAGATAGCTATCGGGTGAGAAGAAGGAGTAAGAGCAAGTGAATTCAAAAAGGAAAAGCAGGTGTCTTAAGCCAATACAGAAACTAAAATTATTTTCACACTTTGTTTTAAGCTATGAGGTGGAAAACTGCCACCAAGAAACAACAATACAAAGCTGTGTGGCCCAGAGGACATTCCTCTGTTGATTTTTCCTTGTTCAAAATACGACACACAAATGGCAGTTAGAAGTTAATGACCACCCACACTCTGCTAAGCATCATCAAAAAAGAGAGGGAGAATGTGGGTGGGGGCACTCGCCCCTCTGTTGTTCCCTGTTTCAAGGTGGGAACAGGTTTATTAAATGACAAGTAATTTGATAACAATTAAGTTGAGTTGGCAAGACATTTAAGAGAGACTGAGATGGCATATTGATTTGAACCTTGCTCGAAATGGCACATTATGTTATTAGAGGAGAAAATTAAAAATCAAAACATGGGCAAGGCATTTAATTAAGAGCAATTCTTTTGCATAAAAATGCTACAGTGAGTGTACTGCAGGCTATGTTACCTACTTTTTCAGTTACCTGCTAACAGCCTACTGCCGGTAAACAGCCACATTTAATGAAAACCTCTCACCTAGTTTAGGATTACAGACCTAATTGCTTAAAAGTCAACTGGGGATGAGTGGGTGGGTGGGGAGTCCAGGTACAATTCAAATCTATAAAAGAAGTTACTGGAGAGTCATATAACAATGGTTAAAGGGGGCCTTGGAGTCAGAAAGAACTAGGGTAATTTCTGTCTCTAAATCCATCCAAGTTCTTAACCTGTCCTCATTTTGTTTCCTTGCAGAATTGTTTGAATGGATGTCATTTAAACTCCTGTCATAGTAGAAACTCAATATCTGGTGGCCATTTGTATTATCAGTCATAGTAGCAAGAAATACTATCTTGAAGAATAGCATCTGTTCATAGATAACTTACTGTCAAGAGCCTCATACTGCTTATTTTATAATATGATTTAACAGATTTAAACTCACATATATTCAATTGCTTCACCAATGTTGGATCCTCTTGCATCTTCGACTCAACCCTTCATTAGAGTGAGTCATCTGTGTTGGCAAAGGGACACGCTCCTCAACCTCCTTGAATTCTAACCTAAGGTGGATGCAGCAGAGCCTGCTGCACATGATGGCCCATTAGCTACGGTTAGACTTTCTTTTCCATGAACAGATGTTGGCTATTAAGTAGTTGCACTCTTGGAAAAAACTAGGATGCACCTTGAAGATGAGATTACTACTGATGTAGATAGAAATACTACATTGTTACAGGCTAGGGTACAGGACTCGACCTTTAGGGAAGAACAGGACCTTTATTTTCATAGTTTCTAGGGAGAGCATCTTCTCTCTATGTATTTATAAAGAATCCATGTGTTTGAGAATAAATATACCAGGTGAGGGATTGAACTGAACTGCTGAATCTCTAAATTTCCTCCAATCCCAAGTTCCTGGGGTTTCTGACCATTGGAAAATTCCTCAGAGGGGGGCCATGATATTTGTGAGTAATACGTTATAAAACCTTCAAAAAAGAAAGAAAAAAGCCTTCATAAATTCCTGTATTTGGGTCTATCCTTGTGAGATATAATAAGCCCCTTCCTCTGTTATCTCTCCTTTGTTCTAACTTCCTTGTATTCTCTACACATTTAATAGCAGCACTAGCAATTGACTTTCTTTTGTAGATTCTTCTACATGAAAGTAGTACTGTAGTCTGTGTTGAGTAGAGATAGGCAAAGCCAGAGTTAGAGGGAGAGCCCGTTGAATGGGGCATTCACTCACTTGCTCCATGAGTCACTTTTCCCTCCCATGATCCAGATTCTTTAAATCTCAGCAAAAGGAGTAGTGAATCCATAGCTTTGTCAGGGGAATTTGGAGATCTTGGAAAAGAGTTGAAGCTGGAACTACACAGTCTCTGAATGTCAGATTACCACTGCCTTTACCATAAAGACACTTGTAACTGAATTTCCCCCAACAGCATTCTCTTTGTCTCCAACTAGGCTCTGAAATATACAGACTATAAAAAATTTACCATGATAAACAAACAAACAGAAACCCCAAATACCTACATGCCTCAAACTATTTATCACATCATTATTTTCAATATCAGAAGATTAGACACAAACAACCCAAATGTTCATTTATGAGAATCTGATTGAATTTATCATATATAGCCACACAAATGGAGTTCTATGCAGCTATAAAAAGAATGAGAAACATCTCAATTGTTGCCATATAATCATCTCTAGAATAATGGTTAACTAAAAAAAACAAAAATACAAGATAGAGGTAAGTGTTAATAACATGTTGTGTCTTATCTCAGCATAAATAATTAGTTGTGAAAGGAATTTTCATTTAGTTACATTCTAGTGGACACAGAAGGCAGAATTAAACTATCACCACTTTGAAAATCTAATAAATTAGTGGATATCATCAATAATCATAAATGGCTGATCAGCACAAAAAATGGAGAGAACCAGACATTATGTGCCTTCTAACATAAGTACCCAAGATCATCTATAAATGTCTTGACCCAAAAAGTTAAAATATTCTATAAAAATACAATCAGTAAAATCCAGACCGGAAAATACTATATGACAAATAACCTAATCTATATATGTAAAACCCTAAGCAACCTGTCAGCAGTTCGACAGGTTGACTGTTTGACTGGTCACTATGATGCACACTGACCACCAGGGGGCAGATACTCAATGCAGGAGCTGCCCCCTGGTGGTCAGTGCGCTCCCTCAATGGTAGCACCACTCAGAGAGCTGACCAAGCAGCAGCAGCAGCAGGTACAGTGGGGCTGGGATGAGCGGAAGCAGCGCAGCTCTAGGCCTAAGTTTGGGCTCCTCCCTGGCCACCTGCCACTTCACGCTCTACTACATCTCAATGGGATCAGGCCGAAACCAGCAGCCTGACATCTCCTGAGGGGTCCTGGATTGCGAGAGGGTGCAGGCCAGGTTGAGGGACCACACTGGTGCACAAATCCATGCACTGGGCCTCTAGTTTATTATAAAACTAAGAGATGAAGGGGGAAACCTGGCTCAAAAGGTATGTTTGATTATATTAGGGACTTATGTTAAATTTTAGGTGTGAAAATGGGAAATGGTTACTGATTTTTAATATCAATGTGATGCATACCAAAATATGTACAGATTAAGTGATATGATATATGGCATTTATAATTAAGCAACCTAGAGACTGAGGAGTAGATGAGGGGGGAGAAGAATAAGATTGACTGTATATTGACAATTACTGAGTTTCATTCTAAATGAGGTTCATTCTATTCTTTTCCTTGTGTATATATTTGCAAACTTCCATAATACAAATTTTAGCAAAATAGTCATATACCGGGTCCTAAAGACCCATGAGATAATTAATGTGGATAGAGTTTTTTCCACTTAGATGTGTAAAGAGACCTACATATTTCTTTATTATTATCAATAATAAATTCCATTTATTTAGCATCTGAAATATACCATTAGGATCTAAGCACTTCATCTATTTTAACTGATTTAATCATCCAAACAATCCTCTGAGGTAGGTACTATCATTACTTCTAATTTACAGATGAAGTCACCAAGGCATAGAAGTTTTAAGTAAGCTACTCAAGTTCACACAACTTGGAATAACTGAGTCAAGAATCCAGTGGTGGCAGCTAGCTTCGGAACCCATGCTCTCAGCCACAAATGGAAATGTTTGTATATTATGTCATGAACATGGATTGTGGAAGCATCCGCAGCAATAGCAGCTAACATTCTGAGCACCCTTCTGTGGCATGCACTGTACTAAACATTTTATACCTATGATCTTTCATTCAAGACAGATGGAGTAAACTGATGGTTTTCATTTCACAATGGAGAAAAACCAAACTGAAAGAGGTCACCCGCTAATCCGTGATCCTTCAGATAGACTGTGGCAAGGGGAAAGGTATTATGGAAGTTATCTGTTGCTAAGTAACAAACCCCCTCACACTTAATGGATTAAAATAACAGTCATTTATTTTGCTCATAACCACAGGTGGTTGAGTTAGGCAGAGCACAGTTGGGTGGCTTTTCTAAACTTGACTGGGCTCCCTCATGAGTCTCTTATCAGTTGAATTTTGCCTGTGTGTCTTTGCTCGTGTGGGTGACTGACTACTGGGTGAAGCACCGTGGCTTCTACCAACAGGGTCTCATCCTCTACTAGGCTAGGTCAGGCTTCTTCCCTTGGGGAGGCATGAGCCCAAGAGCAAGTGTGGACTCATGCAAGATTCCACTTCTGCCACACTCAGTTGGGCGAGGCCAATGGTAAGGCCAGCCTAGATTCAAGAAGTGGAAAACAGACCATCTCTTAAAAGGGGAATGTTACAATGTAAATGGAATGGATTCAATGAAGGAGAGAAAATTGAAGCCATTTTTGCAAGTAATTTGCCACATTTAAAAGCTATTGTGAAGGAAAAAAAAAAAGAGCTATTGTGTACCTTTTCCTCATTTTAGTTTCTACTGCAAAATTGGATTAATTATTACCAACTTGGTCTGAAGCGATATAAGTCAGAATTCCCCATCTGGCTAAAGTTTAAGTGCTGGGCCTGTCCACACTTGGAGCAAGATACGGAAAGTTTGCTGTGGTCCCTGGCATGCCAAGAGGATGGAGATTACACCCTGGGGAGGCAGAAGACTGGATGCCATGGGACAGAAGGGCTTTAACAAAAAGGCCCCATTTCCAGGTAATGAGAGATTCCAGACAAGTACCAACAGCCATGCAGCCCTAATAGAATTTCAATGAGATAAATTCCACTTTCTGCCCAAGTTTAGCCACTCAGGGAAGAAACAATTACCTTGTGCAAATGGAGCTCTCTCCCTATATTACCCCTTCATTAAAATATTCAAATGCAGGTAACAACACTGTTATAAGCTCATTTATAAAGAAAAATAACATTAATGCATTTAACGCTAATGCATTTACCTCAGAGCGCTTCTCAGAGATGTTAAAATGTGAAGTTTATAAAATGCTCAGTGATGTTGAACTTGAATTGCAACCTAATGCTTGAATTGCTACATTTAACATTAAAAGCATGTTATTAATCTTCAATTTAGGGGAGAATAATTTCACTCACTATGCAAAAAAACACACACCACAGTTATGATGGGATTTCATTCAGATCAAATTTGCTTTAATTGCAATTCTATTAAATTAGAAATAGACATTTTATCCCGATATGATTCTTTGATGTCTTTAGTTTTAATGCTAATAAAAGCATTATCTCCACAGGTGTGAGTTGCATTATGTACTATAATTAGGACTTAAATGAAATATGTGTCAAGCTGCCCAAAAGTAATTTTGGAAACTAATGCAAAAGAAATAAACCAGGTGAAATTTGGGGGGGCAGAGTTTAGTTCCCCACACTTTTGCCAACATCATTTTCTCATTATTACACATTTTTTGAACAATAATAATAACATTAAGAATAATAACTTCAAGACACAATTAAATAAAATACAGCAGACCAATTAAGTGGAACATTTTGCAGACAAAGGCATTGTAGGAGAATATTTAATAAAATGAGAAATATAAACAATACATATTAAGTAAAAGAAAAGTCATAATTACTATGTGGAGTATACTATCTTTATAAAATATGCATAGAAAAGTCTGAGAAGAAATAGAACCAAATGTTAATTAGTTATTATCAATACTTAAGTGGGGGATTAAAGGGGATTCTTCTTTCAGTGTTTTTATTCTGTATTTTCTAATCATTTGTTGTAATTAGCAAATATTATTTTGTATTAGGGGGTAATCTTATAAAATAACAAAATGTATTCAGTATGACTGAGCTTGTCATAATCAAAGACTGTGTCAATTTCTTTGTCAGATTTAAATACTGTGATGAGTTCAGGCAGATAACACCCTGTTGGGATGAATGAGTGGATGGATGGATGGATGGATGAATGGATAAATACATGAATGAATAAATATATGATTTTCAGTAGTTGGAATTGAATATGTAGCTAACAGGAAAAAGGCCAGATCTTTTTCCTGTGAAGACCTCTCTTGGGAATCTAAATATCTTTATTTTACTGAAACATTTTAGGGGAGAGATGGCCAGTATGTCTGAGTTATGCTCTTGGAAATGGATCACATGTGGGGACAGAAACAGTATGTTGAGTAGGAGATGAAAATGTCCCTCTGCTCACAGAAGTAAATGAATCTGGGTATGGCAATGCAACCTTCAATTTGTGGATTTTTTGGGTAACCTTTGTTAAATATTTTATTAATGTTTGCGCCCACTGTGAGTTAGGGACTGGACCATGTGGCAAAAATAATGAAAATGTGCTTTCTACCCTTAGGGTGGCTTCAAGTAAAAAGGAATAGTCTTTGAAATCCAACTTTCTTATGGACCAATCCAAGCACCACCAGTTCCTGGCTGAATGGCAAACGCCTTATCCTTCAGCTCCAATATTCTCATCTCTAAAATGAGAAAAATAGTAATACTACACAAGGTTTTGTGAAAATTAAACCAAATACTATAAAAATAAGCTGACATATAGTAAGCACTCAGAAAAAGGTAATCATCTTAATTAAAGAAAAATGGTACATTAAAAAATATGACAAAACTTACAAGGTAAATATAATAGTGTGCATTGCATTTGATTTAGGTTGGATTTAACTGATTTTCACGTTCACCTGGTGCTGTGCTCCCTGAATGCTGAGGACAAGGAAGACTTCTGTGCTTATAGGAAAGTTAACTACATTAAGAGCAGTTACAATTACTAATGATGGGATTCAGGTTCTCTTGGTAGGGTATTCTTCCAGAGACATAAATTTCTTCTTTTTATGCCTTCATGCCCTGCTGATTAACCCTTATCCTCTCTGAATCTTTAAGATAATCTGATATTGATTGGATATCAGAGAATAGCATGTTATAGAGTATATTAGTCATCTGTTGCCTATTACCTGACAGTTTGTGTGGGTCAGGACTTAGGACTGAGCTAAGGCTCAGTCTTCTGAGCCAGTTCCTGCACACTGCGGTCAGGGCAGTGGCCAGGCACTGGAGTCTTATCTCAAGGTTCAACTGGGGAAGGATCCACTTCTGATCTCACTCACATATCGTGAGTGGCAGGACTCAGTTCCCTGCAGCTGGTGGTTGAAGGCATGTCAATTTCTTGCCATGTGGGCATTTCATAAGGCAGCTCACAACATGATAGTCATTTTATCAGTGTGTGTGTGTGTGTGTGTGTGTGTGTGTGAGAGAGAGAGAGAGAGAGAGAGAGAGAGAGAGAGAGAGAGAGAGAGAGAGAGAGAGGACTCTATTTTAGTCTTGGAGAGGGGGGGAGAAAGAGAGAGAGAGAAAGAGAGAAGACTCTCTTCTAATCTTGGAAGTGGTATTCCATCATTTTGTCAACAGAAAGAAAGTCTACAAAAGCCATTCCTTAGGTCCAACTCTCCCAGCATGATTTCCAAAAAGGTCACCACGCCCCATCTATCTGCACGACATTTGTGCACAGCATTGAAATAGCATAACATTTGAATGTTTTAAGTCAAAGTAGGTTAACACTAATTACTTGAACTCCCCCACCCCATGCCTCGGTAGTAATACAACCTTTCTGTTCTCTGTAAATTGGGAGTGAGAGGGTCTCCTGAGCAGCTGTCCTCTGAGCGGCCATGTGGGGACCCAGGCTCCATTACCTCACTCCCCCACACTGGGGCTCTGCTTCCAGCCATGTGCATGGGATTGAGAGAGCACAGCAGATCATACCAAATGTTTTATGACCCAGGCTTCAAAATCACTTCCACCTTCTGCTCCTATTCCTTTGGCCAGAACAAGTTGTATGGAATCACTGAGATGGAAAGGGAGTGAAAAATGCCATTTTGTGTGTGTGTGTGTGCCGAGGATGAAAATAAAAATGGCACTATCCCTGCATTCTACATTACAGAAAATTGGGTAGATAGAAGGTAAGAAAAAAATATTCATAATATACAAATGAATATTACCTTAATATCACCACACAGATCACCACATTTACCATTTTTTATCCTTCTTGTACCATCTTATGGCTACCATTCTAAGGCTGCACAAATACAGTCCAGGCCGTGTGATCATTTTTCTCAGACATTCCCTGGCACTGGGCAGGTAGTGAGGATTGTTCTAATCTTCTTCCCTAGAATGTTACTGTTTCCTACTGCAGACACTGATAATACCAAAGCGTCTATCTCCAACTTAGGTGCATTGCCGGGTAGTTATGAGAATGCTGAAGTCAGCTAATGTAACTCTCATGGCTCCTTAAGCTAAGGAATATGCACAGTCCCCAAGGCCAGCCTGACAGCTCTTTCCCTAGGTTCATTGCCTCTGAATTACAAGGGGAGTGTTAGATACGTGCCTGAGTCCAATCAGACTTGACTTGGATTATATTTCCTTCCATAGAAGCAAACCATCTATATTATAATGTTCAGTGGCCAGCGTCAGGAAAGAACAGTGCAGTTTCAAATGATCGCACAGCTAAAAATCCACGCGTGGTAACGGTTGGCAGAACCCCGCACCCTTTCTGCAGAGATGCACAAAGCATGACTGCAGTTTGGATGGCATGGGATTGCAGACAGAGTGCAAATAAAATGCAGATTTGTTTCCGTTTCATTCCATTCTAGCAGCAGTTATTCATAACAGCTTAATGCGCAGCCAGTGCATCTCCCCAATGCAATGTGTGGAGGGCTTTGTGCAGCTGAAATTGGTTTTATAGGCAGGAGAAATGCCACCGGCATTGCAAAATTGTCGCTACACTTTCCGTCTCCTGGATTTAGCTCTCCAGTTTGAGTATTTAGATCCTGGAATAGTGGTTGCCTCTGCAATGTAAAAATCTAACCTACCAGAGTCAGGATTATGTCGGGACATTCACGCACACGCAGAGCAGCTTATAGAATGCTATACATTAAATATGAAGCCTCTTTGTGCTTTAAAAATATCAGAGAGAGCCAAAGGCTTGTACCAATTCTCCTCACTCTACGTGGAGACATGGTCGCCCTGCTAAGCTTCTGCATCCTGGGTCCTGATGCTATTCCCATTCCTTTTCAAGTCTTTGCAGTTCCCTGCATGCAAAGGATTCGTAATAGTCAACCTGAATGTCTTTTAATTTTGCTTTGTGGCACTTTAAGACAGACCCGTCCATTCAAATCTAAACTACATGGCAAATATGGAAAGGAGGGAGTGGGTGGCAAGATCACATCTCTATCTCTTTTTTTTTTTTTTTTTTAAACATGGTGCAGTTCATTGTTATGAATCCTTCAATTCACAGTGGTGAGAAAACAGGCACCAGATGGGGAGACAAGTGAAGACACTGCCAAGTAGGACATCATTTTATACATAAATAATACACACACACACACACACACACACATATATATACATATATATACATATGTATACATATATATATATATATATATATATATATATATATATATATATATAAAAGCCAAACAAATGGAATGACTGGAACAATCAAAATGACCAGAATGATCAGTTGCTATGACATTCAGTGTGGCCTGCCAACAGACCCGAGAGGGGCAAAGCCATCCAGCCAACCTCCCTCAGCCTCTCACCTCAGCCCTTTTACCCATCAGTCCCTTACCCTGATCAAGGGTGGGGCCAGCCGGCCAACTTTCTCCTACCCTTCCCCCCAGGTGGCCTCCCCCAATAGGTCCCAATCTGGGTGAGCCACCCAGACCATATCTGTGCATGAATTCAGGCCTCTAGCATAATATAAACATATTATATATAGAACATATATGCAATAATACATATGCATATTTTTGCTTAATCCTTTATCCTTTTCACCCAGCCCTGCAACCTCCCTCTCCTCTGACAGCTGTCAGTCTTCTCTCTATCAGTGAGTCTATTTCATTTGTTAGTTTCTTGTCTTCATTACATTCCACATGTGAGTGAAATCATATGGTACTTTCATTTCTTTGACTGGCTTATATCACTTGGTGTAATGCTCTCCAGGTCCACCCATGCTCTCAGAAAGGGCAACATTTCCAATTTTTATGGCCAAATAGTATTTCAATGTGTAAATGTACCACATCTTTTTAAAATATATATATTTTATTGATTTTTTACAGAGAGGAAGGGAGAGAGATAGAGTTAGAGACATCGATGAGAGAGAGTCATCGACCAGCTGCCTCCTGCACACCCCCCACTGGGGATATGCCCACAACCAAGGTACATGCCCTTGACCGGAATCGAACCCGGGACCCTTCAGTCCCCAAGCCGACGCTCTATCCATTGAGCCAAGCCGGTCTCGGCACCACATCTTTTTTATTCACTCATCTATTGATGGGCACTTGGGCTGAAGATGCTTAGGCTGCTTCCAAATCTTGGCTATTGTAAATAATGCTGAAATGAACATAGAGGTGCATATAGTCTTTCCAGTGAGTACTTCGGGTCTCCCCCGGCATATTCTCAGCAGGTGTTCTTTATGTATAAAGATGATTTGTCCCACAGAACTGGCACTGGTTTTCCAGAATTGTACCTGGAGTTAATCTGACCCATTTTTATTGATCTTCACTATTTTCAGTCCAATGGTTCGATATGCCTGTGCTTCACTGATATTGCCTCTATAATTCAGAAACCATGTTAAAATTCAACTTTCTCTTGAACTCACATTTTCTCATGAAAGTTCTACCCAAGCTTGTTTGAGGATCAGGGGGCCTTCCACAAATGTAGCGTGTTCGACATGCCCCAACATGGTGGAGATGGACAAGATCAGCATCCCCGGAGTTGCCACAAAGCCAGTTTTGCTGAAACCAACTGAAACCACGAGTAGTAGATGCCCCCTCATTCTCTGACCAAATATTAAAGCAAGATGTGCATAAGCAAGTAATTTTGATTCATTTTTTGGGAAGCGATGGCATTTAGCAAAATCCAGTAAATTGTCCCTTTCAGTGCTAATAACATGTTCTGAGCTTTCCCCACCAGACTTTGTGTAATGGTAATATAATAGGATTGCTATGGCAATTAAGTGATTGCATATTTTTGGGCAATGGAGGGCATCCACCAGGGCACAAACCATTAGTAACATGGAAACGTTGTTATAGAATTGGTCCAGAACTGGCTCAGGAGTTGGGAACTCATGCCACTACTCGTTTTAGTTTTTCAAGAAAATTGGGAGTGGAATTATAATATCACTGGGCTCCACTACTCACATGGGGCCTGTTCTGGGAAGGGTCCAGTATAGTATCTACATAGCAAATGACCACCATCACTATGAAAGCATTTAACAAATATTTATCTGCAGAGATGCTGAACAAAGTGGAGTAGTACATTTACTTTCTGACAGCAAAAGAGCAGCATGAAAGAGGGCAATCAATACCTTGTAAACATCAGTGACATTTTTGTTTGCAGAGAATTTTATGATTTCCAAACAGGGGAGTTTTTTGGGAATCACCTCGTCCATCACTCTACTTCCTCTGATACACACATATATGCCAAATAATTTGTTAGTTAAATGGATAAAACGATATTATGTCCATTTCAAAGATGAGGATTCTACTTTCTGAGGGCTAGTCCCAGGTTAGCTTAAATCCACAGAACTGTGCAATGCTGAACAGGTTGGATCCAAACTGTCATGTCCTCTCTTTACCTTTCTTCACCTGGCACCAGTGACTCCCAGTTCTTCCTTTTTCATTTTTCAGTTGGCATTACACGCACTTGTTGAAGTTAGATGTCAGTATGTGGGTGATTGGTGCACATTATTCTGTGCTCTTTGCTCTGTTTGAAATATTTCATAATGACAATTGCCCAAAAATAAAATTAATTGATTACCTCAAGTGGGGGTAATACACCAAAGTCATTTAGTGGTGTATTACCCCCACTTGAGGTAATCAATTAAACAAATGTTATTTCTTTTTTGGGGTAGTGAATTTAAAACATGAATAGTTTATATTATGACAATAAGTGTTCATTTCTGTGTCCCCATTTTTGTAGTTGTTGCTCAGATGATAATATCTGAGGAGGGGTAATAGGGCAATGTTCTCACAGGTCTTCATACTCCATCTTGTACACTGAGTTGCAGTAACATCAGGGAAATTAGAGCGCAATAAGAAGGATCAAAGAGGTGTACTTGCAGTTGTAGTGCAAAGTAGGGCACAGATTGGGGTCTTTGTACATGCTGTCTCTTCTCCACCATCATCGATCTCCACAAAGTGACCTTGTTCTTTCTCTGAGACCCACCAGCAAGATTGCAATCAGCTCGTAACAGCTCAAGCACTATTATTCACGGAAGCTCTTCCATACACCAGGAGAGTTGGATCTCTTTGTGTGTTCTCAGCATTTCATTGAGATAAAATATAAAGAAAATAAAATTGATCATTCTAACCATTTTAAAGTGAAAAAATTAGTGTTTATTTAGTACATTCAAAATGTTTTGGAACCATCACCACTATCTAGTTCCAGAATTCTATAACCCTGAAAGGCAACCTCTTGCCCATTAAGCAGTTGCTCCTCATTTCCCCCTCCTCTGGTCCCTGGCAATCACTAGTCTGTTTTCCCTCTGTATGAATTTGCCTATTTAGGTAATTACATATAAGCAGAATCATAAAATATAATCCTATGTCTGGCTCCTTTTCTTTAGCATACTGTTTTCAAGGTTCCTCCATGTTATAGCATAGATTGGTATTTCATTCCTTTCCAAAAACACTATCAAGAAAATAAAGACACAATCCAAATCCACAGACTTGGAGACAATATTTGCAGTCATGTAGCTGACAAAGATATAGTATCCTCAATATATAAATAACTCCTACAACTTAACAACAAAAAGAGAGAAATCCAATTAAAATATTGACAGTCATCCCATGCACTGAAAGGTCACTGGTAAGGACACAGATAGACATTTCTCCAAAAGCTATAGACAGATGGCCAACAAACACATTAGAAAATTCTCAGAATCATCATTCAGTAGAGAAGTACAAATCATAACCTTTCACATTAAAAGAAAACTCATCATATCTTGTATTTATCAATGTCTAATTATTTGATGAATATCTGTGTCTTCCAAAGAACTGAAGGTGCTAGGAGATCTGGAACCATATCTCTGTTGTTGTAACACAGTGTTTGGCATATAAGTGTGTCTTGAATAAATGAAGCGATGAACAAGGAGAAGCAAAGAGCTCTAGAGGGTGAAAAAAGGAAATGATGTCAATTTTTTCAAATTATGGAAATACTGCATGCAGTGGGTGGATGTCACATTCATGTGTAAAGAAATAGTTTTTCCCCCTCTGACATCCTCTGCTGATTGCATCTCCAAACTATGAGGCACCATGATTTTGTTGCTTTTGTTGTTGGTAATGGCAGTGTTGAAAGATCCTTTGTTTATTGACTATTGTGAGTCAGGCATTGTACTTAGTACTGAGGATATGACTGTAAATTAATAAAATCATGGCTTAGTCATGGTAGGAGCACTTGGGCACATATTTCACTCTCCCAGAAGGAACTAAGGCTCAGAGCATCCTTTCAATAAGCAATGCAAGGACAGACAGGAGCCCAACAGTTACACATTCAAGCCATCTTACTTCACTGTTTTATGCTCCTAGACTCTCATCATTGTCTCTGCACCCCCCAAATCAAACACAGAGACTAGACTGACAGGTGTCAAAAGATATTGAACAATGGACAGTTGGTAGTTACAAAAGAAGGAGGAAACAGAGATTAAAATTTGGACTTAAATTGCTTCTTAGGATGAATAGAGTGGTAACAATAGCTAACAATGAGTCCTTACTATATGCCCAGCATGTGCTAAGCACTTTACTCTCATTGTCTCATTGATTCTTAATAATCCTTATTGGATAACTATTGTTACCCCTATTTTGAGTAGGAGGAAACTGAGGCACAGAGAAGTTAATTATTTGATTCAGGGCCACCCAAGTGACAATGAAGGGCCAGGATTTGAACTCAGGAATTTCACATTAAGTGGCCATGTCCCTAGATTCTAGGCTATAAATGACCCAAGGCAGAGGGCCACCCAGCAGCTCAATCTAAAGAATTCCAGATTCCTGCTTCTTCATTCACACCCCTTGGGAGTAGTATTTTGTAGTAACAAGTGTTTGTTTTTCCCACTGTCCATGGTACAAATGACCAGCAACACACGGGGAAGGCTACATTGTCCCAAGCAGCTGGTAGGTAAAAACTCCTGATCATTGAGAAGAATTTCCTACCAATGAGGAAGCCATCTAACACATCTACCTTCACAGATTGCTCCGGAGGCTCCATCACTGAACAGACCAAAAGCACCGCCAAGGACTAGAAAGTACCCAAGGGGCAGCCATCCCTGCAGAGCAGGCAATTGCATGTGCTATAAAGACCTTCAAATAAGAGGTTGCCTGGAGAACCGAGAGGACAAAGGGCTAGAAAGCTGGATTCCAAGCCCAGTTCCATGCCTGATCAGAGATGGTCACAGCTGAGCAGAGTCACAAACTAGTGCTCACCTCAAGGACTATTGCTCTCCCCACGTACCTGCTCATCCCCCAAACCTTGGCTGAACTATCACACCTTTCTAGAGGACTCATTAAGCCATTTATCTGATCAAGAGTAACTATTTCTTTATCACTCAGTATGCCATTAACATATTTTATGTTTTTCATAGCACTCATCATTATCTGAAATGATCTCCTTTATTCTCTTGTTAATTTGTTCACTGGCTTACTCCTCTCCATGTAACCTATGCAATTGCTTAAAAAAAAAAAAAAAAAAAAACACCAAAAAACAAACAAACAAACAAACAAAAAACCCACACATTTTTATTGATTTCAGAGAGGAAGGGAGAGGGAGAGATAGAAGCATTGATGATGGGAGAGAATCATTAATCTGCTGCCCCCTGCATGCCCCTTACTAGGGATAGAGCCCGCAACCCGGGCATGTGCCCTGATAGGGAATCAAACAGTGACCTCCTGGTGTATAGGTTGATGCTCAACCACTGAGCCACACTTGCTGGGCTGCAATTTCTTTTCATTGTCATTGTTGGTACCTAAAACAAAAATTGACTTGTTAATAAAACAAATGAAGGAAGGACAGAAGGAAGGAAGGAGAGGAACTTTAGTTTTCACCACCTCTTTACTGTTTAGAGGAGACATCTGAGGCCTTGAGAGATTAGCTGGCATGTTCAAAATCACACAGGAAGTTAGTGGGAGAGACATGGGTTAACAATGGACAGTTGATAGTTACAAAAGAAGGAGGAAACAGAGATTAAAATTTGGACTCAAATTGCTTGACTCAACAACTTGTATCTTCCTCTATGATCTCTCACTGCCTTGATAGTTATCATGCCCACATGGGTGAAGATTTCTTGAAATAGTATTCATACTTTTGCATTAAAAATAATCCAACCATTCCTCTGGCTCCTGCCCTCCTCTGGAAATTTTCTTTGAGGTAATTAACTTGAGTTTTGGTGTTCAGCTGAAGTTTTTTCTGGAAGTGTTTGAAACTAACAGAAAGGAAATGTCTCTTTTTCTAGTCTATCCCTTATCCCACATCCAAAGCAGTCTTGGGGGGAAAAAAAAAAAAAAAAAAAAAAAAAAAAAAAAAAGGTTCCCCTCTGATTCCTGTATTTGTTTAACAAAAGACGTTGCTATTTTTTTTATTTTTTATTTTTTTTAGAATAAGCAGTAAATAAAAGGTGGAAGCAAGGACATTTTAAGAAAATTAACAGTTAGATGATCTCTCTTTCATTTAGGTTTGGTTTTGCCTTATTCCAGATACCCAAAACATTCAGGTGAGAAAAGCATTCCACTTTCCATCATTTTTAAATACTCACTAAAAAACAAAAAGAAAATCTTAATTGAACAAGCATTGCGAAGGCCTCATGATCTCTATGAAAACACACACAATCACCAAGACACTTTCCAAATAACCTCACAGCGTGTGTAAATGTCTTCTAGCACTGGGGAAGGAAAACTAAATATTTGCCACATGCCAAACAAAATTAAGATTTATCTGGCACCGAAGGAAAAGAGAGCAAGCTCCTTCTGCATGCTGAAATCCCACTGCTACAAAGAGAAGCAGGGCCTTTGAAAGGAAAATGTTTTAACCGTGTTTACAAGGGTCATTTGAATGTTTTCAAAACGTTGCTGCTAAATAATGCGTGTCGCTCAAGTGAAAAAACACACCAATCGAGCACGGTCTTCTGGCAGAAAGCCTAGGTGTCCAGGTGAAAGAGCAGAGTGAGCACACCTGGGCAGGCTGACCCTTTCCTATTCCAGAGAGGGCGGTGAGGGGCAGGGGATGGGGCCTCCAGCTCCTGCACAAGGTTTGGAGCTGATTTTTGTCCATCAGGGAACTGGTCTGCGAGGAGGTGAAGAGAGGCTGCAGAGTGTGGAGAGTGCGGGCATGGAGGCCAGGCACCTGGGCACCAGCTGATATTTTTGTATTCATAAAGCACCATCCTGCTCTCCAAACTTCCATTGTTCCTGTTTCTATCATGATAAAATGCAGATCTCTTCATGCGGCCATTAAGGCTCTCTAAGACCTGGCACCAAGTGAACAGCACGTGACTCTCTGAACCCAGTCACGTGCTGTTCACTTGGTGTTCATGGCTCAGAATGATTTTAGGAACTTGAGTGCCCCAGATCTTTACTTTTATCACATCTCTGTCCTGGAGTGCTTCTCTGGCTTCCCTGCCAGCTCTTTAAAAAGCAACATGACCTTGGCCTGGCCAGTGTGGTTCAGTGGTTGAGTATCAACTTATGCACAGGAGGTCTCGGTTAGATCCCAGTGGGGGGGCATGCAGAAAGCAGCTGATCAATGATTCTCTCATTATTGTTGCTTCTCTCTCTCTCTCTCTCTCTCTCTCTCTCTCTCTCTCTCTCTCTCTCTCTCTCTCTCTCTTTCTCTTCTTTCCTCTCTGAAATCAATAAGGATATATATTTTAAAAGTAATATAACTTTTATTAAATACTATAGTTAGAGTTTGTTTCATTGAAGAAAGGCACTCCAACATAAGAAACTAAGACTTAACTGTTCTTTAAAAATTATCTCCAAGATTCTATGGAATCTTTACCTATGGCTTTAAAAAATAACAACTTTATTGAGGTATAATTGACATACTATATAATTGATCTATTTAAAGTATACATTTAAATGGATTTTTATTTAGTCACTGAGTTGTCCAAATGTCATTACAATCAAATTTAGAACATTTATATCACTTCTTCCCCCCAAAAAAATATGTAACCATCTCTGATACAACACCATCTATGCAACCCATCTGTACAATATGAATATATTTATAGTATATTAATCAGCTGGGACCTGTTTGGCTCAGTGGATAGAGCGTCGGCCTGTGGACTGAAAGGTCCCGGGTTCGATTCCGGACAAGGGCATGTATCTTGGTTGCGGGCACATCCCTAGTAGGGGGTGTGCAAGAGGCAGCTGATCGATAATTCTCTCTCATCGATGTTTCTAACTCTCTATCCCTCTCTCTTCCTGTCTGTGAAAGATCAATAAAATATATTAAAAAAATAAAAATAAAAACGAAGTTTTATAGTATATTAATCACTCCCATTTCCCCTTACCCCCAACCCCTAGATACCACTAATCTGATTTCTGTCTCTATAATTTGCTTATACTGGACATTTCATAAAAATAGAGTAATAGAATATGGTCTTTTGAAATTGGTTTATATCATTTACCCCAGTATTTTCAAGGAGCATCTATTCTGTAACATGTATCAATATTTTCATTCTTTCTCAAGGCTGAGTATTATGCCATTGCATAGATGTAGTACTTTTTTATTTATCCATTCATCAGTTGATGAACATTTGGCTTTGCTGCTTCTTTTTCTTCTTCTTCTTCTTCTTCTTCTTCTTCTTCTTCTTCTTCTTCTTCTTTTTATTCTTCTTCACTATTTAGAATAATGTTGATAGGAACATTTATGCATAAGTTTTCACATAGATGTGTGTTTGCATTTTGGGGAGGTATGATATATAGCTAGCAATGAATTGCTAGGCCATATGTGGAAAGGAAAGAAAATGTTCCCTGGCTTAGTTTCACAAAGACTAAGCTTGTTGATGGCAGATAGAGTGGAGATACTTTTACTCCAGGAGTCAGAGGGCCCTCGGGAATTCCCAGAAAGAAATAAAAACCCCACCGGAGGTGTGTTGTGTTGCTGTCTTCATCTACTGCCTCCTGTGCCTTCACGGGGCCTGCACACCCACTCTCCATAGAACAGGGATGAGTGCCTGCTGCTCGTGGGGCCAGTGTTCACATAAGAGGACAGATGAAACACCCCTTCGCCTGCAGCAGGATTAAAATAAGAAGGGCGACACTAGAGATACTGTGGTCATCACTCTTACTTTCATGATGCCTTCTTTGGAATCATGTATGAGTATGTTTAACCTTTAAAACCATCTTAGTAGTAATAGATCCTTCATTCCCCCAACTGGTGGGCAGAGTATGATGTAACCTGCGGCCTGGACATACATTTGTATCAAACAGGCACCTTCTATAGACTATACATTGAACCACTAATCAGCACCTGCCAAATACCCTAAGCCCTTGTCCCTAAGTGACTAACTATGTACCTTATATGGACCATACATTACACCACCAATCAGTGCGTGCTGAGTACACTAAGTACACTTCCTATTCCTCCCCTTAAAAGGCGTGTTCACCTCTGCATGTGTTGCTGTTCTCCCCTTGTGAGACAGCCCAGCAGGCCTCTTTCCCTTAATAAAGCATGTAATCCTGGTTTCCTGCTCCCGATTGATTTTTATCATTTAGAAAGATATTCATTTTCCTCTTTACACTTGAGAAGGTTCAGACATCTTAAAGCAAGTGCTCAGAATCACTCAAGTGTTGTGTGAACGAAGGTATCCTGGTTTTAGAAGCCACAACTTACCTACTTTGCAATATGGTCCTTAAGTAACTGCAGGGATTCAGGATTAGTCACCTCAAGATAAGCCTCTGTGCCCTGGTGTGCTAAGGGCAACCAAGACGCTGCAGGCCCCAATCAAACTTCTGCACAGAGAACCAACTACCTAGGATAGTTTAAATTAGAGGTCTTGCCTCATAATAAAGATGATCAGAGATAACCTTTTTGACTGATCTATTGGGCAAGGCAAATTACTAATCACTGAACTAATTACTCTCATCCTTAGCAAAAAATCTCACATATACCTCATTTTCACTTCTAGGCTCTGAACTTTGAGTGTATGAGGGGTCTCTGACTTTTTCATGTATGTTGGGTTCCAGTATGTATATATGTAATTAAATTTGGTTATTTTCTCTTGTTAGTCTGTCTCATGTCAATTTAATTATTAGACCAGGCAAAAGAACCTTGAAGGGGAGAAGAAAGTTTCTTGATTTCCCACACAGCCCAGGACACAAATCCCAATAAAATTGTGAACTGAATTAGTGTGTAATAGGTACATTCTAGTCAGAAGGTCCCCACATCTATCCCTTTGACTAAAGCATCATCCTAAACCTGGTCCATTTGTTTAGTATTTGAAGGTGACAACAGTTAAAGCCAGAGGAATTGTTTATACATACTTTAAAATACATCAGTTATATCTTCACTTATCAAACTGATGTGACTATAATCAAAAATTGTCACTTTGCATTAAGAAATTATAAGTATAAAATAAGAGACATTAAACAACAGTTTGCTGAAACCGGTTTGGCTCAGTGGTAGAGCGTCAGCCTGCGGACTGAAAGGTCCCAGGTTCAATTCCGGTCAGAGGCATGTACATTGGTTGAGGGCACATCCCCCATAGGGGGTATGCAGGAGGCAGCTGATTGATGATTCTCTCTCATTGATGTTTCTAACTCTCTATTCCTCTCTCTTCCTCTCTGTAAAAAATTCAATAAAATATATTTAAAAAAATAAATAACAGTTTAAGCTTTATTTTTTTTTTCTGGTTCATAGTATTTTTCAGATTATCAAAAAGTCATCTTTTTATTGTAGAATATATATACATATAGAAGAAAAGGTAAGAAATTTATAAAAACTAGGGGAACATAGCAAATAATTATCTTTAATCCTAATCCAGAAACAACCACTGTTCCCATCTTTTCTCTTTGTTTTAAATTCATTGAAAGTGAGGAAAGGCCCTAGCTCTGGAAGAAGACAGGCCTGAATTTGATTCCCAGGATCACTACCTGCTGCCGGGTTGACCTTGGGCCAGTTATTTAACTCTGCAATTGCCAGGAAATTGCCCCTACCTCGCAGGTTGAGTTAAGAGCTGTGATGCACATACAGTGTTTTGCAGAGTGTCTGACATGTGGTTAGGATTCAATCACTGGTAGCTGCTCTGCTGAATAATAGTCCTATTATCTTTTCTTTACTGAGACCGTCTTCCCCATGTTATTCAGCATTTTTTTAAAACATGGCTTTATTTGATCTACCATAATTAATATCGCTTGTTTGCTAATTAGGTCATGGGTGCTTTTGATCTCCAGTAGATTAATTAATGCTGTAATTTCCATGTTACTCTTCAGAAACCGTTAGGTCTGTGTCACTGTCCTCTGACTATGCTCCTCACTGGCCAAGTCTACAATCTCGCACCCAATGCAGTACATCCTCATGGGGAAAAACCACCTGCTCCAGCCACCTCGTTTCCCTAGACACCAGCACTCCACCGGCAAGAAAATCAACCATTTCTCTCTCCAAGCAGAAGCCACGGTTGTTTGCTCACTCGTCAGCCCTCTTTAGCAGGGGGGTAATTTGTAGCGTGAACCATTGAGACAAACAGTTGGCGTGAGACGGAGAGAAGTCAGATGAGTCTGTAATTGGAATATTTTGTCTCATTTATTCTTGATAATGTTCCATATTCCACTCCATCGGCCAGAGGCCATTGTTCACAGAACACCTTACACCTGGTATCCGTGCTTATGCAAACCAGATGTAGTTCATCCTGACGTGCTATTTTAAAGCAAGGGTGAGCCGCTACCCCCTCCCTTTCTCATCCTCTCTCTATTCTTTTCCTACATTTTTTTCCCCCTCCATGGCGTTCTAGTTACATTTTTTAGGAGTCCAGGGAAGTGGCCCATTTTTAAATTTTTTTTTAATTTTTATTATTATTATTTTTTACCAAGTCTCTAGGTAGTAATCCTTTCTGAATTTCCTGCAGGCAGAGACTGAAGAAGGTGGGATGGGTGGGGACAGGAGAGTCCAGAACTATAGGGAAGAATTACAGAATAGCGCTGACAGCCACACCAGTTTGGTTTGGTTTGGTTTTCCAAGCAGCTCCTTTGCTTAGGTGTTCAATGTATGTATAGAGTGGTCTGAAAGTTCAAATCCAGGAAACTGCTCCTGTTGATCATTATTTTCCACAGCCAAGTGGATGTTCAGGAACCTTTGTTTTCCCAAGTCTTTGCATGTTGCAGAAGCACTAAAGGGACTGATTGCATGGGCTGGCTTCACAAAGAGTTTTGTCAAAATGCAATCCTGCAGTTGAGATATTAGGAGGAACAATTGAGGGACCTAAAGCACACACCCTGGTCCCTGCTCCAAATACTCAGAACCAGAAATTTCAGGGGTGGGAAAGGTTGGGTGGAAGGGATGGGGAGGCTTTGGGTATCTGCCTTGGGGCTCCTGAGGCCTCTGCAGGAGTCTGGCTGGGAAACATTGGTTGAGAGCAATATAGCTCAGCCTTTGCTGGGCATCACCTGGGGCCTTATTGAGATACAGATTATGATCCTTTAAATCTGGGCAGGGAGCTGAGACTGTTTTTACAAGTCTCCCAGCTACTGGTGCTGCTGATACTCAAACCAAACTCAAGAGTACCAGGAATATATAGCAGAGGTCAGCAAACTCCACCCGCTGCCAGATGACTGATAAAAATAAATACAAACAGTATCTCATCACACACAAACATTGTATGCAATGTTAGTATAAATGAAGTATGATTGGAACACAGCCCCAACCCATTCATGTGCATATCAACTATGGCCTGAAATATTTACTATTTATATGGCCCTTTACAGAAAATGTTGCCAATCCTTAGTCTGGATCTGGAAGCAAAAAACAAACAAACACACACACACACACACACACACACACACACACACACCAAAAAAAGAGGTATCCTTTAAGAACATTTGTTAAGCTGTAATATGGGGGATAAGAAAAGATAGTTTGTTGAATTTGAATATCAATAATATTCAGAAGATGAACTCTGACAAGAAAAACAAAATCTCCAAATCTTTATTCTTCCTAACCTCCACCTCTTGACCCCAATTTCTGACTTTGAATGGTCATATATTTGCATAATGGCTTTCTTTTCTCTTTTCTTCTTTTGTTCTTATTGCCTACTAATCGGATTATTAAAAATAAAAATACATTCAGGCTCCAACCCAGTTCCAGACTCCTGTAGAAAGGGCAAAGGTGAAAAGAGGTGAAGACAGGCTGGTGTGGCTCATGCATGGAGTGTTGTTGTCCTTATTCCAGGTTGCAGGCTCCATCCCAGTGAGGGATGTGCATGAGGCAGCTCATTTATGCTTCTATCTCATAGATGTTTCTCTCCCTCTCCCTTCCTCTTTCTCAAAAAAAAAAAAAAAAAAATCAATGAAAACATATTTTTAAAAAAGAGAAAGAAAAAAGGTGAAGAGATGGTTCATCTTCATCCAGCAGCTATAATCAAGAAATTAGGCTTTTTGTGGTTTGTTTATTTATGGAGTTAAGGGATTAGTGATAGAATTTCCATACATGAGTCCTTTCAGATGTTAAAGAGAAAACCACATGGCTAAATTGGTGTCACTCCTGCTAAAAAACCTTGGATTCTTGCAACAGACTGACAGTTGTCAGAGAGAGGGGAGGGCACTGGATGAAAGAAGGTGAATGAATTCACTAAAGAACGCATATGCATAATCTATAGACATAGACAATAGCCTTCCCTCCGAGGGAAGGAGGGCGGGGCTGGATGGAGGTGCGGACATCTGAAATAGTGTCAACAATAAAAATAAAGTTAAAAAAGCACACCTGTGACACCAAATCTAGATTTAATATCTTACCTAATTGTGGTTTCAAGCTCTCCCAGAAATATAATATTAACCAACCTGTTTCTGATCAACACTAATGAGCTAATGTGTTATATGGACCCTCTCCTCTGGCCCCATCCCCCACCCCAGAGAAAAAAGAAAGAATCTGCACTACAAAACCCTGGCCATCCCCATCCCCCAAAGGTGTGTGGGTCTGAAAACAATCCTTGCTTTTGTTAACAGCTCCCTCGCCCCGCCACCCCCACCCCTTCCTATAAAAACCTCCCATTTTGTACAATCCCTTGGAGCACCCTTCTGTTCTGGTTGCTAGAAGGGATGCCTCTGCCCGATTCCAGAGTCCCTCCACCAAGTCCTTTAGATCTTCAAATTTACTGGTTGGAATTTGTTTCTTAACTTGGAGACAGGAGTCAGAATTGAGCTTCATCTACCTTTCCTAGACATGCCCTTTTCATTGCTCTCCTTCCTATGGGCTTCAGATTGTGTTGGTTTGGGCATAGACAGGGTGGAGGCCACTCAGAGTTTTGTAGACTTGTGCAAACCTGCATAAAGCCCTCTCACTGAATGGGGCATGCCTCTTTTATTATTATTATTATCATTATTATTATTAGCCAGCAAACTGATTTCATCTTAATTTTGGTGCCCTAGGATCCGAGTAGCAGAGTTTGGAGGTGCGATGAGGTTGAGAGCTTATGTTTTACTGCAAACATAGAGAAAAAGGTGAGTGCCTGTAATACAGCAAATAGGATGATCAAAATCCCCCTGGCCATTTGCAACTTGTGCCTTTGGAGCAACCAAAAGATGCTTGGAATTGGAAACTCACTACTTGGTCATTTTTTAATTGATTTGACTTCGCATAGATAAAGGATATTTTTCCTGTGCAAGAGGTTTAGTTATTTTGTCAGCGTACAAGCTTATATTTGTTTAAACCCTGTTGATGTTCAATTTCATGCCAGAGCTCAGAACTCTTAAAAGCCCAGCCAAACACTGGCACTGTCAGCATCCTTACCCTCATCTCTGCTTCTTTCTACCAGATAGGAGCGCCATTCTTTGCTCTTTCCTCAGCCCCACTATAAGACTAAAAACAAACAGGAAAAAAAAAAAATCAAAAGAAAACTCTTCCTAAGCGTTTCCCTTTATAATTATGACAATGTCCTGGTTTGTGTCAAGTCTCTAAAGTTGGACAAGATGAACACCAAAGCCGCCTTCTGTCTCTTCTTCCCACAGCTCCCTCTCCTCTCCTTTATTTTCAAAGGGCTTGCAGCCTATGCTCCTTGCCTAGGCTGAGTCAGAGGCTCCAGCCAGCTAGGCAAGAAATCAGAGGCAAGAGGCCTCTTATCTTGGAGCACAGTCTTTCAAAGAGAAGTGGCACAAAAACCAGGACAGGATCCTAGCACTTCCCTGAAATGGTTCCTATCACCTTGAACTACAAAATATTGCTGAAAAGTCTCTTTCCCCCTCCCCCCGACACCCCCCCCCACCACCACCACCATCTCAGTCTCTGTTATAGGAGCAACAACAAGTTTTAAGACAGAAAAAGATCAAAAGGGTTTTCCCACCAAAACCAGTTTGGCTCAGTGGATATAGTGTTGGCCTGCGGACTGAAAGGTCCCTGGTTCAATTCCGGTCAAGGGCATGTACCTTGGTTGCAGGCACATCCCCAGAAGGGGGTGTGCAAGAGGCAGCTGATCCATGATTCTCTCTCATAGATGTTTCTAACTCTCTATCCCTCTCTCTTCCTCTTTGTAAAAAATCAATAAAAATATGTAAAAAAAAAAAAAGGGGGGGGGAGGGGTTTCTCTTTTTAAATATGTCTACTGAACCCAGAACTCTGATAAAGATAAGGAGAGGGTGGGGTGGGGACAGCTGGGAGAGGAAGCAGTGCCCTGAGCAGCTGTCATCAAAGAGCAGTCATTCTGTTGGCCCAGAGGAGACTAGCATCAGGTGTTAGGCCAGTGGGGCAGACCGGACCTTAATTCAGCAACCTCCATACTTGAGTTCTGGCTGGGAAAGAATTCAGAGCCAACACTCCGAGGAGCAAGTTTATTTAGGAAGTCACAGAGGCAGAAGAAATGGGCTCAGGAAACAAGTTACAGAGGCAAAAGAAGGGACCTTGGGGATTGTGAGGGTGTGGGGGAAGGCTGGGGTGTGCTTCCAGGCAGAGTGCACTGTGTCCTCAATCCTAAATGCTTTCAAGGGTGGAGAATTTAGGGAAAGCCCCAGGGGGAGGATCTCCATAGAATATTCATCAGCTTTGCAAGTTTGTCCTTTCAGGGTCGAGGTCATCACTGATTGGTCAGCCAGGGCAGGGGATCATTTGTCAATGCAGCTGGTCCTGAGGTCAGCCATGGTGTTTTTTGTCTGGTTTTGCTGCTTTTCTGGGCCTGGAGCTGAAACAGGACTAGCTGTATTTGATGCTGGTAAGAACCTCACTGTGCTGGGGGCTTAATGCTTGAGAGTTATTCTCCATCCCCCCCTTTGTTTGTTTCCTCTCTAAGGGGGTCTAGCAACATGCCAGGGGAGGAAAGGTCAGGGGAGGGTCAGAACCCCATGGCCAGCTGTATGAAAGGTCAGGGGGTCTAAACCACAGAGGGAAGCTAGGGAAGGAAAGATCACCCTGGGGTCAAGGTATTTGTTTTCCAAGTTTTGCTTTCCACCCTGGTGACCTTCTATACCTGGCCCATCATCCTTGCTCTGCTCATGTCTGCCTACGTTCTTTTAGGAGAGAGAAATCCAGTCACCTCTAATTATTTTCACAGCTCTTGCTGAATTCTACTCCAGAAATGGAATATCAGAACAAATAACTTTACCTTTTCCCCTTCACACCAATCCAGTAACCAATCCTCTGTGAAGTTATGTAAATTACACGTTCTTCATCTATTAGCCATTTTTCCCATATTTTTTTTTTGTGACTGATAAGAGAAAACTATAGTCAATTGCAGAGGCCAGTATCAGTTTCCTACTGTTGCTATAACAAAGTAGCACAAACTTAGCAGCTTAAAAAAATCAGTCATTATCTCTGAATCAGGAAGCAATAGATGAGTTTTATTTTCCTCTTTGCTGTTTTCTGTTTTCCACACAATAAGCAACATTCCTTTAATAAATAGAAAATAAAATAATAATATGGGGGCATGGTAAAGTCTTTTAAAATAAGTATAATGTAAATGTGTATGACACTTTCACTTGCTGTCCTCCTAACCACCTGCTGGTAAGCCCCTCTCTACCCACTTTACAGAATGGAGGTTTATGAAGTAACGTGACTTGCCCAAAGCCACAGATAATGACTGTGTACACATCAGACACCTGCACTAAGCATAAGGCACATAGTAAGGATACAGTTGGGTCAAAACAAGTCCGCTCACTGCCCTCAAGGAGCTTTGAAGAAAAATGTAAGCAAATTATCACACACACCCAAAAAAAAGGTGCTGTCATGGAAAACTGCTGTAAAATTAGACTGGAGAGTCAAAAAAACTTCTTTTGAAAAAGTGCTATTTAGCCTTGAACTCATTTTATATGAGGGAGAGTAAACGAGAGAGACAGAACAAGTTCCCTGGCAAGGGTCCCATGTAAAAACAGGTTCTAATTCCAAGTTCAGGCGTGCTCTTTCCAACTGCGTGCCGCTGACCTTTCTCCCTGCTCCTGGCTGGCTGGTTTCTGAGTAAATAACCTCCAAAGGGACCATCGCCAATATCATCGCTAAGATTTTCGGCTTGTTTTGTTTTCACCCCTAAAGAGCACATAAATCAATTTTCCTGCAGGTAGTTATTGAAAATACATGTGGGGGGAGAGGAGAATATACAGATAAATTCTGTTTTACTTTATTATTTTAAAAACAAAATAAACACATGAATAGTAACTACAGCAAAAAATAAAAATAAAAATAAATAAAAATGTACCCTTACTAAGGCTTATGGAATCTCTCAGAACCAATTTCTGCACCAGCCTCCGGACCCCCTGAGTGGATGGCCTGAAGCCCCAGCACTTGTGAATGAATAGATTGATTGCACCCAATTCCAAAAGAAGGCACTCACGTGCCGGCTATTTACTTCTTTCTTTTATTTTTATCTCTATTTTTTTAATATTTAAAAATGAAAGTCAGCAAGAGCAGCCCTACAGCCAAGGAGGCCGAGCTGCAGTGCAGAGATGCAAGCCCCTGGGCCTGCACCATTATTCAAATGCGTTCTCATTGTGAAGAAGGCAGCTGAGGTCTGAGCCCTTCAGCTTAAAGGGCTTCCATGGAAATGTGTCAGCGGTCCAGGCTGAAAAGTTCACACAGCAGCTCGATTCACAACATTCCGCTCCCAAGTCACAGTTCAAATCCAGTTGTCTAGAGTTGATTCAATTCAATAGAGTGAGACTCCTCAAGCAGCCAGGGCAAGCCGACCCCATTATTCTTCCCCAGAAAAGTGGGCACGCCAGGTTTGGAAACTTTTGAACTGTGTCCTCAACACTCAAAATCCAATTTCCCAGGCTTCTTCACTGAAAAAATAGAATTAGGAGCCAAGGACTGCAGAGGGGGATTCTACGAAGATGTTTTTCTTTTATGCTCTTGCTTTTAAAAAGGCAAATGACTTTTGATGAGAATGCAGAGGTTAAACTTTGTTCAGCTACTGAAGAATGACAAGAAATGTGCTTACTGGTTTAGCTGGAGCGACCCAGCGGTAATGGGATTGTATTTCCCTCTAGATTAATTTCATTTTCCTGCTTCCACGGTAACACACGTTCCATGCAATTCTGATTTCATTGCTGCCTTCTAATATCTTTAACTTGCTTCCACCGCTTTATGAATAGGTTTAGGATGCCAGGCATGGAGGATAGAAGAATGCAGACATGCAGGGCTGCCTAGTCTTGACTTTGTCTTCTCTCTTGGTTTCCATGACACTATGTTCCCTTAGTTACTCTTCTTTGTTCATCCTAAACCCCTCTGACTGCCTTTACTGATTTCCTTCTACCTGCTTCTTTCATGTTATTGTAGGTACTGTTTTGGAATCCTATATAATAAAAGGATAATATACAAACTGACCCTACCAGCAGAATGATTGCTGGACCAGTCACTATGAAGTGTACCACCTCCTTGATCCCTTTCCCTGGCCAGCAGGCTCTGATAACCCTATGGTGAACAGGGAACCCTGGGAGGGTGGTGGCAGGGGCAGGGCCAGCTGTGGGCAGTTGGGGAAAGTGGCCCTGATCGTAAGCCAGGCCTACGGATCATACCCACGCACTAATTTCATGCCTTGGGCCTCTAATATCTCATAAAATCCCACAGTTTGCATCCATGCAAGTCAACCCATGCACACCCAGCTTCTAGCTGGGCATCTCCAGCTGGACATGCAACAGACACCACAAATTCAGTCCACCTGCAGCTGAAGCCCCCACGATCTCACCTCTTCAAAAAAGTGTAATAGGCCATGAAAATCAGGTGATAGAGTCAGGAGACAAAGAACATGTTTTGCAAACTGTGTTGCTAGTGGACTCCACAGCTATACTCGGGCAGATTGGCTGGAATCTTCAGACATTTGTCTGTGAACTTGATATGCCTCCTTCTCTTAACCCTGTTCACTGATTCGGGTCATCCCTGCTAATTTCCTTCTTGCCTGTAGTCTCTGAGTCAGCTGCAGATTGATTTACCCTCATGGATAAATGATAGAGAACTTGGCATCCTCAAGAGTACAACGCTGAGAGAGTGACACAGTGCAGACAATTCTGGAGGTGCTTTTGGTGTTGGATGTCAGAAAACCGGACTCATTAGTGAATTGAGTCATCTTTGAGAACCTCGATTAAAATGAGCTCCTTTGAGATATTGCCTTGATCTCTCCACTGGAGTTTATAGACTTCTTTTCTAGGATATCTTAAAATGTATAGGAAGACATAATAATTATCCCAATTGTTTGTCACATAAGGAGACGTAGCTTAGATCTGAGAGCTGGTGAGTGGTAGAGGTAAGATTCAAATACCCCAGATAGTAGTCAGTTCTCTCTCATATATATAATCTCCACTTGATTATGTTTATTGATTTGAGAGAGAGAAAGAGAGAGAGAGGTGAGAGAGAAACATCAATCAGTTGCCTTCTACAAACATCCTGATTAGGGATTGAACCCACAACTTAACTATGTGTCCTGACCAGGATTTGAACTTGCAACATTTTGGTGCATGGGATTATGCTTCAAACAATTGAGCCAACCAGCCAAGGCTCTTATAAATATCTTTTAAATAAAGTTATTTCTCTGTATCCTCACTGCCACAGCTTTATTCCAGACCTTTATTTCTTACCTAGATCATGGGAGTAGACTCTGTTCTTATTTCTCAACTCTTGCCCATCTTTCTCCAATCTTTTTGTTATATTTTCAAAACCAGTATGTAACCATACTCTTTCCCTTTGGCCTTACTGCTTTACCAAACCTGGGCCATCATTTGTGTTTTTCTTTTTATATTGAGGTAAAACTTATCTAACATGAAATTAATTGTTTTAAAATGTACAATCCAATAGACTTTAGTACATTCACAACATTGTACTATTAGCACCCCTATTGCAATTCAAAATATTTTATCACCCCAAAAAGAAACTCCATATCCATTAGGTAGATTTTCTACTTTTCTCTCCTCACCCATTGGCACATTAAAACATACTTCCTCTCTTTATACATGTACCTATTCTGGATATTTCATAAAATGAAATCATATAATATGTGAACTTATGCATCTGTTATCTTTTGGGGGGGTATATTTTCAGGGTTCATTCATTTGGTAACATGTGTCAGTACTTTATTCATTTTTATATCTAAGTATTATCTCATTGTATGTTGGTACTGTATTTTGTTTGTATATATCATTCATCATTGGATGGGCATTTGGACTGTTTCCACTTTTGATGGTGGTGAATGTGAGGCTGTGGATATTCAGGTAATTTTTGCTGGTCACCAATTTTAATTTCTTTGGGTATAAAACTAAAGACAGAATTGTTGATCCTAAGGTGATTCTGTGTCACCTATTGAGAAACTGCCAAAGTATTTTCCCAGAGCAGCTGCCCCATCCTCCATTCCCACCAGCAGTGCACATGACTTCCAACTTCTCCGCATCCTCATCACTGCTTGTTATTTTCCATTTTTGTTTGTTTGTCTTGCTCATTAAATTATAGTTATATTCATTATCTAGGGTCGCCATAACTAAGTCCCATAAAGTGAGGTGCTTAGGGCCTTGGATAGATCACATTCCTCCTGCAAACCTACAGCCCTCCATTTCTTCTTGGGCAAAAGAGGCCCATGGATAGCATCATCTCCAAGGTCACTTCCAGGCTGACAATAAGTTCTATCTTTGAAGGCATGTGCGCATGCACACACACACACACACACACACACACACACACAGCTGATGGTAAGTCTTCCCCTCTGAGATGGAATTGTCTGCCAGGATTTCCCATCTAGGATGCTGGGATGGGAATCCCACAGGGCAGAGAGATGGGATGGGACCCAGGGCCACCATAGCCCTCAGGCCAGTCGTGTCTAGATAAAAACAACTTTCTTTGTGTATAAGGACTGTTTTTCCTCTTGTGCTGTATAAGAAGACTGGAAAGCTCTTGGAGTTGGAAAGCAGTATGATCAAATTGAAATAAAACCCTCTAAGCCCAAACAAAAGTCTAAGTTGTACTTTTTTATTCCATCTCTCCTTCAGACATTGGCTTGAATTCTTTTTCTTGTTGCTGGATCTACTCATCCTTTAGGACTGGTAAGCAAAGCTTCTTTGGAAGCTGTATCAGTAGGGTCTGGTCAGGAGGCAGAATTCACACCGGTTATCTTTACAGATGGAGTTAATAGAAAGAATTATTAAGTAGGTATTGAACTAAAAAGGCAGAAAGAACTCTGAGGTATCACAGGTGAGCAGCTACCACCCGTAGGGCTGGAGGAACAAAGGGAAGAGGTTGGGGTTATTAAAATTTAAAGGCTTGGAGGTGCAGTCCTGCCGAGATGGGACTGACCTTGGAGGGCACTGTTTGGCTGGTGCTAGTTTCTGAGCTCAGAAGTGGGAGTGGGAGGGTTCCTTATCTGAGGAGGGGGCACTGGCTAACTGTGGCTTGGGTCTCCGAGTGGGTATAGTGAGGCTGGTTGTGTGATTCCTGAAGAAACTGAAAACTGGAATTAATGCTACCACTGGAAGGAACGGAGCAGAGTGGTCCAGCTGGGATGGCTGTGATAGAAACAGAAAGTAGACAGGAAGCCAGTACTAATCTAATAGCCAGGAGCAAGGCCCTTCTTCCTCCCCCAGTTTTGCAGGCTCCCTTGGGGCTCTCCAGGTGCAGGGTCTCACTGGGAGCCACCTAGTAAAGCAGAAATGTGGTTTGCCCAGACTCAGTAACCCATCACAGAGTATAAAAAATAGGTTGGAAGCTAAGAGGTAAGCTGGTACAGAAGCTCCTTCAATACCTTGTCCTTGCTGAAATCAATGAGTCCCCTCACTGCTCCTGCAGCCCCTCACATCATGCCATTTATGCATAACCTTTATGTTTCTCTCTTTATCTTTGCTATTTGAGAGCAAGGTTATATTTTCTTTATCTCTGTATCCCCAAATTATCCAGCGTCTGTATGGTAGTAGATGCTGGCTAAAGGTTTGTTGAATGACCTCACGGATAGATGAATGGCCAAAGCAAGCAAGGAAACAAGAAAGCCCAAGAGAATGGCCCTTATCAGGACTTGAAAAGAAAGCATTGGTATGTAGCCAAGATGAAAGATGGCAAATGAGACCCATGACAACACTATTTGATATCTTGGATCTACCCTTGTTCTTTCCAGTTGAGTTCTCATAGGTTGTGGCAAAAGAAATAGGGCTACCACAGCAGGCAGGCAGCCAGGCAGAGAAAGAAATCCATTGTGGGTGGGAGATAATGAAACACCTGCTAGAACCAGGTGCTGGAAAATGATTCAAATAGTGAGGCACTTTACAGGAGCCACGGACCAAGGTTTTAGGGTCAAGGGCAGAAGGGCTACCCCTTTGCCTGGAATGCAAAACTCTTCATGCACACTGGGCCCATCTGATTAACTGGTAATCTTCCAGAAAAACTCAAAGCCTTTGTTGCCTCTTCCAGCCATTTTGCTTCCTAAGATGCTCCCGACTTTATGCTTCTGTGGCCCCCTGTTCTTTCTCCCCAAAGACAGCAGATTGCAATACCTAATCCAGGACCTGGAGCTTGAGTTCAAGGCCTGACACCATCCCTTGTTGGGATATAAACTGTGCCTCAGTTTCCTCTTTGTGAAGTAGGTATAATGGTGCTCCCTACTAAATATTTGTGATCATTACAACACAGAAGGCATTTTAATTGCTTAGAACATAGGCTAACATAGAATGTGGCTATAAGCACTGATGACTAGTGTTATTTTAACAATATATTATAATAATTTCTTCAAGTGGAATCTCTCTCATTCAATATTGGTGGGAATTTGGACTTGCTCATTGTTCATTTGGCCTGGCACCTACTAATAGTAGGTGTTCAATGAACACCAGAAATGAACCAAAAAGAATGAATAAGTTGAAATTTTGATGAAGTAGCTTGCCCAAGGCATAGCAAGGTTTCCTTAGTGGAACTGCCTGTCTAATAAGGAATTCACAGAAAATTATTGTTGTTGCTCAAAATGTTCCTATGCTGGAGAAACACATTTTTCCTGTAAGAACAGCCTCGTTATGCTAAACATCATTAAGACTTCCTTGGGAAAGTGCCTCCAGGTTGATTTAGCAGGCATCAGAGCCCCTGCAGGACCCTAAATGCAGATCACATTAGGTGGGGCTCTTCAGTTTGATGGAGTTAGAACTCCACTGGAAAAAAAGCTTAGGGAAAAAAGGAGTTTTATGAAAGGACCCTGGGCCAGTGTTGAATGGCCGAAGGGACCTAGCTGGCCGGGGGACCAATTGGAACTGGAGACTAATTTCTCCACCTGTTATTTCATCCATTCATCTGCAATCACGGGGCTTCTACAATTTTGGTTTTGATTGTTTACAGATGTCCAGGCTGTCTGCCTATGAGCACATCAGTGATGCTAAGTCAGGCACTGTGCATTTCCTATGATGGCTATAACAAATGACCACAGACTCAGCGGCTTCAAACAAGGCAGATTTCTTATTATAGTCCTGGAGGTCAAAGGTCAAATTAGTCCACAGTGGCCACAGGGCTGCAATGAGGTGTTGGTGGAGCAGAGTTCCCTCTGGAGATTCCAAGAGCAAATCTGTTTCCTTGTCTTTCCAGCTTGTGGAGGCCGCCCACATTCTTTGGCTTGTGGCCCTTTCACCATCTTCAAAGCCAGCAGCTTCGATTCCAGCCTCTTCAACCTCTGTCTGCCTCTGGACTTCCTGTCTCTTTCGTATAAGAACCTCTGTGATCACACTGGATCACAGGATAATCCAGGAAAATCTCCTCATCGCACAATTTTTAATATGATTATATCTGCAAAGTTCCCTTTTCCCCATATGAAATAGTATTCACAAGGTTCTGGAAATTCTGGTATGTGCATCTTTTGGGGGGAAGGTTTGAGGGAGGAGAAAAGAGGCATTATTTAGCCAGCGGCAGATACTGTTTATCTCCACAGTCAGCATAAGACTTATACATAATAGTGTGAAAAAATATCATTGATTGAAAAAATTAATAAAAGAGTAAATATAGCTCTTTCTATCTTACTTTCAATCTTTCCCTTCAAACAGGCTTTCTCTCTCTGCAGGGAAACATGTTTATTAACAATTCCTGAACCTTATGACCACCCCCCACCCCCCACACTCCCCACCCTGCCATGCCCACCCCACACTATTATTTACTACTCCTGAAAAGATGCTTAATTCCTTTCTCTCTTTCTTTTGACAAATCTTGGAGAATGATTCTGATCAGTCCTATTTGGCTCATGCCTGTGAATAAGCCAACCATGTAGGAACAAAGGATTATTCATGGGGCTTCTTTCACCTGGTTAAAATAAGAATACAAGTAGCCCCATAAATATCAATACTTGACATACTCTTCCTTAGCATGTGAAAGGTTACTTTTGTATAGGTGGTTAGTCCCTACCTGCTGTAAGAAACTGTGAGGGGAGTGTTCCATCTGGGAAGACAAGCATCTGAAAGTTGCTACTTTAAAAACAAACAAACAAACAAAAAAAAACTGTGCCCCTTAGTCTCTGCAGAAATTTATTTCCGAATGATTGATCATTGCACAAGAATGCAGCTCCACGTGTTTCTGGTTACGCAAGTTCTAGATGAGTCATTTTTAAGCCTATCAGACCCAGTTCCTACTCTTATAAAAAATAATGTCTCACTCCCCTTTTACAATCCTGAAATGAAATTCATAAACTATATATATGCCTGCACAATCTTGACTACAATGAACGCTCAAGATGTAATATACAAGAGAATAAAAACTTAATTTATAATAAGATAATTTGTATTTCAACATGTCAATTATCTGGCACAGCTACACTATAAAATAGCAAACTACCACACAGAACCCTAAAATGTCAGTAGGAGGCACTGTTACCCCTGTTAGAAACAACCCAATCTTGTCTTGATGAATAGACAACGTAATATGTGACTAACCCTTACCCATGCCAATTAATTTCTATCAGACCATACTGTCATGATCCTTCCTGGCACTTACTCCTGCCTGAGGCCATCTTGCTCAGGTATTTGTTGACTCATTTATTAGCTCTCCCCTCTCCTTGAGTATACACTCCATGATATTGGGAATGTTGTCTGCCTCTTCAGTACCCTGCACATAATATATATGTTTATTGAACAAATGAATGCTCCTTTTGACAAGCCACAGCACTTGAAAAGACAACCGGAAAGACCTTTTCTAACTATCTGATCAATGTCACCAAGATCAATGATGGGTGTCCTGTACTTGCACATGGTTACAGATCCAGTAAGGAGATGGTCTCAGATATCCTGACTCCCAATCTATGGCCTTTTATACAGCTATCATGCATGTATGGATTAAGTTTAACTTTTAATAATCAAAGAGAGAACTTTTCATTTAATGACACTGTTACTTCTCTGTATCCAATTAGTTAGGCAATGGGGTTTTAAATATAATCATTTCTAGTGAAGATGAAAGATATTTAGTAGATGCTAGCTGGAATGAGATAACTTCCACTTCTTTTTAAAAAATATATTTTTATTGATTTCAGAGAGGAAGGAAGAGAGAGAGAGAGAGATAGAAACATCCATGATGAGAGGGAATCATGGATCAGCTGCCTCCTACAAGTCCCCCACTGGGGATCAAACCCACAATCTGGGCATGTGCCCTTGACCAGAATCGAACCTGTGACCTTTCAGTTCACAGGCCGATGCTTTATCCACAGAGCCAAACCTGCTAGGGCTAGTTTCCACTTCTTACTTTTTATATGAACCTGCCACATCTGTCCTATATAAACCTCAAACTGTCCACTCTGAGATGCTAAGGTAGCACTTTCTCTCTACTAATCAACCAATCCAGCAAGTGCTTTCTTTCCTTTTTTTTTTTTTTCCTGATCAACCTTCCAGAAAGGCAAATTTCTTGTTGAGAAGAAAACCAGGGTATGCTTTGCAGATGGCATGAAAAGGGAAATAGTGACAGAGTGTACAAATTGCTAAAAATCGCATGTGCCAAGGGCTACTTTGCAATATTGGTTTGTGAATTTTGCCAGCTCAGTAATGTGTTAGCAGCAGTAAACCACTTGGAAGTTTTCATTGTTTATTCCATTCAAAGAGATGTTGCATCTTAGCATACAAAGCAATATCCAACAGCAGTTGGGTCTGCTTAGATTTGGAACTGAGCTGAGAGAGCAGTTTATATTTGCTTTTGATTTCTCTCCTTGAGAGAAATGCAATTACTTCCAGCACTTTGAAAGCCGTATTCTAAAAATCAGAGAAATACAAGTAAGAAAGCAATGCAGGTGTATGTAAGAAAGAACAAGAGTAAGAGAGAGTCAATGATTTGTTCCTGGAAGCTGCTGACCCATTTACAATTTATTTTAAGCCCAGAAATAAAGCATGTAAACTTGCCCAAACCAATGTGGGTATAACTTAGTAAAGGAAATATTTCAAGCATGGCTTGAGATCAGGTCTTAAGAAATCAGGCTCTGCCAAAACCGGTTTGGCTCAGTGGATAGAGCGTAGGCCTGAGGACTGAAGGGTCCAGGTTCGATTCCGGTCAAGGGCATGTACCTTGGTTGCGGTCACATCCCCAGTAGGGGGTGTGCAGGAGGCAGCTGATCAATGTTTCTCTCTCTCTCATTGATGTTTCTAACTATCGCTCTCCCTCCTCTATGTAAATAAATAAATAAATAAATAAATAAATAAATAAAATATATTTTTTTTAAAAGAAAGAAATCAGGCTCTGGTTTCTGTCAGATCTAATTGTCTTTATCAAGCATTGCAAAGATTTGGGCACATTTCTTGATTCAAAATGGAGACTTCCTATAGCATAGTGGAACTTATCACCACAGTCCACATGCTTTTTCATATGTGGTGAGGGAATTCAAATTCTTGAATAAAGGATTGTTTTCTAACACTTACTGATTACTAGGTAGATCTGGATGTCTGAAAAATTTTGTTACAGCTTGGTTACAGCCACCTGAATTGCATCCCATGGCTGAAAGAAACCCCAAATCAATGTCTGACATAGGTGGAAGAGACATTAACCAGCCAGAAGCCCAAACTCTTCATTTTAAAATTAACTTTATTGGGGTAACATTAGTTAATGGCATTATATAAATTTCAGGTAGACAGCTTAAATACTCCATTGTGTGTTCCCCTCCAGAAGTCTAGTCTTGTTGCATCACCATATATTTGACCCTGTTAACCCACTTCATTTCCCTTCCACTTTCAACTCTGTCTGTCTCCGGTAATCACCATTCTGTTTGTACAGGGTATGGAAGAAGTAGGCTTACAGTTGTTTGTCTGGAAAATAATACAATCTATAATAATAAAAGCTTAATATGCTAATTAGACAGGACGACCTTCTAAACCTCAGTGAAGTGATAAAGGGATAATTGGAGGTCAGATTTACATCTAGTTAGACACCCAGCCAACCAACCAGTTTGTCCTTCATTTTTATAAGACTAACTTTCTGACTACAAAGGTAGAAATAGAGATTTGTCAGATGCACACCAGAGAACCAGATTAAGAAGGTGATGCCTAACTAGACCCTTTCCAGAAGCAAGCTCGTTAACAAATTTGTGTGAGGTTTCTGTCTGTGGATAATTTGAATGTCACCAGCTTGAACAGATGGTCTAGTAAACTCCAGTGGAGGAGGGGCCTCCCCTCCCATGGTTATTGTTGCATCCTTAGCACCTAGAAGTGGCACATGCATGTTTAATTAATATGCTGTGCATGAACTGAAAGAATAAACCCACATTTCTCAGATATACACAACTAGGCACTCATATTTATGTCTAATCCTAATGGTCCATTGGCTATTAGGACCTTCATATCGCAGATGGGGAAACTGAGGCTTCGAGATGTGATGTCACTTCTTCATGGTCACTCAGCTAGAAAGCAGCAAGTGCAAAATTTGAATCTATATTTGAGGGTAAAGTCTTGATTTCTTCCTTTATAGACATTCCCACCCCAAGTATGCTGCTGTAAGGACTCAGTAGAAAGAACTTCAGAGCAGAGATTGTCTCAGCAAACAATGAGTGCATCATTGGTGAGCTAGCAGAGGGTATATTGGAAGAAGGCTTCCAGGCACTGGAATTGGCAGGGGGAATCAGATAGGATGATGTTTAATGTCTTTGTCATCTATGAGGCATCAATTGCTTATTAATCAATAACAGTCATTCATTCATCCACTCATTAATATTTTAATTCCATTTCCTGTTGCTAAGTGTGCACCATTAAAAAATGCTTTCAGTCATCAGGACCAGAAGAAACTGTGCTTCTCCTTAACACCTGATTTGGTTTTATCCAGTAAATATTATAAATCATGAACTGATCATATATTGATATATGCGTGTGTGTGTGTGTGTGTGTGTGTGTGTGTGTATGTATTGATGTTTCCATGTTTGCTAGTGGATTTAGAGCAGATTTATAGTCCACCTCTAAAAAGCGACTCAGCCACACAGTTGTGTATATATTTTATTAGTCAATATTAATCAATATTATTTCTCTATCCAAATCTACATTTAACCGCAATTTCTTTAATTTTTCCATTCCCTGCTTCTGTGTGTTTTTATCAGCCTAATCAAGTCCCTTTTTGGGAAAATGATATAATGTGAATGTGCTTTTGTGTGTGTGTGTCCACAAAAATACCTGCATGCTCCTGTTTGTTATTCAATCTTGAGCCTTTGGACTTCAGCCAGGGCAAAGGAATAGAAATATTGCTGGCAGCAAGCTCAATTAGAGACAGCCAAAACAAGCAGGCACATGGCCGTCTGCTTTCCCCAGCCCTGACTCCAAGCACAGCCCACCAAGGATGTGAGCCCAGCCTTCCCCTCTCTGGAACAAGGGCCATTTCTCTCTTGCAAGCTCCAAAGTCCTAAATCTGACTTCTTCAGAAGGGAGGACAGTTTTTTGTCTGCCAAGGGTAACCGAGGCCCCTGCACCTGTCATGCTGATCCATCCAGAACCCTTGCCAGATCTCGGAAGCTGAACTATTACACTGACCTGCTAATACAAACATTAGTGCAAGGATGCCTGGAGCCAAAGGCTGGGAACCAAATCTATAGCAAGGAGCTGCTCAAGCCGGCCAAAATGAACTAGGACTTATTCTATTAGAGAGAATATTTCGTTTGCTCCAATAACGAGAACTCTATTGAGATTGCTTAATTCAATTCTGCCCATCTTATCAGATTTATTTTTAATGAAACTGAACAATAGTTTCATTTGTTATGTTATTAGTTTTCCCAGTAGAAGCAACGAAACTGTAGCCCACAGAGCGAAGCAGACAAGCTTTGCCAATGTCTTTGGTTTATCAGTGATGTCTGCCAATTTGGATATTACACAGTGAAAAGCTTCTCTCCTCTTCTGGGTGTACTTCCTTGCTCATGGGACTTGGAGCTACGAGGCCATATTTTCTCTTATGTAACCTCTCTGTTCCTCTTTGAATCTTGTCATTCCCTTACCAATAAACCTGCCAGGGCTCCTGATTGCCACATTTTTACCAGTTGCTAGCCAAGAGAGATAGGCAAAGTGGCTTAACCTCTGTGAGCCTAATTTATTCCTCTCCTGTGCAGAGAGGTGATAACAAGTCACTCCAGTCCATTTTCATATTGTGGTTGGTTCCCATGAGTAGTAGATGCTCAGTAAATGTTGTCATCACAGTTCCTAGTGTCCATCTACCTCAGTAGGGAATACACTCCTTCCTGTCTGTGCAGGAATTACATTTTGGAGGTTTGTTTCCTAAATGAGTCTTGACTTACTATAAGCACTGGATCAATATTTGCTTAGTTGAGTTGCTTGCCAAGTTTCCAAATGTTGAGTTCCTATCTTCATCCTACTTTATTGTCTGTTTCTTTGTTTTTTTCTCTGAAATTGCTCTTATCCATCTGGCTCAGTGCACATACCCCTTTCTCCAATCACCCTTCACTCTTCAGACTCAGGAAATGTAGCCTGCAAGCAAGGGAAACTTTCTTTTGCATTTTTGTAAATATCCATTCTGATAAACACAAAACACGATGAACATTTACCATACTTAGTTCAATCCTCAGTTTTAAGATATGATAGTAATCTTAAGCTGGTAAGTGAATTATTGAGTGAGGGAACTCAGAGAAAGCTGTAGAAGAGTGAGGGAAGAAGAATGGGACCGAATAACCAACCAATTTGACAAAGAGGATGTTCCCAGAGAAAATGAGCCACAGTCATATCCCATCGGGGTCTCCAGAGGGCCAGCTGCACCTCACTCTCTCCCACCACCGGGGAAGGGTCTGGGCTAATACGCATGCACATCACTCTAGCACTGGGTGGGCATTACTACAGAGGGGAGGTGTGCATAGACCCCTAGGCATCTTTAAGGAGGTGGCTCTCACCACTCAAGGTCACATTTCAGGAAGGGAACAGTCATGAGTAATGAGTCACCAAAACCTACAGAAGCTGGAAGACGGGGCACTTACCTGGTAAGTGGGGATGAGAGCATGATCCCCATAATACCTGCTATGATAGCCAAGGTGTGTGTGTGTGTGTGTGTGTGTGTGTGTGTGTGTGTGTGTGTATATATATATATATATATATATATATATATATATATATATATATATATATATATGGCTTTTAGTCCAGGGAGTCAGAACTTCCCAGAAACAGTGGCAGCCACAGGCCTGGAGCCAAGAGATGCTTGGAGACAGCTTGTTGACATTCAGGAGTTCAGTAATTTATTATTTCTTAAAGGGAAAAAAAAATTGGGAGGATTTGGCCGTGCACATCTGATACTTTATTCCCACCCCCATTTTCATTTTGAACATGTTTGATCAGAGTGTTGTGTAATTAATTGCACTTCTATTACAATATGGTGTTTACTTACAAAGCACTGTGGGCCGTGTCAGCGATTAGCCATTTTCTCTGATGCCCGGTGGAGTGCTAATTACAAGCAGACGTGGTACACTTTCTCTGACAAGGACACGGGAGTGTGGCCCAGAGGTTTCTCCGGTGTCTGTGCCGGCTCCCTTCCTCTGGATGGAGCACTGGTTGGCGTCTGCAGAGCTGCTATTGCAGCTCCTATGAAGGGTTGCCAGGAATTAGACAAGGATGATGTAAGTGGCTAACCCTGGTCCAAGTGCATTGTCATTTCAGGGGCAGCCCCCCAGAATGTGTTCCTGGCCCTGGAGATTCTCAAGAGTCAGACAACCTGTGACCAATAAATCATAGCACTGGAAGGCCTCCTCTTATCCTCAGGCCCTGCCAAACAATTATGCAGGGAAATGTTCTAATTGTACTCTGATTTTAATGTTAATACCAATTTCCATAATTTCTCTGGATCTTTACGGGGCCGTTTAATACTTGCCAATGAAGCAAATGAACTAGAAGGAACACCCACAGATGGCTCATGTTTCCATTAAGCCGGTGCACTAAGATCTGCTTTGTTTTCCATTGGGTTTGGGCTGCCGACTGCTCAGAGAAGCCAGCCCAAAACCTGGCCCAGCCATCGCAATGGCCGTCTTGAAACCAGCTCCTCTGTGAGACAGGGAGTGATGGAGTGGAGTGTTTTCTACAGGGTAAGGGGTCCTCTGCTGAGCACCCAGGCTTAGTTCCTGCCTCCCCGGGCTCCGCCCCCTGCGCCCCGGGACAGACTTGTCACCCTATCCAGGTGCTGTATCACACATGCATACTCTTGCTTTTGCGCCTCTGGAATGCCCTCCTCACATTTCATCATCCTTCAAGGCTCAATAACTCTTTTCACAGGCCACCTTACCCCCTACATAGGCCAAGTGGAACTAAAGGATGGGTGTGTCTCCCTAGCACAGAGCTGGTTCTGTGAGTGCCTGGACATGGAGCACAGAGAGGGCGGCGTGCACAGTAGGTCTGCCTCTTTTGCTTGATCTCAGCAGCCGAGCTCTTGTCCATAGGAACACACATCACGCCACGTCATCTGCTTGTCTTCTCCAGTAGACCGGAACTGAAGAGTTTACTTAAGTTCCTGCTCTCTCTCACGGCACCTTGATCCATCCCTATGATTCTACTAGTCACTGCTTATTAGTAAAGACTATCTGGGTGGGCGGAAACCTAACTCTATCTAGATTCAATTAAAACACTGGGTGCTCACAGCATAAGGGTAACGGGGATAGAAAATGAGAAATAAAATCGTATCAATATTCTCTCTTTCTTGCCCATCCTTCGTAATTCCCTGAATGAGCACGTGACCTCCCAACGAGCTTTCTCTTCATACTGCAGCCACAGCTGCCATAGCTCTGGGTTCTGTCTCATAATTTTCAGGTGGAAAAGGAAAAGGGCACGAAAGTACCCTTACGACATGGCAACCACAAGCAGCAAGACTGACGCATTTGTTCATGACCCCTTCTCTCCTATGCACTCCTGTTCCAGCTTCGGCTCTTGTCATCAGTGTGCTTCCATTAATGTCGGTGGCTTCTTCAGTGATGCCTCTGAGCCTGGGAGGCATTCCCGCAAGAACACAGGAGGCCGTGTCTGGCACAGGTGCTGACAGCCATGGACTGCAGTGCTCCCTGGAGACCAACTGTGGTGTCTTCCATATAGCCTCTAGGAGGGCCCAATGCCTATGTTGTGTTTACAAATGTGACATTGTTCCAATGGTGCCAGTAGGGAAACTGAGGCTCCTAGGAGACTTGCCCAGGGTTGCAGAGCTATGAAATGACAGGACCGGGTTCAGTTTTTCTCCATTTTTATCACACCACCTGTCATTTCTTTTAAGGGTCAGTATTTCTACTTTCTGCAATTGCTATCTTTTCATTTCTGTCTGAAATGCATGTATACTTGTTTCTTTTGGCAACGCTACTGATGCTATTACTATTATTTCTTTTTAATCATCTATGAAATGCTTCAGATGCACTGTGCCAAGTGTGTTACACCTTCACATGTGTGACATGTAATCCTACCCCAGACCCTTGATGCCAGAGTGTTATTCTCTCCATTTAACCAAAGAGGAACCTGAGGCCCAGGGATACTTCCCCAGAGTCCCTTGATAAGTAAGAGCTGGTAAAGGAATGCTGTTCTGTCTTGCTCCAAATCTCACATTCTTAAACACAGCGATACGGTTTAAGGGAATGTCGGCTGCATCCAGAAGTGGCTGGGATGGTGTTTCACTCAGCAGTGGGTTCCTGCCAATTCCCAGCTGTGACACTGTGGTGGGGTGCTGGCCTGTGGGCAGGGGTGCAGGGAAAGACCGGGTGGTCCTGCAGTGCTAGAGCTGGTAGATCAGTGGGAAGCCGCCTGGGTCATTGGCCAGGTGGGGAGTAGAGGCTCAGAGGACGGCAGAAGGCAGCAACTTGATAGCACAAGGGGTCAGGTAGCTCTGAGCGTTTCACATAGATTTACTCACATACTTCTCATAACAACCTGCATTTATAAATGAGATAACCAGGCACAGAGAGGCCATCTTGTCAAAAATCATTCAAGTAGGAAGTGACAAAAGGAGAACTGACTCTTGTTTCCCTTACCCTGCCCAGCATTGTCTCTGGGGTCTTCTTCCCCCTACGTGCCTTGAGGGAGGGATGCAGTTTTACTGCTAAAGACAATATTTGGTGATTTAGCTACCTGGTCAGCTTAGTAAAAGGGGAGAGAGGAGTAGGATATGAGAGTGAGGTTTTAAACTCAGGTCACGAGCATTTGCCCTGGACGGGCTGGGGGTGGGGTGGTGGGGACAGGTGTGCACAAAGATTTCACTTAGGACATTCATCAGTTTTCTCTGAGAGGTTGTGAGGGCAGATAACAGACTCATTTCTACTGTCCCAGGCGAAAACTAAAATGAAAAGCCAATGCTCACCCTAGTTCCAGAGAGCTAGTGTGTGGGGAGGCCCAGCGACACAAGCATGTCATCGTGCTATTATTTTCAGAAGAATTTGGTTCATCTGTGATGTGACCATTTCATTCAGTTCTGTTTGAAATCATGTAACCAGGAACTAAAAAGCATATGGCTCTGGGACGGAGAACTCTTAGTGATTTACACCCTCCAACTATTCCATTATTCAAAGCTCTCTCTCTCTCTCTCTCTCTCTCTCTCTCTCTCTCTCTCTCTCTCTCTCTCTCTCTCTTCTCTCTGTGTTGTATATATGTCACATTTTTTGGCAAATAATGCATTTAATTAATCTGTGTGGAGTTTCAGTGCAGCACAGTTGATTAGCATGGTAGACACAGTGCCTTTTTAATATGACAAATCTACTGAGAAATATCCTCAGTTAATGAGCTGAGTCATTTTGGAAAAGTTTGTCTTATAACTAATGTATGAAAAGAGCACTGTATTTTTATGGTGCATACTTGGAGCCAAATAAGTCATCCTCGGTATGAAGAGTTCTAAAACTTATCCCCTCAGTCCACTGTGCCTACTTTAAAGACCTGTGTATGTTGATTTCTGTCTGATTGCTTGGCCAAGGGGTAGGGCCAAAACACTTTTGTAAACTCTCAGCTGAGGTTTGTTATAGGTCATGGGAAGGCATGAGAATTATTTACAATAGACAAGGTATAAAAATTGTCTGAAGGAAACAGTGACCCCTTGTGAACTTGGGTGCAAATTGAGTTCACTTGTAATAACCCAGCAAGAGGACTGATTGGTGGGCACAGCTAACCCCTTCCCCAGACCCATAGACAATGACTGCAGCTTAAAAAGGGACATCTCTTTCCCCCTTATCTCATCACAAGCACAACATTCTGACCCTCAGACTGTATGTTATTATTCTAAGCATTACCCACCTTGTCCAGACCTTTTGGCTGGGCAAAGAGATTAGAAATGTGAACCAAAAGCTCAGGAATTCCATGGTGATTCTCCTAAGACTTGATGGACTGCAGCCTTGCAGTAGGTCTTTTTCTTTTAAGGTATAATATATATAAAGTGAAACACACAAATGCAGACCAATCAGCACTGGCAGATTCCTGTGCCTGTGTAAAGATAATAATATGCTCAGGCTTCCAGAAAGAGCCCTTGTTTGCCTTCCTAGTCGATGCCTATGCCACATTCTACACGCCAAAGCCAAGGCTGACTGGATTTCTACACAGATTTCCTTTGCTTGTTTTAGAACAATATAAATAAAATCAAACAGTATGTTTGTGTTTGGCTACTTTTAGTTAACCTATTTTTGAGGATTATCTTTTTTTTGTTCCAGTTCTTGGTATCTATCTATTGATGAGTAGTATATGTCAAATTCCATTGTATTCATTCTCTGCTAATGGGTTATTTCTAGTTTGGGGCTATCCTATATAATAAAGAGCTAATATACTAATTAGACTGGACAGAAGAATAACC
Organism: Pipistrellus kuhlii; assembly: GCF_014108245.1. Lineage (NCBI taxonomy): Eukaryota > Metazoa > Chordata > Mammalia > Chiroptera > Vespertilionidae > Pipistrellus > Pipistrellus kuhlii. The sequence goes on from NW_023425540.1 coordinate 86,253,565, forward strand.
AGTAGTCAAGGGGCAAGGCCAGCAAGTCTGTACCACCAGGCAGCCATGGCGGTCCTGGTGCCCCCCTTCCACAGAGGTGACCACAGAGGAGCTGGCTTAAGCCTCAGGCAGACATCCCCCGAGGGCTCCCTCAGCCCAGCCTGTGCCCTCTTGCACCCTGGGAGCCCTTGGGGGATGTCCAACTGAATGTTAGGCCCACTCCCCATGGAGTAAGGAAAGCCCCGAAAGCCTAAGCCGTCAGTCAAATATCCTTAGCGCTGCCACAGAGTCAGGAGAGGCTCTCATCACCACCATTGTGCTCATCAGCCATGAACTTGGATTCTGATTCAGTGGCCCTTCTCCTGTGGGAACACATTGACTACCAGGGTGCAGCTCCTGTGGTGAGCATCTGCCCCCTGGTGGTCAGTGCACATCCTAGCAACCAGTCTTTCTGCTGTTCAGTGGATTTGCATATTTGCCTTTTATCGTATAGAACTGAAGACCCAGTGCACAAAACTTGTGCACAGGGGGTGGGTGTCCTTCAGCCCAGCCTGTGCCCTCTCACAATCTGGGACCTCTTGGGTAGGGTCACTACGCCTGGCTAGTGATCATGGCCTAATGGGGCTTTCCTTACCCCAGCTGCCTGCAGCTGACCCTGCTCCAGCCACTGCCACTGCTTGCCATCTGTGTGGCTCTACTGCCTCCCTCCCCTGCCACTAGTTGCCTCCCTCTATGGGCGACAGGTGTGGGGTACGATTGTTTGGCTGACCTGGGCCTCTCTCTGGGGGTGATTGATTGCAGGGCTCCACCTGGCTGGGGCTCTGTGATTGATCACCCAATAGAGCACATGTGTCAAACACAAGGCCCGCGGGCCAAATCCGTCCCGCCAGGCCTTGCAATGTGGCCCGCACTGCGCTGTCATCACTGCACTCCGCTGCATTTCCATCACAATGACAGTTTATGACTGTTCAGTAAACCATTCGGCCCGCGATTTAGGATGGATTTTAGATTTTGGCCCCTTCTCTGATTGAGTTCGACACCCCTACAATAGAGGGAGGCCCCACACACCCAGCCATGATCAATCACCCAGCAGAGGGCTCCATGATCAATCACCCAGCAGAGGGTGGCCTGGGCCTCCCTCTTTGGGGCAATTGATCATGGAGCTCCCCCATCAATCACCCCATGGAGGGTGGCCTGGGCCTCCCTTTGTGGGGAGATCGCAGGGCTCCCCAACCAAAAGACATCGCATCTGCCTTGGCTAGCCTGGCACCAGTGTGTGTCATAGAATGGTAATCCAGAAGGTCATCTGGACGGTTGTTCTGCTGTTTGGTTGTTTGGTAAATTTGCATATTATGTTTTTATTACTATAAATTTGCATTTCTCTGATAAATAATGATATTAGAAACTTTTTCTTGAGTTGACTGAACATTGCTATACCTTCTTTTGTGAAGTGTATATATGATTAATTGTTTTGCCAGTTTAAATAAATGGGTTATGGGAGCTTCTTTTTCTTTTTAATATATTCAGGATATGTCTTTTGTCAAATATATTTGTTGTGAATATTTTCTCCCAGTCTACATCTTGCCTATTTATGGTATTTTTAGTGCCTTTTGAAAGATAGAGATTTAAAATTTTGATCAGGCCCTAATTCTTTTCTGTTACCACTAGTGTTTTTTTGTTGAGAAGCAGTGTCATGAAGATACTTCCTTATAACAATTTCTAACTTGTTTTCTCTACATTTTTCTTATTCAAAACTAGAGGCCTGGTGCATGAAATCCATGCACTCAGGGGGACTCCCTCAGCCCGGCCTGCACCCTCTTGCAATCCAGAAGCCCTTGGGGGAATCTTGGACTGATGGCTTAGGCCTGCATTTGAACATCCTTAGCACTGTCATGGAGGCAAGAAGGCTCCCGCCACCATCACTGCATTCACCAGCCATGAGCCTGGATTCTGGCTGATTGTGGGAGTGCACTGACCATCAGGGGGGAAGCTCCTGCATTGAGCATCTGCCCCTGGTGGTCAGTGTTTGTCATAGTGACCAGTCATTTCATCAGTCAGTCAATTTGCATATTAGCCTTTTATTATATAGAATTAGTTAAGCTCTTTTTGCTCTTTCATTATACAGGGTGGGGCAAAAGTTGGTTTACAGTTGTTTGTGTGGTAAATAATACAATAATTCATAAATAATAATATGGGAATACTCTGTTTTGTATACTCACCCCATACTATTGTCCCACCTTGTACCTTTAGAAACACATTACTTTTTATAAAATGTCTTTAGGGACACTGAATGGGATGATACTGAATGAGTAAATAAATTAAGAAAGAACTGACATCTTGATACTATTGAGTCCCCTAATATATGAACTCATGAACATTGCATAGTTTCCATCATTTGTCTTTGATAATCTTTCTCAGCAATAGTTTAGTTTTCAGTGCACATCCTTTGCTAAGTTTACCTGGATATAAAATGTTGCTTGGTTTTAAAAAAATAATATTTACCTTAATATTTTTTCCAGTTGTTCTTTTTTCAGATTTACAGTTGATTTTTGATTATTAACTTGGTCTTGTGCAGCTTGCTAAATTTACGTATTAGTAATAACATCTTTTTTGTTTATTTGTTTTATAGACTTATTTGAAGATTTTACATGCAAAATCCTGAGAATCTGTGAATAGAGTTTTACTTCTTTCTTGCAAACTTTATAACTTCGATTTTATTTTATTTTTCACCTTATTGCATTTGTTAGGGCCTCTAATACAATGTTGAATAGAAGTAATGAAAGCAGACATCTTTTTATTTTGTCTAATTTTAGGAGAAAAGCATTGAATATTCATTTTTAATTTTAATGTTAACTGATTAACTGATGTGTATGAGTGGGACGTCCATTATCACTCACCAAAGCGCACATGCTACCAACAATGTCATTATATATGTTCAAATACTTGCTGGAGAGATGCAGGGACACCAGAAGGCGGTGGGCATTTTCCTGGCATCAATGGAAGGCGCGTGCAATGTCATCAGTGCTGATTGCTTGGTGTACATTCCCAGAAAACTCTGTGATATCTTTTTTTGTGAAGCAATCCATCTATGAAGCCAACCAGAACATTTTTCAAGTGAACAACACAGGAATCAGCTTTGGGTGGCTGGAGATACATCAGAATTATGTATAGAAGACATTCACAGCCAACTTGCTCTCTGTCAGTGTTAATATTTATACTTGTAGGATAATAAAGACCTGGGGTGTGGAGTAAAAGGTTGGGATGAGGGAGGAAAGGGGACGAAATGGGAGATATCTGTAATACTATCAACAAAAAAAAAATGTATAAAACAAAAGAAAAGAAAAGAAAACATTTATACATAAACACATGTGGTTTTGCATTATTGCTAGATCTTGTATATTTCAGAGCCTGAAGTCAATATGATTAACAGTATTCCCAGTAGAAATGTAGGAAAATATATCTAAGTTATGATGGATAGGAATGGGAGTGGAGCAGGGGGAGAGACAGAAAGAGAGAGAGACATATTAAAACAATCAATGGTTTATATGGTTTATTGAATGCTTCTTTGTAGAAACACTAGGGTTTTCATTTTCTCATTGATTTTCACAACAACTCCATGAAGTAATTATCCCTATTTTCTGATCAGAAAACTGAGCTTTAGAGATAGAGTTACATATATACATGGCTACTGGACTAATAAGTGCAGACTTAGGATTCAAAGACCAGTCATGATGACTATGAGTCCATGTGTATTTGTCTACAGGTTTATTAATGTATTAGAGGTCCAATGCACAAAATTTGTGGGGGAGGGGGTCCCTCAGCCTGGCCTGCACCCTCTTCCAATCTGGGACCCCTCAAAGGATGTCTGGCAGTCGGACATCCCTCTCACAATCCAGGACTCTTTGCTCCTAACTGCCTGCCTACTCGCTCCTTACCACATGGCTCACTACTCCTTAGGGCTGCTGCAGAGGCAGGAGAGTCTCCCATCACCATAGCTGGGCTCTCCAGACATGAGCCTGGCTTCTGGATGAGCAGCAATCCAGCTGTGGGAGTGCACTGACCATCAGGGAGCAGCTCCCGTCCCTGGTGGTCAGTGCATTTCATAGTGACTGTTCCACCATAATGATTGCTGGGCTTTTATTATTAACCAGAGGCCCGATGCATGAAATTAGTGCAAGAGTAGGCCTGGCACTGGCTTCCCTCTGGCATCCAGGACCTAGGCTTCCCTCCCAGCTTCAGCTTCATCCAGAAGGTCATCCAGAAGGATGTCTGGTCTAATTAGAATATTATGATTATTATTATAGATGTATAACTGACATAAAATGCACCACACACAGAATCTACAATTTGATCAGTTCTGATCTATGTATTGTACATATCACTGAAACTATCACTGAAACCAAGAGAGTGAACCTCTCCACACCCCTACCCCCCACCCAGTGTTTCCTGCTGTAATCCTCCCTGTTTCCTCACCACCCCCACCCCGGACCTAGCCATCACTGATCTGCTTGCTCTCACTATAGCCATCGCATACCCTGGTGGATCTTGCTGTGCTGGTTGTATTTTATTTTTCCACATATGGAAGCTTAGCTGGATACACTCCAGCCCTCAGAGCAGCCTTTGGGTGCAAGATTCCCTTGAGTGGTATCTGGACACTCCCATGTCAAGCTTCTCCGCGCTGCACCTTCTTTTATTGGTGGTTTCTAAATCCCAGAGGATCGATAGCCTGGGCTTCCAGGGCAGAGACAAGAGTGATGTGAAGTCTTTGACAGCTGCCCCTCCTGAGAAAGGGAGCACAGCTGTTTGGCTGATGTGTTCCTGGGACTCACATGATGTACAGTACACAGTCTGACATGAATAATTTACCTCTATGCTTCCAAAAGGATTAGAAAGAGGAAGAGCATGCACATGGCATGTCACTCTTTCCCCATAGTCCCATCTTCCTTTATTTCAGAGAGCAGTTTCTCTAAATGCAAAGCGGTCTTGGATGTAGTGAATTTAAACAGTTTGGCATTGGATTAGGCCCTGATTTAAAGTTTTATTTTTAATATTAAAAAGAGGAGTGTTACTTTTCTATCCCAGAGAAGCAATGAGTAAACAAATAAAAAATTCATTAGAGACAGGCTGCTATGTCTGAGATGAAAGTTTGATGTTAGAACTCGGCTTTCAAAAGCCTAAAACCCAGTCAGTGGGTCATTAGCTCAGCAGGCAGCCAAACTCCACAAGAGCGATTTGGGATGGGTAGTGTCTGTGGTCTTCTTTTCTTCAAGGTTTCAAAAGTTCACTTAGCACTTTCCCAGATGGAGGGAATGGTTACTCTTAACAGCTATGGTCATGGTTATGTTGAGAAAATTAAATTTCAACTATGCTTTGGAGTCTTACTTACTGCGTTTCTTCCCCATTTTCATGAGCACAGACATGGAAGAGGAAAGTTTGGTGAGGGAATGAGGTATTCTAGTATTACTTGGTTCACATCTGGGATGAAATCTGTATTTTAATAATGCCGTCAAGCCCCAGGGCTGGAATTCAAGACCATAATTACATAATGCATACACCTGTGTTTTTCATCAGCATAGGGACCTGGGACATTTCTTCTCTTTTTTTTCCCTTTTTTCCCCTTCAACATTACACTCATATTCCCTGGAGGGGCAGCTCTTGTTTTATGAGCTAAAGACGAAAATTTCTATTTTGATGCCAATCTAAACCTGGGCAATTAGACGTCTTCATTTCTCCAAGGCACAGTGATTGGTTCAAAGAGGACCAATCAGAATTCTTCCCTGACTTTGGCTATGTCTTCACTACCTGGTTTCTGTGAGAAAGAATGCAATATTTAGGCTGGTTTTTTTTTTGTTTGTTTGTTTTTTGTTTTTGTTTTTTTTCAAGCTAAACAATATAGGCTGAAGTCTACCAGGTGGCAACTATCTCAACCATTGGAGGGAAGCAATTTAAAGTACAAAGACATATATGATGGTTAAACATAAAGTGAGAGAGGGGTGAAGAGAGAGACAGAGAGAGGGAGAGTTCTGAGGACATTGCATATTTGTAAAATCAGACAACCCCAACTTCAGGGCTCAATAACTCTCTTCTTTTCACATTGGCTGTTGTGTTTGGTTTCTGTCACTGCACCTGAAAAATATCACACTAATCTAACATTGTATAGGAAGTTCTTTCAGGGGTCCTCAAACTTTTTAAAGTGGGGGCCAGATCACGGTCCCTCAGAGAGCTGGAGGGCCGAACTATATGAATTACTAATTCCTACTGTAACACCTCGGCTGCGCTCACTGCCCAAAAAACCTGGCGGGCCGGATCAGACTCCTCTGCGGGCCGCATGTGGCCCGCGGGCCGTAGTTTGAAGACCCCTGCGTGGTCTGGGTAAGAAATAAAAAGACTGACTGCAGAGGGCAAATCGGCCTCTACCTTCTACGTTTTTATACTTTCAATTTACCATCTTGGAGTTCTATCAGAGATTAGAAACTACTTTTTAACCATGAGACAGGGGTTACACTGCAGTAGAAAGAGTATAGACTTTGGAATCCTGGATTTTATTTATTTATTTATTTATTTATTTATTTATTTATTTATTTTAGCTCACTGCTTGCACAGGTTGTTTTACCATCTTGAGTTTCAATTTCCTCATATATAAAATGCCAATAGGACAGTAAGAGTTCACCAACTACAGCAGCCCAGGTTTACCTAGAAAAACTAAATCAGAGCCCTCGGGAATGAAGTTTGGCATGGATATTTTCCAAAAGCACCCCACATGATTCTGGTGTCCAGCTGCATTTGGGAACCTTGAATTGATGTGATCCAGGGCAGTACTCTCAAAGTGTAGACCGCATGCAGAGCACCCAGACTCAACAGGAACAACCCAAATTTGAAAGGTCTATAGATATCTGCCTTGTGAATAGGCTCTTCATGTGATTCTGATGGAGGCAGTCTATGGGCTACACATGGAGAAAAACAATGCCTTAAGTTCTCTGTTCTCTTTGATGTGCTAAGTATATGCTGGGCAAGGTATTGAGTTACAGCATTGATCAGAAAGGGAATCTTCATTTGAGCAGTGAAAAGTCCAAGGGTTAGTTCTCAAAAATAGTAGAATTAAGGCAGGGGAATTCTATGAGTCAGCAGAAATTATCCAGGTGAGGTGGAAGGGATGGTAAAATGTGTACTGCACCAGACCACAGGGGTGGGGGAAGCCAAGAGCAGAGCCTGGTGGTGCAGAGTTGAGGTTGCATCAAAGTCTCCACTTCTCTCACTGCACTCATGTTTCCTCGAGCATCTGTGACCCCTCCTCATGGGAGTTCAAAGAGAAGAACCTTATGAAAATGAAACAGAAACCCTTTAGAAATGGGGACATTCCTGAGGAAAGTTCTAGGGAGGGGATTTGGAAGAACTTTGGGGCAATAGATAAAAGATGAGATCATGAAGAGAAAAATTTGGATCATAAATCAAAGTGTTAACCTAAGCAAACATGGATTGACTCTGGCAGAGGTCAGTGTAAAGAAAGTACATGTCCAGTGCCTAACCTGTTGTACCCACCAGTCTTGTCACCTGAAAGAACTTAGAACTAGGACATGCTGGGCTTATCCTCCTACGGGACTGTGTGGGCTGGTTGGGGATTGGAGTGACGATAGCTATCTGTGTAGCTTTCTCTTCCTGCCTGAGTTTGACACCCTAAGTTTCTTGTGGAGCTTCTTAAACACACCCACACCATGACCCCACCCCCCCACCCCTTCTGCTGCCATCCCTCCCCTTGAGTGTGGCTGGACTTAGTGACTTTCTTCTAAGATTAGATTATGTCAAAAGGGGAAGCATGTCAGTTCTGTGAATGTCATAAAGACAAAGATTGTGGTTTCCACCTTGCAGGCACTCTCCTTGCTCTTTCTCATGCTTTCTGTAACAAAGAGGCTGCTGTGGGGTAAGTTACCTCTGAGTATAATTACAGAGCTGGGAACTGGAGGAGGCCTCTGAGCGAGGCCCTCAGTCCATAGCTCCATAAGGAGCTGAATTTTGCTAACCACCTTGGGAGTAAGCTGGGAAGTAGAGCTTTTCCCCTCCCTACTTCGGGATGACTGTGGCCCCAGCCAGCACTGTCATTGGGGTTTTCGAGGGACCCTGAGCCTGAAGACCCTGCTACACTGTATCTAGATTCCTGACCCCCAAACTGTGAGATAACACATGCTTGTTATTTTAAAATGGCTAAATCTGGGGGTAATGTGTCCTATGGCAATACAGGGGCCTATATTTATTGTGTCTCAAAAGGCCAAGGAACCGATCCTAAAATCCTGGGGACTACACCAATGACAGTTCAATGGAGCATTGGGCCCTCCATAGACTTTCCTGTTAAAAAACATCAAGCTTCTAATCTGGCTCCACCAATTTCTAGTTGTTCCAACCTCCTCTTGCTTCTCTGAGCTGATTTTTCTTATCCAGAAATTAGAATACCTTAAAAGATCAGATAAAGTCATTCTTATCACAAAGATGATGATACCTCAGTTGTTCATACATATAAGCAGATTTATAAGTCATAGTGTGGTGAACAGGATTCTAAGATGGTCCCCAAGATTTCTACCCCCTGGAGAACATGCTGTGTGCAATCTCCTTTCCTTGAATGAGAGAGTAATCTGTGACTGTGATATCACTCCCCTGAGTAAGTTTCTAATGGGTCGACTTTAAGTGAATCCAACGAGGAGATGATCCTGGATGGGTCTGACCTAATCCAAGGAGCCTTTAAAAGAAAGTGAAAAAGTAAAAGAGGCACACTTCTGCTCACCTGGAAGAAGGCAAAGACCCACCTCATAACCTTCCTATGAGGGCCACATGGAAGAAAAGTGTAGATGGCTTACAGGAGGTGAGTGCCATCACTATCTGACAGGTAGTGAGGAAGTGGGGGCCTCAGCCCTACCTTGGCAAGGACCTGAATTCTATTCATAACCTTGGTGAGCTCAGAAGGTGCTCTCAAGCCTCAGGTGAGAATCAGCCTTGGCTGGCATCTCGATTTCAGCCAGCAGATCCTAAGCAGAGGTCCCACCCCACTCTTACCCAGACCTCTGACTCATGGAAACTGTGAGGTAATAAAAGTCTGTTTTGAGCTGAAAAATATATGACCATTTATTTCACAGCAATAGAACTTAATGCTCAAGGGTAGGGTGGACACATGATGGCAGGTCAGGCAAATTGGCAATGTGTTACCATGACCATACTTCGAAGCCGTTTTTGGTGTCCCCAGTGCTCAGCACTGTGTCTGGGGCAGACTGGGGCCTTGTTGATGAGTGAAGGAAGAACCAATAAAGAGATGAGGCTCCTACCCCTTGGGGTGGAAGATTGAGAGGCATTTCTGAGCTGCTGTTCCTCAGTTACCCTCTGATACCCTCTCCCGGCACATGGTCTGTCTCCTCTGTGACTTAGGATTTGCTGACTTGGTGGTACAATTCCCCCAAACAAGCTGCACAAGGTTATTTCTCAAGAAGCTGAGTATCAGTGGCAACAACTAGAAGTAAAATAAATAAGTGGCAGTCTCCCTAGAGGATAGCTGTCTGTGCCAGTGAGCCTTACTGGGACCTGCAGGCGCCTCCCGGACTCTGCTCTCTGATCTCTCTGACAAACTTGGGGCCATTTCAGCATCGCCCAAGGGATCAACTGGACTTACTGGGATCTCCCTCCTGGAGCTTACCTTAGCATGAGATTTGTAGACGGAGTGGCCTGGAGGGTTTGTGGATGGTCTGAGGCTGTGCTGCTGACCAGTGTGGGGGCCACAGGACACACGTGGCTACTGAGTCTTTGACATGTGGCTGTGAGTGTAGAATTTGCAACAGATACCAAAGATTTAGCATGCAGAAGAGAATGCAAAACATCTCCTCAATATAGTTTTATATCAACAATGCATTAGCATGATAGTTATCTCAGATAAATACAATGTAATATTAAAATTATTAATATAACTTATTAATTAATATATACTATCTTTGAATGAATTTTATTGATTCTTTTTTACTTTTTTTGAAAAGGTTGCTAGGCTATTTAAAATTACACAGGTACCTTGCGTTATATTTTTATTGTACAGTGCCAGTTTAAAGCAGGAGGAAACATACCAGAGAAGGCAAGCCTAAGAAAGAAATGCAAGCTTGGCTAAAAATTTAAATGTGATAAATCCATGTAAAGATTACTAGGGAAGAAGTAACACATGAATTTGTCATGCACTCAAATCTGTAATATTAAATAATCAGGGTGGAAAGAGAGTTTTCCAATCTTTCTTTTCCTTTCCTCCCTCCCTCTCCCTCTCCCTCTCCCTCTCCCTCTCCCTCTCCCTCTCCCTCTCCCTCTCCCTCTCCCTCTCCCTCTCCCTTTCCCTCTCCCTCTCCCTCTCCTTCTCCCTTTCCCTCTCTCTCCTTCTCCCTCTCCCTCTTTCTATCCCTCTCCTCTTGTTGTCTGTCTCCCTCTTCTTTACACGTCTTTCGGTGATTACACATCTACAATATGACTTTCTTTGGCCCTTTCCTCTCCCAGCCAATGGGCTCAGACCAGCTTTGTCCAGTAAACTTGCCCCACACCGAAGGTCTCTCACCTCAACTCCTAGGTGAGTTGTCGGCAGGTTGGCTTTGGGGAGTGAGCTTTAGGAGAACTGAGGGACTACACACTGCTCTGTCTTAAGAGGCAGTTATTCCTCAGCTTCCTCTGTCTGTTAACCAGGAGGGGGATGTGGTTCAGTCCTGCCACACCTTCCAGCTTTTCAAGGGAGCTCTGTGAAATCTCTATTCTCAATTATGGGGTGTTAACTCCTATATTGGAAAAACCTGTCCGGACCAATAGAGTTGGAGAGAACAGATTCAGCCCCTAAAGACACCAGAAGGTAAGTTCCAACATGCCTTGGCCCTGTCACAGCATCCTGGTTCATGATATGGGAGAGACAAGAACATTAGCCTCCTTCATGGTGCTGGCATCCAGGAATTCAGAGTCTGGTACTAAGGAAAGCGGTTGTAGCCAATTGGAAAGTCTAGGGATGAGGTGTGACCTCTTGCCCCAAGGGGAAGGTTGATGCTGCAAGCTGCCTTCATGGATTACTTCTGCCCTCCTCCATCTTAACACGGACCCACATGGACATGGTGGGACACAGTGCTCTGCCAGGAGAGAAACCACATTGGTGGCAGGGGACTTGGAGCATGATTGGCATTTGGCACTTACCAAATATTCACATAAGTCCCTGAGTCCGGCTTCATTGGGACTATTGTTTTCCTTACGTGGCATGAGGGGTCCCCATGGTCTACCACCCCATATCTGTGGGGCAAAGAGTGGGTCTGGGGGACCAATAAATTTTGTTTGTCCTTTTTGTGGCATTTTGTTTTATTTTAAATCCTCTTAGCCAGGAAGTGACTGAAATTTTCAGGCAATATATATATATATATTGAAACTAATGAAGGGGCAGGAGAGAAGAGGGGCAAGAAGAGAACATCTTTTAGTTTCAGAGCAGTTTATGTGTGTTTTCTCACTACTTCTCACACCCCTCCTTCAAGGTGGTAAATATTGTAGTTCCCTCTATGTGACTGCTGGGGAAGTGGGGCTTCATGTGGGTAAACGCCTTGGCCAGGACCCAGTGTTGGTGCTGAGATTCCCATGCAAAATGGCCCTCTTGCTGTTAGTGTGCTATGCATTTGGGGGACACTGTCAGTGTGCTATGCATTTGGGGGGACACTGTCAGGGTACTATGCAATTGGGGGGGCACTGACAGTGTGTTATGCATTTGGGGGTATACTGTCAGTGTGATATGCATTTGGGGGGACACTGTCAGAGTGCTATGCATTTGGGGGGACACTGTCATTGTGCTATGCATTTGGGGGGACACAGTCAGTGTTAAATGCTTTGGGGGATGTGCTGTACAAACCAGAGCCCACCCTCCCAGGTAGTACCTAGGGACCGCACTGGAGCCCTCACAGATGCCAAAGAGCCAGTGTTGATAGCACAGCATCCTCCGTAGTTTTCCAAGTCCAACCGCCATGTCTCACTTTTTAACATGGGCTTTCATTTTTGCCCCCAAGTGGAAGGTGAGTGACTTTTATGGAACCAGTGCCCTTGGTGCTACACAATCTCATTGAATCCTCAGTAAGACATTTCACCCACTTGAAACCAAGCCCAGAGAGGCTAACTAAGTTGCCTAAGGGTGTACAGCTGAAAAGACAATAGAAGATAGCAGAGGCAGGATTAAAACTCAAGTTCATCTAGAAACTTTTTTAAAAGGAGGAAAAAGCCCTAGCTGGTTTGGCCCAGTGGATAGAGTGTCAGCCTGTGGACTAGAGTCCCAGGTTCCACTCCAGCCAAGCCCACATGCCTGGGTTGTGGGCTTGATCCCCCCAGAGTAGGGTGTATGCTAGAGGCAGCCAATCAATGATTCTCTCTCATCATTGACTTTTCTCTCTCTCTCTTTCCCCCTCCCTTCCTCTCTGATATCAATGAGGGGGGGGGGGGGAAGAAAATATCTCTAACCAATGAAATTTGCTGTCTATTTCTCCATTCTAGCTACTGCCTACCTACGTCTTTGATGTCTTAATGGAAATAACAATATCAGCCAGGCTGAATTGTTTGTTCTGTTTTGTTTTTAGGTGATGGAAAAGTGATGCAAAGCGAGAGGAGTAGTTTATATTTTTCTCCTACCATGCAAGCTGTAAAGGATTTTGAATTTCAACATCAGAATGTTGCAAAGAACACTGAAAGTTTTATGGGTTATTCCCCCACCCCCTCATTACCTCTTTTTCTCACAAAGCATGTCCTCCATCTCTCTCTCTCTCTCTCTCTCTCTCTCTCTCTCTCTCTCTCCCTCCCGCTCCCTCTCCCCCCCACACACACACACACACACACACACACACACACACACATACACACACACATTCTTTAGGGTGAGAAGGGCAAAAAGGCTTTGGAAAAAAGGAGACAGTCAAAAGAACAATATATCACGAGTCCGCAGTTTAGGAAAATAACAAAGGAGAAAGCAGCAGCCCGCGCCTAGGGATGCTGACAGGCCTCCTGGCTGAGTAGCGGTGTGCACGGTGCTGGAATCCTGCTTAGTAATGGATTTCAGCGGCTCCCGCCTGGGAGTGTTTGGGGGAGATAAAGGGCCAGCTGCAGGCAGTGACTCTGACCTGCTTTCAGTTCTAGATGACTTCCTGGCGTGGCTGCAGAGAGTCTGACTTTCTGGATGTGAGTGTGAGGGTTTCCTTTGCAGTCCTTGCCGCCTGCTTTCAGGCAGGTTTTCTTTGTTTGGTTTGGACTTATTATTACTATTTTGTTGTTGTTGTTACCTTTCCTTGTAAGGTTTTCTAGGACCTCCATGCTGATGAGCTGCCAATTGGCATTCTGCACCCTGTCAACCGCCACCTGCCTACAGCGCCACCATTACCCTACTTCTCGGGTCTCTGCTCTTATAGTTTCTGCCTTGAAGCCCTTGTGTTTTACTCTTGTCTGGAGCCTGGGGGCTTGTCTTCTCTTGCTACCCTTTTACTTCCTTTAGGTAACACAGCATCTGCCCGTGTCCCTCAGAGAGCTTGAGTGTCATAGTCACGGGCACCTGCTGTGCGTTTTGAGGGATGACCATGGCAGGGTGGCCGCATTCTCAGACCTGGATCCTGGGACCTCTTGCTATCCCACCGACTAAACAAGCTCCCTCCTGCTCTGCAGTTGTTAAGTGAAGTGTGCAGTGAAGCTGGGAACACTGGGGTTGGCTCTGACTCCCACCCCTTGTAAGCTCTTCGATGTGGGGCAAAGGGCTTGCCTGGGCTGCCGTGGGGAGCGAATGGCAAGGTGTGTGTGAAGCATTGTAGCAGCAAGAACTTGGCCGTCAGGCAGCCCATGCCCATGGCTCCTCGCTACCGCCTGGAGCCCTGTGCCTTGGGCATGCTGCCAGGGTTGCCGGAGGTTCTGCTTCCTGCTGGGCAGACTGGGGTAATGATAGTACCTCGCTTGCCATTTTGGGAGAATTCATTGGGATAATAATAGTAATAAGTCTCATTTGCTGATGGCTTACTCTGTCAGGATCTAAGTGCTTTGTAAGAATTAGCATCTATGTTTATGGTTCCCTAATACAGTGTAGTTATGCTAATGCATACAAATAAAAATATTATACATTGAAAAGTACTTAGTATCTGTGTGTGTATAAAGAGGTTTATTTTAGATGTACACAACTGTATAGTTCCGTCTGTGTAATCATGCCATATATCAGAGAAAAAAACTTATGCATATTATTTGAATCTCTAAAATGTATATGGATTCTTCTAAGTTATGCAGATAAGTAGAGAAATGATTTAACAGAAAAAGTGCTGTCAGGCTAAGTGCTATGCATCTTTGAACACATCTTATTCCCACGAGAACCCTGGAGGGAGGTACTGTTCCCATCCACATTTTAAAGATGAAAGGGTGGAAGCACAGAGGCTAAGATTTTCAAGGTGACTCTCACACGGGTGCCTATACCAGACAGGTGTGTGCACAGAGGTGGAGAGACTGAATATGTGTTTTGTAAAGTGCCTGGAACTGCAATGAAACCATGTTAGCCAGTCTTCTTATTACTCGTTTCATTCTCAGTACAAGCTACACCCCTGTTCCCTTTAGGAAGAGACTCTATTAATATTAAAAGAATCCTTGGTGTTTTCTTCCGAATCCTGCCTTGCTGCCAAGAAATCATCCCCCCCCCCTCCCCGATATCTGACCCCAGATATCTGTGATCAAAGCAGCCTGATCAGTGAGGCCAAGGAGACTTTCATACCCGTTTAGTGGCCCACCGCCAATTTTCCAGTTGGGTGGTGAGTATGCAGCCTGTGAGGTAAGACTGGGCTCTCCCAGGAGATTCTCCCAAAGTGCCAAGGGGCCAAGTGCTCCTGTTCAACCCCAAGTCTACATCCCTTGGGATGTCAGATGAACTGAAGGGCTCTGCTTTAGGCTGTGAGATGAATATCAGATTGAAGCCTCAGCAGCGGCACCTGAGATTGTCCTGTCCTTCAGAAAAGGATGCACCTGCCGAATTTACACACAAATCTCCCAAACATATCTACACTAATAAAAGAGGAAAATGTAAATTGACTATACCCTTGCAACACCTAACAGCCAATCAGGAGTGTGCATCCAAATTAACCCAATAAAGATGGAGGGGGTTTATTTGCATACACAGGTGCTGAGCAGCTGGGGGGTGTTCTGCATTGCTCCAGCCGCTTCGGGCCTTTGGGCAGCATGGAAAGGTGGAAAGGTGGCTCTGGCTGGAGCGAAGATGGTGATGGCAGCCAGGGGAAGGAAGGCCCATTTTTGCACAAATCTTTGTGCATCGGGCTTCTAGTCATATATATTTGTGTGTGCAGGAGCACATGTATTGTCCAGTAGCGAATTTACACACACACGCACACACACACACACACCAGACTTTTTGTGTTTTCCCAGGAATACAACTATTCTACCTTTTCTAGAATACTATTTTCAGTACTGATTCTGAACTTTATTGGTGAGAAAATAATCAGATGGTCATGAGCAAGGTTGAGAATGTGCATCTTATATAGCAAGAGGTAGGTATATGCTTGAGTGAACATAGGCATGCGCCCATACCTACACATACACATTGATTGGTCTTCCTGGCATGATGAGAGTCGATCTTCAGGGAGAACCTAACAAAAGCACCCTCAGGAAGTTGGTGAAGGTGGTCCTTCCCACACGATGGTGGTCTTTAAACTTGGGCATGCCCAAAGCAGATGGGACCCAGGAATCTGCTTTTCAAACAAGCTCATCAGGTGTTTCTAAGAGAAGAGGTCATGGGAACCTCAAAGGGGCACTGCCACAGCAGTAAAGTTTGCTGTGTGTGTGCATGTGCAGCATGCACATAGACACGAGTGCATGCGTACATGCATGTGTGTGCATGTTTGGTTGCCTGGGATAGGCCTGGGAAAGCAGAGTGCTCAGTGGAGCTCCCTGATTTCTAGGAAGTAGAAATAGCCTTCCAATGTCACCATGTATTATTGAGGTCCTCCGGGTGTTGAGTAGGAAAATGGGATGGGACTGAGACTGTGGTCTGAGCAATGAAACGGCACCTGCACTGTTTTATTTTATTTTATTTCTAATGTGGAGAAGGTCTTACTGTTTCATTAAAATATTGTTTTAAGAAAAAAATTGCAGGTGGGATGAAGCTCTACCTCCTGAGCATTGTCCATGAAAAACACAGATAAGAGCCTCAATTTAGACACAGTCACGTGCCTCGCACATGGGCTTCCTCTGGGCTTCTTTGCTCACCTCTGCCCACACTTCAGGGGACACACATTTGCATCTGCTGGCGGAGTCTTTGAAACATCCCTTTCAGTTCTGCCATCATTCTTATTTACTTTACACTTTACACTTCACATGAAATTTATAGGCTTACCTTCACTTTAGAGAAGAGCTTGGTTTTGGAGATTCGTAAATGACTGCTCTTCACATCTATGCTTACATCCTCTGATTTGGCGAGGGAGGGGACTCAATTAGAAAGCCAGCATGTTAGGAGATAATTATCTCCCTCCTTGCCATATGCCAGGAGAAAGCTCACGACAACTTCGTTTAAATTGATACAGCCTCACATATTTTGTAAGGAGAGTACTAGAAGCCCAGGTTTAACATGACCCCCACCCCCACCACCCTCATCATAAATAATGGAGCAGAATTTTGGAAGAAGGATAAGCTCCAAGCTCAGACAGATCCTCATGGGACCTTGCTTCCCACTGTTGCTAGACATGACTTCAGGCAAATCATATGACTTATTAATTCTCATTGTCTTCATTTACAAAAGAAGGGTAATATTGCCTTCAAGGACCAATTGACACAGGGTGATGGAAGTTGACTATGACCCTCCCAGTTCTCTATATTACAAGGAGTTTATAGAGAGGGGTCTGTTAAGTACATGTGACATGGTATGATAATTGCTAGGAAGACAACGTGCCTTGTGAGACTGTGTGGGGCACTCAGGGAAAGTCCTATCATTTCTAGAGTTGAATGTTCACAGGCCAGGAGAAAAGAGCCCCCATGGATGAAGTATGCCAGTTTTGGGATTCGGGCTTTGCCACTTGCTTGATGTGTGATCTCAGATAAGTTAAGCTCTCTTTGCCTCAGTTTCCTCCCTGTAAATAACCATAGCTTACAGTCGATGAAGTACAGCTGTGAGCCTGTCGCATAGATTGTTTTATTTATTCCACAATATTAAGAGGCACGGATTGCTATCCATCCAGGTTTATGGATGAGGAAACCATGGCACAGAACTCTGGTTGAATTTGCCATGGGCTGTAGCTAACAAGTGACAGAATCGGGATTCAAACTCCCAACATGGCTTCCAGACCCCGCAAATTGAAAACTTGATAGGGGCATTAAGATAATGGAATGAGATAGAAGTAAGATATTATTAAGATAACTAAATGGGGCAGATCACCCTGATAGAATCAGGGGTCTTCAAACTACGGCCCGCGGGCCACATGCGGCCCGCAGAGGAGTCTGATCCGGCCCACCAGGTTTTTTGGGCAGTGAGCGCAGCCGAGGTGTTACAATAGGAATTAGTAGTTCATATAGTCCGGCCCTCCAGCTCTCTGAGGGACCGTGATCTGGCCCCCACTTTAAAAAGTTTGAGGACGCTTGTTTAAGTCATTAAATGAAATAAGGAACACAAGAGCCTAAGCTGGATTCGTGGCCCATACTAAGCACTCCATGAACGTAACCCTAGCATTACTGGTTTTCTCATCCTCATCACACAAACCTCTCCCCACCCCAAAGTTGTATTAATCATTAGGACAGATGTTTCACTGAAATTCACAATTTGTTTTTGTTGTTTTGTTTTAATCCGAAACTTGACATTTCCATGCTGGGAACAGCCCTGTGTGCCACACCACATAGGCAGTGCACCTGCAGGGGGCGCCACCAGGGGCTATGGCAGCCTACTACTCACCTGGACAGCCCACACCACGCCCCCTGCTGGACACACCCTTGAAAGAAACACGCAGAAGCCAAAGGACTGAGAACACCAACTCACAGGTACCTTTTCAGACTAAGCTTTTATTTTTTTTTGATATTACAAACCAGTTTTCTTTATTCACAAACCACTGTAAGTGATATAAACACTAATTTCTAAAGACAGATATACACATTTTCTGGGTTTGCAGATTGCGTGATGTGTGTGTTAAGAAGTCACTATAGGCCACACATGATAGTAATCTTTTTTTTCATAATTCATAATAGCAATAGTTATTTAGATAAATGAAAACATTCCAAATAAATACTGTTTTAAAAAATCCAAAATGTCTGTTTACATCTCTGACATACATTTTAAAATGACTCGTTGGCATCTTGGAGGAGTGCCTAGACAGAAGATCTGCAACCTGTTGGCACCCACTTGCTCTAAATGATTTTATTAAAACTACGTACAGTCATGGGGGAAAAGTACAGCTCATCAAGAAAAATCAAAACTGCAAATTAATTTTACTTTAACCAACACAGTAAGAACTCTATGTTTGTGATTCCAAACACAATGCAAATTCTGGAGTGTGAAATTTGAGGCGACTGGGAGAAATCTGCTTATTCACCCTAGCCTCCTATACTTTCTCTCTCTCTCTCCCCCCCCCTCCCCGCCTCCAGGGTAGGATGCCACAGTATTTTAATAAATAGTTGCTCTTCTAAACATCAACTGTCATCACATTGCTTCCCAGGTGAGGGAATGAGAATGTCTTAGTGATGCTATAAATCACCCCTCTGTCCCTCCCCTCCCCCACCCAGAGAAGCCTGCTGAAGAGAACGTCTAATATACACTTCGGGCTGCTAAGCAGTTTCCCCCCTTTCTCTCTGGGTTCAAGACAACCCTCATCTGCCTTAGATAGCGAAGCTACAGAAACTTGGTTTTCAAATCTTGTGAAACTTTATTGATGGTTTAATATCCAACCGATCTTACTGCATGCACATAGGATGACAAGAATGCTGGATCACAAACACTTTTTTTTTTTTAAGTTTTGTTTGGTTTTTGTTTGAAAGCAGAGTTGTTACAGCGGATTGGCAGGTTCACAGCGGTGAGTTGATAACTTACTAAAGTGCTTGCCAGATGGCGGGCACTATACAACATGAAGACTTAACTAGGGCAGCAAAACTACTGGGGACAGCTTGCTGCTGTTTGTTTTATTTAAATACAAAAACAGGAAGACCCGTGACAGATACCCCAACTCAGGTTAACTTGTAAACAGGACAACATGGAAGGCGTTCAAACAGAAGTAATCCAGACAAACTGCAATTTTTCAGCCGTGTTGCTCCAGCCCTGCATCTGAGGTGTGGGGAGGACTTTGTTCTTCGGGAAGAAGGAGGGTACTTTTACATTTTTGCTTTCTTCTGACAAGTGTCCTGGGCCTTGTAGACAGAACTAAAGTTACCGGTTTGAGATCATCACTGGGGACCAGAAAGGATAGGGGGAGAAGGGAGGGCAGGCTCTCACAGACTGAAAAATTGCAGCTTGTTCACATAACACAGTCATGTTTCAAAAAGTACCAAGCTGACGAAAATACCATGATTATCTCTACTCAATGATTGCAATACTTGTAAAATGCTTCTAGAAATCCGAATATGATTATCATGTAATTCCATAAAAATTATACGTCTGTCTCTAACAGTTTGTTCTACTAGGCTAAAACTAAAGCTTCATAGACTGTTTCTAGAACTTAACAACTCCACTGCACAGATGTAAATTTTATACATTTTTTTAACTGGTACAAAGAATTTAAGTTTTTATTACTTTCTTTTTTTGGAAAAAAAGAAAAAAATAGAAACAGTGCTTTTTATCACCTTTTTATTAATGTTATTTTTTTTCCCTCCCATAATATAAAAGTCAGCAATGATATCAATAATTTATTATACTGGAAGAAATATAAAAAGAATGCTTGTTGATGGGCCTAACTAGCAGTTTTTGCCTAAATAACTAGCGTCTGGTTAAGAAGCTGAATACTGCCCAGGGGGAAAGGTTAAAGGGTGGGTTTGCACAGCTTCATTCAACTTGGATGCACAAGGGCTGCTAGAAGCATCCCCTTAACAGCATAACCTTTGGCCTAAACTGACAATGAGTAACTTAGAACCGTTGCTATATGATCGTTGGTGCAGTGGGTCGTTTAGATTCATCAGTTACTATTTTTTTCTCTCTTTCAGTCGAACTCCAGTCCCAATCCCCTAAGCCCCTCCCACCTTTCCCCTTTCATAAAATAAAATAATGCAGATGCAGAAAAGATGACTACTGTAGTCACTTACACTCTTCCCAAACAGCTGATAACCCCAGTAGCTTACTATTCAGCATATATAATTCATTTACATGATAAAGCACTCTGGATATGGCCCTAAACCAGTTTTTCTTCATAGCTAGCATCTCTCTAGGTCAACCACAAAAAAAACAACAAAAACAAAAACAAAAACAAAACAAAACAAAACAAAACTCCTATAGCCAGCAACCAAACTACGGAACCTTCAGAAATTAAAGACCCACAATAGTAAAATACACAGAACAAAATATCTGAGGTATAAGATAAAAAATGTATTTTTTTTTCCTCTTTTTAGTTTTTAGAGTTGCTAAAATGATGCACTACTGCATGTATTGCAATACCCAGGCCTCGGAAAGCTTCCTTTCTCCCCACATTGGAAGGTTTTTATGCTTTTGTCATTTAGTATGGAGCAAAACGGTTGTATCCCCCTCGGTATATACTAGCCTGCAATGAAGAAAGAACGAGACCCACATCATCAGCATGGCTCCTAGTCTTGGCATCAGTCAAGGGTGCAAAAGCATTCTGAAACAAAGCAATTTGAGGGGTGTGTTTTTTACATTTTCCTTTTGCAACACGGGGATCATCAAAAAAAGACTATTCATGTGAAAAATAGACACTCAAACTCAACCAAAATGGAGGCTCCCCCTACCCATCCCAGGTCACTCTTGGAGAACTGAAGATAGGGCCAATCCTAACCCCTTTCCCCAAGAGCTCCTCAGACAGAGAGCCCCTCTGAAACCCAAATCTGTCGGCCAGTCCTGGTAGTTGAAAGGACTCAGACACACTGGGCCACTGAAGGATGTGCAGTGTCTCATTCTGTTTGCTCATTTGATTCATTAACACTATGTTTCCCATTGGAAAAAGCTCAATCTACACTCAAGAGGTCGAATGCAGATGACTGACTGAATGTAGTCATTCAAACTCTCTTTTCCAACACATAACTCCAGTGGACTAGGTGTTGAACCAGAGTGGTTGAATGCAAAATCAGGATGGAAATTTAAATCACTTGACATGGCTCAATGAGCTGTATGAAATTTGCGCTCAAGAGGGGAGTCCTATGGATGGACTGCTTGATGTAACTGAGCTTTGCAAAAGAACATGGTCCCCAGGTCTTGGCTGAATTTCTACCGCCACGCTCCAGCGAATTGTCTGGTCGTGGCTTTAGATGGCTACGAGGTGGCACTTAATTTATTTCCTTTTTCTAAAGGTATTGGCGATTCAAATGAATGCCTATGGGGATTGAGTTTTAGGATAAAGGACTGAGATTCTTGATCCCAAGCAGAAAGCTGCATGCCAAAAGCTTTGTAATGATTGCATACGCTCTCACATGATGGGCACGTCTTACTGTACTCAAGAGTTTTAGTGCATAGAAGTTTGAACAAGTACAGGCAAATTCACCCACCCTCACCTCCCATGTTTGCCCTCCCCCACCCCCCAAACAAAAACCCAAACCCAAAAAAAAAACAAAAGACAACCCCAAAACCCAGCTGATTCCTTCTAATTCCTTATGTACTAGGCACACACACAAAGTGTGCCCCTCTCTATTTTCTTTCCTGGGCGACTATGACTTTAAACATGAATTGTAATAGGGGAGGAGAGGCAGTCAGATTCTCAGCTGCCTGACAGCAGAGGCCTGGAAGTGTGCAGCTTAGCTCCTCTGAAGTCTGTGCTGGGGCTGGAACCTTGGGGCTATGTGAATGAGCAGCAAGGGAGGGAAAAAAAAAAGAAAAAAAAAAGTTCTGCATTGACACTGCATTCTGTTAGTGATGGATTTAATTATCAAAATGACTAATTATTCCATTAAGGTAAGTGCTCTGCTAGGTGAGACTGGCAAAATTAGAAATATAATAACTTACATGCACTACATTGCCAAGAAATTAAGACATTTATCAAGTTTACTGGGAGGATTAATGTGGCATTTTAGCTGCTGTTAGATTAGCATAAGAGACAAATTCAATTAAGGGGAGAGTGAGAAGACATCAACCGTCAACCCATACAAAGGTCCCAGCTGGGGAAGGGAAGGGTGGGGGAAGAAATGAGGAAGAGGAAGAATTGGTACTCACCATGGCACCAACGCCGTAGGTGGGGGCTGGAGCAAGTGTGTGGTGGTAGGGGTCGGCAGCATAAACTCGTCCGTAACTGAAAGGGAAACAGAGGTGAAGATGAATCCATAATATTCAGTTACAAAGTAATAATAGCAAACATAAAATGCAAAATACCAAGACAGTGTGGAGGGGCCCTATTAAAATTCATACATAAGAAACATATTCCTATCTGCCACACATTTGAAAAGTCCATCTGTGCATGGCACATTCTTTTGTCCATGTAGCATGGCTGGTCTCTCATAGGAACCTTTCTTACTGTTCATGCAGCTACCCTGGAGACCAACATAGGCAAACAAACAAACACACACACACAAAACAACATGAAATAATGGTTTTAAGAAGCACAGTAAACCCAGTATTCCCAGAGGACATGTAAATACTCAAGAGATATGGTGCTTTTCTCCTAATTTGGCCATCACCTATCACAGCAGGAAGGGTGAATCAAAATGGGTGAAGTGACCCAGTCTTTGCAGTTAGGGTCCAACATCTTTGTAAAGAGAAAACACACTCAAATAGAAGCAGCCTTAGAGGGTTTATGGGATGCCACCCCACCCCACTCAAGAATTAAAGCTGCTTTGA
Source organism: Pipistrellus kuhlii (assembly GCF_014108245.1). Taxonomy (NCBI): domain Eukaryota; kingdom Metazoa; phylum Chordata; class Mammalia; order Chiroptera; family Vespertilionidae; genus Pipistrellus; species Pipistrellus kuhlii. The sequence continues at coordinate 86,276,489 of NW_023425540.1, forward strand.
TTTCAATCCTATCACCCCAGAACTTCTAACTCATCAACCTATGGCCAGGTTCTGGGAAGGGATACATTTCAAACAGTATTTCTTGATGACAGTTGAGTATTCCATCCTCTTCCCTCCTCTGCCATGACTTTCAGCACAAGCTTCAGAATAAAAATGAAGAAGGGAAGGAAGTCTGATGCATTCAGTGTCTATTAAATGCCTGGGACTGAATGATGCCACAGATCAGAAATTAGGGTTCAGAGAGGTGAAGTCACTTGCTCAAGATCACAGAGCTAGACCATCAGAGCTGATCTTTAAATTTCTCAGAGCCACTGGAAGGCTGGTTCCATGGTGGCATGTATCCTTACTTAAATGGCCTGCCAGATAATTCCTTGCCAGTAGTTTGAACATTGCTCCTTCAGTAATGATCAAAGCTGAGATGCAATCTTAACTTGGGTTCCCCAAAAGAGCCTGAAATAGGATTCTTGTGAATGTAAAGAAGGAGAAGGAGAGAGGCAGGCAGTTAATAGCAAGGGAAAAAGAGAAATAGTCTAAACTAGAGACTAACTTTGACCAGATCCTGTGAGTAGTACCCCAGAACTAATCCCAGCGGACGCAAAGGGGTTGGCTTTTTACGCTCATGCAAGTTGACCATTAGCTGCAGGTTTCCCTGGGGGGTGGAGAAGGACTGAATTGAAGTGATTTTCTTGGGCAGAAGGTAATTCTCTGAAGAAGGAACACCTGAGCACTGTTAGCAGGTGGGATCGGGGGTACCAGTCACTAAATGGGATATATGTGGATTATCCATAGCTTTTGACTCTTGGACTCTCCTTTAAAGAATGAAGGAACAAGGCCGGAAGAAATAGTTTGTCTGTTCTATCAACTACTGTCAACCTCAAGCCATCTCTTATCTTTTGGAATCTAATTTGCACATGCTTTATTGTTCTCCTTCCCCATCTTTTCACAATTTTGCTTCTAATCTTCTTGCTTATAGTTGGTGAATAAGAATCTACTGGATGGGCTTGGCTAGCATGGCTCAGTGGTTGAGCATTGACCTATGAACCAGGAGGTCATGGTTTGATCCCATTCAGGGTACATGCCCCAGTTGCTGGCTCAATCCCCACTAGGGGGCATGCAGGAGGCAGTTGATCAATGATTCTTTCTTATCATGGATATTTCTCTCTTCTCTCTTCCTGTCTGACATCTATATATATGTACTAGATGGCTCATATAAGCCAGTCAGAGAAAGACAAGTATCACATGATCTCACTCATATGTGGAATCTAATGAACAAAACAAACTGATGAACAAAATGGATGTAAAGACACAGAAGCAATGAACAGACTATGGAATCTCAGAGGGAAGTGGGTGGGTGGAAAGAGATTACTCAAAGAACCTGTATGCATTTATGCATAACCCAGAAAATAGGATGGTGCAGGCCTGGGATGGGGGAAAGGCAGGGCCATGCTGGCTAGTAGGAGTCAGTGAGGGGAAAAGGGGACATATGTAATACTTTCAACAATAAAGATTAAGAAAAGCAAAAAGAATGTACTGGATGGGCTGGTATGATTGCTTACACCATGGAATCCTGAAAGTTTGGAAGAATTGGGTAAGGATCCTTCTACCTCATGGGCTCTAGTTTAGATTTCAGTTGGAAAGAAAGGATTCGGCCAGTTCACATTGGATGTGTCTTCTTCCCAAGTCCTCCTTGCCTGTTCAAGGGGCACCAAGCTCAGATAATCCAGATTGAGGCCTTCTGCTTCAACACAGTGTGTTCCTCGGATCCTCACAAGCAGTGTGAGAACGGATGTTTCTCAGTGAGACAGAAAGTCCACCCTCCCTCTTGCACTTCATTCCCTGAGACACTCGCCAGCCCTCTGGCTCATCACAAAAGGCCTTCCAAGGCCTATCTCTCTGGGAGGAAAAACAGGTGGAAATCCAAGACAGAGGGTGTGTTAAAACAAGAGGAATGATGACATTTTGGAAGAAGTCATTCATTCCGGGTGGTCACTCCTGAAAGCTGGGCCTCAACCCAAGTAATTAGAAGTAGGTATCAATTAGTGGAAAAGGACATGAGCTACAACTTTGTCGTTAGTTTTTATTTCATGAGAAAGTAAAGTTGTCATTAGCCCAGAGGGTTAAAAAAAAAAGTGATCATAGAATTAATTTTAATGCACTTTCCCTCAGCAAAGCTGGTGGTATGAACATGACATAAACGACAAAAGCAAACTGAACACCCTTGTAAATGCGATGCCACAGCATGATATTCCTTCAAAATGGGTATGAAGATGGAAATTCGGAGCAATTACTATTTTTTCTTTTAATTTGGGGAGGATTTTACTGTGGCAAAGATTTCCTCTTTTTGATAGACGACATGGTGGTGGCCTGAATGCATTGCATGAAAACGTAGTTCCCACCCTTTTCTCTCATGTACTTTAATTGTACATTCTGATTTGTTTATAACACTGGGCAGAGCTTCAGTGGAAAGCCCAAGGTAACAATTTGGCAATGTTCTGTGCCTGGGCAGAAGAAAAATACAGCAGCGCTGAACTATTCCTGGTAAATGAGCAGGCGCCTTTTCTCCTCAGGGTGACCTCTACCTTCAGATTCTGATGGTTTTATTATGATTAATAAATTTCATTTCCACAGAGGAAAAGGGACCATGTCAGCTCAAACTGAAAGCAAGGAAGCTTCTTTTCAAATGCTAATTTCTGAACACGCCCTTGTGTGACACTACAATTTAGACACAAGGTTATTAGGGAAGATGTGGACTCCAGCACTACTCTCACAACAGCTATGCCAGGCACGTCGGCGACCCTGCATCCTCAAAGCTGGCTAAGCACAGCCTGAAGGAACAACGGCAAGTCCCAGGGACCCCAATGGAGTGATGGGAAAATGGGTTGCGACTGCCATGTTATGCATGATCTGTGCACATGGTCATCTCCACCCCACCCGGCCTTGGCCAAGTTGGACCACAGTGCATCAGGGCATGACGCTCTGTTTCCCCACAGCCCAGTCCTCAGAAGTTACAGATGACATATTAAATGTGTCGAGGTCATTCTATTCACACTGTCACCATCCAAACATCATAACCAGTATTTCACCAGAACCAAATCAACAACAGCCTTAAAACTTGCCTCTTTGGCTCCACTTCTGCTTCTTCAACCCACCAGCCATTTAGTAGGAAATTTGTATCTTTCAAATCCATCTAGCATCTATCTATCTATCTATCTATCTATCTATCTCCTATCATCTATCTGTTCATTTATCCATCCACTTATCTAATTGAAATAAATCTACTGATATCACTTCTTCACTTGAAACCATCCCCTGGCTTTCCATTGATTCTAGAATACAATCCACACTTTCATGAGTCACCTTCATCCCTCTCTCAGTCCTCTCATGCACCCTCTAGCCTTTGTTTACTATGTTCCAGCACACTGGCTTCTTCAGTACTCCTTGGACACATGCAAATTCATCCTCTTTTAGGGCTTGGGCTCTCACTCATCCTCCACGTGAATTGCTGCCTTTTCTTCTTTATGTCTCAGGTCAAAAGTCACCTCCCTAGAGAGATGCCCCTTTCCCGACCTCTCTTGCTGAACCACAGTTTACTATCCTCTCCTCCCCCGTCATGCCAAATGGCAAATCTCCAGTGATTTTGTTTACTTACTTCTCTCCCTGGTTATTCACCTGTCCCCCCTCCTGCACTGTCAGCCCCATGCAGTCTGAGGCTGAGTCGAGCCCAGCACTGGCCACTGTGCAGAGGAACTGGGCCACGTCACTACCACTACCACTGAGTGAGTGGAGGCAGCAAGAGGGAGAAGCAGAGAGAAGGAAAGTGTTCCCATCATTATGATTCTGTTAGTGGCAAAGCTTTCCAAAGACTTCAGGTCAGCTGCTCTCAGAAACATTCAAACCTCTTAAAGACACCCAGAAGAAAACTTTCTGGGGACTTTGGAAATACAGTGTGTAATTTCCCATCACCCGAAAGTTCACAAATCACTGCCCATGTTTTCGTAAGGCTCACCAATACCCTTTAGGGAAAAACCAAACAAACAAACAAATGAAAGATAACAGCTTGCCACCATCATGAGCACTTGTCTAATCTTGACCTTAGCAACAACTTAAAACCAAGAAGCCCACACCGGGCCCTGGGAAGGGCAAAGGTCTTGGGGCAAGAAGATCCAGGTTCAAGTTCTGCCTTTGCAATGTCCTTGCTCAATAACTTGGGCAATGATACCAATAAAATGGTACCATTTTATCTGAGCCCTGCCTAATTCACAGATAAAATGCATGGGAAGAAACCAGACATGTTTTAAAGCAGTCTGCAGATTATAATACAAGGGTTTTTATATAGGTTTTCACAAGCCAATCTCTGTAAAAGGAACTGAAGGATTCTCTTCTAATATGAGCATGTGTAGCTCCAGCAGTCAACTTACAGTTGCCTTTGGAGTTGAGATCTAGCTAACTTGTGAGTTGCAGATGTAGTTTAAATTGCTGTATTTGAACTTCAGGTTAAATAAATAAACATGCCACCTGTTGAATGGGAAATATGAACCCATGTTTGTAAAGTATTTGGTGATCTCTGCTGAGAAATGCATATATTACTTGTTAATAACATCTTCTAAATCTAATTGAAACAAGCTAGATGCTTATAAAACACAATAGGGCCCTGTTGGTACACCACACCAGGGTTTTAACAGTCAGGTGATTTTCTTATAGGGATATATAGTAAGAATACTTTAACTTCACTCCATATATTTCAATTAAGAGTCTTTATGCCCCTGCCCCATGCCTCCTTTCCCAGAGATAGTGGGTAGGAATCCCGGTGGAGCAGAAAGATGAATAAAATATCTTCTCCCTGAGATCTATGTCACCATGTGGCAATGATCTCCTAGACAACCTGTCGAAGCAGGAAGGCACGGAGACTATGCTGTGTCCTCACTACACAGATAGGCACTGCTGAATAGGCATTCAAATTAGGAAACCTCCCTAGGAGCCTGCATGGCAATGCCATTAGGGGCTATGGTGTCCTCCTAATTATATCTAAGATATAGCCCATAAGGAACTGGGGAAAATTAATCCATGCAAGGCACGTACTAACCACACACTACAAATGGGTATTTACTACACCATGGCCCTGTGGTTCTGACAGCCTGCTATTTGGAGCGTGATGGTTTTGCGAGGCATGTTCCCACTGGTTTGCACATGGTCTCAGACCTCAGTTGCTCACTCAGAGAATCACAAATGCAAGCCACGTATGACATTTTAAGTTTTTTAGTAGCTGCATTACAAAAGTAAAACCAGGTGAAGTTCACTTTTATATTTTTATTTAACCTGCTATATAAAGATATTATCATTTCAATTTGTAATTGACAGGAATATTATGATTGAAATATTTTACATATTTTTTATAGTAAGATTTGGAAATCTAGTATGTATTTTAGATTTATAGCTCATCTCAATTTGGACCAGCCATTTTTTAAGGGCTCAGTAGCCACACATAGAGATTTGCCACTATATTGTCAAGCATGGCTCTAGATAAAAATTTGGATGTTCTCCTTGCCATTGAAATAATAGGATTCCTGAGTGATCCACTCAGTGTTTCCTAAGGTGTGATCTGAGGACGTCTCTATTGGAATTGCCTGGAGGAACTTGTAAGAAAGTAGATTTTCAAGCTCCCTATTCCAGGTTTGTGAATCAGAATCTCTGAGGCAGGGAAGGGAGGACATAGACTGCATTGGTAATAAGATCTGCAGGGGATTTTTATGGCTCTAACATTTGATAACCACGCTCTTTTAAAAAAAAATTCTTTAATGATATAGAATCCATACTCAGGCTATTTCAGAGCTATCTAGATATCTTTAATTCCCATACATACATTTTATTTGTTGGGTATTGTTATTGTTGTGTAACAAGATTGAACATGCCTGGTATACAGAAAGCTGTCAATAAATGCTGTTTATGTGTACTTCGTCCCTTTGATATATGCCCCCTGAGCACTCTGTGCTTCACCTATGATAACAGACATCACATCTTATTGGAAACAAGCCAATTAATTCCAAATCAATTCAAGGCATGGCTGAATAATGAAATCACCAGAATGAAGGGAAGACACTGAGATAAAATTTCCTGAAGGGTCACAATTAGAGGAATGACCAATTTGGAAATGTCTTCTAGATATTATCTGAAGTCTTAGTGCAGCTGCATGGATGCATGTGCTATGTGCATGCACATGTGTGTGTCTCTATGTGCACATGGGTACAGGTCAGGGGAAGACAAAAGACTGGGTGGGGTGCCAACATCCCCTTTGTGCCTATAAACTTGCCAAACATTGCTTCTAATAGTTACTTAATGGAGTGTATATCAACCTGTCCCACAGGGGAGGGTTTTAGAAGCTTTCACAGATGTGATTAGTACTGATAAGAACTGGGAGTGTGTCCCCAAACTGGCTTCACATGCTACTAAGATGGTACCTGTTGTGGTGGAGAGGACAAGACTTGCTGATGGACCAAGACCTGGCCTTCACCTGCACCCCCAACACACACCAGCGCGCACACACACTCCCTCAGGAGGGGGCAGCTGGGAGCTTGGACTCTTCAGGCAAAACAACTCGCTCCAAGTGTCCAGTAGTTTTCAGGGAATAACTTATCCTGTTAGCTGATTTTTAGTCACTGCTTTTCAGCACATGAAAGACTTTTGGAGAACTGACCTGGACCACACTTTGCTTGTTTAACCCTCTGTCTTCCTGATACATATAGTGACCCCGGACAAGAGAGCAGCTCCCCTCCTCACTTTATTCCCATATCTAGATCAGTGCCCAGCACATCCGAGAGACTAGACATATACCTGCTGCCTGAAGGGGATGAACCACCTCAAATAAACACCCAGGGAAACAATTGTTTAGAGAATCTTTCGGTTCCCTTGGGTAGTCTCCAAATTTCCACAACTATGTTCCTGAACTCACAAATATGAGTTTTCTAGGAGCAATATAGCATAGTTGAAGGAAGCAAGAGCATTCCACCTGGAGGCAATGGTCAATGTCCAAAGGCAAGATAAAAGGCACATGTGGGGGCAGCATGGTCCAGTGGAGAGTCTGGTATTGATAGACTTCAGTGTGACTATGGGCAAGTTACCAAGCCTTTCTGGGCCTGAACACTTTTTTTTTTCTTTTTTAACCTGCAAAACAGGATGATGGTAACATCTCCCTCACTGCGACTTTGTAATAAATTACATATGTATGCCTGTCTATACACACACACACACACACACACACACACACACACAGAAACACACACACACACACACACACACTCACACACACATATATATGATTGGTTATACTTGCTAGCACACAGAATTTGCTCAATAGGTGACAGCAAGTTACGACTATACCCTGGAAAATCCAGCAAAGCCCATGTGAGGGACAGGTACGGCTGAGATGAAGGGCTTGATTTCCATGGTGACAAAAGCCTTAGTCCTCAATGGGAATGATGGATACACCCTTTGAGTCGAAAGGAGGACATGGCATGTAACACATAGTAGACCTGGCAAGTTTCTAATTTGCCAGTACATCCTGTTTGTTCACCTGTCAAAATACAGCCCAGAGACCACCATTTCTCAGCTCCTCCACAGACATCATCCTAACATAGGCCTCTGTCACCCGTCCCTGGAGTGCTGCAAGAGATTCACACTGTGGTCCTTTCCTTTGCTCTTGCCATATTGCAATCCATTCTTCACAAAGCAGTCTAACACATCATTAAAGAGATAAGTCAGGTCGCAGCTGGCCCTCCAGTGCCTTTCCGGCACACTGAAGATAAAATCTCAAATGGTTTCTGCAGCCTCCGGGTCCTAATTTGTCTTAATCCCTGGATATCTTCATGATATTATCTCTAAAATTTTCCCCTGTACTCATGCTCTGGACACACTGGATAGCTTACTGTTCTTGGCCACCTCAAGCAGCCACAACCCCAGGGCATTTGCACTTGCCTGAAGTGCTCTCACTTCCACAATTACTTACCTGGTTCACACCTTCACTTAATTCAAGTCCCTGCTCAAATGTCACCCTCTCAGAGAGCTCTACTCTGATCTGTGAGTGTAAAGTTGCATCGCATGGGGCTTTCCATCCTCTCCCGTGCTTTAATTTTTTATTTATTTATTGATTTTTGAGAGAGAGAGAGAGAGACAGACAGACAGACAGAGAGATGAGTTTGTTGTTCCACTTAGTTATTCTTTGGTTGATTCTTCTATGTGCCCTGAAAGGGGATCAAACCTGTCACCTTGGCATATCAGGACAATGCTGTAACTAATTGAGCTACCTGGCCAGAGCCCCAACTCTGATTTTTTGATTCATTATAGCTATTCTATAATGTTACAGGCAAGTACATTATATGCTTATTCATCTACATGACTGGGGTCTGGTCTGCACCAGAATGGAGGCTCTCTGGAGGAAGGGCTTCTCTTGACTTATGTAATGATATGTATGTCCTGAGAGCTGAGAACAGTTGCTGATACCGGTGATAACTCAATACACACTAACCCACTGAAATGAATTTCCAGTTGCTCTGTCAAAATAAGCAACTTGATTTTCAACCTCCATTCATGTACCAGACCTATATCTATTACAATACAATCTCAAGCCAGTCATGGAAAAGCTCCAAAGAATCACAGTGGTAGGAGACCCTGACTGGAAGGAGAAGGGAGATCCATCTCTTGCAGAATCCAACTCATCAAAGGATATTAAAAATGTTTTTATTGATTTGAGAGAGAGAGAGAGAAAAAGAGAGAGAAAAAAATTGATGAGAGAGATACATGGATCAGCCTCCTGCACTGTGGATAGAGCCTGCCATTCAGGTATATGCCTTGACCAGGAATTGAACAAGCGACCTCAGGATGCATGGGACAACATTCAACCAATCAAACCACACCGGCCAGTGCTCATCAAAGGATCTCAGTGTCACAGTTCAAGAAGCTACTGGGCTGTTCAAGGAGGAGGTACTAGATGGGACACCCACACATGTCTTTCAGGAACAACCAAACCAAAACCAAAACAAAACATCGAGTATGACGTTTGGAGCCATTGAGTCAAAAAATCAATTTGCGTGCTAATACACTCTCATATCCCACACATGCTACGTAATAATAAACGTTTTTTTCTATGTGGCTAGTAAAAGCAGACTTGACATTTTGGTGTCCTCTCCAAGTGACCCACGTAAAATAAACATTGACACTTTTCCTGTGGGAATTGAAAGAAAAATCGTTCAGTCTCACTGTGGCTGTTGTTTGATGATTTTTACCATCTCTACACAGACTCTCACATAACACTGCTCAGCTAGCTCTGTCCTCCTAGGTGGCTGTCTAAGAATAATACATCTTCATAAAAAATTTCAGTTATATGTTCATCAAACCCTCAAAACTGAGATGTTAAGCCTCTTGTTAATTTCTTTCTTCATTCACAAGATGAAAGTTGCCATGTGTCAAAAACTAAAATCCAGGAGATACCAGGATTCAACAGATCCACCCTGAGAAGTGTTGCTCGTTACACAGAGGTGAGAGTTCATGACAGGTGTGGTGTTTAGAATGTGGGTGTCCTGGGTTTTGTCCAGGATATGGGAGGTAGGTCCCGGGAAGACCTCATTGAAACCATGAGTCATAAACTTCATTGACTGAGCAGTTCTTTCTCTATGAGGAGGGTGGTCTGGTTGGGAGATCCTTTGACTTTTGATTGATAGGAGTGTCTCCATTTTCATGCTTGATTCAAAATGCAGAGCTCAAATTGAACCTTATGAAGCAGCATAGGACATATTATTAATATGGCCGTCAAAGCAACAGTTGCCCTCTCAATTTGAAATTTGATCAATAGCAATTCATTAAGAATTTATTGAGCAGCCATCCTAAATTAGATAAGGTAGGTGAAAACACAGGCTCTATTCAGGCAAACTTTCATCATCTGCAGCCTCTTTTTGGGATATTATGTGTGAGCCATTTGTTTGCAAGGGAGGGTTTGTTAAGTCACTAAACAACAATCCATATCTACCTCTTATATTTGACCTATGATGTTAGGATATACCCTAAGACCCACTGGGATATGTATACAGTGTATCAGGGAAGACAGAAAATCTGAGAGACCAGCGTATCCACACAAGATGTCCATTAACATTTTAAACCAGCATTCCTTCCCGTCCCAAGCAATTTCCCCTTTGGTTCCTCCTCAAGGTTTTGAAAATGTTAAATGATTCTTGTATCCCAGGTTCATTCCATTGCCTCCCCCAGCAATGCAACCATCAATCTTTTACTATTAGGCATTAGTGAAAGGTTATGGATGTCACCACCTCTCACAGGGCGAAACAGAGACATTTGCTGCTAAGGGTTGAGGAGGAACGTTATCTACGGGACTTTATAGAAAAGGAGCAAACTGACACTTTAAAATATGAGCATGCGTACCCCATTCAGCTTCCCAGGTGAGGCTCTAATCCACTAAAAACATGGAGACCAACCACATCAGTGAAACCAACGCAGAGTTTTCTGAGCCCTTGCTTTTTTAGAGCAGAGAGGGCCAGGGACATGTTCCTAGTTCTCTGTCTTCCTCTAGCTCCTTCTCTTCAAAGACTGTGAGTAGGGAGTGAAACAAATACACCTCTGTGTATGGCTCCAGTGATCAAATGTGAAGGGTAGCTGAAGAATGTCTATTTGCAAGACTCAGTTTAATGTATGCTTTTGAAGGTCATGGTATATTTAACTATACATGGATGAGCTCTACCATGCACCCTTTTGCTAAAAAGCACAATTCCTAGCAATCATGGCAGTCAGAGTTTAGGCTAAAAAAAAGAAATAATAAACAAGGAAACAATTTAAACAATTAAAAAAGATCTCTAGTTAGTTAAGTCAATCACCTCTCTGGACATTTAATCAAGTAATTCCATGCTAATGAAACTGTGACCATATCAAAGCAAAAGACAAGCATTGTTGTGATGGACACATCATGCAAGTGTGATTTCCATCTGCCAGTGCCCTGATCTCAGAAACAGAAGACTCCATCTGAGTCCTGTTCTGTGGAATAGGTTTTAAAAGAAAGGCAATAGAGGATCTTTAACTAATGGAATGGAGATCCCCTTCTTATAAGAGAGAGGTAATTATATTCCCTAATGCCAGTAGCTTTATAGATTCAGTCTTTGGGGGCCTATAATCTATATCAGTCATTCCAGAAAGATCCCAAATAATTCACATATACATCTGTGTGAACCCAGACATAGTAAGTCAAAAAATACAGAAGTCACATGTCTGTGTCCCTCATCTCCCCTGTCCAGGATAAGAGCACTGATTATACCATAAAGTTTCATTGTGGCTTCATTCAACATAGCTTTACTTTTCTGGATCACATAGTATTAAAACGGAAGACAAAATTTTCAAGTTAGCAAAATGTCTAAGTTCTCTTTAGGCAGTAGAGAATAAAGGCTCCTGCTATACTCCAAAGATACACGGACTTGGTTGTTTTTTTTGTTTTTTGTTTTTTTTTTTAACTAAACTTTCTAGAGTGACCAACTGCAGCATGTGAAGGGAAAGGAAAAAAAAAAAAAAAAAGGATACTGAGACGTGGATGGATGCATCAAGAAGTAGCAATGTTTGTTACCTGCAGAGGTGTTACAAGAAATTTCATCTGCTGCAACGAAGACGAACTGATTTCTGGAAGAGAAGATAAAATTCACAATACTGCTCGCTCAGGGGGACATGTGCTGTCTGCCAATTGGTTCGATGTATTCAGATGAGGGGAGGGGAGGGTGTGCATTTGGATGGATGTTGCAAGGAATGTGTGGCTAAATCTCGGTCTCGGAGAGTTTAGAAAGATCATGAGCTAGGCATGCGGGGACCTCGTCATGGCGATGTCAGAATATGGACCAAGCTGTTGCATTGGAATATTAATGCTACGTGTTACCAAAATGTCATGCCAGGAGACGTTCCCAAGGCCAGGGCATTCAAACAAAGTTTACACAGACTTCTATGCTGAGCAGAGATTACATTTTAAAAATATAGACGATTAGAAAAAAAAGAGGGGGAGTATATTGCAATGAGCTAGGGAAATAATAAAATTCTAGACTTTATTATTATGAATATCATATCCAAAAACTATTTTAGAAAAAGGCAAGAAAAAGAAATGCCGTCATTTCAGAAGAGAATGCTATATGGTGTCATGTAATGGATAATCATTTCCTCACCAAACTAGCTTGCTAGTGAAGAAGGAAAGAGAGCTCATCAGTTCAAATAAGCCCTGTCTTGCCAAATTATTTTTAATGGTGCACTAAAAGAAAATAAAAATGGAAAATGCCATTTTACTTTGATTTAGTAAATCTAGAAAGCTGGTAAAACTCTCTTAAGATGTTTTCAACTGTGGCGTTTCCGCAATGCAATGCATTCTAATTCAGACATGCTGTTTATTTCTCCAGAAATAAGAACATCTGTGTCAGGCAGATTATACAAATGCCCCGATGAGATTGGCGAGGCTCTTAAACGCCTCGGCGGCAGCAGTATAGAGCCTTCTAGTTCTCATTTGTGAGGTTTTACTGTGCCTACGGATCATCAAGAACCAAGATAAATCCATTTTGGTGGCGTCTTAGCTTGATTGGTCTTGTTCAAATGTTTCAATGCTTCAAAAAGTATCTCGTGCTTGAGCATTTCTTAAAACATCTTAAGAAAGTTTTACTGTTGGAAGAGGTACTCCCTGGAATAAAAATAGAGCTACTGTATTGAAATTCACTAGAAGTTAGCATTCAGTTGACAATTCTAATCATTTCTGCACCAACATCTAGACAAAAGGATACATGCTCTGAGAATAGTATTTGATGTTTCTCTTTCCCATAACAAAGGTCACAGCTAAGTTCATTTATCACCTCTCTTAAAACAATTAAATTAATGTGGTTGGAGTTTTGCTATCTTTTTTTTGTAGTCCACACTAACTTTGCAAGCCCCATCAATATCTGGCATCAAAATTCCAAAGTTTGATGTCCCTGAAAATGATGTTTGGGGTGAATATTGGTTTTTGACTTGCTCACGTGGGACTTACTCAAGGGGCTGAAGGACACGGGTGTCTCAGATTACAGGTGTGATATTGGTGGGTGGAATAAACAAGTCCTTGGAAGAACCTCTGTTTACAGCAGGTTCACAAGGAAAACACTGTAACAAGGAATGGTCCACTCCCAGGGCAAGCTCTTGGGAACAGCCATTCCCTGACCTCTGAGGGGGCCCCAGTCCTAGGTGGTTCTATCTAGTTCATACTCCCCAACCCTAGAAGACACTGCCTGGCCCCTTGTATCCCACCTCTGCATTTTCTCTAAGGAACTGTGCAGCCCGCTAGACATGAGGAAAGCTGTGGGAGGCAACCAATACAAATACATGCAAGATGGTGACTGAATAAATAGGGGAAACTTTTAGAATGCAACTCAAAAGCATGCCTGTCAATTGTTCCAGAATTTTAGAAAATGTGATCTTTGTCCCTAATACTCTTCTTTCTAATAGTACGCATTTAAAAAAAAAAAAACACACACACAAAAAACAGGCCACCATTTCTCCATTTACTTCTTTCTTTCCTTCCTATTTTTTTTCTTTTCTGTTTTAGGTAACTCATGTTTTTACTGTTTCTGATTCACAAGCAAATTTCTGAAAAAAGGATAATGAATACCCTTTTGATAACTCACTCTCTTCTAAAGAGTAGCCTCAGATGACTTCTGTCAAAGCAAATCTAAATCGATCAGAGAGCACCAATTGTGATCTTTTAAGGAATCCCTGATGAACTCTGAAGCGATGCCAAAAATTTACAAAATTATTTGTAATAAATGATAGTCATATATTTTTTTTTAGCCACACAACCCAGTACATCTCAGGTTACCCTGACAAAGGTTTATGGATGAAGGTACACTTGTCTGAGATGGAGGTTACCCTAACATCTCAGAAAAGTGCCTTTTCACAGTACTCATTTATTCTATGGAGTCAACCACCCCTCCCTCTAAAGTACCTTTCCAACAGGTGGTCATAAGGACAATAAATAGGAAATCCCTGCTGAATAACAGCCTGGTGAGGGGCAGTGCACACAGATAAATTCAGGTAGAATTCGAAGGGGTGGTACCTGTATACACCATTTAATGTTGTGTTCATCTGTGGCTCTGTTTCTCTCCACTTGAACTTTAAGACAAATGATCTATCTTGGCCATAAAGGGATCATCTAGGCCTCTCTCTGTAAAGTCATTTTTATACCAAATAACCAGAGAGGTGTGATTGATAACTTCATGATGCAGCTGAGAAGTGGTTATCCTCAAAGATTTTCAGGAACCTTAGGTGACCAGAGCAATGCAGGTGAGCTCTTGACAGTGGAGTCATCACTCATCTTCAGCTTTAGGAAGCAGGCTGTCCCCAGGGACTGTCCCCTTATGCTAATCCTAGCCTGCTTTTCACTCTCATCACTGGCCTATGGGTTTAAACTTCAAAGCAGTTGCACCTGATTTTCAGCCATCTGGTTTGTTCAGTGGTTGTAGGTGGTCAAGGAAGTCTGGCCAAGTAGTTCAACCTGGGCCACAATGGTAAACACCTGGTGTCCTTTTAAAATTTCTAGTGAACAGGTTACATCCAAGACCAGTGATTGGCAAACTCATTAGTCAACAGAGCCAAATATCAACAGTACAACAATTGAAATTTCTTTTGAGAGCCAATTTTTTAAAACTTTAACTTCTTCTAATGCCACTCCTTCAAAATAGACTAGCCCGGCCTATGGTATTTTGTGGAAAAGCCATACTCAAGGGGCCAAAGAGCCACATGTTGCTCGTGAGCCACTGTTTGATGACCACTGTCCAAGACCAACTAAATAGGGATCTTAGTGAATGGGTCTCAGGGCATCATTAGTTTCTAAAGATCTCCAGGTGATTCTAGCATGCAATTCAGAATGAGAACCACTTGTCTGGTTGAATGGTTCTCACTTTAGCTACCAATTAGATTCATAGGGAGAAGTTAAAGGTCCTAACTTCGAGCCCTGCTCATGTTGGGACCCTGCTGCTAGGGCCTTGGCTTCATCAGACTGGGATAGGGTCTAGAAAGAGGTAGGACAATGCTTGGCAAGTGATTCTAACACCAGCCACAGCTAAGATGCACTGGGTATTGGACAAATCACAGTAAAAAAAAAGAGTTGAATCACTGCATCTCTTGTAGCTTTTGTTTCTTCTTGCAATGTCACCACTATGCTATCCTCTAGGTCAGTGGTCGGCAAACTCATTAGTCAACCGAGCCAAATATCAATAGTACAATGATTGAAATTTCTTTTGAGAGCCAAATTTTTAAAACTTAAACTTCTTCTAATACCACTTCTTCAAAACAGACTTGCCCAGGCCGTGGTATTTTGTGGAAGAGCTACACTCAAGGGACCAAAGAGCCACATGTGGCTCACGAGCCACAGTTTCCTGACCATGGCTCTAGGCAAGCATGTCAAACTCCCAGCTGGTGGGTTGCATGTTTGACATGCTTGCTAGGTCCACCTAGCTATGTGGTTGTCAATGATGCAACTACAGAAATAGTATACATTGCCCAGGAATGCTTACTTCTAGTTTCTGAAGGTCTTCTAACAGAATGGACATGAAACTCCATTTCTGAAAGAGAAGCTGGTCTACCATGGTCATGTCATGCTCTCTGTATTTCCTTCTTATCCTGTTCTATTTATCCCACTACCTTCCATGGATTTACTCAAAATCATCTTTGCCGGGCCTTCCCATTTTTCTTCTGAGTCTGCATCTAATTCTCTACCAACTTCTTTAACTTTCTATTTTCTTTAACCCTTCCTCTACTTCATTTCTTTTTTCTTTAACCCTTCCTCTACTTCATTTCTCAACCTTCCCTGAAGATAAATATTAGGTAGAATCTTTGTTAAACCCTTGGTTTTGACTCTGATCACCTGAACCAGAATTCCCAAGAGAGAAGTGTGATTATCAGTACATTTAACAAGAACCTTGGCCTGGCTACCAACCAGCTTCCGGGGACACCATTCACACTCTTCTAAGTGATGGGTGCTCCTGGGAGGGAATCAGGCTTCTGGGTAATTCTGACCATGGGGAAATTCAGGAAAGCTTGTTGAGAAATCTGCTGCAAGTTCATTCTCAGTTTCATTTCAAAACCCACCTTTCTCAAGAAGACTCCTTGACATGGTGAGGCTTTATGGAAGAAGGGAGGATTACTAATTTAAAACAAAGTAAAATGGTAAATTCCTAGGCACAAAGGAGAAGGCTACAACTGTCTCAACTCTTGGAAATGTCAAAACCAAAGAGGCACTAATGTCAATGGCGCACTTATCCATGACAGGCCATTGCCAAGTGCTGTACCTATGCACAAATTTTAGTTTTTCTTAAAACTTCTTTTACTATCCCCATCTCTCTAGATGAAGAAATGAAGCATAGAAGGGTTATACAGCATGAGCAGGCTGTGGTACCGATGAAATCTGAACATAGAGGGGTTGGATCCAGACCCTGCCTCTTCTTCATTCTTAGACTCTCCTTAGAGGCACTTATATAGGGATATTGAATCAACAGTGGGGTTTGTCATCTCTGTGGAGCAACTTCCTTATATAGTTCAGAATCTTCAGTTCTTCTGAGACCAAATAAGAAGGAGATTTGGATTTCCCTTTGAGTATGATATAGACTAATTACATTCTGTTTCAGCAACAATATGAAATGATAGAATGCTATGGACCATGGTCTTTCTCTCCCTTTATTCTATTACCAGACTTCATTATGTTTTCTGATGGTTCTCGTAGACCAACCTCCTTGAGTCTGGATCTGATTTTGCTGATGGTACCTTTAGCTTAGTCCTGTGACCTGCCATATCATCCTTATGTCCCTCTTTTCTTTTTTAGTTAAATTTCATCTCCTTCAGTTTGTCTTTCTCCAAAAACATCAACCATGGGCGAATTCTAACCATCAAAATAGTAGTCAGGCAGTGTGATTGGAGGGGATATAAGAAGCCAGATATCAAGACACAGAGTAGCCTTCTACAAAGGCAGAGTTGGACCAGACATTTTTCCCATCAAATAACACTGGCTTTAAGTTTCTATGCTAAAGGTTCTGGCAATTTCTCCTTTGTTGGCCTCTTAGTTTTATTATGTCACAATTGGTATACAAAAGTTGGTGTTGATAGCACTCTTAGCAAGTTTCTTCTTGTATCCAAAGCTATGTATATTGATTTAACACACACAATTAAAGTCCTCCAAGGCTATCTACTGGACAATTCCCCACAGCCTGAGAAATTGGTCTTCGGCCTGGCAGATGGCAGCCAACGTGTCCCAAGATGGCCCTGAGACAGAGCCAAATTCATTCCATTTGTAGGTTCAGGGGCATCTACTGGTTATAAGATAGAGGTTTTCATGCCGGCTGCTCATTACAATCAGCTAAATTTAAAAAATAAAATAATCAGGAGCAGGCCCATTTCCCAGTCGCTTAAGTCAGAATCTTTGAGAGTGGTTCCATCACAGGTATTCTCAAAAAGCCACTCCAGTGATGCCAATGTATCGGCCAGCACTGATAACACACCTCTCACTGTATGAGCATGTCTTTGAACATATGCGCCCTGTTTCTGCACAAAATAGAGTTGTGTCTTCTTTCCCCCCCTAATTAGTTTGCACTAGTGTTGATTTCCACAGTTTATAATTATTAATATTTTATGACTGATAATTATATTATAATCACTATATATAGTTTAATATATCACTTATAATTACTAATTTTTATAACTATGCTTCCCTTCAGACACCTAAAGTTAAGATGAAAATGCACAATAACCATGTATTCTTGTTGCTCATCTTAAACAGTAGTTGGAAGGTCCTATGGGATCCAGCCATGAGTATTTTCAGAATAATTAAATACAATGCAGAAAGCAGGTGCTCCTATTAAAATTCTTATCGTTAACTCTACTTAATAGTTTACTCAACTCATTCACTCAGTCCTCAGATGGTTACTACCCAGAACTCAAAGGGGTCCTGTGAGCATGGACTCACAGCCTTTAAATTGCTACAGAATATCTATGTTGGGTTTGGCTGTCCAGAAGCTCATTATCTAACTCATATATCAGTTTTACCACCCAGAAAGGTGATCAGTATTTTAACTCAATTCTCCCTATTCAGTTCTAAAACTCTAGAATTGTACAAATCCCATTCCGATTCATATTTTCCCCTGCCCTATTGTTGTTTTTTTAATAAATATATTTTTATTGATTTCAGAGAGAAAGGGAGAGGGAGAGATAAAAAACATCTGTGATGAGAGAAAATCATTGATTGGCTGCCTCCTGTACGCCCCACAATGGGGATTGAGCCCACAAACCTGGGCATGTGCCCTGACTGGGAATTGAACCTCGACCTCATGGTTCATAGGTCGATGCCTGCCTGGCTCCCCATTGTTATTTTATTGACCTTTAGTATTGTGTCATGTATACTTCAAGAGGTTGTGGAAAATCACAGAATGAGATGGATGTAAATAAGCAAACTACAAGGAAACAGATTAATTATAGAATCTTCTGTAGGGGTCTAGCCTGATCTAGCCTGATACTTTGCATTTTAAATGTATTGACAGATACTTGAAAACATTTCTCTGAGCCAGAGTTCCCCTTGTTAATATTGCGTACAAACACTGTTTAAATGGAAAGGGAGGTAAGTGCTGTGAGTCTATCCCCAACTTGAATATTCCACTAAAAACCTCTGGGTTTTGGAAATTGAAGTCCAAGCACATCTGGATTTCCTGGAGGCCTTGAGCACAGTGCACGTTTGTAATTGTAGTTTCTCCAACATTGAACAATTCTTCCAGTTCCCACCATACATTTTTCTCAGCCAGAAAGGGCACTAGTAGCGAACCTGGAAGCCTGGCC
Source organism: Pipistrellus kuhlii (assembly GCF_014108245.1). NCBI lineage: Eukaryota > Metazoa > Chordata > Mammalia > Chiroptera > Vespertilionidae > Pipistrellus > Pipistrellus kuhlii. The sequence goes on from NW_023425540.1 coordinate 86,295,347, forward strand.
TGTCACATGCAAGCTGTGTTCCACTAGAAACCTCATCTCACTTTCCTGAGTCTCATCTGGAAAGTGGGGAGAAAATTACCACATGCAGCTGTTAGAGTTTCCCCCTAAATCAACGGGGACATACTAGTAGATGTGAAAGCACGTTATTTGGGGAAAATATTGCCATTTATATTTTGACTGCATGGACTCACAAAGGATGCAAACAGTCTCCTCTCCTTAGTCACAGAGGCCAGGCCTATGTGTTTTTCAGTCCACAGTTTTGAGGTGAGAGGGGGATCATAAAGATCCTTGTTGTGTGTTGGTTTGATAGGATTTCAAATACACTTGTTTGTGACAAAAAATGACATTATTTTTAAGGGTACAGTTATTTTGATTTGAGTGAAGTAAGCTGTGTCTGAATGTCATCATCTCATCTGTCATCACTGAGAAACACTCAGTCGCTCAGCTGCTGAGGAGCCTCGCTGGGGGTTGAGCAAATGAAACACCTGGAGAAGCAACCATGGCAAGAGGACATTTGGACCATAAATGCCGCGCTTTGTGAGTGCTGTCCAAGAGTGTTAGGTCTGGACAAGGCTACCCTCTGCTGATATAAATAGCTCTCCAAAGACCTTTGGTGATCACTACTAAAGGCGATCCATTTTTTTTATGGGCAAGTAGTGAAAATCACGGAGAGGCCCTCAAAAGAGATCAGCTTGCCAGTCAAGACTGGCGCCCGGTTCCCTAGCAACATGCTCTACCAACAGGGGGCTTTTACATTTGCTTTGGCATGTGGACATTGGCTTTCCGTTGGCCAAGCCATCTCTCTTAGGTGCCAACTCATATAGTGGTATATTTTAACTGAATCTGGACTTCATTCCTTCCATCTCCTCTGCCCAGAACAAAGTGTGATGAACCTATCATTGATTTGGAGTATGTTGTTATTTCTTTATTAGCTTGTTAAGAGACATTTTCCTGTATGCTCTTAGCTTGTGAAATTGTTACAATTCTCACAGTGAACCTGCATTAAATAAATCATTAGCCAAGGCTATTCCAGCCTCTGAGCATAATTTGGCACAAAACAAAACAAGCCTTTTGAGGTTACAGTTCACTTTAAAAGTGGGATGAGGCCTCCAGGAAGACAGAATCTCACTTCTATTTTGGGTGGACAGAGCAAAGGAGAACACAGAATGTGCCCCCAATGAGAATGAGCACCTTCCAGGGGCTGGGTGTGGGTTGGGCAGGTTCCCTGAACAGCCTGTGTGCTTCTCCAGGGAAGCAGCCTTCACTGGGGGCCAAGAATCCCTTTCTTATGAAGGCTGGGGAGGAGCACAGGGTGTCCAGGCTGAGGCTTTGGAGGGTGGGCAGGCCACAGTGAGAAGGTCTGGGCCCACCTAAAAGTTATGTGTAAATAAAGTTATGTGTAAATAAAGTGAGCATGATGCTGTTAAGTTCCAGAACTTGAGGGGATTCTGATACCCATTACCACTACAGGCGTTGGACTTTTCACCAATCGCAATGGGAAAAGGGCAACATGGGCAGATTTCAAAATACTGACTTGTTGAAAAGTAACTATTTATGGGGCTGATTTTATAGAAATCTAAACCGGTGATGGTTTCAGGCTGTGTTTACTGGTTTACACTGGGAGAAGTGGCTAATTCTCCAGTGGAGCTGGTGGTCCTTGGTTGCCTGAGTTCCTCCATGGACCAAAAAGACGATTAAAAATCAGGAGAAGGATGAGCAACACAGACCTTCTGACCTCATGCTTCCTGGTTGCTTCTTCTTTCAGAACTTTTTTCCCCTAACCTATTTCTCCCTCTGCTCCCAAATTTTAGTGAGCTGTGACTAACAAATAAAAATGGCATATAATTAGATATTGCAATATGCGTTTTAAAATATGTATAAGGTGATGATATTATATATGTATACACTCTAAAATGATTAGCACAAATCAACACATGCATGGCTTCACATAGTTATCTGTATGTGTGTGTGAGAGAGAGAGAGAGAGAGAGAGAGAGAACACATTTAAGCCCCACTCTCTTAGCAACTTTCAAGTATAGCTATTTTTATATTTCTAAGGTAGAAGTCACAATCTGGGGGGAAAAAACAAACTTCTATAGTTAAAACCTTATTCTAATTCAGAAGTCTGCTTCTATAGGAAATTACCCATATATTGACTCAAGACAAAACAACACCCTCATAGTTTACTGATAATAATAATATCAATAACAATATCCTGAGTGTTTTAGTGTCAGGTACTACTAAAGGAGCTTTATGCTCATGACTAAAATTCATTCTCCTAATGAGGCAGGCATCACTCATTAGCTATTAAAGATGAGGAAGTGGATGATCAAATAGGCCAATTAGCATGCCTGTATCTCATATAGTAAGTAACTCTGCTAAGTTAAGAACGTGGTCTAAATCTAAGTCTCTGGTCATATTCGGTAGGTGAATAGTGAATATTTGCTAATACACGCACCAATAAAAAAGGAGATACAATGAGTATAATTGTTATCATTATAAACCTGCTTCAAATTCTGATCTGGCCAATTATAAGTTGCAGTCTATTGAGGTTTTCCAGAATGTTAATGTTAGGGTTGGTCCTAGAGATTGCCCAGATTAAAAATGACTTGTAATTTTAAATGAATTTAATTTGCTTGCTCTCCCCTGTATATATTCTGCAATAATATACACTCCAGAATATCAGTCAATTTGCAGTTGTTATTGAGAGTCCCATGCATTTTCACATCTCTCAGTTTATGAAGGAATTCTCATTTTCATCTTTTTGTGGTTCTATAATAGATGGCATTGTGCTTCCCATTTAGCAGATGAAAAAACTGAGGCTCAAAATAAGAAGATAAATCAGATAGGACTTTCTCAGGATACAGCTTATATTATAGTGTGGATCTATTAATTATGAGACAATATGTCCACAAAATCACATTCGTTACCCCTGGGTCTTTGAAGTAAAGAAAATTATTAATTGTGGCCCTAGGAAACTTGAGGAAGGAAATCACAACACAATGGATTGTAAAGGAAACCCAAACATTGATAATTCTTATTTTCTCATTGAAGAAGGGAGAGTACAGAGCAGATGGTTACAAACCAACAATTTACAAAGACAACTTCTCCTACATCTTGCATGTTTGTGGAGAGAGACCCCAGGGTTGACATTATTTACTGCCTACTGGGGTAGAATTGAAGCTTGCCCTCCAGGGTGCTGCTTCTCACACTTCATATAATACAAATCACCCTGGGATCTGGAAAGTGCACATTTTGATGCTGTGGGGCGTAGGTGGGACTTGAGAAACTGCTTCTGTCTCACAAATTCCTGGTGAGGCCAATGCCACTTGTCTGGGAACCACACATTGCAGAGCTAGGCTCTCAGGACTCTCAACGTGGACCATTTGTTGACATTTCAGAACAGAGTGAGGTAACCAGTACTTTCCATGTCTGCTTCTTTTGTTTTAAGTTTGAGATAGAGAACTTGAAGAAAACAACTAAAAGAATAACAGAGAAGCTATTATTCCGAGAAAGCTGTGAGGCTCATGTTGTCCTGGATACCTTTATACAGGTGTCCTGGACAACATGACTGCCTGCTAACCACCTGTGCTCATCGCCTGTTTAATAGAATTAGTTCACAAACCCTCTCATGATGTAGAAATGATGAAGAATGCAATTTCCTCATCTTGTAATGTGATTTGAACTTTCAAGTTACAACATTAGACCATGAAAGGAGACAGAGATTCAAAGGATGCTAGAAACATCCCATAATCTTTGTTTTCTTTTAAAATGAATCTCAGGGCTATTAAAACAATGGGAACCACTGATGCTAGTTATCAGATATGTGCTCTATTTATATAATCTCAGGAAAAAATATTTCTATCTAAATAATTAAGATAATTAAGGGAAAGGGTGTTTGGCTTTGATATGTCTCAACACCCAACAACCTAGTGAACTATTCAAACATTCACACATCACAATGCAGCAAGAATGAGTCAGGAAACAATTATAAAAATGGATTAACTAGTTACTCATAACAAAGATTTCCTCAAACCCTCACTTTCCAAACTACCACCCCACTAAATTCTGGCAGTGATCCTTACTCTAAATGAATAAGTACTAATTAAATGAATAAGTTATTATGTTTTTGGAGGAGAATATAATTTCAGAGGAACCAGTCACTCTGATCCACACCAGGAGAGAAAGCTTGAGGCGTCACTTATTTCTGTCCAGTGACTGTACACATACGGGTATTACACGCAAATGTGGAAAAAACATAGTGGCTACATGTATACAGAAATTGGTCCTTCTAAGAAAGAATTAAAAGTTACCTATTTAAGTACAAAATCAGAACTTACTTTGGTAACTTTAAAAGCAATACTATACATTTTTAATGAAAAATTCCCTCTTACCTCCCAAAATGGAGTCTATGGTATATTGTGTAGTGCCCCCACCCCCCCGCAAAAAAAAAAAAAAATCAAAGAAATGGAGTGGTTTTCATTTTTTTTCAACTTCATGAATGCTTCATGAGCTAAGAAAGATTCTATCATGTGTGTATTCCTTTGTATTTGACTGGAATACTGTATTTTATGAGAAAAAAATTATTTATTTGCAATGGAAATGGCTCATCCAGAGACCCATGGGCTTATAATATCACAGGTTGTTCACCTGCCTCTAAAACCTTCACAGCTGAAGGGCCCTGATGCCTTTACTTAAAAGATAGTTTTTATTTGCTTTTTTGTGGCCTATCAAGTCAATGATCTGCAACCTGAAAACTGTAATTAGGCCATGACATGACCAAAGGAGTTGTTACATCTTGTCCCATCATTGGCAAAGTGTCTGCCCACATGGCTGTGACAGCTATGGGCTATTGCATTTGGAATTTTCTTTAATATCTCCCCAACTCCTTGTTGGTCCACTCTGTTGACTGTTATAGGCCTGGTTCCTTTTTTTTAACTGCCTCAATTACGTATTCATCCAATAGTGCATAACAGTTGTTCAGAAGCCATTATAGATGGTGGACCAAAGGCAATTAATTCTTCAAATAAAAACTTGAGCACTCTTTCTTTTAACGTGTGTGGGTGCACTTCTGTAAATTTAAAATGAGAGAAACTCCGGAAATATATCTATCAGTAACAGGCATATCACTTTTCAGCACAGGGAGCTTTGTGTTTATAAACAGGTTTCAAAAAACACATTGATGCTACTATCAAGAACTATACATTCCCACCTCCACGATTTTAGAGCAATCTTAATTGTTATCAAATAAAATCATTGTCAATCTATAGAGCAGGTTGGCAGAAAATACAATTAGTGTGGTTAGTTATGGTAATTATTTTGGTGAATGCCCAATTGGAACTATTTGACTCATAGGGAAAATAGATACAGCATTGGTTGACAGCATGAAATTTCACTGACTTTGTAGTCATTGAGTCACATCTTAGTTATGGCTATTGAAGTTGAAAATGTGCCTTTGCCCTGACCTTGTAACAAAAGTAGAAGGAAGCAGAAACAGCCCATGACCTGCCCTAATAGACATTGGATTAGAAGCCCAGTCAATGGGTTTCCAAGACCACAGATCATTCTGTTTGGACCCACTTCTTCCAGCGCCCCAGTGAGGATTCTGTTTAGGATGAGCACATATATTCTGGTTGTCCTTGGATAATCCTATTTGAAGCCTCTTGTCCATGGGTCCTGATCAGTATGTCCCATCTCTGTCACACATACCATTCTGAATAATCATTTCTATTGGCATCTGCTTACCTCATTATTATATTGTCTACTGCTTACCTCATTAGCTTGTTGATGCAATGTTTTAAATAGTACCTGACACACAAGAGGCATTACCAAAAAATTAACTTAAAAATAAAAATCTACATGGTAAAAAAATAAAGTTGTAGGAAAGAACATACAAACTGCTCACTTTAAAACAACCTGACATATCAAAATATAAAGTTTGAAGAGCTGATAATAAATTGAAAGGCTTACCCAGCCCCTAACACACACCTCCCCCTAAAAAGTTTTTCCATAAAGAAACAAAAACAAAGCCAAAAAACTACCCTAAATTATTCATGGAACTTAATGGATTAGGTGAGCATATAACCTTACTTATCTAAACTAATAAAACAGAAACATGCAAACTGACTGTAGCTCCATCACACCCACAAGCCACGCCCAGAAGCCAATCAGGAATGAATATGCAAATTATTATGGCTGCAGCCAGGGAGCAAGCAGGAGGCTTGGGTTTTTTCTGGTGATGGAAGAAGCCAAGATTCCTGGCCGGCCCTGGGCCCTCTAAAGGCTACAAAGTTTCATTTATAGAATGTGTTGCCAGGGGGTGTGGCTGGCCTGCAAACCATCACAGGCCCCTTGCCCAGGCTGCCACACACCCCAAGGGAATCCCTACCCTGATCCGGAACACTCTTCAAGGCAAACCAGCTGGCTCCCACCAGTTCACCAGGCCTCTATCCTATCTAATAAAAGAGTAATATGCAAATTGACCATCACTCCAACAAACAAGATGGCTGCCCTCATGTAGTCAAATATGTCTGCCCCCATGTGGACACAAGATGGCGGGGGGTGGGGAGGAAAGTTGGGATGGATCAGACCTGCAAGGGAGGGCAGTTGGGGGGCGGGGAGAGAACCAGGCCTGTAGGGGAGGACAGTTAGGGGCAAACAGGCCTGCAGGTTAGGGCAATTAGGGGCCAACAGGCTGTCTGGGGAGCAGTTAGGCATCAATTAGGTTGTCAGGGAGTGGTTAGGGGGTGATCAGGCTAGCAGGCAGAAGTTGTTAGGGGCAATCAGGAAGGCAGTCAGGCGAGCAGTTGGGAGCCAGCAGTCCTGGATTGTGAGAGAGACGTCTGACTCCCCACTTATTGGGCCTAAATGGGCAGTTGGACATCCCTCGAGGGGTCCCAGATTGAAGAGGGTGCAGGCTGAGCTGAGGGACACACCCTCGTGCACGAATTTCATGCACCAGGCCTCTAGTTATATTTTAAAAGGCTTGTCTATATCATACTCAGCTGAATAGGTTTGGTCACTATTCTACCTGAACTCTTTGAGTGACTCTAAACTGTTTAAAAAATCAGAGTTTTAGAGATTCAGGTGGATTTGAAATAATCTGGATATTTCTGGTTTCCTCAAATCTCATTCTAGCTCTCAAGGGTAAAAGCTCTTAATTGACTATCATATGGGAATATACAAAAATAAAAACAATAACGTTTTATGTATTGCCCTCTATGTTTTGGATATTTCATAAATACTGTCTCCAAACTTGAAAACCATTCAGTAAGGTGGAGTCAGTAAAACCACATAACAGATGAGGTGGTTCCCACTGCAAATAAAGGACTTCTTAAGGTTGCACCACTGAGATGCAATAGAATCTAGTAAATAAGGACATAGATTTAAACTTTAAACTGAGCTGGACAACTTGCTTAACTTTTCCAAGCTTGCTTCCCCATCTGTAAAATGGAGGTGACAACATCAATCTTATAGGGCTGGTGTGTGAGCTCAATGACACTATTTGTAGAACACTTAAAACAGTGTCTGTTACTTAGTAAGGACTCCATAAATAGACATTGGTATTATTGCTATTATCATAATATTTGTATCATTATTACAGAGAGATGATTTAAATCAAAGTTTGGTCCATTTCCTATATCAAACTTCGTCTCCTGGTGTGGTATGTCAAGAAATTGTAATCAATAGTGCAAATAATGAAGTCCTCTATTTCTACTTAATGAACATTAACAGCAGCATTGTCATATATATGGAAAGTTTTATTAAAGAAATCTATTTTCATCTTGTAATAGGAAATTCACCAGCAATAAGTGTTTTTTTCTAGTCACCCTCAAGCTGTCTGGAATAATTACTTTCACTTTCTCTTCCTGAGTAAACTTTATACTAAAAAAAAAAAAAAAATAAGCATATAAATAAAATTAGGAATATATAACCTACTTATATGTATTATATATTCTAATGTAGAGATATATATGTATATATTTAATCCAGTATCCTAATAATAAAAATGGACACATTTTTCTAGGCACTGAAATACAAAAGTATATAAATAAAGACACTAATGACTCGTTTCTTCTACTTCCTATTACAAGGTAACAGAGCATCTTTTTTAAAATTGCAGAACCCAGGTGAGCTCATCAGAATATATGAAAACAGCAGAAAAGGTAAAAAAACACAAATCAATGACAATTTCAACAAGCCACAATCTAAGGAGGTGCAGAGTAATAACTATAGTTTGCCGCCAAGCTTTGACTCAACAGGTTATGATCTGAATTCAGAATGGCTTCCTCTTGCCCTGGATCCTTGTCTCAGGTGGGGAGATGGCACAGAATGTGCTCCCATCCTCTCTCAACCTCCATGAACTAAGCCCTCAGTTTCTTGTCCATCTGAGCATGCCATCTTTGGCATCGCCAAATTCTACAATGTTCTCACTTTGGCTTTTTTCAACAGTGATGTCTCAAAAAAGATTGAAAATGTAAATAAAAGAGAAAGGTTACCATAGAGTTGCTGACTTTTATTTTGCCAAGTAAGAACATCAAAACCAAAACTGGGTAAGAGAAGAAAATAAAAAAGTTACCATTTGCTGCTGTCATCGTTTTATAAAAGAAAAGCTATTATTTTTTTTAAAACAGCATCTAAGAAAGAAGCCTGGGCAAAGCCTGGGCCATTTCCCAGATGAGCTGACAGCCCTATTACATTGCACCCGTGTTCTCTCCCTGTCCTGGGAAACCAGTAATATGTCATCAGAGGCAGCCATCAGGCCTGGAATCGGCCTGGGGAGACAGTGCTTTAAACAAAGCACCGGGATAAGATCTTGAGATCTCTCTCTTTTCGATTCACAGAGAATAGGGGGCTCGCTACTGCTCTACAACCAGAAGCAGTTTCAACCTCTGGAACTTGGCTTAGGTGAGAGGAATGAGTAAAACAATGGAAGTCCCTCCCTTGTCTGCTCTGCATCACCTGTCCTCATTAAGGGAGACCTATTATCCATAGATGAAGCAGTCTGTATTCTACCCCACAGTAAGAAAAAGTACAATCGTTTAGTCCCTAAAATACAACAATATTTTTAAAATTACCCTTTGTATCCACAAAAATTCGCTGTAAAGTAGTAAATTAAATTTCCATTCACGATGCTCAGATGCTTTCCAGGCTAACAGTCTCTTAATTTTTAGTCTGCCTCATTTGATAAAGACTCGAAATCAAATGCTGTATTATTTAAAATGCAATTATCAGCCTTATTTTAACAACGACTTCTATTATTTAATCTGAATATAGGAGGTAATAAGTTCTCAAATACAGAGGGAGTGGCCTGCACTCAAGGAAAGTAAACTCAAATCCCTTTATTTCTTCTGTTTAGATCAATCTTAGGAGGTACAGTTGGCTTTAGTTCTATTTTCTGTAGTTATGCTAATGACAAAATAGTATAAGAAGGCAGAAATTTGGTCTTCTGCTCCTTCCTTCCTTCCTTCCTTCCTTCCTTCCTTCCTTCCTTCCTTCCTTCCTTCCTTCCTTCCTTCCTTCCTTCCTTGTTTTTATCTGTCTCTATTTCTGTTCATCCACATGGCCACCTATGTAATCTGTGTATGTTTTAAACTATCTATCTTTCTATCCACCCATCCTATCTATCTATCCATTACCCATATCTGTGTGTGTATGTATAGATATATATAACTATTTCTATCACCTATATAATTTAAAATAGTAGACCAGCTTCTCCATGACCCCAAAGGCATGCCTCTTTATCTCTGTTGAGTTTTTAAAACGAACTACTAATTAAACAGCACCTTTAATTCGTGAGTTATGAGGATCAGAATTAAACAGTGTTGTAGCATGTGGCTTGTGACTACAGCCTGAGTATGACCAGTCCTGGCCACATTTTATTAACATTTACCTAGTTACTCTAGTGCAGTGGTCGGCAAACTCATTTGTCAACAGAGCCAAATATCAATAGTACAATGATTAAAATTTCTTTTGAGAGCCAAATTTTTTAAACTTAAACTATATAAGTAGATACATTCTTATTAACCTAATTAGAGTACTCCTTCAATCGCACTGTACGTGTGCACCCGCACGTGGTATTTTGCGGAAAAGCCATACTCAAGGGGCCAAAGAGCCACATGTGGCTCTCGAGCCGTGGTTTGCTGACCACTGCTCTAGTGAGTCCTTCCTGAGGTCCTAAGGCACAGGTATGTGTGTGTGTGTTGTACACATATATATGTATGAATATACATATATATTTCAAATGCAGAGAGCTAGAAAATTGGTATTAGGCATTTTCGTTAGATTGTCTGTTAAGCTGAACTTGCCATCTCACCATGTTTGTCCTACAAAACTAGAAATTTCATATAATATAGTCTAATACTGCCAGTAAAACAAAGATCTAACAAATCAAACAAACTGAAAGGGGAAGAAAAGAAACAAAGCCCAGTTGCTTACTGTCTCTTTTGCTCAGTCTAGAGTCATCTGCACTGCCAGGTCTCTGATTGTATGTATAAAGCTGCTGATGTTAGGGATTCTTAAAGGAAATACATCTTATAGGAAAGAAGTAAGGGTCCCTGATAACTATCAGTGCAATGGAATCATTATGAAATTTCTGAGTGAACCACTTTGTATCACTTTCTTCTCGAGCTGGTCTGCATCTAATTCCCTTCAGTCCTAATGTGGAGGGACGTTCTCATGCACTGGTTGTTAGATGTTAGGATGTCAGCAAGCAGGACAAGCATGACAAATACCTGCCTTTCCGAAGAGTTCACATTTTCATCCAAGCTATGTACACACCATAGGTATTTCCCCAGACATTTGCAGCATAATTCATTGAACAGGAAATTCCTCCCCCACCCCATCCTCTTGTTTGGCTGCTCCAAGATGCAACAACCATCAAGTCATAATACACAAAGAAACCAAGAGCCAATCCGTAGAGAGAAGCCTACCCACAGGCTACATCCAAGCAAGCCATTCCTCGAGCTAATGTGATGATGGACCTGTCAAATCCAGAACATATCACGGACACATCAGCAACACCAAGTGGCATGCAATGACCAGATGACCATCGGCCCCACTGCCATGCTTTCATTGGTTCAAGCTCAGAAGACAATCTCCTTTGACAGTTTGGACAGTTGGCTTTTCATAAATCAAAGTTAGGTTGGAAATAAAGATCTGGTGAGGTCATGTGCTTACCAAATATTTCCTAAATGCCAAGGAAAGATGTTTGCCTATTCCTGTTAAATGCATCAAGGAGACTATAAAATTACCTAGTCCAGTCAGGTCTGTTTCTTTTGGGGAAATTTCTGCCCACACCAGATGGTCTTCATTCTAGAGGTCAGCATTCAGAAACTCTCAGGATGCTCCAAGATAATCAGCATGTGATTGTTTAACCAAGAAAATGATAGGCAGAGAGTTGCAAGCTGCCCATCAAGGACCTTCTGGGCACTCCTGAGGTTATCTGAGTTCAATATTTTTCAAAAGTCCCTGAATTTTTAATTTGATGAAAACTTAATTTGTGCTGATGAAAGGTAAAATTCTACCAACTGGGGACACCCAACTTCTTTCACTTTCAAGACTTCTGAAAAGACTCATGGTTACAGGGCAGGTTGCTGCAGTTTCTTTTTGGAACAGGTTGATAATTATGGACATTACCAAAACATTCTGATTCCTGCTGATTTTAGCTCCTATGTTGGAAGGGTTTCTTTGGGTTAAGGAGTTTTTCTCTTTATCTTCTAGAGAACAGGAATGAAGAATCGATCACTACTGATAGTACACTGTGATTGTGTTAAAATAAAATATTACACAACTGCCCTAAGATAAATTCTAAATACTTGGCATTTTCAATCTAGATTCAAAAGCTATTCTGATAATTTCAAATTTTCCCCCAAACATGTGTCTTCTATAAAAGGTCTTTCTTCACCTTACCTCTTTGAAAAAGAAATAGGGGAGACCACTGTTTCATAAATACACTTTACAAATCAAACCAGAAATAACGTTTTAAAGATTGTTTTCTGGTAATTTACCTATTACTGCATTTACCTCAATGCTATATTTCCATATGTGGCACATGTCTTGCTTATAATACAGTTAAATAGGGTTGGTAACCAATTTACACAGCAAGCAAGAAGACCTAATGTGCAAATTTTTTAATGAACAGCAAGAGGCCAATTACATGGACAAGACTATTACCACTGAGTTTGTTTCTTCAACTGAAACTATTATATTCAAGTGGGAATTGTAAAGTTATTCAAAATTTACCAATTCAAGGATGAGGACAATTTTTCAGTCAAACATGTTGCCAATGAGAATCTTAATAAAATTAAAATAACAGGTTTTCATGCACATATTTGCATATATGGTGCCCCCAAATGCAACAACAGTTTAACTTAAGTTTTAGATGAATACAAATGGAGATGAACAGATCCTCAAGTAATTCTATTTAAGAATAGTGTTAAACATTATTTTTTTTTAATGTCTAAATTGGTCTTATTGAAGAATGCAATTTAAATGAGATCTTTGTAATTAACCTTGTTTTCAACTTGGGGATAGATGCACTTATACTGAGAAGCAAGATAAAAATCCCTCCAAAAATAAATCTGTTTAAGATTCTTATAATTATACAGCAGGCTTAAGTTACTATGATTATAATTACATATAAAGTGGGTGTTTGCGAATTTAGTATCTAGAAATATTTTCATAAAAATAATTATGGATTGTAGATAAACCATATTACCATTGATACTTTGTGAATCTTTGGTGTGCAGAATTTAACAGTGTTAAGCCTTTTCATTTATAGGATAATCTTAAATACTTCAAGACTGTCAACGTTTTTATTAACCTACTGACCCTCTCCTTTTTCCTAATCCAGTGTCAAAGTGTATCAAAGATAGCAACTTACATAAAACCTATTTTGCATCTTAACAAGTGATTATTGGGTAACTGCATAATTTATGTATTTGGATCTGAATCTTGCCAATTGTTTGAATCTCTTTGGAGACTCCCTTCAGCCTTGAGGCCTTGTTATGGTTGTTTTCAAGAATATAGTAATAATACCTGCATACAAGCAGAAGGCAGATCTCAACTCTACCTTGTCTAAGAGCCATTTTATTACATGTGTATGCATGCGGTTTTCAAAGTGCCCCTCTTAGGGCTCAGCAATTTCCTTTGCTGTATTAGACCTCAGAAGAACCCTGTAGCCACAATGAGCTCACAACACGTCTGTGAGGAATGGAATGGAACTGCAGGGAAAGAAAGCACCAGAGCAAACCCAGGGGTAGGAACCCAGTCACAACAGGCCGGGGAGGAGGACCAGTGGCTGCCGACACGTCCCATTCAAGATCAAATACATCTCCTTGCTTACCTGTCTGACCCAGCATGCCTCAGCCACACATGCAAATTGTTATCATCACTGCTTTATTCATGAAACATATTTTTAAATCAAAGGAGTCGTTACCCAAAATAAGCACCCTCAGTGACATTTGAGCATGCAGAGCATCTGAACATTCACATTTATGTCCTCAGGAAACAGAGCCAACGCGTTGCATTCAATATGGAAACACACACTTTCTTTTTTTCAAGGCACCTAAACAGAAATAGCTGTGGCTTGTCGTTTCAGGAACCGAGTCATCTGTTAAGCTTGGGTAATTGGTCATAAAGCTCTTCCACACCAACCCTCCCCCGCCATCCATTATGACTTATGCATTTTTTAAACCCACTTCTGTCCCTTCTGCTGCCAGTCTTAGGGTATGGTGTGCATTACAAACAAAAGTCAGCTTGTCTTAGTAGGACTGGGCACTGGATGTTGCCAAAAGAACCAATCTACTTAGGAATGCCAGCTATGCCTCCCCCCATTCCTTTATGGTGGATTAAATAGTGGTTTCCTGGGTGTAAAGAGTTGTAACAGGGGGAAATGGGTAAGCCTGCAGGATCATCTTCTGTTTTCTTCATCTGAGCTGGATGCGACCATGGTCTTCCAGAGAAGACCATAAGAAGGTTGCACAGGGAGTGTGCATGTACATGCAAGGTGTGCTGAAAGATCTATACACAAACAAAACATACCATTTTCTTTGTGTCTTAGCAAAGAGGGCAAGAGTTAGGAATGAACTGGGCTTCGCTGTCCATCCTGTCTCTAAGTGGCCCTCTTTGTAGTCTCACGTGGGACCTAACTTGGTGGGTGCTGCCTACCCAGATGTCATGCATTTGCCTCAAGACTGGACACAGATCTTGTCTCCCCACCAGCTGAGGTAATTTCCAAGTAGCTGTCAAGCAGAAAAAGGAAGACCCTTACCTGTCACTGTAGGCAGCTGCAGTGGCTGGGGTAGGCTGGGCGTAGCGGTATGCAGCATAACCACCCTAAAACACAAGGAGAAAGTGGACTTAGACATGCCAAGGAGCCCGATTCAGGGATGTTCCACGGTGAAACCACACCAGAACAGCAGTTACCCATATCTACCAATCTAAAGTGGAGGTTAATGAAAGCTTAGTGTCAGAGCAGAAGTACAAAAAAACACACCAGACAGACAGGGGATTGTAGACCAACCCCGGCCGGAGGTTAAAGGTTAGCAGGTATAAGCGTATCCACAAGGGAGAACCCAGATACCCTTTGAAGGGTATGTGCATAAGAGTTAACAGTGATTGTCTTGGGATGGGGAGGATTATGGGGAATTATTTAAATACTACTGATACTTTGCTGAACTTTCCAGATTTTCAAAACTGATTATACTTTACCTTTACTTGTGAACTATTAATTTACATTTTATTCAAATAGTCTGATTACTTCCTTAAAAATCCAGTATAAGTTAACTACTACCCTCTTTGTCTTTTATATTTATTTATTTTTAAACCCCTTAGAAGGCACGCTACTAGTAATCTCTTGCATATATAGTTGTTTAACCATAAAGCAATTAAAGAAGACAGTCCTTAGCTTTCCATATCTTACATATTTATTTTTAAAAGGAATGGTAAATGCTTCTTAAAAATTCTGTCTTTTTGGCTAAAGATATCACAGAGATTCGGATGGGGAATTTGGTGTGGAAAATATAATAAATGATTCCAATTTGTAAATAAAACCATTAAGAGAGAAAAAAAATTGAAAAAATAATTAACATTTAGTTGTATGTACCAGTAATTGCAATTGTTCAATTAAGCAGAGGACAAGCAAATGGGCATATTTGAAAGGAATGTGTTCAGCAGAGCATTGATTATCAAACTGTGAAAATAACAGAGCGTCTTGCTCAGCCAACCACGGCGAGACATCAGCCACCATAGAATGATCTCAACACAATTAACAAACAGGCTTCAGGCTCCGCCGATAAGACAGGGACCTTTCAGGTTCTAATAGGAATGCAGCCCCATAATCCTCTGCGGGCAACTCAGGACAGACAACTCTGTCCAGGCAGCACTTAACAGCATGACCATGGATGTGCCAGAGGGTAAGAGTAGAATTGAGAGTAGAGGAATTTGTTACATTTGGCTTCATATCCTATAGGGAAAAACCAAGTAGTAGGATAGGAGGCAGATGAATGGGGAAGCTCAAAACTCATCTTTTAAAATGTAGATTAAACTGGTCTCGATAATTTATTTCTACCTTCTACCACCCACAGCTCACTTTCAGAGGAATTGTGCCATCACTTACACAGCAATTCTAGAAAGCTAGTTTAGCCTTGCACAAGTTTGTTCTTCGGATCAGTCCTGGAGGAGACAGATCCAAGACATTCTGACAGATAGTCAGCAATAATTTGGAGCCAGATAAAAGAAAAAAAGTCTCCCTTGAAAAACAATGTAAAAGTAAAAAACAAAAACAAAACAAAACATGAGGTCTTAGCCAGACACCACCTGGTGTTCCAAACACCATGTTCTCTAATTAGGAGCAGGGAAACTCATTAAATGTGCTGAGGAGTTGTAAAACCAAAGAAGTAGTTGTCACACAAGCACCAAGTTCAGACAGGCTGGTGGGCTGAGGGGAAAGAGGTCACCGGATTTCTGGAGCCATTCTTTTCATTTGCCTGTCCGTCTCCATGGCTTTCTTGATGCATCCAGAAACACACGGGTGTGCAGGCCTATGCAGTACACTTAATAAGGGAGGAGGAGGGGGGCTGGAATAGGCTAGCTGATGGCTAGGAAGCATTAGCTGCAACCAGCTGAAAGCTTTGAGTGGAGAAAGTGTGTGTGTGTGTGTGCATGTAGATGTGTGCATGTGTGTGTGTGAGTGTGTGTTATTTTTGTCTCTCACTCCCAGAATAAAAAAAAAAGAGAGAAAGAAATCTTGCCAAGATATTTGCATCAAATGCCATGTCAGTCATGCTTTGGTGACTATGAATTTGGTCCCAGCAAAGATTTTTAGCTATGTCCCACTTGCAAATCCTCTTTGTTTGAACTCTGAATATCTCCCTCAACTTCAGCAGTAGTTTGTGTCAATGAAATTAGGTAAAGAGTCTGGTAAGTGGAAGTAACTGTGGCAGTGCACACAGAAGGAAACTAACATGAACCTCACTGAGCACTAGGCCCATATTTATTGTATGAACCTAACATGGATATGTGTACATCGCGGATCCATCCACGCAACAGACATGTTCCTCTATGAAGCTTTAAGAGGACATTTCCTCTACATAGCTGAATATGATTTGGTCACTCAGAGAACATAGGAGTGTGTTTCCATGCAATACTGGCACCAGTGGTCAGAGCCCTAATGCTTATTTTTGTTTATTAGGAATCTTTTTTACAAGCTTTCCAGATTCAAGAATCAAGGCCATGGTTTGCTAAAGTCTGTAGACCCAGTGGGAAGATGTTGACCTTGATCTGTGGTCTCCTTGCTGTCCAGTGGACCATGTGGTGATGAGGGAAATGTCCTGTGTCTGTGCTGTACAATATGGTAGCCACTTGTCAGTGACTACTGAATACTGGAAATGTGGCCAGCACAACAAACTGAATTTGTAATTTACTGAATTTGGGTTCATTTTAATATAAATAGCCACATGAGTCCAGGTCTATGTGATCCCTGAAATAGGTAACAACTGGGAAAAGAAAAGGGTTAGGTGGCCTAATACCTGCACATCTATCTACTTCATTGCCTTCTGGACTGTTTTTCGTCTGTATAAAATCCATATTAGGGGAATAACAGAGTTGTGTATTAACTCAGTGTCTGTGTGCAAATACTGTAAAATTATCAAAAAAATACAAATTGCTTTAATTTGCCTTTCTAACAGGTAACTGTCATCAATTTTATTGCTCCATATTTTGCAGTTCGCTGAGCATAGCCAGAGCTGCTGCAAGGTTCTGTGCTAATGTCTGAAAACGGAGAGCTCACTTCCATTTGCTGTCACCAAACCGTGTCCGTGTTGAAACTGGTCCTCCCAGATCTTAGGACGAAAATGCAGCCTTGACAGTGAGATTTTTCCCACTACCAAGGGAAAAAGGGTGACAAGCACAACATCGTTCTACACTCCCTACTCATAAGACATACTCATTTTTCACATGCTGGACAGCAGCAAAATATAAATGTGACCTTATATGAAACATAAAATTTAAATGGCCCTTATAAATTGCCCCTCCCTCCCCTGCCACCACCATCAGATGGATGTAGCCTCCTAAGATACTGGCTCACGGGGTCCAAAACTTTTCCTTTGTTACTGAAACCCCTGGAGGTCCTTTGGGGGAAGTTACTGATTAGGAATCTCTAGTGATGCCCTAATAAAGTATTTTCAGAAGTGTACTGCTGGGATACTAATCGTAGCAGGTGAAGGGAAGGTATCTGGATCAGATAGGCTTGGGAATTACTTAATTAAGCACTATGGAAGTGGTTGCCCTATTTGTGGAACTTAAAGCAATGCTAATGAGCACCATGGATCTCCACTGCATTGCAAAGTAGTTTGACAAAGGGAATCCCATGGTTAACTTTAGAGACTACTTTTTGGAAAAAAGATGTTCTACTATCCTAATGATGAATTACTTGGGGGAGGTGAAACTTGGGGTGTTGGTGGGGACATGGGAAAGGTGAGACTGTGATGGGCTTGATCACAGACACATCTCCTCCTCTCCAAGAATATCCCTGGATCTCACTTTGTGCAAAGCGGGTAGATGGGTGTATATTTAATGAACTCAAGATTTTATGTCTGAAAACAACATTTACAAGGACATTTGCAAGATGAGAAACTTAAATATAAATCATTATTTCCTAATTTATCTGCATTATACATTTAGCTGTTTTTGAAATGTGGCAAGTTTTCTTGAAAGGTAAAACTAAAGTTCATGTCAGGAGTTTTAATTAATGTGTCCTCTCTTAGTCTCAAGTACCCCTTTTTCATAATAGAGTACTTATTAAAATGATTAATTTTCACAGTAAAAAATGTACTTTCTTAATGGACTTAGTACTGAACAAAAATGATAATTGCAGGTTATAGGAAAACTCATATAATAAAACTCCCACTGATTACCCTAGTATTACATTCTTCTTTCATTTTATTTGACAGTTTTAATGTTGGTTTTAGACCAAATTTGGAGACTCAACCATCTATATTCCAATGAATGTGGGGCTCCTTTTCTTCCTGCAAATTTGTTCCCTTGGGGGTTGCTTTGGCAGTGAGAGGTAGGTTTGGAAGCTATAGCAATGGGTGTGAAAGAAATTTATAAGAGCCCACAATGAAACCATGAAGAAATATATTAGCTATCCTCAATACTAGATGCGTAAGAGGTTTTTTGTTGTTGTTATTTTTTGTTTGTTTGTTTGTTTGTTTTTCCCTTATTTAAATATTCCAGATGACTCCTGGAACCTACTAAAATTTTTCTTAGACAATTGGTTCAATGAAACCCTAAAGTCCTCTTTTCACTGAATTTATATTAATTGAGACCAGATGCATTTTAAGAAATTTATAGCCAAGCCAGAGCCCCATTTTGATACACTCATGATCTAGCAAAGGGGAAATTTGAGGATGATCATCTCCATTCTTGGAGAATTCACATCAAAACTGGAAAATTCAGTTCAGTCTTTCCTCCTATGTTAGAAGATATCTCCCTCCCTGGAATGGTCTTGTTAGTAAGATTTCACAGCAAACCCACAACCAGAGTGATGAGTTTTTTCCACCAGTCAGGATTTCATACCTGTAGCAATTTATTGCCATACACAGGCTCTTGATACACTACTCTATAAGGAAACAGAAATGTAATGTTTTCAATGCAAAAATGAAATAAATAAAAGAAAATGCATAAGTCAGACCGAAATTCCAGAGCAATTCATTTACAAGTTTGCTTCTCTTCACTAAGACCTGGAGTGACCCATGGAACCAGGAGAGGAACCAGTGCCAAACAATTCTAGTTGCAAATTTCTGTAACTGAGAGAATTAAGAAGGGGAAATGGGACCAAATAACTCAATGATTTGTGTTATAACCCATGTTTCTTTTTAAAGGAGGAAGAAAAGACATTTTCATGGCTTTTTGTCCTTCCACATTCCAATGGTTCCAGTTAACTATTATGAAGTTTCTCTCTTGAGCTCTTGAATAGAATTCTCCAGAATACCTGAGGATTTAACTTCGATGCCAACTTATTGAAGCAGTTAAGGTGACAGTAGAGTAGCAACCATACTGTATCAACACCTGTGTTTCTTAAATTTAATTTCCACTAACATCAAAAAGCACAATTGTATTTCATAAATTAATAAAGCACATGGAAGCTAACAAAGCTACTTTGAATAGATATGACAAGAAAAATAATGTGTGTGTGTGTGTGTGTGTGTACATGTGCAGGGGTCTAGAAAATATATGTACTGTTAACATGTTATTACTTCATTCAAGTATAACACTGACAAGATGTCAAAAGAACCAAGGGATAGATGCAAGTGATTTGTGAAATACAATTGTTTCATGGGTGTGGCTTATCTTTCATTTGTGGTTCTAGTTTGAAGTGAAATTTCCAGTCCTAGGTCAGACCTCCAGGTGAATATTTTAAGAGATTTAAGGACCTACCTTGTAAAGGTGTATATATACAGCAGAGTGACATGAATTCAGAAATAACTGTATTTAGCCATGGTTGTCAACCAGAAGCTGTCATGACAGAATTTAGGAATGATGTGAAAATGCTCTGGAATCCCCCAAAATGTATACATACTTAAACAGCTGGTAGATCAATTTTGAAAATGAAATGTATTTTAATAAACACTGCCTTTATAATTTTTGAGAGAGAGAAAGAGAGAGAGAGAGAGAAGAAGGGAAGGGAAGGGAAGGGAAGGGAAGGGAAGGGAAGGGAAGGGAAGGGAAGGAAAGGGAAGGGAAGGGAAGGGAAGGGAAGGGAAGGGAAGGAAGATATTTCATTTCTGGTTTGGAAAAATAAGATGAGATAATAGGTAATGAGACTGCTCCCTTGCAGAGCTAGGTGAAGAGAGGAGGTGAGGGCTGACTATCTGTTCTTCATCTATAGATGCTTAACGTTCTGGTGGGCTGTCACCTCTCCTAGATGCCCAATGTTGATGCTGAGGGACTCTCACTGAACACAGGGTCTCAGAATAAGTAAGTGGGATTTTTATTTGGAGAATTTCCACTCTCCAGCTTTGCATGTTCCTGAAGCTACTCAGCTCCACCAGCGGTGGAATGGGACACCTCTTTGTTTTAAGATCCATGGACAGCAGAGTGACATGAATTCAGAAATAACTGTATTTAGCCATGGTGTCAACCAGATGCTGTCATGACAGAATTTAGGAATGATGTGAAAATGCGCTGGAATCTCATTGACACGTTTGCCAGGCAGTCTCGAGGTTGTATTGCCTGTTAGAAAGCTTGGGGCTCTCCCAATACAAGGGCATGTGGTTAACATTTGTTTTATCTGCCAGTTCCCTCTCTCACTCTCCTTCATGATCTTCGCTTCCCTTCTTCCCACTGCAACTCCACTGTCTTCCTCTAGTTTCCAGTCAATTCCTTTTGACAGCTCTGTTGTCATTTCCTTCTTTCCGTTTTCCATAGCTACCCTTTGATCAAATGCCCAATTCTTTGACATCTCCCTGCATGGATTAAGGTAAGTGTCTTGTCTAAGATCACATAAGCAACACTTATTTCCCACTCCCTGATCAAATCTGGCTTTATGAAGGCTATAGCTCCACCCCTAAGTGTGACAGATTATGTCTCAGGTCCAGGCAACTTAGTCTTCCCACTTCACCTTTCTAACTACTGTCATACCTATGAGTCACCTTTACTGTTATTGATTTTTTTCTTTAACTTGAGCCACTTTTTAATTTAGAAGGATTGATTTAAATGTCCACCACTAAGTAATAACACTGAACTAGTAGATTTAACATGCTAGCTATGTCAACTAAATTCCCATCTTTTGACATAAAAATGTGTGTGTGTGTGTCGGGGGGGGAGGTAGGGGTATGTTGTTACCTGGTGGAAGTAACCCAGATGTGACTTTCCTAGCCTCCTTTCTGACTCAGAAATCCCATACTTCCTTTCTGAGGAGTGGCACCCACACTGGACCTGACCATGTCCTGTGTGGTGAGAGGCAGTGTTTCTCCTGTTTGGCTGGGCTCCTGCATAGGATGCTTTTTTCTTTGCCCTCAGCCTACACACACTTCCCTGGTGTTTGCTTTAGTTCCCAGCATCTCTGAGCATCTCTCCATCTCTCCCCAATCCTCTCTGCTCTGAAAGGTGAAGAAGGAGCGAATTCTAGGTAGGAGGTTGTTGCTTGCCAGTTGCAGGGGGTCCTGCAGTTCTCTCAAATGAGAAATGCCTGAGGGCATCCATATCCGGAGGGAGGGATGAAAAGCCTTGAACAACGAAGAGGAGAAGGGGCAGGAGGAAGTGGGATGCCCAGAAAAGGGCAGTCATTCTGGTGTTGGGACTTGAAGTTACTGAAATAACTCCTTTCATCTATATCTCACTCAGATACCTACTGTACCACTGAGCCTGGTGTTCTTTGCCCAAATATGATGAATTTGTGGGAAACAAAAGCTCTTAAAGGAACCAAAAAAACTCAAAGGGGTTTTCTGGAGCTTTCCTTCCTCAGTGGAATTTCTCTTTCTAATTTAGAGTGGATGTTGGTATATTTTCCCTCTTCTAACTTTCTGTGCTCTTTCCATTCGCCTCGTTCTTAGGGATTTTCATTTATCCCAACCAATATATATAGATCTACACACTATCAGTTACTAGTCATTCTATTTCTTTGTTTGTGGAGTCTTACAGCTGTGCCTTCAACAAGCTTCTACTAGACAAAAATCTATGAAGCAAGAGAAAAAGGCTAACTTGATATCTCCATAGAATAGTTTCCATTAATAATTCAATTCTTTATTAGGAATAAAATAATGCAACAAGTTATCATTTTACAGAGAGGTGATAACTAATATAACAATAAGCTTACATAACATCCTCATTGTTCTCCCCTGGGGTAAGTGTTGATGAAGATAGTTCTCTTTTTGGTGGGTTTTTCTTTTTAAATTTTTTTCATCCTTTCTTTACTCCCTTTAATTTCACACACACATAAAAAAAATTAAAAATTAAAAATTAAAAAAAAACCATACAAACACAAAAAAACCCTGCTGTGGCCAGTATGACTCAGTTAGTTGAGTGTGGACCTGTGCACTAAGAGGTTGCCTGTTCAATTCCAAATCTGAGCACATGTGGGGCTGAGAGTTAAGTCCCCAAAGGGTAGCAATAAGGAAGTGGCCCAACCAATGTTTCTCTCTCTCATCAGTGCTTTTCTGTCTCTCTCCTTCTCCCTGCTTTTCTCTCTCAAATCAAAATTTAAGATAAGTAAATAAAGCCCTAAAATGAATTATGCCAACTGTAGTTCGTCCATTTGGTTATGCTATCCAGGGAGAACAATGGGGAGTGTGTAGTAGACTGATGAGTTCACTGGGTAGCTAAGGGTATGGATGAGGTCCAGCCTGCTCAGCCTCCATCTGTCTTTCTTTTTAAGATGGTATAAAGGGAAAGTCTGGGAAAAGGAGACTGCAAAGGAGTAAATCAAGCAGTACAAAAAAGAAAGTTGGTTGTTCACTGAGTGCATAAAGAACATGTAAATCATTAATAAGTATTATTATGGAAAAGAGCTAACTTGCAGATTACAATAAATGTACTTGATGCAATAATAATAGAACTCAACTAAGTCCATCACTGATGGAGACTAATACTATGTCTCAAATTGTAATTACTAGAAATTCAAAGGGAAAAATTAAATAACCAGTGTCTTTCCCATTTTCTAGTAAATGACATCAATTTGATCAGCAATGTGGTTTTATTTTTCTTTGTTATCTGGTCTATAAAACAAGTATGATTGCAGCAAAATTACTTGAGGTCACTTGTAATAAAAAAGCATAAAACTTCAAAAATACCCTCCAACCCTGCTAATTTATTTTAAATTGCGTTTATTCCAAGTCATTTTCATAACATTGCTGCTAATATCACGATGAAGGAGAATAACTAATTCTAGATCAACTTAGGTAAGTTTAATTATGGCCCCCATAATGAGAAACACTTTCCTAAAAGTGAACAGCTTAACAAAGTGGTACTATTTAACCAACAATTCTACATTTAACAAACACTTCTAAGTTAGGGAGCTGTTCTGTGGACATGAAGAAATAAGGGGTTGAAGGAAATAGGAGTTTAATGCTTCAGCTGGCCTACTTTTGTTAGATATTTCTTGCTAGAACCATCCATGGAGGGGTGGACGTAGAAAAATATAAAGGGAGAGAGAGAGAGAGAATGAGATGGAGAGAAAGAGACAGAGAAAGAAAGGGAGAGAGGAAATATCTTTCTAGGGCTTTATGATAAATATATTTATAAGGAAACATCAGCCATGAAAATGTCTTTTAACTCTTGATGTCTACAACTGTTATCCTAAATAGTGAACTGAAAATACATAGACCAAACTGGAAACTTCAGAGAGAATGTTTATTTGTGTGTGTTTTGTTTTGTTTATCAGGGAAGGGGTGTGTGTGTGTCTTAATT
The DNA here is from genome assembly GCF_014108245.1 of Pipistrellus kuhlii. Lineage (NCBI taxonomy): Eukaryota > Metazoa > Chordata > Mammalia > Chiroptera > Vespertilionidae > Pipistrellus > Pipistrellus kuhlii. The sequence continues at coordinate 86,319,257 of NW_023425540.1, forward strand.
TGACAGGAGAGAAATGGCATCTTTGGAGGCGGGGCGGTGTCTGCAATTATTCTGAGGTTGGTCCAGGCATTGTTTCCACTCACTCACAGCGTGGGATGCTCTCATGAGCAGCAGTCCCGCTGCCTGCAAGCCTCAGACTCTCTCACGGCCCACGAAGAGGGAATGGACAGCACCACACAGTAGAGAGATTCTCAGCAAACTTGTAAAAAGAATAACTCTGGGAGGAAACAAGGATGGCATGCACATTAATGAATACTTACATAAATGTCTGCACCATAAAATCCATCCTGGTAAACAACACTGCAAGGGTGCACACACAAAGAGAAACATCCATATTAGTGCGTTTCCCCATGCAGACACACCACCCCCGCACTGGCGAAGTTAGTCTGGTCACATGATCCAAAACACAGGAACTGAAGAGAGTTTCCACCTTGGCTAAGGAGGTTGGAGACCACAGGAGGTGGGCAGGCTGAGAAAATTAGGCTGCGTCAGGGTGGCCCACAATCAGGACCTGGTGGTGTGCTGGGTACCAGACTTCCCGCCCTCTCAGGAGGGGTGCAGAAGTGCAGACAGGCAGGGTTGAGGTTTATTTCAAGTGTCCTAGACCAGTGGCCAGCAAACTCCTTGGTCCACAGAGTGGTAAACCACGGCTTGTGAGCCACAGTTTGCCGACCACTGGTCTAGACAGATACAAGAGTCAGAGTTCACACATTGCATAGTCACCTGCCCCAGGGAAAGGGGGGAAAAAAATCATCGACTTAAAATACATGATTGATCACATTATCAATAAAGTTATAGCTGGGTGACCTTAGGGCAGAGAACGGCAAACTGCTGCTCTCAAGCCACATGCGGCTCTTTGGCCCTTTGAGTGTGGCTTTTCCACAAAATACCACGGCCTGGGAGAGTCTATTTTGAAGAAGTGGCATTAGAAGAAGTTTAATTTTAAAAAGTTAGGCTCTCAAAAGAAATTTCAATTATTGTACTCTTAATATTTGGCTCTGTTGACTAATGAGTTTGCCGACCACTGCCTTAGGGGAGCTGGACAACACAGATGATTCCAGGAATGTTCTTCTGTATTTTTTCACACGGTGGTATTATATCTGATATTTCCCTGCACCTTCTTTCAGCTCTTTCATGGTAAATGTAGGAGAATATCTCTAACTGTATTTTGTGTATGTGTGTGAAAAAATACGTGTGTTTGTGTGCATTTATGGGTATGTGTAGATGTGTGAATATGTCAATTCATGTGTTCATGTGAAAACCTTGCCCATGTATGCATATGTACAAGAATGTGTATCACTATTTTAATGTGTGTAGTAGTGTGCTGGCAAACTGCTTATGTGTTCTCACACATGTACATGCACATGAATGTTTTTGTATGGGCATGTTTGTGTAAACGAAATCCAGACTAAGCAAAGCCCCACATTATCTTGCTGCATCTCTCTGATCACTATGCATATAGTCATCTCAGAGACAAGGGGCCTCACAGGAAGGGAAGAGAAAAAGATCCTGGAATTCTCCAGAAATTTCTTGGGATACCTTGAGTGAAACAGCTTGGAAAAGAAGCTCACAGCTCCACCACCATGGGAAACTGACTTAAAATCCCTAAATATTAAAATGGGTTTGATGAGTTCTTATGCAGCTTGCATATCTCAAGGCTTTGTGAGGGTCACAGGATGACCTTGAATAGAAAAACATGTGTTTCTACATGCATGTTTTCTAAAGGATGGTAGTGTAATTAATAACCTTCCTTAATATCTCCCCATGGAGTTTACAGTTGATTTATGAGTCTGGCAAAGGACCAATGAGCCCCATCGTTGAATGGAGCTGTGGTTTGAACAGAAGCACAACTTTGATTACCAAAGGATTCCAGCAGGTTCGGCAGCAGAGTGGAACTGCAGGTAAGCCAAGCAGATTGAGCCAAAGGAGGGCACTTCACAACACACACCCACACGCACACACAGTAGTGACACTGGCTTGCTGGAGAACACTGTAGTGTGCTTCTCAGAGCTTTTCAGAGTTGACCGGCGAAACCCCAAGTACCATTATCCTTAAAAAGGAGGCAGGGATTTCACACGCTAAGGAGGTTGGTGAGAATCGCTTTTAGCTGTTTTCATTTTGATCAAAAGAACTACAGTTCAAGAGAGCACTTGTCAAGCAGCGCAAAACCCTAATCCCAGATGCTGAGGTGAGCACATTCCAGGCTAGGCTGTGGATTCTCTTTCAGCATTTCCAACATAAAAAAGATAGTGTCTGTTGAGGGTCAGAAGGCAGGGCCAGCCTCTGCCAACAGGACTCAGAACAGATCTGATGCAACAGGGGAGAGCAGCCAATATTTAGTTTGGGCCCAGAACCACAGAGCGGATCATTTAGCCATAGCAAAACAACTTCTGACCCATTCTTCCATGCCATCATGCCTTTGCACATGCTGTTCCTTGTGCTGGAAATGGCTTTTCTGCCAACATCCTCACCAAAAGCAGATCACCATTCAAGAGCCAAGTTAGACGGGGAACCACAAAGGCATCTGAGTCAAATTTCAGCCTCACTATCCACAGCTATGTGCCCTTGGACTAGTTAATCAAGCTACCTGAGCTTCAGTTACTTGTCTGTAAAATGGAGAAAGGGACAAGTGCCACCTCAAAGGAAGAGTCACTGAGATCTGACTACAAAGAAATGGGTCACATGCTTGACATTGCAGCTCTAACTGAACCTCACCATTGCTATGAACTTTGTCCAAAGCTCACCCAAAACAGAGCTATTTCTCCCTCCTATAAATGCCAACCTCACATATTTCGATCCTCACTTGGTAAAATAACTTAATATATTAGTCAAATATTAAATGTACTTGTGTATGAGACTCATTTCACATTGAAATTGCACCCAATAAGTTTATTCCACTTTCTAGCCTGCTTCTGGATTGACATATTGCTTTTTACCCAAGAGATGCTAAAGAACTACCTACTGAATGAATATTGCCATATCTTAAAGGAGAGGGGACAGAAGATGGCACAGAGTAATTGACTTAGCAACTCCAGGATGACTTAAATAGTGAATTACAAAGAGACATCCTACAGCCTCAAGTCTGTTTCTGATCTGGTTATGCAGCACCAATGACGGTTGCCAGTGGAGGAGGAGAAGGTGAATAGGATTAAAAAACTGGGCCCTGGCATAGGAGACCAGGGAAAGAGGCTGGCCAGAACGTGATCCAGCTGTGAAGACAATATGAATGCATTCGTGTACAAATATGGGAAATAATGCTTTTTCCCCCCTAAATATCTATATCGTTTTTTCTAAATATCTATATTTTCCAAATATCTGAGTCTTCTCTTCTGAAAACACAGGCACCCCTCCGAGGAGCTGCGGCTGGGTTCCAGAACAGGCCACAAAGCGAGTGTCACAGGAAAGAGAGGCGTCACCGCTTTGATGAGAAGCGTCTTCACTTCAACTTGTAAAAAAGTGCAATGTGTGAAATGCAGTAAAGTGAGACGATAATACGAGGTCTGCCTGTGAGGGGACGAGGCCGGACCTGGAGGTCTGTCCTGGTGGGCACACAGTGGACCAGGCATGACTGGGGCTGAGCTCTGGCTGGGAAAGGGGCCTCTTCTTTCACCAGGACAAGTCCTGGTGCTCTGAGACAGGCTGTGTGTTTCCTGCCAAGCCTATTTGAGCCAACAGCTCCCAGAGTGAGGCAAGGCTGGCCCTGATGTTCGTCCAGTGCGCTAACCTAGTCACCATGCTCTGCCCTCCAACGTGGGGCAGATGACATGGAACATGACTTGGGGACTCTGGCATCCCACGTTTATGAGACAGAGAACTAAAGAGAAAATGTGATCAACATCCTCATTCTGATAAGCTCAAAAAACTAGGTCCCTGCTGTTGCTTCCTATATTCCAACCACTGAGCCAAGGCACAGAGAGCAGAGAAAGTGAATCCACTTGCTACGCCCACCCTCGGGGAGCTCCCAGGGCATGGGCACTCGGTCACAAAGCCACGTGCATGAACGTGCAATGGCAGTTGTGATGGGTGCTCGGAGGAGAGGAACAATGGCACTCTGCAAGTGAAGTAGAAAGAGGGGGACTAGCAACAGAGGGCAGGGAACCAGAGGAAATGCACCAGACAGATCAAAGGTTCAGCCAGGTAGAGAGCAGGAAGAGCAGGCCTGGCATAGGGAACAGTCTGTGTGAAGCCCAGTGTCTGGAGGGTACGGGGCTCCTCAGAGGGCCTGCAGGAAGGGCATCTTTCAGCTTTGGGAGGACCCTCAGGAAGCGGTGGCTTCACTGAGAAAGAAAATCAAGAATTCTAGCTGCTGTGATAAACCACACGGTGTTGGAATTGTTTGTTTTCACCGAGTGCAACACCTGCATATTTTGGAGAGAAATGAATGAGGGGCTAGGACCTAGCCGCTAGGTGATCTGCCTTCATGAAAGCTCAAAAAAAACAAGGAACCGATATGGTTGTCCTCACTGGCATTGTGAAATGAAGCCATTTTGGGGGCATCAGCTTCACCCAATTGCTATGTGTGTTCCTCCCGCACCCCCAATAAGCTATAAATAATAGCACAAGTACAAGTACTATTGGTCTTTACATTGATTGAGTCTGTGTCGGCCTGTAAGTTAAGGATGTTGTGCTCATTATCCCACTTAATTTCATAGCACCCCTTCGAGAGGGGCAATACTGTGGCCACCGCTTTGGGTGTAAAGAACCTGAAGGAGAGAGAGCTGGGTAGTGACTGAGCTGAGATTCCAGCCAGGTGGTCTTGGCTTCACAGCCCCAACTTTTAACAGCTCTGGCAAGCAGGAGCGGTCAAACTTCAGCACACATCTGAACCACCTGGAGGGCCTGTTCGGACAGATGGCTGGGCCCCCGCCCAGCCCAGAGGCCTTGAAGCCATAGATATGAATGGTGGTATGTGTCTAAGAATTTGCATTTTTAACAAGTAACAGGTGATGCTGTTGCCAGTCTAAAGACGAATAGACTCATTGCTCCATGAAACGTCCCCCTCCCTCCTCATGTTTACGTTTGAGACAACACTGCACATCAGCTTCCTGCGTCCTATTGTAAATGGAAGCTGGCTATAGAAAGTCTCATGCTGGTTTCCATGAATACAGCCAAACACTTGTTTTTAAAGCCCTGTGAAACAGATGCAATGGATTTGCAGGGACGGGAGAAGGGGTCAATGTCTAGTCTGCATCTATAGATAAATGAACCGCGGCCCAGTCACAAGAGAAGGGAGTAGCCGTCATGCATTGAACAGGTGCAGCCGATGTTATTGCAAAGACGGTCTGGCTAGCCATGCAGAGGTAATTGTATTGCTTGTCAATCACTCTGGGACTGCTGTGTGCTTTTGCAAGAACATAATGCAAATGCACATCTCATTTTCTTAGAAAGGTAATAACTAGTTAAATATTTGGAAGAATGCAAGCAGGGAATGACTGCACTATAGCAAATTAGTTTGTTTTAAAAAAAGGAAAGAATAGGATGCCCGAAGTTTACAATGTGTTTGTGTAACATAATATAGTCTCTTCCACAAATACTTTTTTGAAGGAAAGGTTATTTAACACTGCTGTATCTTACTGCCCCTTCCAAGTAAATAAATTAAAATTTTAGTGCATTCAAATCTAGCTGTTTTTAAATAGGTATCGGGTGGGTCCATGAACTTCTGGCACCATTTGTGTGTGTGTGTGTGTGTGTGTGTGTGTGTGTGTGTGTAAATACATGAACATTTTCAAAAGGAAAATTACAGATTTTAATTAGATTATCAAAGGCACCCATGACATCCTACTCCCCCCACAAATTTAAGAACTATTGATTTGTCTATAAATGCACTCAATTAAGAGGATTTTAAAAAATATTAGAGGTTATACTTCAAAACTGGCTGAGGATCTGAATAAGAATCTGAATTACATCAAAAACAAAAAGCTGGACAGAATCCTAGAAAATATTTGAGAATGGGTAGTGATGACTTTAGTTTGAGTGTTTCCACTAAATTTGAAAGTGCCTAAGTATCAGTTACTATAGTCTGAAAAGCAGACATTTAAAGATGAAAATCAAAAAGCACGGTTGATTTACAGACAGAAAGGTACATACACAGTCCTAGAGGCTGGTTATTCAAGTTTTTAGGACCTAAATTCCAGGATCCAAAAGATTTCTCAAAAATGTGGGTTGATTCTTGCACTAGTACCTTTCAGAAGTGCTCTCCTGGGATATTTCTATACCTGTCTTGTACCTAGAGTAGTCTCCTCAAAATACTTCTTATGCTGACTCTGAGAAGTTGCACATATATGCGTCATAATTAATTATCTGAGAAAGTACAGAATATCACACTCACTGATATCCCGCCAACCAATGCCAAAACCGTATAGCAGATGCTGATGCTTGGATTGGAATAGTTTAAAAATATCCCATGATGCTCCATTAGAGTGCTCTTCTGTAGCCCCATAAAATATGCATGGTACATAGTAGGTGCTTAATAAGTAGCTGGTTTGTAATTACTTAACTACTTAAGGATAAGAATGTGGAGAAGCTCACCTCATGAAATTCCATTGGGAGTGAATGGGGTTTTGTTGCTGTCATCTAGCATCAAAGAAAATACTGTGTCTGGGGGCTACCTTCCATTGTCACCCACAAATCATCAGTCTGCAAGCTCCACCGATGGTGATTACCCAATGGGTAATTTCTCCCAATTATAAGTTATAAAAAGATAGACTGGACATTATGGCTTCTCTAGCAAAATTAACTCCATGATCAAATGCAAGGGGGACTATGGAAAACTTGGTTCCTTCAGCTCTTGTTGAGACTATTCACTAGTTAATATTTTATTTACAATCTACATATTCCACAAACTATTGAATTGACCTTTGCAAATCAAAGCCATCTCTGTGGCTTGTGGGTAATGTCCATCTGTGAACTGCAGGTGCCTCCCAGCAAAGGAGTAAGTGGTGCCATACAGAGAGAGACAAAGGAGCAGCAACTGCACCATTCTCAATAACATTAGCTATAGTGCACTAAACTCCAATCACATGATGGACCCTCCTACTAAGTTGTAGCTTTACATGGATCTCCTATCCCATCCCCTATCAACCCAATGGAGGCAGACACAGTCTTCACTCCCCTGTTAAGGGAATTGCACTTACATGGGTTACCTCTGCCACCCAGGGTAGTATGAGGTAGAATGGTGGTAGTGGTGGTAATATCATCTTCCCCAAAAACATTTTTTAGGACTGTAACAACCCTTAGACTGTATAAACACTAGATTTCTAACTCATCACTCATTCTAATTCAGTGGATGCTGGCAATCACTAGGGGGTAGGATGTTCAGTCCAGGATTTTGTGTTCATTTCTAGGATCCCTTCATGGTCCAAGCAGAGCTTCTATAGCCCCAGTCCCTGAAGGACTGGTCATGTTTTAATGTCCCAAGATGCTTCTATTGTATTTAGTATGTAAGAAAGAGAAATAGGGCCCCTCCATAACCTGTGTTCCTCACTTGCTGAGAGGGACCTCAGAAAGTATCAGGATGTGGAGGGGGAAGCAAATCAATAAAAGGAAATGGATGGATCCTGGGTAAGCCGTCCTAGATACCCATCTTGATGTTGGATACTCCAAGGCTCACCCGGGACTCCACAAAAGCTGCCAAGGAGGTTCTGTGGGATCGTTTTATATCTCTTGGGGAAAAAACAATATGGAAACTGTACATGGATGTTGGATAAATGACACATTTTTGTTTGGAATTTTAATAACAAAGTATATTCATATACTTGATGAAGAACAGAGGTTTAGGTTGGCAGACTTCAATTAGTAATAAGGGGAAAATATTTTTTTTCTTAACAAATGCAGTTTGCTAGCCAACGTCTTAAAAAAGGTGGGGGTCACTGGGTGTGAGGGAGAATCACAGACTGAGACCTTAATGTAGAAATTTAGGAAATGATTGGCCATAAATGAGTTCTATATCTCTTCCTAGACTTGGGTGTTTAGAAGCCTTCTCTAAACATTCAAGTCCTTCCTTGGTGCTCACACCACATTTACTGAACTTGTTCACTTACATGGCACCCTTTTCTCCCCAAAACCCTGGAAGAAATTCCTCCAAGGGAGTCATTTGCCTCAGTGGCCTCATCCGTCAAAGACATCAGTCAAATATAGAAATCGGCCTCCAAAGGAGGCAAAACAGCTACAGGAAATCCACACTATCTCCTGGACCACCTGAATCCTGACAATGCCTCTTCCCGGAAACAGCAGTGCGTTTCCAACCTCTTTGCCATTCATCGCAACGTCAGGGCCCTCTCTCCTCCAGCCAATCTCTGTTTGCTCTTCTTTCCAAGGTGAGCTGCCCCCTGATGTCTTCTGTGGCCTATACCGAACAAGCCAGAGGAAAAAGGAAGCCACCATTTAAGATGCTGGGTTCCTGCCTTTACATTCAGAGCCAATTTGTCCAGCCAATTTGTAATCTGGCAAAACACCAGGCAACTGGCTGCATGTTCTCCTTTCCCACCAGCACTTGGCTCTTACGGAAGTTGCAGGCATGGACACCCCCTTCACCCCAAGCCCTTCTGCTCTTTCTGTTCCTCCCATCTTAAGAATTTTACCTTACTACTAAACTTGGGTTCAGAATCCCAGTCAATATTGTCAGCAAAGAGGCACAATCCACCATTATAAACAAAATAATTAGAGCTACCCCTGGAATATTAAAATTAAATCATGTCCGAGGCAGTCACAAACACATTGTTTCACCATTTGGAGATGCCTGTGTCTCTCCCTGGTGAACATGACATTAATTAGTTATGCATGGTTATTCCCCACAAAGAGCAAGTTCATTATAAGTTAGCAAATTTCAATTTTACAGCAGGTGTGTTATTCTGAGACTTTTATAAATTGTTCATGTGAGGATAAGCCATATAATTTTACTTTTTTTTTTTTTTTCTGTTCTATATAGTAGTGAGATACTGAAGGTACATATACCGGAAAGCTACAATTACCAGCTACCAAGATAATGTTTTCCAGGCAAACTAATGGGGTATAAACATGCAATTTTGTATTTATGGCTTATGAATCTTGCTTTAGTAATCACATGAGCCTGGCGGGTAACTTGTTTTTTTTTTTTTTTCTTCTTCTTTTTCATAACTCATTATATGACCTTGGGAATAACAAGTCTTTACTTCTGCCTTTCTGGATCTACAAAATAGACCTAATACTGTGGGGGCTGAAGATAATGATGATACTGTCAGTAATGCCATTTATCACATGGTCAAATACATGAGGCTTAGGACATGAAGATACATTATTTTGGAGGATGGAGAGAATTTAGGGCCAATTCATCCTTGGTTTATTATCCACCATCTTTTCAGCACAATTTTTTTTTCTTCTTCTTCTTTTTTTTTTTTATCGTATTTCATCTTCTAAGAAGCTTGGAATTGGCATATCTCTAATGACAACACCAGAAACAAAGGATTTTGTCTTATTTCTCTGCCTTTGCCCCCCTCTTCCTGACAATTTCACCCACTTTCATTTCTCTATTGTCTTAGCTTTGTCTCACTGCATTTGTTTTCAAAACACTTCAAACGCTGTCCTTTGGAGTGGGTGAGATATGAATAAATATTTCACTCAGTATAATAGATGATCTGGGCTGATTCAAATTTTCTAAAAGATTTCTAAGCAACAGAGCTATAAAAAATGTGTTTAACCCTTTCCACATAGTGCTGAATACAGCCATGTTCTTTCTATAGACAAGAAAGCCAGACACCGGCCAGGGAAGCCTCCTGCCAGGCTGTCCTGGACATAACTGAGTTTTCCTGACAGCAGCTTGATTGATAATTAGGGCCCCATGACTCTCTGTATGGGGACAGGGACCGCTCTGTGCACTGTAGGATCTTTACTGTATCCCTGGCCTCCACCCACTGGATGTCATTGCATTTCTTAGCTCCTGTTGTGACAACCAAAGAACATCTCCAGAGATTACAAATGTCCCCTGAGGATCACTGCCTCTGAGACATCCCTCTCTCCCTGGCTCTGAGTGCACAGGAATGTGCCAGGAGGAACTTGCAGGCTGGGAGGCTTTCAGGAAATGGTGCTGCCTTCCAGCTCCTGCCACTTCCCCGATTCCCCGGGAGCTCTCAGGAAGGAGAAAGGGAAGCATCTCAAGGTCAAAGGTTGCCACACCAGTACCGTGTTGTTTTTTGTTTTGTTTTTGTTTTTGTTTTGTTTTGTTTTGTTTTTCCTGAGCATTCACCATCATTCCTGGATAGTCTTCTGGTAATACCAAAGTCCATGCACAGGAATACCCAACTGGCAATGGGGGTCATAGGAACTTGGATTTCTTTGCAGCAGGGAAACAAAGACAAATGCCATTTTGGAAAGTCCAGTTAAAACAAATCTTAATTCCACTGTCATCGAATGTGTGAATGTTTGCATTGACTCCACACCTAATTTTCTCTTCTCAGCAAGAGCTCATAAACCTTGAAGCTCAAGGTATCTTAGAGAAGGGGAGCAAGACCACGCCAGTGATTTTTATGTTTGAGAAACCTCATGTCCCTCCATGGACAGATTCAAGGGACAAATGTGATCCAACCTCCTTAATAACCAGATGTTTGCAATCATCAGAAATGCATCTCTGGCTGTAACCATTTCTCTGTTCTCCAGCATTCAGTCTCAGAGAGGATTTACATAACAACATGTGACATGTAGGATGCTTAGAGGCACCAACCATGACAGGACAAATTACACTCATTTCTCAATACTCTTTGCAAGGTGCTCCACTGCAGGCGCCAGGCGCATGCTGGGTGTTCTGAGGGGGCAGTCAAGACCTACATGCACAAACAGGAGGGGTGGTGCAGGGGGGCCCGCCCAGGAGGCAGCCCACTTACCCTCCGTAGGCAGGGATGGGGGGCGGGGGCGCCGCGGCCCGGAAGGTGTTGTACACGGTGCGACCACGGCCTCGCAGGTGCGCCCCTCGGTAGGCGGCAGCGGCGGTGGCGGCTGGATACGGAAAGCCAGGCACTGAAGGGCGAGAGGAGAGAGCAAGGCTAAGACTTTCACATCCACACACACTTCCAGGAGCCAGGGGTCTAAAGGTGGCAGCTGGGCAGGGGTCAAGGGCCAAGGCCCAATTCCAGAGGGGATGGGCTAGTTACGATGGTCATGGTGGCTAAGAAAATGTGCCAAATGAAAACATTGACAAGGAATTCGTAAATACAGGATTAAAGTTCATTGCACGAACCTTTATTTTTAAGGTAGATTGCAATATGTATGTGCAATGTGTTCTCAACATTGTCTATGTATTCATCCTTCCACCCATCCACCTATCAATCCATCTATCCATAAATATACATACACATACACACACACACATGTCTAGTGTGTAATATATATTTATGTGTGTGAGCACACAATATGCATATGTGTATGTATGTGCATGGATATGTATCTGTGCCTGTGTATGTGAATATGTACATGCACTGTGTACACAATATGTGTGTGTATGTATATGCAGGGGTATGTGCATATGTGTATATAAATGTATATATATGCATATTCATATTTGTGTGTATATAATAATATTTGAAAATACATACATTTCAATGTGTTCATACTTATCTCTAAGGATGAACTGTATGGGTGTTAGTTGTCTGTTCATAGCTTTTCCCCATCTAATGTTTAGTTATTTCCCATATTTTCATTTATGTGCATATATTACTTTTTAAAAAAGTTAATTGAAATACAGTGCTCCTCCAGATGTGTGTATGCATCAAGAGTATACATAGAAACAAATCATTCCCAATGTCCCATCAGCCCCCTAACCATTTGTGCAGCTTATAAAACACAGTAACAGCCATGACAGAAAAGTGTGGCAACTCAGCTGCTCAGAAGGGAGTGTGGGCAGGGTTTTCTTCCCTGGGGAAGGATTCTCTGAGCAGGATAACTTGCTGAGGAGTCAAGAGGGAAATTAAGCGTGATGCTTGAGACCCCTGGTAATTAATTCTGTTGCCTGGGAGCCCTTCCTCCCACGGCGTGCAAATCCTAGCCCAGGAGGCTTTCAGGAAATGGTGCTGCCTTCCAGCTCCTGCCACTTCCCCGATTCCCCGGGAGCTCTCAGCAGGCCTGCGGTCCCATCCCACTAAGCAGCAGGCACTGTCGCCCAAACCCCAAGACACAGAGAGGGTGTTTTTTTGGGAAGGAAACTACATGTGGGGACCCGCTGTCTCGGGAGATCTCTATTGGAGGCCCAGGATGTCCTACAGTGAGGGAAACACTCTAAACCAGTGATCCCCGCCACACAAACTCCGTTTTCCTGGGCACTGTTTATCTTGGTATTGACTTTGAGAAGAGGAAAGGCGGTCACTTGTTATGCTTCTCTCTCCTGTGAGTCTGCACGCTCCCTCAGGCCTTTCTCCATGGCCCTTTCATCTTTGCATCTCCTCCTGACTCCCCAAGTCAACAACAGGAGCCCCCGATTTCATCCACAGCAGGTTCTAAACACTGGGCCCCGGAAGGAAGGTGTGGATGGCGTCACTACCTGGCCAAGTGAATGAACTTGTGGGTCATGGTCAGGCCAAGGAGTGGGCAGCCATCCAGCAAGCCCTCTCTCCTGGCCAATTTTCTCCTCTGATCCCACTGAGCTCACAGGAGCTTGGAGGAGTTCCCAAGAGGGGAAGTCACATGAGATGAGCCAGGGTGTGATGGGTCTCCTCCCTTCCACAGCCCTCCATCCCTGCCCCATGTCCCTAGGCTTTCACAGTGTGATGAGGTGCCATGCTGGGAAGGTCTCCATTCCCTTTGGCCATGACATAAATGCCAAGAAAGAACTCATGGCCAAGGAAGCTCTTTTACTTCCTTAACTCAACACACCCACACCTCCCTCTTCCTGGGACTCTATTGTATGAAACACCTAACTGCTCCCGGGTGTTGTATTTCCTGTTGCGTTAAAGTGGTCTCCACCCCATGTCTGCCAAGTGGGGCTTTCCCCTTCTGACTGTCACACTTCATGGTACATGCACTCCACCCCATCTCATCCCATTGCTCCCCGCCCTGGGACAGTGAGCTTGCATCTGTGTGGTGGGGGGCAGAGGGCAGGGAGAGGAGAGGGCTCCCACAGAAGTCACTCCCAATTCTATACCATCTCATGCACCTGCATGGGTTGGACTCTGATCCTTGAAGTTGAGATGAAGACTGACTGGCTGTCATTCAGAATTCTCTGTGTCCCCTGCCGACCTGTTTTGGGGATTGCACCATATCTTTCTCTCAGGAGGATGGTAAATGCTAGGATGGCTGGACCATGCCAGGATGATTCCATCTTTCTATTTGTGTCTAAGACCATACTGTTATTTTTAACTGCTTTTAAATATATTTTTTAATTGATTTCACAGAGGAAGGGAGAAGCAGAGATAGAAACATCAATGATGAGAGAGAATCATTGATCAGCTGCCTCCTGCACACTCCACACTGGGGATGGGGTCCACAACCCGGCCATGTGCCCTGACTAGGAATCCAAATGTGACCTCCTAGTTCAGTGGTCGGCAAACTCATTAGTCAACAGAGCCAAATATCAACAGTACAATGATAGAAATTTCTTTTGAGAGCCACATTTTCTGAACTTAAACTTCTTCTAATGCCACTTCTTCAAAATAGACTTGGCCAGGCCATGGTATAATATTTTGTGGAAGAGCCACACTCAAGGGGCTCAAGAGCCTCATGTGGCTCAAGAGCCACGGTTCGCCAACCATGGTCCTAGTTCATAGATTGATGTTCAACCACGGAGCCACGCAGCTGGGCTGGACCCTGTTTTATTGTTAAAAACAAATGCTGCCACTGTACTTAGCTCTCCGCCTGCCAGCCCCTAGCACCCACGTCTCCTGGCGCCGGTTTTAAATAATTGCAGAGAAGCGTTGGTCTTCATGGGGAAAGCAGTCAACCCTAATATCATAAAAGCCCACAACTAATGAGATAGGAGGTGTTAGCTTCAGGCCCGGGGAGAAAATGAGGGGGCACGGCTTTGACTCCAACTCCATCTCCCCGCAGTTCCAACATTAAGTTTTCCTAGGAACGCCCTGGATTTTGAAATAAAGAAAATGAAAGATTCACAATCTGGTGGAGCAGCTGGCTGCCAGTGTGAGGAAACACGGTAATTATGCTGACCCATTCATTATCGCCGGCTGCGGTGCCGAGTGAGCCAGGCGAGATCCCTCTCAGCGACAAGCGGGTTTTACAGTAATTCTTGGAGGATTTAGATGTTGGGAGATAACATGAAACAGAAGCGAAGAAGCGGAGGGGGGCACAGGCTGCTCAAAGTGCAGAGCCAGGGTTCCACCTGCACCCCGTTTCCTACACAGAGAAAATGTCCTTCCTGATGCAGAACAATGGGCCTTCACACAAGGCTCTCCGGGCTTCTCTACACAGGCCATATGTGAAGGGTTCTTATTTTGATAGAGGGACACAGGGAAGACCTCACCTCAACTCCTGGTGTAAATATTGCTTTCCTGGAGGCCCGGGGCCCCTTAGGTAAACTAAGCTGGTTGCATTGTTCATGCATTGGAGCAAAGCCTCCTGGAGAGAGTGTGGGAGTCTCCCAGATGGAAAAGCTCAGCTCTCGCTTTCCTGTTGCCAGTTGAGGACTGGCCAAGGGGCCTGCTGGTCTCTGGTTAGTCATCATCACTAATGAGCATGTCCTTCCTCTTTCTTCCTTCCTATCTTCAATGCCCCTTTCCCACTCTTTCCTTTCCCCTCCTGTCCTCCCTCCCTTCCTCTGTCTTCCTCTCTTTATTTGTTAATCTGGACAAGGCTGCCGTGAACTCCCCTGATATGTAATAAGTCCTTCCTTCACTTCCTCAATAGATGCTGCGGCTGTAAGCGAAATGACATACTAATAACAAAACTAACTTATATTATAGAATAGGCCAGTGGTCAGCAAACTCATTATTAGTCAACAGAGTCAAATATCCACAGTACGACTGAAATTTCTTTTGAGAGCCCAATTGTTTAAACTTAAACTTCTTCTAATGCCACTCCTTCAACATAGACTCTCCCAGGCAGTGGTATTTTGTGGAAGAGCCACACTCAAGGGGCCAAAGAGCGCATGTGGCTCGTGAGCTACAGTTTGCCGACCATGGGCATAGGCTAATTGATACACACAAGACCTAAGTGCCCACTGCGCCTCATCAGCATTGTAACAAAACGATGTTATTGGAGAGCCTGCTGTACTGACAACCCACTAGCTTGGGCCCCGGGACTGAAGGACTCTCGCTGGTGCTGGAATGAATGCAAGCCCCAAGAGGGCAGTGAGCATGTAGGCAGCCCACTGATTTACAAGGCTGCCTGGCACAGAGCAGCATCAGGTACCTAATATCTTGCCTGGACTCCTGGTGGTTAAGCAATGCCAAGCTGCTTCTTTTTTGGGGGAAAAGGCCTTAGCTCTGTACTCCCCATCTTTCATAACCATGTCTTCTCTACAAAATGCCCTGCCCAGCTTTTGCAGAAAAACAGTATGCAAATGACACAATTTTGATCTGAATCATGATCCTTGTAAAAATAATTTTGCATCCACACATTTTGGTGCTGTGTTGGCCGAGACATAGCAACTCGACTCGGAATATCATTGATTCTGATACAAAGGGAGGCAAACTGGATAAGTGTACTGGACTTGGTATTACTGCAAACCCTCAACTCCTACCAATGCCCTTTAGTTGCTGCACAGTGTCAGGATCTGAAGATGGGTTTTCTGTCCTGGGGAAAAGCAAGACTCACACCTTGCCCCCAGGCAGGTGATTCCTATTAAAGGGGCCTTCCTTCCTGCAGCCACACACCATGCTCCTGGCAGCCCAGCGAATCACAGTCTCTGAATGCAATGCATTTGTGCAATAAGAAAGGACAGAAAATATTTATAACCCTTAACTTGTCCCATTTGCAGCTGTGCCTTTTATGTGTCCTCCCACCTCCCTTCAAGGCTGTTCCCCAATGGGTGGTTTAGGACAGCAGGGCTCTCTTCTCTTGCCACTAACAATTTCAAGGGCAAAAAAGCCACAACTTCATTGAGCTTCCTTCAGAGTCAACATATGATGCAACTACTTTCTATTCACTTGCCCACCAGGTTTGCTGGTGTGTAGATGCTGAGACATGGTTAATTGCATATTTAGAGCAATTACTTGAATAAATTCTTCAGATACAGATTAAACACCACCAAATGGCTTTGTCCTTGGACCTTGTAGAAAGAGACATCTCATTATGTACTTCCTTTGTGGCAAGACACTTATTTTGTGTTGAATAAAAAAGTTATCATGCAATCTATCAACGCTCCACTTCTGGAGTTTGGATCCAGCAAGTGGGTAAGAAATGTTTAATAAGCCCGAGCTGCTTTGGCTCAGTGGATAGAGCATCGGGCTGTGGCCTGAAGGGTCCCGGGTTCGATTCTAGTCAAGGGCACATGGCTGGGGTACAGGCTCAATCCTCAGTAGGGCTCCTGCAGGAGGCAGCCAATCAATGATTCTCTCTCATCATTGATGTTTCCCTATTCCTTCCTCTCTGAAATCAATAATATATATATTTTTAAAAATGTTTAATAAATTTAGTGCCAAATGCGAAATGGAACTCATAGTGTCCTCTCCACGTCTGTTAAACCACTGTTAACTAAAGTGATACCCTGTCACCCTGTCAATACTGATTGATAAATGTAAATTAAAGAACTGTGTTGGAAAGAAAAGACACCAAATTAGAGGCATTTCTGAACCTCAACGCTGGAGTTTGATTTTTCTTTTAGTTGAACGTCAAGATAATAAACATGTAAACAGGCCATCTACGGGAAACAATGCAGAGCGTTCCGGCTGCTTGCTGGATACAGTATAAATCCTTAGTTCTTGGCAGGAGAAGAGAGAGGCAAGGGAGGGGGAAACCCATAGGTTCATTATCCTGGAAAGGTTCCCTCTGAAACCTTATCCAGCATGAATCAAAGTGAAAAATCTGATATCACTGCACCGAAAATTGGATTTAGCTCATAAGCTAAAAATGTGTTTCTCCCAAAGAAAACAGGGCAAGAGCTTTGCAGAGCAAAATACCAATTGAGCATCTTGTTGATAGATCAACAGTCTCGGCCCACCCACTTGCAACCTTCAGCTCGATTTATACTCTGAGCCCATTTTGGGGGAGGTGAGTGGAGTCACCATCCCTGTAAGTGGGAATAGGGAGTTCTTTCTACACCCTGGAACTCAATGAAATGGAAACTTTAGGGATGTAATAAGACAAGAGGCGTACTGTGATGTGCTGGAGGATCACAGAAAAGCAACGTTTTTAATTGGAACACGCGTGGGTGCATCAACCAGCCAAATGAGCCATTGACACACGTGTCCACCACTTCCTGTCTGTCTCTCCCTCCAAGACAAAGCCTTCACCTCCAGCCTTCTATGAGCTCCGCCTTCCATGTATTTACCGTGACAAACACATGCTCGCACCCCTCCCCCCTCCGTCTCTGTTACAAAGTGGTGCTTACCTTAGAAAATAAACACAAACGAGATCGTCTCACCAGCCCAGGGAATCCCAAGAGAAGAAACACAAAACCAGTGGAAAATACTTGAGGGTGCTAAACTGCGTATTAAAGTTTTAGAGCTCTGGGAAAGAGAGCAGAGTAGCAGATGCAAAAGCCAACAGGGGGCAGATTCTACATCAAAGCCGTAAAAATATACAACCGCTTTTAATGGGCAATTATTCTTTGCATTTGTGCGCTGGGTTGAATTTGCATGAGGTTGCCAGATGCCCAGGAAAAGGTGTGCCATCGGAATGGAGGAGGGGGCCCTCTCTTTTTGTCTCCCCTAAAGCCACTTCCTCACCACTCCCGCCTGCCTTTGAATGTTTCAAGACTGAGAAACCTCCATGCTGATTTGGGGTTGGATTGCTCTGTGGGCAGTTTATGGGAGGAAATATTCACTCACATAATTCTGGGGGTGCAGACAGGATTTCAACAGCAGGCGCACGGTTCTGTGGGATTCCCCTTGGGGGATTTCCTGTTCCATACGCTGGGCCATAAATTAAGAAGTGACATAATAGGTAACACACTGAAGTGAATGAACAGCCAGCTATAGCTGGGTTTCAGAGGCAGAGCATCCTGTGATACACATCACAATGAAGAGCTGGAAAGAGAATGATTTTTTTCTCCCTCCAAATGGCAAAAAGGTTTGTTTAAAATGGATCTCAAATAAAGGTACATCGAATTGGTCTATAACACAGAATTTATACACAACTAGGTCACTATCTTTAAATCACATTACATGGAAAATTGCATGTGATGGGACATATTTAGTTCTTCTAGGTCAAAGTAAAAATGGAAAGGCTTAAATTTTTTTCAAAATTCAGTAATTTCAAGGTTGAGGGGGCGAGGGGAGAAGAATACCATCTATTCTGTCACTTACGAAAAGACCAAAAGAGCCACTTAATTTGTTGGAATCTCCAGTTCCCATACTCACGTATTTTATCCTGGAAACACACATTTGGGGTGGACTCTCGTTTCATTTAGAAATGCAGGTTGATATTAAATACCGCTGCTGTTTAGAAGTGAATAAATCTACGTTTTGGACAAACAATTCCTTATAGGACACCCTCATTTGAAATGCATTGAATAGGAAAACAAAAATTTCTAATTAATGTACAAGCCTAATCACCATTCTCCACATGGAAGAGTAATTTTTCACTGTTCATTTGCTCGGTTTAATCTCAAAACTGACATAACAGAAACGCAGTGTCCTATAAATCTCCACTCACTTGTTTCTTTTAATATTCATATTCCATTGAACTGCAGCTGCTTGTTGCTTCAGTCTATTACAACTTGCGAAAGTGTCGATAAAAATATTATGAAAGGCAAGATGTGTTTCTTCCTGGCTGCGCGTGCCATTTATTTGGGAAGAGACAATAAATGGCTCGTGGATTGTTCCCCGGCCTGCTGCTTGGTGGGTGATTAGTGATTAATTACCTGGCAGCAAATTGACATGGCACGAGGAAATTGACACAGCCCTGATTAATTAACTTTTTATGGGCGGTAGTTACTCACAAAACATTGCGCACCATAATTGAATCTCTCTGCATAACGTCACGGTACAAAAGTTTTAGTCAAATCCAAATTAGCCAGAAGTTTCTAGGCTGTTCTAGGATGTGCGGAAGGGATGGGCAAGGATTTAAACTTGGAGAAACATGCACATGGTTTGAGGGGAATAAAGATGGTGACAGTGTACTGGCTGGTCTGCCCAGGTTGAAATCATTGATCTGAATCTTTACTGTAGGAGCCTAAAAGGCCACATGTACCCCCAGTTTTTGGCTGCTGCTTCTCAGTTGCTCCTGCAGCTTCTTTCTTTTGTTCAGTCTCTACCGGGTGAGTTAATTCCCTCACTCAAATCTTGGTTCCAACGTCATTTCCTCCTCCAAGGTGTTTCCTCTCAACTGTACCCTCCATCTCCTACCTGCCTCCACAGTCTCTATCAGTACTCCCCTCCCACTCCACTAATCACTCTTTCAATCTCTTATTTGATTGCAACTTTAGACTTTATTTTGGTCAATACCGTGTCTACAGCACCTAGAGGGTTACCTGGTCTAGTGGTCAGCAAACTCATTAGTCAACAGAGCCAAATATCAACAGTACAACGATTGAAATTTCTTTTGAGAGCCACATTTTTTAAACTTAAACTTCTTCTAAAACCACTTCTTCAAAATAGACTCACCCAGGCTGTGGTATTTTGTGGAAGAGCCACCCTCAAGGGGCCAAAGAGCCGCATGTGGCTCAAGAGCCGCAGTTTGCCGACCATGGACCTGATCCAAGGTAAGCACTACAATATTTATGGATTATATTGTCAGATAAACTAGAATGCCAGAGTAAGTGGTCTAGTTACAGAAGAAAAATGGGTGATGCTTCATGAGCCTGTAGAACTTGGTAAGATGCTGCATAGGGAGGATGCAGATTCTACAAGAACCTGGTGTAGTGAGAACATTAATGGTAAGGGACTCTGGACCTTATGTGTCTAAAAGTTCCAGTAGTGATAACTGGAATAATCCAAGCAACACCGTGAATACAGCTGGCAAATGGCACGGCCCCGTACTCCATTGCCAATGCAGGAGATCTGACTGTATGTTATAATAGCTACTGTTTACTCACCCTTGCTAACCTCCAGATCCATCAGTTCACTCACTAGCTCTTCACAAAACCATAGCAACCAGGTATAATGACTATCTTACTTTCCTGGGAGGAACCGAAGACACAGAGAGGCTCACAATCTCACCCAATTATCTGAACTCAAACATCTTAACACTAGAGAGACTATCATCTGATCTATTACCCAACAGGCACTAGGACAAAGGCATCTCATGTCAGCTTTGGACAAGACTTTCTCCATTTTTCCTTTCTTCCCATTGTCTGTACAAACTGCTGATATCATTTCCCTATATCCATACCGGATCCAAAAAAAACCAGCCGCAATTCATCATGGACTGAGTTCATCTGCAGAGGAATCTGTTGACAAGTCTCCCTGAGACCTCAGTGAGCTCTTTGTTGGGTGGGGGCAAGGGGTAAAAGTGGAGGAGGGGGCAAGTGCATTGCTAACGTTCTTTATTTATGTTCTGAGATTTTAAGACACCTGGAAGGGCTTTGCTCTTTTTCTACTAATTGGATACAGGCCGCAGGGGTCACTACTGATTTATGTTCCCAATAAGAGTCCAAGGCAAGCTGTTTCCCTCCTCTACTGGGGCTTATCTCCACATCTGGATGCGAGCCTAAGGGGCCCTACACAATCAGAAATGTTGGGGAAATGGACTCTCCCAGCAATGGACCCGGGTTGCACTAGAATCGTGTTACACACACAAACCTCATCACTGTCAGAATAACAAGCTCCTTATGACTCAATTCAACTAGAATTTTTCTCCAAGATTTGGAAGATTGGAGCAAGAAACTTCCATAATATTTGGGAGTGTGGTGCTTTTTTTTCTGAACTAATAGTGTTATCAGTTATTATTTACTCACAACATGGTTAGAATAAACCTCTTCCTCAGAAAGAAATGAGTCATGGACCAAAAAACATAAATAAAAATAAAATAATAGTAACAGTGCAATGAACACACAGAGGTGTACTCTAAATGATGGGTCTGGTGTTATGTCACCAAAGCAGAAATGTTTCCTAACTTAAAAAACAAATTCAAAACTGGGCAGCAAAACCACACGCAACGCTCATGCACAGGTCTTCTTTCATCATTCATGTCTTTGCAACTTGAAATGAGGACAGAAGCCTTGGTTTGTGACTAATTGCCACACTCCTCTGCCTGCCTCCCGAAGTAGCTGCCTCTTTTCTCCCAGGTTACAAATGGTCAGATTAATCCAACAGAAATGTGCTGAATGCCATGGTGGCTGAACGTGCAGTGATGGGCTTTTACTGCACACAAGATAATATTTGTGATCTGTCTACACACAGGTATTGACAATACCCCCCAGGGCAGGATTTTTGTAACATTTCATCGGGCAAAATGAGAATGAATCTCAATCTTGGAGTGTCTGACTTGGCAGGACCACAGAAGGCATTGGGAAAGTGCTTTCTGTCATTGGATGGGATGCTGGAGACAAAACTGGGAGAGGCTGAGGTCTATTTTAATTTGGATGGAGGGATTTGCCAAAATCTATTTGTTTGACAAAACCTGTACTGCTGTTAAAATTTAGCTTTTTTTTTTTTTTTTCAGGCAGCCATGGGAAAAATCAAATAATTTCTATAAATAATTACTTTATCGAGTGCATATACACAGTAAAGGCTCAATTGCTAGATCATTCATGATCTATTCAATAGCTAACAGCTGGCTGAAACAGCAAGCTCGGTGGATTGCCTCTCCAGGTAGGAAACAGGGCAAGTGAGATAAATTAGCTTCCTTATGTTGGGCTGGATTTCCATGACTCTCTGGGGTTGCTGAGGCTCTGCACACGAGGCCCTCTGAGGGGGTGGCAGTGGCTCCCCTGGATGTCAAGGCATCAATCATTTTACCTCCAGCCATCACTGTGGGTATACTTTGTTGAGGGCATCCGATTTTCAGAGTCAGCTTCCAGATTTGAAAGACTGATTCCTAATCCTTTGAGTGACACCCTAAGCCAGGGCTGGAGAACCTTTCTCTGCCAAGGGTCATTTGGATATTTATATCATCATTCTCGGATCAAATAATATTGTCAACTTAAAAATTAGCCTGCTATATTTGGTCAAACATTTAATTAACTCAACCTTAAAGTCTTGGCAGAGCCAGATCAAATGATCTCCCTGGTCTTGTATGGCCCGCAGGCTGGATGTTCCCCATCCCTGCTAAGCAAGCCATCTGGACCTAGGGGTCCCCTGCCTGATGTCAGAACTGGAGCCCTCCCCAAACCCCCAAGTAGAACAGAATGAAGGAGACCATGTAGAAATGATCCAGTTGTCCACTAACTATTCCAACATAAACCTTCCAGACCAGCTTCTTTAATGAACTTTCTCAAGTACTGAAGAATATGGCTTCTAAGAAAAAAAGGGAAGGGTCATCCCTTTGTTTGAGGAGCTACATTGCCTCAAGCAAATGGAAAAGTTTTTTTCACAACAATATTTGATGCTCTCAGGTGAGTGGGTATCCGTGAATACCTTCACAGCAAAGAGCCTAGGCCAAGGTTAAGCCTCTAGTGTAACCATGACAATTTAAGCCCAGCTCTGCCTGATTCCAATTCTTCTCACTAAATCATGTGGATGCTGAAAGAGAACTTTGTAGAACCAATACGAGGGGCTAAAAATTATCTTTGGCCAGGTAATACTCCGTTGCATATATATGCACCACATCCTCTTTTCCCAATTGTATACTAATGGGCATTTAGGTTGCTTTCATATCTTGAATATACAATGGAATGTTACTCAGTCATAATAAAAAGAATGAAATCTTGTCATTTGCAACAACATGAATGGATCTACAGGATATTACACTAAGTGAAATGTCAGGTAGAGAAAGACAAGCACCATATGATTTCACTTACACGTGGAAACTGGAAAACAAACACTGTAAAATAAACAAACAGAACAGAAATAGACTCATAGACACAGAGAACAAACCGACAGCTGCCAGAGGGAAGAGGGTTTAGAGGCTGGGTGAAAAAAGGTGAAGGGATTAAGATGTACAAATTGACAGTTATAAAGACAGTCACGAGAATGTAGGATACAGTATAGGCAACACAGTCAATAACAACATACAATAACTATGTTTGGTGTCAGTTGGATACTAGACTTATGCTGGTTGAGGGGCTCCCTTTGTAAGTTATATAAATGTCTAACCACTATGCTGTATAACTGGAACCAAGATAACATTGAATGTCAACTGTAATTGAAAAACAAAAAAACAAAAAACTAATTAAAAATAAATAAATAAAATGATCTTTGGGAAATGGTGCTTAGATCCCTGTCGCATTCACCAAGGATGGGGATAATAGAGATCCTTGAGCAAGTGTGTCCACAGAGGTGGTTTTTGTGTCTTTGTTTGTTTACTTTTCCATAAAAAGTGACTGGGTATCAAAAGTCCACACCACACGCCAACAAAAGCCCAGGAGACAGATCTAAAAGGCATAGTGTGCTATTTGGTCCTGAAAGCTGAGTTTTGTTCACACTCCCCACAGTAGCGACAAAACAGCTTTGCATAAATGAAAACATGATTTAAGAAATTGATGGTTTTGGAGCCCTTAGTGAAGCAACTGTTTAAATTATCGTGTTTAAATGAACTACGCCAGGCTCTTTTCCTTCGATGAGAGACAAGCTCAGCTCCCCTTTTATGTATCTCCACACTGCGGGGAGAGTCACTTTTGAAGAGAAATAAGGCAAAAGGAGGAGGGTGCCACCTCTGCAGTTGGACGCCTTTCTATTCAAGAAGCACCAAGAGTCCCCACCCCAGCACTTGAATTATACAAGTGTCATTGGATGTTCTTACTTCCCTCCTAACAAGCTCTCACCCAGCTCTGCAACCAATGAGAGGGTGTGGCTCCACTGCAAAGCCGGGTCCCCACACATGCACATCTGCACCATGGTATCAAACTGCCCCTTTATAGTCTTGGAACCAACTGGATCTATCTTTGGCCCCTGCAAATTTCATGTTCGGAGCTCTGAACTCAGAATAGAGGTTTGTTGTGGGGTTTTTTTCTATTTTAAATCCACATTAGTTTGAGAAAGCCAATGACATGCAGTTGAGTACATAAACAAATGAACTTAGAAAATAGCTTCTCAACCCATTGAAGGCTTTCCCTCTGGCTCCTGCCGGGACCGGTGGAAGGTGGGCATGGGGGAGGAGTGAAATGGGGGAGGCACCAGACAGCCCGCGGCTCCTCCTAGGAACACATGAGCATTAAAAAGTGCTTTCTCTCAGTGGGATCACAGGACTCGGCTTCCCAAAGAATTCCCCCAGAACAACTGCCTCGCCGCCTTTCAGAAACGTCTCATCTTGGCCTTGTTCTCTGGCTGTGCGCACACGGGAATCCCAGGACAATGTGGTTTATTGTTTTAATATCTGTCTGACACAAAGCAAACCATCCTCTGGTGACTCCTTATCTGTCATATGTGTTTCTGTGAAAGAAATATCAAGACAAATAAGATGTTTGGGGGCACCCCACGGGACGGCAGGTTTTGCAACCGGTGTCTTTTGCAGAAGGGAGACCCCCGTCTGAAATAGAAGAAAGACACTGTTCTTCATGGAGATTAATAGCCAGAGAGCTGGAGAGCCCAGGGCAGCTGCTTGGAATGTGGCTTCTCCACAGATTCTTCCCTTTAAGCAGCTAAGGGTGGAGGGTGTTTTACTTGTTGATTTTTTTCATTTTCCTAAAATTGATTTTTTTTTTTTAATAAAAGGACAAAGCAGAAGTAATGGGACTATTACTCTTCAGCCAAAGTAAGCACTCAGATGTTGATGAGGGGAGCTAACCCGGTTGGGCTGGAAATGGTGGGGATTGAAAATACAAATGAACCTCTTCTGAAAACTGGTGTCCAGGCAGAATCACTAGGAAAAAAATATCAAAAACAACTCTTAAAAGTAACTTCTTAATAAATGAGAGATGTGCTGGGCCATGGGAACGTAGGGCAGATGGAGCAAAGCGAGGAGACGGTGCTCGGGGGATGGAGAAAGAATGGTTTCTGGGGTCCCTTCATCAGCAGTGGCTGCTGGCAGCTGTGTCCAGCTGTGGACAACCACTGTTCAGTCCATCAGGCATGTGCTATGATTGAGGTGACAGGCAGAGCATGGCATGTGGTAGGTGTCTCAAAATCTCTTCTTCCATGAATGCAAAAGGGAACTAGGAATGCAGAAGCTAAGTGTGTCTATCTCTGGTGTGGAATGGTGGGGAAAGCAGGGATATTTAGTTCGCCTACCAGGAGGTGTTAACAATGGGTAAATCTCCGATTGGGAAAGAGCTCCCAAATATCCCTAAGATTAGTGTGTTTGCAATTTTGAGATCTTAGCCTTATGTATCTGTCCATTATCTATTTTGTTTACGAGAAGGTAGGCACTACAGAGTCAACTTGTAGATCTCATGTTCACTTAGCGGTCACAGTGCATAGAATGGTACCTGGCGTGTGGAAAGAACCTGATGAAGGTTGGTTGAATAAAGTGATGCATTTTCAATCCCCTCCCCCATCACAGGACAGATGAGCAAAGAGGAAGGGCTTGTTTCAGAGACAGTGACAGAGGCCACACGCTGTCACCATAATGCTGAGTCATGGACACAGGAGGAACGAAGCATTGGCTGATTCCTAATCAGAAGGATAGGTCTGAGCCTCTCTGACAGCCAGCATTGGGCAGTGTGCGGGAGGAACCAGAAGAGGCCTGGGTGGAGGGTGAGGGATCCTGGGAGGGCTGAGGGAGTCTCACTATCTATCCCAGGAAAACGGTACCAAAACAAAGCCCCCACATCCAGATTTGTTTGTTGTTTACTGTGAGAGCAAAACTATTCAATACATCAATTGAAACTGTACCTAGACTGAATTTATGTCTATATTCTAATTTAATATGCACCAGGGAGAGGGTGTTCTTTTACATGCTGACCTTCCATTATTTGTCTTAAAATGTTATAAAATAATTCAAAATGCCAAAAATGCATGAAGGTGCACAGTGAAAAGAAGTCTCCTTTGCCCTAGCTGGTTTGGCTCAGTGGATAGAGCATAGGCCTGCCGACTGAAGGGTGCAGGGTTTGATTCCCGCCAAGGGCATATGCCAGAGTTGCAGGCTTGATCCCCAGTGGCGATGTGCAGGAGGCAGCTGACCTATGATTCTCTCTCATCATTGATGTTTCTATCTCTCTCTTCCTTTCCCTTCCTCTCTGAAATCAATAAAAATATATTTAAAAGAAGAAGTCTTTTTATCTCCACCCCCAGGGAGCCAGCTGCCCTGTTCCCTGCCCATCTTTTTATTTTTCTTTATTGCTGAAAATCTTACAGATGTCTCATTTTAAATGATGGCCTGACAAAGGGGTTGGTAACCTATAGGCCAAATCTGGCTTGAAGACCGTTTTGTAAATAAAGTTTTATTGGAAGCACAGCCACACCTATTCATTTATCTATAGTCTATGGTGAGTTTCAAGAGACCAGGTGGTCCATAAGACTAACTACTCGCTGC
The DNA here is from genome assembly GCF_014108245.1 of Pipistrellus kuhlii. NCBI lineage: Eukaryota > Metazoa > Chordata > Mammalia > Chiroptera > Vespertilionidae > Pipistrellus > Pipistrellus kuhlii. Next base: position 86,345,840 of record NW_023425540.1, read on the forward strand.
CTTTTAAAGAAAAACTTTGCCAACCATGGCCAGGTGGAGCAGACAGGGAAGAACGGCCTCTCCAGAAACCCTAAAATGGGAAGGACAACAGGGGTTGAGCGGAGAGGCTGGGCAGCTGCTTAGAGTTTATGCCTGACCACTCCCTATGCGGACATTTCCGGAAGCAGAGCAGGTGGCACTGCTGGTTTGCAGACATTGGTGGGAAATTTTAGAGACCAATAAAGGTGGAAGTCTTGAAATTCTGTTAGGCCAGGTTCAAGTTGATCTGGCTATGAATGCTGCACAAGTTCCTTAATTCTTCTGACCTCAAATTTTCTCTTGTAAAAGGAGGAAGAATAATCATACCTATTTAATAGTTAAGTTAAGAGGATTAATTGGAAAAGTTCATATGAATGGTTAGAAGTTCTCAATAACCATTTATTATTATTATTATTATTATTATTATTTTATATATCAGGGCAGGAACTAGCATAAGATTAGTTAGGCACTCACCTTGGGTGTAATATTTAAATGAGGGACCACCAAAGAAACAAGTAATCAAGATAAAGTATAGTTCAGTGCAATTAAAAAAAATAAAATTGCAAAAAATTTCATGAGAAATAGTCCAAATTTAAATAAAGAGCCCTGGCCAGTATAGCTCAGTTGGTTGGGCTTTGTCATGTGCACCGAAAGGTTGCTGGTTAGATTCAAGGTCAGGAGCATGCCTGGGTTGTGTGCTCAATCCCTGAGATCACAGGAGGCAGCAGATCCATGTTCTGCTCTCACATCCATTTTTCTCTTTCTCTCTCCCTCTCCTCTACCCTCTCTCTAAAAAATATCAATAAAAATATCTTTTTAAAATTTAAATAAAGAGTTGCTATACTGAGCCATACTGGATCCTAAGTCAAGATAAAAAGTAATAATCATCCTATCTTTAGCAAAAATGTTAATATTTGTTCCCTGAAATTTTTCCATTGAACGCCAATATTTTGAAATATTGCATCAACATACTATTGACCTTGATGACTGAGCTTTCTGGATCCTCTGTCAATGTTGTCTGAGAGGAGTGCCTTACTTTCCTCAACCTAGTCCCAGATTATTCTTCTCCAGAAACTATTAGAAAAGCCTTTCTGGGAGGCTGCCAGGAAGCTCTGAGTTACTGGAAAGAGGGAGAAAGAAGACATGTGTGTGTGTATTTTTTAAACCGATGTATCAGTAACACAATGCCCTGCATGTGCACTTTCTATTATTGAACTCAATCTAGTGACATTTTCTGTATTGGGCAGAAGAAAGAGGAAGCCATAAATTAAGCGAGGCCATTGCTTTAATTACAGAAAGCAATGGAAGCTCTATCCATTACCTAAATGTAGAAAGTGCAGGCCTGATTTATGTATGTTTCTGCCACTTTAAATCATTGTTTTATGAATTCCACACAATTACTTCCATACAATCTGCAATCAATATATCAATTAAGGCTATGACACTACCACTTGCCCTTGAGTTTTATAAAAGTGAATAGAGGAGATGACTTTGCATTTTGATAACATTAAGGTTCCTGAGTATTTGCCTGTGATAACAGATTTTTTCCCCCTTGTTGTCAGGGATGAAAATTTTGGAGGAATAAACAATTATCTTCCTTTTATTTTAGGATTTGTCTTTGCATAGATTTAAAGTAGTGGCTTCCATGTAACTATGTGAAAATACTTGTTTGCATTGATAAGCATATAGAACCATACAGAAATTGCTGCTGAAAAAATGCTTTTTTTTCTGAGTCCTTGACAATGAAACTGGCCCCTCTGTGTCAAGGTGCTTCCTATGGACTAAAGTCTGCTCATTCCCCCAACTCTAAACTCATATGTAGACCCGTTAAGTCCCACTATGCTAGTACTTAGAAATGGGAGGTAATTAGGTTTAGATGAGGTCAAAAAGATGGGGCCCTCAGGAAAGAATTAGTGCCTTTAGAGTGTCATACGAAGACACAGTGAGAAGGCCATCATCTACCAGCTAGGAAGAATTCTCACCAGAACAGACCATGCTGGCACTATGGTGTCAATAACAAAAGAAAGTCAGATATATTTGCCTATATAATTAAGACTATATGCTGGAATGTAAGCAACATCAAATGACCAAAATAGGATAATATTGGCAACATCTATCCTATACTCAGGTTATTCTCCCTGATGAATAATGATCTCTCAATGTGAATTAAAATAAATGAGAAAACACATGAGAGAAATGAGCAGATGTGTATTGAAAAGTCACTAGTGGTAACATCCAAACGACAATTAAATTTGTGAAGGATGATGCTCTTCACTGGGAGAAAGGAAAATGCTCACTGGAGCAAACTGAGATGCTGTTTTTCATCCATCCAATTAGCAAAATTAAAAATAAAAAAGCAAAATATGCAGGTGCTGACAAGAATGTTTGGACGGAACAAACAGTCCCATGTTTAGGAGTCTAGATGTAAAATGGGAAGCTCTGGTGTTTCAGGGTATATGTAAACATGTTTGTGGGGTGGTATAAAAAGAAGGAGCTTGAACTACTATGGATAGAGAATGGTTGAGTAAACTGTGGACAGACCACTCATGCCATAGAACAGCATGACAATATCAAAAGGCTTAATAGGAGATGGTCCACATGTGTTATTAAATGAAATGAAACATGATTCATATGTGTACACCGCCCTGTTTAAAATCATACTACTACCACTACCCCTTGCATGTGTGTCTGTCCTTCTCTGCATTATTATGAGAACATGTAGAGAGGTACTTACCAGGGATTCAATGTTAATTGCTTGCTTTAAGGACTTGTGCTTTTTTAATAAAGTGGGACTATTTTATATTATTATTCCATGTGTGTGTGTTTTGGTTTATTTGCATGTTTCCCTGATTATAGAGAGCCCATGTCTCTTTTGTCATTGAAAATCTATTGGTAAAATGGTAAAGAAAATAAAGCTGGTGATATTTGCCTCCTTCTGGAAACATCTACTCCATATGGAAATGAGGGTGAGTGATTGCTGGCTTTGGTGATCCATATTGGAGGTGTGGCTTTCATATTTATGGAACCAATGATTTACCGCTTGGTGTTTCAATGAGTAGAAACCAGAGTAATGCCTTCACTTGGAATAGAGGTGAGATGTTCTTTACCTTCCTACTTCGGCCTGGAGACGTTTTTATATTATGCATTCACTGTGGGCAAACAGTGCTCATGTGGCTGGTGCCTTTCACTCCAGACAGGAAGGGCCTACGGACCACTGGCCTAGGGGTTGTATTGTTTGCTATTCAAAGCAAACACAAGGTAAATTAATGAATTACTTAATATTATTTTAAAATTGCCCTGGCTGGGTGGCTCAGCTGAAGCACCATTCTGTACACCAAAAAGTTGCAGGTTCAATTCCCCATCAGGTCACATACCTAGGTTTTAGGTTCAATCCCTGCTCGGGACACATACAGGAGGGAGCTAATTGATGTTTTTCTCTCACATCCATCTCTCTATATATCTCTCTTCCTCTTTCAAATTAATTTTAAAAAGTTGTTTTAAAATGATTAAAAGTATTTTATTAATTTAGTTTATTGAAATTAATTTCTTAAGACAACAATGTTTTGCATTTGGGGCAAAATGACCTTCCTTTTTTCTCTGGAGTTTTGCTCTGACTTTATTTAAGTTTGATTGAAAGTAGGCCCAGCCGAAGCCGGTTTGGCTCAATGGATAGAGCATCGGCTTGGGGACTGAAGGGTCCCGGGTTCGATTCCGGTCAAGGGCATGTGCCTTGCTTGCGGGCATATCCCCAGTGGGGGGAGGGGGGGTGCAAGAGGCAGCTGATGGATGACTCTCTCTCATCGATGTTTCTAACACTCTGTCTCTCTCCCTTCCTCTCTGTACAAAATCAATAAAATATATTTTTTTTAAAAAGAAAAAGAAAAAAAAGAAAGAAAGTAGGCCCATTGTACAGTCTGAATGAGTGGTGTATGAGGACATGTAAGAGGACGTTTGATGTTCCATGACAGTTGAAGTAGGGTTTCACACTAAGCTAAAGGGTGTGAGGAGGAGAAATTGGAGTTGGTGGTTGAGATGGGAGACTCTCTGGGATTAGGCTGTATTGACCATGCCTGCGTCTAAACTTCCCTCTGAATGCTTTCATGTCCTGGGTTGTACTATGAGGATGGTTCACTTAAGGGGGAAAACCCATTATGCAAAAATGCATCTTAAAAAACAGATAACTTCAGTAGAGTTATTTTCATTACTAACTAATTCAGCAGGGTTCCTTTAAAAACCATCTCCCTTACTGCATTTAAGGGTGTTATTTACAGATGATGAGTTATTTGACTACAAAACAGGACAATTTGAGTCTAAAACATCCAAGGTCAGGTAAAGATGCGTGAAACAAATACAAACTCAGGAGTGCTCATGTAAGCCAGCAAACTCAGATGATACAATTTACAAAAGCACAATGCATGCCCCCCCTTTTCAAGGAGCACACCTATTCCTCCACAGCAAGAAAGCACTTTCAGGCTAAAAAAACAAACAAAAAAACAAAAAAACAACAGGTGAATCCTAAGCAATGGCTGAGAAGAGAGGGGGCCTCAGCTTTTGCAGAAAAGGCTGGATCCTAAGAGAAAAAGAGGCCACACTGTTCAAACTTCAAAGACAAGACTTCTGGCCCTTACCCAGGTGCATGTCACCTGGATGGAGGAGAGGCATCTCAGGTGACTGTATCTGGTGAAAATGGGGTGTGACTTTGTACCAGAATATACACTAAGTGGTCAGGTTATTATGATCCCTGATAATAATAATAATCTGGTCATTCAGTGTATATCCTTCCTATGTACAATAATAAAAGGCTAATATGCAAATTTCCCCCTGGATCAAGAGTTTGACCAGCAGGCAAGACGTCCAACTGCCCATGTCCTCTCCTCCTAGCCAGGCTGGCCTGACCTCACCCATGCATGAATTCATGCACCAGGCCTCTAATATATATACCAAGTGGCCAGATTATTAGGCGTTCAGAGATCATAATAATCTGGCTACTCAAGTGTATACCTTAATCTGGAAGAGGAAACCCAAGTAAATGTTCCAAAGAACACAGCTAACTGCAAACAGCCTGGCCCAAAAAGGCACTGCTGACTTGGAGAAGAGTGAGAAAGGAAGTCTTAGCCAAGAGCTTTGGGAGGAATGGATAATCTTTACACTCAGCAGCAATGCATGGCCTCAGGATACAGATAATGGAAGGCCCTTCAGCCACCCAGCTGGAGGAGGGAGGTCTCAATTTGGTTGCCCTTACAAAACACTAACTGAGCTGGTCAATCTATATACCATTACTGGATGGGCAAGAAACCAGCTTTTGTTTTGTTTTGTTATGGGATAGCAAGGTTAGCTAGTCACTGTTGTCTTTGATACTAATACATACCAGGACATTGATTTTCCTTATTATTTTTGAGAAATTGCTATCAATCTAAATACCCCAAATGGAGGGGGGATAGATTAAAATGTAATATCATGAAACAACAGATTATGATGAGGTCATTAACATATTTGCATAAAGTACAGATGACAGGATAATAAGTGAAAATAATAGGATGACAAATGTGTAGATAATATGACTGATTTTACAATTTTAAAATGAAGTGTTGGGCACACATCATATAGTTTCTATAATTATTATAAATGTTTACTCTTAAACTCAGAAAAAAAGTATTATAAACAGTGAAGCAACAGTCCCATTGCCAATTTTCAATAATCAAATGGATCCATTAAGTCAGAATTCAGAATACTTTTTTTTTTTTATAAAGAGTCAGATTATCAAACTTTTAGGCTCTGTGGACAACCTATGTCTCTTCCCCATTATTTCTGTTTTTGTTCTGTTTTTATAATGCTTTAAAAATAATCTGAACTCATTCGTTGCTCACAAGCCTTACAAAAGCAGGCTGTGGGCTGGATGTGGCCCTGGGATGTAGTTTGCTGACCAATGCATCGCATGATTTCATTTCCCATGTGTTTCACTGATTTTAATATGGAGAACGGAGACAGGTAAACACATGCTCTCACTTATGTGTGGAATCTAAGGAACAAAACAAACTGACAGACAAAACAGGTCCAGAGGCATGGATGCATGGAACATACTGACAGATCTCAGAGGGCAGGGGAGAGACTAGAAGAGATTAACCAGTGAATTTATATGCATATGTGCATAGCCCACTGACACAGATAATAGCGTGGTGAAGGCCTGGGGTGGGGCAGAGGCTGGGTGGAGAGGGGGCATGGGAGACATCTGTAGTGGCCTAGTTCTGTGTTTGACACGATCACACACACTTTTCCCGAGTTGATCTAGAATGGCTATACCAATTAAAACCGGCCTTAGCCTTTTTTTTTTTTTTTTTTTTTTTTTTTTGCTTGATTTATTTTGTGCCCTTCTGAAAAAAAAAAAAGGAACATAGCTTATGGTTGTAGAAAGCCACTCTGTCCAATATGGCAGCCATTCGCCTCTCAAGGCTAATTAGAGTAACACTAATTGAAATTAAGTAAAACAAAAAAGTCAGTGTCTCTGTCCCAGGAGCACACCATTGGACAGTGCGGATATAGGAGGTTTCCTCCCAGATGGACCCATAGGACAAATGGATTAAAGAATAAACTAAGTAATCCTCTGGAATGCAACCCAACTCTCCTTCAGAAATAGTGAAGAGGGAGGGACCCGTACAGTGGAATGATGAGATTTAGATCCAAATGGGGCCAGAAGATTAAGTAATTTCCTCAGGTTTGAAAAGCAAATCTACCCTATACTGTCTGGTAGTCCCCAGGGGAATCACCCCACTTCTCTGTCTCCCCCATTTCCTAGGCTGTAAAGCAAACATTAAAAAACCTACCTGGTGCAGATTTTGTGAGCATCAAAAACAAGATTGAGTGTGTGAAAATGTACAGTAGCATTCTCATCTACCATCTGTATGCACAGACATTTGCACTGGCCCAAATGGGACAATTTTCATAAATGCCGGAAGAACCACATCTGGCTGGTATGGCTAGCTTCTCAGAGACCTTGCATTTCATGAATGTCGAAACTGCTATTGAAGATTATACTTTTGTTGGGAAAAGCCCTTGGCTGCCCACATGACCTGAAGCCTTCTGGTGATCATATTTTGGGGTCCCTGTCACTGCTTCTAACCGTTGCCCTACAGTAAAGAGGTGGGTTTATCTTAACTTTTGGGAATTGAGATGCTGGATCTTGGCAGGTGGTCAGGCTTCTCCTATCTTTCATCCTCTAATCATCATGAGCCTCCATCCTCTGCTCTCCCCCAACCCTTCTCTAGCCAGTCTCAGAAGCATCCCACTTCCCCATGATCTCAGACTCACTTCTGAGCAAGGATCCCACTGAGGACCTGTTTGGGCAGGTATAGGAATTGCATAGGGTGTAGACACACAGTATGAAATACATGAGGAGGTCAGACTGTGGCTAGAGGCTGGGAGCCATATGGGATCCAGGAGCACTTTATGCCCCGCTCTGCGAATTGGGAAAGGGAGTGGCCATGAGCATCTACCCAGGCAGAGCAACCTTTATTTTCCACCTCAGCATTGTGATCTGGCTTCTCTTGTTATTTTGGTTTCCTCCCCCTAGTCCTTGATGGGCATACTTACATCTAGTAAAGAACCTTTAACTTGTTGTTTCCTCTACTTAAATTGGGGGGTGGGGGGGGGAAGGAACACCCACATTCTTTTCCTTTACTTCCTCTTCCTCCTCCTTCTACTCCTCCTCCTACTCCTTCTCCTCTCCTCCTCTTCCTCCTTCTCTTTCTCCCCACCTCTCTTCCTCAATGGAATCACATAGCCAAGGATAGAACAGCCTTGCAAACAAGACACTAGCCCAGGCTGCTCATATTTCCCACAGTGAAGAAATTCTGTTCAAGAGGACTGACCCAGCACCTTTGCTAGGCCAAGGTGCCAGTTGAATGGCCTACATGTTTTAATTCAATTTTTCTCATACGGATTTACAAAGCTGTGACAGAAGGCAGGTAATGAGCTTTATCTTCTTCCCTCCTTCCCTTCCCCTCCCCCACTCCAATACCCCACATCCCATCCACTGGACCCAGTCCTGACAGGTCCACACAGAGAATGGCTGGGACATCAGGATGTGAGGATTCAGACGTAATGAGCAAAGGGATTGGATACTAAGGCAAAGGGGAAACAGAGACATGCTCATGAAAATCAAATTCACCTGGAGGGAGCTACGGGAGGGTGGTGCGGAGGGAGGGGAAGGAAACTTACATGGCAGGGAGGGTGAGTGGACTCAGAGTTATGTGACAAAACAAAACAAAAAAAGGAGCCACAACATGGGCTTACTTGCGGAAGTATATACAAGTGAACTGGGGGCACTGTACATGGAAGATCCCTCCTGGTTTGCCTGGCACAACAGCACCGTGCCTACGAAAGAGAGAGAGATAGATGGTATCTGGTTTGGGAATAGGCACACTACACCTGAAAGATCACGGCAACGCAAACGAGAAAGACAGGCAAATGAAAACATAGCCCCATCCCAGAGCGCATGACGGGACCCCCACAGCAGCCCCTGCCTTAGCCAGAGGGAGCCGGTGGAGGCCCGCTCCCAGCCCACCAAGCACATGTCATTCCTTTCCCCACGGGGTGGGCGTAGAGAGGTCTGGTTGGCTCAAGACCCCAGTTTCAGGTCCATACCGAAGCAGCACGCCATGCTCAAAGGAGAGTGTAGAGATTTCAGGGAGAAAGATAGCAAGCCTGACTCAGACACTACTTTGCTGTGTGATCATGGTGAGTGACTATACCTCTCTGTGCCTTGGGATTCCCATCTGGAAAATGGGGTGAATATACCTACCTGCAGGAGGGGTGGTGAGTCATATGACGGAGACACATCCAACACAGGGGCTGGCTCAGAATCATTACTTAGCAATTGGCAAGCACGTGTGTTGCTATGTTTATAGAAAAGTATTCCTCCCCCACCATACTCATTTATCGATAAGTCCAAATCAGTCTTCTGAGGAAGAGCACAAGACAGGGAAGAAACAAATGCAACTTTCGCTGTCCTATGACCCACTCAAACCCCTGTGTGGACTCGGAGTGAGACCATCTATGACTTCTGCATCTCCCCTAAAGCTCCCAGCCCCCAAAAGGGAGAGGCTGCATCACTGCCCACACACGGCCCACACCGGCACTGCAGGGAGGACTTGCCCCTGATTTACAGCAAAGGGCACCGGCTCATCCTTGCAAAGAGGGATCTTACAGCGGGAAGAAAGGTGCACTCCCGAGATATCTCTCAATCTGTGCCCTATTTGGCTCAACCGCCCCCTCCCAGGATGAGAGTCAGGGCTCTTCGGGGTATCAAGTCTGCTCTCCTACTGCTGCTCAAACGCCAAGGCTTTGCAAAGTGGGAGAGAGACTTTTGAGGAGCTTGCTGCCCAATTTCTGATGATGGGAATACATTCCTGGGGTTTGTGTTCACTTCCCTGTTTGGTCAAGGTCAGAGCTTCCATGGGTCTCTGTATTCTCCCATCACCATAGGAAAGCAATCCCCTGTGAAAGGAAAACTGACCCTCAGGGAACCTGGAACTCACCTGGACCCTTGGAGACCTGTCCTTGGGTGATGAGGGGGGCGTTTTATAACCTTTTGGTGTCTTACCTAAGTTCAACACAAGTTGAACTTCCAGAGTGAGTGGGGCTTCACCAAACAGAGAGGGGCTGCCACAAGAGGCCAATAAGAGAATGACAATCTTTCTTGATGTACAAATCCAGACACAACTCCAAAGGTTGTCTCCTCAGCTCTATTCCTCTGTCCCTCAGGTGGCAAGCCAAAACAGAGGGATGGCAGGAGGAGACTGAGGGCCATTCCCAAATTTCACTTCTCCCCTGATCCTGGTGTCTTTCTGGATTTTGTACATTATTTCCAGGTTACACAAAGATTCTATTAAGATTTCTGATTAATCTCTCCCTCCCCCAACACCAGGTCGGCCCAGTCCATCCAATGTTTGACCAGAAGAAGTAGACCCTGAGGGAAAGTTCTGTCTGAAGGAATGTCCCCTAGTCCCTCTCCTGCTTGCCTTAGGGTCCTGGGCTTATAGTTGGAGGAGAGCCCCCCTTCCCCTCCTCCCTCAAAAGCCCAGATGTAAGAGTGGAATTCACTGACCTTCCCTTGGTAGTAAATGTATTAAGAGTCTGGATGGGCCTGAGTCATAATCAACCTTTGCTAAACTGAGTGCTTTCTTCTTCCTACAGTAGGTGAGAACACTTTATTGTAACTTATGAGCCTTCTCATGACCTCACTTCTCCGCAGCAGGTATTTACAGTTCTGTCAGGAGGCTGGTCTGTGACAGAGATGGACAGCAAATGAACTGAACATCAGACTATGGGATGCAGAGTCTAATACCAACCAACAGAAGGTAGGATACCCAGCAGAAAAGACAGGCCCTAACCCTACCCAGCTTTTCCAGTGAGACCCCTTTGACTCATTGCTGGAACTCTTGGAGAGAAGCAAATGTTTCCATGGGATAGAGAAAGAGAGAGAGAGAGCTACCAAATAAGAACCTTCTAGAGTGGAGGTAGTGAAAGTGGGGCAGGAGAAAGTTCTTCCACAAGACCTTCATGGGCTCCTCCTGGTTAAGAGCCTCCATTAAGCCCTTCAGTTTGGCTCAGTGGTTGAACATCAACTTATGATCCAGGAGGTTATAGCACATGCCCTGGTTGTGGGCTCAATCCCCAGTAGGGAGGCATACAGGAGGCAGCTGTTCGATGATTCACTCTCATCACTGATATTTCTCTCTCACTCCCTCTCCTTTCCTCTCTGAAATCAATAAAAATATATATATTTTAAAAAGAACCACTATCGCTGAAGCTGGTTTGGCTCAGTGGTAGAGCGTCGGTCTGCAGACTGAAAGGTCCAAGGTTCCATTCCGGGCAAGGGCATGTACATTGGTTGCTGGCACATCCCCGGTAGGGGGTGTGCAAGAGGCAGCTGGTCGATGTTTCTCTCTCATCGACGTTTCTAGTTTCTAGCTCTCTATCTCTCTCCCTTCCTCTCTGTAAAAAATCAATAAAAAATATTTTAAAAAAAGAACCACTATTAAAATGAGATCTGAAATTTCTTGGGGTATATAGGTTTCAAAAGGAAAATAATGTAATTGTAGGAAATATATATGCAGAAGGACATTTTAGTATTTCACAGTTGAAACCATAGACAGATTTCCAATAACCCCAGTGCATGGAGGAGTCCCATTGAGACATGAGGCTGAGTCCCTAGAAGGCTAAATCCTGGTGGGGCATCATGATGTTCCTCACTTTCTTATGCTGTGGGTCCTGAGAGACTGCTCTGAAATAGCTTGTTTGGATGCCCTCTAAGTAGTTAAAAATGCTTTTTGCAAAGATTTTGACCTTTGTAAAACAAAACGTCCACCATCACAAGACTTAGTTTTGATGTCAACTAAAAACATCCTCCAATTTAATTTGCAAAGTACTTATTGTGTGTTCTCTCAGTACACCATGACCTTTTCTTAAAAGAAAGCTTTGAATTAAGCGAAAGCAAAGCAGTGGAGGAATACACTGTAACCTCCGTGCATTTCTCTGGGGTAGGGGCAAGAGTAGGGTTTGTTTGCTTAGAAACTCAGGTGGAATAGATAGTGGGGTACAAGCAGCGGTATCAGGAGTGTTTACAATGTTGTCCAAAGCATGTTGCAATACAGCCGTCTAATGAGACTCCAGAAGCGAGTCTTTCACACACACCTCATGACCCCCAGCACAGCCCATCTACCTCTGACTACCTCATGCCTGCACCCAGGAGGACAACCTAAGACTTCCGTGATTTTGTTTCTCAAGCTTATCATTTAAGTATGGCCACTATATTTAATTTAGACCCATTCTTTAGTCGGGACAGACAACTGGACAATTGCAATATTATTCTTTCCTGCTGGCCCTGGAATCTTCAAACTTTTGGAATGTTACAATCAGGACAAAATAATCTTAGGACTGGGCTTAGGCAACATGTCCCAAAGAACAGCTTGCAAAGATAATAAGAAAGCAGATGTTATGACTACTGCACTGAGGACTACTGGGCTGAAAATTAAAAGCAGTGTTCAGAATTAGCATTACTATGTTAGCTTATCTGCACCAGTAGAAATGCCTTCCTTCCACTGAGGTAATCGATCCTCTTCCCTTTCTCATAAATACCCATCGCCTCCATCTCCTAATCCAGTGGTTGGCAAACTCGTGAGTCAACAGAGCCAAATATCAACAGTACAACGATTGAAATTTCCTTTGAGAGCCAAATTTTTTAAACTTAAACTTCTAATGCCACTTCTTCAAAATAGACTCGCCCAGGCCATGGTATTTGTGGAAGAGCCACACTCCAGGGTCCAAAGAGCCACATGTGAATTTGATGACCACTGTCCTAATCAGAAGACTATTTGGGCTTCTGCCTGAATAAATGATTCCCAAACAGCTATTCCCATTGATCTCAAATAACCCCTTGCTGCCTCTCATTTTGAAAAGCCTTTCTTAATTTTAAGTTAACATATGTTTTTAAGGACCTTTCCATTTTTATTTTATTTTATTTTCCTAAAAAAGTGTGCTTTGTTCAACCAAGCTTTCTTGTGTGTGCCTTCTTCTGTCCCTTTTTGATATTGCAAATGTGCATGCCTGAAGTTCACACACTGTTATAAACTGTAACTCTGAGATTCATTTCTTTCCTCATTTCTAGCTTTTTTTTTTTTTTTTTTTTTTAGATTGAACCATCCAGCCTCCCATGATCCTTGGGCAGCCTGGTCATCCGTTTCCTAGAAAGTTGATGACTATCTGCAATGGGCAGGGAAGGGGCTCTGTGTGACAGACCACAATCTCAGAATCCCCGGAGCCTTTTGCAAGGCCTGTCACCTCTGTCACTCCAGTGCCATGATCATCAGCATCTCAAATACTGGCAACATGTCCCCGGGAGCACTCTCAGGGAAGGCTTGCTGTCCTTCAGTTGGGAGAAGGTGAGGCAGGGTCCATGTCTCAGACGAGGCAGCCCAACCCTTTCTCACCCAGAGACTCCCCTGGAGGGGCAGGGAGAAGCATAGAAGAGGATTCCTATCACAGACAGGATAGAGGAAGAGTCCTAAATTTTTCACTCTGGTGACAACCCTCCGGTGAGGAAAATTGGCTCAGGAGCCAAGCTCTGGCCTCACACCTGCATGCCCTTGAAGGGGCTGCTGCTCCCCAGAAAGCCCTACTCTGCCCCCCTCTGTGCACCCCTGGTCAAAAATAACTTCTAAAATAAGATCTAAAGTTTCAAAATAAAAATAATATAACTGTGGCAAAAATATATCCAGGAGGACATTTCAGTAATTTGAACTTAAAACCACAGGGTCAATTTTCAATACCCTCTAAGTCTAAGCTATTGAGAGAGTCTCATTACTTCTGGTCATTCTCTCTAAACTGGGCTCTGGCTTCTGCTCTTAGAACCTGGATCTAGGTGCCTCTACCTGGCCAGGTTCCGCTTCCTTCCTCTGCTTTTCCATATTGCGTTGTAATCATCTATTTAAGGAACGTCTTTCCCAGGAACACTGCAAACTCCCAGAAGTTGGGAATCATGTCTTACTTACTTACTCTCCTGTCCCAGGGGCCCAGGGACCTATGGTAAGAGGCAGGAAGCAACTGAGGAGAGAAACTAATGGATTTCTGATAGGCAGCTATTTATACTTTCAAGAAATAAAATTGGACTGGAATAGGAGAAGGAAGAAAAGAAAGGCTGTTTTGCAATGTCTGTTCCGTATCAGCACTGAACAGGTAGAGTTCTCAATCAGCCCCAGGGTGAATGGTTAGACCCTTCCTATAATCTCTGGATTAAAAAGAAAAGTCAAAAGTACATCCCAACAGCCTGGCAACAGGGAGCAGCCAAGTCACTCCATTAGCTCCAAGGCTAAGACGGGCTAGAAAATTTGGAGAAGGATACACATATCTCTATTAAAATGTTAAAAAAAAAATAACAACCAAACACACACACACACACACACACACACACACACACACACACACACGAATAACACCAACAAAACTTTATTAAGTAGCTAAGGGCCGATGGACTTCTGGAGCACCCACTGGTAGGGGTGTGTGTCACGTGCTATCTGTACCTCCACAAACATCTACCTTGTTTGTGGCCTCATGCAGGGAGGGGCCACTTAAAAACAGAGCCCTGGAGGGGGCCCAGTGTTCCTAAAGTCTTAGCCTCGAGTCTCTGTAAAGGCACTCAGAAAGTCCCAAATGGTGAGTGAATGCTGGGGCTCTTAAAAACTTCCTCCCCCATGAAGCATCAAACTTCTGTTCGATGTGGAGGCCTGGGAGGCTGGCATGTGGTCCCTGCCATGGAAGTCACTGCTTGCAACTGACAGACTTACCCAACCCCAGGGTGGGTTAAAAATGCCTTGTTTGTGAACATTTTTAAACATAGACTAGCATTGAGCTAATCTGTGTAAGAATATTTTCACAGCTGATACCTAGTGCTGTTTTACATGCCTGAAAGATGGCTGCTCCGAAAGGTTGAGGTGGCACTCTAACTGCAGGGGTATTCCCATTTAGGCACGGATGTTGCACAAAAATGTATGTGTATTTAATTCTTATAAACCAAATCATGTTTTTAATTGTCCTGGAGTAATTTCATCTTTAAAGGCGTCCTGAGATGAATCTGTGTGTGGTGGAAATTATCTTTCATTCCCATTTATTTTGTAAGTTTTGGGTTTCATACTATTAAAAAATATATATTATTAAATATTTTTTTCTTTTCACTTTTTTTTTTGTGTGGCATAATTTCAGAGTACACAAAAGAATACGACCAAGAACCTTTGTGCAACTTTCTTCCTGATTATTTATTGTTTAAAAATGTAACGTTTCACTTGAACTGTTCTCTTATTCTCCTGCCTCCAAGATTTAGGCTAATAGAGGCTTTCACACAAAAAATATTCAATTGACTCAATATGATAATTAACATTATCAGTAGCAATTACAATAATTGCCTCCTGAATACCTGGTAAGTGCCAGGCAAACCTACCTATTCAACATTTAACTTGGATTATCTCCTCCACTTAACAACCTGTAAGACAGGTGCTATTATTACACTCAATTAATGGACAGGATACTGAGGCATAGGGAGTTTGTGGATCTCGCCCAAGGTCATGAAAATAGAAATCTTGCAATCTGAGTGCAAATGAAAGCAACCAGAATCCTGGACCCATTAATTTAAGACTCATCTTCTAAATAATGTGTAGGCAAGCTGCTGCTTTTTGGCCAAATCTGGCCTACTAACTATTTTTGTATGGCCCATGAGTTGAGAAAGGTCTTGCCATTTTTATTTATTTATTTTATATTTAATATATTTTTATTGATTTTTAAAGAGGAAGGGAGAAGGGGAGATAGAAACATGAATGATGAGAGAGAATCATTGATTGGCTGCCCCCTGTGCGCCCCACACTAGGGATTGAGCCTTGCAACCCGGGCATGTGCCCTGACCTGGCATCAAACTATGGCATTCTGGTTCATAAATCAATGACCAACCACTGAGCCACACCAGCTGGGCTGGTCTTTACATTTTTATATGACTGAGAGAAAAATCAATAGGGAAATAAGATTTGATGACAAATGAAAAAATCAAATAAAATTCAAATTTCGGTACTTATAAACAAAGTTTTATTGGAACAGAGCCACCATCATTCATTAACATGTTTTCTTTATGGTTGCATTGATGCTGCAAGGCAGCTGAATACTTGCAACAGAGACCTTTGTTCAGCCCACAAAGGCTAAAATATTTACTCTGTGTATCTTTACAGAGAAAGCCTTCTGAGCCCTGTTCCAGAGTCATTTTCCTGTTTGGAAAAGTACTACTAGTAACTACCTCTCAAGACAGCATTAGCCCCTCCCAGGAAGCTGTCACTGAATATTTTAGAGGGTATCATTTTAGCAATACTGGCCAAAATTTTAATTTCATTTCACTTTTATTAATAAAAGAACAACCAAAAAATTTTAAGACATGTTCCTTTTCAATACTTGCCCAAAATGTCTTCTGTATTTATTGTTACTCAAGACAATGAACCATGAGAACACCTGATCTGTATGGTATTTATGGAAGGCTAGCATTCAGCCACAACAAAAACGATGAAGCTAGGTTTTATTTGCTTTAAGGGATTTGGCCTTCAGCGTAAAGGGTGTCAATAGATTCACAAGGGTTGACCTAGACTAGGGGTGTCGAACTCAATCAGAGAAGGGGCCAAAATCTAAAATCCAGCCTAAATCGCGGGCCGAATGGTTTACTGAACAGTCATAAACTGTCATTGTGATGGAAACGCAGCGGAGTGCAGTGATGACAGCGCGGTGCGGGCCACATTGCAAGGCCTGGCGGGACGGATTTGGCCCGCGGGCCTTGTGTTTGACACATGTGACCTAGACTCTTGCTCCTCAAATTCTAATTAATGTGTACTGAATCACCCGGGGGACCCATTGAAAATGCTGAATCTTATCTAGTAGGTCTAGGGTGGGGCCTAAGATTTTGCCTGGCTGCTAAAAATACTAAGCTGATGGGAACTACTAGTACATAATCATCCTCAAGCACAGCCAGTGCTAATGAGAGTGACCTTTAAGATGCCACTGAGTTTTTGGTACTTGGCCATATATGCTCTACAATGGTTAAGATATATATTTCTTATTGTACGCACAAGAAAACTAAGGCTGAGAGGGAGAAAAAAGATGAGACGGAACTGAAATCGGAGCCAGCTTTGCCTGATTCTAAAGTTAAGACTCTCTCATGAAGCTTATTAGTGGTGATGCTTGGTCCTGAGTTGATCAAACATCCTTATCAATGTTGGGATGATATCTCCATTAATCCCATTTCAGCTAAACCGTGTCTGAGGATTCTGCAGGGGCATTCTGGCTGAAAACACCTGACTCTTCCGGGCTAAAACTGTTAGGCAGAAGCTCCTGATCGCCTTTATGAATCCGTGATAGGGTTTTAAATCCATCCAAGGAAGCCTCTGGCAAGGATGTATCTCCTATAAAGGAGAAAATCCTACTTGCAAGATAGGAATAAGACACGGACGGAGGCAGGGAACACAGAGAGAAGAAATAGTGAACTCTTTATGTCGGGGGAGGGGGAGGAAGGGGGGGAGAGACAGAAAAAGCATGGGCTTTTGAAACTTTTAACCTTAGTTTTGTTTTCCAGCCTCAGTCACTATTTCTTTGACCTTGGGCAAGGCATCTAACATTCCTGAGCCTCAGTTTTCACATCTGTAAATAGGAACACAAATATCTATTTTATCAAGTACTGTTATAAAGATTAGAACTGTCATGAGAGAGGGTATGGAAAATAGTACCAACAGTAAATGAGCTCAGTAATAATAATAATAATAATAATAATAATAATAATAGAAATAACTGTTATTTGGAATTTCAAAATATGGCACTTTGGGAACATACTTGTTTCCCTGTTCCTTTAAAGAAAAAGTAGCAAAATGATGACTAGTGTACTGTTCTCTTTGACCACTAACCGCAATGCTAAAGATAATAGAATTAACGGAAAACATTTTAAGATTGAAGAATAATTACACATCTTTAAATGTGAAAGGTTTACTGTTACAAGACAGAATCTGGCTTCTTTTCTAGGAATCAGGATATGGGGCCACATGGGTTTAGGGTCAGTGTTCCTGCCTGGCAGGGCCGCTCAGGATGATGGGGAGAACTCACTCCTTCCCATAATTGAGACATGTCCCCTCTGACTGTGTCACTTACTGATCTCACAGCCTGCTCCTAAAGACATTTCAGTTTGCCTCTTAGCTCAGGAGGAAAACATACCGTTGTGCTTTTGGACCAATAAGTAGAGATCAATGGAGTTTACAGATTTCTGCAAAACCCTAGATGTCCCGCCTCAATGTTTCTCTCTCATTTTTTTTTTTTTTTTTTTTTTTTTTTTTTTTTTTAGGGACAAGAGTCTCTAAGATGATCAAAGAGACCAAAAACCTTTTGGAGAGCCTGCCTGTGTGCCCTCTCTTGTATTTCATGAACTATGATAGGACTTTATTTTTGGAGGAGCTGGATATATTTGTGGAATGGGGGCAGAGATTCATTTTGACCTCCCTTTCTGTCCCAGATTAGATTTACATCACTGACTGCACTCCTCTGCTGAAAGTAGAAACTATACTTCAACTTTGAGTCTCTCAAAGAGTAATTAGATACATTCCTTTAAATATGCTCCCCCCACCCGCCTACACACACACACACACACACACACACACACACACAATGAGCTGAAGGCAAATAGAAAATTTCAACGGTGAAAATTATTTTAAAAAATGACAGAGAAATTATAGAGTTTCCATCTTTATAATATCTGATGGTATGAAACAAACACTAGAAACTTACACATAGACTCCCATTTCTTTCCCAGGGGAAATATCAATGATATTGGAGTATTCACAATTTTAAAATGATATTGGATTGAACACAATGATAAGCATACATCAATTAACCTTTGCATCAGATTTAAATGCATAATCCATTAAATAACTTAATCTCTCTCTCAAAAAAAAATAACAGCCTTTGGCATTATTCTTTGAGTAATTCTTGTTTAGTTTCCATAATGGTATACAGTTTAATGAAAAACTCATTAGAATGTAGTATATGGCATAATTGATACTGGCTGATTCTTTGGTGTAAATAGGGAATGCTAATGTTGGATTCCATTTTCCACTGGCTTTATTAATTTTTCATAACCAATATTCAACTGTAATGGGTTGTAACAGTTCCAGAGAAGTTCTAGAAATGCATTAACTGTCATCAACATAACCTAAGGAGGTTTTGCCACTTGCTTGTTGATTCTTCAACACTGCCCTTTAAAAAGCTAACAGGAGAGCTTTATTATATGCTTGGGAATGAGCATCTATATCTAATTACCATACAGGGTGATAAACAACATTTGGTCAATTTGTCTCTACTTACACAACAACTCAATCTTGGGCCAACAACAGCGAATTATACATTTTGAAAAGAACTCTGAAAGTGGGAAGCAAAAACAAACAAACAAAAAAACAAACAAACAACAAAACAAAAAACAAAAAAACAAAACACCTGTAAAACAAAATAGGAATAGAATGGCCAAACAAAACACCTTTAAAACAAAATAGTAATAGAATGGCCATACCAGTTAAAATATAAAAAGAAAAAAAAAATCACCTCATTTAAAAAAAAAAAAAATATATATATATATATATCCAGGAATTTACTTTCCTAGGGAAAGATTTAGATAGAACCAGGAAACAAATTTTATGATAGCTTTGGAGTTGAGTAGCAGCCTGGTCATCCTGGGGCCTGTCAAGAAGCCAATCTCTGGAATTGATGAGCAGTTACTTTTTCTAGCCCTCAGGGCCTGACCTACATGTTAGGAATCTGTTCTCAGGATAAGACTATTATTTGCTTCAAAGGTAAATTTGGGTGCTGCCTCATACCAAGTGTATTGCTTGTTTTATTTTTTTATGTTTTTATCAGAGCTTTCAATGGTTGCCTGAGACTCACAGGATAAATTCTAGAGCCCAGGTCCTCTGCAGCTTTTCTCTAGAAGGTCCTCTCTGCTCTCAGAAGATCAGTCTTTCTTAGCCTTTGGGGGAAACCTGATTTTGCCTCAGAAATCTCTATCTCAGGTGAAAGTCAAGTGCATGCCTGTATTTGTCTTTGTTTGTTTAACATTTCTCAGTGGATTCTGTAGATAAAGGTTGAGAAATTCCTATAGGCTTTACCAAAATCCTTCCTTAGTTATCTTTACAATAAGCATGTCAAACTCAGGATCGATGGGCCAAATACAGCCCACAACAAATATTTTTGCAGCCCAATGTGACCATATGTAAAAAAATGTTTTAATAAAAATTTCATAACTTAATTTTTACAACATCCTGTTATACATAATTACTAATAACAAACTACAATGTTCGCTAATGACTGATTACTATATCATGTTGCATTCATTTCCCTTATGTGCCTTACATGCAGGCGCACCATTTTTCTCCACTAATACTAGCAGCGAATATTTTAGCAGCCGATTGCCACATCATTAGTCTTGTACTGCTTTGTTTGGTGTGGGCAACAGGAAATATTTTGCTTTCAGAAAACAAGATTTATTTGCCTACACTTACTAGTTTTTGCAGTTATTCAGTGTCTGGTAAGATAATGTTAAAAAAATATATTAATTTTTATTAAAATGTTCCATTATTTTATGTTAACGATTACTCATTTATTTCCGCCCTTTGTATTAAGCATGTCTCTATCAAAATAAACCTATGTTTCTATGAAAATTGAAGCTTTTGTTTTTTGCGGCCCACATGAACTTAAATGTTAGCCTTTGATTTTTGACATGCTTGCTCTATAATGCTAACTCTTACTTACCCTTCAAAACCTTATTTGTATCGCCCCTCTGAATGCTAATGCAAGGGGTTGTTCTTTTTCAGTGCTCCATAGATATCATCATTTGTGGCCCACTGAGCTGCTTTCCTTGTCTATATCCTCGACTGTCCTGCCAAATTCTGGGGGGAAGGACTGCTCCCTAGCCCCCACTCAGTGCCCATCACAGTGCCTGGCACTTCTCAGTCCCTCGATGCTGTAACTGGTCCTAAGAATGAACTGATACAAGCCAGTGGCATGTGTTACTTTACACAAGACGAGTTTCTGAGGCCCTCCCTTGATGAAAATCACACAAATGAGTGACAATCGGCAAGCCTCAGGGGGGGTTTCTGCAGTGTGTAACTGCTAAACCAGTGCAATGCTAGAGACAACAGCAACATTCCCCCGGGCGGTAACTAGTGGCTTGGTGTTTATTAAATCTGGACTTCCCAAGCCAGGGTCAGCAGAGAGGGGTCATGGCTTCCAGACTGTTACATAATTGGGGTAAAAAACAACAACACCCAAACAGATGACTAGTTCGTGACCCGTGAAAGTGATATGAAATTTAAATGTTGGTTTCCTTAAATAAAGCCTCCTCGGAACACAGGCACCCCCATTCATAATGTATTGTCTGTGGCTGCCTTGAACACACTGACAGAGTTGAGTCCTGACAGAGACCAAATGGCACGCAAAACCCAAAATATTTACTAGCTGGCCCTCTACTGAAGAAATGTGCTGACCGGGCTCTGAGCGAAAAGCCATACGTTCTATTTTTCTGTAAGTACATTCAGCTTGATCTTTTCTTCTATAAGCAACCAACATGGTGGTACATCCTGTCTTATATTATCATTATCACATCAACCACTGCTATCATTATCACCATTGCTATGTATTATCATCTTTTCATCTTTTTCTGTAGTGCATGAAAGGGTTAACTCTGCAGGGTTTCTCAAACCCTATATATTCCTTGCTTTGGGTTTTGACCCTCAGTCAACTCCTCCAATAAATCACCTGCTAGGACTGGGTTTGGATGCCTGAGCCCTTGGGCCACACAGTACCAGTGTAATAAGGCAGCAATTTGCCTTAAGGATGGTGAATGCTTTGTTTTGCTCTGGGGGCTAAGATTTGAGTAGTTGAGGCCAGTCATATGGATGCTTCATGTCTCTGTCACTGACTCCCAATAAAAATTCTGGGCACTGAGTCTCAGGTGAGAGTCCTTGACTGACAACACTTTGGTGCTGTCACACATCATTGCTGGGAAATCAAGTTTCTCTCTGAGCCTCCATGGGGAGAACTCCTAACTGATCTTCTGGCCTTCACCCCTTGAACTCTTTCCCTTTGCTGATCTTTAATCTGGATCCTCCTACTTAAATAAAAAGGCGAATATAACCACCTTTCTGAGTCTTGTGAGTCCTTCTAGCCCATCACAGAGTGTGATCTTGGGAACCCCCAACACAGTTCCGAAGTATATAATCAAATGTTATGTTCTTCTCTTCTGGAGTCAAAAATCACAAGAAAGAAAAATTTGGGCGAATGTCTCTTTAAATTCTTTGATTGCTTTTCAGAACTACAGCTGTCTTTAGCAGTAGCAAGTGGTGAACACAAGAGTGATTAAAATATTCAGTGAATATGTGACGTCTTTAGCAATGTCCTTCTATCAGGACAGGATTTCTCAACCTGAGCACTGTCAACATTTGGGGCCAGATATTTCTTTGTGGTGGGGGGCTGTCCTGGACACTGTAGCATGTTTTGCAGCATTCCTGGCCTCCAACCACTAGATGTCAGTAGTGAACACCCATCCTCCCAGGATTGACAATGAAAAATGTCTCCAGAAATTCCCCAGTTCCTCTGGGGTGGGATGGATGGGGAGGTAGGGATCACTCCCAGTTAAAAACCATTGATCAAGGATATTGGATTAATTAAAGCATTTGTGGGGAGTAAGTTGTTTTAGTAAAATGGAATGCACTTCAGATTCACAAAGATATAGGTTTGGATAAAGCTCTCTAGCTTTGGAAGTCAGCAACCTTGGGCAACTTAACTTGACTGGATTTCCTAATATATTTGCAATGTAAAGATAATGACACTCACCTTGCCAGGTTGCAATTTATGTAAATGTATGTAAAAATCCCAATGTGGAGTTTGGCATGTGTGTGATATTAAATGCAAAGATGTTTTTATTAGTTATTATATGCATAGAAGACATGTGTGGGGATGGAGCGGGGATGAGGCAGGCATTCCTTCCTCTCCTCCTACAGAGGAAACTGTGGAACAAGGTGAGGAAAAACATGGGCTTTGAGGTTAGAAAAAAGACCTTTCTGTAATAAACAGGTGTTGTGTGTGTGTGTGTGTGTGTGTGTGTGTTTAACATACTAGTTGTAATTTAGGGAATGAGATAACCATCCGTGAAGCCTTGGTTTCACCATTTCTATAATAATGTTAATGCTATAACATTCTTAGGAGGACTTGAGGAGATGCAAAGTGTTTAACACATTGCCAGGCATAGAATAAGTGCCCCAATTTGTCTTATGTTGCTGATATTTTGAATTATTCAGTGTATTGATGATGCAGCCTAAAACTCTCCCTGTGAAATGTATCCAGAACCAGGTGATCAAACCTCATCTTTCCCCCACAGCCTAGATGTGGGGCTCCAATAGGGACTGTTCTGCACCTCCCTGATTTGGGGGAGCGCTCCTGGATAGACTTTCATACAGTACAAGGGACACTCATTTATTTAGGAAATGCAGTGTTTAGCATGGAAGCAAGTCCTGATCCTATTTGAAGACCCAAAAACCCCACAGGCTCCATCAAAGCTGAGCTGCATTGCCTCTGTGGGACAGGGAAGAATACAGATAAAACTTAAGGCCAAATGTGGGCAGGGATGGGATGAAATATGCTGAGACAGATGGGGGAGGAGAGGAGAGAAAAGTGAATTGCAACCAAAAGGAGGCAAAGCCAAAGAGATACACGAGATATATTCTTTGAAGGGGAACCATGCCAGGCTGATGCTCCTTTGCCTTCAGGACTTAAATCTGGACCCGTCTGTTCCAGTTCACTGAAGGGCACTGCGTTTAATCTGGCAGGTGTGCAAATTATACAGACCAGCCCAGAGCCGAAGGTCATGGTTCACAAGGAATAGTTCCTTACCGCCATAGCTGTGTGTGTGGATAAGTCTGGTCCAGTGAGTGGATGTGGAAATGTTAAAGTCATGAGGGTGCCTGACTATTAGCAGCTGTGACTGTGAGAGGCTCAGAGTGG